>NC_052948.1:47054469-48347802 GCF_013358895.1 Oreochromis aureus | reverse complement strand
CTCACACACTTTCAAGACTGTGAAGGTTAGCATTGTTTCTTTTAGTAAATTTAATAATGACAGCACCACAGTGGATTTTAAATGAAACGTGGCATCTATGAAACAATAGATGCCACATAATAACATGTGTACTTTTTCCTCACCAAATGTATTATTACAAGATCTTTGACACTGGATTTGGTCTGGGTTTCAGAGAAACTAACTGGCAAGCTAGCATTGATATTATTAGTGTCTTGTGTTTATTCATGTCTTCACCAGGGTCTTTGACATTTCGCTGCTGTACTGTTCACTTCAGCTTTACGTTTGATTTCTCACATTGTATATTGTAATGGCAGAGATATTAGGATATTTAAGGGGCTGCAGTGGCTGCTACAGCTGTGGGGGCAATACTTTGGTGAAATGTCCTGGACCCTGGAAAAGAGACTGTGTAGACTGGGTAAGCAATTAAAGGTTACTGGCCCAGAGTCATTGGGCAGCCGGGTAAAGGTGGATGTTGATATTCAGTGCCAATTATGCAACCTGTTCAGCCATGTCTATATGCTCTTTTTCATGCTGTTAATATAGGGGGAAAAAATAAACTTTAATCAATAAACTGATTAAAGAAGCATTGTCTATGGAGCCATAATCTGATCCTGTAGTGTAGCTGCAGTTTGCACATTTCATGTATTCTCAGCCAGATTTGGTTTAGAGCACAGCCAATATTTAGCATACGTGAGATTTAAATTCACACACTGGTGATGGCAAGCTACATTGTAGCCACAGCCACCCTGGGGCGCACTGACAGAGGCGAGGCTGCGGGACACTGGCACCACCGGGCCCTCTGACCACCACCAGTAGGCAACAGGTGAAGTGTCTTGCCCAAGGACACAACGACTGAAACTGTCGGAGCCGGGCTCGAACCCGCAACCTTCCGATTATAAGACCTAACTGTCAACT
The DNA here is from genome assembly GCF_013358895.1 of Oreochromis aureus. Classification (NCBI taxonomy): domain Eukaryota; kingdom Metazoa; phylum Chordata; class Actinopteri; order Cichliformes; family Cichlidae; genus Oreochromis; species Oreochromis aureus. Next base: position 48,346,866 of record NC_052948.1, on the reverse strand, counting down.
CTTGAGTCACGATTCAGTCATCCACCCATGTGTGAATGACTGAATGTGTAAAGCACTTTGGAATCCTTAGGGGACTAGTAAAGCGCTATACAAATACAGGCCATTTACCATTTAAATTGAAAATTTTGTTTGAATTCTGCAATTGAAGACATGCTCAGTTATTTATGAACATGGTCTTTGTTTAAAGCAAGAAATGGATTTGTAACATGGGGGTGCATATCTCATTCTGAAAAAACTTTAACTACTAATAAGTGTTACCCAAAGCCAATCACCATCATCCAAGGCATCAGTATGGCTCTTCTTTGGAAAGACATGAATTCTTAAGCACAAGGGATATTGTGTAATTGTAATTGTGTAATTTTGTTTGGTTTTTTTGTCTTTGAACCCTTTTATAGCCGACAGGTATTGAAGACACGTTTTCTAAGAGGATGAAAGTTGGCATTGCGATGGTGAAAGAAGAAGACATCATCGATGTGTTGGTTGTCCTTGAGGCGGCAGTAATCCTGTCTAATCTGAGGAATGTCTCAAGTGCCATTTCCATGCTGATGGGCCTTCTTTTTGCCTTCAACATAGACTATCCAAAGGAACTTAAGGACATCTTTGAAGTCATTCAGAACATCCTAATGAACATTGGTGGAAGGCAGTGCATCTCACTAGTGCATGGTCTAAGAAACAGACTCTTGCAGAAAGCCATGCAGAACTGTAATTGTATGCTGACAGCATACAATTGCCTTGGTGTTAAGGACAGTTTTTATTTTACTGTTTGTTTTTTTATTCTTGCAAGTTCTCATTCTCACTTTTGTATGTCACTAAATGACTACACTTTACATTCCAGATTAAACAATTACTCATTTGTTCATGGTTTAAGAAACTTATGTGAACAACAATATAATGGTGGACTCTGCAGATGCTTATCTCATGCAAGTCAGTAGTTTTTCCTTTGTTTTGCAATTGAGCAGACTCAAACTGATGTTTCTGAAATATCCATATTATCAAATGTTTCAGAAGCCTGCACTCATTTTCAGAGATATTGGTTCTGTGGAATTTGTTGCAATTGTAAAAGAAGACAAGTACAAGAGTTTGATGTCTTAGTTGTTATAAACTGATCTTTACTGTCACTTATCAAAGGTTTTGTACTATTTTAATATTTCAAGTTTTATGCTAACAGGTGTGACTGAGCACAATGAAGTTTAAAAATTTTGCAAATGTAAAGAATAACTTTTCTAAAATAGCAAGTGTCCCGTTGATACATTACATTAATGCAGACTTTATGTTGTTACTTCACAAGAATCACTACTGCTCCTAGAGTATTGGTCAGAATTTAATCTTCACCCAAACTGGGCTCAAGACCAAGTTCAAATTTATTGTTTCACAGGAGCAGCCTTTGAGTTTTGATGGATTGTGAGCCTGATGAGCTACGTCACTGATTTTTCTGTTTCTCAGATGACTAAGATGGTACAATAAATGGTGAATGTTGGGTGCTCATGAGTAATTGTCTTGTCATGTTCTTAAAACAAACTTTCTGTATGAAATGATCAGATACACTTTAATGGAATCTGTGGGGTTTTTTTTTTTCTGTAAACAACAGAAAATTAATTTAAAGGAATGTAGATATTTAAACCTGAGATCTAAGATGAACCTAACAGGTAGTTTTGCTGAAATGGATGTTAGAAAGCTAAAAAAACAAAAACAAAACTTAAGATGTTTAATACACATTTTTCTTTACATCCAGTCACTCAACTCTGATAATTAAAATGAAACTGATTTACAAGTTCACTCAGCTACCTTAAGGAGCTCAGTTAATTAATAAACTTAAATCAACTTAGCTAACAGATTATGTTAGTTAAGCTAAAATAGATTCCTAAGTTAAAAGAACTACTAAAGTATTTGAATTAACTAAAAAACCCAAGTCAACTGAACTAGGACAAGAGTTTAAACAATAGATTATTTTAATTTAGCTGAAAGGGTTTTCCCAAGTAAAAATGACAATTAAAGGAGTTGAACTGACTAACAAATCTCAGTCAACTAAACTAAGACGAAAGTTTAGACAACATGTGATTTTTCATTAAGATAACAATTGGTTGTGTTATAAGAACAAACTCTATTTCTTGACTTAACTTAAAATTTTAAGGCAGCCCTGTACCTGATATTTTTAAGTTGAAACAACAAGTTATATTTTACAGTGCAGGCTATGCTGCCTTATTGTCAAGTGAGGAAGCAGGAGGGTCCCTTCTCCTGAAAAACCAGAAGCGTTTCTTCTTCTTTTTCAGGCACTGTTCCTGGAGCTCTTTTTTCTGTAGGATGAGGGTTTTCAGGTCTTCAGTTGTTACTGTAATTTCCTCCTCAAGTTTCTTGCATTTTTTCTCCAGTTCTTGTAATTGTGCTTGTTTTTCTTCAAGCTTTTCTTTCAGATCTTTAGATTTTGCCTCCTGTATTAGCTTTTCCTCGTGCATGTCTGTATTCCTCTGTTGTACTTTGTTGTACATGTCTTCTAACTCCTCATTTCTGCTCTGGATTTCTTGAAGCATACACTTCAGGTCATTATGCGCTTTCTCCAGTTCTTGCTCTTGAACCTGCATGTCATTGTTTTTGCACTTCAACTTGTTATTAAGTTCCTTGAGCTCTGCGTTCTTCGTCAGCATGTCATTGATCCTATACTGCATGCTTGAGCATTGTTTTTTCAGTTTTCCCCTTTCTCCTTCTAGTTCAATGGTTTTCTCCCTCATTTCATTATGACATGCGTGTATTTCTAGATTTTTCCTTTTTAAGTCTTGGAGAATAAGTTGTGTCTTTTCCTGCATTTTTTCCAGTTGCTCTTTTTCCTGAAGAAGCTCTTGGTTTTTCTCCAATGCTTCATCAAGCTGTACTTGCAGCTGCTGATTCAGGTTGACAGCGTGTTCGAGATTCTCACAGATCTCCAGATTAACAGCTTGTGCTTGTTGAAGCTGGTAGCTGTTCTGCTTCTTTTCTGTCATCAGGCTTACAATGCGCTGCTTAGCTTGATTAAACATTATTCCCCTTATTTCTTGTTTTTTGGGTTTGTTTGTTTGTTTGGTTTTTTTAATTGAAGCCAGGGCTGCCCTTTGCTACCAATTCTGTTCCTAATTTTTATGGACAGACTAATGATAGCCAGATGTGCTGGTTGTACCAGGTCAGGAACACCCTATCCTTAAACCTGCCCCTAGTGTCACGGTCCTGGGTCGGTGACCGAGTGTTTTGAGTTTCTTGTGTCTCTGAGTTTTGTATTATGATCTTAGTTCCCTTTGTTCCCCCAGTTTATTCTTTAGTCTAGTGTCTTAGTTTGGCTTTCTTGTATTCTCTTTAGTTCTCCGAGTATTTAATAGCTGCCCTCTATGTCTCTTTGTTGTTGTTCTGTGTTTCTTAGTTGCTCTGTCTCCCCTAGTCTAGTTTGCGTCTGTGCTACTTCCTGTTTTACTTTGAAGGTCCATGTCTCTTGTGAGTGTATTCTACTTTGCTCCCTCGTCTCGTCAGTTCTGATTTCTCCCAGCTGTGCTCTCCTTCTGTGTCTCATTCCCCTCGTTACTTCCCAGTGTATTTAAACCCTGTGTTTCTCTGAGTCAGTGTCGCGTCGTCCCTCAAGCTGTGTGTTTCCTCGTGTGCCTCGCCGTCAAGTGTAAGTTTATATTTCCCAGTTTAGTTTTGTATGCTTTCCCCCGTCAGCAAATAAAGCTGAGTTTTTGAGTTCATCCCTCGAGTCTGAGTGCCTGCATCTTGGGTCCTACTCCTGCCTGCCACACAGCGTTTCATGACACCTAGTCTACTCAGGGCAAAGTAGATAGCGCCACAAGAAGAGCGAGAGCAACAAATATAGAAGTTAAAAGGCGCATGACTCATACACCTGACTCATATTTCCTTTGAATGTACACTGTAAAAAATGGCAGTGAAATTGACATAAAAACCATGTAAAATCCCTACAGAAATGTATAGTAAACCCCAAAACACAATTTTTCTGTTTTAATCACAGTGAATTTTTGTAAACTATTAAACAGAATTTTTTTGTTATATTTATAAGATCAATGTGTGATTATAATCAAATTTATTTGTTAAAACTACAAATATTGGGAACAAAAACAGTGAAATACTTTAATACTCATAACAAAACAATGATGTTAATCTGACATGCAAATATTGTAAAAAAAAAAAGTTTTAGTCAGTTGTTTTTAAAAAATACACGAATTATATGTAAGTCACTTTACAAGTTTATACTGTAGGCCTGTAACGGACCTACTTTTAACATGATTCATGAAATTATGCAAATTCAGGTATAGGGCTAATAAAAATGTTTTCACAGAAAATGTCATTGTGAACCTGAGAGGTTACATTCTCTATTATTATGCTATATAAAGATATACAATTATAATGACATTGTCGATTTTTTAATCATTCAGGCTATTTGCAGCCTATTGTAGAGTAACCTATAAGAAATTATTATTATTGATAGCCTTAGTAACACTTCTGTTCAGTCATAATCCTTGTATTCTTTATGTTTCTTTTAATTGTAATGTGATACTGAGACTAGACTACTGTTTTGGGGTTAGGTTAGCAATGTATCATATCACAGGCTAAACAACCTAACAGTGCCTCCCATAGGATGTCTATGGTGCCTCCTCTCCACAGAGCTGTAGGCTACTGTAGCCTGCACTGAATGCGCCTAATTTTGAATGTGCATCTGTAGTTCGTCTCTGATTGGATAATGATGTGAGGGCGGGAGGAGCGGGAGAAGAGCTGCTAGTTCACCGCGAATGAACCAGCATTTTCACACTTTTCTATCTTGTTTAAACACGCTCAAAGTTCAAACCTTAGTAGAAAAATAAGTCCAGTTTTATAGAATGGTTGTATGCATGTGTTTACAAAAAAGTAAGGAAAAAGTGTAGGAAGCATAAAGCATGTTCCCCAGATGGTATTGATGACATGTACAATCTCACCCTCAGCCCCCAAATGACAGTACAGATTATTAAGAAAACACACATAAAACCATGTCATCTGCTAGTTCAGCCAGTGATACAGGGAATGATAGTCAGTCTTATCTCAGAAACATGTCTCTTTTACCCTAAACTGCAAGTACAGCTGCTAATTCCTGCCTCTATTATACAGACTACTTGGATTTGAAGGGGAAAAGATCTTCTGGACTACATGACCACAATTGGTGTCAGCAAAAGCAAGACGTTCCTTCAGACTGATGCAAGGCTTTTTGGTTATATTTTGTCTTGAATTTAATATGCTTTTATATGATTTTATTCTACAGGTGTTTCTTCTCCATAAACCCAGAAAAAGGAAACAAAAAAGAGAACAAAAACTTGAAGCATCTTTCCAACAAGAGCCCTCGAGTCCTCACCCTGATTCAGGATCTCTCCGACCACGGGTGGCGTTAAGCCTGAATATTGACTCTTTGTGGACTGGTAGCTTTTACTTTGTTAAATCCACAATGTGTACTTTGAAACTTTTTCTGGTCAAGAGTCCGCCACCTGCTTGTTTCATGAAGATGTTCTTGCTTTGAAGGAATGTTCCACAGTTTTGTTTGTTTGTTTGTTTTTCTATAGTGCTGTTACTGCAGTGTTTATAGGTTTGTTTCCCCACAGGTGGTTTCCTGATGTTTTGGTATGGTAACTACACATGTGTTTTCTATGACCAGGGCCATGGTTGTGGTGACAGCAGAGTGCGTGTTGCGCGGGATGGTGATTACGGTAATTTTCGCACAATATGTCATTTTTGTTTTAACAGGTTACTATGTAACTTTTTGTGGCAGAGGGTCTGCCACATGCTTGTTTCATGAAGATGGTTCTTGCTTTGCGGGAATGTTCCACAGTTTTATAGCATTTTGATTGAATTGTGTGACTGTTGTGTAAGTTGGAAAAAATGCATCCAATTGTTGTCAATTGTTTTATTGATGATGGCTGCAAAATAAATTTCCCAAAAGTGATATTTTCCTCACTAGTCTTTTCTGAAGATGTATTTTTGCATGTTTAGGTGTAGGCATAGCAGTAAGAAGTTTGCAGGTTTATGATTTAAACTTATACATTAAAACATAAAAATACAGCATAGTAATAGATTTTATGTATAATATACAGAGCAGCTCCATTTAAAATGCACAGTTTCACAGTTGTTTTACCAGTTCAAATGAGTTTTTTGTTTGATATTTCCCTGTTAATTTTACAAATTATGGATCCACAATAAGCAATTATTACATGTAAAAAAAAAAAAAAAATACAGGAAATATTCTATGAATATACAACAATTGTGTGAAATTATTTTCTTTTTTTGTAGATTTAACAGTTGTGAGTTTCCCAGCTGTGTGGTAACCCCAGCTGCCAGCGTTTTCCTGTAAAAACAGCACTTTTTCTTTTTTACAGTGTACCAGTAAGAAGAAAAATGTTTTATTTCATGTATTTTGCGTTCATTTCATGCTAACTTGTAGCAACTTGTTTTTTGTTTTGTTTTTTAAAGAGGTGATATAGTGTAATCTCCACAACAGTAACTTCCATTATTTTCTTTATTGTGATGGTAATATCAGGGTTAGAAAAGCTTTTCAGTAGGCTTATATCACTGGAAATATTGTGTATTAAATGAAACTATTACTGTTAATTTTAATGAAACACTTTTTTCCGGTAATTCATATGTTGCAGTTTGGCTAGAAATGTTCTTTGTTCTTAACTATGAAGGATAAAGACCCGCTTTATCCATAATGTGAAAGCTTGTTGACTCTGCCTAAATATAGCAGAACATACTGTGATTTTTCACTCTCAGAGCAAATACACAGAGAATGAAAGGTCCTTTATATAATGCAGATGGATGCAGCTGGACATGAGGTTTAGACAAGATTTATGGGGATCATTTGAAAAATGCCAATTTTTATTAAAATTCAGGGAACTGCTTTATTGCAATATCATCTGCAATATTTCTTAAAGAGAAAGCAGAGCGGGGAAGAGGAATATTCCTCAAAGGAAAATGATTTATTTGCATTCAGCAGCCATGTAATATATGATTATAGTTTGTTGCTAATTTACTACTCAAGAGTGAACATATTTATACAGTGCAAAACCTTTCACCCAGTCTTTGCCAGTCTCTGTGTGATTAAAAGCAAATTTCAATGACTGGATCGTCTTTGATTCCTAATAAAATTGAGTAATATTCCATCTGCTCTTGTATTATTGCCTGGGGATGAAAAATACCACTTTCTCCAAGAAGGTGCATCAGCAGTTAACAGAGAACAGCAGTCTGCACGGTTTCTGAATAGTGTTTTCTTATTCGTGCAGGTGCTGTGCTGCAGCCTAAACATCTGTGATTAAAGAGAAGCAGGTCAGAACCATTCGCAGCCGGTACTTCCGAGTGGATATGCTGCCACTGGAGAGACAGAGTGGGAGAAAAAAACATGTTTTGCTTAATAAATGTCTCCCTCTGGGGTTATCTAACCTTGTCATTGAACTCCACACCTACATTCACAATCCAACCACCTGTGTACTAATTAACAACATGCATACATAGCATTGAACCTGAATTCTGTTGTTTTCATGTCAAATAATTGAAACTTAACCTTAGAGCAGCTACACGTCTATTTACCGTACTTGTAATATTGTTATCATGTTGCCTTCATTTACCACCTTCATTTATTCACATTCACACAGATGAAAATCACTAATCCAAATTTATCAGCTGCATTAGTAGCTAATTACAAATTGCACTTAAGTGATCTCTTGTTGTTATGTAAAATCTCAAACTCAAGCAGGGTTACCTGCGGCACAAAAGTAAAACTTCAAGTAAGGAAAGCCAAAGAGAAATAATGTGAATAAGAAGATCTCTGATTGAGAGTTTCTGCTGCAATCAACGAAAACAAGTGAAAACAAAGAACTTCAAGTTGATGTTGCACTGTAGATTTAGGCTATTGCTGCTCCTGGAGAAAGAAACCATGTTCTGTACAATCTATACTTTTTGGATTATAATACTCTTTTGCATCCATAACTGAGCTGCTCATCAATGCCATTACAAACCCTAACGAGGCTTTGCAGATTTCCATTTCAGAAAGCATGAAGCACGTGAGCCTGCAGCTGCTGTGGCCATGGATACAGTAATGGAAAGAGGAACCGGCACTTCCAAATTTTGACAGGTGACTCCAACAAAAACAATAAATTATCACCATAGTGCAGTAACCACTGTAACCAATGATTCATGTCTTAATGAAACTGGGTCTGAAAAAGACTTTTGTTTTTTTGTTTGCTTGTTTTTTAAATCGTATGCTATGAAGGGGCCACAAACATGATTTTAATAAACAGCCTAATCTGCATTACAGGTCAGGCCAGCAGCGAGCAGAGACATGAATTCTGTTCAGTCACCGGAAGGCTTACATTTTCAAATGTGTGTTATTTCATCCTTCACTGGGTGGAATACTTACAATGAGCTGCCTCAAGGATCTTCTGTGAGTTATGGAGATATCTTGGGATATCTGCGGAGTGTTTCCACATATCATGGTTTAATTACCTCAAAATAAACATTAAGATTATTGAATTTGTTTGCGAGACAAATTATTGTAAGGTTCAGTAACACAAATCATCAGTTGATCTAATTTTGCTGTTGATTTAAATGGAAATATTTAACGGGGAAAAATACAATCCCGAATGCTGAAATGCCTTTTCTTATTTTTGTTTTTAATGATCATGTAATAGACACAGCTGGGTGCACTGTTGCCATTAGGGCCATTCTGCTAACAGCAGCTCTTTCGATTTGAAAGACTGAATAGTCTGGCTGCACTTTCTTGAGGAATGTTCATCCAATTATAGCCACAGACCCACACACCTCACACAAAGAGGTAAATAACACTCCCGCAGGGCAAAATCTTGTAGATTCTAACTACAGCTCAACAGCACTTCGGGCATCATCATTTTGTCTTTGTTGTGAACAGACGCGGCACAATAGTGACTTTTTTTTTAGGGGCTGGCAAAAATTCTGTAAAACCCGGAGCAGATTTCGCGAACGCCTCCCTGTCAGCCACCCTGCAAGTCAAGACGCTGGAGTTTAGATTCAGCTGATGTGATTATGTGACAGAAGAGTAAAAGGTTGCTGCAGAGCTCTGCCTCCCTCTGTTGGCTAGCCATTTAAAACAAGTTGTGTTGACAATGTGTTGGATTAACTGTGGAGCAAAACTGCTAATGATTTAGTGCTTTGTCCAGGGAGAAAAGCTATAAGAGAATGAACTGTTTCTTGTGTGTGTGTGTGTGTGTGTGTGTGTGTGTGCGTGTGTGTGCGTGTGTTCCTTTACATGCGTTCATGCAGAAAATGATCTCTGCAACACCTCTAGGTGTGCAGGCGAGCTTCAAAGCTCTCTGTCAAGCAGCATGCAGGAGATTTCGAATGCTCGGATTTAACTTTGATGAAACGTTTTTTCCTAGAAGCGTTATCTTTCTGTTTATCCAGAATTTTGATATGAGATTAGGGAAAAATGTAACCGACACATTGTGTTTGTATCCCTTGATATTCATCAAACTTCCCATTAATGTGTATCTATACTGTATTTTCGTTTATCCTAAAGCTGCAGCTATAAAACCCTCCTCGGCTGTGCTTTCACTTGAGGATGCAAAGAAAGTCACGTTTCACATTCAACAGCTGGCAACCATTCAATACATTTAAGAAATTGTCTTCTTTTCTTAGCATTCAAGCACTATTACTTACAGATAAGTGTCAGAAATCCAGTTAATATCTAGCTAGACTACCTGGAATTACATTTGAATAATGCAGTTTCTTATTAACATGGATCACTAGAGGTGGAGGCTTAACAGCATACTCTGTTTGACTGTGTCCAGACGCATTTTAATAGTTTATAACCAATCTTAATGCCTAAAAACACCTTAAAAGCACACTAAGTTTGAATTGTACAACTATGAAATGTACTGTCGGTGATTTTTTAAATTTACAAATAATCCACAAACGATGGTTTCTGGTTCACATAGATAGATAGTTCCAACATTAACATGCAGCAATGTGGCTTTTCAGTATTTGTGTTTCAGGTGTGTTTTTTGAAGTCGTCCTGTGTGCATAGAGCAACAACTATCCCACTGTCATTCTGCGGAGATGAAGGGATGACAACATTTCTGAAAGCGCTGACACCTGCTGACAGATAGATGAGACAGCGAGGAAGCACATCAATCTGAAACAAGAAACGCGGAGGAGGAAGTTCTAATCTGTGCATGCATTTCTTTTCTTTTTTCTTTATCTAGCAGGTTTCAGTTGAGCTTGTTGTTGTTGTTGTTATTTAGTTATCTTTGATTTGATTATATCCCCACACGCTAATACGTGCATGGGCATATGCAGCTGGACACATGCAGGGAGAGAGGGCAGCGCAGGCCCCTTTAAAGATAGAGTATGCTCAGAGGGCTAAATGTTTTTCACAGCCACGTTTGAAGGCGAATGATAAGACAAACAGGATACAGAGACTTGGCAAGTGCCAAAGTGAAGATTAGGACGTAATCTTCAGATTGTTGAATGTGAGAGTAGTGGAAAAAAAGCAAATAAAAAAATACACTTGAGAGTATTCGATGTGTCTATTTTTTGGAGACAGTTTGAGGAATTCCTTTTCCTGTTTCATCATGCCCGCGCCTCAGCGCTGCAGAAACAGGGTCTGTAAAGAAAAGGCTTTTCAAGAGTGTACTAAGCTTTGATCTCAAACCCATCCCATCAACACCTTTAGTGTGAACATTGAAATGAAGCAAAGACTTTGTGGAACAGACAGGCTTATAGCAGCAAGTGGTTTAGGAATGACCTCTTCCTGATTAGCATACTGTACGCTGTGTATGGGTTAGGGATGCAACAATACCAATTTTTTCAAACCGATACGATACCGATACTTGGATCTGAGTACTTGCCGATACTGAGTACAAAAACCCATACTTCTACCCAGAGATGGGCAGTAACGCGTTACTGTAATCTGATTACTTTTTTCAAGTAACGAGTAATGTAAGGGATTACTATTGCAAAAACGGTAATTAGATTACCGTTACTTTCCCGTAGGAACGCTGCGTTACTGCGTTACTAAAACCTTGATTTTTTGCCAGAATGTCTCATGACAGTGACGTAAGCGAGTGCAACGTTTGTGACAACAGCTGTCTGCAGATCAACAATGGATAATATATCGAGTGCGGGAGAGAGTATGAGCATGCAGTGTTTAAAGCGTGGAAGTACTGACCTTACTTTGAGTTTGATTCCATAAAAAGTGACAAAAACATTAGTGTCCACTGTTCACTGCGTGGCAAGAAAACTTCTTTTTAAACCCCTAAACTTCCAAGCAAGCACCGAGTGCGCTACGACATAATGTGAAATTCACAGAGAAACTCGCGGATTCATCCACTGACCGCTGCGGCACACCTGCACCAGAGTAAACCTCCGCCTACCCCACTCCTGCTTTATAGGTGAAAATAGAGCAACAGGGTCGCTGAGTCTTTGATTTTATTTATTTTCTGCTGTGTTTTACTTGCATCTATGCACCGATACCACTATCGGTATCGGTGCATCCCTAGTATGGGTGTTTCGCTCTTTAGATATATTAAAGAACCGTGTTATGCATTTTTTTCAAGTATGTAATTTATCTGTTCCGTTGTTCCTAAAAAGTATCCGTTGTTTAACAAAAGTAGCATTGGTCTATATTTATTATACTAGTAATAGCGTATAATATATGCATAGGTAATATATATTAAAATCGAACAAAGAACATTTTTGTTTTCTTTGTTGCTTTTTTTAATGAATTTATTTTTATATTAGCTCTTCAAATCTACACTTACAGTTACGTATAATTCCTGTTTAGCTCTAAAAAAAAAAAAACCCCATAACAAGTATATTTCACTGGATTTGAAGTTCCTGTTTGATGTCGCTTCAAACTTAAAACCTATTCTTAGTCTATATTTTAGCTCAACAGTAGAAATCGGGGATCTGTGAGTTTGAGCATGGTGCGTGACAAAAGTCGATAAAGGCAAGGATCTTTATTCGTTGCACAAACACACAAATGCAATTACTACCGCGTGATGGTTACTGTCAACATGGACTTTGCACAGAGGAACACTGAAGGGAGAGGGAGAGCATGTGCAATAAATCTAATAATAGCCAGCAGATGAGTCTGTAGGAATGCATTTATCTTATATGTTTAAAATGCTAGTCATTTTCAAGTAATACCACCTTATAAATTATAAGGCCTGGATTGTGAAAACTTTGGTCACTTAGTGTCAATTTAAGCGGCCAGCACATAAACAAAGGGTTGGAGAACAAAACAAAAGCCCAAAAAAAGAGCAAAAACTACTATTTTAGTGTTTGCGTGTCTGATGAGAGTTGGAATTTTGTGATGATTTACTGTAACATGATGCCAGAAGTACTGGAAACTGGAGGTTAGATTTAGCAGTGTATTGTTTACCTGCTGTGTTTGTGGCCATCGAGGGTTTTCTGACATTTGCAATGATTTATGATTTTTGTTTTGTTTTACCAAATGATCATATGCGCACAAAACAATAGGTTCAGAGTTGGCTTACCTACATGTTACAGCAATAATATATTTTTTCCTTGCTGCCGTATAAGAGATCGGATGCCAAGACAATTCCAGGATGTCGGTGAGTCTCTGCTTTTCTCTCTGTTTAGATTTTTGTTTGAGAGAGAGCGAGACACATCAGCAAATACCAGCACGAGAGAAGGAAAGGAAATCAATAATGGACTAGTCGCAGGTCTGTGTGACTTCCAGATGATTCCTCCAAAGGTCACTCTGGTTATTTGATCAGAGCTATAAACAACTTATTTATCAGTAAAGTTGTGGCCCAGTATTAACTAAGGTGCATTATTAGCTAATTATCTTATCTCTTTTTTAGCCCTTTATGGCTGTTCTTTTAAATATGTTTGGGGGAAATCTTGAAGAGGCAGACACAAGAGGCATTTACAAAATTTACTGCTCAGAGCACAAACTCAACTGTCATTCAGCGTTTTCTGTTGGATACAAGTGCGCACATGGCAATAAAAAGGGCCTGAAAGCACAGTGAGCAGCAAAGAAAGCTAATGATTAACGTGTATAAATAAAGGGTCACTGTACTGAAATAACGCCTGTACTCTTTTTTTTTTTTTAACTTAAGCAAATAATGCCGATTAGAACTAGCCCAGCGCAGTATGTGCTAATGGGTTAAAGATGGTGTAGAACAATGAGAGGAAAACAGTGTTTAATCATAAACTAACACATCAAATACTTAAAAAATAAGACAGAACCTGACATTTTACAGGCACATCTAGCTTCAGCCATCCACAGCCAACACATAAACCTTAATTTAAAATGTGTCATAAACATAGGAAATGCACTGTAACTGACAGAAGAAAAGTCACCTTTAAGAAATACACCTATTAAGAAATACAGCTCACACACTGAGTCAGTTGTGTCCTGCTGTGTAAAAATGAATTCACAGTGTGTTAGCATTTTAAAAAACAGAAATAATACACATTTTTTATTAATACTGCTAATATTCCTCCAGCAGAGGAGCTTCTGTCTGTGTACAGTTCTGTAGTAGATCTTCTAACTTGCATCTATGACTTGAGGCTGAATCAGTAATGTCTTTATCCAATGATGAATTTTTACTTTATCTTATGAACTGTTCTTCAAGCCACACCAATTTGAAGAGTTGCCCGCTGTACCATAATCATTTACTTTAACTTAGTAATTAAAAAATAATAATATTTTAAAAGCTGATCAAATTTATAACATTGCTATTCACAAGAAACTGCTGTGGTAAAATACTGCCTGATTCAATATATATTTTTGCCTATTAGAGAAGAAACAAATATATATACTTTTACGTGCATGTTACATATTTTGGACAGAGCTGTGTTCCTGTTAAGTAAATGCACCTATCTATTGTTTTCATTTGTTTCATCATATTTGAAGAAATCCCCTGTCTACGACCTTGGCGGAGAGCACAGGATATGTGTCCCCATCAGTCATGCTGTAAACCATATGTTTGTGAGCACAGTCTGGACAACAACTCTCTAAAATATACTTTTCCATTGAGATACTGTGTTCACTCATTTGGCCTTATTTGGTGGCTTCCACATATAGGCACGTTTCAGCATCCACAGATTTGTGTGATAGTTTTATTGCACTGCATTTAATAACATTTGTGTTTGTGTTGTTTTTGTGTTGTGCTTTATGATGTTATAAAAAAAAAAAACACTCATACTGTGTGTGCTTCCTGAACTAGTACCTGGCAGACAAGCACAACTCAATAAAATTTGTTTTTATAATAACAAACTTGCTGCGTGTGTCTGTGTTAGACAACCTGCACTTTACAGAGAACATGCTAACTTTATTGCTCCCATGATTGCTATTATGCAAGCCGATGGCAGTTCAGATAAATATTGAGTTATTTTAAGCTGTGAAAAAAAAAAAAAACAATTGGTAATAAATCAACAAAGAACATGCTGTAACACACGTTTAATTGGAAATGCAGACAGAATGTAACAATGGTGCCAGCTATTTTGGGGTTCCTCTGTATCGTCTCAGCCAAATTGAGGGAAAGGTCATCTGGAGAAAATTTCAGTAACTAAATGCAAAGTGATGAATTCGGAAACAAAATACAACATGTGTCAGTGAATGTCATTATTTTTAAAGGGGGAAAACCCCAACCTTTAATCTCATTTAAAACATAGTATTGCATCAACCTGTTACTCCTTTGTTTGTGTTGGGTGGGGCGTTCTATAGTGTCCTTCGATGTTTCCTGCCCTGTATCCTCAAACTGCGTGGAAAAACATTGGGAAATGAGATAAACACGCATGCTACGTCCAAGGACACGATGCATCCTGTGCAGTGGACGGTAAGGATCTCAAAGTTGAACGGAGGCGATGCGTGGAAAATTCCTTTGGTTCACTGGCAAAGAAACAAATTCAAATTATAAAGGTGTGAGGTACACGTGATGGCCCGTAAAGTCACCTTTCATATATTACAATTTTGTTTTTGAAAATCTAAATGGTTCACTGTTAATTTTTTGGTCAGTACATTTACTTGACAGGTTCTTGGATAGCAAACTCAAAGTATTTGTAGGCCAAGATAAACAATGTTAAAATAAACTTTTGAGCACTTCACTAAAAAAAACCTTCTTCAGAAAGTGTTGCCTTTAATATATTTTCCTTGAGAAAGTGTCATTGTGTTGAATTTCTGCCTTAATCAGTAGAGGAAGAGCGAGGCCACCGAGTTTTTCTTTTTCCCCCCCAAGTCAGACAAAAAACTGATTTCAGATGTTTTGACTGTCCTGTTTGAGATCTTTTCCCAAAGTTGGAACACAATGAGAAGTGACAATGATGATGTGTGAATTAGAGAAGAGAGAAGGTGCCTTCAGTGGAAAAAGAATTGGAAGAATGAACATGTTTTATTCATTGTAACCGTGTCACCAAACATACAGACTTAATCATCCAGAGTACACGGACTGTTTTTCAAACCAATGCAATTTAGATTTTACTCTAGCCTGCCCGATGAGGCTGAGTTGTAGTCGTAAGAAAATTAAATAGCAGCAGGGAGTTTGTGGCAATATTGTTTCCTGTAATCTTGCTATAGCCAAGATGTAATGCATATGATGTTCTTTTGGCAGGCTTACATGGCACCAAGACCTGCAATCACGCATTTCTGATCATGCATTTTATTTCTTTTATTTTAGTAGCAAAGACTCTTTCACATCTTTGTGGAAGAATTTTGGCCCATTCTTCTTAGCAGAAATGTTTTAATTCAGCCACACCGGAGGGTTTCAGAGGTTGAGCGGCCTGTTTAAGGTCCTGCCAAAGCATCTCAATTGGATTTAAGCCTTGACTTTGGCTAGGTCACTCCAAAACCCTAACTTTTATTATTTTAGCCATTCAGAGTTGGACTTACTGGTGTGTTTCAGATCAGTTATTTTCCACACAGATCCAGGTAGGTTTGGCTAGGCTAAATCAACACTTTTTAAAAAAAAACTGGCTTCTGCCAGTGCTACTCTTCAGCCCAGCAGACACACCTATGGTATTCATTTGTAAATCCTACGTCACTCATTCTCAAGTTATTGAGAAGTAACGTTTGAACTTTGCAGAAACATAAGCAGTAAAAGAACGCTGTGTTAACATCTAAGCTAAACTTAAAACACAGCCTGCAATATAACAGTTGTTAGTAATAAAGTCACCAGCAACAAGAAACTCATTGCCTCCCCTGACTCACCTTAACGTGTAATTGTAACAACTGTATCTTCTGAGAACATGATGGATGCATCGGCATGGCACCTTGATGTTCAGCAGTCCTGTGGGCTTAAATTAACAGGTTTGGGTGCTGTGAGAATATGTCAACAAATCTGGGCACACAGATGGACCTTGAAGTGAAACAATACAAATTCTGGACCAAAGGGGGGAAGGCCATGGCAACTATTTACTGTTGCCTACATTGTAGCTGGGTGACTTTACCAGGTTGCAGTGGTGCAGTGTGGGAAAGAAACATTTAGACAGAAGTCACAATAATTTCTTTTGTGAGCTAGGGTAGATTTTTTTCACAGTCACAAAACTAACACTGTACCTTTTTTTGGATTTTTCATGCCAAAAGAGGCTTTTGGTCCAGCAACCCTAAATGTCTTGATGAGAGCCAGGGGCGATTTTAGCCCATTTTTGGGCAAAATGAATCAAAGCACCCCCAAAGATTTCTTACTTTTTTTGACAATATTTTCTGTTTTTGGGACACACTACTAAAAATAAAAAAGGCATACAGTACTTAATTGAGATGGAACATTTTAACAACAAAAGTATAGATAACTCGTCCCCCCTCCCAAAATGGTTTGTTCCAGCTCGGCTCTCCCCTACTCTGGCTCTAGCACCGTTGCTGCCACAGCGATAGTGGCTGAGACGCAGCGGAGCGGAGGTGTAAGTGCCTGGCTTAAAACAGGACATATTAGCTGCATTTAACCTTCAGTTACTCTTTATATATTTAGGTAGGAGTCAGGCCATGTTTCTTTTTAGCTGAAAAGCATTACACCCAGGTAACCTGCAGTGTTGAAAACGTGTTTCCCGACTGTGTTTGCTGCCCTACAATCCGTCCTGCTCTGTAGTAAAATCATCGACATTTGACCGTCCTGTTTCTCCCATTGAAATGTATACAACCTATTTAAAATCTAAAACTTAACATTATCCGTAGCTACTGCTGTTACAACTGTCCTGTTTAAAATGTAATGAGAGAAAATGGTTATTTTGTCATATATGCATGTGCTGATATTGAACCCAAGGAAGGTACTAACTAGCTAACTGACTGGATGCCCATTAACCTTATAACTCCTGTTGTGTGTGTGTGTACAGAGACACAGCCAGGTTCATATTGGATATGAGGAAGTTTTTTCAAAAACAGGAGCCACATTCAGGTAAAAGTGTAAAATCAAATGATCCATCAATAAAGGATAATGTTGGATCAGTGTTTCAATATTTACATCCTTTATTAGATGTACATGTGGTTTGGTTATTTGCCTTTTGGTTGAAAGTACACTGAGAGAGGACTTTTTTATTAGTGATCTTAATAGTATTTTTTTCATCTAATTGAATACAATCTATTTGTGTATGATTGTCAGTCCATAGAGGGAGAGAGGAAAGAGGGGAACATGAGGAGAAAGTACAAGATCAGGAAGAACCAGGTAAGAAAACAGACAGGGAACAGTGACAGGCAAAACAAAAAAAGTTAAACTGGCAAAGAAAAAAAACAACTAATTTTACTCGTACAATCTGGAAGTTGTGTTCTCCCTATATTAAAGCTGCTATACAGAATCTGCAAAACAAACTGGGTGGTCAGTCCTGGCACTGCATTACCATATTGAACTTCAGTCAGAGGAAGTCACAGTTGCCAAAAACTTTTTGAAGCTCAAGAGTGAGGCTGGTGCCATCCCAGATATGTTAACATTGTACAATCTTCTGGATAATCAGATTTTCCCCACACTGAAAACTGTTATTCAGGTTGCCCTAACAAACCCAGTTAGCAGCTGTATCTGTCAAAGGTTTTTTAGAGTCTTGAGTCAGCTCCATACCTGGCTGAGAAGGACCATGGGTCAAAGCAGACTCCAGCACCTGGCTGTGATGTCAGTTGAGAAAGAGATGCTTGACAGACTTGACCACCAAAATGTGATAGACAGATTTGCCAACCTCAAGGTGAGGCGACGTAGGATAAAAGAAAAGAAAAAATCTGCAGAGCCATAGTAGTATCTGCACTAAAGATCTTTTCATACATTGTACAGAAACAGAAACAGCTTTAGTGAAGGTTACAAATGATCTTCTTATGGCCTCTGACAGTGGACTCATCTCTGTGCTTGTCCTGCTAGACCTTAGTGCAGCGTTCGATACTGTTGACCATAATATCCTATTAGAGTGATTAGAACATGCTGTAGGTATTACAGGTACTGCACTGCAGTGGTTTGTATCATATCTGTCTAATAGACTCCAATTTGTACATGTAAATGGAGAGTCCTCTTCACACACTAAGGTCAATTATGGTGTTCCACAGGGTTCAGTGCTAGGACCAATTCTGTTTACATTATACATGCTTCCCCCAAGGCAGCATCATTTGAAGACATAGCATAAATTTTCACTGCTATGCAGATGACACGCAGCTCTATCTATCTATGAAGCCAGATAACACACACCAATTAGTTAAACTGCAGGAATGTCTTAAGGACTTAAAGACCTGGATGGCCGCTAACTTTCTGCTTCTTAATTCAGATAAAACTGAGGTTATTGTACTCGGCCCTGAAAATCTTAGAAATATGGTATCTAACCAGATTACTCTGGATGGCATTACCTTGGCCTCCAGTAACACTGTGAGGAACCTTGGAGTCAGTTTTGACCAGGACATGTCCTTCAACGCACATATTAAACAAATATGGAAGACTGCTTTCTTCCATTTGCGCAACATCTCTAAAGTTAGAAATATCCTGTCTCAGAGTGACGCTGAAAAACTAGTTCATGCATTTATTACTTCCTGGCTGGACTACTGCAATTCATTATTATGAGGATGTCCTAAAACCTTGCTGAAAGGCCTTCAGCTAATCCAAAATGCTGCAGCAAGAGTACTGACAGGGACTAGAAAGAGAGAGCATATTTCTCGTGTTTTGGCTTCCCTTCATTGGCTTCCTGTTAAATCCAGAATTCAAAATCCTGCTCCTCACATACAAGGTCTTAAATAATCAGGCCCCATCCTATCTTAATGACCTTGTAGTACCATATCACCCTATTAGAGCACTTCGCTCTCACACTGCAGGCCTACTTGTTGTTCCTAGAGTATTTAAAAGTAGAATGGGAGGCAGAGCCTTCAGTTTTCAGGCCCCTCTTCTGTGGAACCAGCTTCCAGTTTGGATTCGGGAGACAGACACTATCTCTACTTTCAAGATTAGGCTTAAAACTTTCCTTTTTGCTAAAGCATATAGTTAGGGCTGGACCAGGTGACCCTGAATCCTCCCTTAGTTATGCTGCAATAGACGTAGGCTGATGCATCCCATGATGCATGAAGTTTTTCCTTTCCAGTCACCTTTCTCACTCACTATGTGTTAATAGACCTCTCTGCATTGAATCATATCTGTTATTAACCTCTGTCTCTCTTCCACAGCATGTCTTTATCCTGTCCTTCCTTCCTCATTGTGACGAGTAAAGTTTACCTTGCCTGGATGGGCAGCTCTCTGGGTGCTCAGCACCCCCAAAGCTCTGATCCTAGAATCGCCCCTGATGAGAGCTTCAACCAATCATTTTATCTTTGTTAATTTCTTGCATAAAATACTCTTAGAGTGACAACTGAGTTTAATTGGTTAGGCTGAGCATGAATAATTTATGTCCTTTCTTGGAAAGGCATTGCTCCCTTGCTCTCCAGCAGCACTACGCCTCTGTGTATGATTGAACAGAATTATAAATGACAATTGCAGTGGGAATGAGTGGAGTCACGTGGGGATCCACAGGTAGGTCAGGTCAACAACTTTGCACATTGCCATTGTTGTAAAAAAATAAAAGTAAAAAATAAAAAATAATGTTAGAGAGCCCAGAGTTCCCTCCTATGGAAAACAGTATGGTATGTGCGCAAAAAGAAATATGTATGCAATGAAGAGTTGAAATATTGTTGCACAACCCAAACAATATGAGTAAATGAAACCACTACATACTTACATAGCTAAAGTAATGCAAAATAGACTGAGAGACCGCATGTTTTTGTTAAACAACACAATCAGGTGTTCAAAGGCCAACAGGGAATCCAATTGAAATCAAAGCTTCAAAAAGAAATTGTCATGTTCTTTCTTTTAAACAAGTCATCTGACCAGAGGACCTGGGGGGCCTGAAGGGTATAAGATGACATCAATCTATTCAAAGCCCTCAGTCATAAATCATAGCTGCTTTTTTGAGATCGTACAGTATAATAAGGTGTACTCCTACTTCTCTTAGTAAGAAGGCCTGTTATAATTATCGAAACATTATCACAGAGTCTCTGATCCCCCTCACTAACGAGAGCTCTTTAGAGTTGGATATCTCTAAGATCAAAGAGCTGTGCAATGGGAGAGCTGACATCTGGTGCTGCTGCCCACCCACTTTTTCAGCTGCTGGGAAAAGGGGGAAAGGTCAGGTGGAGAAGCAGGTGGGAGGAACCGCAGATATCTGGGCACCGGAATAGAAAGAAATGCAGATGTTTGAGCTTTTCTGAGCACACAGACTCTGTGTAGCGAAAGTGGTTTTTGTTCATGTTAAAAGAGCATGTTAATACAAGAACTAAAAGTCAAACACAATTACTTGAGATTGCTTAACAACTAAATATTACTCAAGGCCACATTTCCTGCCTTCCAGAAATCCCATTCCTATAAAACTAAATTGCCTTTGCTAATTATACTGTGATACCTTTGTGATCAGAGGCAGCACTTTATTTTGAATGAAGCGGCGTTTACATTTAAAAACAAAATATCAAGAAAACTGCACGACTACAGGTCATCACAAGCTACAGTACACCTAGTAACGGTTGCAAGGCTGGGTAAAGGGTTGGGCTGCATCAAGAAGGGCACGCGGTGTAAAATCTGTACCAAGCCAGAACACAGATGGATCCATCTGTTATGGCAGCCCCATGGGAATTAAGGGAGAAGCTATGCATGTCAGAGGAGGTGGATGGGGTGCCTGCAGAGCACTCAATTTTCCCATGAACTTTTTTTTTTATTTATTTATTTTCTGCTTCTACAACAAAAAAGGGGGGTTGTGATTTAAAATGTAAATGAAAGTGACATGCAATTAATTTGAATTTATAAAAATGTATTAATTTAATACATTCATTTATTCAAATCATATATATTCATTGAAACTAGTGAAAAGATTCTCACTTGCTTTGTTTGATATGTTATTTTTTTTAATCCCACACATCCACATAGCTGAACTTTTCAGCTGCAACTGTTTCAGAGGGAAAGAATCTGCTTCTTGCATTAGATGATAACAGCTAATTAAATGAATGACTTACAAAGAAATGTACTTGTTTGAGTGGGAGGAATGTTTCCACATTCCTCCACCCTCTCGCCATACACATATGGGAAACACATGCTGCTTATTTTATTCTTTTTTTTGAACATCTCTCGCAGAAGAGACAAATAAAGAAGCAAAAGTAATTGTTTTCACACTTCCAATATGCCAATGTGACTAATAAACCCTTAAGTTTCTTCAAACATTGACATGTTTATGTAACTACTGTCTAATAAACTTGACATTGTCTTTCTGTTGTTGTTAAACTGTAAATGTATGTATCCTGTTATGTCTGTCAATGTTTCTATGCGCAGTGGAATTTCAAAAGGGAGAGCATGCTATCACAGCTGAGTTCTGCTGATGCGTTTTCCTGTTATGTGTAACATGCTTGATGCTTATACATAGCTGGTTCTAAGACTTTCAGCACGCTGTAGCCTATACAATGAAAACCACAGGAGGACAATATAAGACAATGGATATATTTCCTAATGCCTATTTATAAAATTAGGCCAACACATGAAAAGGGCTCTGGATTTTTATTCTTCAATAGGGTTCTCCTTTGAAGTTGTATGTATATTATGACTGTGTTTGCATTTGAACCTGTTTTCCAGGCATGTTATTTGCATTCTCAAAGCGCCTATTCCTGTATGACAACACACCCTGTGGATGTACAAAGGGAAGTTGCAGACGAATAATGGATAATGGCAAAGGCATGTGCCTTTCAAGGCTGAGCAAAGTGTCTCAGTACAAAAACAAGATAGTAAGACTGCAGATTTACTTCTGTGAGAGAGAGAACCAGAGCGATGAAAAGGTCTGCAAGAGTCTGTGATAATGAGTTTTCACATTAAAGTCATGCAAAGAAGAAGCCATCAGACAATGTGATCCAGAACAATTCTGTCACCTTCTTTGGTCAAAGCCCATTTAAAATGCAGTGAGGCAAAGTGGGAAACTGTTCTGTGGTCCGACAAATCGAAAAGTTAGCTTTGTGGAAAGCACAGATGTTGCAATTTCCAGCATCCTCGGCAGAGAAATCCAGACCTCAGCCACCTCTTCTAGCTTATTCAGGGGAACACAGAGGTGTTCACAGGCCAGCCAAAAAATATAATCTCTCCAGCTTGTCCTGGATCTACCACAAAGCCTCCTCCTGTGTGGACATGCTCAGAACACCCCACCCCGGAGGTGCCCAGAAAGCATCCTAGACAGATGCCCGATTCACCTCAACTTGCTCCTTTTGATATGGAGGAGCAGCTGTACTCTGAGCCCTTCTCAAACAGTATTGAATGGTATAAGCACTTTATTATAATAATGCATCAAGTGATAATATGAAAATAGTTCACAAGGGCAAAAGCAAATTTCAGCTTATAGATTTGCTAAACAATCGAACTTTATTGTTTAAACTGGCAGGCACAATTTTCAGCATAAAAAAACAATTTCTCATTTCATAATGTGGGTCATCCAGTAAAAGTAAAAGTGCACAGCAACAAAAATGTTCACATTTACATTACGCCATACTAAATTACACTTACTAAGATGTCTGCAGATAACTATGTGCAACTTTAATTTCTACTTTTACAAATTCAAGAAACAGCTTTTGCAAGTCAATAAACACTTCAGCTTAACCGCCCCACCACACACAAAAAACCTCAAGATGATTCGCTCAGAGTGAGCCTGAAAGTGCAGACTTGTGCTTGAGAATTTCATTCCAATCATGTTATGCCTTCCTCTTTAAAGTAAATGCAACTAAAGTGCAGTAGTACTTAAAAAGCCACACCTCCATTAAGACTGTAATACTGAGAAGGATGACTGCACTTCCTAATATAACTTGATTTCAGAAGCTTCCGATGGCACAAAAAGATGCATCACATATAAAGTGGTAGGTTAGATCAGTGGAAGTATTTCCATTTTCCTCAAATGAGCAACTTCAAAGGCTTTTATTGTTGTCTACACCCTCTATATGATGTATTTGAACTTCTACACTCAGAGAGGAGATTTGGTATAGTTCCAAGTGCAACACCGTAAGAGTTTATATCCTTTATACTCTCATATCCTCATTTAGGTAGCCCTTTCGATCTTAAAGGTCTCAGCATGTGGACCAGGTGAAGTCATTCAGTGAAGTGGAAGCCTCCTTCCAGTATCATCAGAATGGGCACCGGATTGTTTCACTGGTTTTGGTATTTATCTCATAAAACTGTTATTTACACTCTGATTTACAGTTGATGGAAGTTTTCAAATCTCACAGAGACACAGAGAGATATACAGTCATTATTAGAGCTGTAGCTGAGAAAAAGTTGTATTTATATTAATTAATAAACACATACAGCATCCAGGAATTCAAACTAAAGATGAACTAAGAATTATCTGAACTTAAGAGAGGCCAAGGTCTCTACAGACGCTGCTGAGGATGTGAGGCCAAAAAAACGACTTCCTGCACCAGCCACATCCTCCAGGTAGCATAACCTGCCTTTACGTCCAGTACAAACCAATTCAACCTGCTAGATGGGCCAGACGCTGTAGACAGAAGTCTAGTGTGCTCTACTGGCAGTCACAATTCACCAAACAGGAATTACATTTTAGGGTGCTTCAACACGTCTACTCTGTCCTGTACTTTAGTATATTTGAGGCCAAAGTCTACTGCATTTTTATGAGTGTGAACTTGGTGCACTGTTGCAAAGCACAGTATAACAATGCAGACCTGTATAAAAGAGCTAATACCTGATGTGGTTAATATCAGATGTGAAATGTACTGTAGCTCTCCAAATGCTGACTGGTTGGACAAAAACTTTCAAAATCACCAAGAAATGAGGAAAGAAATATCCAAGTGTGTTGAGTGTCACAATGTGAGGAAATAACTATGCTGCAAAAAGCTTTAGCAACCAGATTAATGTGTCTGAAAAAGTGTGTCTAATGCAGTGGTGCTGCTGTGGCCCACACCAGAAGCAAAAAAGAAAAAGAAAGAAGAGTTATTGCCCCACATACTACAATTATTATGGAGTATAGGAGTATTATAGGTGTATTATGACCCAGCAACAACCATAAAAATATCTGAATGCATCAGCATGTCACAACACCGACCATATTACTGATATGTAATGGGGACAGGAAGACCCTAATCTTCCTTCCTATTAAGATCATGATGCTTATGATCTAACAGGAAACAAGTATGTGTTAGTGTTAGTGGGTGAAACACTATTTCACCCACTAACAAGTCACTCTATCTGACAAAACATTTTTAGGTTATTAAATAATCTGGTATTTAGTATATTACACAATGTGAAACCATGTCATATTTTACAAAGTTATTTTGGGGTCCTACAGAAACACTAGATTTTGTTGTATCAAAGCGAATGAAGAAGAGAAGTCAAACGTCATCTATCTCTGGTAAACAGGTTAGCACAAGAGCGTTTGCAGGAGAGGCTGTACACGAGAAATACCTGAAGCATTTTAACCCATTTACTGAAAGTGACAGGGATCAAAGCGATACATGTATTGCCAGGAGGTATGAGTTTTGCCAACCTCTGGAATGCAACCTGGAAGGAAGCAAGTTACGGCAAATACAGGCCTATGGGGAAATTACACCAATGAATTACAGATTAGACCAAAAAAACCCAACCCATATATATATATATTTATAAGCAACCATTAGATGTATCAGACTGACAGGGTGATTGGCCTTAACATATGCACATGATCAAATCACAAAAACCAGAGAGTGACGAAAAATTATTATTCTTTATCAATATGTAAAGTTACAAAACAGCTCTCAGCACTACTTGACCTTATAATTCATAAGGGGGTGTATTGTGTAAACAGACTGCCATAAAGAGTAGTTTGTATTTCAAAGCTGGTTTAATTCAGTATTTGGAAAACATTTTAATTGCGGGGCAGGACACAGAAATCCTATAACCTGAAAGAAGTGCTTAAAAGCCTAAAACTAATGCTTACAGAGGGAATATACTTTCACCCAATTACACAGTGTGTCATACTTGAGAAATGTCACTGGCGCAAAGGGAATTCACATGATTCCAAAGCAGCAGCACCCACTACCACTACTAATAGCTGTTACTAGTAAACTACATTCACTTCTCCATTTGATCAGTCACTATAGTGAGTCCATGTCTAATTTTGCCACTCCAATAACCCCGTGACAGGATTACTGCAGAGACTGGGAGTCGTTAGCGTCATGTGATAAATGCCCCTGATTTTAGCTGGATTTATTGTGTCTGTGAGATTTATTATAAAACAAGTGAACAGCACAGAAATCCTGATGAGTTATCCTGACTTCCATTAGCAGATCACAGATTTCCTAAACCAAACACAGCGCTCCTGGTGCCTCGCATTCCTACCGCCGCATATGAAAAGCAGAAGAAACACAAAAAGATTTCGCACAGCGTATGTTATCTGAAAAATCAAGTATACACAGCAGAGGACGCTTGCGTTTGTGAAACTTAGATTTGACCTCACATGAAAACTGTGTTCTCAAGAGTTTCAGGGTCATCTTATAAAAAAATGCGCGGCAGGTTTTATTCCAGAGATAGGTTTCAGCCACTGTGGGAGTGAATGAATGCGCTCTCCAAAGGCCTTCTATAGCGGTGTACACTTGATACAGTAATTGAAAAACAAGCAGAATCTGTGTAATATGCAGCAACGTATAGAAAACGCATTTCACAGACTGTGATTTCTGCATCTGGGAGAGGACACACCTTCAATTTTCAAGGGAAGTTAAACAGATGCCTGTTATGGATGGATATGCACGCTGGCCTGACATAATTCAAATGCAGAGCACCGCAGCCAGCAAAACAACTGCCCAAAGGGATAGTGACAGATGATGGACCTCAATTTACATCAGGCGAATTTGAGTTATTGCTAAAGTTGAAAGCAGTCAGACATCAATAATTCATTCCACTGCCCAGCCTCAAATGTGTTGGCAGGAAAACTGCAGTAGCGAAAAAAAATCTCCAAAAACAAATAGACCAGCTGGTGGCTTGTGTTATTACAGCACTGTATTGCTAATTTGTTGTTAGGTACACAAACATATGGCCCACAACTACCAAGAATAGACTAGCCATTTCTGATAAGAGAGGCCTATACTAGACTGTCTCTAGTAAAAGCAGAGGTATCTCAAACTGGTCTCATCACTGATGTAGCCGGTGAACGCAACGGGAACATGTGATGATATGTAAAATGGGCTTTGTATACAAAGAGAAAAAGAGGGGTTCATGAACACACTGGAACAAATGCTGGAACAGACTCAGATAACCATAAGATTATCATGGACACAAGGCTGATAAATGGAATAACCTGAGCGTCTGAGACGGCCTTGAGCCAGCCATTGTTTTTCTTGTAATTTTTTTTCCCATATGGCATGGTGTCACTGAGTTTGCAT
Organism: Oreochromis aureus; assembly: GCF_013358895.1. NCBI lineage: Eukaryota > Metazoa > Chordata > Actinopteri > Cichliformes > Cichlidae > Oreochromis > Oreochromis aureus. Next base: position 48,320,006 of record NC_052948.1, on the reverse strand, counting down.
CACTCATCTGACTGAGGTGAACATCCCCTTTACAGAGATGTGGATGAATGACGTGTGGCCCAAAAGACAAAAACTACTCATCCTGATTCATTGTTTCCTCATTTTGCTCCCTCCATAAGGGGTTTTTTTTTTCATAAATTTTAGTTTAGTTTTTTTTAAATACATGTATATGTATATTTATGTATATATACATATATATTTACTGCTCAAAAAAATTTAAGGAGGCACTTTTTAATCCGAGTAAACCATCAAGTCAGTTAAACATCAGGGATATTGATGTAGCACAGTGGGTTGTTAATCACTTTCAGCTGCTTTGGTGTTCACCAAATTAGACTAAAGGAACAGTTGGAGCAGATATGGAAGGAAAATTTCAATGTGGTCCCAGTGGTACTAGGAGCATTAGGACCTTTAACCCCAAAACTGGAAAAGTGGTTTCAGGAAATTTAAAGCACAACATCAGAGGTCTCAGTCAAGAACAGTGCAGTATTAATAATGGCTAAGATACTGCGCAGGACCCTCAAACTCCCAGAGCTCGAGGATCATATATATGAAGCTAAATTCCATCTTATTTTTAACAATTATATTTTTTGTAAATTTTAGGTTATTCACTAGAATTTGGAATCGCACGTCTTTTTCTAATTTTGACGTTTCATTTGACCTAGTTTAATCTATTTGTAATTTTTTAAATAGTTTTTTCTTTGTTTGTCTTTTATTAGGTGTTTCTAGGAAGCACTCTGGAACACTGGTTTTGAAAAGTAACGGTTTTTTAAATGGTTTAAACCAGGAAATATGTGTGATGCAAGCTTTTGTTCTTAACAACTTTTAAGAGCAACCCATTTTGCTCTGTGGGCCAGACCAGTGGAATTCCCCTTTTTGTCAGTGTAAAGTTCAATTACTCATTTAATCCTTGAGATATCTTAACATAAGAAAAAGAAGTCCAATTCTTCTTTTTCTTACAGGACATCTCATTTTTCTTTCCTACATACAAAGAAATGCTGCTGTAGTAAATGGACCCCCCCCCGCCATATTTTTTACACCTTATTGTAGGAGTATTCGTATTATGTAAAGCTTTGCAAGCATTGATTTAAAAAGTCACCTAGATAATGAAACAAAGCTATCCATTTTATTTTAATTTCTGCCTCAGCCTGTAGTTAGGCTGTTTTCCCACAACCGCAGTGGAAAGTAAGGCATGTTTATGGAAAGTAGTCCAGCAGCCTTTAGCTCACGGTTTGATTAAATAGAAACAAATTTCTTTGGGTTAACCACTTCCAGCTCACTGCAGAAACTACTATCTTATCTGCCCTTGAGCAAGGTGAAGGGCTTTTGACATAAAACAGTAGCCGGAAGCGTTGCGCGTGTATATGAGTGAAATGATATCCGTCTGGTTCGTCAGCTTTTTTAATCAGAGCACGAGAAAGTGTCACGTTTTCTGGTGTCACGGATAGCGCTCAGAATACACATAACGAGAAACGTAACCACAGCCTGAAAGCATGAATATCGCCTAATCAAACTACTTATGATTATTGCTAGCACACTTGTACTTCACTGGCGTGTTCTGCTCTGAACTATTCACATAAAACAATAAATACGTAATTACTCCTATGGCTTTCAGTCATAAAACCCCTCATATTCAGCTGTCCTTCAGTCACCTACAGTGAAACCGCGTTTCAGTTTTGGAGCAGTTGCCTGCAGCTGCGCTAACAGTGATACGTTTAGGGTTGCTCTGCATGTGGTGGTGCGTTCACGGGGCGCACGCCCGCGCACACACCCTTGCTGGCTCGTAAACCCTATCAACCAATCGGCGCTCCCTCGTAAGGAGGGAGGGAGAGTTTTTACAGCCCGCTACAAATACTCGTGGCACATGTTTTATTTTAAGGTCGCCGCTTCAGACTGACTGAGAGGAATGGGGACCTCATGGTAGTCAAAAAATAAACCTTTCACTATCAACAGCAAGTCACAAAAAACTTCCTCGCAGCTCTCTGTAATTTTGGAAAACTAAACACTCAGCACCTTGGAGATATAGCCTTGAAGAAACTTTTCTGCAACTTTTTTTCAATAAGCCAAAGAGGGGGGAAAAATTTCTGTGTCTGCAGTGGGGAAACGTGGGGACATTAAAGTGTCCATCCATCCTTCAAGAGTCCCGCTCGCATCTCTCTTCCTGCCACCTGCCAACATGACACGGAGATCGTGTACCATTTATGTGGTTGGGATCACCTGCGCCGTCCTGCTCGCGGTTGGGATTGGCTTGTTTGCAGGGCAAGTTTTCCGCACATTAATGAACAACCGCCTGAAAAAGGTAAAGGGAAAACACACACACACACACACACACCGTTATATTATTCTACTTTTTAAAGCTCACGTGCATGCATGGCTGCTTGAATGAGTGATGACGTGCATTTTCCCCTGTGAATGGGCTGTTGTTTACAAGGAGAGTGTTGAGAATGATGAACACTGAAATGATGCCATTGTCTGTGTGCCTGTGTGTGAAACCCTTACTTATTTGCATACCCTCCAATTCTCTTCAGACTTTCCAACATGGGCTGTTTTTTCCTGTTGGTTTGATTGCATTCATTGTTTGCGCTGGGATTCCACATGTGCCCAGCTAAACTCTGAATAGAAACAAGAGTAAAAGAGTTGTTCAGCGACTGTAACGACTCGTCAGTTGTTCAAACAGATAGTGATGGGCTACGTGTCTCAGAAGGAATGGCTCACACAAGAAGCCGAACCGCGTGAGGTGGAGGGGGATGGGCCAAAAATGGGCTGTTATGGGTTAATTAGCCTGTACTATGCAATCAGCACTTTCTCTTCTCTACAGTTACCTCAGTCCCAGTTCGTGTTGCATGAGCACACACATAACTAGTACTTCTTCCTAGGGAATTACTGATCTAAAGAAATTCCTATCGATCTCTTATGATGTGATATGTATATCTTGTCCCAACAAGTCACTCCCCCTGTGCAAACAAGTTACTTTCTTGTCCACACAAGATAAGAAGTCAACTCAAATGTAACAACATAACTTTTCATTGACTTAAAATGAAGTGTAACAAGTTAAGATGCTGCAGCCACTGTAGCAACAGAAAGACCTCAGTTTCATACGGGACTGTAATGAAATACCACACAAGATAATAAGTCGTTCTCAAAAGGTTAAATAAAACATCACCCTGAGGGGACCCTACTCTATGAAGACATATGTTACAGGAAATTGTGGATGCAAAGAAATTTGTGTTGCTGGTGGTGTTCCAGTTCAAGTGGTGGCCCTGTGATCTTATGGCTTTTGTTTACATGTTGCATTCTTATATGTTCCAGATGGTGTCGTCAGCAAATTGCTGTCTTCCCAGTGAGATTGTTATGTTTAGCGCTATTGAAGACCATGTTGGGAGGGGGGCTGTGCTTAAACTGAGGATGTCACTAAAGCAAGTGACACTCTCAGTTTAAGCACTCAAAGTGCTTTCTTACTATAAGCCACACATACACACGCACACGCACGCGCGCACACACACACACACACACACACACACACATATACAGAGATAGACACTTTTAAGCTAGCATTTACACACTGACAGTCTGCAACTGCAATGCAGGTTGGAGGAGCCAGATATCAAACCACCCTGTCAGGCATCCAGCATAATGCACAGTCTGTAAACTCAGCGACCTGATTGGTACCTATATGTTACCCTATTTCCCACCAATTGGCTGAAGCCCTGCTTTACCTAACAACAATGAGGTTCACTCTGTCAGCTGTTACTGATTTGGGAAAAGACTCCCATGTTAACTGCTAATAGTCACAACCTAAAATGTGCAGCTGCCTGGTCAACAGGTTGTAATATCTGGCACTAATTTGCATAAAATAAGCAAATGTGCTTTATCTTTTCAGTTCAGACAAGATAGGCTGCTGGGTTCATTAAGTTTGTTAACGTTGCACATACACTTACATGCATGCTTATTCCATTTAAAATTGGTAAATGTGATAACAGGATTTTCTGTAACTAAAATATTAACTGTGTAAACTTTGTTCAACATGCCACACCAGTGCAACAGGTAAGATAGTTGCCAGAGATCTTTAATGCCCTTAGCGGGGATATTAAAGATTCAATTAGTAGTATGTGGAAAAATAATAATGAATACCTTTTGTAGTTCCCAGCATTTGGTATCGTTTTTAGCGTTGTTTTTAATCTTAAATCTTCCTACTTTGTTTGTCATGGCAGTGACAAATGTGCAACTCTTAACATCATGGACTTGGTTCTGATATTAGCTATTCTAACTATGCTAACTACAGTTTATACTGGTCAAAAAAGTTAAAGGAAGATTTTTAAGTCAGAGTATAGCAGTCGGTTAAGTAGCAAAGGGGGTTGTTAATCAGTTTCAGCTGCTTTGGTGCTCATGAAATTAACAACAGATGCACTAGAGGGGTAACAATGAAACAACCTCCAAAACAGGAATGGTTTTACTCGTGGAGGAAACTGACATTTACCTCCTCATTTTTTCTGACGTTTTTTTTTCACTACTTTTGCATTTGGCTAGAGTCAGCGTCACTACTGGTAGCTTGAGGTGATATGAGGACCTACAGACGTTGCACAGGTAGTCAAACTCCTCCAGGATGGCACATCAATACGTACCATTGCCAGACGGTTTGCTGTGTCTCCCAGCACAGTCTCAGGAGTATTAGGAGTAGGAGATTCCAGGAGACAGGCTGTTACTGTAGGAGAGAGAGCTTGACTCTAGACGAGCTAGAGGGTCCTTAACCCATCAGCAAGACCAGTATCTGCTCCTTCGTGCAAGGAGGGACAGTTTCAGCACTGCCAGATTACCTACAATATGGCCACCAGCAGGCCACTGGTGTGACTGTCTCTGACAAATCAATCAGCAACAGACTTTATGAAGGTGGGTCCTTTTAGTGGGTCCTGTGCTCACCACCTGGCACTGTGGAGCCTGATCATTTCCAGAATTGGTAGGTCCATCACTGGTGCCGTGTGCTTTTCACAGTTGAGAGCAGGTTCAGCTTCAGTACATGTGAGAAGGAGGAGAAGCTGCAGAGAACATTCAGCATGTCTAGTTTGGTGTTGGGATAGTTATGGTCTAGGGAGTGTGGAGATTCAGAAATTCTTTTATTGCTGCCATATAACCTGCATTATTAATTGCATTAATAACATATTTTACAGCATTATTCTATTAGTAATATTTCTTACAGGGTTCATATTGTATTGAAGATGTTTGTCATCACATTGACCTTTTCTATTTACAGGTTTAGTTATGATCAATCTATACACATTGCATATTTGTGCTTATTTGGAGTTGATGTTCCATCCAAAAGGGTCTTAAGCTTCACTGGTGCGACTGTCCAGGTGATACATGCTGAGGGAAGATGAGAACATAGAAGGTTGACTGCATGCATGCTTACAATACACATAAATCTAGTAACAGGCCTGAGCGAAGGCCCAAATGTATTCTGCTTCTTTTGTAACCTGTTGCATTTTAGTCTACTTGGTGACTGATGACGAGGGTCAATAATTAGCCCTTAGAGACCCTGAAGCTTGAAATTTATTGTCTTGTATGGAAGGTGTTATAGAAAAGAGAAGTTTTATGTCTGTTTATAGCCATTAAAGATGTACAAGATGTACCATTGACTGTAAACAATGTATTTTTAATCTGTAATTGACGTACGTGGGGGTGTGATCCCCTATGCTATAAAATCAGCGTCCAGTGTATTTTTGTTGGAAGACATATGCTGATATTTCTTCTCCTGTGTTATAAACTCGCCGTTTGAAACTCATACTCATAGCAACGTTAACTTAAAAATTGTCTCCCAGACAGACCCCAGTCAAGTCATCCTGTTTCAGGAGTTCTGTGGTTTTAGAGCATTCTCAGATGGTTTATCTTGAGTACCAAAGGTGAAAAGGTCAGAGGGACACAATTACAAATAAATAGACCGTCAGGGCCTCGTGCATTCAGTGAATTTATGTTTATTCAGCTGCCAGTCATAGTTCCTAGAAAAGAAAATATGAATTAGCAGGTCATGCTTTTAAAAATAATCCGTATTGGCCAAGAACATTGCAATCTGTGCATCTTCAAAAGAAAGTTTGCATTCTCAACATGTAGAATAGCTACTGTTTTCACTTCCTTTAACTCTTGTTTTTTTAGCCAATCTGTTTTGTAGTACATTGAACATTGGTCTTTGATTTCTAAATGTTTTAATTAATTAAAGCCAACTGAAGCACTTAGTCTTGCTGCATAAGCTTAAAAATGGGTCCGAAACTTATCAAATTGGACGGGTGCATTGAATACAACAGTTTTGCGATCAATGTTTGATCCAGCATCTGCTCAACATTGAAAATATTTGTAGTAATGTTCATCGTATCTTTAGTCACTGAGGTCTAGGCATTTCCATGATTTCCAACATTTCAGATGTAGGAAAGTAGTGGAGGTTTCCCAAAAGGTTCACTTTACCTTGATAATAGTGCAGACATGAAAGACCCATTGGCCCACAGTCAGTATTCTCATATGGCACACCTTCATGCTTGTTTTCATATCAAGACTTCATAACAGGTATCAGATTATTCTTCGCAGAGAGGCTCAGGGCTGACTTTAGAGGTCGACAGCCACATGCAAGACTTTCTATTGACGATGTGGAAATTTTCATTTTCTTTGACCATTAGGCTTGGTGTGGAAAATGGAGATAAAAACAAAAAGGTAATGAGCTGAAGATGAGCTTCTGCAGTTAGTATATTTTGATCACAGATGTCACAGAACTGATTAATGTCATTAAATTATTTTCACGCTTGAACAAGAAATTTGTCAGAATTTTTAGTTGTCTGTAACAGAATAGTCTTTAGTGGCTAAATAACACAATTATGTGACATTTATATTAATCAGCAGCGTGTCAGTTACAGAGATAAATATACTTTTTACTCAAAGTCTGGAGCCTTAAGAAAATCTCTATGTAAGTGGATTGCACAGTAGCTCTTTCTAAAAGAGGTTTAGGTACTTTTATATGCTCATTAGTAAAACTCCAGTACAGTCAGTTTCTAGTCCAGAACAAAAGAAGAACATACAGGTCATTAAGTTATTGAGGTCAAGAGACTAGGGGGAGGGTTGGTGTTTACCATTATTCTGAGGAGGGGGGTCTGGGGGGTCCTACTACATGCCTTGTAGAGTGTACTGTTGCAGTTCACACAGATCCAAAGTAATTTTGAAAAATGTTTTTTCTTTTTCATCATTACTGAGATAATATGACAATGTAGTTTAAATAGTCAGAGTACAATTTGGGTTACTCCTTTACACATTGCACAACTCTGCTTGGATCAGCTGAGATTTGTGGTTGTGCAGAGTGTGCTGTTTAACAAGGTGCAAGGTCAACACACATAACATGACTGAAATTAGATTCTCCCATCTTTTCTTTATCTTTTTCAAACTTTCATGTTTGAATGTTGCTACTCAGATATTAATTGATACTAAAAACAATTACAGATGCACCAATCATTTCCACCAATATTGATGCCAACAGTGTCATCATCACCTCCTTTATCTGACACCACACCCAAACAAGCAGGCGCACAGCCCTCGCTTTCGCTAGCAGATAAATACATGAAGAGCAGCAAAACAAACTTGAAGCATCGTAAACATGAAACAGCTATTAGCTATCATTAATATAGCAGCGAGCAGAAATGATGAAAAATAAAAACACTGTATTAAATTGGGAGGGAGGGAGGCAGCAAATGTTAATGGTCCTGTCCATATATAACATAAATAGTTATTTGTCTTAAATGCGATATCTTTGTCTTAAAGTTCCTGATTAAAGTTAAGAAAAGTCTACCAGCAGCCAGATAGAAAGGGTAGAAGTCTACCTTAAAAATATTTAATCTGCAACAAAAATATGATTCAAATTAACCAGAAGCAGATGAAGTAATAGAGGTTATTCCTACAAACATTTGCACAGATCAGTATTCGGTATCAATATCAATGCTAAGCGTGAAATGATAGCATTTTGACAACCTAGTCTTTGGTTACAATCTTTAGAGTTCAGATTAGTTTCCATTTGAAAGACACATTTACAGGGAGTGCAGAATTATTAGGCAAGTTGTATTTTTGAGGAATAATTTTGTTATTGAACAACAACCATGTTCTCAATGAACCCAAAAACTCATTAATATCAAAGCTGAATGTTTTGGAAGTAGTTTTAGTTTTAGCTATTTTAGGGGATATCTATGTGTGCAGGTGACTATTACTGTGCATAATTATTAGGCAACTTAACAAAAACAAATATATACCCATTTCAATTATTTATTTTTACCAGTGAAACCAATATAACATCTCCACATTCACAAATATACATTTCTGACATTCAAAAACAAAACAAAAACAAATCAGCGACCAATATAGCCACCTTTCTTTGCAAGGACACTCAAAAGCCTGCCATCCATGGATTCTGTCAGTGTTTTGATCTGTTCACCATCAACATTGCGTGCAGCAGCAACCACAGCCTCCCAGACACTGTTCAGAGAGGTGTACTGTTTTCCCTCCTTGTAAATCTCACATTTGATGATGGACCACAGGTTCTCAATGGGGTTCAGATCAGGTGAACAAGGAGGCCATGTCATTAGTTTTTCTTCTTTTACACCCTTTCTTGCCAGCCACGCTGTGGAGTACTTGGATGCGTGTGATGGAGCATTGTCCTGCATGAAAATCATGTTTTTCTTGAAGGATGCAGACTTCTTCCTGTACCACTGCTTGAAGGTGTCTTCCAGAAACTGGCAGTAGGACTGGGAGTTGAGCTTGACTCCATCCTCAACCCGAAAAGGCCCCACAAGCTCATCTTTGATGATACCAGCCCAAACCAGTACTCCACCTCCACCTTGCTGGCGTCTGAGTCAGACTGGAGCTCTCTGCCCTTTACCAATCCAGCCACGGGCCCATCCATCTGGCCCATCAAGACTCACTCTCATTTCATCAGTCCATAAAACCTTAGAAAAATCAGTCTTGAGATATTTCTTGGCCCAGTCTTGACGTTTCAGCTTGTGTGTCTTGTTCAGTGGTGGTCGTCTTTCAGCCTTTCTTACCTCGGCCATGTCTCTGAGTATTGCACACCTTGTGCATTTGGGCACTCAGTGATGTTGCAGCTCTGAAATATGGCCAAACTGGTGGCAAGTGGCATCTTGGCAGCTGCACGCTTGACTTTTCTCAGTTCATGGGCAGTTATTTTGCACCTTGGTTTTCCACACGCTTCTTGCGACCCTGTTGACTATTTTGAATGAAACGCTTGATTGTTCGATGATCACGCTTCAGAAGCTTTGCAATTTTAAGACTGCTGCATCCCTCTGCAAGATAGCTCACTATTTTTGACTTTTCTGAGCCTGTCAAGTCCTTCTTTTGACCCATTTTGCCAAAGGAAAGGAAGTTGCCTAATAATTATGCACACCTGATATAGGGTGTTGATGTCATTAGACCACACCCCTTCTCATTACAGAGATGCACATCACCTAATATGCTTAATTGGTAGTAGGCTTTCGAGCCTATACAGCTTGGAGTAAGATAACATGCATGAAGAGGATGATGTGGACAAAATACTCATTTGCCTAATAATTCTGCACTCCCTGTACAACAAGCTTAATCTTTCTGGTTCATGGTTTGTAGCTTCCACTTATATACCCATATTTTAGCCTGCATAAAAAAAAACCTATTTAGTGAAGTGTGAAGTATTTTGTCTGTAAAGTAATGTGATATTTTTCTTGTAAGCTTGTAAACTTCGCTTGGGTTAGGGTTGGGCATGACCAAACAGTTTCAACATACCCAAGGGTATTTCTCAAGAACAGGGGCCTGTTCTTCGTACCTCGCTAAGCAAGTTAGCCGGATTTGAATGTTGACGATTTGGCGTGATCTTGGATCGTTCGGTTCTCCGAAGCTCATCTGGGGCTTGCTGTCATAGCAACAGAGCCGTAAAAGTAAGCCTGCTCGGGAGCAGGTTTACTTTATGTAAACAGGATTAGATCGCGGCCTCTCAGGTATGTCCGCTGCAGTTATATGAAAGCAAGAGCGATATTTCGCCACTGTTTTACCATAAATAAATATTATCAATGTAACTAAAGATAATGTATTTGATTCTTTTATTGATTTCATACAGATACATACAGGTCATTTCCGAAAAAAAGGGAAATGTACTATTAATCATTCTATTACATGTAGTAGATCATGTCAGATGTAATTCATAATTTAGAGTAGTAATAGTAAATTACTACGTGCAATCAAGATGAGAGACCACGGCTAAAAAGCGAAGGTGGATTTGGGAAGTCTGTCGCAGCCATGTCCTGTCCGTTTGTACGCGAGCAAGGAAGGTGCAAGATTGATAAGGAGAGTTTACAGAATTTAGCGTATATTGCGGGATAGACGGGATCCTTTAGCTCGGCGCGACGGTGTGCTCATAGAGAGATATCGATTCTCCCGTGAGGTTATTATTACTTTCTCTCTCTCTCTCTCTCTCTCTCTCTCCAAATATATGTATATATATATATATATATATATATATATATATATATATATATATATATATATATATATATATATATATATATATACTACTGTACTGTATATACTTACTCCCGACTTACTGTGCATGCTTCAGTCACCCCTTGCATGGGAACAGGTAAAAGTGATGGAGTGTTATTCAAACTACACACATAAAAACCCACAATGTCAATAAATGTCACAGTACAAAAGGGGTGTGACGAGGGGTGCAGGACCACCACCTGTCTTTATTTGCTCTGCCCTTTTCTTGGTTGCTGTTATAAACAAACAGATTATTCCAGGGTCTCTTGTCATAGACTAAAAGCAATATAAGTGATAAATATTACCATTCTGTAGAATATTCTTATATTTCACTTTTACTTTTTCCCATGTTCTAGTGGGTCCTGTTGTGGCTCTAATGTGAAAGAGGATATGATGTAATATAATATAATGTGGAATGAAATAATATCACATGATATAATGTAATATCATGGATCACTTACGAGTGTAATTTGTCAGCAACTTTCTGCCAGCCCTCTCTCCTTGCTTTTGCAGCCTTTGCAGTGTTCCCCTGCGTTTTAATTAAACTCTGAAACTCCTGATATCCCTCAATCAAGAGTTCTTGGTCTGCTGCCGTGAGATACTGCGCGCGCTCCTTCGACATCTTCGCCGACCAATCACAGGGTTGCCGATCAATGTTTCTACTATCGATGCGTAGCCCCTTTTAAGCCACCCAGTGATCTCAGATTACTTCAGCCAGCTATACTAATCGTCAACAACAGGTGCGTTCGGACAACCGGATTAGCGAGCTCACGGTTAGCGCGATGATTTGATCTTGGATGTGTCATTTGATCTTGGATGTAGTAAGCGAGGTACGAAGAACATCCCCCAGGAGATCTTTATCGGGGGCGTTTTTGGCAATTTCTGGAGCAGTGGTTTCTTCCTTTGGATTAGCCTTTTAGTTTACGCCTGCATTGATTGTTTTTGTTTGTTTGTTTGTTTGTTTGTTTGTTTGTTTGTTTGTTTGTTTGACCGACCGACCGACCATGTCAACAAATGGCACATTGAGTTGATAGTGTAGGCCTAAAACTGGATCTATACATATATATATATATATATATATATATATATATATATATATATATATATATGCCTCGAGGTGACATAGCTCAAGTGAACTTCTTACCCACTGGCATTACTGGACTGAAAGTGAAGTAATCTGTCTGTAAAAAGTTGTTGAAAAAATGTCTTTGTATCTTGCATAAAGTAGATGTCCAAATCATCTATGGTTTGCTAAGATGAAATATGTGTAGAGGTTGGAGCGGGAATTTTGATGACTTCGGCCTGTTTATGTAAACACATGTTCATATGTAAGTGTTCAAGCTCAAAATGAAAATGAAAATGTTTGCATTTTCCCAGATGAACACTCTGGGATTTACCCAGGGGTTGCTATATATGGTCATTGTTGTGGCTTTAATGGTCACATTAAATCATATCAAGTCCTGTTAAAACAAGAAATGAAAGTTTTGCAAAGTACACCATGTTTAATAAAAGAATTCGTCTTCACTTGTTCAAGCAAGTAGACAGATGTTTGTTAAAAAATGGCTGGAGAAGATATCAAGTTTCATTTTTAAGTGGAAGAAGAATGTATCTGTGGGAGTGACACACAAGCATTTAACTCACATGGAGACATACTCAGTTATCTGCTAGTTTGGCAATATGATATATTTCAGCTGCGTCGAAATACTGCCTTTTCCACATTGCACCAGCATGAAGGATCTCTTCCCATGGATACCCTCCCAGCAGTAGACTGTCTTTGTGTGCTAAGCCTCTTTCAGGTTGAAAGATTTATTGGGAAACTGGCTAGGCTGGCAGCCTCTCAGCTCATATGTGACTCCACCAGGGTCAGTATCAGTGACCTACTGATGAAGTGATAATGAAAAATGACTTAATCCTGAAAGGAAATTTCACCATCACTGCACAGACTTCACTACAGTTTTTGACTAGTGTCCCCTCTTTGGACTTTGACTGGATTTCTTTTGCTTATTGGTTTTATTTTGAAAATGTTAACCTGCTTAATGAAGCTGGCGAAGATGCACAACTTGCAAGTAAAATAAGCTTATTTATATGTTAACTGAGGGAAATGTTGTTGCCAACTTGTTAGTCATACTCATAAGTGTGAACCTCGTTGCAGTGTGAGGGGAAAATCTTTCAATTAAGAATTTAAACATAAATATTTAATTCTGCACCACCATGATGGTTCCTTCCACATCTGTTCTACTAGCATGGCTATAAATTTTATTAGTGTAACTAGCAAAACATGCCATATAGGAAAATACACAAAAAAACAAGTTTTACGTAAATTTAGAGGTACGTGTTGTAGGGGTTCAGTCCTGATGGTCATCAAAAACGTCTTCAGCTTTACTGGAATGAATTGTCGTCTGTTAAGCTTTATGTCTGTGATACTTTATTTCGAATTCTTTATTGCGTATTTAGTGTTGACCCAAACAAAATTCTGTCTCGGATAGAAATTTTTGTGACTGTAAAGCTACGTACGGGCAATATACATTAAACGTGACACGTGAAACGATTGTAAATGGCGAATGTAATATTGAATTCGCAGTGGGATGATGAAATGAAGATAATCTATACAAAGATGAAAAGAATTGGGATAATTCTTTTTTTAAATGCATGGGTGTTAGTAATTGCTGTATGTGTGATGATGTCTGTGCAAAGTTTTGCTCAGATTGGCCCAACCATTCAGAAGAAAATATATAGATATATATACATATATATGCTGAAATCATTATAGTAAGATTCAAGTTGCAGGATCATCACAAAATCAAACTTCCACCTTTTGGTTGTGTTTGTGCCAAACCATAATTTTGCCAGTCACTTCTGCAGTTTGGTTGTAAGTGGGTTTTATGGACAATAGAAAACTAAATGGACCTTGATATCTTCTCGATGGTTTCAATAATATCAGGGCTGGTCTACAGTTCTTTGGTTGGCTTTGTTGAATCTTTTAACCACTACTGAGGCAAACCCATTTAGAGCCTACAAAGCCTGTGCACCATGACTGCAGGACTTAATGAATACCGTGGCCTCTTGCTGTGCCCAGTGTTGTTCCCATCTATGTATGTGAATGTCTGCACATCAAAGCACTAGCTTTAAGTGTATTTATGTATTCACCTGTTGCATGTGTTTTCATATGGGGAGTGGTGTAAGGAAAGCAGTGGTAGATACTGAGATAAGAGGGGTTTTTTTCTGTTCCTGTTTTCCATGTATTTTATGTGCCATGCTGGGAGGTTTACCCTATTGATTGTTCAAAGCCTGAAATAAGAACACAGAAAGACCACGCTCTCCCTTCCTCAATCTAAGGTGACAGCTTTATTGTCCTTGGCCACTCAGCTAAACTTTTGTCTCTGAACAAGTAGAGGGGACCCCAGAGGAAGAGGGGGGAGGAGGAAGAGGGGGTGAGTATTCCCCTAAAGCATCAAGCAGTTCTGGACCTATTTCTCCAGCTATTAACTTTAAGATAAATCTGACACAATTAGGCCAGAGTGAGATTTTCTCTTAATGTTCTCTTGAAAGAAATGCTAATCCTCTCAGAGCCTTCAGTTTTTGCCTCTTTCTTTGCCAGTATCTCAAAATGTTCCTGCTACCAGCCAGAGCATCGTTGTCCGCAGGCAATGACGTTTGCTGTGAGAATGAAGCAGGATAGTTGCCTGTGTTCCACCTCCAGGGCCTCATAAGGGCTCAGTACCCAGGAATGTGGCTCAGTTCATTAAGGCTGGAGTTCTGCACAAACAGTGTGCATCCAGCTTTCTGCATCACATGATTGGTTAGCGGCTCTCCCCCAACTGCCTGTTGCCACAGGCAACCGCTAACAATTGGAGCAGTAGAAGGGTCTCCCCTCATACCATTCATGTGTGCAGTCAGTGTTCTTGTTTGTACCGCTCAGACAGCATCTCCCCTCCACGACCCCCTACGGACGATTTGTTGTTACTATTTGTTTTTATTAGAAGCACATTGTGGAAACTTCATGTTCAAAATGTGTTGGCCGTTGCAAAAGTTTCCACTGTGTGCAGGAAATCACCTGAAAACCACATAAAAAATTATGTCAAACTCCTTATTGAATAGAAAAATGTTTTAATGCCGTATGTAAAATGTGCAGTCAACGTTTTTATATTAATTACTCCCAAAAGATTTGCTTTTCACAACCATATTTGTGAGTTTGAATTACATATGATGATGAGTTTTCAACTAAAAGGTGTTTCTTATGTCTCAACAGGAGATCGTGTTGGTAGAGGGCAGCCGCGTGTTTGACTCATGGAAAAAACCTCCCCCTCCTGTCTACATGCAGTTTTTCTTCTTCAATGTGACCAATCCAGACGTGTTTATTGCAGGGGGAAAGCCAGAAGTTAAACAGATTGGACCCTACACGTACAGGTAAGAAGCAGGACCAGAACTTGTCAACTTCTTGTTGATATGAATGTTAGCAAACAGATGTTTATGGTGAGTGTAAAAAAAAAAAAAAAAAGTCTTCTGAGAAATCACTGAAAGCACACAATCTGGTAAATGTGCTCTGGGTAGAGACTGTAAATAAAAGATGGATGTAGCCACAGGGACATGACAAATTCCTTTTTGGCTCAATGTTTTCAAGCCTCAGTGTTAGCCTTTTGACTACCACTGTATGTCTTTTTGGAGCCAGATGTTGCCATATTTGAATGAAAGGCTGGAATGCTAAGGTATCGGTTAATGCTAGCAACCTCATTAGCAAGTTGCAATCATAAACTGGGATAGACAGACATGTCAGATAATCAATGCTAAGTATTAAACTGATAAAATACTACAATTTCACTCGTCAAAACTAAACAATAAACTTCTTAGGCAGTATGTACCAAGCAGTACGCAGCATTATGTGCACCAAATATGAAGAAGTCCAGTTAGCTTAGGTGAAGCCTAATAGATACTAGGTGGCTCCAGTGACCTGCGTTAGGACTACAGTTGGCAAATCTGATGTGACAATTAAGGGTGGGTCTGACTGTGAAAGGGCACACTAATTATTTCTTGTTAGCCCATAAGCATGCAGTTTCATGTCACAGAAAAGCATTTAAGACATGCTATGTCCAAGATTTACAAAGAAGATGTAATTCTGTATTCAGTATTATCCAAAATGATTGTGTGAGTCCGTAACCTTACCATGAACGTGTTGATAGAGGTTTGTCTTATCTGGGAACGTAAGTCTTTTTGCAATTACAGCTGTCGTCATCTGGTGGGCTACAGATTGAATGCAGATTTTTAGGCACTTTTATAAAGGCTTAATTTTTCTAGCTATAAACATGGTTTATTAATGCTGTAAAATTTGGCAATTGATAGTATAAAATGTATTAAATATATATAATACCACTACTACTGTGTTGCCATATACTGTGCATGTTGAATTTCTGCTTAGGTTTTCTAGATTGGACCACAGCCACAGGTCAAACCCTCAAACTGTGTCAGCATGCGGCCTTCTGCTTTTCTGCTTCCTCTTTTGCGATCTATTACTTTCTTCTTGTCTTGTCCTCAGGAGGCCTTTTTTATTTTTTTGTGTGGGTTGCTGGTTTGTAATCACTAGTCATCAAAATCCTGCACTCACTTAAGCCCTAAATGATGATAATTGCTAAAGCACCAGAAACGTTGCAACAGCCAACATTGCCTGTCAAGATAATCTATTCCTAGAATGTCATTTTAACAGTTTTGGGTTGGTTAATTTCAAAACGATGAATGATAAAACTTTTGCTTCACAGCAAAAAGGGCCTGAGTTTGACTCCCCAAACTGGCTGGAGCCTTTCTATGTGGAGTTTGCATGTTCTCCCTGTATCTGTGTGGGTTCTCTCTGGGTACTCCGGCTTTCTCCCACTGTCTAAAGACATGCACTTAATGTGGTTAGGTTAACTGGGCATTCTAAATTGCCCATAGGTGTGAATATAAGTGTTAGTCCTGCGTCACACTGGCAACCTATCCAGGGTGTTCCCCGCTTCTCACCCTATGATAGCTACAATAGGCTCCAGCACCCTCCACGACCCTGATAAGTGGAAGAGAATGGATGTAGGGATGGATGAATGGTTGCAATGTTTTGCTAAAATATAAATGCAGTGCTACGTTTATGTGGTCTGCGTTTGGAGATTTTAAATGACATTCTTTTCCCACGTTTGCACAGGGAGTACAGGTACAAGGACAACGTAAGCATGGTGGCAAATGGCAAAATGGTCTCCGCGTATAACACGAAAAGCTTTGTGTTCCTGAGGGAGAAATCTGTGGGTGATCCAGCTGAGGATAACATCACCACTGTCAACATCCCTGCCTGGGTGAGTCATGAACTGAAAAAGTAGAGGAAAGTGGAAATCCAAGTGGGTTAAAGAGGACTTTATGTTCTCTTTGTTACTGAACATTGTTTATTGTGTCCTCATTTCCATCTCATTGTCCACCACCACCCTCTACCTTATCCCGTATTATTAGTGCTATTTTTTTTCTCACAACTGCTTCCATTCCTGTCTCCAGGCTGTCATGAACAATGTGAAAGATAGTTTCTGGAGGACCTCCATGGTTTCAATCTGGATGAACTCTCTCAAGAGTGGTCTGTTCACTACACGCACTGTGGATGAACTGCTTTGGGGCTACGAAGACCGTCTGCTGGTTCGCGTTGCTAGCACCAAACCTGAGGTGGAGACGGTGTTTGGACTCATGTACAAGGCATGTAACAGCTCTTTACAAGCAATATAAAGCAATGAAAAGAAAGTTGTCAGAGCACATCCTCCATGAAGTCTTGAAGATGTTTTGTTTCTCCAGAAATAACATTTGAAAAACATGTTTTAATTATTTTTTTTTTTTAGAAAAATGGAAGCAACGATGGTGAATTTATCTACCACACTGGAGAGCAGAACTACATGGATTATGGCCGGATCGAAACATGGAAAGGCCAAAGGTAGCACTGATGCAGTCTCACGCAAACACACTCTTCCTCTCTGTCTTCATCCAGAGTGATGAAATTTTATTGGGTAACCTTTGTATTAACAAGCCTGTGAAATCCATTTTTTTTCCCTTTTTTTTGGCAGTAATAGAGATACTGTCTGCCTGTGCCTTTCATTCTGTTTGTATCTTCATCCTGGTCTTTGCCCTTAACACAGAGCACAGAGCAGGATATCCTGATGCCTTAAAAATGGCCTTTACTGAACCTTCTTATCCAGTTTTATTGTCTTAGGTCCCCTGGAGTCTCTAATTACCCTTGTGCTCCTGGGAAACAGTGTTTTTTGAACTGTGACTTTCAGATAAAAACACATTTGATCATCAAAACGTACCACTGCAATTTACAGTTATTAAGATGAAAATGATAAATTTGTTTTCACTGGACGGGATTATTTTGAAAACAAGATTTGTTTTCTTTTTTCTTTTATTTTTTTCGATTTTAAATACAAGCCTGCATATTCCAAAAGCATTTTTTTGTTGTTTTGTAGGGAGTTGTCTTTCTGGAGCTCTAACTATAGCAACAGCATCGTTGGATCAGATGGAAGTGCTTTCCACCCCCTGCTTGACAAGGATGAGCGCATTTACATCTTTACTCCAGACCTGTGCAGGTACGGTTCAGCACCACGGGGCATTCCAGCCCTTTCGTGGTTTACCAACCACATCTTAGGTTTTGTGTGGTGGGTAGGGTCAGATCCTTCCCTAGGAAATTATTCAATCAGACATTTTATTTTATCCACTGTGGTGAAGTTTTGTGCACCAATTTTTATCTTTTCTGTACTAACATATAGTGAAAATGTAAAAACTTAGTAAAAACAATTATAATTTCAGAATGAGCACAGCTTTATTATTAATCATCAACAATGTTTCTAGAAGGCACCAACACCAACAAACGTGATTGATCAGTCCAATTTAGTTTAGTTTTTAGCTACTATATATGTAGCGAAACCCAGACCTTTTCTTTTAAGAAATTCAAGGCTGTGACCGTGTTTTTTTTTTTTTCCTGTAAAGTTGGTCTTTTTATCACAAGTCTATAGGGAAAAACTAATTTTTAGAGAGAGCCTCAAGTGGCCATTATAGGAACTGCAGTTTTGACTTCTTTTTTCTGCTCTTTGAGTTTGCCTATAGCTGAAAATTAATGTAGCTGGCAAACAGGAGGAGGGAAAGGGCATCAGCTTTGGCCTTAATTTTATTAGTCATGTTGTAAAAATAAAGTGTTATTTCAATTAAAGAGTCAAACACATGTAATGTGGCTACCATGGTGATTTGTGTGGGCCTGTCAGTTTCTATTTAGTGTGCCATTTAGGATGTTTTACATGGGGATTGCATGTTCTATTTGTGGTACATGACAAGCAGACCAGGGTGGAGGCTTTCACATCTACTATGGAAATAATGTCCACAGCCTTTGGATCACATGGTATGTTATTATAACATGCTGACCACTTCCAAACAGCTCAGTGGGTGACCTCTCTCTACTGTTGACTTTTTCTGCTTAAAGCACGAGGACTGTTTCAAACACTTAAGTGGCATTTTCCAGAAAACACCATGAAAAGGCTTCCTTATTAGGAGAGTTTCCGTCCGGAACATCAGGGAGAGGGTGACAGAGGGAATGGAAGGACAATTGTGGGAATAAGAGTAAAAAAAGGAGAGAGAGAGAGAAAGAAAATGCTTTTAATGGTTGATGATTGATGGTAAGTGATGCTTTGTGCTAAGCACAGCACATGTATTTCCTCTTGGACGTGTTTGTCAGAAATGTTCTCAACTAATGCTTTTGGGGAAATTTATAATGCTTCCTCCAGTATTTCTGGGATGTCTTTAGGGAATGTTTGACGACTGCTGAGAATTGCAATGAGTACCAAATTTAATCCCAAACCTTGTTTGTTGCAAAACAGACGTGCTGCTTCCCTAGTGTTCATAGCAAGAGTTTGTCCTTTAGAGAGCACAAGCTGTTTCGGACGTCTTCCTCATGTTGTTGAGCGTGGAAAGAATCTGTTGGAGTGGAATGGTTGCACCTTTGACTCTGATTGGACGTGTGTCAAAAACCCTTGGACCAAATATTTACAAAGCACTTTCACCTACTTGTTCTTGGCCTGGTTGTGTCATCATGGCGTCTGTGTTACTGTGACTAAAGGGAATACGCCTTCCCCCTTTATTGTACTTACTACAATAATTTGAAGTGGAAGTGCTCCATTAAGTCACACATGACGACCTTTCACACAGAGTCTCTGCCCTGTGTATAAGTCACTCGCTTAACATAACTTTGTGTTTAAAACACATGTTTAGTTAAAAGAGAACATCTGGGACTGATGCATAGCAGCAGGGTGGTGGCCTCTCGGTCCAGAAACTGACAGCTGAGCTACCAGAAAAAATGAATTGGTAACGTGTCATTGTTCGAAAACCAGCTTCACCATCCTTTTGCTCTTCGTCATCATTACTGACTTCATTAGATGGTTTTATTTCATTTAAAAAATGTTGAAAAAGAAAGTCAAAAACACACGAATATTAAATGACAGAAATAGTAGACTCTCTTATATCATTTTAATTTAACCAGCCCTGTGACACTTTTTCAAAGCCTTCATTCTGTATTTAGTGGTAACTCTAAACAAAATTCCATCGCAAATACATTTTGGTGAAGCTTTAAGTTACATATGAGCGATATGTGAAAATGATTAACCCTACAGAGGGCTGAGTTTAAAGACACCCTAAAAATGAAAGAAAAAAAAATGATGCACAGCAACTACGCAGCAACTCAAAGGCTTACTTAGTAGTAGCCTGACAACATCGGTGCATGCTCCTAATGAGATGACAGATGGTGTCCTAGGGGATGTACTCCTAGATCTGAACCTGGGCGTCACTCACCTCCTGTGCAATCTGAGGTGCGTAGGATGGAAACATAATGTCACAGAAGTGTTCTATGGGATTTAGATCAGGTGAGCATGTGGTCCAGTCAGTGGTAACAAATTCTTCAGCCTTCAACACCTGCTTCCATAGTCTCCTGCACATGAGATCGGACATTGTCTTTCACAAGGAAGAACCCAGGAACCACTGCACCAGTGTGGCGGCTCCAAGGATTCATCCCGACACCTAATGGCAGTCCGGGTGCCGTTGCCTAGTCAGTAGATCTCTGTACATCCCTCCATGGATATGCCTCCCCAGACTATCACTAACCCACCATCAAACTGGTCATGCTGAATGATGCTACAGGCTACAGGTTCCTCCACAACCATTAATGTCTATCACATAAAATCTGTTTCTGATTGTTTGGTCAGAGACATTCAAACCAGTGGTCTGCTCTAGGTCATTTTGTAGCTCTGGCAGAGCTCAACCCGTTCCTCTTTGCACAAAGGAACAGATACTGGTCCTGCTGGTGGGCTAAGGACCTTCTACTGCCCTATCAAGCTGTCCTATGGTAACAGCCTGTCTCCTGAAATCTTCCTTTAATTTACACTAATTTTTAGAGATGACTTTGGCAAAAGAGATGCAACATCAAAGTTAGGTGTTTTCACATTATCTGGTGAGCTGTTTGAAATACTTCTCCAATATATTTAGGAATTTAGTTGAGAAGAACAGTGTTTGCTCTGCTTATCTAAAATGAATTCACACTGTAACAGTTCTCATTCCCAGCAGTGTAAGGCCAAGGATTTTCACTTGGCTTCTCCCAGGAAGGTCAAGGGAAAGGTCTGTACAGTATTGTTGCACGATTGGTGGGCTGCACCCTCTCAACCAGCTGGCAGACACTGTATAGAGTGCTTTGTTCTCACTGAGACTGGTTGGGATTCCCTCGACAGGACAAAGCTACAGATATGCAGGGCAAGGATGAACTGCTCTCAGTTCTCTTGGATGTTGGGAAAAAAACCACACACACTGAAAGATTTCCCAATGTCTTTGCTCCCAGTAATAAAAGAAGGTTAACACCACAATATATCATTTGTCTTCCCTCCTCCCCTTACAAGTCTAGATTTAATGATGAAGGAGCCCCAGCAGGATTTCAGCATATTGTTGAAATCAATGTAACAGATAACAGAACATTTATTTCTCATGATCACATCACCTGTTATGAAGTTCCTCACCTAAGCTGCAGTCCTTAAAAAGATTAGTTTGAAGTATTCAGCATTCACGCTTGATCATGCTGAGAATTTCCAGCAGTCACGTGTCACTATGAAATTCTGTGGTCTGAGTGAAGTTGTTCGTTAATTGTTTTTGTGTAATGTGACCGTTCGCTTTATTCTCCAGGACCATCTACATGGAGTTTGAGAAAGATGTCGAGGTGAAAGGGATCCCAGCGTACCGCTTCACACCACCACGCTCTGTCCTGGCCAGCAAAGAGGAGAACCCTGACAATGAGGGTTTCTGCGTCACCCCAAAGGAGTGCCTGGGAACTGGCGTCCTTAAAGTCAGCCCCTGTCGGAAAGGTAATCGGTGCAGCAGTTTCTCTCTGAAACTTTCGATGCATCGGTCATGATTCAGCTCCAACATAACAAATTTTATTCTTTTCTCTAATTTCTTTAATAACGGCACAAAAGCTTTGCTTAGACTCTATGTCCAATGTAGTAGCCATTAAATACTAATGGCTACTACACTGATATCAATAAAGTCCTTCTTTTGTTTGTAATGCTAATACCCCCTAAAATACCCATGTGACACAGCTCTCCCCACACCTCAGGCGTCATCTGACATGACTGACCCAGTAGCAGAGTGGGCGGTAAGCCCTGTCACCTGATTCTGCCCTTGAATATGACCGGGCATTACCTCAGTGCCTTTTCATAGCTCAGCTGTGCTTCATCTCTCCATAACTTCCTGTAAAATCACAGTACTTGTGGTTTTAACATTTCTTTTACATATTTAAAGTTAAAAATATGGAATGTTTTACATGGTCAATGCAGCTGATGGCCCATACTGCACCTTTCTGTCACAGCATGCAGCCATTTCTAACTAGTTTCACAGAGTTATTCCAGCAAGTGAATATCCAGGGGCGTAATTTCCAGGGGGGTTGGGGGAGTTATGACCCCCCCAATAATCAGACCCAACCAATATAACCCCCCCCCAATAAAATTATGAATTATCTTGCATGATAACAATAATAATAATAATAATAATGATAATAATATTACTACTACTACTAATAATAATAATGATACGTTTTATTTGAGGGCGCCTTTCTAAAACCCAAGGTCACCTTACAAGAGAAAAAGAGATCAAATAAAACAGTAGATTAAAATAGATTGTAATAAATTAAAATACAGAAACCAGCAAAATACAACCACAAACAACAAATTAAAAACAAAACAAAACAAAAAAAACCACGATTTGACAGCAAGTAAAATCTGTATTAAAGCAAGTAAGCCAGTTTAAACAGACACACACACACAGCACAAAGTTACGCCGATGTGATTATCGAGCCCTGTTTTTTTCATGTTTTATTATCAAGGTTTTATTATTGTGAAGCGATACATTTTAAAAACTTCATGCTTTGCTACAGAATAATGTAACTGTGCCAAAGATTAAAACGGACATCACAGATTGGCGTTCTCAAAAGGATTTTCATTGTCCACTAAAACAAATGGAATGACTGCAGTTCACTTTAAAGGTAAATAGCTAAGTATTTTTGAGCTTATGAATGTCGTTTAGCCATAAAGAGAAATGTGAGTGCATGTTTATGGCCCGGAGTTAAAGAACAAACGCAGTGAATAAAGGCCACTATAAGTATACCAGCAGAGGTGTGTGTTAGCACGCCTGCGGTGACCTTGTCGGTTGTCATGTGAACAGCCTCTCAGGTGACTGCATGTGTCCAATGTTTTTGTCAAACGTCTGTTGCTAAACAGGAGAGCAGGAAAACTGTCACCTCTGCCCCACTTTATCAGCACCTCTAACTGCCCCCTCCCTCCCCCCTCCTCTCATGTCTGACTTTGTTGCTGTTGCTGCTGCGGGAACACCTGGTTCTTACACCCTTGGACCATTTGTGTTTGTTGGGCCACCCACCAAAAATGGCTCACTCGACTTTATAATAGCAAGTTTGACCGAGGTGATATTGTAGGAACATGAAGTCCTCCATTGACAATATAAGGAAGGAACTCAGAAAGACTAAGAATTTTTATCTGGATATCAGCTGCCGCCTTTAATTGCTCACACAACAGGGGTTATTGTCCATGTGTGCTGATTTATTGTTTGTTTTTGTTTTTCTTGGACCCCAAGTAACATGTTGCATCCCTGTCAGATCGTATCTCACCAGCTTCTTCGCCTTTTGATCTGTTTTGTTATTGTTGTCATGCCCTGATTAGATCAAACTTCAAACATTAAGGAAATGTGGCATTAAAATGTTTTTTGTGCTGCCGCTTTAGTGGCGACAGTTGTTATGTCATCTTTGTGGTGCTTAACATGTGTAGATTCACCATAGTCGTGTGAAAAAGAGGTTCGAAGGTTTTAAATAAGAGGACATAAAACACGATCTGAACAACAGCATGTGACTTTTCTACTCTGCTTGAGTACTCAAAGTGCTTTATACTGCAAGCCTCATATCTATATAGCATTGAGACACAGTCACACTCAATTCAGGGTTCAAAATCTTGCCCGAGGATATCTTGGCCTGCAGATGGGAGCAGCCAGGGCTCGTGCCACTAGCCTTCCAAGCAGTAGACAACCTGATCTAGATCCTGAACTCTCTTCTTTTAAAGAGAAGAGGCTTTCTCCTTTTCAATCATTTTTCTCACTGTAGAATGACGGACTTACTGGAATTTTTCGAAAGTGGCTTTATAACCCTTCCTATGTTCATGGACAGCAACAATAGCTTCTCTAAGATCATCGCTGATGTCTTACGCACCCAAATTTTCCCAAAACTAGCAAACTGCCAAAACATCTATGTTTAGACAAGTGCTCACAGTGGCTAATGATCAGTTAATCAAGTGCGTTTAATTCTAAGCACCTGACTGCTGCTTATCCTCTTGATTCCAATAGTAGCAGTAAGGTTGTACTTGTGTTTTTCACACACTGCTCCTGCGTTTTGGCTTATCATTCTACGCATACTAACCTAATTTTAAGACCAGTAAGGACCAGATGATTTTTTTTTTATTATGTCCTGATACTCACAACCTTAGAACCGAAAGAGCGTGTTTTCTTTTTTACGACTGCATTGTAAATGATGAGAAGTGCACGCTAGAAACATGTATTTTGCATTACAAATAGCACAGCATAAAATATCATGGACACCATCTTAATATTTTTATATGATAATATATACATTCATTTCTTCTCTCAGGTGCACCAGTGGTTGCCTCCTTTCCTCATTTCTACCTGGCAGATGGCAAATATGTGGCTGCCATTGAAGGACTGTCACCTGAAAGGACACATCACCAAACTTTTCTAGACCTAAACCCTGTAAGTCTTCAGGCTTAAGGTCATCGGCTTTAAGTTGTTAGCATCCAGCTATAGTTTGTAAGGCATAACTTGTGTTTTGTTGCACCACAATGCTTCAGGTCATGTACCAGCAACATCATATACTGAACAAGGTTAAAAGAAAGCCCAACAAACATTAAGATGTGCTGCTCCGCCACCTAGTGGTGGAGTTCTGAAATGTATCAGCTGTGCTTTATTGTGTGTGTGTGTGTGTGTGTGTGTGTGTGTGTGTGTGTGTGTGTTCCTGTCTAGCTATCTTTGTGAGGACCGAAATCTGCATTCTACTATACTTGTGAGAACCAGCAGTCACTTGTGAGGACACACAACCGGTCCTCACATTTTTGAAGGCATTTAAAGGCATTTTGGGGGTTTTAGTGTCAGGGTTACAATTAGGTTATGGTTAGGTTTAGGGTAAGGGTTAGCGTTAGGCATTCATTTTTATTGGTTAGGGTTGGGGTAAGGGGCTAGGGAAACCATTATGTCAATGAGGGTCCTCACTAAGATAGCTGAACGAGGGTGTGTGTGTGTGTGTGTGTGTGTGTGTGTGTGTGTGTGTGTGTGTGTGTGTGTGTGTGTTTGGGGGTGGGGGTATGTGTTTTTTTAAATATATTTGATGTCTTTATATATTTTTTTTTCTCACAGACTACTGGAGTGATTGTACGTGCTCACAAAAGAGCACAGGTGAACGTCTTGATGCAGCGAATCCCTGGAATCCCGTGAGTAGCACACACTTCTGTCGTTGTTCTAAATGTATGTGTCTGTGCTGTTTTTGATTACCAACCATATTTTTGCTGCACTTTTAACAGGAGCACTAAATTCCTGAATGAAACAGTATTTCCTGTAATGTTCCTCAATGAGGTAAGTGATATTACACATGCTGAAACACACAGGAAACTCCTAGATTCTTATTATGAGGTGCAATAAAGAAATTAAACAGTATGTCAACATTTTGAAAAAGACACGTGTTACTGAGAGTTAGATGATTATGTCGGTCCAGCTTAGCTTTACTGAGCTGAGTGTGGCTTAGAGTAAAGATGGAAAACAGCTGGAAACAAGCGACCTGGCTCTGAACTAATGTAACCGGCACAAGGGTGCGATGTGCAGAGAGTTCAAGTAGTAACTGTCTCCCAGCCAGGAAATAGTCCTGCCCCATAACCTCCCTAAAGAAACAGATGGGCCTCACAGCAAGAATGTCCTGTTTTAGAATCCACCAGCCTGCTGGGGCTCTTCTGTGTGGAGTCTGCATGGGTTCCTCCCTCGGGACTCCTCCCCTCACACCGATTGAGCAGTTAGAAAAAGACGGACAGATGGGTTTTGCATTGATTAAGCACTAAACACAGTGCTTAATAACACAACGAAGTTATGTTTTTCTGGTGCTATTACAGTGTCTAGTGCAGGATTCTAGTTGAGATAAGAAGAAGCCCAGCTCATTTAAATCAGGCATTGCCAAACAAATTTGGTGTTTTCCACTGAACATGTATCTCTCAGTTATGTATCCACTCTCAAAGGGATTTCTTTTCAAGAGATTTAGACAAGGCCAACCTAATCAAAAGTAGATTTGGTTCCCAGAAGTCAAAGCCTGACTAGATTTTCCCACATTTTCAGCCTTGATGCTTTAGTGCTGATTGGTTTCTTCATCTTCTGTATGCTCAGCTGAATTCCCCTCTTCCTCTGATGGATCTTTTACTCTCTCTCTCTGAATAAACAGAGCGTGGAGATTGACGATGCGTCCGCAGAGAAATTAAAGAAGCTTCTGCTGATTAGCAATTTGGTGTCCAACTTCCCTCTCGTCATTGTGGGACTGGGTGTTATTCTGCTCTTGGTCTTTGTCATCCTCCTGTGCCAGGCTCGCAAACAGAAGGTATGAGACTGCTTCTTGCTGAGTTTGATCCTAACAACTTACAATTTGCCTGCTCCTAATGAGTCTTAATTTTTGCACAATTCATTCAGTTGCTTAATTGCTCACTAATAATACCGAGCTTGTGTTTCTCACTGTGTTCCTGGGCAGAATGAAGTTAAGCGCATTGTGTTTACCAAGCCTCTTTATGCTGTAAGTGTTTATAATTAAGTTGCTGCTTATTATATCTGCTTTTTTTATTTATTTGTCTTACTTTGGTTATTATTTATCACCTAAGTGCCTTTTTTCATTAAATCTTTCATTGCACAGCTAGACCAGTTTCACCTGACTTAAAATAACTCTGCTAATGTACAGTTAATGCATTGAATATTAATACTGCCTGTCTTTTTAATTGTCGTGAAATGGCATGCTTGAGGGCATCAACCACTTCCCATTACAGGTATAACTTTACAAATTTAAATAAGACGTAATTAGTTTCTAATGCTGCTTTATGTCCTTAATGTCCCTCTACAGTCTTCTGCTGAAGACGACACCGCTTACTCTCCAGTTAATGATAAGGAGAAGGAGGATCCCCAGAATGGAACCTACATTGGTCTGACACCTAAGGCTGACGTGGAAGCTTGAGGATGAGCAAGGGGGCTTTGCATAGAGGGCTCAGGTGAAAAGTATATGTTTTTAGTTTCAGACGTCTTTTATTGTATGCTCTTAGGTTTATTTAGAGAGCGCTAAACTCTATTCCCAGACAAACATCGTGTTTAGAACACTATGGTGGCTTCTTCTAGCTGCTGCTAATTATGTAAAAATAGTTGAGAACAGTCGTCCAATAAGCAGAGAAGAAGAGTGTGCTCTGTGGTGGTTCTAAAACAATCACACCCTTTAAATGATGGAGGTTCAAAACTGCCAAAATTAAGCAGACATGGAAAAAATGACTCAGTAAATTAAGGTTAATGGAATTTATTACATGCATTTGTAAATGATTGTGTTTGCTTTTGTATTATTTGCCTTTGTACTATGGCTCCATAGTGGTGTTGTTGTGATTAACACCTCAGTCACACTCAGGCCAGAGACTGGTCACCAACCCCCTGGCAACCTCTGGGGAAAAAATGTGTACCGATTGGGTAATACTAATCTTCTTTTCCTCATGTGGTTGCCAAGCAATTGCCAACTGGCCTTTAGGCCTGTGTGACTGGGGCCTTCTACATTCCTCTGAAATATTAAAGGATGCACAAATTCCTAGTGCCAGTCCCAAATCAGGAGGGTTGCAAGAAGGGCACACAATTTGAAACCTGTATTGAATCACATATTCAATACAGGCCTGCTGTGGCACCCCCTTGGAAAATCAGGGAGCAGCTAGCAGTACTCATATTATTTACATTTGTCATAATTATTCTGTTTATCTACAATCAGATTTAATTTAAACTCTCTGTTGTTTTTTTGTGTTTTTGGGGTGGGTGGGGTTTACATTACGGCTAACAAGTAGTTTTTCCTGTTTTAGAACCACTCACTGCTTAAGGAATTGAGAGTGAAAGTGGACATTATATTCTTTCTTTTTTTTAACATAACATTCATTTTTGCAGCCAAAGAGGCTTTTCCCAGACTGCTTTTATTATTTTATTAGACTGCTTTTTATTATTTTATTATTATTATTTGCTTTTTAAGTGTCCTTGTTGTCCACTGAGTTACTGAGTGTCACTAATTAGCTAACATAAGCTAATGTAAGTCTATTAGCAGCAACCAATCCAGTGATGTCATATTCTGTACCGGACGCAATATAGCACAAAGTATGTTCTAAAAACTTTAACTTTAAACACATATTTCTTCAATCCAGCTTCACAGACAGTTTCTAGAGGTTTATTTTGAAAATCAAACATGTTTGGCACAACAGTGCATTCAGATCATAATTATGATTATAACTTTTTTTTGAAAATTTGGCAGTTTTGGTCCTCCA
This sequence comes from Oreochromis aureus, assembly GCF_013358895.1. NCBI lineage: Eukaryota > Metazoa > Chordata > Actinopteri > Cichliformes > Cichlidae > Oreochromis > Oreochromis aureus. Next base: position 48,291,306 of record NC_052948.1, on the reverse strand, counting down.
TACAGAGTTAACTTCCTTTCATTATTTGTATGGCTAAACCGATTTGTCTTGCTTTGGAATTCAGATTTTATGGAATGACTACTTGTACAAGCGCACCGAGGTCATTTGGGGAGCAATGTGATGAAATCCTTAAACTGATGTTTTTTGGGGGTGTTATATTTCACTCTCAGGGGATCTCATCTTAGATGCTGTAAAGCAGTTATTAAAGCAGAAGAAAGAAAGCACAATATACTGGATGATAAATCAGTGTTACTATGTCTCATTTCCATTTCATTTTCATTTTAATGTTACAAAAAAAATGTCACAACTTAATATTTTCTGCTCATCCATGGCGCATATCGGATATCTAACAACCAGCATACCTGAGAATCTTCAGAGTATGGAATTTGTTTGTATATACATACAGTGTAAGAAGTGATGAACTGCTTACATTCCTCTCAGCGTATGATGGGGATGAGTATTGGACAAAACACTGTATATTTTGGAAATTTTAATTTGTAAAGTAAGACATACTTTGCTTTTTGTTTTTTTGTGTTGTCTTTTTTTTTGTAAATGTGTAATTGTAGAAATGTTTGAATTAAAGACATTTCATGTAAGAACTTTATAAATGTTTATAAAGCTCTAAAGCAGGGGTCTGCAACTCCAGGCCTCGAGGGCCGGTGTACTGCAGGTTTTACATCTCACCCTGGGTCTACACACCTGAATCAAATGATTAGTTTATTACCAGGCCTCTATAGAACTTCAAGACATGTTGAGGAGGTCATTTAGCCATTTGAATCAGCTGTGTTGGATCAAGGACACATCTAAAAACTGCAGGACACCGGCCCTCAAGGCCTTAACCACGGCAGATTTGCTTGGGTTGAAACCATCATTCAGAAAGTACACAATTTGTGTTGACAGTATTTTGCCCTGTGTAACTGTGTATTACTAAGTGATATAATGAAATGTCTTTTAGATGCTGTAGTGGTGCCTTTAAAGTTACTAGATTTCTTGTTCCTTTTAAAGATTTTTGTTGCGTGAAAAGAATACTGTGCCATATCAACAAATCTACTCTCAAGTTTTTTTTCCTTCTTCTTCTTTTAGCTACCAAAAAAATAAATAAAAATAACAAAACCTTTTGATATTTCTAATATCTAAAAGCAGGGTCTAACTGTAATTTAAAAACTCTCTGCCTGACTAGCAGGTTGTTGTGCAGGGTCACAGTTTTCTCACTCGATGCTGGTGATGAAAATGTGTCATTATAATGTGATCTGGAAAATGCTGCAGAATTCCTCCGGTAGAACTGTGACGAGTCCGCCTTTCATTACTACTCTTGTAACATTTTAATTAAAGCCTTATATGCACTGTGATAATGATAATGACTATATCAGATATTAGTGGATTCATGTGATTACAGTAAAGTGTTTAACATGTACACTATAATAAGGAAAAAATGATTGCATTTTAGAAAATTTGTGCACAGCGTTTTATATAAGAGTTACAAACTCACAAGGAGATGAAAGACGGGATTCATCTGAATCCCTTTGCAAAATACACACTATACAGTATAAAAACACAGTTGTGGTTAAAGAGAATAAATTATTTTGCTATGTCGATAAAACCAAAACACATAAAGCGGAGCATGGACTGTTCGCTGCTTCCTGAAATTATTGTTACTGCCATAAAACACATACTTGTTTTGAAATGTTGAACGTTTTTATTCTGTATACAAAAAATAAAAAGTAGTTTCAGTACATGTCTTGCTGACTGGTGTTTGTCTCTTTTTCTTCTTTTTCTTTTTTTAGTGAAGAAGTCCGATTAGAGAGTCTGCCCCAAGGGGCAGAGAGGTAGTTGGGAATAAAATAATATCAGAAAAAGTACATCGCTGATATTCTTTGTTTAAATTACTGGATCTGGAGTGAGCTGTGCCCAGATAATGATGATATAACTTACACCACAGAAAAGCCAGAAAATGCTTTGAATGACATTTGATTTCACTTTTTCAAATATCAGTTAGCAGATTTTTCAGTTGGCATCTCTGAAGGTAGACATGAAATGTGCAGCTTAAAGGCGCTGCTATGCTAAACACATGTAGAGGAGAGTTATTGGAATGTTTTTTCACAAAGAGTTTAGTTTTTTTTAATCTGCAACCCGAATTCCAGAAAAGTTGGGATGTTCTTTAAATTTGAATAAAATGAAAAATAAAAGCCTTTCAAATCACATGAGCCAATATTGTATTCACAACAGAACATAAATAAATGAGCTCATTTCAAATTTGATGTTTGCTACAGGTCTCAAAATACTTGGGATAGGGGCGTGTTCACCATGATGTAGCATCTCCTTTTCTTTTCAAAACAGTTTGAAGCACGTCTGGGCCTCGAGGTTATGAGATTCTGGAGTTTTGGTGTTGGAATTTGGTCCCATTCTTGCCCGATAGGTTTCCAGCTACTGAAGAGTTTGTGGTCATTTTTCGTTTAATGATGCACCAAATGTTCTCTGTAGGTGAAAGATCTATACTGCAGACAGGACAATTCAGCACCCAGTCTCTTCTCCAACTAAGCCATGCTGTTGTAATCGCTGCAGTATGTGGTTTTGCATTGTCCTGCTGAAATACACAAGGCCTTCCCTGAAATAGATGTCATCTGGAGGGGAGCATGTGTCGCTCTAAAACCTTTATATACAATATTGGCTCATGTGATTTGAAAGTCTTTTAGTTTTCATTTTGTTCAAATTTAGGAAACAAAATATTATTTCCAAACTTATATCATGCTAGTTGTACACCTGCTCAAATGCTTGTTAGTGCAATTATCTGATCTGCAACTTAATGCATTTAGGCATGTAGAGATGGCCAAAATGACTTGGAAAGAAAGATGATTTAAGGGAATTTGAATGAGGCAGGATTGTTTGTGCCATGTGGGCTGGTCAGAATTTTTCAGAAACTGTTGATCTGGGATTTTCCCACACAAGTATTTCTAGGGTCTAAAAACTATCCAGTGAGCTGTAAAGGTCAGAGGAGAATGGCCAGACAACTTTGAGGAGAAGATTATCTCTGAACGCATAACACATCAAACCTTAATGCAGATCTGCTACAGCAGCAGAAGGCCACAGCGATGCCACCCCTGTCAGCTAAGAAGGGGAAACTGAGGCTACAATTCACACAGGCTCACCAAAATTGAAAATAGAAGGTTGGAAAATGTTTTCCAGTCTCAGTTTCTGGTGCAACATTTGAATGGTGCTGTTGTAAACATCCCGACTTGTATCAGCTGGGCAGGCTGTTGGTGGTGCTGGTGTAATGTTATCTTCTTGGCACATTTTGGCGCCTCTTAATACCAACTGAGCATTGTTTAAACATGACAGGCTGCCTGAGTATTGCTGCTGACCATGTCCATCCCTTCTAACAGTGTACCCATTTTCTGGTTCCAGCAGAACAATGCATCATTTCACAAATCTCAAATGGTTTCAAGCTAATTTTTTGAACATAAAGAGTTTATTGTACTCAAATGGCCTCTACAGTCTCCAGATCTCAATAAATAGAGATACAATGTGCTAATTTCCATCATGCATGTGTAGAAAATAAATCTGCAGGGTGCCCAAAAATTGATTCCCAGAATTTAAACAGTTGTAAATGACATGCTGGCTTAAAATCTTCCAGAAGGAAGATTCCCATTGCAATGTAAAAAGCTAAAATAAAAAAAAAACCGATATAATTATATAACATATATTTTATAATGTTGGTACAGTATTGCAGAGTAATAATCATACTTGCAAAGCAGGTCATTTCTTTATTTATATATAAAACCCCTTCATACCCCCTCTTGATTGCAATCTATTTACCAATATAATCAAATATATTGCACATAGAAGACACACGGAAACATCTCACTTTTTGGCACAACACCGGTCCTGTTCCTTGCCACAAATATTTTTCATAAAAGTACTCTATTTGTTTCGGCGGCTGTTGAATTAACATTTTGGGACAGCAGGTGGCGGTAGTGTGCCACCCAGTTGGACCAGAGTCAGACGAAGAAGCAGCAGCAGCAGAAGACGAAGAAGAAGAAGAAGAAGGTGTCTGTGGTGACAGCACTCAACATGGCGTTCAATTTTGGCGGTGCCACGAGCAACCCAGCAGCAAGTATGGATATTCTTTAGTTAATTGGGAAATACTTGTAAGAGCTGGTAATGTGTTACATATTTCATGTCGAAGCTAAAGCTGTATTAATGCTTGTACATGAGTTATAAATAGAAATGGCAATGCTAATGGTTCACCCTCAGTTGTTACGGTGGGTTCGTCTACCGGCTAACGACAGACCTCACGTGAAAACGGAGAGCTTTTACACTTGAGTCAGTGCAACTAATGAACTGTAGTCGGATTTGTGTTCGCGTGTTTCGGTGCTAATCTGGGCTCCAATGAGACCGAGCTCTTGTGGCTAACCGTTTTGGATGCCCGTGTGTAAGCTAAAACAAGCTAAACTCACCCAGTACTTACAGCGCTCTCTCGTTGTTTGTTTGTTTCTAAAAGGCACGTCCGGGTTTTCATTCGGTTCATTTGGAGCCAAAACTACGCCATCGACAACATTTGGCTTCGGGACCCCAGCCACTACCACCACAGCCTCATCCGGATTCGGTAGTAAGTCCACAGCTCAGACCCAGATTCCTCCTTGCGGGGATTATCCTGTGCGTGGGGCATTATCATCACGTAACCGCCACCAATATGAACATAGAATGGGTTTTTTCCCAAACCCTTCTCCTCAAAGCATAACTGAGCCCACTGGGTTCCCTCAGTCTAGGGCTCAAAGGTTCTGGGTTGTTTTGTTTGTTTTAAATTGGGCATTTCTTCACCTCTCGATGCATTTTGAACACATCTACCAGTTGGTTTCTTGGGTTTCCTTTTTAAAGCTTTAACACTGGCAAACTAAGCACTCACTATATGGTGCACCTCACAGATACAGGCAGCTGCTAATCAGTCCTAAATAACAAACTAATTAAATACTCAAATGTCACTTATAAACCCAAACTGCTTGGATGGATGGTATCACACAGCAAGCCATATTATTTGTCAAAAAATTCATTTTAAAATGCTCAAAAGGGCACCAACGCTATAAACATTGTCAGGGGGTCCAGTTCATGATGAGCTTGATGAAGACCACCACCTGAAAGGCATTGGTGGTAAAGCAAGCATTCCTGGAGCTTCTCCAAGAGGTCTGGTTATTTGGATTAGCAACCAAATGTGCATTTTCTCACTGTTTAGCAAGTGGTTGTTGGCTGTTGTTGCTGTGAAATTGGTCTCAAAGAAGAATGCAGTGCTGCATTGAAAAGCCTCCTTGTGATTGCTAACAGATAAGTGGTCGCATATAGTTTGCATGGAAGATACACCAACTGCTCTCCATGCACTAGTAAAACTGCGAAAAGTGTGACACAAACTGTAAACTGGGAGTGTTCACCTTCAGAGTAAAAGTTGTATGTTTTGAAACGTATTGGTTGAAATGCTGAGGCATATGTCATTTGAGGGCAACAGAACTGCGTTTCTGGTTTGTCGCACTTTTTCCAAGTTTCACTACTACTCGACAAGTAGTTAGGTGTTTGCAGACAAGTCATCATCTTCCATAAGATGCTTTTGATGCAGCATTTTCGTTGCAACCGATTTCACTCAGTGACAGCCAGCAGTCTTCAGCAACCAATCGCCAATCAGGGAATGTCTTTTTTTTCCCCTTGCAACCAGTGGTTGCCACGTAGTTGCCAGCTAGCCTCAAAGCCTGTGTGACTGGTGTCTAAATAGGGCCTTACTAGTATTCAACACAGACAGTTACATACAGTCCAAAACTACTAGGCTGTTAATGTGGTTTTCATAGCTGAAGTTGAGCATTTTATCATGGGAGTCTGGGGATTCACTCACATCTGGGAACTGGAATTGTGGGCACTTTAGTAAACGGTCCCTTTTTAAAAAAAATTTCCTTCAGCGGTTGCTACATAGAAGTTAAAGACCCTCTTCTGCTGGCTGTTAATGTTTCGTTTTACTAACTAATGCAAAATAAAGCCATGCATATATAATGTATTATTTCTGTGTGCTTTGCCTTCATTAGCTCTAACAGCCCCTGGTTTTGGGGCAGCCACCACCACCACTGCTGCACCAGCCACAGGCTTTAGCTTTGGCTCCACCAACACTGGTAAGATGCTCATTGTTCAGACGCGTAGCTTTTCTTTTAAGACACTTGAAGACTGTTTTTACAATAAATGAGTCCGTGCTGAATCTGGCATTGTGTCATTTAATTCCATGTCATTCTCTCTTTCTCGCTGCCTGCCTGCTTTGGCTGCAGGATTTGGGGGGCTGGGAGCTGGAAACACCACGGCTGGTGGGTTTAGTTTTGGGGGGTTCGGTTTAAATGCAAACCCGGCAGCAGTCAGCTTTAATGTGGGGTGCTTTGGTACAGCAACCACCACTGGCACAATTTTCAATTTTGGTAATAGCCTGGCTAGCACAGGTAGATGACCTTTGTGAATCAGTACACTCTGTCTGTAAACTTACATTTCCATCCATTGTTTGATATCTGTGTGGATCAAGGATCGTTTTATCTTCACCTGGTGATTCATTTCATGAACACAATACATCGCTGTGATTGCATGAAGAGACAAAATGTTGAATTTTTTTACTCATTTCATTTGATTGCTGTGAAGAGTCAGTACACTTTCACCTTTGTGTAGAGGTAAATCGCTATATTGTAGTGAAATTCTCATTCTCTTATTAATGGTAGCAGTTGTGAATTCATTCTGTCATTCTCTCACCTGTTTTGTTTGTTGGTTTGCTTTTGGGGGTTTTTGTCGCCTCGTTGAGCACATTTCTTTTCTCTTCTTCTTCTTAGGCACATTCGGTGGCTTCGGAACAACAACGACAACTGCTGCTGCACCAGGGGCAACATTTAGCTTTGCTCCCCCTGCAACGGGTTAGTTATAGAGCTGGTTTGAACCCCCACTCTGCCTTATTACAGTTAAATTCATTTCAGTTTTATTTATATAGTGCAAATAAAGACCCTACCATAATAGAGATAAAACCCCAATAATCAGACGACCCCTAAGAGCAAGCACTTGTCAGTGAGAAGGAAAAACTCTTTTAACAGTACGAAATCTCAGGCAAAAGCAGACTTCGGCCGGGCCAGCCATCTGAGCTTAGGTGGTAAACATCACCTAGGCTGTGCTTACGTTTGATTTGTGCTGTGCCGCTCTACGTAATGCTTGTTTCAGTGGATTCAAACTTCAAATTAGGAAGTGTGTCATGAGTGGCAGTAGCTTACTGGAAAAGGATAGAAAATTTCCTTCATTTACTCACACCTAAAAATGCTGCTTCCTGTCGAGTTGCAAACATCAATGAAATGTTCACAATTTTATTTATTTATTTTTTTTAGATTGTTACTAGGGCTGTTCGATATAACTATATATATATTGGATGACGATATAAAAACATCTATCGTTGCATTTTACGCTATCGTTTGTTTCGTGGTGTCGCAAAATAAACTGTTTACGGCAATGTTTTTTCATTATTTTGATGGTCACTGTAGTGGCTATATTAATTTCTTAAAGTTCTCTCTTTCTCTTATATTTAATATAACAACGCTACAGACGGACAAGCGCTTGTTTTTATGCATTGTCATTAGCAACAACGACGGTAACACCACCGCATGTCCTCTTGTTTATTTTCCACATAAACCTTTCACAATAAAGCTCAAGATCCTGTTGAGACTTTTCAAAATAAACTGAATCACGTGAAAGATGCAGAGTATTTATGGATGAGAAGCAGAAAAGAGCCGTCAGGCGCTAAAAAATAAACCTTGGACTCAAACGTAAGAACAGGCTTTTCCCCGCAGCACGCCGTGTAATAAATACTCACAAAGAAAACGGCGGCCGTTACAACTTATGTCTAAAAATGTATCGTTTCATGCATCTGTTAAAACACTCGACTCCAGGTACATGACGCGCAGCTGGAAACACTTCCCGCAAGTCGAGCTGCCCGAGATTCACAGAATTTACAGAAAATGTTACATTTTTGTGATTTATATCGTTATCGGACGATAGATGTCTGAATATCGGGATATGAGATTTTGGTCATATCGCACAGCCCTAATTGTTACCACAAATTTTCTGGAACTCTTATATCACTTTTAAGGCTTCCGTTGTAAAATAACAAATGCTAAAACTGCCAAAAGTCCTTTAAATTTCTGCGGTGTCTCTCTGGCAAAGCTGGAACCATATTTCCCAAATATTTGGCATTGTTTCCTTAACTGGTTTTTCATGAGCACTTGTACTTCCTCAATCATACTTCCTCCCTGTGTTTGCACATTGTTTTGTTTTAGGAAGCCTGTTTGGTAACACGCAGAACAAAGGGTTTGGGTTCCCGACTGGGCTTAGCACAGGGACTGCTGCAGGAACGTCGGGATTTGGAACTGGAACTGGACTAGGAGCAACTAGCCTGGGTGGCTTTGGAGGCTTTAATATCCAGCAGACTCAGCAGCAGCAAGGTAAGAACCTCAATTTCCCTGCAAATAGAGGAAAAATACAAATGAAATGTATATCTGTTGAACAGAGTTAGAAGCCAGCCACAGCTATTCAGACTGATATTCTGTTAGAAACAAATTTTTTACAAAGTTCAAAACTGGTGCCAATACATTGTTGTTATAATTATGCAACTTTGGGTATCATGAAATTGGAGACATTCCACTAAATTCCACATGAATTTCTTGCATCTTTTGTTTCTAGTAAAATGTTTTTTGAATACATTTGAAGAATAAGATAAAACTAGAAAGCGAAAATTTCTGAAGAAATTTTAACTGTGTCTATGCTACTGCCCAGATCAGTTGTCCAAAGACATCAGGATGTATGTGTTTGGAGCAAAAAACTTGAGTTTTAAGCAGAGAGTCATCAGCTCAACTCCTGTGAGTGGCAGGAGGGGATGAGACACACACACTCTGCAGTTGGGGTCAGACACAGAGATGGGCAAACAGGAATTAAGCTCTGAAACAAATGATTGCCAAGAGAAAACTGTAGGTCCGATCGCAATAATTCTTTCACCGTGAGTGGCAGGAACTTCCACACTACAACATATTAAATTTTCATGCCTGTAGAGTGTATCATACTGACGTGGTGACAGTGTAAAGACACCCTTCAATGTTAAGTTTGAGCTGAAAATTGAGAGCAGTTTTAGAATGGTCGTCTATGGGGGACAGAGAGGGAGGAGGCTGCGCTTTGATGGCATTTGTGAGAAAAACGTAAATCTGATCTTGATAAGAAACACATTGGATGAAAGAAGACAACGATAGCTACATTTTGATGTATAAATTATTGATGTAGGGCAAACGGTTTGGGTGGGACAGGACGAGAAAGACAAATTTTTTCAATTATTCTCCACACTCTGGTTTTTTGGCAGTTGACAGTTGGGCGAACATTCCGTGAAAATCCCAATTTTCCTAAAACTTAAACTGCTCTTGTGAAACAACCGTAAAAGATATCGCAACGAGGATTTGGTCAATAAAAGTCCAAAATCTTGTGACCCGTTTAAAGTTTAAATGACGTTTCTACGACAAAGTATGGCCGAGCGGTAGGCCTTCAAAGTGGCCTGGGTTGGCGCCACCAAAAGTCATAGCACACCATTCCAGATCCAGCTGCACAAAATGATATAACATATGTGAAGCTTGTATCAAAACTGTGGGGTGAGTTACGTGGCGAAATTTTAGGCAGAAAAAGGAGAATAATAAGCAGCATAAATCTGTCGAATAGTAATAAGTGTGCCGTTACATAGGCACACTTGATTAAAAAAAAGAAAAGAGAAAAAAAAAGAATGTTACGTTATGTTATGACATCATCATGATGATCAAGGCATTTCATATGCCTTTGAGCTGTGAATCCTTAAATAGGGGTAAGAATCCCATACTTTCATGCAGTTTTCTTGCAACACTCAAGATTGCAGCATTCAAAGGTACGCCTGAGAAACATTTTAAAACAGTTGAATCTTTAACACAGTCACTTCAGCAACACTCCAACATGTCTCAGAGTAAACACGCTGGCTTTACTACAATGGACCACCAAAATCCAGAGCCAAATTCGGAAGAAACTCATTTCCAGCTTCCACTCAAGAGGAAGGCAGGCCCGGATTATGTTGCACAGAATTGCACAAGTGCCGACAGCTGCTTTCCACCAAAGAAAAACAGACGAATCTGTGAAGAAAAAACTGTGTTGAAAAGACAATCCAGTCAGACCTCAAAAGGCAGCAAAAACAACTCTGAGAGCTACTCTCCAGAGAGAAAGAGGAAGAGGAAGAGAATAGACACTGAGAAAAAAGAAACAGCAGTGACTCCGAGCATCCAAAAAAGTTGGACGCCAAGGTCTATCCAGCACCAAGTTGGGGAAATGGACGTTACGACCTCGAGCGATACTTTAACCTCTGAAATCGCACCAAAAAGAAAACAAAAGTCCAAAAGAAGCCATAGTGACACAGAGCATCCAAAAAAGTCCAGAACTATCGATCTCCCAGGTCAGAAAACAAACGATACGGCCTTGAGTGGTACCAGAACCTCTGAAAACACACCAAAAAAGGAAGAGAGGCCAGAAGACCAGAGAGAGAAAAACGTGTGGCTCATTGGGTCCATCGACATCAGACGAGCCGAGGGTGAAACAACAAAGATTTTCGGAGAAAATTTTGGACTTGATGCCAAAGTCCAGTGGTTTGGCGAAGGAGGAATGCGCTGGTCGGGAGTCCTTCCTCGTTTTTATGAGGAGCTATCCACACAGAGCCCACCTGACATACTGGTAATCCATGCTGGGGGCAATGATTTGGGACTTTTTTCTGCTGATGAACTTTCTTCTGTCATTGAGAAGGAATTGATGCAACTGCACACAGAGTTCCCCTCAATGACAATTGCATATTCATGCATCGGCGAGCGTCAAGTGTGGAGACATGAAAATCCAGACGAAATCAATGAGGACAGGAAGATTGTGAATGCCAGCATTAGAAAGGCTGTCGACCGCTTTGATGGAGTGGTTATTGAGAATCCGCCCTTCAAGCTTTTCAACAACTCCAACTGCTTTGGAGTTCATTTTTACACGAAAGCAAATGAAGTGTTTCTGACAAGCATCCGCACGGCCATCAAGAAAAGTCTTAAGTCACATCACTGAAAACTGACTTGAGACATTTCTTTCACAGTCCAGAAAACCATACGTTGTTCATTTTAGGCAATGTGAACAACATATAGCTAACATGTGCTCTCATTTTTCTTTTCCTCTGCCTCTCACCCCCAACCAGTCATGACAGATGGCTGCCCCTTTCTTAGCCTGGTTCTGTCAAAGGTTTCTCCCTTTTTATAAGGGAGTTTTTCCTTTCCACCGTCGCCCAGTGCTTGCTATTAAAGGGGATCATTTGAATGTTGGCGTTGATAGTTTAGAATCTAAACTAAACTAATAAACATCAAACTTCAGGTGAGGGGTTCACATAGTAGGGAGCACTACAAGAATTACAAATAAAAACATGTAATTGGCGGCTAATCAAAATAAAGAAAACAATAAAAAAAACATCTCTTACTGCTCTGTTTATTTATTTAAATGAACACTTGTACTTTTTGTCATAGAAGAATAAGAATATTAATATGAATATGAACACCAAGGCGTTTCCAGGCCAGCCAAGAGATATAATCTCTCCAGCCTGACTTGGGTCTGCCCCGGGGCCAAATGCCTGGTGGCACCCTTGCCTCCATGGGCACCTTAACTCATCACTTTTGGCGCAGAGAATGTATTTTATGATTTAATACTAGAAAGCGAAAATTTCGGAAGAAATTTTAAGTGTGCCCATGCCGCTGCTAATCAGTGTAGTTTGCCATTCATACGGCTGCTTTGGGTGCTCTTCTGAGTTTTGCCCTTTCTCCACCATGAACTATGGTAAAAACAAACACCGCTCACGCTTCACAGATGACAGCTTACAGTTTTGTGTAAAGATGAAGTTACTTCGTACAGCGCCGATTTGCAGACGCTGTGCACACAGGTTCATGAGCAGAAGTCCCATTGTACCACGGCAGAGCCGACAAAGTTTGCATGAACACGCTTTGAAGCATTACGTTATGGACCACTTTTCACACATGGTTGGTGTACCCACACAGCCAGCTGTAGCTTTTCAACTCACAGCCCGACACACACCCAAAAAACAGCCGAGAGAGCACAGACTACGCCCGAGAGGCGTGATTGCAGATGCCGCTCAGGTGGGTCCACCTCCCCTGCAGCGGCACTGCAGACCACGCCCCGCCACACACATCAAACATGTAAAATAAATATTTATGCACTTTCACATTCACTTTTTGTTTTTTGTTATTTTTACACAGTGTTCTGAATGATGAACAGTGGTCTACAGCCAATCTTGTGTATTATTATACAAACTTTGGTTGTAAGATTCAGATAACTATTTAATAAAAGCTAAATATTTTATATGAGAGTAAGAAAGAAAAGTATATCTTTGTGTTCACCTTTCTCTGTTAATGCCCTACCTGCCCCCCTGGCAAAAGCTTTGCTAGATCCGCCCCTGCACAGTTACCAGCTGTCAGCTACACAAAATAGGAGCTTGGTGTTTGTCTCTCAGAAACAGTTCATAACTTCCCTTCAACTCATTCATGTCACCTAAATTGTAAACCTGTTTCTCCATCACCAGTTCAGCTCTGATGATTCAGTAAGGACCTCTCCTGGTTTGGACCAGTCCCTTTTTCAGCTGTGGCTCCAGCAAACATCAGCTGATACTAGAAATTAAAATCAAATGAATTCTAACAACAGCTGATCAAGCTTAAACGTGCTGCTGTTGTTTAGCGCGATAAACAAACAAGAGCGAAAAGCCGATCATTGATCAGTTTCATGATTGAAGTTTCAACAGGCAGAGAATGACAGGGGAGGCTTCGTAACGACAGAATAAATCGTAATATTTTCTCTGAATGTGGGACGATTCCGTTTGTACGGCAACTCTACGAACTAACCCTTATGAATAAAATAAAGTTCGACGTTAGTAACTTAGCGCGCACACAGCTGTATAGAAACTCCCGTCGTGCTAGCTAGCACGCAGTACGATTGTAAAAGGTCAGCACAACGAAAATAAACTACACCTAAACTCGGTTTATATCTGACCCAAATAGAGTGCAGTTCGTAACTTCTTACCTGAAATTCAGTTCACCTCACACTCCTGCCTTCGGTATCCCTGATCCACGATTGAGCTCCGCGTTAGCCACCACCGGTCGATCGGCGGTCGCCTCGCCGCCTCGTATGTCTCTTTCCCCGCATGTCCTTTCTGTCACACACCGGTGGATAGCTGCCCTCGGTTGTAGCTCCGCGTTAGCCACCACCAAACAACTCAGTTATTTTTTCCACATCGACCAGCATCATCGGCCCATATAAATGAAAAATAAGTCCAGCTAAAACACAGACTCTTGGCGAGCGATCGGGTGATGAAACGAGTGTCAGCCGCCTCACTGTAAGCCAAGCCCGGGTGCTTTTTCACGAAGGGTCGCTAGCGGCGCTAGCTAGCTAGCCGGCTATCAGCAACACATAAGAGAACTGTTGCTAATATGGGATGTCTTGATAAAACGAGCAGATATTTGAAGTTTACACACCTACATTCTCGCCTGAAAATATCATAGTAATAAGTAATTAATGAGCTGTGACATGTTTTACCTCTCGTTCCCGTGGCCAGGAGGCTTGTTCGGTCAGCAGGCGGGTCAGAATCAGTCCACCCAGCTTTACCAGCAGGTCACCGCTCTGTCAGCTCCCACCTTGTTAGGAGATGAGCGTGACTCCATACTTGCCAAATGGAACCAGCTGCAGGCATACTGGGGCACAGGGAAGGGCTACTACAGCAACAACAACCCACCTGTGGAGTTCAATCAGGAGAACCCATTCTGCAGGTTCAAGGTAAAGACAGAAAGCTCAGTACAGTGTGTTTGGTTTGTTTTGCTTTGAATTTTACATTGTAGTCATGTGTATCTTGTGGTTCCTAGGCGGTGGGGTACAGCTGCATCCCGATGAGTAAGGATGAAGATGGTTTAGTAGTCTTGATTCTGAATAAAAAGGAAGCTGATGTGAGAGCTCAGCAGCAGCAGCTGGTCGAGTCCCTCCACAAGATCCTAGGAAACAACCAGACCCTCACTGTCAACGTAGAGGGTGTCAAAGCCCTGTCGAATGACCAGTAAGTCATAAATATGTGATTATTTTTCTTTTTTTGTTTTTGTTGTAGTAGTAGTAGATCACGTAGAAACACTCTTCTTGTATCTTCTGTCCTTTTTAGAACAGAGGTGATCATTTATTTGGTTGAGCGCTCTCCCAATGGCACCTCCAAGCGAATCCCAGCGAGTACCCTCTTCAGCTATCTGGAGCAGACTAATATAAAGGCCCAGCTCACTCAGATTGGAGTGGCCATGTCAGTGACACGCACAGAGCTGTCCCCAGCACAGCTCAAACAGCTGCTGCAAAATGCTCCTGCAGGTAAATGTGCATTTGGTGTGTTCTTTTCTTGTGTACAGCGGTCCCTCGTTTATCGCGGGAGTTACGTTCCAAAAAGACCTGCGATACGTGAAATCCGTGAAGTAGCCAGCTTTATTTTTCACAATTATTATAGATGTTTTAAGGCTGTAAAACCCCTCATTACACACTTTATGCACTTTTCTCAGACAGGCATGAACATTTTCACACTTTTCTATCTTGTTTAAACACTCTCAAAGTTTAAACCTTCGTAGAAAAATAAATCCAGTATTATAGAATAAAACCAAAGGCACCCGCGGTTGCCTTTGACGGTGCAAAAGGTTTCGTCGACATTGTTGTTTTGGTTGGGGAGAAAACTTACAAACATACAGTACAGCACTTCAGAGTCACACTGCTAGCGATCGAAGATTTATGTAAATTTGACAAGCTGAACGCATTCTGTACTGTATAGAAGACACGGCACGATATTGATTGACAACGCTCTACAGCCAATCAGGACGCAGAATATAAAGCGCTGTTGAAAAAAAAAACATGCAAAATTGTACACAAAAAATCCGCGAAACAGCGAGGCTGCGAAAGGTGAACCGCGTTATAGCGAGAGACCACTGTAATAGAAGAAAGTGTCATTCTTTTAAGTTGGTTGTTTTGAATAGTTGCCAATAATGTTTCTTCCTGAGCAGGAGTGGATCCTATCATTTGGGAACAGGCCAAGGTGGACAACCCTGATCCAGAGAAGTAAGTTGGTTGTGGTATTATAAGTTTTTATTATAATTAACGCAAAGTTACACTAGCTTATAAAAAGCAAGACATCCAGCTAAATAATATAATTTTATTTAACTTAGTTGAACCAATATGGAAAATGACAGATAAACATGAATCGACTCCAAGTCTTCATCAGTCTATAACAAACAGTCTGAACTATTTATCTGTTATGATAAATAATTCAAAATCTAGTCTACTACATGACCCATAGAGGGCACTAAAGTATAAGCATAAAGTCTGGGCTGACAATAAGATAACTGTTCTATATTGCAAACCATTGAGGGACCAGCAAACGCTAATAAACAGCAATACAAGAATAGAAAAAGCACACTAGCATAAACATCCATGACCCCATTTCACACATTTTTAATAAATTAGTTCATATTAGGAGAAATCTTTTTGTAAAAGCCTGAGTAGGAAAAGCTGAGGCACCAATTCCCCAGATTTGATCTAGTTCCGATAATCCATAGTTTCTAAAGTTTTTTTTTAGGGTTTGTTTTTTTTTTTTGTTTGTTTGTTTTTTTGGAGTTGTTCACATTAACTACAAGTTTAAAAAATTTAATAAAAGCTGCTGCTTCATTTTGTGTGTCTCCAGGTTGATCCCAGTGCCCATGGTAGGATTTAAGGAGCTGCTCCGCAGGCTGCAGATCCAGGAGCAGATGACTAAACAGCACCAGACCAGAGTGGATGTGAGTGTAGTACTCACTGTTCCTGCTGTTTGTGGTTTTAATTTTCCAGATTTTTTTTTTTTCCTTTTTCTCAAAGGACTCAACATGGGTGCAGTGCTGTTAGTAATGACATGAAGGTTCTGCTTTAATATGATTAGAAACACCCGTGTTTACCTGCTATTTCAGGTGGAAACGTTCTGTTAACAACAAAATCTGTTTGGAAGCAAGTATATTTATATTGTAACACTTGGTTAGGCTGACCCCAGCATGAGACACACACAGTTCTCAATTGCACTTTCAGGGGACGTTTATTTACACACTGTCCAGATCGCTCAGTTCTGCTTTGGATCTCTCTCCTGCTCAGCCCAGCTCTGCTCAGCTCTGCTCCACTGCGCTCTGTCTGTACTGCTACCCCCAGGCCCCTGCAGCTACTGCAATAGGAGAAAGTGTGATTAGTATGATGAAAATCAGCTGTGTCGGCCAGCCTCCCTTGGCACTGTCGGCTGATGATTGCTCCACCCCTCCCTGCAGCTGAGCCACAAACCACACTCCACCACATACATATGTATATCATAGGACATTTCAAACTAAACTAGAACATGAGTTATAAATAATGTTATAAATGTCAAAGTTCTCTTCACTCTGTTAAACGCTGCTTCTAAATGAGTCACATTAGTATCTGTTGTAGCGAGTGGACCTTCAAGTTGCATAGAGGTATTAGCCACACTGCTTTAATCAGGAAGAGAAAGGAGCAACAGAAACACCTGGATCTTTTTAACCTAAATTTCCTGGCAAAGCCACTTAGTCAAAGTCACGGCCAAGCACAGGAGAGACGGCTACATAACTCTAAAGAAGTACTAAATTTAAGCTACCCTGTGATTTACAGTCAGCTCTAATATCTGTGCAGATTGAGCATCCTTGCCAGGTCAGGTTTGGCATTTTTCTCTGTTGTCCATGGCTCCTGCATTCAAATAATAAATTAATTTTGCTCCAGTTGAAACTTTTTCCAGGTCTTTTTGCATTCGGGCATGAAATTTTGGATGTGTGAAGACCTCTAATATCAAACATGTGCTTGTTATCAGTTTTAAAAAAGCATAAAGTACTTGCAATCAAAATAAATTCTTGAAATGTCAAAGCTTCATCCTCACTGTTTTCAACCATGCATGTGTGGACTTGCAGATTATCTCCAATGACATCAGTGAACTGCAAAAGAACCAAGCGACCACAGTGGCAAAGATCGCCCAGTACAAGAGGAAGTTGATGGATCTATCTCACCGAGTGCTGCAGGTAGCTGTCTCACTTTTTTTATAAGCCATTCAGACATCCTTGCATCTCTGTTAAACTCTAAGCTCAAAATTCACTGTTTATATAAATAAAAATAATATAAGTGTGGGAATTGAAAAGTAGAACTTTGTTTTGCATGAAATAAACTGATGTCATATCTGAATGAATGCCTCAGCTGTCTAAAGCTTTCCCTTCACTACTTTATCAAAGTTTTTTTTCTTTTTTCCTTCCATATTTATCTCTCCTCCTTTGTTTTCCTTGGAAGGTGTTGATCAAACAGGAGATCCAGCGAAAAAGTGGCTATGCTATCCAAGTGGACGAGGAGCACCTCAGGGTGCAGCTGGACACCATTCAGTCTGAACTCAATGCCCCCACACAGTTCAAGGCAAGTGTGTTGAAACTGTGGCTGCACAGTGAGATGTGTCAAACAATTAGAGTTGCTATGAAATATTTTTGTAATCAGGTATTCTATCAATTCTCTATTGACTAATTGAGTAATCGGATAAATACTTTTGTCTTAATGAGCCAATGGAAATTATTCAAAAGGGGGGAAAAAGACTCATACCATCAGCAGGGCCTGGTCACAGGACCTCGGGGACATATGGGTGCAGAAGCCCTGTGAAATAACCTGGTGCCTGTCCATGAAGAGCTCTCAAAGAATCTTAAATTGCACTCTGGAATAAACTTGAAGCCAGTGTAGCTGCATCAAGATTGGAGTCGCATGTGAAAACTTGGAGGATTTTGTCAGAAGCCTGGCAACAGCATTTTGAACAATGTGCAACAGTTGTGGGGAGGTTTTGCTAAGACGTGTGTGTATAGTGCATTGCTGTATTCCAATCGTGACGAAACAAAAGCATGAATAATCATTTCGAGTTTGGGACGTGACACAATGGAGCTTCATCTGTTAGCTTAGTTTCTCTTAGCTGAGTGCTACAAAGAAACAATGCAAAGATTTTTCACTGAGAATATTTTTGTAAAGTTTTTCAAGTTACTTGATGAATCATTGCAGCCCTAAAATGAATAAACAGTTCTTAGCAGCTGATAGACGTCAAACATTTGTTTGTTTTTTACAGTGTTTGTTCTGTCTTTGTCTTCCAGGGTCGGTTAAATGAATTAATGTCCCAAATCCGGATGCAGAACCACTTTGGAGCTGTGAGATCAGAAGAGCGTTACAGTGTGGACGCAGACCTCCTCAGAGAAATCAGACAGGTGAGTCGGAATTCTAGCACCTCTGACCTGCAGTTGTTGTGCAGGCATTCCCATCATGTGTTCAGTGATTCCGGAAACTCAGCCCAGGACTTAAAAAAAACACTAAGAAGGAGAACATTAAAGTAACTTTTGAGTCTTCCGATACCAAGTTGCAACAAGCAGAAAGACTTATCATGATGGTAACATCCCGTCAGGGTTCTCACCCACCTTTCTTTATGCGGGTAATCTCTGAGGTGCTGACAGCGAAAGACAGAAGTAATCACTTTTGCACAGGAGCGTTTTTTCTTATTGCAAATAAGTGTAACATTGTAAAAACATTAGCTTCAAGGTCTGTCTCAGAGCTTCTGTGTTATTACTGGTGGCTCCAAACTGAGGAAGACTGCTCTAAACTTGTGGATGAAGGCTGAGACAGCTTGTTTAAGTTGTCTTCTCCCAGTAACTGAAACACTGTCTCCTTTTCTCTCTCTTTCAGCACTTAAAACAGCAGCAGGAAGGTTTAAGTCATTTGATCAGTGTCATCAAAGATGACTTGGAAGACATCAAACTTATAGAGCACGGGCTGAGCGACAGCGGACACATGAGAGGAGGCATCCTCAGCTGAGTCTGCCCCACCAACCTGCACATGCTCAGACACACAATCCTCCAAAAAAAATGGTGCCTCGGCCATTTAATTTAGAGGTAATCTGCACTGTAGTTCCCCGATAACCCCAGTGATATCTGAACCTGCCTGCTCAGATGATCATTTTGACTAGAATGTGCCTTTAAGTCCCCACGCGGACAGGTTTATCATTTGCCCCACTTTCTGTACCAGGTAAACACTGACTGGTTAATCTGTGCTTTCTCAACTGACAGAGCCCTAATGGAAAAGACTCAACAAAGTCTAATAATAGCTGGGATCCCTTATGTCAAATCAGATTATAATTATAAGACTACAAATGTGACTGGCATGTAAACAAGTTGTGTATGTCACCAGTGAAGACATTGTAAATACATGTTTGTATTTCTTTTTTCTTTTTTTATTCTCCTAGAATGTTAATAAATTTCATTTATTGGAAAAATTAAAGCACAGTGAACTTGCATCTCTTACACACATACTTTAAACAATGGCTAGTTTCCCTATTAATCTATTTAATTTATTCTTGTAAGTCCACCTATTTTGTGATTTGAGCATTTTCATTGTTTTGGTGCAAATATAGAAACACCTGACGGTCCTTCTTTAGCTCTTCAGGCCAGCCCTTTCCAACATCTCATCAAAGCAGGGCTTGAGTTGATAGGATTTATGTCTCGGATTCACATCCCTGCCGAGATGAAAGACTGATTGGCAGTTGAACTTATTAGGCAGCTTTCATGCAGATTACATCCCCTCATCTAACTTCTACTTCAGTAGCTGGCAAAGAGCCAAACATCTGAATTCTCCAGACCCGGCAGCCTTTGCCTCTTTCCTTTCTTATTGTAAATATTTAATACCTATTATTTGTCATTATCTGTTCATCTGCCTGTAAATATTTTTGGGAAAAAGTCCACATACACTACGTTGCCAAAACTATGTGAGCCACCCACACATTACACATAACAGCCACAGGAGCTTTTTATGATATCCCCTTCTAAATGGAGTTTCCCCACCATTGCTATGAAAACCATTCCCATTCTTCTGGGAATTCTTTTTGCAAGATTTTCACCCAGAAGAACATTTGTGAGGCCGGACACTGATAAGAGATAAGAGTGCTTGGATTGCAGTCTCCGTTCTACTTTCTCCCAAAGGTGTTCAGTGGGGTTTGAGGTCAAAGATCTATGTGGACCAGTCAAATTCTTTCATATCTAATTTATCAAACCAGGCCTTTATGGACCTTATTTTGTGCACTGAAGCATAGTCATACCTTAGTCCTTCCATGGCTAAGCAGCTGCATGCTAGTCTTACATCTCCAAGAAGTAGCATACAGCTTTTATACTGATGTTAATCCAAGAGGAGGTTTAAAATTGTGCAGTTATTGAGTGCATAGAGGGATGGTAGCATTTACACTTGTAGCAATGAGACTTAAAAAAACACCTGAATTCAAAGATTAAGAGGTGCAATTAAGCAGCTTTCATGCAGATTACATCCCCACATCTAACTTCTACTTCAGTACCTGGCAAAGAGCCTGCGTCTGTATAGTGTATCACAGCTGTTATCACTAACAGAAACTGAGGTCAAGAAAATTATGACACATCTGTGGGCTGCATCTGCTTATCACTGGGGAATTTCCTGCAGTATGCCCTCCTACACCCACTCATACAGCTCACTATGGAACCACGAAAGACCTCATACTGTATCTGTTTATCCGTTAACACTTTATAATACAGCCTGTGACTAAAGGCATAATTCCCCAATAATTAAATGAAGTTTCAGTGTATTTTATTTGAAATTGCAATTAAAATGTATTTACCTACAAATACTTAAATGTATGTACACTAGAAAAAGGGAGTAATAACTCATGTTTTAATTAGTAACAAACAAATATATTGTACAGTGCATTGTGAAGTACATTTAATTATGGGGAAATTATGTCTTTAATCAGTTGGTAGTAAAATACATTGAAATTAAACTTAATTACAGGGGAGTCACGCCCTTATTCACCAGCTGTATTAAAAAGTGTTACCATTTTTCCCTCTCCTGTAGTAGTCTCAAGGAACTGTGAATAAACTATGATGTGTATCTGTAACAGTATCTGCTCCAAGGATGTTAATAGTACACGGAGTACAAATAGACAAGCCAGTATTGCATGTGTTTGATGTTTTTATTCACCAACTAAACAGGTGAACTTTCAGTTAGATAAAAACTTTAAAAATACATATATAGAAAGTTCTTAAAAAAGTGGTCAAAAAGATCTATGTTGCAATGCAAAAATAATCTTTTTAGTTCATGATGTAAAATACTACTAGTACTACAACTATTAAACTTTTCATGATTGTGCATCCAGGTAAAAAGTAAACACAGTCCTTGATGTTCTCTGTGCATCATCCGGGTCATTTCAGCTGGTGCAGCTACAGCTCCCGGTCCCGCCTCTCAGGAATGTGCAGAGAGGTCCACCAGACGGAAAGCCTCCATGAACTCATTAATATCGATGCTTCCGTCCTTGTTAAAATCGATGCTCTGGGCCAGGTTTGCAATGACATCATCACTGATCTCTGTCTTGAGATGAGAGCTCAGGAGTTTCCAGGTTTGACGAAATTCCTCGTAAGAGATCAAACCTTAAGGGGGATGTGGAGGGAGAGGAAAATTCACAAACGTGCTTTATTGTGTTGGTGACCTTGGCGCTGATCTCAGGTCTTTCACCCATTCACAGAAATAACAGGGCACCAAGAGCATATAAAAAAGCCCAAAAAAAAAACAGTCAAGCCGAGTAGTACACTGCTTATAAACAGTAAAACTGAGAGTTTGGTTGTTAACTAACCTGAGTGATCTGTGTCTATGATTCGAAAGATAGTTTCCAAGTTGGAGTGGTTTTTGTACATCGTCTCCAGTAGGCTGGTATCTGATATCTGTCAGGACAAGATGTGTGTTTTGTATTTTGGGGTGCCATACATTTTTCATGGTTTTACAGCTCTGAGCAGAAGGGAAGTAAGTTAAGAACAAATGAGTCACCTCTAGTTTGGGCTCAGTGATGGAGAGCTCTCTTATCCACTCCTGGTAGTCCACCATGCCATTCTTGGTGCTGCTTACAAGCTGTGGGCGCAGCACTCTCCAAGGCAAACCCAGCTTCAGCACGCTCTCTGTGGCACTTGCCCAGTGACTTGGAGAGATTATCCCTACGAAAAAGATGGGAAGAATGACTAGCCCTCACGCTCTCATATGCTGCCGTTATGATGTGTTTTATGTTTTGAGGAAATTAAGTATTAAACATTCTGAATGCTATTTAGTGTAAAGCAATTACAGCTAACCTGTGTTGTTGGGATCAAACTCTCGGAAGGCACTGATGAGATCTGACTTGTGTACGAACAGCTGTCGCCTCAGAGCTTGTAGAGCTGATCTCTCCGTCCAGCCAACACTGCCGAAAAGCCAAGGAGGAAAAGAAAATCCTCAGGGATTTCATATTTATTAAAACAATGTGTACAGCCATCTTCAGCAAAGGTTACCATTTGATTTTCCACTTTTATTTCAACTCAAAAGAACTTTTTGTCAGAAAATCTCATGAAAAACTCTTTGAATTGCTAGTGTTAAAATAATGCTTGACTATTTCTTTGTGCTCCTTTACCTTTGTCTCAGTGTGAGCTCTCTGCAAGTCCTGCTGGCCTGATACTGAACGAAGTGAGGGACCAGATCAGCTCCCATTCTTATATAGGCTCCTCTATTGCTGCCCACCTCATAGTAATTTGAAGCCGAAAAAATTGTTAGTACCTGGATACAAGAGAAGAGATGTTGGGGAAAAAAAGGTTTCTTCTGTCACTCAGAAACCTGTGCTTTATGTGCTTACCCTGCGGTTGTGGCAAAACTCATAGCCATCCTGTTTGCATTCATGGGAGCGGATGAGGAGCTGCAGGTTGTGTCTTCCGAGAACCTCCTCTGTGACATCTGGGCCCCAGTAGCAGCCTCCACCTCTCACTTCATTGGGAATGCAGCCATTTTGGGGCATAGGATCACTCCACAACAGGTCTACCATCTGAACAGAGGGTATCAATCTGCCTTCTGAACTGTATGAGCACTCTGAAGAATTGGTCTATGTTTGACGATGCTCACTGCCACTTACTTGTTCCCACTCATGCTCGTAGGTCTCTATTCCTTCTTCACACTCTGGGTCTGAGTCAGAGTCTGGCTTCTTCCTTTCTCCATACGACTGGTCAAACCCAGCCAACCTACGTCTTTTCTTCAGCTCGTTATCCACGGACCAGTTCATTTGCTGATGGCTGATGTGCAGGTTATGTAGTGAACGTCGTGGGGGGCCTTGAGATGGGGTTGAGCTGTGGTGAGTCAGAGATCGCACCCGACGTCGAAAGTCCACTGGAACGCCGGCGTCTCCGTTCCTGCTGTTCATCGTCTGGCTGTTGCTGCCGTTCACTGCTAGTTTAGTCATCTTTGGAGGTCTGAGGGCTGACACATACTGTGCATGTTGAAAAAACAAAACACAGATTAAGTATGCAGACATTTCTGTTTCCTTAGAACAAAATTGAACTTAAAACACAATGAACTGAAAGTGAAAGGTCTTTCTTACTTTGTGTCTGTCCACTCTGGCTATTACGTTCAGGTCTGTTGTGTCGGAGATCCCTCCATGCACAATCAGCACCTTGTGATCAATCACAGTAGCCAGAGGTAGCCAGCTGAAGATCTTTTGGAGAAGCTTCAGGATCTTCTTGCCGTGCACCTACAGATCAAGTCATCTTTATCATACCTTATATATAGTCACGGTCAGTATTATCATAATCCATCCTCTTCTGCTTAAGAAATTCAGGGTAAAGGTGGGGAGGTTGGAGAGAGAGAGGCAGGGTACAGCCTGGACAGGTCACCAGTCTTTCACAGAGCTAAACATACATGGATATAGACAAACATTCACTCCTAAGGGAAATTTTCTGGCAGTAACTTTTTTTTTACAGATGTAAATTAAAAACAGTAAAATTGAATGCATGTTTAAAAAATACATGAAAATTCCTTCTTTTTAAAATGGTACATTGTAGTGTATTTTTATGCATTTTGTTTTTTAAAATTATTTGTTTATTTGTTTACTGTTTGGGTGTCAAACTGAATGCTAATATTAAAGTAAGTTTAAGCCTTACCCTATATTTTCCCAAAACCTCTTTAGTAAAGCCATATCTGGGATAACACACAATGAATGATAAAATTAGTAAACACATCACATGTTGGATCGATATAAAAATGATTTCTTAAAGCTAGACTATGACTGTATTCTGACTGAAGATGTAAAACAAAAAAATAGAAAGAAAACAAAGAGCGCGAGATTAAGAGAAGAAAGTGTTCTGCAGACTGGCTTACCTTAGGTTAACAATGTGGTCCTCATGGTTCCCTCTGTTTAAATGAACATCATTGGGGTAGAGTAGCAGGAACCCAAACAGGATGAGCAGAATCTCCAAGGAGTTTTTGCCACGATCCACAAAGTCCCCATTGAACACATACGGTTTCTCAGGAGATGGCAAACCATTCTGGACAGTTTTAAGAGGAAATTTTGATCAAATTGAACATCTCTGAGTGACAAACCTTTTTGAAATGTGTGGATTGTGTAGCCTAACCTACTTTATAGAATATCAATAGCAGATCTTCTAGCTGCCCATGGAGGTCTCCTGGAAAAGAAAACATAAAACCTGTTTTTATCATACGACTGTTGTGACTACAGTAGACTGAAACTGACAAAAATAACCAAATAAATCATGTGGTAATGATCATATCAACAACAAAAATACAAACCATAAATATGAGGTTTAATTATTTATAAAGTGTTACATAAATCAATATATTTGTAGGTGTTTGCCACCATAATAATTTACCCATCAAATAATTTCACTATTTTTCTTACTTTCCCATTTTATTTTATTTTATTTTGTTACACATTTTCTTATATTTCTTCCCAGGACATATTTATTTGTTTAATTTGTCATAGAAAGTCACACATTTATTTTTTGTTTCATTGTGCAAAAAAGACAATAACAACAAAGCAAAGAAATAAGTAATTAATTAAATAAAAAAATAAAATAACATGGAAAAATACATGGAACTGAAAAGCAAAGCTACAAACCATGCTACAATCATTTAAAAATGATTAATGTCTACATAGATTTCTGATCTGTGTTTAAGTATGTATTACTCTTGATTTTGACAGTTTCGGTCCTCCACAGATGAGTGCATGCTCAAATAGTAGGAAATAAAAAAGGCACAGTTTGGGGGTCAAATCTAGGAAAGGCCTGTTGTGTACCACATATAGTAATCTCCTTGGTGTGACAGGAGGAGAGATGACTGATGTTTGGAAGAATTCTTAGAAGTCTCCAAGTCTCCCCAAGAATCTGCAGAACATATCGTGCATGGAGCTGCTACTGGGGGAAAGAAATCATGTATGAATAAACCGAGTGTGGAAGAATAAGGCAATAAGGTCTATATCTGCCATCACTGTGCCTAATGTGGCGCTGTACCTACTTGCTTGTGCTTAAAAGCCTCCACAAGCTTTGACACTCCGCAGAACGTCATGGGGAAGGTCAGGTGGGGCCCCGTGTAGCTGTCAGGTACATCTATACTCTTGTAGCAAAAATATCTTTCCCATTCTGCATCACGGCAGATTTCGTTCTCACGAAAGATGTGAGAAATTAGATTTCCTTCATTAGAGACAGAGGAAGAAAGAAACGGACGTGGATCAGTGCAGTGAGGAAAAGCTACTTTTGTGCTTCTCAGCAGGGAGCAGGCTGGGTGAGCTCGGATTAGCTCACCGACTGTAATCTAATGAAACCTATAAGACCGCGAATGAAACTGTGTGTAATAAGAGTCACTGTCTTACTTTCACTGCTGGCTGGGGTGAAGTGGTCCATCAAGAAGCCAAAAAAATTGTACAGCTGCAGGAAGTGAAAAAAGTAACCATAAAAAATGACAGTTTATGAAATCATACAACTAGTCCGGTAAAACTGTACTTAAGCAGAGTGGACACTGGAGCCCCTGTCAGTGCAGGTATCATAGTTAGCTGATATTGATGTCATGTTTTCTGGTGTCTATTATCTATATATCAAAGTATAGGACACATTAAAATTATGGCCTATGGCTAAAAGAAAAGTGAAAATAAAAATAGCATGGCAGACAATTAATGTCTGTATTAAATTCAATAGTAGTAAGTGATGTGATGACCTATCCTATAGTTAAAGCAAATATGCCAGTTTCATAGTGGTGCTATCAAAAACAGGCAATACATCCATACATAGCTGTGCAGGTATTCCAGTCTCTACCAGAAAATTGCATGGTTATAAAACACCTTAGAAGATGGCTAAAAAATTACTTTTATAATGCATATATGACACCGACTAATATCAGTTGCGTAAGCTCACCTTGATCTGATCTTGTTGTCCTGCATATTCAATAGACTGGAAGATGTTCCACGTGCACCTGCGTCTGATCTCCAGCCGGGCAACATACTGCCGATACCAGCGCTGAATCAACAGAGCCGCTCTGATTGCTGAAGATTTCGAGAGAAATAACAAAGCACTCATCTTCCATTACCAGTACTTTTACACTCTTAGTGAGATCCAGGTTAAAACACTTACCAGTGGCAGCTTTACCGCATGCATAAAAGTGGGGTTAAATTTACAAAGTTAAACTTACTGAGAATTTTTCCAGAGAATAGTTTGAACTATACACTATAAAAGGTACAGCTGACTGAGTAAATAAACTTACCTGGGACTGAGATGCTCACTAAAATGGGAGAAGAAACTGAGTTGTAGTTTTACAATTTAAAAAAAGCATTTCTTTAAAGAAGAAAAAAATTGGAAAGTAGCTGCACCTCTGTCACATTTCTTCTGCTGTACTTCTGATTTTCTCAGGCCACAGCCCATGACCTCTTTGCTGTTGTCACTGTCAGAGACAAAGACAAAGATACTTTCACGTGGTCTGAAATTTCTGACCTTGTGTTTTGCAACCCGGGAATAGTGCAATACTAGATCTCAAGATACAAAATAACATCCTATACTTATTTTTACAGTTTAACTGACACTTGATTCATGAAATGTTCCCAGTAAATCCAAAACAGCATTAACAACACAAGTAACATAAATGTAAGTACCTTGGAAAAACAAATTATTCCTTAAAATGACTGAATTTATGATGTTAACCATTAATAGAATAAGAACCTTGGCATTTAATATTAATATAAAACTGAAGAATACACAGCAAAATTAAAACAAATCCCCACACTGAACATTAATACTTACCTGGCCACGTCCCCTTCCGTTCATTACCTCCTCTCTTACACCTTATAAAAAGGAAAAGGAAAAAAGTATAGGTTATAACTTTATGACTATTTTGTTTTCCTTGTGTAGCAGCATGGGAAACTGCACGTCCTCTCTCCACAGCTACAGCACCCCAGCCATCACAACAATACACCAGTAAGTGTCTCAGACAGGCTCCTGCGATCGCTTAAACAAAACAAGATGCAAGTGGATTAGGATTAAACCTTACTACAGCTGGCATCTGCGCTGAATAAACACATGACGGCTCTAATAAAGGGCAGCAAGTGTTTTGAAAGGAGGCTTAGCTGCAGTAAATACAGATGTATTCATGAATGAAGTTACAAGTACAGCGCAGCATGTACTCTAATTTGCTCTCTTTCAGTTCTTGCAGTAAGTTTTTGCTCACACCTAGCCTCAGTGTTTCCAGGCCTCTCTCCCTGAAGGAAAACGTTTTTCAATTTTTAGTTTTGTAACACTATTAATGCGTCTCAGGCGCTTCATAATATGACTGGCAGCAAGACAATTGGATTACATTACATTGTTGCACCTTTATTATGTTCCATCTGCAATACATTTCGCATGTTGTTGCATTTTGATACAGTCTACAGTACTAATATTTGTCTTTATTAAAATGCTACCACTGAAGTTTCCCCATCTTGCTGTGTTAAATGCTGCCACACCTCCCGTGCCCTGTTAAGCACCAATGAAAATTGTTCATTAAACTCAGCTTGTTTTCAGCGTCCTCAAGAAAGTCGTCTGTGATGTCTGCTTCTGGGACATCACGGTAAACGTTTGTCTGTGTATAAAATCTCTGTGTGATCCCAGCCAGCAGCACCTGTTGGTGCTGTGACTTTCTACGACAAGGAAGTGGTGGGAGACGTCTGCTACTCAAGGACTCTCATTCATACATAGCTCCAAGCTGTCTAAAGCTGGAGAATCCCACAAGGGCTACTACAATAGGGAAAGAAAAGGAAGTAAGAAAATGAAAAGAACTTTTTTTGTCCACATTTGTAGTTTTTTTATACCGCCCGTTCTGTAAACAGACTGTATAAGAATGATGGATGCAGCTCTGAGACAGAGTAAAGTAAATGAAATGTAGTGCATGAGTCAACTGGTTGCAAAAGAAAGGAATATTTTATAAAATCCTATGAAAAAAATCCAAATGTATGCTTAATTTATTACATCAGCAAATATTTGTTAGTTAGTTTATATTGTTAGTTATGAGTGTTTAATACAGCATAATATTTACTTCCTAATTTATGGTTCTAGTTTGATTTAAACAGACAATTCAGCAGGGTACAATTATTCGCTGTCATGGTTTGTCTGGCCGGATTTAGATGGACTCAGGAATGAAATTTCATGAGTTTATTTACAGTGCTGGTACAGATACAAAGTCTTTTAAAGTGTTCAGTCCGATAGGCACAAAACCCAATGGAAGGAAGTTTCTGTGAATCCAATTCCCAGATTCTCTGAGTCTCCCGAAACAAAATCTACAACAAACACTCTCTCAGAACTCCGCTGGGGTTTTCTGGGCACAGAAAGAGACTCACTCCAAATCTTCAGCAACTAAAGTGAAACAGAAACTTACAAAGAGGCGAGGTGAGCACTACCACAGTTTAATAACACTCAGGCAATGATTGAAGGTCAGGACCCAGCTCATATAGCAGACAGTTGATTGCCAAATAATTTGCTGGCGCTTGATTGATTCAGGTAGAGAAGAGGGTGGAGATCCCAATAGGAGATGAGCGTGCGGTGGAGATGAAGCCAGCTGCGGAGGTGTGCAGATGGATAGTGAATGAGCAACATCTTCTAACTTTCCACAAGTACTCATTTATTTAAAATATCAAAAATAAAAGTGCTGCCTCTAACACACATTACTGCAGAGCACACTAGTCCGCGTACACCCGGAGGAATCCATTACAGAGAGATGGTACGAAGAAGAACAAAAAGGGGGTGACACACCAGTAATGAGACAGGAGGCGCCTCCATGTAGCGATGCACTGCATTACAAAAGCAACTGTTACAACACCCACACACAGAGCAACAAGCACACAAAAGAGAGAAAACAAAGGGGAAAGAGAGAAATGGTGGAGACCCACAGGAGGACTGGAGCCCCGTGACTATTCACCACCCAAAAACCAAAAATGGCAACAGCCAGTACGGGCATAGTAGCTATGTCCATCTTTTATATACAGTCTTCTACACCTTTGTCATCTTGGGCATCTGTGTCATGTAAAATCACTTTTCCCTGTCTTTTGCCTTCCCTTTCATTAATTCGCCTCTTGATGTCTCAAAAGTGTCCTGTGACCATTTAATGTGTCTGATCTCCATGCCAGATACCACTGGATTAAAACCATTCAAGTAAGCTGAATGTAAAAACTAGCATACAAAAATGCTACTCATGTATTTTCAGTCTGAAGTTGTTCATATTACAGATCTTTAAAAAAAAAAAAAAAAAAAAAAAGCACTATACCAGACTTCATCTGCACAGAAAGTACTTGTTTGCACATGTTTCAATAAAATTACTGGTTTGGGATTTCCACAGGGTTGGATGACATAAACAGATTTATATAGAATAGCATTACATAACTATGTTTTGTGTGTGTGTGTGTGTGTGTGTGTGTGTGTGTGTGTGTGTGTGTGTGTGTGTGTGTGTGTGTGTGTGTTTTGCATGTGGTAACAATCTACAAATTAAAGCATTCCAGCCCTGAGAAGCTGAGACGTGTGGAAAATTTGAGACCTGAGGTTAAGATCTTTGCAGTGTTGTTGAGACCCATACAACATCTTACGCAAGACTATCTTCCATATTTAGATTATGTGGGTTTAAAAGGCTATAAAATATTGTTGCAATAATATGAAGCAGTTACATTCTGACAGAGGTATTTGTACTTTTACGTAAGCAAAGTAGACCTACAATATGTTCATAATTAAACTCTTTCCAAAAACAAGTGTTTAAATAAATTCTGTTTACAGACTTCTACGTTTGGTAACACTGTATCAATTTGCCCCAACAAATTAACATACTATATTTTGTAAACTTATCACATTATTTTGATCATAATATGACATTCTATTTTGAAATTAAATTTAAGAAAAAAATAGTACAAGATACTGAAGAATAGAGAAGGGGTATCTTTCTGGTAGTACAACCCTGAGTGAATATATATTTTCCAAAACTGTGAATTGAGGTAGAAACATCAAGGCACATATTTCTTTTCCATATAATACATAGATATAGATACATGCATACATACATGTAAATATATTGAACAGACAGTTGTTTAGCTTAGTGCAGGTCTTTATCTCAGGTGAAAGACAGACCTGTTATATCACCACCAAAGGAAAGTATTGCAAGCAACAGCTTGCAGCAAGAATTCCTTTGGCAGCGTGGAAGAATTCTTGTTTGGTATCTGCAGGCTGCAGATAAGAGAACCAATTTGGGCCTCATGAGAAAGTTTGGCTGATGCAAATTTAGTTGTTAGTTGAGGAATCTGAAGAGACGGAGGTCAGCTAAGGACGCAGAACTTGTAGCTGCCATTCCATACAAGTCTGTGGCCTCGCATGACCCACTGAACTGTGAAAGGTTTTTTTTTTTTTCCAGATATTAACATCACCTGCAGCAATCATTGTTGCTTTGTATTACATTTCTTCCCTCTGGATCCTGTCCTTGAAAAACAGCTGCAGAGGAATAATATCGTTTTTTTGTTTATCAGGGGAGATTTCTGCCTTTCATGTGATGCCCGAAAATGTGAGGTGTGATACAAACTGATAATCACCCATATGCAGAAATAAATGCTAGTTTGTTGCAGTTTGTTGAAACCAACTGTATTTTTCCCATGATTATAAACTGGGGGCCTGTTGGTGGGTCATCCTTTGCCATCTTTGACTGTTCGAACCCAAATGTGTAGTGCAAAAAACACACATATATGATATAAATGGTTTATTTTGTTGTTTTAGTCAGGTTTTGAACCTCATCACAGTACAAAAACAGTGTTAGGAAAGGTTACAAGTGATCTTATAGCCTCTGGCATTACTTATTTCTGTTACTGTTCTACTAGACCTCAGTGCAGCATTTGATAATGATGACCACACTATTTTATTACAGACATTAGAGCATGCCTTGAGAATTAAAGTTACAGCAGAGTAGTGGTTTGAATCATATCTATCAAATAGACTCCCGTTTGTTTATGTAAATGACGCATCTTCTTCACACACAAATGTTAGTTATGGAGTTCCACAGGGTTCTGTGCTGGGAACACAACTTCTTTACTTTATACATGCTTTCCATAGGAAGTATCATTTAAAGGCATAGCATTTCATTGCAAATTTACATAGTACCCAGCACTATCTATCAGTGAAGCCAGATAAACACACACAACAGTTAAACTGCAGGAATGTCATAGAAGACATAAAGAATGGGATGACGTCTATTTTCAGTTTCTAAATTCAAATAAAAGGTTATTGTATCCACCCCTGAAATTCTTAGAAAAATGATATCTAACCAGATACTTACTCTGGATGTCATTATCTTGGCCTCCAATCACACTGTGAATAATCATGGAGTAATTTTTGACTAGGATGTCTTTCAGTGAACATATTAAATAAACATGTAGGACTGCTTTCTTGCATTTGTGCAATATCTCTAAAATTGGAAACATCCTGAATGGTGCTTAAAAATTACTTCATGCATTTATTACTTTTATTATCTGCTTTTGTAATATGTTATTTTCAGGCTGTCCTCAAAACTCCCTGAAAAGTCATCATTTGATCCAAAATGATGCAGTGAGAGCGGGGGAGAGTACTGCATCATTGTACTGGAAATAAAGAGCATATTTCTCCCATATTGGCTTCTCTTCATTGGCTCCCTCTTAACTTCAGAATTTAATTTAAAATGGTTCTCCTCACATACAAGGTCTTAAATCATCAGCCCCCATCTTATCTGAATAATAATAATCATACACGTCCCCCTAAAAGAGCACTTCACTCTCAGACGGCTTACCTGTGTTTCCTAGGATATTTAAAAGCAGAATGGAAAGCAGAGCCTTCAGCTGTGGGACCAGTTCTCAGTTTGTATTGGGAAGACAGACACCTCTACTTTTATAATTAGGCTTAAAACTTTCCTTTTTTATAAATCTAGAGCTGGAGTTGGGGTGATCCTGAATCCTCCCTGAGTGATGCTGCAATAGCCTAGCCTGCTGGGGGCTTCCCATGATGCACTGAGTGTTTCTTCTTTACTCACCTTTTTTACTAACTTGGTGCTTACGCACCATTCTGTATTTAATGAGTAGTCACTATTTATCTCTGACTCTCTTCCACATTCTTTGTCCTGTCTGTCTTCCCTCACCCCCGACTGGTTGCCGTTACTGTCTGGTTCTTACAGAGATTTCTTCCTGTTAAAAGGGAGTTTTTCCTACCCACTGTTTCCAAGTGCTTGCTCAAGGAGGATCATTTGAATGTTGGGGGTTTCTCACTATTATTGTAGGTTCTTTACCTTACAATATAAAATGCCTTTTGAATTAATTGTGATAAAACTTTATAGGGGTGTAGACTGGGGTCTGATTAACTATTAATTAAAATCTGACATACAGCCATCCCGATCTTCAAGGTCAAAAATTTACTAAAGCTTTATAACCTAATATATTGTGTAGAAAGTATTAAAATTTAAAAGATCATGTCACATTTTACAAGTTATATTAATGGAATATAGAGCTATTTAAAACTGTTTTCTACTTTAATTTTTTTTGTACTGACAACATATAAGCATATAGGGAATGATATATGGATATTCCTAGTATGACGCCACTTTGGACCTCTGATCTCTTCCTCAAGGTCAAAAAGGGTAAAACTTTCATAAAATTGTGCTTAAAATTCTGCTGCCTTTGTTTGTTTTTGCAACATTCAGGATATGACATCACATTATAGTTTGCATCTAAATATCATGACGCCTGATCTCACTTTTACTTTTCACATCTGCCTTTCTTTCAAGTTGACTGCAAAGTGCATGAAGTCTTTAATGAAAGTATTGTAAAGAGAAAGATAAATAACTGCCTAGTTAGAAATATAATAGTTTTTATATAAAAAGCTCAAGTTATTCTTTTCCAGTTTTTTAAAAATCAGTACCTATCATTCATGACCTATTCTGACATAATGTTTGTATAATCAAATGAAACATCTGTCACGCTACCCTTATAGGAGTTTCACTGCACTACAAACTGCTTAAAGTATGTTTTAACAAACAAAGAAAACTAGGTAATTATAGAAATGCAATACTGCCCTCAGAGTGAGCTGCCTTGGTGAAGGACAGTCTCAGAGTGCCTCTTGTTAAATTAGGTACTTCACTGATAAGGTCATTTAGTCAGGATGTTTAATGGACTGCATTACGTCGAGAGGTGTTCATAATTTTCCTTCAACTATGGAAATAACAAAAATACATAAGTAATAATAATAGAAACACCAACTTTAAATATAAATTCAAACCTTTTGTCAACATTAAACCTGATGTCAGACATACTATAACATGAGTACATGTTTTTTTATTACATATGTGTACCTCTTGTTCCTCAATTTTTTTGCCTGCAATTGTGACCTCTCTTTCTCCACCCGTTAATCTTCGTTCATTTATTCTTTCACACAGAACAGGGGAAAAGTCTACAGTGTTAACTATGTCAAGGCCACCTTGGGGTACAAGCAGATAAAAACCGTGGTTCCCAGACCCTGACAAACAATACCTAGGGCAGCATCCCAGTTTTGTCGCTACTATCTCCTCCTCCGACCAGACGTTCGGGACCAACCGCAGCTTTTGTCTGCAGCCAGTCTTATGTGTTCATCCACCATGGCCTTTGCATTCATTGTCATGACATTACTTTTGGGCTCTTCCATGATGATGGCATTTGTCTTGGATCCATCCAGGAAAGAACCCGAAGCTGCCGTCTTAGGTGACAGGTCAGTATCGATATCAAATCAGAATCTGTGCAATAACCACACCACGATTTTGCCTGCCTATGTAGTTTTTGTTAGTACAGCCATCTATTTGTATGACGTTTTAATTATGTTTTGGGAATGTTTCAAGGAAATCTTTCTCTATTGTTCACAAATCAGAGTGAGCTGTGTGCTGATGCACATGCGGTGAGGTCACATGGGTTAAATAGTAAATTCAGTGTGTGATTCAGGGTCATGTTGCCCAAATGGTTTTCAGGGAGAGCTGCACAGAGACATAACAGACTGTTCTGTTCAAGCTGCAGTAATGAAATCAATCACATTTGTCTCACTTCAGCCAAACATCTGCAAACCACTAGTCCACAAGGGTATTTGAGGGTATCTAGAAACAAACTACTTTTTCTTTTAATGTGGTAAAAACAACAAAGATTACTTTCTTTTATTCTTTTTCCAACACAACATTGTACGTTATGTTCAGGTGCCAAGGTGAGTCATGGCAGTCCATCAGAAAGAACCTCCTTAGGGTTCTGAACTTGCAGACTGAGCCGCAGCTACCTGCCGGTGCACTGGACAGTGTCAGAGAGCAGTGGAACCGAACCTTCAGCAGCGTTTCTCACACAGCCAAGCATACTGCAAGTATGTGAAATCAAAAGATACACAGAAAAATGTACCACCCTCAACCTAGCGCTTAGTGGCAGTCAACTCTAAAGTCTTACAGTGCCTCTATATCTCCTTCCAGCCCCAGCAGTCCCAGGCTACTCTGCATCAGCTGATAATGGAAACAGTGCGAGCCTGAAGTGTTGTTCCATTGCCTCAGAGATCTTCATGAAAGGTGTGTAACAATACATTGTTATTTATGCGTAACAATAATACTGATATGCAGCATTTTTCAGTACAGTAATCAAGTGTTTAATTTTCCAGATCTGGGCTGGGACAGCTGGGTGATCCACCCGTTGAGTCTTACCTATGTTCAGTGCGCAACCTGCAACTCTGCCATGACCACTGTTCAATGTCCATCATCCCAAGTAAATGTCCAGGATGCCAACACACAGGTATAGTTAACAAAGACATTAATACAAGAGAATAATTCACTGATTTATATGTTTTGTGACTCACATTTACATCTATAGATATTTATATGTTGTGCTTTAGTCCCAAAAAAACAAAACCTGGCATAGGAAATTCTCATAGGTGTGTGGGAACAGCACAATGCTTAGATTTATGATGTACTTTGTTATTTTCTCCTATGCTGCCTAAGAACAGCACGTATCTTACCATGGTGTGCTCTGGAGGTGAAACAGCTGCATGTAGATAAGCACGTGACCTTCTTCTTCCTGCCAACATAAATGAACTTTACCAAAAACAAGCCAAGGCATTCCCCAAAGTTCATCAACCAGAAAAAGCATGACAGCAGGAGAGTATTGTGGAAACAGAACAGTAAATAACTATCAAAACTAGAAGTTGAATGGTTTGTTATTTTGTTTAAATCATTTTGTATTTAAAGAAAGTAAAAATGTAAATCATTTCTTGACACCGTTCTTGCTTTATTTGGTGTGGAGCAGAGCAAGTCCTGCACACAACAGATGTTTGCATTTTTATCACCACAACTCTAAATGTTTATGTTTTTTTCACTGAAACAGTACATTTTTTTTAAAATGCTTAAGCATCAGCTCTATAATCATGAAAATATGCACCATGTCTGATTCCTGCTCTCTTTATCTTTTCCCAGGACCAGGTGCCATGCTGTCAGCCCACCTCCCAAGAAGAGGTGCCCATAGTCTATATGGATGGATCCAGCGCCATTGTCATGTCCTCCATGCAGATGACCCGCAGTTGTGGCTGTGAGCTGGGCAACTCTGAGGATCGTGGCAAGGAGTAGGCTGAAGTTTGTTTAACAGTCCTGAGTGTGTGGTATGAACCGCTTGGCTTTTATGCACACATCAAAAGAACAAAATATCATATCCATAATTATGTTCTCACACAAACGCTGCTTTTGTAGGTCGTCTTTCTCTTTTAAAATAGAAAGTGCATTCAGCACTGGCTCCAGGAACCAAAGCAAGTCTGGGCTTTCCATTCCTGCAGCTGTGCTTTATTAAAACAGGAGTTTTGGAAAGCTGGACACTTATTGTTCAACTGATTTAACAGTAATTACACAATCTTGCTTGGTGATTATGCACTACATTAATGTCTTGGTCTGTAACCGTTGAACCAAAGGAAGGTCCAGCCAACACATGTATGGTAAATCCTCACAGTCTGTCTTTAAATAAATCTCATGTGGACAGGCTACTATTAATAGCTGTTAACTATTACTGAGTGTTCCCTCAAGAAATGTAAGACTTGAGCCAGACCCTCTCACAAGAGGATCTGGCTCTACTCTTAAAGCAGATCGTCTCTGATATGTAAAACGATCTTTTCTCATTTCTTGTTGTGGAAAAGAGCTAAAATTCAATCTTCACAGATTACCTTTCATGCTCACAAGATAAATTTAGCAATCTATTAATTTCTCTGGGGCATGGGCACCACCTTCCATTGGTTAGACTCTATATTTTCATGTTTCAACTGAGGAAAAAGAAAAACAACGTTGGCCCGCAAACCCCAAAACTGCAACTTTAATATTTCATAATTAAACTATTTACTGGTGATATGACTGACATGCTTTAACAGAGGAGACCAAACAATCTTCTGTCCACATTTAATTTTTATTTTTATTTGTCATATGTATATAAATTCTGCCAATTGCAACAGTTAGATTTTCAAAATTGAGATTGTTATTTTCGAGATTGGCTGCTTCGTTTTTATGTGTTTGTGGCATAATTTACATTACATTATCTGACTGCTTTTATATACATTTACATGTACATTTACATACATTTACATACTGAAGAATTCTTGTTTTTTTTGGTTGCTTGTTTTAAAATTTATGCCTTTTTGATTAAGACTGGTGAGAGTTCTCGGTTGTAATTTTATTTTGTTATATACTCTGGCTTACTTTACAAAATTACCACCATGTTTTAAGCAATGTTTCACAAGTGCTTACAGTGCTATACAATAAAGCAATCTGACTAACACATTTAAATAAACTTTTTTTTATTGTGCTCAAGACACTGTTTTCACATCTTAATCATTTGTGCCATTCAATAAATTCTTGCTTATTCCAATAAAAGATTATAAATGATTGAAATCAGCTAATTTTTGTATACTTCTCAGTTGCTATTATGTAAGTAAAATTCACAGATTAAACACAATGCTTCACAGTAAAACACAAGAAACAGAAGTATAACATGTCACAGCAATGTATTGTAACAGTCGCAATTGTGTGGTGTCTCTTTAAGACCACCTAAGTTAATGTTTCGTGATGTCACAAGTATGCGCCACTGCCCCCTGTAGAGTGTGTGAGAAGCGTGCTGGCACATGGACTCAGATGGACCTCATATCTTTACCTCCCTAACTCAAAGTAAAGTTACAGGTTGTATGAACACTGCTCGCTTCATGTATGATAAGACAGCAGCCGTTCAACCGGGCCTTGTAAGGTTGGTGAAGAGTGTGTTTATTAAAGGAC
This sequence comes from Oreochromis aureus, assembly GCF_013358895.1. Taxonomy (NCBI): domain Eukaryota; kingdom Metazoa; phylum Chordata; class Actinopteri; order Cichliformes; family Cichlidae; genus Oreochromis; species Oreochromis aureus. The sequence goes on along the minus strand of NC_052948.1, from coordinate 48,253,521 downwards.
AAGCACTGTGGAATTCCCAGTACCAGTATGGTCGTGGGCTGAGTGGTCCTCTCAACCACTGAATACAACCCACGTTACAGTATTCTTTATATTATTCTCTGAACTGACATTTTTAAATAAAACTTTCCTTATACCAGCCCCTCATGGCTTACTGCCAGCCACAGACTTGCTGTTAATTCAAGTGGGAGGGAAATAGTAGATGATGAGGAAAAGTTGGCACTGTACTCTATAAAACTAGGTGTTGGTGTGAGGGAGAGCAACATGTTGCGTACTTTTGAGGAGCCTCTAATGTTTTTTTAGCTGCTGTACATGCAATCCTTTCCTGGCTGCAGTGAAATCCTTACATATAGTTCTAAGTTTAAAGTCTGTGAAGATTCAGGTCTGTAGCTCAACATTGGCAGCTGCCTCGGTTTTTGATTAATGCTGGACAGAATGCCAGGACATATCGGCATATGGTTGTCTTTTGGCATACTGTCGCCACTTCTGCTGGCTGTCGGCGCAATTGAATGTTCAGAAAAAGAAACACTGATCAACCCGCTTCCCAGGAGGGTGATACAACCAAGTGACTGTTTAATGGAGTGTACTGGGATGACGTACATCAAAAAATTGCAGCTTCAGGACAATCATAATATACGGCTGTCAGACTCAACTGAAGGTAAGGAGACACAACGTGACACATCAACTCTGGGTTGGAGGCATGGGGGGTGTTTGTTGCAAAATCAAATCTCAGGCTGTGTTCTGAAAATAACTCCTGAGAGACATCATCACTAGTTAACGTGGTTCTGCTCCATCTATCTCCGCCTGACTGACCTGTTTTATATTTCGCATGTGTATAGGCCTTCACAAACTAGTTTCCTTTCCTAGGAGACCTCGGGGAATACTGTTGGCCTACTGACCTCAAGTGCAACATTGGTGAGAGCTTTTTGCATGCCTACGTGGTATTGCCTGTGGAAATATCTGCTGTGGGACATGAGCAACTGGAGGTCAAAGCCACTGCTCCATCTGCAACCACACTACATGTACATAACAGCCCTACAACAATTGCAGAGAGCTGCGGCCTTCGTTACGACGTCACACAGCATTTCAGCACACAGAACCCCGGGACATCGCTCTGCGTCCAGGTTGCTACCTTGGAAGATTCACTGGGGGACACAGTTCTTAAATGTCCTCCATATCTGGTCACCTTCTGGCAAAGAAGTCCAAATCAGCACCAACAACAAAGTGCTGGATAAAATATCAGAGGTAGAGGTATCCAGATCTTTTAAGTAAAAGCACCAATTATGGTATTAAATACTACTAAAGGTCCTGTATTTTTAGAACTTTTAATGGAAGTATTAGATGCAAAAATACAGAATGAATAAAAAAAACAGCCCCTTTGTCACAAAGGAGATGGAGCTCACTCTATAACTTATGGTGATTTTCTTTAAAAATTGGCATCTTTTTCTTTTCATTAATTTAAAGCTGCCACAAATACCCACAGGGGTTAATATAAAATTGTCACAGAGCTTGTTTTTTTTAGCTAGTTTTAATTTGCTCATACCTAGAAGCTGAAAGTGTTACATTCTTATTGGTTATATGAACTGTTTGGACATTTTACTTTATTTGTTCTTTTCATACTTTGTATGTTAAAAGCTTACTTTCTAAACTATCTAGTAAGTAAACCTTTTATATTAATAGAATAGAATAAAATATTCACTATTTCCTCGTGAGCTGTTTTGAAGTAACAAGTAACAAGTGTGTCTGGAAGTGGTTGTAATTTATACTTAAGTGACCAACAGCAATAAGGAAAATCTATTGTGGGTCTCCAAGGCTCAATAATAAAATAGGGTATCAGAGATGCTAGTAATGGATGGTTATGCCTGGACTGTAGTTCTGGGGTAATGCTGGGGCAGACTTTAATTTCTCAACATTCTTAAGCAAGTTTAGATTTATTCTCTAGTGCGCTTGATGTGCATTTAAATCCCTTACCTGAATGAACAGAAAATGAGAGTGCTGTGAGTGATAGTAACAATATTATCTACTATTTTGACAAAATGCATTTAATGGACTTGCTATGATCACTGAAGCTGTATACTACATTCTTTAAGGATTATCATAAACACACCATCTTAAATAGGTTTTAAGATGATTATCAAACATATGAGCATGATGATGTGGGTATTATGAACATTGTATGGCACATATACTTCTATTATCCACAGTAATATTCTTACGATATATATTTGGTTCATGTGACTTTAGTTGTAAGGGTGTTTCGTGGCGCTTGGGCCAAAAGGAGCAGATGGGGAATGATTTTAGATCTGTCAAGCGCTCGGAAACTTTCAGGGCAAACTTGTTGCTCTGCTGATGTATTCAAAGGCAAAAAGTTCTGTAAATGTTCTCTCTATTAAATGAAGAATGTAATGATGTTAATGTTGTGTTATGAGGTTGAAGGCTGTATTATTAAACTATTTCATTTTCCTTTCACTGTCACATCTTTATTGAGTTTAACTATTTAAGAAAGCTATGATAAGATATGATAGTAATTATATTTTTGCCCCCCCCCCCCTTCCATTTTCTCTGTTTCCGCTTATCTTATCGTTTATTTTATGCAATTGTTATGCATAAAATCCTCACAGTGTATCTTATTGCATTTCATTACTACACAAGGACACGATATACTGCCACCTCCTGGGTATGATGTAAACTAATGGAAGTACTGGAATGTAGTCCCGTTTACCGTCCAACCACTGGATGGCAGACTTCTTACAGGGTAGAACTGATCCAGACACACAGCCAATATAAATAAATAATTTACTGCCATCAAAAATAACTACAACTAGGGTGTACAAGTAGGGTGAAACACCAATTTCTCTGTGAAATGTTAAGCATTATTGCTGTCTTTTAACAAACACCATATTTTCTTGTCCACGTTTTTGTATCAGCTTCAAGTAGGTCCATGTTCCATTGCAGTTTTTGTGATCGGTCTCAAAATAATATTCAGTCCCTGTTAGTTGTTTAAAATAATATTAACCTGGTGGAATTATTCCTAATGATCAAAACGGTTACCAAAAGATCCATTCCTACTGCATGTTCAAATGATAAGCAGCAAAATATGAGGCAAATCTAAGTGAAATTTTTCAAATATGCCATTTTTCTATGTAAAATATCCTTCTTGTATTTTTCTCCTGAGCTGTAGCGGAAACTCAAAACCTAACATAGGAAATTTTAGACAGAAAAGACCTAGTATTAAAAAAAATCAATTTGAATTGACTAATCAATCGCAGCATTAGTTTGGCCACGACAAAAAGTCATGCTCAGCAAACCTCGGCAAATCTCAGTGCCAGAATACATCAACTGATGGCTCAGCTGATACCCTTCAACACATGCAATTGGAAAATTTCATGTAGTCTGGCTACATTTACTGAACATCTGCAAGCTGTGTTGCAGCCTACCCCATCCCAGCTCTCTTCTTTCTATGCATGATGTAATCAATGTCATATCTGTTGTTATTGATGTCTGTTTTGTACAGATTGAAATGGTTTGGGTGCGGAGTGGGGGAAAACCTTTTTGTGTTACAGTGTAGACACACTATTAAGCCTAAGCACTATTGAGACTTAAATGAAGGATGAATTCTGTTGGTTTGCTCTGCTGGCAGGCGACCAGGGGCAGCATAACATAACCCTCCTAGTGGGCCTCCAGACGGACCTTTCTCAGCCTGTATTAAAATGGAAATATCATGAAAGGTGTGACTAAGGTGAAAAGTGAGTCAGGACATTTTGCCAGTCTTAATCACCACCAACAAATAATCACAAGAAAGTGTGAAAAGAAAAAAAAAATGGTAGCTTGTGTGTGTGTATATCAAAAGCCAGTCATACTTGCCTTTAAGCTGTCTGCTTCTTACGGAGTCATTTTTTAAGTTCGATGGATACATATCGCCAAGGACAATTTATTCATGTGTCCCCTCAAATGATCTTATTTATGAATATATATTAGTCAAATTTATCAAACAGGACCACACAGGACAACGGGGATGATTTCCCTAACTCACATTTCTTAAATCCCTATTTTTCCATTACATATAAGCATGAGATCAAATGATTATTTGCTGTAGGGTTTTCAATACTAAAATTATGGCAAGAGCTCACTGTAAATAATAAATATTAAAAAATAAAGCATTGTTTTTGCTTGTGCAAATTTTATGTTTTATTATATCATATTATAATAAAATTACTTAGATCTATTCTCTATCTTTTCTTGTTTTACGTCAACCTTCTATTCTTCAGGTACCGACAACCAAATTAAATTACAATGGAGCACATAACATGTAAATATAAACACAGGTGGCTGTACCATGTGTCTCAGGCAGGGGTAATTGTGAAAAGTTTGCGCAAACTGCTCTAAAGAAGAAAAAACTGTGAATAATGTTGCCCCTACTGGACTCTTTAGACACATTTATTTTCGATATATACTTAGAAAAGCAAATCGACAGCTTTAGCAATCTTTCTTAACAAATTTGAGTGTATAAAACTGAGGTTGGTCCCCGGATGGCTACGAAGAGTAGAACAATCCAGTAGGCAGACAGAGTGGACAACCCAAACACGTAGTGGCAGCAGACAACTATCAAACAATGTCGCCCTGACAGTTTTTAAACTAACAGCCCATCTTCACCGGTAAACAATGTGACCAAGTGAGAAGAAGACCTCGGCGAGGACTGTGAGAGACGCATGACAACCAACTTTGGTTGTTGTGAGACGCACCATGACATCTCAGCCGAGGTAGGGAGACACAGCCGACGCTAGCAGCTACTAGCTGAACGCTAGCTTCCCAGTCCGACCCGTCGGAGTAAGTTAATTAGTTAGATAAGGTCAGCCTGCTCGGTGGCAGCGCTCCGAAGGGTTTATCTGAGCCCAGATTTAGCTTGAAACTTTGTTGAAGTGTTAGAGTTAATTGTTATTTTGTTTACAGATTAATGTCAAACTAAAAGCCGTGCAGGGTTTTAGCTCGGTAAGCATTTCGAGGAAGAGGTGGAATCAGCTGGAAACTGCAGGGTCGTGTGAGTTTTTGCAGCTGGGTTAACGGGGCTTGTGTGTTTATAGCAGCTGTTTTGTGTTTCCAGACTGCACATTTTACGTTCATGTTTGGAGAAAATGTACCGCTTCATAACTCACGGATTATCAAACCTCAGGCGTCGTTTCTTAAAAACTTGGATTTAGTTGGAAAACAGCTGGAGTCGGAAGTATGTGGGCGTCCAAGGCTCTTTAAAAAAAAAAAAAAAAAAACGCCGTGTGTGTGTGTGTGTGTGAGAGAGAGAGAGAGAGACTATATCTGAATATATCTGAATATATCTGCCGAGACCAGTTGTGGGTGAGGGGAGGGAGACGGGATAAAAGGCACACTATTAAGAAAGAGCTTAATAATAACTGATTGAGTGCAAAATGCAATGAGAGTGTAAAAAGAGGTGAGTCTAGAAGAAATGCTCAATGATTCATGGGAAGCCCCCAGCAGCCTAGGCCTATTGCAGCAAATCTAAGGCAGGGTTCAGGGTCACCTGATTTGCTCCAACTATAAACTTTATCAAAAAGGAAAGTTTTAAACCTAATCTTAAAAGTAGAGCAAGACCGGGAGTCTGTCTCCCAAACCCAAACTGGGAGCTGGTTCCACAGAAGAGGGGCCTGAAAGCTGAAGGCTCTGCATCCCATTCTACTTTTAAATAACCTGGGAACTACAAGCAAGCAGTCTATGAAAATGTATGCAATGCCTTCTAAGGATACTGGCCAAGTGAAGCTTTTATAATGTAAAAAAGCACTGGTCCCGGCACAGAACCCTGTGGAACACCCCATTCATATGAACAAACTGTTTGACAGATATTCTTTGAACCACTGCAGCGCAGTACTTTTAATACCTATGTCATGTTCTTATCTGTATAGTAAAATATTGTGGTCTATGAAAGTGAATGCTGCACTGAGGTCTAGCAGGGCAATCATAGAGAAGAGTCCACTGTTGCCACAAGATGATGAAGTCTAAATCCTGACTGCAACTCTTCAAATAAACCATTCCTCTGCAGATGACCATTTAGCTGTTTTACAACTACTCTTTCAAGAATTTCTGAAATAAGAGAAACATTGTTGAATTAGCTGAGACAGCTGGGTCAAGTGAGTAGTTAGTATCAGGTTGATGGTTTTGAAATTTCTCTGCCCCTGATTGGCAGCTCAAGTTCTCTATCTGTCCCGAGTGTCTTTATGGAGGTCATTAAACATTTCAAAAGGGCAAGAGAAAGTTGTTCACTAAAGTCACAACTACTGGCTATTTTTTTTTTTTTTTTTTTTTATAATAATTGATTTATCTAGAAAATAAAAGCCATGGGTTCATTCTTAAAAACAAAAGTGGAAAGCTAGACTTCTGCAGTGAAGGAATCCTTTGGTTCTGCTGGGGGCACTTCTGTTGGCAACCCCCATGCCAATAGGAGTGATGTGAATGGCTTTTGGAGTCACAAATCTCAAACCAGTTATAATGACTTTAACGAAAGAAAGAATTTAAAATGGGGAGATGTGTCAGTGACATCTTCCAATTACTTGATTTGAATATAAAATCAATCTAAAAAACATATAACATGAGTAGTAATCCTCTCCCCACACTTTTAGACAACACAGTAATAAATAAGTAATTGTTTTTTTTATCCTTTATTTATTTACACCCCCCCCCCCCCCTTTTTTTTTTTTTTTTCCCCCAAACACCTCAGTTGTAAAAGGCTGATAAGGTATTGTTATCACACTGCCGGATGGGAGGGCAGGGGGCGGGGACACCTAAGTTTGTGAATGCAATAACTCCACATAGGAGCTCCAAATTCATACCATAGGTGTAGCTACTAAAAATCTCAGACAAGTTTGAGTCTCCGGGATATTGACATCTAAACGTGAGGTCAAGATCACTTTTTCTGAAAACCTTTTGATTGCTATAAATCTAGAATTAGGCGACATAAGATTTTGAAATTGATCCCAAAGGTCAGTTTGTGTCTACTAGGTGGCTGAGAGGTAGCACTGACGGTAGTATTTTTGTTTTTTCTTTTCTTGTTTTCCATCAGTCATCTGATAAATTACCAAATGTTAAGGCAAAAACGCTTCAGAGGCAAAGCAGTGTGGTCAGTCATGACATTGACTGTCAGCCATTTTCAGCAAAGTTTCAAGATGTAATTTTACCTCATACTACCTGTGGAGACTTGACTTGAGTATCCTTGCCATAGAGGTGGTTCTGCATTATCTTAAATTTGAAACAGATTAGAAGTATGCCTAACATTTGGCAGGATATATTTATCTGATTTGAGTGCTCAGCGTTTGTGACTGCTGTCTCACATTGCTTTGAATTTGTGTTGCCACTGACACTCTGCAAGATTTTTCATTGAAGTGTGAACTGTTAGAGATGTAGGTGGAATTTGCTTCCTTTGGCTGTTTCAGTATCAGTACTGCTTTCTTGTGGGTAATTATGCAGGGTTGTTATTTTGCTGTTTTGTCCTGCAGTCACTTAGATTGTGGTATTTTGTCTTCTGTGAGTGGCATTTGTATGCTAGAGCTCACACTTCTGTCTCCCAAAATTCAATGGAGTCAGCCAGACTCCTCAAAGTAGTTGACATGAGCCCACAGAGGGTTATATGGATTTTTTTTTTTTTTTTTTTGAACACCTCCACCCTGCTTGCTGGCTGCTGTCTTTCTGTGTGGAGTCTGCATTCACCCACCAAAGATATGTATGTTAGTTTAACTTGTGATTCTAAATCAGCTATAGGCTTGGAAGTTCTCTTCTGTGTTAGCACTGTGACCTGTCTCCGGTGTAACCCACCTGTCACCTTTTGACCGATGGAATACTCTCCAACTACATTCTCAAATCTAAGCTGGATAAGCAGAAAAAGTGTATGAAAGAACAGTTAATAGAATCTTTTTAATGGTAATGTTTATTGTAGACGTGCTATCAATACAAATGAAACTCAAGTCTGTGGAAAACACGCTCTGTTGTCTTTGATTTTTCAGTATTTACCATTTACCTTTTACTTTCTATAAGGTACTTGGGTTGTTTCACTTGTGCATCATTGTTATCACCATATACAATCTTCAGAACAAAAGCATTCATGACTGTTTTGGAAGACTATCCAGTAATTTTAATACAATTAGTTGTATTGTTTAGCCCTTACTGTTTTTGCGGAGGAGCCTGTTACTGGTTTGTGCTTTCAAAGGAGTTTGGCCTTATGCATTTGGCTTAGTCCCAAATTTTTGCTGTTACACTTGTTGCCATGGAGGCATTCCACTGGGGCCGCTCTCAGCGAGGATGATAACACTGTTTTGGGAAGAAAACAGAAATTTTAAAAGGTACATTAAATGCTTAGTTTGCGTGAGTATATCCAAAGTATGAAGCATGTATTGATTTCTTGGAAATGCTTCCATTATAATTTATTATTGTAAACAAGCTTTCTGCCAATGACAGAATATCAGGACTATTAGTTATAATCATCTATTTGATGTCTGAAGAGCTGCATGTTATCTTTGGGGACTAGAAAGAACAGATGTGAATGTTTTTGGTGAATCCTCAGGGCACCTGTGAGTCCAATTACAAATGTCTGTTGATATGACTGATGGCACCTTCTCCCATTAGACTTTGCTGCTCTGTCTCTGGGGTAAAGAAGAGTATGATATGATGCCCTAAAATTGTAGTCACTAAATTTTAGGATCTCTTAAGCCAAACCCAGTTTCAGTAATAATGTCAGAAAACAAATAAGGGCTGCATTACAGTCTCAAATCATTTAGTTAACCATGTCTCCATAGTTTGATGGTAAGCTTTCCGTTTTATTTTCGATCTCTGTGTCTGGCTATTTTGTTATGCTGGTAATGGTATTCTCTTAAAAGCAGGGTTCAGTTAACATGTGACCTTCTTTGTAATCTTCTGCAGTGCACACGATGGAGAGAGGCACCTCCTTCGCCTCCGAGCATGGCAACAGAGGGTCCAAGAAGCCAGCCAAACCCAAGAACCTAAGCCTGAGAATGTACCCCTTTTTGGGGAGCCATACAAGGTAAAACATGCACCTGTAGGTTTTAATTATTGTGGTTATGTATAGCAAGGTTTTTTTTGTGTGTGTGTGAGGGTTTTGGTTTTTTTAATGTTCACGACTACATTGTGACAGTATGTGCAGAACAGATTTAGGCAGTTTTTACATCATGAATACAATATCTGGTGTATTTCATATGCATTTAAAGAGTCCTACCAGATATTCCTTCTTTAGTCTTTGCAATACTGGTACATGACCCAGTCTTTACCACTTTCATTTCTGTCTTTAAATCTATTCAGTCTCCTGGAAAGTGAACATTACTGATCATGCTTACTCACTATAAAGAGGATTTAAAAGAGGTTTTTTTCCATTGCCTTAATTTTAATTGATGGTTAATTGTAGCGACTTTTAGAAAACTATTGGATAAGAATAAAATATTATTGGGTTGTTTTTTGTTTTTTTTTTCTCCAAGGGTGAAAAGAGAAGGACTATATGTAGCCTGAGAGGCAAAAGCCAAGGCCTTGTGGTCAGCTTTTTATTTAGTTTTTTTTTTTTTTTTTTTAATTCACCATACTCCCTCTCCTGTGTGAATTTTAGGATCTAGAAACCTGCTAAACATTTCTTTGTGAGTTTTACTACATAAAAGTGAAATAGGAAATATTTCCAGGACAAAAATAGGATTTGATATGCTGATGGATTCCTCTCAGTTCATCCATCACTATAAAGTTGATTACATTCAAGAAAATGTGCTGAAGATTTTTTTTTTTTTTTTTTTTTTTTTTTTTGAATATCTATTTGTTAATTTTTGGAAAAATGTTTTATGACCTGAATATCGGCCTTCTATTAACATGTTGATCCTTTTTGTAGACAAACAAAGGAGATGAACTTTCCAATCGAATCCAGAGGATGCTGGGCAATTATGAAGATGTGGATACTCCCTCACCCCTTTCCATTGAGACAGTACCCACTCCCGCTTATGCAAACTTCTCACAGTCTGATCAGGGTCAGTTAAACACAGATAAATCAACCAAACCTCCATTTCAGAACCAGGTCCTTTCCATGTCCACCCAAAGCCAGAAGGAGCCTTCTAGTAACTCCTCGCACCCCATGAGAGGAGTTACCACCACTTCCCCGACTCACCATGGACATTCATCCACTTTCTCAAAGCCACCTTTAAACCACAGTCAGGGCAGTCAGCTTAACCACTCATCACATCATCATCAACAACAGAAGAACGAAGTCTTCTCAGACCTCAGGGACCGTGCCAGTCTTTACCACGAATTGTCTGATCAGTCTGACGATGTTAAGCCGCTACCCTTCCTACATTCCAGTGACCATGATCACATGGACACTGACACTAAGGACACTGTTGATGGATATCAAGGGTCCACAGACCATGCCCCTCAGTCTTCCAGCAATGTCGATGTTTCCACATTGAAAATTAAACAATCCCCTAAGGATGTATCACTGCCTCAAGCTAACAAAACTAACGCACTACCCTCCCAGACTTTTCCTCTCCTCTTGTCGTCTAAGCAGCCCAGTGTAGTCATGACCCAGAAGCCAACAGCATACGTGCGGCCCATGGATGGGCAGGACCAGTTGATCACAGAGTCACCTGAGCTAAAGCCTTCACCAGAACCATATGCTCCACTGCCAGAGTTGATAGGCAAGTCTGACCTGGGTAAAACAAAGAAAACGCCACAATTTTTGGAGGTGAGTTAATTGTCTTAGATATTACACCTTAGCAACTGTGAAATGTGCAATTTTTTTTTTTTATTAAAAAAAATAATGACAAAGTACTCAAATTTATTTGAAAAAACCTAAATGAAATGCATTTATACAGCACTTTATCCAATTTTGCCTCCCATACTCTTGTTACTAATGGCTGGCAGTGGGCTACCATGTTGCTAACCCAACTTTCAAAACTTTGTTGGGGTTAAGTGTTAACAACACAATCTCTCCTGGAACAATAATGCTTAAAGAGGTTGATATGGTGCTATGGTAAATGCACTTTTCGGGATGCGTTATAACTAATAAATAGGTTTGAGTGTATCGAGCCAGGAGAAAGTTAGCTTGGCATAGATGCCACACAGTCAGTAAAAGTTAAGCTTGTTGTTTTTGCCTTATCACTTGTACCCGTATAAAGCAAACAAGACGAAACCTATCAGTTGGCGAAAGAAAGAACGAGGTTATTTGGTTTTTACTCTCAATGCCAAGCTAAGATTTCTAGTTCATGGCTGGAATGTCATATTCATCATCAAGTGGTAATGTTGCAAGAAAACAAATGTCAAAGTATTCATTTAAAAGAAATGTCAGAAATGTTAGTAAAAGATAAAAAACTTTTCATACAATTTCAAGGTTAGCTACTGCCACTTGAAGTCATTCATTCTGTTGAGCTTGTGATATTAAGCACACAAGAGTCAAGAGCTGGAGGGAATTTGGTTTTGTTAATAATGTGCAATATTACAAATACAGTCGTATTACAGGCGAATTATCTTTAATGTCTCCACAATTTGTGGTGATTCTGCTTGATTGTTCACTACGTTGAAAACATCTTGTTCTTTTTTTTTTTTTTTTGTTTGAGAATTTGGCAGAACTCCAGTTGAACTCTATTCATCGGTTCTCTATCACACGCACAAACATACACCCAACCCTTGCACCTGCACTGCTCCGCACCTCCCCCTTACCCTCCTGCAGCAGCAAATCGGTGCTGAATGAGCTGCAGTATTTTTGCTGCTGGGACAAATCCAGTGCAAGATAGCTTCACAGTGACTCACTTGCATTTCTTACTAACACCTCATCAGCATACGGCTATAGATGTCTTATGAACTGTTCTGTTGTCAGAAGCACAATGTAATCATTATTGTTTTATTTTACGATCGGATCAGTTCTACAATATTTATCACAAGAGCATGGAAACTTCTGAAAATGATGCAGCGTCTTGAAAGTTTACTGTGTAAATATTACAAAATGTCTTTTGAGCACGTGCTCATGTCTTTCTCAGGTGGACAGTATGATGTTGCAAGCAGCCTGTGTTTTGTGTCTGTGTTTTGTGACCTCAGCTGGCTCTGATAAATTCACCCCTAGGCTCAGCAGAACAATAAATGAGCTTTGTCACCAACTTGCATAACTGCTCTGGGGGCCCATTCAGTCTGACCTTATCTCAAACACTATCCATTCAGAAGGAAAAACTGGGAGAGACTCCTGAAAACAAACAGAAATGTGGCATGTGGACTCATGTGTATGTAGTATTTATCTAATGTAGCTGCCTGATATAGAGTATTGACTGTTGTTGTGTATTTTGAATGTTTAATCAGAAACACACACCTCAACCCATTGTTTAGTCAAATGTCATACATATGAAATAAGATTTTCCACCCTCTTATGCAGAAGTCTTTCTGTATCTAGCACAGGGATGAAAGTCTTTTTTTCTTATTATCTTATAACAATATTCATTACTATTACTTTTGAAAACTATACAATTTTTTTGGAGTTAATGATGTAAGATGTTGAAGACAGATTTGCTGATCTTTATTTTGTTTAAAGATCTTTGGGTGCTTTCAGAATTGAATAACTATTGTTTTGGGGGTTTTTTCTCCGTAGACAAAGACGGATGAAGCTCGATGTGTGGAGGACATCTTAAGGGTAAAAATACCTGCTTGCATTCTCATTTTCAATTCAAAGGCAAAGGATGAAATTAACAAACTTGTTGGGACTCCAGTGAGAGTGTATGCAGCATGCACCACACATACAATAAATATCCCTTTGTTTTTTCTCTCTATAGGAAATGGCTCATGCTTGGCCACCTCTCCTAAAAACTATACGCACACCAAGCACAGATGAGCCCCCCAAGTCCCCTTTCCAAGCCAAGGTGAAAAATCTGTCCTGATTTTATGTTTCACATGTCTGTATAAGTGCAGGGGTCTTGGTTGCTTTATTATTTCATTTTTTCAAACTTGCAAATATTGTGCAGAGGTTAGTAACTGTAGTCTTAATTCTTCTAAGGTGCTACAAAGTATTTTGTGGATTTTATATATCTTATAGTTTTCAATGAAGTCCAGATTGGCCAAGTTATTTTCTTTTAAACTATAGTCGTGCAAAAGCCCCCTCAAATTTTGACAAATTGACATCAAGTACTGTGGTGTGATTGAGTCACACACTGGCAATAAGTCCATGCAGCTGTGCAGTGGCTCTAGACATTAGGAGATAATTTACACATCACTTTTATGCTTCCCCAAGGATCGATATTTTTGGCTTTCACTAGTGTCAGCCAAAGGTCAACTTCTCAGTTACACAAGTCAAATAAATCTGTGATTAAATCAGCTTTTCTTTTGTGTTTCTCTCAGAATATTTTTTTCATGACCTCTAAAATCAGCACAAAAAAAATCTTTAAAAGCTGTAACATAGGTCTTGTTGCTAAATTGAGCGTAAATGTGGGCATTAATGTGCAGATATAGCTCAAGTACAAGTATGACCTCGATTAATGCTAGCATGTTTTTTTTATCTGTCTTTACAGGAAGCAAAGCATGCCTCTTCATGTCCAGGACAGAGTGAGTGAAGCAAAGAGGCATTCAGTCATGAATCAAGCAACATTAGTTAAAAATGCTGTATTCTATATTATCTTGAAAAATCGGCAGTGAATGCAAACCAGGTGCTAGTCTGTTATGTTTGTGGTTGATGGTGGTAGCAGGCGGCTCTGTCATGTGATCTATTAAACAGGCTCTACAGGCTCTGTTCTGTGGCCACAGATTTGAGAAACCACCCACAGTTTTATTTCATCTTATCTAAATGAGAGAAGTAGTGAACGGTGTTTTACTTCTTAGTTTGCAGTTAGTATTGTTTTCACCATGATGACTTTCATTTAAGCAACAGCACACAGCTCTGACCTATCAAGGCATAGATGGAGGACCTGTGAGGGTGTACTATTGTGTCTGGCACTTAAACATTGGCATCAAGTCCCTTGGGGGTCCTGTGGTTTGTGAGGTTGCTCAATCAGATTGAGATCTGGAGAGTTTGATGACTCCATCATTGCCTTGCACCCTTTGTAATATTCCTAAAGCTTTGCTGTTTCTGAGCTATTTTACAGTGTAGTCTGGCATATGGTAATGCAGGAGTAGGCTCCTGCCTGGGGAGTGCAATGCGCATGTACACCCTGGTTTGCAAGCATTTTTTGATAGGTGGTAGGTGTCAGTGTATAAATACTTAAATGGTAGGAATCAACATAGCATTGTAACAAGATGATCGGTGTCATTCATGTAACCTTTCTGGAGATCAGTGGATTTCTCCATCAACGTTTTTACATGAAATGAATTAAGTACAACTATGGTGCTCTCTCAAAGATGGAAAAATGTTCTATCGGCAAAGTGAGTGGAGACGGTGTATTAAGTCTTCCTTTAGCTAGACATATTGGTTAAATGTCACCAAATTTCAGGTCCTACTGGCAAAGGCAGATGTGCAGTTAGACTCTCAGCTGTTGAAGTACCTGCCATCAAATATGGGGGGTGCAGTGTTTTACCAACACAAGTTAAATGTACACACATCGCAAATATCCATGTACTGCATTAATTCCATGATATGAGACATAACCTTTAAAATCCAAACTCTGCCACTAGATTTCAGTGCAAAGTTTACAAAGGCTTAAAACCACTTTGAACTTCCATTGTTTATTTTGTGGTACTAACTTGTTTACTTTTTCCAGGAAACCATGACTCCTCACCTCCTGAATCATCTCATCCCAGCCAGCAGATGTCCTCATCGTAAGTGCCGTGGTAGATAGCTGAAATGTGAATTGCCAGCCAAAGAACCATGCTAAACGCAAAAGGAAATCACTGGTTTCATGGAATTTATTGAATTATTTTTCTAAAAAGACTTTGTTTTTTTCCTCCACATTATAAAATATTAATAGCTGTTGTTATTGGCTACTCAGAGAAAAAGGTTGACTGGCATCAAGATCAGAAAACAAAGAGCATAAACAACTGCACATAAAGATCATTATGCATTATGGATTATTCGGGATGATGGTTTTTACTATGATTAATCATCGTGTGTTATATCAGCAAACGGTGGCAAATTTTATTCCACTTGCCTCACTCCATATTTAAGTAGTACTATTTAACTTAACCCAAGCATATCAGCATTATTATTGTTATTATTATTATTGCTAATGAAAAGGCAAAAAAGTTCAATGTTACTTGAAAAAGTCTAAAGTGGTCTATTATCAAAAAAGTAGCAGATTAATTTAAATAACTGATTATTTAACTCAGTCTTTGTGGCTCTAAGTTTATTTAAAAAAACGGCAGTTATCAAATTATTCCTCTCATCAATTTCTTCCTGGCACATAGTTGCCGTATGTATTACTACTAGAGAAAAACTGAATATTTATCCAGTGTTTGTGTTTTTGCTGAAGTTCATTTGAAGCAGCACATTCCAGCGGGGTAGAGTCGATGAGCTCCAGTGAATCAGAGAGTAGCTCGGGATCAGATTCAGAGAGTGAAAACTCCACTGTGGAGCCACCTCAGCCCCCAGCTGGCACTTCAGTTAAAACTGAGGTAACCATTCATTTCATTTATGTACATGTAGAGAATATATTACTCTCTTTCTGTTCCTAAAAAATTTTCTAAAATCAACTTGTGTTTGCAGCCTGACGCCTCAGCAGTGAGCCATGAGGACTGGCAGTTGGGAAACTGGATCAGGTCCAGCCAACCAAATTCTGGCAGTGAAAGTCAAAGCGCGGTACTTGTTCCTGAGAACGCTTCTCATAAAGAACAACAGTTCACTCAAGACTTCAAACACTCCAGCGTTCAGGTGGTTGACTCCACTGGGGAGTCTCAGCCTCAGCTTTCTTCTCACCAAAAAGAGTTCGCAGACAGCACTGCCATTTCTCAGCAAAGCAGTGAAAGCTCTCAGGACAACTGTTGTCTGCAAAGTCGCCAAAAGTCTCTCTCTGCTGATGTGAACAGCTCAAAGAAATTCTCAAAATCGGTGAAAGGAGGTTATCCAGACCGCACTGATGCAGCAACCCCTGTGAAATGTGAGGAAGCTGTAACAGCTCAAACAAAATACCCGTGTTTCACAGATAGACCCAAGGTAAAGACGAAAGTAGGACACTGCAAAAAAAGCAAGGATGGCAGTAACAGTAAAAGGGACATTAAAAGGAATAAACTCGGTTCACAAAATATTCCTAACTCCTGCCCCAACCAAAGCCCTGTTCAGCCTGCCCCACCAGTCAGCATCGGTTGTAGCAAATCCGGCGCAGAGACCATCTGCCAGAGGGGCACCGAGATGTCTCACAAAACAACCCACAAGCACTTAGAGAAGCCTGGGCATACAGCCAAGGCTTCTCGGGAACTCGAGAGGACTCCCAGATCCCTAATGGTGAAGATAGAGCTAAGTCTGCTCTCAAGAGTCCCCCAGACCTCTGGCATTCACCAAGGGATTCCCAGCACTGCAAAACAATCGGCACAGGTCACGGATCCAGATAAAGTAGGCAGTGGTACTTCTGCAACACACAACCACACTAAAACCAGCAGGAAGAGTAAACCACAAAATGTGAGAAGCATGAGATTTGGTGCAGTTCTAGTAAACATACATGTGCACGGAAAGTTTTTGTTTTATTGCTTGATTTTCCTCTTTAGGCTGAGGTAGACAACAAAGGTCTTCCCAGGAAGAAACAGAAGCTGGAAAACAAGAATGCTTCCTTGACTAAAGTTTCTGTGAAACTGAAGTAGGTCCCCTAAATTCGTCAGATCTTTATCATTTAACCGTCTTACACTGTGTACCTTCAATTGTCCTCAATCGTCTCACCTGTAGATGTTCAAGCCATCCAGCAGAGGCCCAGCAGCAGAAGAAGGCCAAGAAAGATTGTCAGCACCCTGAACCATCTGAAGATACTGCTAAAAAGTCAAAGCTTCAGAAGAGCCAGGCGAAAACACAAGAATCGAGTAAGAAAACAGAAAAGAACAAGGCGTCGCATAAACACAAGAAGAGCAATGGAAAGTGCACAGAGCATCCACAATCTGAAAGGGTAATTAGCCAAAAGTTAAGAAGTTTACTCAGCTAACTAAAGTTATTACCTTCCTTCTTTTCCTTTAACCAGTGATTTGATTAAGTGATTTGTAATCTAATCAGAATACTTGGCTCTTAGTAAGCGGAATCACTCCAATTTTAACCAAGATGTACCCTGCAATCCTAGAATAAGTCCCTAAAGGTCAGCTTTGCTGTAACATCATCATCACAGCCCCTCAGCAAAGCTGTGGCTAACAGGTCCTTGCTCAAATTTGAAGAGGGGTAAGATTCATTGCTCATAATGTCAGCTAATATCCTGCTTATGTATTTTTGGAACTCCTGTCACACTAGTACTTTATCTCACAGACAACATCCAGTGAAGCATTACATAAAAGAGGCCAAAAGACTGAAGCATAAAGCAGATGCAGAGGTAGGTTTTCTTTAACTTGATTTTATAAAGTCTTATCCAGTTCAGAGTCATACAACTAACTAATGACCAATATGTACATGTTTCTCTCTCCGTAGTCAGATAAGCTCAGTAAAGCTTTCAACTACCTTGATGCTGCCATGTTCTTTGTTGAGAGTGGCATTGCCATGGAAAAAGATCCGCAGACGTTGTTGTCTTCCTACACAATGTTTGCAGAGACTGTGGAACTCCTCAAGTAAGAAACTGCATGTACCAGAGCTTGTTTGCACTATTATAACTTTTGTTGGTATAATGGCAAAGCTACAGAGTAAAAGTGCTCCAGGTTTTGGATACATGTAACAGTTCAGCTAAGTTTATTCTAAAATTGTTAACATTTTGAATGGAGCCCATCTGATACAGTAATTTTACGACTGATACAATTTTTTTTTTTTTTTTTTTTTTTTTTTTTTTTATTAATCTGATATTCCACTACAGATTTCTGTAACATTTATTCTCTGCCTATCTGCTTGGATCATCTGGTTGTTGTTTTTGTAGTGTTTGAACCGTGTGTTGCAGGGAAGCTGCAGAGTGTCCTGTTGTGGGCAAACTATGTAACAATGTAACAGTGTAACTCTTTTTTTAAAATTTCATTTATCCACTGTTATAATCAGCTAGATAAAACATAGATAAGTGACTGATATCAGCCAGTAAAATGAGATCACAAGTAATGTGGACTCGAAGTACTTTTAAAGTAAATAATTTATGTGATGCAGAAGCAGTCTATCATAATGTGATATAAAATCGTAATGTTCCCATGACAGCCTTATAGAAAAACAATAGCATCTTATAATGCTGTTTTAGTTATTACAGGCAATTTTTACTGTGCTAAGCCTGACACCAGGATAGATTAAAAATTCAAGAGTGAATTAATAGTGGAACCAGAGGCATGCCTGTTAATCATGTCGCCAAGTTATAGAGCAGGGAAAAATGTGCCTTTTAACTTTCCAGCAAAACTCAAGCAGGTAATTTATATTTCTCTAGAAGAAGAAGACAAACACTTGTCACAGTGTAGCTATGGTATTTGTATTTTGGTTCTGAGTTTGATCCATGACTTGATGTGACTTTCTAATTTCGCAGGTTTGTGCTGAAACTTAAAAACTCAGTGGACCTTTCTGCTCCACCCCCAGAGAAAGACTTTCTAGTTTTATGGTAAGGTTTAAATGATGATTAATGTGCTGCTTTCTCCATTCATTACAGTTTCTGAGACCCTATTAACCTATGAAGGTTTGTCTTGATGCCTCCTCATGTAACGTTAGTTCAGGCTGTATCACTGGAAACTGACTGATGTAGTAGCATAAAGTTCTTATTAAACAATTCCCACATGTCTAAACATGTTGTCAAAGAAAGCGTAAACAAATAGAAATAAGAAATTAGGAGTTGTAGAATAGATGGATAATATTCACTATTATTCTGTTTTTGTTTGTTTTTTTTTGTAAGTCATGTGACCTATAAGTAACAGTCATGTGTGTCCTGTAGTTTGAAGTGCCAGTCTCTCCTGCAAATGGCCATGTTTCGACACAAACACAAAGCTGCACTAAAGTATTCAAAGACCCTCACTGAACACTTCAGTGTAAGTATTTAAAGGAGATGGCTTGTAATGGCAGATTGCCTTATTACGTGTAGAAAATGGCATTGATGTATGAGTACAGGAGCTGGTCAATATTTGTTTTGCTGATTAGATTTCTCTTACAGAGCTCTGCTCAGGCAACACACAATCCTCAAACATCCAGGCAAGTCATTTTCTTTCTATATTACAGTAACAAGTACATTGCTCTCAACTGTGTAAAGCATATCATAGAAGACATTCTGTACTTATATTTTTTTTAACCTTTCTCCCTTAGAGTGGGAGACAACCTGTCCACCTGCCTGCCATCTCCAGCCACCACCTCAGGTCCTAGCTCTAACCACAGTGCCAGTGGGTTGGTTGTGGGCAGTACTGTGCCAGTTCCTCAAGCCATTGAACAAATGACTTTCACCTATGTCAACATCACATCATTGTTTTTGAGTGCTCATGACATCTGGGAGCAGGCAGAAGAGTTGGCACGTAAAGGCAGCGGTAAGAACAAAGGAAAAGAGACCGAAGGTTAAAGAAGGTTAAAACGACCTGGAAAGCACAGTGAATGTTTGTAGTGTGGAGGGCCTTAAAGGCATGGTTGTGCTTTTCTAACCATGCAGGACACTTTATTTGCTTTAATAATGATGCAAATAGTTACTTGTCGGATGTTCATAAGCAATTAATCTTTTGATTTTAAAAACTCCAATAGGTTTACAAGAAACATTTTATCAATCATAATCCACAAAGCGTCATCATCACAGGCAAAGGATGCAAAGTTGGTCAGCCAGTAAAATGTAGTTGTGCAGCTGCAGTGAGAAGGGTTTTCCCCCTCATAGCTGGCATCTGCTTGACAAGGATTTAGGACATAACAAAAAAATAGTGTATTTTTTAAATACACTATTGTGTGAGAAACTAAGGTAATTTTGAGAGAATCTGCAAAGTAAAGATAGTAAACTAAGGAAATATTGAAAGATCCAGTTGTTTTGCTTGCCCTGTTGCTTTGTTGTTCCTGTGGGCAGCTGACATTCTCAGTATGCATCACTGACTAACTTGTACTGTGCTACATCACATTTATTTAAAAAAAAAAAAATAATAATAATAATAATACTTAAAATTGTTTGACTGACTTGTTTTTGTTTGTGGAGCTTTCCCATGCTTTTGTTTGCATGTGTTTCAGGTATGTTGGCAGAGCTGGACACTGTTATGGGGCCCTTAAACCTGTCTTCAGATATGACCTCCATGGTCCGCTACACAAGACAAGGTGTTTACTGGCTGAGGCTGGACAGCCAAAAGGTATGACACTGAAGGCCTGTGAACCCTTCAAGCTGCCTCTCACTGCCTTAAATTCACTTTGGTATGTTTACCCTGATCACAACCTCAGCTTACCCTCAGGCTTGTGCCATTTTTGGCATGGACACTGACTAATCTCGTCAACAGTATCGATGCGGATGCATGCTCTAAAGGCTAGATTTTGGATTCCCCATCAAGAAGACGACACACACTGATGCTCTTGTTCTTCCTGACGCTTTGTTTTCCTGGCACTTTAAAAAACATGGACGTATGCTGAAAACCACACCTTCACATGATGTCAGAAAATACTTACAAATCGGGGCTTAACGGCGTTTGGATGGAAGCACATCGGATATTTGTGAAAATGGACTTTGGTCCTACTTGGCAGATAAACACAGTTCTGGTGGAAGTACTCACAAAGGTGTTACTTATTTATGCTGATTATACCAACTTTTGTTATTGATGTCAGGAAACACAGCACTTAAATGATATTTAGACTCAGTTTTTCCTGGTTGATTTTATTTCGTATCTGTTTCATTCTGAAAGTTAAACTTCGGCTTTTGTATCTTGAATTTTTTTTTCTGCTAAAGACCATGAAGTGTGTTGCAGAAGTGCCAGATGGTTACATTAAATTGGCATTTAATTTATTCATTTTAAATTCTCCATATTGGAATCTGTTTTCTGTTGTTTCAAATTGGCTTTGTCAGATTGACAGCACTGTGGTTGTACAGAGACACAATGCAGGTGCAATAAGGAGACTAAATGATGAGCATATGCATTAATCACAATCAGATGAATGAAGGTAAGTTGGGGTACAGCTGACATATGAACAAAGGTGAGAGGCAGAGTTGGAAAAACTATTATTTCAGAGGAGCTGTATCTGCACAGGCATTTTTAGAAGCTGTTGTGTATCAGGTGCAAGTGTAGTCTTGTTGATTTCAAGCTATAAACATTTCATTTTGTGTCTTACCTTTCTGCTCCTGTGAGGAATGCTGTTTTTGTGTGAATGATGATTGGGAAGTACCTGACTCACTGGTGAATCATGTTTCGTGGTTTTTGGAATAATGGTGAAGTTGTGGTACGGGGTGAGCTGGCTGCTGTACCGTTTAACTGTAGTGCGTAGTTTGTTAGACCAAAGCAGACTTCATTTTATTCCTGTCATCAAGTCAAAGAAGATTGCACATTTGGCGTTCTCCTCGTGGAAACTATAGCGTACAAGTGTCAAATAAAAGCACGCTCACATTGAAAGAGTTTCTGGTCCATGTGATCATTCCTCCTGTCCATGCTGGCTGTTAAAAGGTACACAATTCACAGTGCTGTTTTTGTGTAGCCAAATTCTTGCTACATACTGTTAGTTGCACATGGTTGGCACAGACAACCAGGTATGAAAATATCTTGCAACCTGATCTCATCTCAATTTGTGCATTTATGAGGTGCAGCTGGCCAAACATGGTACATCCTCAGGACAAAGGAAGCACAGTGCTACTGTTATATCACTGCTAATGCCTAAAGCTTTTGTTGAGCTTGCTTAAAAGAACAGAAAGGTAGAGTCCTGGCTGAAGTCGGCCATTACAAGCCAATATGGTCAGATTCAGTGGACACGTCACTGTTTTTAACTTGCATTTTTCCTTATATGCTCTTGATGCAGATCAAATGTAAACACAGGTCACTGGATCTGCTTCCAGAGATGCAGCTGAACACAAAAAGGGAATTTTGAACAAAAAGATCAGATTGAGTTCGGCTTACAAAAGCATTTTTATGCAAAATGAGGACTGTGGATTTTGTCCCCTAACACTTTCATTTTTATTGCTTCATGAACAGAAGGAAACATTTCAATATCCAGTGATCGTTTCCATGCATGCAAAATGTGAACCTAGCCTTTAACCAAAGGCGTGTCTTCAAGTCCTTGTGTAAACAAAAGAAAAAGGTCTTTCTTTGGCTGTGATGGTGGATGTAGTGGTTCACTTTAAGCCTGTTTGTCAGTCTGTGTTGCCTTTAAACTAGATTGTTGTATTCATTAACAAAGGTGACTCTATGTAATGTTCCCTTCAGTTTTTGCACCAGTCAGCTTGATTTGTGTTCTCACACTTTGGTTGGCAAACTTTAACTTAATCAGTGGGAAACCATAGCTTACTAATGAGAGTTTTGAGTATTTTGTACTTAATTTCAGCACATTATTGTGCAGAAGGGCTGTTTCCAAGACCAACGTGACTGTGGTAGTCATTATTGTTTACTCCAAGTTTGGCTCAAAGCAATACAGTTTGAGTTGGTAACATTAGTTACACAAGTTTTGTTTGTTTTTTTTTTCTACACAGGGAGGGGGATACAGAAATGATTAGTGAGTAATTATTGAAGCAGAAAAAGAAACTTTGGTTTAGACTAGTGCCATACGTGCCACTGGGTTTTGGAAGTTTCACTTTTTAAATTGGTCGTTTCAGTGTAGTTACAAGATTTAAATAAGGGCTGAAAAACGATCAAAGTATTCTGAATTTTATTTTCTCATAAATAAAATTATTATTCTTTTGTAAGTAAGGACCGCGTACACTGGTGCCATGGAATGTGGGATTACATTTTATGTACAGATCTTCAGCAGTTTCTTACCTTGGATGCCTCCATGAATGGAAACTGCAAAATTTGTCATTCAGGATTTATAAATTGTGCAACTTTATCAGTTTTCTGAATTCCTGGGTTCTTGTACTTTCTCATCTGCGGCTTTATTCTCATTATCTTTGGTTGTTGGTGCTTCATTTATGAGTTGCGCCACAACAGATTTGTCCAAATAATTATTTACTGGAAACATGTCTAAAAATGGTTTTTGAAGGATGCTTGTTTTTCATTTTGTAAAATATGTAAAAAAAATAATAAAATTTTGTGTTGCAGTGTACAGACATGAATAAACACTGGAAATGAAAACACGGTTGTTTACGTTTGTTTATTTAAAAAAAAAAAAAAAGAATAATTTGGCACTTTGCTATAAAATCAGCAAAACAGCAACTGGCTATATATCGACATCATTACTGCTGCATGTGGAAAAATGCGGAAATGTTATCTCACTATATTTTAATGGTATTAGCTTATTACAACATGTTGACTGGCAGCGCTGATTCCTCACAGCAAAAAGTTTCTGGGTTCAAATCCACCGGCCAGCTGAGGCCTTTCTGTGTGGAGTTTGCATGTTCTCTCTTGCCCTTTGAGAGCAGGGATAGTCTGCATTGTATAAAAATAACAAACTATATTATTGATTTGCAAAAAATATCAGTGTTAATGCAAAAAGCTTGACGATTTATGTGTCCGATTCTCCTACAAAGTTGGGGTTGGTAAAGGCAGGCTGCAACACAAGAATGACATGAGTTTTAGCACTGACATCAATACATTTGTTTAGCCAACCATGATGGGCTAATTAAAAACTTACCACATCAGTTTTACTGTTCCTTGCTGGCCAGCTCAAGGTGCTCGGTTTATATCCACGCACACTGAAGACGTAGAACAGTAGTCCTACTATTATGGTGACGACCACAATGACTGCAACGACGACGCCGGCTATCAGCCCTACGTCTGTATGGAGACAAACCAGCTCAGGTGAGATATTAACCAGCTAGAATCACCCCAATGTCTTACTTTGCTTATACCTATGCTATTGTATTGTATTCTAACATGCTCAATAGTTGTGTCTGGATGTTAAATTGGCAACAAAGACAACATAAGGTTGAGGCAGATGGGAAATTTTAGAGGAAATAAAACTTTAGTCTGTGTGTGGTACTAAATAAAATACGGGGATCAGTACACTTGTTAATTATGGCAGGGGACATTATTAACGGTTGCCATGACCATTCATCCACAACTTAGTAACTGAAATCCACACTTAAACCTGTAAGGCTGCAACAGGTGAAAAGTTGGGGAATTTCCAAAGTAGTTGTGATTTTTGTCATCTGGGGACCACGAATGTCCCCAAAGTCTGAGAAATCCAAATGGGAGATTTTGCTCTACAAGGACTAGCTGATTTAGACCTGTTGTTGTTGTTGGGGTTTTTTGTTTGTTTTTTATTACATGCATGGCTTAAAAATTATTTGCTGGCATGAGAACCAAGATATATTGTAAAGCAACCATATTTGTCACTTACTGTTAGCTGGAGCTTCAGTGGGATAAATTGGATTTTTGTTCTCATCTGTTTGATAAACTGAAAGACAGATTTACAAAGAGCCTGTTATTCCGCTGCTTCTCATTACCAAATTCAATAAGCGTTATTAAAGCTGCAGAAATTGCCTTACATCTGTGCTGCATTAAAATATCTAAAAAGGGAAATAGAAAAATGCTTACACTGAGGGTGGCGGCAAGCAAAACTTTTCTTCTCCAGGCAGTTGTTGTCATTCCAGCGTCCATCTTTGTACATCTCCACACAGTTCTCGGCCATGTTCCCTGGGTGAAACGCTGCATTGGGCTCATTGGGAGCCCAGTTGAGGAAGCTTACAGAGGTCTCATCGGTCCAGGCCCAGCCAACTGGAGGTTTTAAAAAAAAGTTGATGCATTTTACTGAATTAATCCCTGGTACAATAGCCTTGTGAAAGCAATGAGTCTCTCTCTTTTTCTTTCCATTTTTAAACTCACAATTGTTATCCCTAGTAAGGCCAATCCAGAGGTTCATATTTTTGCTGTAGTTGAGGCTCTTGATGAATTCCACCTCTGCTCTGCTGTGAATGGAGACCAGCGCCATCCTGGCTGCCTGGCAGTAGTGTTCAGAGTCCGGCCAAGAGAATCCGACCTCACCGCTGTACACATAGTAACAGTACTTGCCATAGGGTATCGCAAACTCCAGACACTTCCCATCACCAGGGGCGGGAGTGGTTGGGGGTTTCTCTGAGAGACAAGTGTTATTATTAAAGGTTATATAAATGAAAAAATATATAATTAGTCAGAAACTGACTAAAAGCAATTAAAAACAAAAAAAAAGTTCAGTTCTGATTGAGCTTGTACCTGAGGTTTTCTTGCAGATGTACGGTTTCTCTAGGTCACACTTGGTGTCGTTCCAGGTCCCGTGGAACATCCTTGAAGCATGCATACTCACACAACCCTCATCCTTAATGTTAGTGGGCTCTCCTGGTCCCCACTGAGTGAAAAAAACTGGCCAACCATCTGTCCACATGTAGGAACCATCATCCTGCATCACAAGGCAACAACATATGATTAAAGGTTTAGATTGTTATGGATCACACAGTGCCATTAGACAAGCATCAAGGAAGTGACTCCATAAGTGCAGAAAAAAAACAAAGAAATACCAGTGAGTGAAGACACAGGAGGTTTAAATCCACAACTGATTACTCAGCTGTTGTTTTTTTTAATGGCTCTGGTAGCTTCTTTCATATTAGAGATGTCTGCCTTTGATTCCCAGTTTAATCGAAATGCATCTACTTTTTTTTAAAGTAAATCTTCCTAGTAATATTTTCTCAATACTTTTTATAAATGTAGGATATTTACTTGCAATGAGGTATTTTCAGCTTCTATAATTAGTGGCTTTCCTGGAGTATTTTTGTTCTATTTGTAGCATATTTAATGAGAATTCTTCTGAATTCTACATGGAACAAAACTTTTCTGTTCCTCTCTAAACAGCACCTTGCGCTTCAGTCCAATCCAGGCATCAGCTTTTCCCTGCAGGACTGCTCCAGCCACAAAGGCCTGGTCGTAGCTCATGTCAATGCTGGCCAGATTGCCTCCCTCATTCTTGCAGGCTGCCTGAGCTGCATCCCAGGTCGCTGGCTTCTCCACCAGTTTGTAACAGTTCAGGTACCATGAGATGTAGCCTGATGGGCAGGGGCTCTTTGTGGGAGGAGGCGGCTGGATACTGCTTGCTAATATTTAGGGAGATTGACAAAAAGGTTTAAGCTAGCATGCATTTAAAATGTTTTCTGTAGTCTGTGAAATGCAATTGCATCTAAGCAGGAAGAATTATCTCTGGAGTGTTTACTAACATTTCTTTCTGGAGCAGACGAAGCTGTGATTCTTATCACAGTTGTCATCGTTCCATTTGCCAGTTAACAGCGGGCTATGAGTAATCGTCACACAGTTTTCCTGTTGAGCAAACCAAGAATAGTCAAGGCTAAATGTGTCCTTTCCCTGTTTATGAGCCCACAACTTTACAGTACTTTCCCATCTGCTTCACTCGATTAGTGATAATCTGAAGCAAAGTGTCCTCACCGCTCCATTCGCATTGTTGGGCTCTTTGTCATTCCAGTTGGTGTACAGAACTGGGCTGACCCCATCGCTCCAGGCGTACTGATTCTCCACCAAGAGATCTGACAGACCGATCCATGTGGGGAGCTCCAGGTCCCTCAGGTAACTAGCAACAAAGTCTGTAGGAGGGAACAGAAATGTAAAGAGTCGTCTCTGTGGAGGAAACCTCTGTTCTAACAATGTTATGTTTAATGGTTATATGCTGAGCTTACCATTCTCATACTGGTTATCAATGACTGCCAGGTCTCCACCTTGCTCTCTGCACCAACTTCGAGCATATGACCAGTTTCCTTTAATATCATTCTTCTTTCCTTTGAACATGAAGCACTTATTGTTGAAACGCAGCCAACCTACAGGGGAGGAGGAAAATCGTAATGAGTAATAAACAGAGAAAAAATACTCCAGCTGATGTGAAAGAACCTGCAGCATTAGTCAGCCTGTGTGATTTAACCAAATTTGTATTTAAACTGTGTATGTTACCTGCAGGACAGTTGCCCTCCCAGGGCTGTGTTGGTGGAGGCGGGGTGTGAATATCTCCAGGGAACTTCTTACATACATAACCTGCTGAAGCCCGACCACAGTTGGCATCGTTCCACCCACCTTAACAAGTCAGAGTATATTGCACGCATCATTATAGTTAAGTCATGAAGACACATTAGCTAAAAAAAATAGTGTATTTGATCTAAATTGTCAGTTGACAGAAGGTGCAGTACCTTGATGTCTGTTCATCTGCACGCACTGCTCCTCCCCGTTAGCATTGTTGGGCTCACCAGGAGCCCAGTGAGTGTATGTCATAGGGGAGTGGTCGACCCACCTGAGCACATAAAACAGAAATTTAAATTTCACAGTTTTACATTTAAACAAAAGATTTTCCTTATCTTCAAATCTGTTAAAGTATGTTGAATGTTTTTAACCAGTAGTAAATTTGTGAATTTGGTCTAAATTTACTAACCAGAGCAATGATAACAATGGTCACATATATGAATACCTAACTTATCATCATCAGTGTGACAGCAACGCAAATTAGGCCAAACAAAAATAACACAGCACAGATTGAATGCATGTTTTTCTCTTTGTAATCAGTATGGCATTGTAGATAAGTGAGATAAAGATGAGTCAACATGTTCCGGTATAAGGGCAAACCTTTCCTTCATAATTTGATTCAAACTGTGGGATCTTTGAGGTTGGGGCAGCTGTTCTCTAAATAAATCAGGCAATTCACGTGGTGTTCATCTAAGCAATGTGCATGTTGATGAAGTTACTCCTGCCGTCCCACACGTGTAAATATGTGCATCGTTCTCATTTTTTCTGCATACTGTGAGGTTGCAAATATTTATTGAAGTCAGATGAAATAATCTGACTTACAGTCAGCTGTGGGCACCTTACAGTTTTTGCATTTTTATAGTACATAAAAGGAAAAAAGGAAAAGCAAAATGTATGAAAATCAATTTGTGAATTTGTAGGGCCCCGTGAGTGCCCAGCACTGAATTAACACACAAAGATATTTTCTGTCTCTTGGCAGTTCTCATTGTGGACTGATTTTTGTGTATAAATGTGACCAAAAAACTAAAACACAGCAAACCAAAGACTGTAAAACTTTGCTATTTGTAATACAGCCCTGGCTTATGCAAATTTTGTTCTGACATTTTCTCTCCCTCAGCATGAAGTTCTGATCTGTTACATTAACCCTTGTGTTGTCCACGGGTCATTTTTGTCCTCTACAGAAATCTTTTGCTATCAAAAATATGTTTTTTATTCATCAAATGGTCTGAAAATAACAGAAGTTATTCATTACTATACTATGCATGATTGGAATAAGTTTTAAGTAATTTGATTTATTTATGGGGTTTTTATTCGATTTTATAACACCTGTTGTCCTCGTGGACAAAAATGACCCCAAAGTACAAAGTGTTGCAAAAGGTCAGATTTTCACAACATACTGCTATCAAACATCTTTGATCTTGGATCACTGATGTTTGGGGTCAAGCACTGGTCATAACAACCACAACAACAACAACAACAGGCAGCACAATGAGGAGGCAGGTGCTCTATATTCAATAAAATGTTATTTATACTGCGCCAAATCAAAACAACAGTCGCATCAAAGTGCTTCGTGTTGTAAGGTCGACCCTACAATAATACATACACAGAAAGTATGCTCACAAGCCTCCATTGCACTAGAGATTTGCATACTTTGATGAGCATACTTTTTTACCATGTTGTGCAAAGCAATGACCAGTAGGACAAAGCACATATTGTCCTCTAGTATAATGAGGAGGAAGAATCAATGTTCAGGAAGATCCAGGGTTAGAAGATATAGAAAATATTGTCAATATTTAGAGCACATGCTACCCTTTCTCTGAAAAAGCACATCACCCACCTGCAGAAGTGGAAGAAGGCTATGAAGTGAAGAAAAGTGATGAAGAATCTGAACTATGTTCAAGTAGGTTCTTGGGCATCCAGGGCATTGTAGTCTGAGGAACTTGGAAAGAAAGTGACTGGGCTTCTTGAAGTTTCTTGAGTTTTCAGAATGTGAAACTGGAATAGAAGATGTGTCAGAGGACTGCACATCATCCATTTCAATTATGATGAAGACAAAGAATCAAGCAGGAAAGAGGAGTCAGCTGAGACGGAGGAATATTTGCAGTAATGTGAGGAAACATTGATCTGGTCTTCTAACATCCCAATGACAGACGATGCCTGACTCTCTCATGTGCCACAGAGAAAGATAATCTATCACAGTCCAAGCACATATGCCAGGTCCCATACTCCTTCATTGGCTTTCTACTCGAGTACTGAAAGCATTATACACAGTGTTCTGCTTGTATTCTGCTTTTTAACGTTCACATGCCAATGGATGCATCAGAGACCAAGTTGGGGTTCAGTAACTTGCCCAAGGACACCTTGGTAAGAACTCCAGACTAGAGCACACAGAGACTGAACCAACAACCATCCAATTAGCAGATGAGCTGCTCTACAGCTAACTCAATGATGAACAAGGAGGGACAACAAGAGGGGAAAAAAATGGATCGAATGCAGCTGTAGTCTTATGTGGGTATGTTGATTCTACATCCGGTGGAGTCGCTACGGACAGTTTATGACATCCTGAGTCTGGTAGAGCAGTTTTAAAGGTGACACAAGATTAATCATAGAAGCGCAAAAAGGATATAATTTCTTGATAAAGACACAATAGATGATCATCGTGCAGGGCCCCGCCCGTCGGGCTATATGATCGCCCGACTGGAGATATCACTAGCTCCGCGACGTTGGGCTAGCGATTTTGCGAGCCCTGTCGTTCATGACACAAACGCGCTCCCATTTGAGGTGTATGGAACAAGTGGGTGTTTCTCCTGCTGTGATGTAAGATCCTGATACTGATGTGACTGTATGAGCACAAAGTCCCGTTCAGAGGACTCTGTCCATTCCAACAGAACATCCCAAGTAAACCTATGAGATAAAAACATGGCAGTATGTGATGCCAGGTCCAGCTGTACATGGAACATGCTAGTGTACCGATGGCAAACGTCTGGCCTGCAGTCAGGACACGCGAGTTGTCCCTAACATTGCAGGTTTCCAAAAGAAAACAATCATCTGTAACAACTTGTTTACTGTATATGACCCTTGCCTGCAACTGCAGAAAAGAAAGCTGTCCATGATGGGACCAGTGCAGAGGAATAAACCTGAGCTTCCTCCTGCACTTGTGTCAAATATGGACATGAAAGTTTGCCTTCACTCAGACCCATGCCCTGGTGTCCTACCATGCCAAAATATAGAAAAATGTCAGGTAATGAGTTGGAATAAAGTTGAATAAAACCTTGAAACACAGAGATGGATGATATTTTATACTTATGGCTTTATAAACAGTCAAAGCAAACAGGGTCATTTTTGACCGCAGAGGACAACAGATGTGATTATTTGCTGCCAGTAAAAAACTTGAAGTAGTTTAAAACGGCTTTCTAAATTAACTTTGACATATACCCGTCTGTGATCATCTGCTAAAGCAACTGACTCTGGTTGTGAAACGATAATCACAATAACTGATGATTTGATTTATTTTTACCCGAAAACAAAGAAAAAATTCATTTTATGAGGTTTTTAACAGACTTAAATTTGAAATGGAATAAAAAAATGTGTCAGAATGTTTGAATTAAGTTTTAATTAAAAGTGGGGAAAAATCCACTTCATAGTAATTAAGTATCAATCAAACCAGATGGGGACATTTTTTGACCCCTGAGGACAACAGGTGTGATTATGTGCTGCCATTTAAAAATTATAAATGGTTCAAAAAAACTTTTTCACTAAAGTTCAACATAGAGCACTCTGTAGTTAGTCAGATAGTCAAAATTATCTGAACTTTTAAATATTTTATTTTCTTGTTTTGTTTCCACTCGAAAACACAGTGTATTTTATGTAAACAAGGTCTGGTGGCCCTAAAATGTAAAATGTTGGGTAAATTTTGTGTTAATGTGTTGGTCTTAAGTAAAACTAAGATGTAACATTGAATTGATTGACAAAGTATACTTTATATTTTAAAAACAGTCAAATGAAGTGGGGACATTTTTGACCCCTGAGGACCACAGGTGTGATTATGTGCTGCCATTAAAAAATGTAAATGGTTCAAAAAAATTTTTTCACTAAAGTTCAACATACAGCATTCTTTAGTTAGTCAGATAGTCAAAATTATCTAAACAATTAAATATTTCATTGTCTGATTTTATTTTCGCTCAAAAACACAGTGTACTTTATGTAAACAAGGTCTGGTGGCCCTTAAATGTGTAATGTTGGGTAAATTTTGTGTTAATGTGTTGGTCTTAAGTAAAACTAAGGTGTAACACTGAATTGATTGACAATTTATAATTTATACTTTAAAAACACTCAAATGAAGTGGGGACATTTTTGACCCCTGAGGACAACAGGTGTGATTATGTGCTGCCATTTAAAAATTATAAACACTTCAAAAAAAAACTTTCTCACTAAAGTTCAACATACAGCACTCTGTAGTTAGTCAGATAGTCAAAATTATCTAAAAATTAAATATTACATTGTCTCATTTTATTTTTGCTCAAAAACACAGTGTACTTTATGTAAACAAGGTCTGATGGCCCTAAAATGTAAAATGTTGGGTAAATTTTGTGTTAATGTGTTGGTCTTAAGTAAAACTAAGGTGTAACACTGAATTGATTGACAATTTATAATTTATATTTTAAAAACAGTCAAATGAAGTGGGGACATTTTTGACCCCTGAGGACCACAGGTGTGATTATGTGCTGCCATTTAAAAATGTTAAATGGTTCAAAACAAATTTTTCACTAAAGTTCAACATACAGCACTCTGTAGTTAGTCAGATAGTCAAAATTATCTAAACAATTAAATATTTTATTTTCTTGTTTTATTTCCGCTTAAAAAACAGGGTGTATTTTTGTAAACAAGGTCTGGTGGCCCTAAAATGTGTAATGTTGGGTAAATTTTGTGTTAATGTGTTGGTCTTAAGTAAAACTAAGATGTAACACTGAATTGATTGACAATTTATACTTTATTCTTTAAAAACACTCAAATGAAGTGGGGACATTTTTGACCCCTGAGGACAACAGCTGTATGGAAATCGGGAGGACATTATGAGGGTTAAATACATGAATACACATGAAATATCCCTAGAAATATTATGATCTGACATGGAAACTCTGCTGCTCAGAACAGTGAAAAAAGAAAATGACACAAAAAAGATCTGTTTAACATTTCTTTGCTTTGGTGCAATTGCTTAGAAACATACTTACACGTATTGTCCATCTACTGTGCCAAACATTCTCATTCCAATCCAGGCTGCAGTAACCTTTCCTGTCCCCACCTGAAACGGCAGCAAAACTTATCACTGATTTTTCCACAGTAAATAATCTCTAATGAAGTTAAAGATTTAAAAACATACCATGCTGTTAACATATGCTTGTTCTTCTTTGTTTAGGATGGACACAAGTCTGGCTTTCTCTGCATAGCACCGTGTAAAAGCTGTGTGGAAGTCCACTATGTCGGTGTCATTGTAGTAATAGCAGATGTTTTTGTTCTTCCTCCAGCCGGGGTTCGAGCCACAATCGGGAGCTGAAGTTTAAAACGTTAGGAAAAAACAAACACTCAGACATTGTGAGGGTTTGTGAGGGTCTGAATTCATATAAAAATTGCTCTATCCTTAAGGTAAGCAAATTCATGACTTGATCCCTCTGTAGAGAAACGACAGGTGCCTTAGTTACCTGGTTCAGGGGATGGGGGCTCAGGGGGAAGGATGGGATCCTTTCCTTTAGTAATCTTGCATATCCAATCCTGATGAGCGTCACAGTTGAGATCGTTCCACAACGAGTAGGTGCCATTCGCGTTGCTTACCATCTCTACACAGTCCTCCCGACCCTCGTGATTGTTTGGCTCCCCGTCACCCCAGTTGGTGTGGGACAGAGGCGTGCCATCGCTCCAAGAATATCCTGCAATAAGGGAGGAGTTGTTCTTTAGGTTTATTCTTTATTTGGCTTCCATTTAACCAGGTCCAGTCTGCAATACATATATTTTGCTCACCTCCTTCTATTGGGTTGCTCCTGAGACCAATCCACTTGGTAGTGCCTTTGCTGTACAGGGCAAGAAACTCTTCTTCCTCCTGAGTGTGGATGCTGGCCAGATTACCACCTCTGGCGATACAGTCCTCAAGCGCTGCTTCCCAGCTCTTCTTCAAGGACCAGTCCACGTTGTGGAAGAGCTGCAGTAAATCACCCCTGGAAAATGAATCACTGACCTTCTCTTGCAGATAATCACACTTTTAGATGTTCAACTTGGTGCTGTTATTACCTTATAACAGTGCCTGAAATGGGGTTTGGCTGTCCAGCCAGCACCACAGCCCTGTGCAGGAGGAGGAGTCGGGGCCTTGGTGGGCGGGCTGATGTCAGGTCTGTATTTTTCACATACGAAGGCATATTTGTCCAAGCACTGCTTGTCATCCCAGAAACCACCAACCTGACCCGTTGTCATAGCCACACAAGTACCACCACCGTTGTCTAAAGACAGAAAGAGATTTTGGTTTCTTGTGTTTATTATTGATAATAACAATAACAAAAACTAAATTATACAATTCTGGAGAAATTAGGGTGGGATTGTTGTTACTGGCGGACTCGTTCTGTAGTTTGCCTCTGGTGCAGCGAAAAAGTTGGGGGTAAAAGAGGTTGGCTAACAATTTTTGGGGGGGGGCTTTATTCAGTAAAAGGACTAGATGTTACAATCCCTAACAATGCATTGCTTTTACTGGAGAAAATCTTGGGGGATGGCTGTTATGAGGAAAAGCAGCCCAGAAACTTTACCAGCAGCACACATCGTTGTGTGCCTCAACTTTCGTTCTTTTACCCAGGCTAATCTGCCATTTTTCCTTGGTTAGGTTTAGGGATTAGAGTTCTGATCTAAATTATTAAAATTTGGGACACATCGTCAGTAGTGGACCTTGGATTCATCGGGTGTTTTGGCCATTTTCACTAGACACCCTCATCCAAGGAGGCCCTGCCAGGGTTGATCAGGCCCCGGAGTGTGTCACTGGTTTATGTTAAAATTGTTATTTCTCTTCTTCTTTCTCCTGTTTAGTTTTCTACAGTTTATTCTGTCTATTCACTGCAACTGAGAAATACTTATGTCTTTAACATTTATGGAGCCTCATTTCTTCAAAGGGACAGAAAAGGTGATAGAGAGGAGTAAGACCAGTAAGATAAGATGGGAGAGAGCAGAGAGGAGATCCGGAAGGGGGGCGCCCGATCTGGCTTCCCACACCTCCCCACCAGATTGGGCTGTACGCTCTACCTCCCCACTGCCTCCCAGTAAAGGGAAGAAGAGCGGAACATTTTTCAGACATTATATTTCCATCCATCCATTCGCTTCCGCTTATCCTTTTCAGGGTCGCGGGGGGCGCTGGAGCCTATCCCAGCTGTCATAGGGCGAGAGGCGGGGTACACCCTGGACAGGTCGCCAGTCTGTCACAGGGCCAACACACAGGGACAGACAACCATTCGCACTCACATTCACTCGCACATTCACACCTAGTGGCAATTTTGATTATCCAATTAACCTATCCCCACAAGCTGCATGTCTTTGGACGGTGGGAGGAAGCCGGAGTACCCGGAGGGAACCCACGCAAACACGGGGAGAACATGCAAACTCCACACAGAAAGACCCCGGCCTGATGGTGGAATTGAACTCAGGACCTTCTTGCTGTGCGGCAACAGTGCTAACCACCGTGCCACCGTGCTGCCCTTATATTTTTTTAATATATATTTTTTGGCTTTATTAGATAGATGCAGTGAAGACCGACAGGAAAGTGGTGGGAAAGAGAGAGGGGGAGACATGCGGCAAAGGGCTGCAGGTCGGACTCGAACCCAGGCCGGCCACTATCAGCCATGCGGCATATGGTCGCCTGCTCATCCAACTGAGCTAAACCAGCCCACCTCAGGGACATTTACCTTGTTGTAGTAAAGTTGTCCCTCTGAAATAATTTTGCACAAAGGAAAATGTTTACAGTTTTCTGTCTAAGATGAGGAGAAAAAAATCTGAAATATGTGTTGATGTGTATTACACAATATATACCAAAAAAAACCATTGTGAAAAATGCCCCATGCTGTACTTGAAGCCACAACCTTCAACATACAAAGCAGAGGTGAGAGAAAGCTGGTTCTCCATTTAAGGTCAATGGGACTTTAGCACCAGAAAAAGTGAAATATTTCAGAAATGCAGAGTGAGACAAGCTAGCCAGCTTTATCTAGGTCAGTGTTAGGTCAGTACCTGGCTGGTCTCTGTCCCAGTGAGTAAAGCTGAGCGATGAACCATCATCCCAAATGTAGTCCACCCCTCCACCTGCCCCCCCATGAGCACGCAGGCCAATCCACCAAAAACCAGTCTTTCCTGACAGCGCCGCTGTAAAATGTGACTGCTCATAGCTGCAGGAAAACAGAACAAAGAGATGATAATGACAAAAAGACAATGACGTACAAAAAAGACTATTGGGGTGCACTACCTCAGCTGGAAAAATGTGCCCCTATACAATTTTGAAATTATTTGAATTCCAGAGGAAAAAAACAAGTATGAAATATTCTGTGAATCACAGGGGAGGAAAATTCTTCTTCGTGAGTTTTTCAGAGATAAGAGTGTTGTTGAGTGACACTGGATTATAGCACCATAAGTATAGGTTAAGATTGTATGCATCATGATCCAGAATCTGTAGTTTGGCAATAATAAGCAACCTTATATCACCCTCAGACAGACATGTGACTCACATGTCTTCAATATGCAGCAAGACGGCATCCTGCTCCTCACAGAAGGCTTTAGCATCAGACCAGCTCCTAGTCGTCTCCTCCATCCAGTAGCAGGAGTAGCGATATGCTTCCCAGCCCTGACACACACATTAAACACCTTATTACACATCTGGCATTGTCACTTCTGCAGTGCGAGGTTAAACTTGAAAAGGCAGAGAAATGTGACATTAAGTCGACGTTTGTCGCACCTGAGGACATCCGTACACAGTGGGCTGTACAGAAGGCGGTGGGTAATGTGCTTTGGGCATTTTGCAGACGTATGTATTGAGTTCTGTGCAGGTCACGTCGTTCCATCGGCCAGACTGAAAGAAAATTATGAATAATGTCAAAAAGATCACAACTGACTACAAAGATCACTTTATTTGCTTTCACCAGGTTTCTCACCTGGTGCAACATCTCAACACAGTCCTCACTGAACCCATCATGGTTGTTGGGTTCCCCTGGAGCCCAGTAGGTGAATGTTGCTATGTGTTGATCAGACCATGAGAACAAGCCAGCATAAAACAGGTCATTTAGACCAATCCAGACGTCACTGGTGGCTGTGAAGGACAAAAAATATCAAGTTTAAATCAAGTGTGACATAAGAATGTAAAAGGCTTTTCTAAACCTTTAACATCTACTTTAGTTTAAACACAGAAAATAAGTGTAAATCCATACCCATGTACAGGTAGCCTTCCAGCCAGCTCTGCTCTGTCATGGAGAGGATGGAGACAAGTTCAGCACCCAGAGCCCTGCAGCTGCTCTGAGCATCATGCCACGTCTTTTTGTCTCCAAAAGGTTTGTAGCAGAAGTCCCCAAACTCAAACCAGTCAGGTCCTGAGCATCTTAGCTCTGTGGGAGAGAGTGGAAAAAGAAACGGCAGAATAACAACACAGAACAGATTAACTCAAAAATCATCATTATTTCTTCAAAAAGTGGAAGCTGAAAGAAATTATGAGGTTCAAACTGCATGTCAACTCACCTCCATCTGCAAAAGAGTAAGACACTGCATAGTTTCCATCATATCTGTTGAAAGTAAAGGCATTGAATCAGCCTCTCGGGACTGCCCCGCTACTAAAAAACAAAACAAGAACTAGGAACCTCATCTACTCACTGCCGTGAGGTGATGCCATTCCTCGTGGATCCAGGGTAGAAGTTCTGTCCGTCAGCTTTTAGCAAAGTGCAGTCTCCTCCAATCTCATTCAGCACCACTCCAGCATGGATAGCTGCTGCACAGATGTTTGAGTCCTGTTTAAGAAAGAAGAGAGAGGTAATGCATTGCACTGCCAGAACAACATTAAGAAAATCTTTGAAAAGACATCAGATTTCAAAAGGGGAAAAACATGCTGGTTATCTTTCTGGGAGACACAAACATTCTGGCAATGGTACGTACTGATGTGCCAACCTGGAGGAGTCGGACTAGCTGTGCAACCTCTGTTGGGTCTAGGTATCAATGGTGATACCGACACTAATTAGCAACCTCTGCTACTTAACTGACCATATCAACATCCCAGAAGTTTAAGTGACGTGATGCTTTACTCTAATTAAAAAGTGTTCCTTTATTTATGTATTTTTGACATACCCCTCGATACAATGTAGTGCCGTACACTGTGTAATCAGCTTTGGCACAGTCTGCTGGACAGTGGACACTGAAAGACATATGAAAATTAGTTTAGAAATGTGTGACTAATAATCCGAAGAACAATGACACAAAGAGCTACAAATTCAACTTTATTACAGTATATTTGTTTAAAAAAAAGAGGAAAAATATATTTTTACTTACGTCATTTTATCATTAGCAAAGTTGAAGTTGGGCTTGCTGGCACATGTAACTGCATCTGTTGAACAATCGATATTTTATAATGACAAACCGTATAAATTTAGATTTGTATTTGAAAAAAGGTTTAATCTGGAGTTAAGTCAGTTTCCTTACAGTCTGGCGTGCATCCTAACACTTCAAACCGAAGGCCTGCCTGAATGCTGAACTCCACTGGAAGGATGCGGATGAACTGAGCTGACACAGGCGTCCCCAGCAGCTGAGTCTCAGGAGTGTTTCTGTCTGTTGCTCCTGGTAAAAACTGGAAATGAAGGAGAGAGACAGAAAATTGTTATCATGGATATTTAAACAGATAAACCTGTCCAAGAGCTCCCAAGTGTGGCTTTGAACAGTCTTGATCTGGCAGGTGGTAGACCACAGAAAGTCGCTATGCAGTTTCGTGTACTTCTTACTCACATTCCCATCAGCTGTGTAGTCAGTCCAGGTCAATCCATTCATACTGTGCTGAATCTTAAATTTGGTGACCCAGTGGTCATTCTGTGGGCAACCCTGAATTACAATCCCTGTCACTTTTCTGGTCTCACCAAGGTTTACCTGAATCCAGCTTGAAGCAGCTGTAAGAGGACAGAGACAGGGTACAAGATAAGACCTTTGTTGTGCCAAAACCAGAACCCTAACCTCAAGTTTTAACTAACAATTCAAATATTATTACACATGTGTGATCCCTGGGTTGGTGCATACCATTTCCTGATGGCATCCAGCAAGAATTTCCATTCAGACGAGCTTTGTTAGGAGTGAAGGAGCCAATGGAGGAGGAAGCAGAGAGCATGGCATCTGAGATGTTGCCATGTTCAAGACCCAAGCCATGCAGGCACACTGAGCATTCAAAGCACAAAAGCATGAAGCCGGAATTGCACTAACTCAAGATAAATATGTAATACTACATGAAAATGTTTAGAGAAACCGATGGAGAAGTTACCTTTTTGTTCACAGCTGTAGATGAGCTCAAGATATTTGGAAACAGTGGGGCAGGGGTCTGGGTCCACATTGGCATACGCAAAGCAGAACGGATGGTTGTCACACATTTTTCTGTACCGAGGAAGGATGCCGTCTACTGTGCAGCTGCCTAGAATATAGTAATATCAATATTTACTTAATTAGTTAATTTGATTTACATTGATGCATACCTGCAGATAAAGTTTTCAAAAAAATCACTGAATCAAATACAAATCATCAATATATGTTGTAACAAATGTGCAGCACCACTTCCTGAGCCATCGAAGTGTGGACAGATGTCGGCATTCTTTCGTCCGTAGAAAGCAGACTGGATGTTAATCACACTTTCCTGTGGACAGTGAAGGACAGCAGCGGAGCCCTGGCACACCAGTGCAGTCAAAAAGCCTACAATAAAAAGTTGATGCGTTATTCCAGTGCAAAAGTAATATATATTATAGATGAGGGTAGACTAATTAGCCTAAATATGAAAATTTCCCAAGTACCTTTAAACAGAGCAAGGAATTTTTAACACAGCTTTTCCAAATATTCTAGTATTAATTTGGAGGCTTACAATTTTTTACTTTGCACATAGAAAAAAAATATTTCAAAATATTTCACCAAAACCAAAAAATTATTAGCCTCCCTTATACCAATAGTCAGTTTTGCATTTTTTATATTTTTTTGCGGGATAGCAGCCTGCAGGCGTTTGTTGTAGTTTTCAGCAGGTCTCACACGTCTCCTGAACGATCCCAGTCCATTCTCTCAACCTCCTGCAGATTTGATGGTCTTCTTTCATGGCTCTTCAGTTCACCCCACAAATTTTCAAGATGTTCCAAGTCAGGACTTTGTGAACGGCAGTCAGTAACGTCCACTTTGGTCTTCTGGTTGTTGCTCTTTACCAGGAGTGATGTACGTTTTGAGTCATTGTCAGTGTTCTTCGGGTTGTAAACCTCTCCCTTCTTTCTCTAAATACAAGCAGTGTCTCTGTGGGCAAAGAGCTCTAGTTTCATGTCATCTGACCAAAGGATATGCGTCCAGTGTGCATAACCTTTCTCCAGGTTGTCTATAGTATACTTCAGTACGGCTTAAACTCATCTTTTCTGCAGAAGCGGAGTTTTTCTTGGTCTGTAACCTCACAGTCCGTTCCTGTGTAGAGTTCTAGTGATTGTCCTTTTCAAGATTATAATTCCTGACTTGGCTGAGTTATTCATTAGTGTCTTTGCAGTTATTCTGGGGTATATATATTTCTCATTCTTTGAAATCTTTCACTTTCTACATCTGCCAGGTTTGATTTTCTTTATAATAGTTTTCACTCCAGTTCTTGAAACATCTCCTGCTTTGTGGGCAGCGACAGTTCTTTTTCTCAAGTCTAAACTGATTTCTTTTGTTTTTCAGGTGATAAACTGAGACAGCAGTTTTTTATATTGTGTGTAAATTGGAAGATAAACCTCAGTTTTAACTTGATTTTACAAATTTTAAGCATTAAAAATTTACAGCGCATCATTCCACGGCAGTGGATTGTGCTATTAGTCAGTAAAAGGGTTAGTTTTTCACAAGGCCATTTTTGCTTTTTCTGTAATAATTCTGTTATTATGTGCAAACTGAATGCTTTTTAAAGAAAACTAGTATGTTTAGAAAAGCTATGTTGGCAATCTCTTGCTCTGTTACTCAACTGTGTCTTTTTATTGTTTCAAATTAACACTGAGGTTGCTGTTACCATCATGAGGTGGAGGCGGCTCAGGTGTTCTTCCTGGAATAAGTAAACATCTATCAGCAATCTGAAAATTGTCAAATTCTTATTTTCCAAGCATCATCTGGAGCATCATTTCTCACCTCTCCGCTTGCAGACATATCCTCTCTTGTACCCACAGTTGTCATCATTCCAGTAGCCATTGTTTATGAGCATACTCAGACAGTCTTCGCCATAATAGTCATCTGGGTTCCCTGTGAGAAAGGACAAGCATATTTTTCACTTTAGTTTTTGTTTTTAGTCTTTAGTTTTAAGTCTGTAAGTATTTATAGAGCATCAGATTTGGCCTTTAACCTGCATTCCAGTGGATGAATCTGAACGGAGAGCCATCTGTCCACTCCCAGCCACCTTCAGTGATGGAGTCATGACCCCCCATCCACATAGAGATCCCAGTGGGACTCTGCTGGATTAAAGCTGAGAGAACATTTAAAAAAGCAACAAATTATAGCAAGTTGAGATTATTAATAGATCTAAAGAAAAAAAACAGTAAAATGTGAAGATAAAGATAAAACACCAGACTAATGAGCAAAGTTCTATGCCCTTTTCACTCCTTGGTTGCAGTTATGTGTGCTTTGTTGCACCAGCCACACCCAAAAGTGGGAGTGTACCTGTACACCCAGTCAGTCTTTGAAGATGATTTACAGTATTTAGGGGAGGAAAAGTCTCCAGTGCCCACTAGTGGTAGCATTGAAAAAGACATCACTAGTGACACCGCTCCAAAATTCTATAATACATGAAAGCTACACAATATCCAAACTGCAAAATTTTTCAAGCATAAATTTCAAGCAAAGATCTGCACATATTAGCTCTGAAACACCTACAAACTGAAAAGTGATAAGTTGACTGAGAAATTGAGAAAAGCAGTTAAAATATGTCGTCTAAAATTAAAAAAAAAAAAAAAATCACATTTAGCATATTATTACACTGAAATACGATTTAAAATGTCATAATTTCATATTTAGGAGCAACAGCACGATTCAATAGAATCCATTAGCCCTCAAGTTATCAACCTATTTTAGCAACTCATATGAAAGAATAGGATCATTCATAGCCCCTTTTTATTTCATACAGTTACAGTTCATTCAGTTTTTTTATCTGTAACATGCATTCTGTAATCTTCCTATGTAATGTATTATGTTTTTTAATCGTTTTGTATTTTGATGTTGATGTATTATAGTATGATATGATTCTAATACCCAAATATTAATGAAGCAGTGCCTCTGTAACTCTGTTTAACAACAAATGACCATCTTTTTCATCTGAACAGTGAAATAAAGATGTAAGGATCATACCCTGTATGAAGGTCTGTTCAAAGGGCTCAGTGATACTGAGTAGATCTCCTCCCTGATTGACGCAGTCAGCTCGAGCCTCTGCCCACGTCCTCATCGACAGGTAGTTAAACAGGTAGCAGTAGTCATTAAAAGGATCAGCGGTCCAAGAACCGCATTTATCGTTCCAGCCTGTAACAAACACA
The DNA here is from genome assembly GCF_013358895.1 of Oreochromis aureus. NCBI lineage: Eukaryota > Metazoa > Chordata > Actinopteri > Cichliformes > Cichlidae > Oreochromis > Oreochromis aureus. The sequence goes on along the minus strand of NC_052948.1, from coordinate 48,211,672 downwards.
ACTGCTCACACATTTGCATATTGAGATAAATGTATTTAATCATCATTTGTCAGTGTAGCTTAAAGCCTGACCTGGTCCAGATGTTGGAGGCTGAGGAGGAGGTCCTTGTCCCTTGGCTACAGAAATACAAAACAAGGATTAACTCTAAATATAAACTCAATATATAAAGTTAATTCAGGAAGAGGCAAAAATGCATTTATCACACCTTTTTTGCAGATATAATCCCTTGTGGCTGTGCAGAAGTCATCATTGAGTTTTCCTGGATCATTGTGAGTGGTTCCTGTGATGTGCATACAGTCCTCATTATTCTGCCAGTTGTCAGGCTGGTTTTCCGCCCATGGGAGAAAATCCTGAGATCAAGAGAAACCGTGAGTATTTTCATGTGTAAAATTTTGACGCTGTAAAATATTATGAAGGATAGAGGATAATCTCAAGAAAAAGTTTTTTAGGTATGTGATGAATGTTTTCACAGTTTTACACAGTATAACAAAATAGGTTAGAAATACATTTTTTGGTCCCAAATAGGTTGCTCTGGCTTTAGCACTTACTGCAGGGGTTCCATCGGTGTATACAAACTGGCTTTCAACATTGATGTCATTCAAACCCACCCAGGCTGCCCCTGGCATGTGAGCTATCAAAATGTCAAGACAAAAACACATCAGCATTGATAGAGTGTGTTAATGAAATACTTCACTTTAGTCATAGTTTGATGTGTTCTCTTAGTAACTCACCAATCAGGAAACTCAGCTCTTCCTCTGTGTGGAAGCTGGCCAAGTGACCCTGCTCTCTGGTACAGTGTGCTTCAGCATCTTGCCAGTTTTTCACCATCTTGGTCTCAAAATAATAGCAGAAGTCCCCATACAACAAATATCCAGTGTCACAGTGGGACTCTAAAGCAAATCAACAGTCATCAGTAAACGTGTGGTCTGTCCGCAAGGAAAGAGAGAGTGTGAAGTTTGACTGACCAGGAGCTGAAGTTGGTTTCGGGTTCTGTCCCCCAGTCATCTCACAGATGTATCCCAGGCTCTTAAAGCAGTTGGTTGTTTCCCATTTGCCGTCATAATTTCCTGGATGGGAATGTTTAGGAACGTTAATCGGTCTTGTAATAGCAGCCTCATTCTAATGACACACGTAACGATTAGCTTAGGAACAGAGCAACAGAGCACCGATCCTTACCCGTAAAAATCTGTCCACAGTCCCAGAAGTTCTCAGTGTTTCTGGGCCAACCGGCACCATAGTTTGAGAAGGTTATTTCGGTTTTATCCACCCATTTGAAAGTGCCATCCTGGTCCTTATCTGGTGATGTTACATATATAAATAACTTTAGATTTTAGACAGCTTTCTCAGTAATCATGTATAAAATGGCAATGTCTTTTTTCACATTTTCATGAGCACCAAATCATAGAGGACCTGATAAACCAATCCAGATGTCAGGTATGTCCACTTGATGAAAGTCTGGGAGCTTCCCATTCATGAAATATTGTTCCTCTTGACTACACATGAAGAACAGAACAAACATGGCAGATGAGAATCACCGTGTGTGATCAAATGCCTGAACTCACGAAGGCTAAATTCTTAAGACCAGACTATGCACCTTATTATTATTTAGGAAGTTGGTAACACTATCACTGGTCAGAATAGTCTCACTTTGATTGGGAACTTGCAATTCTCTTTTTCTTTACCTGTTTATAATCAGGAGGTGAGCCCCTATATCAGAACACTTGGTAAAAGCCTCGTGCCAGGTGGTCAAGAGATTGATATTACTGACCATCCAGTAACAACTGCCACCAAAGCTCTGCCAGCCAGCAGGGCAGATGGCTGCAGGTGAGAAGGGAAAACAAAAGTCGGAAATAGTGAGAGATAAAAACAGAAACCAAATAAAATGCTTTCACAATGGTAAACCTTGTGTTTCCAAAACAATCAGTCTTACTATTCAGTGGACGTTTGCACATGTAAGGACGCTCGTATCTGCAGACATGGGACCTCCAGTCTCCAAATGAACTGGTTTCATCCTTGATCATTGCAATACAGCTGCCAACCTGAGTGTCACTGTTGGAAAATGCAAGTTTGAAGCAAGATTTAGTCAATTAATATTGACTTTGAGAGTCTCTTTCAACAGTATGAAACCTTACATTGTGGGTTGACCTTCAGCCCAGTTTGTGTAGCCCACTTGTGTAGCATCAGACCAGGCAAGCTGACTGTTCCCCACTTCCACTTGACATGAAATCTTGTTGCATTTCTGGAGAAACAAAGGTAAAATTATCCATTTAGAAAGAAGTAAGTCTGTTTCCTAATCCCACACTATGCCTCTCTTACCAGTGTAGAAAGCCCAATCCAGAGGTCAAGATGTGTTTCACCCATGTTTGCCGTGACGAACTGGTTTTCTTCTGCTGAAGTAATGGACACCAGGTCTGCTCCATCCGCCACGCAGTCATGCCTAGCTGATGTCCAGCTCTTTCTTGTGTCTGATTTAAACTTGTAGCAGTTGGAGCCATACGCCATCCACCCGTTAGCTAAGTCACACTGTGGGCTAGGATTTGCTGAGGAGGAAGGAAGAAAATATGTTAAAGCTGCTATAGCGAAGAATGATTTACGATATGTCCTTAGGCACAGACTAAGCTCTGGCCACATCACACAGCCAGTGGTATGACATGTTTGGGGTGTTACGCTCATACTCATAGAATCAGGGTTACATTTAGTAACTACTGTTTTTTAAAGCCAAACTTCTTAGGCGCACTACTATTTCTCTGGTTGTTATTCCCAAATAGACATCACAAACTTTGCACTTGATTTATGGGTATTATAAACAATTAAAGTTTAAGTTGAGAAACTTGCAGATTTGTTTAAACAGCTGACATTTTAAAAAAAAAAAAGCTGTTTCCAGCTTATAATGGCATGGTGTACTTATGCATACTAATTTTGCATGCACATGGTAAAAGTAACCAGAGATTTTGAGTATTTGGCCCCAATCCCACCACACAGAGTGGTCTCAGGTGACATGAATGTTCAACACGCAGATTTTATTATGGTTACAACATACATGGTAACTAGGAAAATGTCAAGCAATTTTTTTATCTTGTATTGTTGGCGTGGTGTATAAACAACAATGTTAATACATCACGTAAGTTTTACACCACAATCCATTATATCAAATGATCACTGCATGCGATGTGTGCAAAACTTGTATAAATAAAACTGGATTGAACTGCATGGCTAAAGAGGTGATCAAACCAATTTCCCTCACTGTACTCTTTTCACTTACAGTTGATGTGTTTGCAGATGTATTTCCTCTTGGTATCGCAGTTTTCATCATTCCACTCTCCAAAGTTATAGCCTACCAACTGACCACAATCCTCATTATCATTCCAGTTATCAGGCTGGCCTGACATCCAGAATCTGAAATAGGAGCATAATGGTTAATTATTATGGATAAAATTAAGAAAGATACCTTACATATCTTTCATTTATTTCTTAGTCTTCCCTTTTAATGATCAGGTATTATGTTAATTACTTTCAAGCCTTTCTGATATGCCCAACCATGGCTTTGACCCTCAAGTCAGATAAGGAAAAGCTCACCCACAAAGATGAGTACACGTGCAATGGAAGTTGTGTGAAAGAGAACCATGGTTACTAAATAAAATAAATAAGTTGGGCTTCACTGGAGTAGTAAACGCATTACATACGACAGATATTGTATAAAAGGACTCCCATCACTCCACTCCCAGACACCTTCCACGGTGTGGTCATTCAGGCCGATCCAGTAGATCTCTGAGCTGATTTGTGTCCTCACCCATAACTAGAAACAGGACATGAAAATATAAAACCAGAGAGTGAGAAATGATACAACATTATTTATGTAATCTCTGTAATGTCTCCCATTATTTGTTTCTCACCCGCTCATGAATGTCCTGAATGCTCATCAGGTTGCTGTTATGCCCCAGACAAAATTCATTTGCCTCGAACCACGACTTTGTATCAGTTGAAAAGAAGTAACATTTGTTCTCATACTCCCTCCAGCCTGACTGGCACTGGCTATGAGCTGAAAATATTGAAAGAACACAGCATAGCAGGAAAGTTAGCATGTGAGGCAGCACATTTCCAGCCATAGAAACATAGATATAATATGCTCCTTTTCGGTTATGATGTAATACTACTTATGGGAGAAAATGATCTCTTCACTATGATCTCTCTCTGTTTTTTTAAAAAGACATACAGAAAAGAGAAGTTTTGGTGGATGACTGCACTGATTGAGAGACTTCACACGTCACTGCCAGCTCAGCTCCACACAGCATGGTCTGATGTTTAGATATTTACATTACTTCTCCGCTTCATGTGAATTTCTGTAATGGCTTTTATTATAGAGACTGTGACTACTTTGCTGGGTTGATAAGTACACAACTCCCCTAGTTGATGAGCTGAACGCTGAATGCTCATCAATCATAAAAGTCGCATGACAGAGCTACAGTCTAGCCATGTCAGTCAGTTTGCACAAATCTTTGGGTAAATGTTTCACTTTAACAGCTTTGCGCATGATTTCCACGAATCCTTAATTAGTCAAGCAATCATAAAAAAGCACTGAATTCTAACCTAAATCTAACCATCAATTAATAAAGAATAAAAATTAAAAAATAAATCAAGCTTTTCCTGTGACATCTGCAGTTAAATATACTGCGCTAATGGAAGTAATTATTACATTTAGATTCGTAAGTCTGTTCCTGAGACTTTGGGTCACATGATCTTCTGGGCATCATGTTCTTCAAAATGCTTTTTTTAAACCAATAATTGCAAAACGTAATTATTATTCCCGCAGCTAGGTTACATCAGAAAACTTAGGATTGTAAAATGTGCAGTCCATATTTCTGATGTTTTGCTTTTTAAGATGATTAAAAAAAATCTCTGTTTTTCAAAATAAAAAACTAAATCATTACTTTCTGTGATTGGCACACTTTTGGGGGGAAAAAAGAGGAAAAATAAGATTGTCAAACATACAATTTAAAAATGTAATTATAAGAGCCGGACTTACCTCCAGTAAGAACAGCAGCAAAGCTCAACAGCTTCAGAAGCATTCTTTGTCTGTTTGCTTTTTTAATTAATATTTTTGGTGTCTTAAGGAGTGCTTATGCACATCCTACTATTGCAAAGTCGTTTCTCTAACGTCCCCTGAGCCTGGCAGTGTATGTGTGAGCGAGTGATGTGCTCTAGCTCCAAGTGATGCCACCTCTGAGAAGCTTTTCTTTGGTTTTCCTCTTTTCAGCAGTCTTCCAGGGTCCAAAGACTGAAAGTAGTAAAACAGATGTGACGGTCATTTAAAAACTGCAGCAGTCTGCTACTGTGAGTCAATAAAACCCAAGCCAATAAAAATGAATAAAAAATAAAGATGGGTGTTTTGATTTCACCATGTGGTATTAACCCTAACAACAATTATCAGTAATAAACAATGTTTTTCAATTGAAAACCGAGATTTTTTTCTAAACCTATTTTTACATTATTTCATTTCAGACTGTTGTTAACTAAAACTTTTTTCCTCGAATATTTTTAAAACACAAAACCCTGATTGTTCTTGTACGAGTAAAATGTCATTGCTACTCAAATATCAAAAATTTATCAGCAATTAATTTGATGTAACTGATTTGTTACATTGTCACAAAATAATTGGTCCAAATAGCATGTGAGGTAGGTTTCTCATAGTATATAAAAATGCAAACACACCAGTTTTGAGATGTTTTTGTTTTTGTTTTGTTTTTTTACACAAAAAGATCCAAAGATTAGTGTGGCTAGTAACTAGTGCAACTATTTGGAGAAAGAGCGCACTACTCACATTCCACTGCAGAATACACAGGTTATAAACAACCACGTGTCGACTGTCAATAAACATATATGTACAGCCAAACCTCTGCCTTGAACTGTTACTTTTTAACATGGTTTATAAGGATGTTACAAAACAATACACTCAAATTTGCAGTTAAATTCTCATTTATTCTTTTATTGCTACAATTATGTATCATATTTAAAAAAGTGGTATGAAATGCTAAAAAATAAAAAAGCTGTAACAAAATTTTCTAAGAAGCTGAACTTCTACTGTAAACACAATAAATAGAAATGCAATCAGGAATAAAATGGAAACAACATTTGATATTTATTAAAAAAGAACATGTATATTTAAAACAAATTCCACAATTATGAAAAAAATTATGTCACGCAAAAGTGGGTGAAAATGTCAGGCCACTAAATTAAGAATATTCATTAGTGATCTGCTAGAGAATCTCAAGCAGTGGTGGAGTTCACATAAAGTTAGGGGACTGCAGATACTAGAACTAGACCTTTTATTTAATGAAAAAAAGGAGTAAGTCTTAAAATCAGTTTAGCACAATTTAACAGGTAGCCAGTGAATCTGAAAAATTCTGTTGTCCTTAGCCTGCACCAGCATTACTAATCATCTGCACTCTCTAGATATTTCACGTGCTAGAAACTAGAGGGGACATAGATCATAGAAAACAGGTTTAATTTTACATTTTAAATTTTAAATTACCTTTTAAGGAAAAATATGGGGTCATTTTGAGTCTGTAAATATCTGGCAAGTGAGGACACCAGTTGATGGACTTTTGGGAAAGGAATGTTCTCCCATTTTACTCTGACAGGATTATACATAGTAATTAAAAGGGGACCCAAGATAGATCCTTGGGGAATACCACAGATTAAAGAGAGGACACAACAGGTATCAGGCTATATAGCATCACTTCCTCATGCTACTTGCTTGCTGCTAAATATCAACAAGCAAGACCCATAAACAGCTTCTGCATTTGACCAAAGTCACTGTGTCAGGACTCCTGATAGAGGTGCTCATAAAATGAATGAGTAAAGAGAACAGAACAACCTCATAGGAGGACAGTGGCTGACAGTGAGGGTAAAACAGACAGCTGGTTAACTCAAGTAACATATAATTCAAATGAATAATAATGATGAACAGACTAACAGCACAACACAGTGAATAAATTCCTATTTTCTTTTCTTTTTTTAATTTTTGCTTCTTCAGAAAACCAGATATTGCATCTATTAGAGGAGAGTATCTTGCAGAAGTTTTGTACTGTCTATGAGGTAAATGTACTAACTTTGTAATATCCACTGTTGTTTCCATGATTGTTGTTTTTGTTTTAACATTTTAAGCCAGAAGACAAACATCAGATTATTCCAGAAATAAAGAGGAATAATACCAAGTAACATTTACATATATCTTTATTGTGCCAACTGATACCATGTAAATAAACCACCAAATGGAAGCAGTCAAAAGGAGGAAGAACACCAAGTTTACACAGCAAAGTTTACAAAAGACTCATTTACTAATAAAGTTGGCTTCAATTTTATTGTAAAAATGATATTAATAATACCAGAGAGAAATCTGCAATAATATGTATTTTACTCATACAAACATTATCAGAAATAATATTTTCTTTCTTCATATGGCAGAAATAAGCATGTATTGATGAACAACTTGAAAATTTTTAAATTCTCCATTTCTGACAAAAATATACTCAAGACTTCACATCTAGTCTAGGAAAATAGTGCACAGCAATGGATTAGTTAGTAAAGAATAATGCCAAAGATACGGCTATATTGGTATACAAAAGTGTTCATATATTAAAATATAACGGAACAACCATCCACAGACACAATCTTTTACAAATCTGAAAACACTGACAGTGTTTTCAATGTCAGCCTCTGTCAGTTATGACGAGATCTCGATGCAATAATGGAAAAGAACCAAAGAGGTGCACCATATTGCTTTAATCACTCATCTCTCAGTTACAGTCATAACACCTTTCTCAGCTCTAAAGTCGAGGTAAATGAGTCGACTTTCAGCAGATTGTTAAACCGGACTGGCATTTACAGTTTTTGTGTGTTTGGCACTTGCAGCAGCGTAATTCACCAGTCAGTCGCTAATCATTGATTTAGATTAGTGAGCTCTAAATGATTATCCAAACACAATAACGGAGAAAAAAAAATACCTACAAATACTACAAATACAGCTGTTCTAAACCTTTAAAAGTTTGTTTTCACTAATCTGGAAATGCGAGGGCAACAGTCTTGGACATTTCGTGGCATTTTCACATCACATTTCAGATTCATGGGAATAATTTAAATGAACTGGTGCACAGGCAAGTGTTGAATCCAGTATGAATACCTTCAAACTACTAATGTGTCACATCTCTCTGAAAGATTACAATGGAGTACAGAGAGACTTATTAGGACTGATGTGAAAAATGCTTTCATACTGGCCGACTAAAACGTTCTTGTTCACGATATGAATCAAAGCACCCCTCTCATTCTCATGTGGTCTGTATATATACATGGCTCAGCTACTATTTTCCCTTAAACAGTCAAAACTCAGTCAAAGCAGGGAAACAGAAGAAAAGTACAGTACAAAATACAACATCAATGATTGTACAGAACACCTGCAGGAGTCACAAAGAAAAAGATACGTCTTCAAAGTCTCTTTTTGTCACAGAAGACTTCAGATTTGTCAAATGTGCACTTCAAGTCATTAAAATCTCACTGAACAAACTAAACATCGGGTGAAATTTCTCCGATTTTGTGCAGTGATCGGATGTAACGGTGGCCTGGCAGCCAGTCGCCTGATTGTGCCTGGAGTGGAGCTCACATGCAGTTGACCACGTTGCTGGAGCCTTGTCCGACGTCTCTGATCTGGCTGACGTGAGACGAACAGACAGCGACTCCAGCTCCAGCACGGCAGTGAGACACTGAGCCCACCAGCTCCCATCTGAACAGCAAAGGTACACAAGTCAATAGACAATTAACAACAAGAACACTGTGGACTTCTAGAGGTCATTTTAAAATTCCATTTTTTAGAAAACTACTCAAGTCCTTCAAATGTTAGATTATGCGGTACATATATAATGTACCGCATAATCTATAATTATGGACTTTACGGAGTATAGCTCAAATAAACAATCAAATTACAATGGTAGATGGTTCAAGTCCCTAAAATATTTCAATATCTGATTAATAACATTACAATATTTTGCAGGTAGGAGACTAATATATTGAAATCAAGTGATTGGTTTATTGGTATTCAAGCTAGGCCTGATACCAGGAACCAAATCAGCAGTTGTCATAATCATCTTGTGACAAGATGATTGATGATGTTGGATTATTTTGCCCACTGCCAGTAATCCTACTTTCGTCAGACTCTCTTGATAATACTTTTTGGATTATTTTAATGTGCTTGAATAAATAGCTCATTTATATGAATTTGTATTGAAAGACTGTGAAATGTGTCAAAACTTACAAAGAAAAGAATAAAGTTTTCTAGATTTAACATTTACAAACAATGTATGTAAAAAGGAGTTATCTAATAAATACTATACCTCATTTTTGCTTTTTTATGTATATACATATTCTTGAAGAATAATAGTGGGGAAAAAACAGGTATTTTAAACAGGAATGCATCAGAGCATTTACTGATCAGTTTTCCGCCTACTGAATAAAGTTATCCTCTCACACCTCTGTACACGCAGAAACACAATCCCCATTCTTCTCCTACTGACCTGTTCATTCGTGGCTCAAAAGCCTCCACTGTGTTCAGGTAAATGTTTCCATTGTGTCCCCCGACTGCAAACACTCTTCCCATTACAGTGGCGACCCCGACCCCTCCACGTGGGGTGGTGAGCTCTGACACGTACTCCCAGCGGTGTATTCGTGGGTCAAAGCGCTCTACGGAGCTCAGTGGTGAGTTGTCATCAAAACCACCTTTGGAGAATTATAAGATAAGACAGTCGTGAAAATGTTATCTCTTGGGGATTTTTAGGATATTGTTATAAAATATGAAACTCCCATGCGTGATAAAAGGCAGCATGAATTGCTGAGAATATTGGTAAAACCTCACACTCAGGTTTAACACCTGTTTTTTTTAACTCTGTCTCACATAAAGACGGCATTTAACGACCTCCCCAGTACACTCAATGATGAGTTTTAACACCTCAGTATAGATATCAACACTATGACCACTATTAGAATACCTTCTGGGGCCTGTATGTCTGTGTCTATATGTCAGGTTGGGTATCAGACGCCACCTCTCTGGGAACATCTCAGGCCCTCCAAGGTTTGGAGGCCTATCTCCCCCCACCACTTCCCCTGCCGGTGGCAGACGCCCTCAGACATCGGTGCGTTGGTGGTTCTTTGTGTCTGGGGATGGGCGCCCATGTACCCACCGGCTCACTCCTTGGCGGCTGCTCATTGGGGCCTGGAGCCTGGGGCTCACTCGGGCCACTTCGGAGGCGGGGTGCCCTCGGCCTCTCGGCCTAGGGCTCGGTCACTCAGGCACAGCTGGCTGCCGGCGGAGCCCACGGGCACGTCACTGCAGCCCCCCCCCTGGCTTCTGCTCCGCGGCTGCTGAGTGACGCCTCATCTGGGACTCTCCTCAGCTCTTTCGGGGATAGTGGCGCGGCTGCCCCTCTGTTGGTCTTCCTTGGTCTCTTGTGTTCTGGGGGCCCCTGGATGTCTGGAGTTTCGATCTCCTCCATACCTGCTTCATGCCCTGGAGGACGGGGCAGTGGCCCCCCACACCCTCTAGCAGATCATTACATGAAGGAACCTTTTAAAAAAAACAAGCGCGTCCATGCTCTCAGGTGTACACACAGGTGATCACACACAAACTACACCCTTTTTGGCTCCTACCTCAAAGCACACTGTGCGCTGTCGATCTTACGTGCTGCACAATAATGTTTAACATTTAGTATTTACTGCCATATTCCCATATATTGTTGTGATGTTGTTTATCCTATTACTCTCGTTTTCTTCTGCTTGTTTTCTTTTTTCTTTTTCAACAGGTGATCCAGGTGATCGATATATGTATTTTTTTGTCTGCTTGCTCTGTTGGTTTTTGTTTTTTGCCCTTTTTTCCCCGTCCCTCTTCTCAGCTGTTTTTCTTTCCCTGTTTCTTTCTCCCCTTTTCTTTCTCCCAGTAAAGTCTGTCCCGTATTCAGCAAATGAAAATAAAATAAACAATAAAAGGTGAATCAAATGGACCATTACGGCAAGGCTGGGATGGTCAGTTTGGTAAAGTAAATCCGTTGGGCATCTTTCTTCGCCTTTAGACAATAATTCTGATGGCAAAAGAGCCAAACGGGACAGGCAAAAAAAAAAAAAAAAAAAAAAAAAAAGAATACCTTCTGGGGGGTTTTCAAGGGTAGCTGCAAAGGCAGAGAGAACCCTCACCAACTACTCAAACAAACATAGTTATTTTGTTCTATAAGCAGGCCTGAAATATGACAGAAACTGCGTGGTTCAAAAAACTAGCTTCAAGGGTTAGTCCTGGTAGGCTTGAAATAACTAAAGAGTCAAATAGCTGTATGCCATTAACCAGGCAGCTATACAACAGTATTACATGTTTTTACCTGAAGCTATTTACCATGTAAAATTTCATAACAGACACTTCAGTGAACCTCAAACAACTCTTTAAATTGAGGTGGTGCAATAAAATCCTCTTCCTGTGAATCAGTTACCAAACAGCTTTACAAATGATGAACTTTCGGCTTTCCGGATTCGAGCGTTTGTTTATAAAACTCAGGGGTGTGTACATCAAGCATGTGATCTGGGTTCACCAAAGAAGCACCCATGAAAGAGGAAGAAAACATTGACAAACTGCATCATATAAAGTCAGTGCAGTAAATTCCAACAAACATTATTGGACTATCCAACGAATCAGCCTGTAGAGAAGAATATGACAAGCATTCTCCTACAGTTCCTCTTACCCACTACATAGAGGCAGCCATTAAGTTTACTGACTCCATTTCCAGCCCGACGCTGTCCCATCTCGCAGACCTCAGTCCACTTGTTGAGATGAGGATTAAAGCGTTCCACACTGGACAGTGACGCCACGCCATCGTTGCCTCCCACAGCATACACAAAATTCTGAAATTGGGAGAGTACAAAGTAGTTACGTGCTGATTACATATCACAGATCAGATAGATGGTTTTTACTTTTCTCTTCAGTTTTACCCCCAGTGCCACAGATCCAACTCCTCCCCTCGGAGTGTTCATCGGCGCCACGGCACTCCAGCAGTCACTTTCGATGTCATAACGCTCCACGTCGTTGAAACAGGAGTTGTCGTCCAGACCTCCAATAGCATATATAGGACCACCAAGGGCTGCCAGGGCTATCCCCCTCCTGAAATACATATGTTCATGAAACTTGCCATACAGTAAATGCTTCACAGAAAGAAATGTACATTCCTTACTATGGAACAGAAATTTATGCAATCAAAATTTTATGTTTTTCTTCTTTCTTTGTGATCATAACATTAAATATTTTTAAATCACTCCAACTTTTCTCCAGGAGTTGCACTGGAGCAAATTTCCGATTTATACCTTTTGGTGTTCATCGACGCTTTCATCATCCACTTGTTAGTGAAGGGGTCAAACATCTCCATGTTTCCCAAGTGTTCGTTACCATCATGGCCGCCAACAGCATAAACCTTGCCTGAAGAAAACAAACGGTAAACAAACAGGGAATTACGATCATGTGACCAGAATATGAACTGATACCATTAATACTGGCATACTGCACACTAATTAGAAAAATCACTGATTGGCCACATCTTATAAGTGCTATCAGTATCAAGCATTAGCAGCAGATCCTTAATGTCCAGTTAACTGGAAGGTGCAGCTATCCTGGATCAGACTCATCTGTTCATTTTTTTTTCTTCATGGTTATGATTTCTTCCTCCTCAAGAACACTTGCCTGGAGCTCAGCACCGCTGAACAGGAGCATCCAAGTGACAACCATATTAATATGAGACAATTTAACTGTGCGAGTGATCAGGAGGATGTGGCTCATCTGTGCCCACTTTTGACTTTACTGAGTATGTTGTACTCTAGTCCCTCAGCTTCCATACCCAACATTTCATCATTCAGGTGAAAATGTTCTTGTTTACATTCAGTAATGCAATCATATTCAATCTTTCTTACCTCCTACAGATATTACGCCCACGTGACGCCGTCTGCTGTTCATTTCAGGGCCAAAAAACCAGCTGTTCTTAGTGATGGAGTAGCACTCAATGCTGCGAAACGGGTCACCAGAACCGCCCCGGCCACCCACGCAGAACAACACTCCTGAGGAAACAATTGGACAGATAAAATGCCTCTGAGCACTTCAGGAAGAAGATGAAAAACACTTTAGCCAAGATGGAAAAGTTAATATAAATGAGAAGTTATTAAAAGTTTTGAAAGATGTATTTGAGCATGAGATTCAGGGCCCTTATTTTTCATGGCATGGCAGCAACTTCTAAAATCAGCATCCCCATTTGTGCAGTGTTTTTGTTACAATCCCAGAGAACAATGCACAAGTGGACAGAGCAACACACACATATTAAAATTACTCTGCAGAAGCAGGAGAAAGCAATTTGTTAGTATGCGAGTGAACATTAGGTCTTGAATTTTTTTTGCTAAGATAAGTGTCGAAACATCAAGCAGAGCATTGCTTTCACTTTTACACTGTCTTACATTTCTTTTAATAAAAAACATGTTTGCAAACAAATGAGGTCTGACATCAGTGCAAAATATAAAGTCTTTCACTCCATTTATTGTATCTGCATGACGGACATGACTCAAACCTGTAGCAAAATACTCGGAAGCCCTGAGACACCCCCGCTTTTTCCCCTGTGATGTTTTGCACACAGTGCAGGTTTTGCCACTTTCGCAAAATAACTGTGGAAAGGCATAATATGTTTACCATTTTCCCAAAGCCTTTGTCCATTAAACACTGTGAGTAACACAGTGTTTAATGGACAAAGGCTTTGGCCAAATGGAATAGGACTGCCGGTGGTTTTAGTGCATTTTTGTGAGACACACTCTACAGGTTCACTTTATGGACATTTGAGGTTAGCAAACATTGCATTGTTTCTCTTGGCCTTCATGCATAAATTGCATTTCAGGTTGTGGTGTTTTCAGGTGGCTGAAGTATTGCCAATTAAATGTCCAGCACCTTCTGTTGTGTCAGAAGTTTGATTTTTGTTGTACATCTTCCTTTTAACATAGTTTTACTTGGCCAGATGAATCCAGGAAACCTCAAACTGCATGGTACAGGGAAGAGCTGTGATTGGCTCATGCATACATGGAGTCAGACACTGATTCAAATCTTTCCCTCCTGAACGTCTACTAGGGGTAACTCGAGTTTCTGTTTTCTGAACAGAGTAATTTCTGTCGTATTTCAGGCCTGCTTCAGAAGTTACTGGGGATGGTTTCTGCCTATACAGCTAACCAGGCCTACCCTTGGAACAACCTGGAACCTATTCTAAATGGTCATCAAACCTCGTCTTTGTTGATATATACCGAGGTGTAAAACCTCGTCATTAAGGGTACAGGAGAGATCATTAAATGTCCTCTTTATAGGGGAAGGAGTCAAGGAGCCCTTGATTTGCTTTTGCATTGTGTTCAATTGACAGAGCACACATTTTCAATATCACTCAATCATGTGTACATTTAATGAATTCAATTAACTGCGCAGACTTCAGACTACTATAATATGCCTCTGCAGCTCAGGAACAATGTCTCACTGCCTCCTTTTCAATTTTATTATTACGTTTAATTCTCAAAATGCAAGCACAGTTACACGTTACAGTGACTACTGACTAAGCGAGGAGCATGAGGAATGATGAGATAGTCTGGATTGTTTCAGTGATATAAACAGATTCATCAGCACGGTGCTACTTATTTCTAGCTTGACTATAATTAAAAACCCCAAACCATCTGTCTATAACAGCAGATTTGAGGTACTAATGTAATGTAATGTAAATGGGTCCAAAAAGCCACTTGATTTTATGTCTGCAAGTGTGCTTTTGTAAAGATAAGAAAATGTGCTGTAATGTTTTTCTAAATGCCATAAAACAAAAAAACTTGTTACATGCTCACAGCAGAGCACCACCATATAAAGGTACCTGCAGTGTGCTTCCGGGGTATAGTACGGACTGAATACTCAAAGTCTGGAACCACCTTGTTGTTGAGGTGCAGGTGGTAGTTCCTGGCTTCATCCATCAAGTCACGACAGCTCAGGTTACCTTTGA
The DNA here is from genome assembly GCF_013358895.1 of Oreochromis aureus. NCBI lineage: Eukaryota > Metazoa > Chordata > Actinopteri > Cichliformes > Cichlidae > Oreochromis > Oreochromis aureus. The sequence goes on along the minus strand of NC_052948.1, from coordinate 48,196,595 downwards.
TCATCTCGTCTTTTGCCACTGTTCCAGTCAGAAACTCTACTGGTAGTAGGGGCAGGCGCACCTAAGGAAGAGACAAACATACATGCGGGTGTCATGCGGATGCTAAAGTGATTATATAACACTCCTTTTACTCACAGTTATTCACCTAAACATTCAGGTAATCAGTAAACCAGGTGATAAACTCTGACTTCTGACACACATTCAAGAATACAACACTAATAAAAAAAAAAAACAAACCCTTTCTAGGTCATTCTCAAACCTGAGACATGATCTGGTCCAGCCAGGCCTCATGATGCTGTGGGTTTGCGTTTAGCCATTTCACTGCTGCATTGTACACCTGTGTCTCCGAGTGAATATTGAGGTCGCTGGAGGACAGTAATGTACGCAAGTGCTGGGGAGACACACATGTGAAGTCCTCACACTCCACTACCTCTGTGAAGTGCTCGCAGGCGTAGCGGTCAGCCATGTCCATCAGATCCACACGATTGTGGCTCTCGGCAAAGGTTCGAACTGCCAGGCAGTTGGTGGGATGAAAGTGTGCCTTCATGTATTCACAGCAGGCTCTCGCCACCAACTCAACCTATTCGAAAAAGGAAATAAATCAACTTCAAATATTATGATTTGCATTATATAGTTCAGTGTTTTTCTAGATTAAAACTGTCATTATGCATTAATTTGGTAAATCAAAGTTTAAGCAAAACTATACTTGAAATGCAGGACACCTCTGTTCATGTTATAATCAGCTGCTAGTGCTTGTAGTGCTTGTTGTGCTTGTCTACCTGAAGGATGCAGGCAGCATAAAGCAGTGGCTGGACATTATCCACAGTTAAGGTGAGCTTGGAGGAATAAGCAAAATGCACCAGGTCCTGAATGGCATCCCCATCAAAGTCCTTAATTTCTATCAGTTCCTGCTTGGCTTCAGACATCTCTGACAGGAACATGGCCCTGAGGAAATGAAACAGTCACTTGAAAACAAAGATTAAAAACAAAGCACCAGCTAATGTTTAAAAATGCAACCATGGTTCACGTTAGTAGTCAAAAATAGACACTTTGATAGCAGTAACCTTTCAGTCTATAAAACCTCATTTTAGCTGAAAATAAACTTTAAATACTAAAAAGAGTTTGGATTTTTAAATAAATTATTGTAATGTAAATATTTAAAAACTTTCAAATACTGTTCATCTGCAGTATATGGTTGGTTTTTTTGTTTTTGGGCATGCCACTTTTTTGTGAGAACACACTGCACACCATGCTGTTGCAGGTTTTGAGCTGACAGATCTCTGGGAATCATCTTGTTGGTGCAAAAATACCAATTTATGACTCTAGATAACAGTGTTATCAGTTCTGGCATTTCTTTTAGATTCTACTAAAGAAATATAAAATATCATATGTTTTGTGAGAGCTGCAAATAAAACTGAATGTCTGGTACATGCCAGCACAACACTGATTCCTTCCCTGAGTTGGTGCTTTTTGTAATCCTTGAATGATTCATAGTTACAAGGGCTAAAAATGATTGAAAAAGCAGCCAATGTCGTAAAGAAAAACTAAAAATGAAAAAATAAAAGATGGAATAAAGTCACTGGTTTGCCAGTTTTGGCCATTGTTATCTTATTTCTTTGCAAATTGGGCATGATGAGGGAGTTGTGGACCGTTCTTAGAACACAATATACAAAATCAAACCATACTGTGTTAGATAAGAATTAAAACTAACAACTGAGACGATAAACCCATAAGTAAAACTTTGTGTCCTTAGGTTGTACATTTTTCTGTACAAGCAGATATCTTTTTTTAAATCTAAGAAGTCCCCTCCCTTTATGGCCGTTAGAAAAAAAATCCAGGTTTAAGACACCGATACAGGCAAAACACACCTGAAGTAAGGGATAACACAGGCCAGCACCAACTTGTGACACTGTATCAACCTGCTGCCGACCTAGAAAAAAAAAGAAAAAACAAAATACATGATACAAGCACACGTTGACATTTTATACATTAGAGCTACACAATATATCAAATTTTAATCTCAATCAAAACTAGTTTCCTTCAGTGACACTGAAAAATGTGTGCTCCAACAGTGCAACAAACTCAAGCATTCCCTAAATCATTGCCTGACTATATGTCTACATGTGCCAAACACCAGAGTTCCCTTTACCACCCAGCATCACTTTTCCTGGAATAGTGTGGATGAAGTCGGAAGTTGATGAACTTGTTCCTTTAAGTGAATCATCATCTGCTGTTTGGGTTAAGTGCAACCAAAATAGATTCTGTGCAAAAGGTTACACCACAACACAACCCACCTAACATATTCAGCTGTCTGAAAACACACCACAAACTGCAGTATGATAATGCATGAAAGCCAAGAAGAACAATTCAAGGTGAACCTGACAACACCAACTCAGACGTGCACAAAAGCTGTGCAGTGCGACAATGCATTCATGGAGCTCACAAACACTGACTGAAATCACAGACGCAATTGCATTCTTTTTTGCTAAAGATGTGTGTCCACTAAAAATGATGAGTATATGGATGTTTCAGGAGAATAATCAACTTCACTAAAAAACATATTTTATCCCCTCATAGAGTTATGTGTGGTGATATGTGGCGATAGCTGCGCTATATACAAAATGAGGGACCTCACTGCTGTCAAGTGCTTTGCTACAAGTTTTATTCACATCATGAAAATCCAATAAATAGAGTGAAACGTTAGCTTCTAGGGGATGCACTTGAGCAAGATGAATAAACACCTAATTTAAACACCTATTTAAAGAAAGGAACACAGCACAATGTAAAAGTGAAAGCAGTTTCTGGTGGATGTAGTTTTCCTCTTAGGGCTGCACCCAATCAGGTGGATAAGGGGGACTAATTTTACTTCGAAACACAGATTTGTGCATTATTAAGAATGTAATATGGATGTTATGATGTATTATACTTCCATGAAAGTGCAATAAAAATGTCTTTGTCATGGAAATCAATAAATTATCCTGACAAATAATCACAATCTCAATATTGATCAAAACTAATTCTACAGCCCTAATATAAATAAGTTACTCCTTATTACTCCTTATCACCATGTGATAAGGAGTGATGGTGATGTGATAAATCACATCCCCATGTGATGTGATTTTGGCATTAGTTTTGAAATTTTGAACAGGCCAATCTAAAACAAAAAACAAAAACAAAACAAAACCCAAAATAAATCCCACTCTTTATAAAACAGTTTTCATTTCACACTGACATTACAAAACACACAAAAAGCTCCTCTAAAACAAAAAGTATAAAGGAACAAATCTTTCTCGAGTCCAGGTGTAGAGGCCCACCTTCAGCGTGACGTCACAGAGCTCACCCACTTCATAGAAATGCCGGAGCGAGTTATGGAAGTCCTTCCAGGCTTCATGAGCCTCAAAGACAAAGGACCCGTCAGGCTCACATTCTGATTTCAAAGCCCTGTTTGCAGGCCGCTTCTCCTTGGACTTCAGCTGTTTGGCATGGTCTGGCACCACATCCCCCGGTGCCATAGTGGGCTACAGGAAACAACACCTAGATGGTAAAAATAGACGCCGGTAAATACATAAAATCATATTCACTCCACTTAGATCTTTTTTCTTTTGCAGTGTATTAACAATACAGATGTTTTAATTTGATTTGATTGAAATCAGATGATTTTCTGTTAAAATAACTGCAAATTTTTACACATAGGTGTCTGCTACAAGGAAAACAGTGGAATAGTGAATCTCCTCTCCCGTCTCTATATTCATCAGGCTCTATCACTGTTCATCTTTTCTCACTTTTATTGGATTGTAGCGTTACGACTGTTAAAAAAACAACAACAATACTAACAGTCTAATCACAGCCTGTAATCAATAATAAGAAGCGCAATTTTTAAATTCCACTGACTTCAACTGCATCCAACAACTGCAACTCAGCACAAATAACAGCAACCTTCAACAGAGGCAACAAAGAGGAAGTGAGGGGTGGGAGACATGGCCTGCCAGCTGAGCAAGTTTTGTCAGTATTCCTCCCCCGTTTTAGTGTCACTTCTTTCACTATTTTTGCAAAACACAGGAAAAGCAGTTCTCTAAAACACACAAATTACACTTTAGAAAGAAAAAAACTCAACAATTTAACCCATTAAAAAAAAAAACCTACCTATCGCTGAATCTGATGAACAATTTCCACAATTGATATGTCTTTATTTAAAAACAGAAAGTGAGAGTAACAGCTGAAGCCTCAAGCTCCACCTACGCCTTACAGATGATGTACTGTCTCGCTTTTTTTTTAGCTATGCCCCTGACACTGAATAGCCTCAGTGTATCGCCCCCTCATCACTAGTCCTCTCACCTAAAAGAACAGAAAACATCAAGTCCCATCATATGCATTATGATCAAACCCAATCGCCACTTCTGTTCTACTTTGTAGGCTTGTGGATAGGCTTCAACATACGTAGGGATGCAGCAATATCCATTTTATTTAAAAGGCAAAAGCTGGGTTGGCCTAAGCAACCGTTGGAGTTTTTAAGATGCTAAGATGATCAGACTGTGTTATTTTATTTATAAAGAGGAAGTGGAATGAGAGAGTCAATAATTTAACGACAGAGGCAGTGCACAACTACTGCTCAAAGTGCACACAGAAGGATGATAACAGCCACATTTTCTCATGTGACACGAAAATCAAGACTCCCACTGAGGAACTAACGGGACCAATGTGAGGCACTGAAGTACACAAAGACAGTCACGCTCTTCCAAAGACCTACAGTTGTCATGTCAAATTACTTCACCTAAGGGAACACTACAAGTGCCCTTAATGAGGCCAAATGTTGTTCTTTGTCCTTTGGCATTAACTGACTAATAAAGCTGACAAGTGAGTGCACACTGAGTTAAGGGTTTTTTTCCACCACATTTTAAGAGACTGAGGGTCAGGCAGCTCTTGAAAGTGTGTGATAAATGTCGAAGGGCCAATCTGCAATACAGTTATCTGCACAGAGTTTGCATTTACATCATCTTCTCTGCCATAGATAGCATTTAGCACACTTCATCTACACCTATAGATTATTGTCGCATTTATCAGATATTATATCTTGTACAAGTATCATGCTTTAACTAGCCCTCAATGCACTAAATATCCTGCACCAACTTAAATATTGCATCTAGCTGTTCTGTTTAAAGGACAGTAACGACAGGTTTCATCCAAGATTATTTTACCACAGGTAGGTTCTTAAACTCGGTCAAAACGGTCGACAAAACAACTGAACTTTAATCTCTGTCGACATACATTGAACCAAAGGTCAACAATTTGTCAATCGAGACGCAATTACGGTTTAGTCTCCACAATATTAGCACCACTTGTTACAAATAGCATGCACGTTTGGGTCTTAAAAACCAGGCGAAATGAAATTACTCTGCTGTACATTATAAATCTAGACAGCTAGGCTAGCAGCAGATTATTGGCTAGCTTGTTTGCTAAAAGCAGCTACTAGACAGATTAGCATCCGCATGACAGCTAACGTTGTCTGACAGGAAGCGGACAAGATGAGGGCACAAATTTAGCCCCCAAAAAGTTACAGCAGAACTGCAATAAATAAGTTAATTTCCACAAGCGTTCATATGAATTATAAGAAAAAAAATACCTCATGTCGCAGCGAGAATTAAGATGCCGGCTTCATTGAGGGGAATGCTTTGCTGCTTGGCAGTGGCACGTTTGTTGTGATTCCAGGTGCTTCATGGGTAATGTAGTTTCAAAGAAGAACAGAAAAAGAAGCAGAACTAACTAAATGTAAGCTAAATAAAGCGGTCTCTGTGACACCCTGAAATATCCCCCACACACCTGCCTCTCGGTTCTGAGATACTGACACTTTAACGTTGATGTCTGATATCTGAGACATTACATTTGATACTGATATTTAAAAACCTCAGTATCAAATTTCTTACAGTTTAATGGTGCCAGCTTAGAAGTTAAAGCATCTAAAAAGCAGTACAACAGTATTATGGTACATATTAGAGATGGCACGATACCACTTTTTTATGTCCGATACCGATACCGATATCATAAATTTGGATATCTGCCGATACCGATATGAATCCGATATAGTGCGTTTTTTAATCAATAAAACTGTTTTTTTAATATCTTGCTGCATTTTGTATAAGTTCATACTCAAGTTTAAATAAACAATAACACTAAAGCTATTCTGTTATACCTGTATGTAAAAAATACACTGCACCCAAAATATTTTATAGTTCAGCAACACTGATCAATCTAATAAACTTAAACCTACTCCATCCTCCCTATTCTGGTATTTTAAAGAGTACTTAGCAGAAATATTAAGCAACCTAACTAATAGGGTTGCAAACTCCCAGCAAAAAAAAATAGGGAACCACCCCCCACCCTCCACGTCATGATGCTTAATCGATGTAATCAACTTTAATTTGATGCAGGGTGAAAAAAAATGCACAGAATTAAATTATTTTTCAAGAATAATTAAATAGATTCAACATCTTTCTTCAACAGAATTGCAGACTGCACAGATGGTATCTTCCCAAAGGAAAAAGTACTATAGCTTACTAGGGTATATTAGACTTAACAGTTACTATATACAGTAATGGACTTCTATACATTTTACATCAGATTAAAACTTTGGGTGTAAGATTCAGATAATTATTTATTAAAAGCTAGACATTTTAAATGAGAATAAGAAAGAAAAGTATGTCTTTGTGCCCCCTTTTCCCTGTTAATGCCCTATCGGCCCCCCTGGCTACACTTTGCTAGATCCGCCCCTGCACAGTTACCAGCCGTCAGCTACGTAGAAAAGGATCCTGGTGTAGAAAGTAATATTAAATAAATTCTAACAACAGCTTATCAAGGTTAAACGTGCTGCTGTTGTTCAGCCGCTGGTTTCCTCCTTCTGGTGCAAAGTGGGCCAAAAACAAAGAAGAGAGATGGACTCGCGACAGAAAAGCCGATCAGCTGATCATTAAGCAGTTTCACGATTGAAGTAGCGGCAGGAAGGTGAGGGAGAGAGAGAGAGAGAGGCAGTCGCTCCATATATCGGTTGTTAAGCTTAACATGGGAACGCTTTACAAACATTCAGAGATGAACTTACACACTTGCTTTACTTCTCTCTGGGATAACTTCCTCGGAGATGAAATGCTGGTTTGGTAGCGAGGCTACAAATACACACAGCCGCTCTATCATGTGATGCACACTGCTCCAACGTGCTACGGTTATGAGCCGAGTTACACCGTGTCGCAAGTTTTGTGAGGTGTTTTTTTTTTTATATTTAATGTATCGGATTACATTTTTAATTTCTCACCGATATCCGATCCAGTAATTTACGTCAGTATCGGACCGATACCGATACTAATATCGGATCGGTCCATCTCTAGTACATATATACATACACCAGAAGCTACACAGGACTGGGTTCCACTAGATAACACTTGACACAAATAAAGCCCTAAAGTGGGGAGTAATGTGCAAAGTAAGGGCATTTAAGATTGTAATTACAATTATTATACAACTCCATTCTCCAATAAAATCTTACATAAGATCGCACATTAACACCTTTGTACCCTGAGCGTTCTCTTTACTGTACAGCAGTGTATGGCTGGGATTTCAACAGCACCCTGCAAACAACACTGAAAACAAGTTGTGGATGTTTATATACAAGCAAACATGGAGAGGCATGGCTTAAAAATATGCAACAGTGTTCCAGCAAATAGTATCAAAATTAATAGCGCTGTGTTTAATGTAGTTAAATAGAACAGAGACCTGGTACAAAAACACAGTACACACTCAGTCAGTGCTTGTATTGTGACATACGAGATACTTACATTTAACTTACACTGTGATATTAAAAGTATATGGTGAATAAAAATGACAACCAACTCAAGTAAAACACATTCACACAATTATCAGAGACCATTTATTTCGGAAAATGTGTAAATTATGCTGTTTATCCACAGAAAAAAATACATGTTAAAGGGTGTAGATTTTTTTAGATTTTTTTTTTTTTTTTTTTTTTTTACACAAAGGTTAGTCAGCAGCTACAACACAATGTCCTTTTCTCCTACTTGTACTGCTTCTTCTTCTTCAGGAGAGCCTCTCGTAAAGCAATCTAGATTAAAAGACACAAAAAAAACCCATTTCCAGTTCAAATGCCAAAGTAGTTTCTTGTTTATGTACACATTTGTAATAGGCATGTGTGACTTACCTGTTTCTCTCTGAAGGAGCGTTTGCCTTTAGTTCTGACGTTCTGACTGTGCCTCATCATCATGAAGTTCTTATTTCTCCTCTTCTCCTTGTTGCTGCTGCTGGCGTGTGGGTTTAGCTTGGTCCGCTTCTTGACAAAGTCCTTCCTGTCTGTCCGTCCCGCCTAGGAAATCAAACACATCGTTAGGCCAAAATGCTAAGAATAAATCAGGTTTACACTTTGGAAATGCACTGAGAGTTTCTTAATCTCCCCAGAGTCAGTGTTTCATATGGTTTCATATGCATGAACTGATTTTTTTAACTGAAACAAATCTGAATCTGCTCCACATTTGCATCACAATTTATTCACCATTGCTGTTGCCAGTCGTGTTTCCTTGTCCGCTTTTGGTTTCTTGTGCAGTCTCTCAATATCTCTCAATGTCAGCAGCTCTCCTCTGGGGAAAAAATAAATAAGATGGCCATCATTCTCAACAAGCTAATCAACACAAAGGCCCGCAGGAGACTGTGAACCTGAGAGTAAAACTGTTTTGCACAAACTATTAAGATTTCAATAAAATACATTTCATTTTATGTGCCTTGAATGTTTAAGGTTCATTTCATGCCCTTACTTGTCTCGCTCGTCATCACTGTCCACATTTTTCCTCTTCTTGCCTGGTGCAGCATTGACCTCTTTGGCCATCTGGACCAGACTGATCTTCTTGAAGTCATCTTGGGTGAGGAGCCTGCTGGCGCTGACCGCCGCTGCCTTGGCTTTTCTTTCTTCAGCTGTCATGCTTTGAAGCTTCTCTGCCTGATTTAAAAAAACCCAAAAAAAACCCAAAACAAACAAACATGAAAAACCAGAACAGTTTTATAAATATCTGCATTTTATTTCTACTATGAAACAGTGTGAATAATGAGGTTTTAGCAATCTGTCAAGCTATGTTTGTTAATTTTTTTAAACTCACCACTTCTCCTGTATCTTCATCAGATGAGTGGTGAACGTCCACCCACTCCCCATCTTCATCATCATCACTAATACTGGCACTCTCCCAGCCGTCTGTTATATAAAACAATACAAATATATTATTCACACATTCCGTACGTACACAGAGAGCGCGCAGGCGGATATTACAACAGTGGCCAACCTTCATCGTCCTCTCCCTCTTTGTTCTCCTCCTCCACCTCCAGGACCTCGGCTCCGGGGATATAGTCTTTAGCCTCGAGCTCTCCGTAGTCTTTGATCTTGGCCTCTGCCGATGCCTCAGTGGGTCTCCCCTGAATGACAAGTAGGGTTTATACTTACAGACGTGTAGCTTCAACTATTCTAGGAACTGGAAAACATTTATGAATATATAACATATTGTCCCAGGTGATGAGAACGGGCTGATCGCCATCTTTTATCTCCTTTGTACTTCTTGAACGTTAAGAACAATTTTATGGTTTATTAACATTCATTTTACATTAGATTTTTGAGTGTGCTGCCACTACTTGACTAGTTAAGTCAAGAAAACATAGCAACTCACAATTCACTCAAATGTTCATAAAATATCTTTTTTCCTCATTTTACTGCAAATCGGAAGGCAAATCATCATTTTTGAAAATGTTTTTAAGTTCATATAGACTCCTATGAAGCTCACCCTATCCTTTCTGTGCAGCATCTGTGGATTAAGACTCCTGAACAACTGGATAAGTCCTCTGGCAGACATCATTACATCTGAAAATCAAGGCAGTGTACATCATGTGAACATGAATACAGACTTCAACACAATCACAAAAACTTGAAATAGAACAATTACTTACTCTTGTCTTTGTGGGTCTTGTATTGGGACAGGTCCTGCAGAAGGTCCTCATTGATGGCGAGCGGACAGCGTGCTGCCACCTCCCTGATGGCATTGAGACTGAAATATAAACAAAAGTCAGTTTTATTATAAAATTATAGAGTGATACTAAAGAGGTAGCTACAAAAACACTGTATATACACTCGCTGGGCACCTAACAGACTTCTCACTGATGAAAATAACTAAATCACCCGATCACATGTCTGCAACTCAACTCATTTAAGCACATCGTCATGACGACCTAAGAAAGATGATATAAGTGACTCTGAAGTTGTTGGTGCCAGACAGGTTGGTCTGAGTATTTCAGAATCTGGTGTTCTGCTGGGATTTTCCCACACAACTATTTCTAGAGTTTACAGAGAATGTAAAGAAGAACAACATGAAAGCATGGCTCTATCCTGCTTTGACTCAACAATGGTACAGGGTGTATTTTCTTGGCACACTTTGGGCCCCTTTTTATCAGTTAAGCATTTGAACGCCACAGCCTACCTGAGTTTGTCCCTGAGCATGTCCATCGCTTTATAACCAGTGTACCCATTGTATGGTAGCTGCTTCCAACAGGATAACACACCATGACTCAAAGCTCAAATCATCTCAAACAGTTTTCTCAAAACGGGACAATGAGTTCGCTGTATTGAAATGGCACCAGATCTCATTCCAACAGAGCACCTTTGGAGTGTGGCGGAACAGGAGACTTGATTGATGTGCAGCTGATAAATCTGCAGCAACCATTTGATGCTAAATAAAATGGCTGATCGGGGTATGTTATAGGTTTAGTTTGACTCATTTTGTAATTCACAGCATCTTTTGATTATCGCATAAAGATCTACTTACCCCACAGTCATGACTTCCCCAGAGTTTCTCTCCGTCACAAAGTTGTTGGCGATTGTCATGATCACAGGTTCAATGATCTGCAGCAGAACAGTTTTAAACAGGATGAACAGTGTTAAACTACCGTGTTAAATCACCTTAAAACGACTGAGTAAATGTGAGTAAATGTACCTCAGGGGGAACGAGCTGGTGGGAGGCCTGAGCAGCACAGAGAAGAATCTTTGTCACATCTGCAAAGACAGCAGCTAGTTAGAAAAGTCTCATGGATGAATGATTTCTCATGAAAATTCTAATTTAAATGTTAATAATAATAGCTTAGCTAGTACTGCTATGTATCAATTTAGAAAATTCAACTGAGAAAGGACACCAATGTTTATATCTCATCTAGCTGGTGGACACTGGGGGATGAACTTTTTGTTCTCAGGTAACACGGTACAAACAGACATTGCTGATGAGGTATCACTCACTAAAGCAAGAGCCAGTTATTTCCATTTTATTCAAGAGAAGGCAGCAGACATCCCCAAAACTGGGTCTAGATGAATAAACAACAGTACAGGACAGAAAAGAGCATCTGTTTCTTTAACTGTGAGTTGTTTTTACCTCTCTGATGAGGCTGAAGAAACCTCTGGATGAAAGGGTAGAAATTAAAGAGGAAGAGCTGTGAAAGAAAAAGAACACCAAGTGTTTACTCGCTAGAAAAAATAAAAAAATAAAAAACACTGCATACCTCACTCATGCCTCAACAGCTGCGATTTAAATGTGGAGTTCAATAGAAGCCAGTACATGTTTTACCAGACCTGACACACAGGACTGAAGGGTGCATTTAAAACTGGGTGAATCTGACTTGAATAAACTCATTCATGAAAGAACAAAAAAAACAAAAAAACAAAAACAGATGAGTCACCGACCTCGTGGATTCCAACCAGTCGGGATATGAGCTCCATCATCATGATCTTAACCTCGAAGCGCTCCTTTGAGTCTTCCAGCTGCTTTAAGAGCTTCTCTGAGAAATCTAAAGAAAAAAAAAAAAAAAAAGATTTTTATGAATGGAAGCCTAAATGACCTTGAGGCAAATTCTGTGTGTTCCATTTGCTGCAGTGTTGCTGAACAATTAGATACCTTGAGGGTCGTGAATAAGGTGAACTGCAGAGAAATTAAAAACTTCTGCTTTCTTCTTCTTTTTATGTTTCTAAGAGAAAACGCGAGAATAAAGAGTTAAAACAATTCATCCTAGCACAGCATTAAATCATCTCTCAGTACTGTTTTCTAAGTGTCTTCTTGTCCTCTGGGTCGTGTCAACCATCTTAAAGTTACACAACTGGAATTAGAAACAGTGCCTTCAGTAGAAGGTAAAACAGTGGCACCTTGAGGACTTTCATAGCCTTTTCCAGCTTCTTCTTGTTCTTGGAGGTTTTCTTGCCAGTGGAGAATTTCGCCATCAAGTCTCTCGCTGATGGCCCTTCATTCTTTACAAACACACACAAAGAAAGCCCACACCAAATCTTACTGAATACTGCACAACAAATCCAAACCATATTTGTCTGTTTCAAATGCATTCTACCTTAGCATGAAAGAAAAAAAAAAATTCCATATTGTATCATAACATATCATACATCAAACTATCCATCTTTGGTGCTTACCTCGGATTCTGAGTCACTCTCATTTTTCTCATCTTCATCTGCTCCCAGGAAGAATTTAAGGCCTGCCACGAGGATCTAAACAAGAAGAGTGGCTGGTCATAAGTGCTAATGTTTCCACTTAATCAATATCATAAGCAAAGTATTTTAATATATATGTAGTTAGGGCTGTGCGATATGACCAAAATCTCATATCCCGATATTCAGACATCTATCGTCCGATAACGATATAAATCACAAAAATGTAACATTTTCTGTAAATTCTGTGAATGTCGGGCAGCTCGACTTGCGTGAAGTGTTTCCAGCTGGGCGTCGCGTACCTGGAGTCGAGTGTTTTAACTGATGCATGAAACGATACATTTTTAGACATAGGTTGTAACAGCCGCTGTTTTCTTTGTGAGTATTTATTACACAGCGTGCTGCGGGAAAAGCCTGTTCTAACGTTTGAGTCTAAGGTTTATTTTTTTAGCACCTGACGGCTCTTTTTTGCTTCTCATCCGTAAACACTCTGCATCTTTCACGTGATTCAGTTTATTTTGAAAAGTCTCAACAGGATCTTGAGCTTTATTGTGAAAGGTTTATGTGGAAAATAAACAAGCGGACACGAGGTGGTTTTACCGTCGTTGTTGCTAACGACAACGCATAAAAACAAGCGCTTGTCCGTCTGTAGTGTGGTTATATTAAATATAAGAGAAAGAGAGACTTTAGGAAATTAATATAGCCACTACAGTGACCATCAAAATAATGAAAAAATATTGCCGTAAACAGTTTATTTTGCGACACCACGAAACAAACGATAGCGTAAAATGAAACGATAGACGTTTTTATATCGTCATCCGATATATATCGTTATATCGAACAGCCCTATATGTATGTATATATATACATACAATATATATGTATACATATATATTGCTTCCCCCCCCTTCTCTCGTTGTATATTGTTTTCTTTACTTTTGCACCTTTGTGGTTCAGCTACCCAATTTTGCTGTGTAAGAAACCGCACAATGACAATAAAAGCTCTAAGTCTAAGCCTTAATACCCCAAAAATATACCTTTGTCACTTTGGAGAAGCACGTAGTTGTGATAACATTAACTGTTTTGGGATCATTCCTGCAACAAAAAAACAAAAACATGTTTGAAACAAAATAATTATACATTGGCTGTAAAATAGCCGCTTTAACGTTTCTGTTTCACTTTGAACCCACCATATGTTCCTTTTGTACAGCTCCACCATCACATCTAATGAGATCTTTGCTGCTATCGGATTACTGTCTCTCAGCATGGTGTACATGAAGTTCTGTAACATCTGTAACAAATGACAGCACAACACTGTCAGTGTAGACCATGTTACAAAGACTACCAAACAATATTAGGGTGCACAACAGCTGTGTACTTACTGTGTTGACCTTGTTGTTTTTATGTTTTGCGTTGATGTTTTTGATGTCTGCTACAATGTGTGTGTACAAAGTCTGAAGAGAGAAAAACATTGTTTACATGAAAGCAACAAAAACAAACATAAATAAACAGAAGCAATCAGAAGACTGTCCCATTGGTAGGTCTGCAGAAACTCTAACAGCAGAAAACCAAGTCCACAGACCAAAGTTATTAACTCATCACTACATAAGGCATTCACCAGTTAGCAAAATTAAACTCACTGGCCACTTTGTTGCAGGTACATGTTCAAAACAACCTGCTGAAGTTCAAACTGAAGATCAGAATGGGGACGAAAGCTGATTTAAGTAAAAATATGCAGTGAATAGCATGACTGCTTTAGGCAACAGGAGCTCAAATAACCACTCAGTACAACCAAGGTCTGCAGAAGAGCATCGCTGACTGCAGAGTACATCAAATCTTAGTACCAAATGAGTATCACAGCAGGATAACACACCATTTCACAAAACTAAAATCATCGCAAACTGGTTCCTCAAACATGACAAGTTCAGTTCACTGTACTCAAATATCATGTACAGCCACCAGATCTCAATCCAACAGAATGCAGGCTTTTTTAAATTTTAAATTCCTAAGTTTAAAAAGCTTAAAACCAACTAAAGCTACAGAACATGAACAAGCAGCTTTAGTAGCTTTATGCCTAAAACAGCTGTGTACTGGATTGAGTCAACCAGCCAAGTCGTAAAAAAAAAAAAAAAAAAAAAAAATCACACTCATGTTTACAGCAGCAACCTGTGGAAAAATATGAGGCTAATATTTTCTTTTTATTATTGCTCTAGCATACTGTACGAATAAATGTGTGTACATATATAGAATAAAGAATCCTGGCCAACAAATGGATAAGATGCCCCAGATAGCATGGTGGCACGTTGGCTCTCGAAATTCTTAATGTCAGGAGTTTCACTTCCTGCTTAAATCTTAAGAAAAAAACAGCAACCTAAAATAATTTCTATTATCCACATATCACGAATGGTCCTCATGCTCAGTATTGATGTAGTTCTTGGGCAAACTGTCTACATGTTTACACAGACAAAACTTTTGTTTATCTTTATAAATACCTGAACAACAGCTTCCCAGATTGCTCTCTCAAAATACTGAGAAAAAAACTGCAATGCCCCTTAATTACACTGCTGTTTGGGGGAAACAGCTTAGTCTTACCTTCCTAAGCAGCTTGTCATGACATCGCAGCAGCTCAAAGAAGAGCTCTAGGAGGCCTGAGGCATCAATCAAGTCTTTATTCCTCAGAAGGATCAGAGCTTTGCAGAAAGTCTGACAAAGACAACAGAAACACATATAAACCATTCAAGTCTTTAGCAAAACTCAAGTGGCGGGTTCACATGAATCCTGGTGTATGAACCCAACCTCACCATTCGTAGGTCCGGCTCCAGGACTGTGTGGTAACTAAGTAATAACTCAGACAACTCT
The DNA here is from genome assembly GCF_013358895.1 of Oreochromis aureus. Lineage (NCBI taxonomy): Eukaryota > Metazoa > Chordata > Actinopteri > Cichliformes > Cichlidae > Oreochromis > Oreochromis aureus. The sequence goes on along the minus strand of NC_052948.1, from coordinate 48,181,231 downwards.
TTAGGAAACGTGGAGAGCTGCTGGGGGAAGCAGTGACCAACCTGAAGGGCAAAGAATACTTTTATTGAGACAACTTTTAAGCTCCAGGACTATCCACTGCACCAAAAACACACCGGGTTACCTGAGCGAGAAACATAACGAGGTTTGCAAGCTCCTTGTTCGGTTTGTCAGGCTGCAGCTTAAAGATCTGCACATTGGACTGATAGTGTCGGTACTGTTGCAGAAACTGCGGACGAAAACAAGAGGATTACATGAGTAAAAAAAGGCTCACATTTCCCAAACAACTCTCCCAGCTAATACGTTTAGCAATCTTAGCTAACAACACTCACCTCCTCGACGTACGACTGCGGATCTCTTTTTATGAGATTCTGAAGTTGAGGCAGATTGTTTGGTAGTTTGTTGTTCTGTCGACCCGACATGGTTTAAGATTATATTATGTATGTGTTGCAGAATAATGAAAAGCAGCACTTCTTACAGGGCGAGCATGGCCAATGTGTACGCTGCCATTTAATTTGAGGGGATCCAAACGTCACATCCGGCCACACTGTCGTCACTTGTGTTTTCGGCTTTGAAGAAGCCCTCGTGTACAAAAATGGAAGGGGAGATAAATCGTTGAATTCAAAGAATGTAAAACAATGCAGAGTTTTTGTGTGATAATATTTTGATTTTATATTCATAAGCGCTCTTTATATTTTGCACCAACTTTTCTTGCATTTAAAAATCATGTAAAATATTTTTTTCAGTATACAAAGAGCATGCCTCTTTGTATACTTGAAGACAGTTCAATAATAATAAAGATAGAAAAATAAAAATAGAGAAACATGTCCAGTAAAGTCAGAGAGCTTTCCAACGAGTTTTAAACGGCGGCCCTGAGAGACTGCAACTTAAGAAAACACCAGCAATAAGAAAAACGCTGTAAAAGAACACAAAACACAACGGAAAACACCACAACAGCAGCACTCATAAGCTTCAGCCTCACATGGCTCCTGCACTGCTCCATTGACTGTAATGGAACAAGATGTCAGACGTGTGTTCCTAGCAGTGAACCCCAGGAAGGCTGCCGGTCCAGACGGATTACCTGGCAAGGTGCTAAGAGCATGTGCCCACCAGCTCACCCTCATCTTCACCAGAATCTTCAATCTGTCACTGGATCAGGCAGCCATCCCATCTTGTCTAAAATCAGTCACAATCATTCCAGTGCCGAAGAAGTCTCCCATCACCAGCCTGAACGATTACCGCTCTGTGGCCCTCACGCCAGTAATCATGAAATGCTTCGAGAGACTAGTATTTCAGCATATCAAGGACTACCTCTCCCCAGAATTCGACCCCCACCAGTGTGCATACCGTGCAAACAGATCCACAGAAGACACCATCGCCATAGCCCTCCACGCTGTGCTGAGTCACCTAGAGCAGTGGCAGAGCTACGTCCGAATGCTCTTTGTGGACTACAGCTCAGCCTTTAATAAAATCATCCTGGACATCCTCATCACTAAACTGGTCACTCTTGGCCTCCCTCCACTCACATGTGCCTGGATAAAGGACTTTATTCCAAACCGGCCCCAGACTGTAAGACTCGGCCCTCATCTCTCCTCCGCTCACACACTGAGCACCGGCTCCTCACAGGGCTGTGTGCTGAGCCCCCTCCTGTATTCTCTCTACACCCACGACTGCAGTTCGACCCACGACAACAATCTCATCATCAAGTTTGCAATGACACCACGGTAGTTGGACTTATCTCAAAGGGAGACGAGGCAGACTACAGAGAGGAAGTCCTGAAGTTGGCAGCCTGGTGTTCAGAAAACAACCTGGCACTGAACACTAAGAAAGCCAAAGAGCTCATTGTCGACTTCAGGAGACACAGCACTGACTTATCCCCCCAATACATCAATGGGGAGTGTGTGGAGAGGGTCCACACCTTCCGGTTCCTTGGTGTCCTCATCTCCGCTGACATCTCCTGGACAGACAACATCTCAGCAGTTGTCAAGAAGGCCCAACAGCGGCTGCACTTCCTGAGAGTCCTCAGGAAGTACAAGCTGGACTCCAACCTGCTGCTGACCTTCTACCACTCATCCATTGAGAGCCTGCTAAAATACTGCATCACAGTATGGTACGGCAGCTGCACTAAGGCGGACAGAGCGAGGCTTCAGAGTGTAGTCAAGGCAGCACAGAAGATCATCGGCTGCCCTCTCCCCTCCCTGATGGACACTTATTCCTCCCGCTGCCTCAGCAGAGCAGCAAGCATCATCAAAGACAGCTCCCACCCTGGTTTCAACCTGTTCAGCCTGCTTCCCTCAGGGAAGCGCTACAGGTGCATCAGCACAAAGACCCACAGACTCAAGAACAGTTTCTTCCCAAAGGCCATAACCACCCTTAACTCATACACGCACCGATAACACAGTCCCAACCCCTCATTTTCCCATTTCCCTCTATAAACCACCACTGTGCAATACCAAATTCTATGTGCAATAACCCAAATTGTATATACATAACACTATTTATTTACATATTAACTTTTTTACACCGGACTGTTTATTTGTACATTTCATATTTTTTTTTCTGTTAATACTGTTGATATGTATATAGTGCTGCAGAACCATGCAACCCCCCACTCCCCCAGGCTCTGAAAGCCTGGCCAGCCAACATTGTAGGGTCGACCCAATCGGTGTGTCTGCGCTGAGCTCTAACCAACCTGAGATCTCATTGCAGGATTACATGAATCCACGTACATTTGCACACATACAGAGATAAACTCCACCAAAGAAACCAAATTCCTAGAAATCCAAACAGAGAAATGTTTGCACACACATATGATTATGCCAACCAACCTCATATCTCCACGCATGCACACATTAATGCATATACTTTGCACACATACAGAGTCACCCTCTCTCAAAAATGTTATTCAAACAAATGTTGAAGGAACATACACACACACATATGAATATGCGCAGAGGTACACAACTTTTTTTCCAACTACAGTACCTTGAAAAACCTTCACACATTTTGTCACTTTACAACAACAAAAGTTAATGGATTTTTTTTTAGATCTTCTGTGATAGACCAAAACAAAGTAGCACATAATTGTAAAGTGGTACGAAAATGATACATGGTTTTCAGAATATAATAAAAATCTGAAAAGTGTAGCTTTGATTAGTATTCAGCCCCCTGTACTCTGATACCCCTAAACAAAATCCAGTGATATCAATTGCCTTCAGAAGTCACCTAAATAGATAATCAAGTTCATCTGTGTGTAATTTACTCTCATTATAAATACAACTGCTCTGTGAAGGCCTTAGTAGTTTGTTACAGAACATGAAAACCAAGGAACACACCAGACAGGTCAGGGATAAAGTTGTAGATAAGTTTTAAGCAGGGATGGGTTATTAAAAAAATATATCCAGAAAATGGAAAAGGTTTGCTACAACTGCAAGCCTACCAAGACATGAGTGTCCACCTAAACTGACAGACTGAGCAAGAAGAGCGCTGGTCAGAGAAGCTTCCAAGAGACCCATGGTCACTCTGGAGGAGCTGCAGGTGGGAGAATCTGTCCACAGGACAACTGTAAGTTGTGTACTCCACAAATCTGGCCTATATTGAAGAGTGGCAAGAAGAAAGCCATTGTTGACCGAAAGGCATAAAAAGTCCCTTTGCAGTTTGCCAGGAGCCATGTAGGGGACGCAGCGAACATGTGGAAGAAGGTGCTCTGATCAGATGAGACCAAAGTTGAACTTTTTGGCCTAAATGAAAAGTGCTACGTGTGGCGGAAAAATAACACTGCTCATCACCCTGAAAGTAAAACGTGGTGGTGGCAACATCATGCTGTGGGGATGCTTTTCTTCTACATTGACAGGGAAGCTGGTCAGAGATGATGGGAAGATGGATGGAGCTAACTACATGGCAATCCTGTAAGAAAACCTGTTGGAGGCTGCAAAGGACTTGAGCTTGGGATGGACACTGACCTTCCAGCACGACAGTGACCCTAAATATACAGTTGGAGCTTCAATGGAATGGTTTAGATCAAAGAATATCCATGTGTTAGAGGGGCCAGTCAAAGTTCAGACCTAAATCCCATTTAGCATCTGTGGCAAGACTTGAAAATTGCTGTTCACAGATGCTCTCCATCCAATCTGTCTGAGCTTGAGCTATTTTGCAATGAAGAATCAGCAAATATTTCAGTCTCTAGATGTGCAAAGCTGGTAGAGCCATACCCCAGAGACAGTGATCAGACACATTTGTGCTGTTCCACAAACGTGATGTTTTTATTGTAGTCACTGTAGCAAGTGAGATCATGGAGAAATAAAACAGGAGAGATGGAACGAAAAGATCAAACAACTGATCTTAAGTAAGCTTTACTTAGTTTTTTTTAGGCAAAGAGTTTGCATAATATTTTTGAGTTCTAAATGAGAACTACTGAGGTTGTACAGTGTACTCAAAATAAATAAGTTGCCCTAACTTATTCATCTTAAGTAAGCTATACTTGATTTTTTTGAGTCAGTGAGATTGGATAGTTTTGAGTTCTAGGACCTAATTAGATTACACAGTGCAGGAAGTACAGAGCCCTCTGATAGGCAGCCAGGCAAGACTTTCTACAAAAAAGAATATAGACTATAATAGATTCAATAGATATAACAGAGCGGCAAGTAATGCTAAACATATAGCACCATTAGTAAAGACTAGGTCAATTTGAAGTACAATGTTTTTAGGTTTAACAGTCACTTTACCACTTTAAAACCTAACTATTAAGGAGTCCTGAGAAAATAAAGTTATAAAATAACTGCGGTTCATAGATAGCACCCGAAGGAGAGTTATGTAAATATATTGTCAACCCATATTGACACAATGGGAAGCCTCTCTTTTACAGAATTACGTGTGCCAATGAAACATTTTGACAGTATGCCTATAAGAAAAAGCAGCCTTGAAAGCAACCATAAAAATGCTGTCCAGTATGTATTGGGCAATATAAGCTTTATTTTGCATATCTGGGTAACTAAACAGCCGTTTAAAACAATCATGAATATGTTTGAACACATAGCAATATTTCCAGAATTGTTTTACAATTATAAAACACTGAATTTTGGCACCACACGGTGGTTAAAAACTGGTAAAAGACAAGCCATCTCTGCTCCAATACCTCCTGCTTGAACGGGATGTAGCGGATGTAGGCAAGTAGATTAAATCAGGGCATTTAAGATGAATCACTACATATAGATGGGCATGGATTACATGAGAACCTGTAAGACAAACATTGCAAAGGAGTCATCAGACAGTGAACACAATGTAACGGCTCTAATGTGTAATCTCTGTTGAAGACCACTGAACTGTTGACTTACTTATACGGTTGATTTTGGAATCACAGTTTAAAGAGGTCTGCTCTCTGATAAAATATAATCTCAAACTACAGCTTTAATTATCTCTTGAAAAGTCAATAGCCTCCATAGAGATTCAACATCAAGATCCTTCTTATTCCGTAATTGTGCAGGAACTGTGTGGAGCGCAGATGTAGTCGTTCTAGTAACCCACAGTTATACAAGCTGTAATCTCTCTCCCTCCAGTGGTGTTCATTAGTAAGCAAATAAGGAAAAGCCACGTTAGGTTAATGCTTCTACGGGTGATGTTTAGTATGTGATGGCAATCTTCTTATAGACAGAACAAAATGCACACATTTAGGCTGACAAATATTCTCAAAAGTATGCTAAAATGATTTATGTACTTAAAAAAAAAGAAAGACAAAAAAAAAGGAAAAGGAAAATATTTCATTCTTTTTTTCCCCAAAAAAATGAAACATTCCTCTACATGTTATTTAAAATGTATCCAGTTTAATTTTTCAGGAGATGAATATGTACACTTTTAATTTCATCATTTGCCTCAGGCAGTGAGCAGTTTACTGTATAATAGATTTACAGAGCAAATACTGACATAGTATTCTGTCAAGGCATGTTCCAGCATCAAAATAGGCTTCAAAATACATAATATTGTTCCACATAAAATAGAAAATCGCTGATAATATTATAATTATTTTAGGGTATCCAAAAATCTGAACACCCCCCCGCCCCCATCAATGTACTCTCGTGCGTGATAATTACAATGACAATCAGCAGTTCTTATAGATGCATTAAAAGGGAATAGCAGCCAGACGGGGGGAGGGGAGGGCGGACAGGTAAAAAATATACTTCTTCTAAAGGATTTACTCTTGAGCAATCAAATAGATTAAGGCAATAAAAAAAACAAAAGAAAAGAAAAACAAGACTTGTAGTGTAATTTGGCAACTCTCATTTTTGCTTTGCTTTCATCAAAGAGTCACCCAGCCTCCACATGACAGCGATTCAGGGTTTCTACTATCCTGAGATGTTTTCTTCTGCTTGAAGGCATCGGAGGACATAGAGGATCACTTGATAGCAGAAAATATACTGCTCCTGAAAAAAGAAAAGAAAAAAAAAGAGGGAAATTTGAATAGAAAGCTTGGGAGCTACTAAGATGTGTAAATACTTAGTAAATGCTACTAAGCTTAAAACCAAATCACCTCTGTTTGGACCATTCCTTGTCTCTGAAGCCTCATGTTCCTGACAACGTCTGAAATATCAAACTACCAAAAGAAAAGAAAAAAAAAGGAGATTAGAAGTGATACTGAAAAAAAGTTATTATTAAATTTAGAAGATGAAAAATACTGACATCTGCATCTTTACTGATGAGACCCAGAACCACATCAATGCAGATGAGGGTCCCTGAACGACCAATGCCTGCACTGCAGTGTGTGATTATAGGCCCCGACTGATGAACGTGCCGCATGTAGGATATGAATGTGAGCAGCTGCTCAGGTTGTGAAGGTGTCCCATGGTCGGGCCATCCAGTGTAGTTTAGATGAGTAACAATCTGGTTTTCATTAGTCTGGAAAGAAAGAAACTCATATGTCAATGTGGACAATTCAAGTAGAAACATCTTAAATTAGGGATGTCAAACCTAAGGCCAGAGGGTGTGAAACAGTCCAGGAAAGAGAAAATTAGGAGTGTGTAGATTTTGGACTTTCAACTGTACTTTATCAATAGCGAAAGCTGTAAAACTAAGACCCATCACCCCTAATTAACATTCATATTACACCACAGTAATAGTCTGATATTAATAAAACTAAAAAATTAAACTTGATGTGAAAAAACATTTTAACTAAACTAAACATACAAACTAAACTTTTGAAGAAAAAAAAAAAAAAAGCCACGATGTAAAATTTGACATCCCCGTCTTAAATTATCTGCACAATCGATCTATACACCGATATACATGATATATATTTACCTGGACATCTTTGACCTCGATGAGACGGATGACGAAGTTGTCCAGGTGCTGGTCTTTGATAAGTGTTATCTGTAATCTGTCATCCACCATCTCTGCCGTCCTCGGCGTGTCCGGCCAGTACCGCTGACATTTGACTTTCCCCCCCTCAACCTCCTGGGTCATCATTGCAATCACATTGGACTTCTGCTCCCACACCATCTGCCAGAAGTCCCCTAGAGTAGTGGGTAAGGGTCCTTGACAGGCAATGTACATGAAGTTCTCGTCCTTCACCGACATATTAATGAAGTTGGCGTTGATGTAGCCTCCGTCTTTGCCGAGGACAACACGAGTTGTGTCAACTAGAAGAGACATCATGAAAAACAAGTTTCAGGATTAAAATTTGAATTCAGAGAAAAAGTACTAAAAAAAGCCATTAAAGTGCAGTGGATGTACTGTATATAAAAGACGATGTAGCCTCAGACCATTAATGGAGGCACAAGTGCTGTGGTTGGAGCATGAGGGGACAGTAAACATTTTATTGACAACTTTGTGGTTTCAGTTGTTAGTTCTTATTTAATAGAGAACAAAGTTTATTTTGAGATGGGACTACTTTGCACATGACAAGTCCCTACAGTTCAAGTGTGGAGTGTCTAGGGGTGGGGAAGAGGGAACTGATAAAGCATAGTATCATAATATATTGAGTGGCAATATTGTATCGATATATCCATCCATCCATCCATCCATCCATCCATCCATCCATCCATCCATCCATTTTCTTCCGCTTATCCGGGGCTGGGTTGCGTGGGCAGCAGCCCAAGCAGAGAAGCCCAGACCTCCCTCTCCCCAGCCACCTCCTCCAGCTTATCCGGGGGAACACCAAGGCGTTCCCAGGCCAGATGAGAGATATAATCTCTCCAGCGTGGCCTCCTCCCAGTGGGACATGGCTGGAAAACCTCACCCACGAGGCGCCCAGGAGGCATCCTTGTCAGATGCCCAAACCACCTCAACTGGCTCCTTTCGATGTGGAGGAGCAGCGGCTCTACTCTGAGCCCCTCCCAAATGGCCGAACTTCTCACCCTATCTCTAAGGGAGAGGCCAGCCACCCTTCGGAGGAAGCCCATTTCCGCTGCTTGTATTCGCGATCTCGTTCTTTCGGTCACTACCCACAGCTTGTGGCCATAGGTGAGGGTAGGGACGTAGATCGGCCAGTAAATTGAGAGCTTCGCTTTTACACTCAGCTCTCTCTTCACCACAACAGACCGGTACAGCGTCCGCATCACTGCAGCCGCTGCACCAATCCGTCTGTCGATCTCCCGCTCCCTTCTCCCATCACTCGTGAACAAGACCCCGAGATACTTAAACTCCTCCACTTGTATCGATATAGGGACACCAAATATTAGCATCTTATTATATAAAATGTCAATAAAATTATAACTCTTTAGTACTAGCATAATAAATCAATTACTTTTTCAATCCAAAATAGCATTCAGCATGCGGGACGAAGTTGGTAAAACTACAATGGACATATCAAAGAAAGAAATCAGGAAAGTGCTGTCTATATAAAAATATGGACCCATTTTGGAATTTCCTAAAAAAAATAAAAGAAAAAAAAAAAAAAGATGGAATAAACACATGGTATTTAAAATGAGGTCCACATCAAAGTAAAATACTCTTGGGATAATACGAGTATAAGGGCTCATGTCACAAACTGCCAAAACTTGCTGAGAATGGCAAGGTAACCAGCTCAACCCAAAAACCAACCAACACTGGGCTCACTTAGTTTGACAAATCTAGGCCCCAATTTAGAGGAAGTCAAGAAATCACCTATTTTATGTGAAAATATCTGCATCCACACAACACAGAGAAAAAATATGAATAGGGAACAGCATGTTAAAAACACTGGAAGCCAGGTGTGCGACACTTCTCTACAGTGAAGTCAAGGGTGACACTGAGGAAAGTTTGCGAAAGGGTTGCAATAAGTTGTGTTGGAAAAGGTCATAAAGTAGAAAATATTGCAATATATGCTATTGTAATGTGACAATGTATTTGAAATTCAATACTATATGTTGGGTTAGTATCATTATAATATCTTATCTTGTATTTTTGGCTTTCAGGTGATTCCAGTTACTCTGACAGTGACTTTGCTTTCAGATCCACACTTCGTTTGTCATACATGGACCAAGATGGGGACCGCTAAAACGCTCAAACTGAGATTTCACAACAGTAGTCTACAAACCAGTGGGTGATGTCACAGTGGCTACATCCATCGTTCATACACAGTTCATGGTCCATGATATTAATAGTGATCACATAGGGAACTGCTAGTTTTTCTTACAGGGGACAATATTCTTATAGCGGTTCTTCTTCTTGTTCTCCTTCGTCTGACCGATCAAACAGTCATCCAGCGGCTGGAGATTCTGAAGATTCTGCCAGAACGGAAAATGGATATTCAGAAAAATCTAATGAAAACTATTGTCATTTATTCTTTGGCAATGAAATTCAAAGAGTCATACTTCAAACTCCTGTAGAGGCACTTTCTGTTCCAAAAGTCCCCTCATCGTGCGAACCACGCTGTTGAGCTTTTGTCCTGTGTACTGGCCATCAGGGACCACTCTGACAAGGGGCAAAGAGGTCAGCTCGTCCTCTGTGATGATTGGCCCGTCTGTGCAAAGACATAAACGAGGGAATTAAAAGTTTTGTAAGTAACTTATGACAATTATTAGCATGTATTGTCTGAGACATTGACTCCTACCATCTTCTGACTTTGAGTTCATGTTTTCAATTGGCAGTTCATCGCTTCCCCACGTGATTTCATCATCGTCTGGCTGCCCAGCACTCATCTGCAGGTAGCTGTTGGTTCAACACAAACAGCCAAGAGGTCTTAATATAAATGATGTACAACCTTAAATGTGATGAGTGGACATCTAAAAAGTAAAATCGTACTTTTCATTGTGTGGATCGTCAACACTTTCCTCATTCCATCTCACCTTTCGGGAGTTCTGCAGTAAAAAAAAACAAACAAAAAACAAATGACACAAACAAAACAACATCATAAAAAAACAGACTGTTGTTTCTGTGGTTTCTCAAATGATTAGTTTGATTTGTACCTCAGGAGAATCTTCTGGTATAGAAGAGCCATCGCCGTCCGTGTCCTCCGAAAGCTCTGTGCTCTGCTCGGTCTCTCTCCTCTCTCCCAGTTCACCATCATAGTCTGTGAAATATGGGAATGTAGTCCATGTTGTTGTTTTTTTTACACATTTATAACTTTCCAGTTCATTCTGCAGCCTGTGTGTGTTATACCTATTGGTGGTATGACAGGACACAGCTTAGTCTTCATGCTACTGTCGCCACTCAGACCTGAAAGAAACACGAGCAGGTTGCTTTAGAAAATATTCAGAAAAAAAATACACTCATAAGACAGAAGTTTAAAAAATACAAGTGCATGATTTTACCAGTATTTCCATTGCACTTGTCGGAGTTGATGGGTAGAGAGGCCAGGTATGTGTTTGGGTTCTGGTCTGGTGGTCTGGATACAATAAGATGCACCAGGCCTTTAGTTTTACGGATGGTGGTGACAGCTTTGGTATGGGACACACCTGTCATTAGCTCTTCATTCACCTACAAGACAGAAAGCCAGTCAGTCAGTATACAGTCTCAGAAAATCCACAGAAAATCCTTTCTTTACTTTGTAGCCAATTATTTACAGAATGTTTACAAAAAGAAAATGCTTTTTGTAAACATTTTGAATTCGGTGCTATTGTAACACAGAATTTAAGAAATTCATGTTAAAAAAAAAATAAAAATCTACAATTAAATCACAATGTAATGTGTTTTGTTCAACAAAGCACATCGCAAGTCCAAAAACACTCACTTTAAGCAGCCTGTCTCCTACTTGCAGCTTGCCTGAGGACTCTGCTACTCCTCCTGGTGTGATGGATTTAACAAAGATCCCCCTCTCCCCTCCAATTACAGAAAACCCCAGACCTCCTGACGGCGGCTTCTCCAGATCTACCTTTATGAGCTCTTCCTGCGTTTTCAGCAAACAAATGTGCAGTCACCTTTGATTTGTCATTCAACACTTCAGTAAGTTACTTTTTTTGTTGGTTTGGGTAACTGTCTGTGTTCCATTAACAATAACACCTGATGAGCTGGGAAAACATAACCAACAGAAGAACATGTTTTCACCCCCAGGCACCAACATAATTAAAAAAGAAAAAACTCACCTCTAAAGGACAAAGTGCTGCGAGACCTTCTGTATCTCTTAATTCTTCCCCTTTAAGGAACCCTTAAACAGAAAACAAAGCTTTCACACCATCTTTAAATGTTTAACAAGTAAAAAACTTAATATAAGTAAATTTATTCTTATTTAGATCGATTTATCAGTGCATCTGCAAGTCACATTTCTTTAGATTATAAAGCATACCATTCATGGTGGATGAAACCGTTGTGCTAACATTGTTGTTGAGAAAAGAAAGACTTTTCTGCATAGAAACTGGCTTTCCATCCCTGTTAGAGTAAATAAAAGAAAATAAAAGTTACTGAGATTATTGTTAAGATCTTGTATTTTCTGTAATGTGCAATGCTATTAAGACAAAAAACATAAAAACAAGCACCAAAAAAAATAAAAAAATAAATAAAAAAATCACAAAGGATGGATGTTATTCTTTTTTACCTCGTGGCCTTTAGTGTGAGTTCACTGGGGGAGTGCTCCAACAGCTTAGTGCTCTCACTGAGAGTCAGGTCCTGGGTAGGGGCCCCATTGATGTAATGGATTAGGTCAAGTGGCATTAAGCTTCCTTCTTTAGAGGCTAATGAACCCGGAAGAATATCTTTCACATATAAGACTCCATACAAACTGTCACTACCACCATCCAGTACCAAACCTGGACAATGAATAAAGAATGAAAATATTTAAATTTGATTCTTAAGAACTCATTTCTGATGCAACATTTGGGAAGATTTTCAAGACATTAGTGGCTGGATATGAGACACACCAGTGATATTTTCTTTTCTTAATCAAGGTTGTTTCTTACCCAGTGGTTCTTGGTTCATCTTAAAGTAAATGTCAGGCAGCAGATGAGCTTCTATGGGGGGTTTAGGAACCTCCAGGACCCTCCCTACCACCAAGTCAACCACCCGAGGGGCAGCACGCACAAGATTGACCACCTCAGTGTGGCCCATATCGCTCACATCAGTGTTATTCACCTGCAGACAAAAAAACCCCAACCCATTCATTCAATGTGTAATGGTTTGGAAAACACAAAGAAACAGAGAGCCAGACTGTTTCCAGTTTGTATTTGATAACCTCCTCCATATCTCTGTGTAGGTTTTCAGTCATCCAGGTCATAAAAATCCAAGGAGCTTGGAAAGAAAAGCGACTCGACTTCTTTAAGTTTCCATAGTGTTCATTGATGTAGTTTCATTCTTTAGTTGGATACCTACAACTGAGGCAGTGGAGACTGTCAGAAAACGACTACAGCAAGACAGTGTCTTAGAAAACAGAACTAGCTTTACCCCCAATCAGATTTGCACACTATTAGACCTCTGCCTTAGCGCCACATAATTTAAATACAACAAGGATTTCTACAGACAAAAACATGGATGTGTCATGGCCTACCCAGTGTCATCCATTGTAGCCAACCTTTACATGGAGCTAGTAGAAAGTAAAGTTCTTGGCTCTTTCAGAGGGACAGCACCTAGCCACTGGTACAGATATATGATACAGACTGTTCACATCAACAAACAAAGTCACCAGGGAAGCCATTTCTGGATCGTGCTGTGCACACTGAGGGGAATGGAAACCTCAACATTAAAGTTTAGCCCACACACACAAACCAGTACCTACTTTTTGACTCCCACAACTCTCTGGAACACAAACTTAGAGTAAACAGGACTCTGCAAAACCGGGAATAAAACATTCCCTCTAAGCTAGACAGGAAAGAAAGGAACACACACATGTAGAGAAAGCTCTTAAAACATGTGGTTATCCCAACAGGGCTTTCATCAAATCAGCAAAGATGCACAGTAAAGAAGGTCACCAACTAGGGAGAAACAGAAGGACAAACGGAACAACATCCCTTATGTAGCAGGTTTGGCAGAGAAGCTCAGGAAAATTTTCTCTGAGCACGAAAACCCAGCCACACAGTCAGACAAAAACTGGTTCATGCCAACTCCCAAACACATACTAAACAACAGGAAAACCAAACAGCCACCTCATAAACACATGGCACAAGACAGAAGAGCCACCTCGACAGGACATCTGCATCTAAAGGAAAAAGGTCACTCTTTAAATGATGCTAATGTTCACATGTGAGACAGAAAAGGCAGATAGATGGCTTCTTTCACTCCTCTTGCAAACTATGTCCATGTGAATGACCAACCTTGAACAGAGGGGGTGGCTTACGACACCAGCTGTCTGCCATCTATAATCCAGTTTTGAGATCCCTTCCCAGGTGTGTTAACGCCCACTTACATCTTGCGTCAGTTGATCTCAATAAGTCACACAATAGGGGGAGGCAAGGTCTCAAAATGGTTTCACCTGAAACCTCTGCTGATAATGATAATCCACACCCTTTTTCACACCTTGGCACATTGTGAATAATGGGAATTTATACCGTGATCATTCGGTCCCCGGGCCTGAGCCTTCCATCTCCTTTGGCTGGATCCTGGATGATGTCATGGATGTAACATCCATGATCATTGCCTTCAGTGAGGGTGAAGCCAAGGCTGCCCTTTTCTGACTTCACCAAAGAGACCTGTAGCTCTACTTCCTAACAACAACAAAAAAACATAACTTCAGTAACAGGAATAACATCTTGATCCACATTTTAGTGGAAACCCTCCTTAAAAACTCTTAGATTATGATTCCCTTCCTCAGTTCTTACTGGGACAAATTCATCTCCATCCTGTCCATTGCCAGGTGCAGTGAGGTTCAAGGGCAGAGGTAGTGGAGGAGGCAGGGGATCTGGGCTTGGGGAAGACAGGGAGGACACCTTCGGAAAAGTGGATGACTCCAGATCAGCTCCCATCGGGGATGAAAGTCCCCTGACCAAACATCCACAAAGCCAAAATTTAGCAAAAACACTAATAATCACATTTATAACTGATAATGCTAATTGAGTATTTAAATTTAGATGCATTACCGGTTGCTGAGGTCTGATCTTGTCATTGACAGATTTGAGGAATAAAAAGCTGACTGCATGTTGTCATCCAGATGACCACTGCTGTCGTAGCGTCCCAGTCCCGGGTTGCTACTGGAGGTCTGGTAAACACCCCGCTCCCAGGTCTGCCTGCTGTTCTCCACAGAGCCTGCGCTGAAAGCTTCTTCCACCTCCTCATCCCCATCGGTGCTGTCGCTGTAGCTGTTGCGTCGGCCAGGGGTTCTGTGTAGCAGCCTCTCCAGGGCGTCTTCCACAGGGCCCTGTTTCTTACTCCCTGGAGCAGACGTGAGCCTTTCTAAGTTCAAGCTGGGCTCTCCAAACGTCCCTGGCGCCTTTCTAGGCGATGGCTTAGGTGTCTAGGAAGAAATTTGGTTCAATTTAAGTTTTCAACTAATGCTTGAAAGACTCTCAGTGATGAGGAAAATATTAAGTGACTCACCAAAACTGCAGTGTCCATCTCAGGAAGAATGCCATGCTCAGGTCTACAGAGAAGCAAAGTCACCTCTTGACCAGTTCCTCTCAGGGCGGATATCACCTCCTACACAAAGTGTAAAGGAACCACAATTTCAGACATATTATGGCTTCAAATAACTTAGTTCCCATTTAAAATCACACTGAAACAAATTGTATTACATACAT
Organism: Oreochromis aureus; assembly: GCF_013358895.1. NCBI lineage: Eukaryota > Metazoa > Chordata > Actinopteri > Cichliformes > Cichlidae > Oreochromis > Oreochromis aureus. The sequence goes on along the minus strand of NC_052948.1, from coordinate 48,166,166 downwards.
GTTGTGAGAGTCCTTTGAGTGGAGTTTGATTGACACGCAAGATGACATCGCCCACTTTGATACGACCGCTTTCTGCAGCTGGCTGGCCAGGAAACAGTTTTTTAACCCTCACCATGCTGGAGCCAGGGGGTTCGTTGGGGATGTTCTCCTCTCGGCTAAAACTGAAACCTAGGCCTGATGTGTTTTTCAGCAGGCACACCTCAAACACATTATCTGTGAAACAGAAGACATGAATTTGCAGTTATTGCCATAGATGGTCGATGAATGGTCACACAGAATAAGAAAATATAAAACCAGACTGGATGAATTATAACTTAGTATAATAACAGCCATGTAATACACTAACAACCTGTAGAGGGTGTACCCAACCTCTTATAATTACATGCAAGTAAATATAAGGAAAGGATGTTCTATTGGGGGGGTGGGGGGCTCAAAACTGGATTTTATTGTCTGATTTGGTATAATATTTAGTATATTGGGGACGTGACTAAAAACATACAACTTCAGCACACGCCTGAAACACAAAACAAAAAGTCCATTCCCAACTTATATTTATAACCAGTTAGAGAGAGCACAAAACTAAAGAAAGTCCAGCTGTTGTTGCAGAAGAGCAATTTGTGTAGATTCTGCCCATCTATTCAGCTCTAATAAAACAGTAGTGTGCAAACAATGGGTTCTACACACATGCTCATTTGATTTTAAATCTTGGTGTAACACTGCTAAAAAAAAACCATACATTGTATGACCAAATTTGATTATTTACAGGTGGACACAAGTATCAAAAAGAAATGGTGTATATACTCTTAAAAAGTCTATTAGCCTTTCAGAGTAATTATAAAGTAAATGTTAAATCACATATGTTCAATAATGTAGAAATTTACTTTAGAAGTCTGAAACTACTCTTTTTTTTTTTTTTCTTCTTTTTAAATCATTTGCAAACAAGTCTCCAGTAGTACAGGAATTACTATTCGTTTCCATTACATGTCCTGGATGGACCCTTACATTCTCACCTACAGCAAAGCAAACTCGTATTGCTTATGGTTGCATAAGAGTTAGAGGAGGTTGTCTACTATTCCTAAGATCAGTGGCTTGATCTGCTGTGTCCATATGTGGAAGCATCCTTGGACAAAATACTGTAAAACGCCTCTGAAGCACCTATCTGGGCTTTAAAAAGTGGCTGCAGGTTGCAGTATAAAAGTAATTCGAGTGCTAGGTGAGGGTACAAAAACAAAAAAGCAGCACTATAGAAACTAGTCATGGTAAAACGACTGTAAATTAGGAGAGGGTGGAACATTAATCAACTAACCTAACTTACTTGATGGTGCAGTTAGATTAGTTATGCAGATAAGTTAATACATCAAAGAGCTGGGCAGCAGAGTGGGGCATGTGTTGCCTTGGAGCAAGAAGGTTTGAACCTGCCCAAAGACCTGCCTGTCAGGTTATTCTAAAGTCCCATTTTGGTGCAATGGTAAGTGGTTATCTGTCTCTCTGCGACTGCCTGTTGAAAAGATAAGTGGCTAAATTTTTTTTTAAAAACCCTTAAAATTACAACAATAGCGTGGTGTGCCAGGATGAGAGGCTGAAGCAGAGGGTAAAAGAGTCTTCATGCATTAAACACGTGAAATTCACTGAATCGCACAGGAAAAAATTGGCACCAAATGAATATTAAATGTCTGAACCTAGCTTTGTTGCAGTGCTACGAAAGAAGTCAAAGGATAATCCCTCAACCTGCACTTTGCTGTGCATTTTCAATGATGATTAGATTACTGAAATTAGACCACAGAAAACAGGAAAACGCATTATAGGGCGAGTTAAAATTGGATCCCCAATCCCAAAATAAACCACACCACATCCTTTACCTTGTGTGATGAAGCTGTACTCTGGTTTTTCTTTGGCTTCGAGTGGCTGCTCCTTGTTCTTGGTCAGATTTCTGTCGTAGCCGGTGGCAAATGGTGGAGTGTTCTTAGGTGTGAGGGGAGCGTGGATGCTGTTTGCAGGTACGTGACCCCTCTCCAGCAACAAGTGCACTGTCTGAGCCATGCAGGAAGTAAAACCTAAGTGTCAAGATGCCAGCTAGGCAGCAACATAATTTAAAGATACTGCTCACATGGTGGCTCATGAGAACTGTCATCCCCTCACCTGCCCGGTGTCTCGGAGAGCCTCTACCGCTTGTTGATGAGTGGCCCCCTCCAGGCTCTTTCCATTGACGGCCACCACACGATCACCTAAGCCGCAGACAGACAGTTGATGCCCAAAGATGAAAGAGTCTAAATTTCATCCAATTTCATTTTTTCCTTTGTGCGACATATTTGTTACACCAGTGTCTACCTTTCTGTATCCTTCCATCAAGCTCTGCAGCACCTTTTGGTATAAGACCTTTCACATAGATGCCTCCATGTCGGACAGCAGTGCCAGCTCCTCCCTAAGATAATGACAGAATTCTTAGTGAAATGAGCCGAAGAGAAAATACGTAATTCTTTATTTTTCTGTGGGGGTTGATGGCAGGGTTGGATGTCTTTTATATGATAACTGCTTTATCTTTATTGTGGCTTCAGAACTGTAAAGAGAATATCAAACTTTACAAGATAAGTATTTTAAAGTAATTTTAAGAGAAAATTCAAGACCAGAAGTTTATATTTCGAAGTTTTTTGGATCGGGGGTTGAATAAAGCTTATACTTTGGTGCATAAGAACTGTCACAGGTGGAGTAGATGATGATTTTGAAGTTTTGCAAGTTTTGTCCAAAACCAATTTAAAACTTGGTCTTGGACACTATGAATCATGACAACATGACAAAAGCTCCTTTTCCTCTTGTTCAAATGACATTTTAGGTGGATTTTGTGATTCTGGAGTTTGCTTAGTTATTAAACAAAGCTCTTATTATTTTTAAATCTTCTAAAAACTTAAACAGATGTCAAATTTAATTGATACATCAATGTTTGCATACCAAATCAGTATTCCAACCACACAAGTTCACCTGTAACAGCAGTCTGAAGACACAATAAAGTGATTTGTTAAAGTGGTTTAGTGGTTTAATTAACCCAAGTCAATCATATTCAAAATTCCAGAGAGACTAATTAGAGCAGTGATTACTCACATCATTTAAAATCCCTACTGTAAAAGATACCGTGACATTTCTTTCTGTCAAATCCTTCTTGATTAAAAAATAAAGTTCACATGCACGAGGGTTAGTATTACCACAAAAACGTCCAACACACGGCAATAAGAAATGAAACCAAACCAAACAACATGTGAACTGGATGAGTCGGGGAAAAAAAAAGTGCAAAACAAAGAAAAGGGTGAAAACCTTGCCGAACAGTACCGTGACACTTAAGCCCAGGCTGCTGTCTTTTTTGGACAGCTCAATGTCATATAGTTCTCCTGGATGGAGACTATTGACCCCTGAGGCATTACCATTTAAATTTTCCATGATGTTTTCCTGCAAACAGAAAATAGGGCATTACAGTGAATTATCACAAGCCTGAACATGCAGAAAGAAATCAAGGTGAGTGAGTAGACTGACTAAACAAGCCGATACAGTGAAAACAAAAAACAAAAACAAAAAAACAAGGAATATCATGCAGCATACAGTTGCAAACAGCCTTTCATTGACAGTGTAAATGCAATGACAGGCAAATGTTATAAAGAACAGGCAGTTAGTTGTGCCAAGCATCAGGTTATATGTAATGCTTGTGTATAGAAAACAAACAATCATATTCTGTTCAATTAACATAAGCAAATTTCTACTAGAAGAAGACACAATTTTGTGTATTATACTTAACAGAGCTCCTAATTGAGAGCCTAGGGCAATGTATAAAAGCAGGGAATCCATTGAAATGAGTCCATTTAAAAAATAAACAAACCTTTTTGACCTTTTGTTTCTCTTGACTACTTGAATAAGTCTCCTCGTCCATGTCTGAATCTCCCCGGTCAGAATGCTCAGAGACTTTGGGAGCCTCCAGCACTTTAGATTTTCTAGTTTTGGGAGGTAGAGCTGGTGGTGTAGGATCAGGACCTACATTTGGATGTTGGGCAGTGGGTGCAGTTTTGGCAGCACTCCTTTCTAGGTACTGCTGAACTCCACTAGCAGGGGCTTGGTTGGTTTTAGCCATAATGCTTGTCTTAGAGTCTTGAGAACTGAGGGCAGTGTGCTGTTGAGCTGGTGATGAATTAGATGACTGTATGCCAGCACTTTGTTGTGGAGGGCTGGGGCTTCTTGTTCCTGCATGCTCTTCTGAGGAGGTATCAACGTCTAGTTCTTGTCTCTGGGCAGAGTTAAGGGACTTAAATGAAGACCTGTGCTGGTAGGGTGAATATCCTCCAGGAGATTCTGTCGGAACAAGTTAAAAACAACAAAAAAAGTTTTGGATAAAAGTCAGGATCAATCCTGACAAGGGGCACATGAAACAAAAATTATACTAGTAACCCTGATTTTACCTTTGTAGAGCCTCTCTTTGGGCTGTGATACGACGAGAGTAACGTCATCAGGAGAATTCTGAAGTATATCAACCACGGTCGTGTGAGAAAGTCCTTCTAGGCTTTTCTCATTCACAGAGATCAGCCGGTCACCTGAATCAACAAGACCACCGTTGCTCACACAGACAACAACTACTCATATTCACAGCAAGACAGAAACAAACTTAAGAGCTAACCATCAGCACAAGCAGACAACACTATCATCTGAATACGGAAGGTAGAAAGTGGCAACAAAAAAAGTAGCATACCGGGTTTGAGGCAGCCATTGATATCAGCGGGACCACCGGGAGTGATGGAGCTAATGATGGTGCCAAGGTCTGCGCGGCCAGAGTTCTCTCCTCCTACAACTTGAAACCCTACAGGACAAACACACACGCGCAAATATATGAACCCAAAACTATAAACAGTTGCATGCAAATGTAGAGGCAGCTTCTGGCAAACACCATTTTTGTTTATTCAGCTGAAACATTTGCATACAGCAAAATTACTGGTTATCCAAGTCCTTAAAATAGAAAAGCAACAGCTTGCCTAAGGGGGAGTTATTCACTTCTTTTAACTCAGAAATCTGTCAAGTATAAAGCATGTCCAGGGTTCCCCGGGCATTTCCAGCTGTTTAAAGCAGTTGTCAAAACAGCAGAGACTGTGTAAAATAAAACCAATTTTATGAATATATTCATTCACTCTTACCTAGTCCGTATTTCACATCTTTCTTCAAGTTTACAGTTGTGATCTCTCTCTCTGGAGATGGTAACGCATTAACCTTTTTCTTTAGGGAATCTGTCCAAACAAAAAACATTAAATACATGACATCTTTTGTGACACAGTTACATCCTTTTGTGAGTTTGGTAAGCAGGGAAGAAAGCGCAGGCCACTCTGAAAGCACTACACTGTAACTACTAATCAGCTCAAGAGGACATACAGTGTAGCTGAAGGGCTCCCTCTTTAGTAGAACTGAATAACAAGCCTGAAAAGCTTGGCTAAGCTGGGATGAAAGTTGGGTTCAATGCCAAGAATTAAGCTATTAAATGGTGGGAGCGGGGCCAAAGCCAAGGTCCACAGGCATCGAGCACTGAGATAAAAGAGACTGGACTTGTTTTGTGTATATATTCATAGTTTGCTAAATCTCAGAGAGATATTGTTGAACAGACTAGAGTTGTAGAGAAAGAATGCTAAAAATGAGTAATAATTGGCATCTGTGGGAACAAGAATCGCATTTCCTTACGTACCATTCACAGATGCTGGGGTTGAAGGTGGTCCAGAGGAATTGTGCATGCTAACACCTGTGAAAGAATGTAACCCACTTATAAGAGCATTCTTTCAGTATTTCAGTATTTCAGGTATGACCTCTACAACTCTGATGCTCTGCACCGCTCTTCACAGGTCAGCATTCTTACCTACTACATATGCTTGGCCGGTATCCTCTATGGAAGAAGAGTCAGATTCTTTTTTGGACATGGTGCTCCAGGCTGCGCTGCTGAGAGGTGCTATGCCAAATGATCTGAGAAAGCAAAATACAGATGAGAAAAATGAGGTGTCTTCTACAACGCTGAAGACACTCTCTTAATAACATTAGGCCTCTGAAATTTCTAAGCTAAAAAATCACAGGTGATCTGTGAAGCTGACACAAGGGGGAGCAGCTGACACAAAACAGACTTGTTGCTTACTAAAAAAGGCACAATGACACAAACACACACTAAGGCGCATGTACACCCACACACAGACCCCCAGAGGGTCAATTACAGGCTGGAGGTAGAGTTTTATATGTCTCTGTAGTGCAGAGTAGTCTCAGCAACAGATCCTCAGTAACTTTAGTCTGGTCTGAAGAGACCGACAGTGAAACCTAAACACATGCGCAGGATCCCATACTGGGGGAAAAAGGCATAGAAGGACCAATAAAAAGATAAGAAACACATAGTTTTCTTATTTATTTTTCTTATTTCTTATTATAAAGTTAAATTCAGCATTTGCTCATAATTTCCTTTCATTACGTTTCATTAAGCATATGGGAAATAATCCGGGTCTTGCTTTTGACATGCTTTGCTTTTCTCAACTCACTTGTCCTGTTGGTGTAGGATGGAGTCTGTGTCTGAGCTGGCTCGCTGATGTTGCTGGAAGTGAGAGGCCAGTTGGTTGGCTTGTGGCTGACTAAGTCCGCTGTGCGACTGACCACGATACGACTCTGCCAGTCTGTCCTCCGGAGACTCTGGCATTTGCCCGAGGTTGTGGTGGGAACGACTCATTGCTCGGGGATTGGAAAGGACCGTGGAGGCCGCTGGATTGAACCCTGGAAAGTGAAGCTCATCTTGGACTAATACTGAGCCAGACAGTGCCTTATTGAGGGCTGCCTCTGAGTATGAGATTCTCTTCAGTTGGTCTGGGTTGGAGCGTGTCGATAGACTTGGGGCCAGGCTGCCCGAACTCGTCGTCATACCTACGGCATCTCCACTCCGAGAGTCGAGGGAGTACTGCATACTGTTTTCTGGTGAGCAGGAACATGAAAGACATAAAATTCTGTCATTCTATAATAATAATATTCATTAGTCCTTATTAACATGAGGCGGGTAATTCCAAAGAGCTAATTTGTTGATCTATTCCAATTAGTGTTGCCTTTGACAGATGCATCAAGTTAACCCTCATCTCTATTAAAAAACCAGCAGTGCTTAGCTGTCTATATATTCACATCTTTCTAAATATGAGGTGCTCTTCTTGCTTACCTAGGTCTTGCAGCTCCTGGTTGTTTTGGCGAGCCTTCATCTGCAGGTGGAACTTATGCTGATCCGAACACAGCTGTAGCAAATACTGACATGTCTTGTTGCTGTCTGTCTGAAACAGGTGCTTAATGCCATCTGATGTGTTCTGAAGGCAAATCTTCTTTTTCTGGAGGATTACAGACAAAAAAGAATAAAAAAAACGAGAAAAAACAAAGTGAAAATGGGCATCAATTGGATTACACTATAGTGGAAAACAAATATTGGTATACTGTGGTACAGGTTTATGTAGAATAAGAGACAAGCACGTACTGCAAACGAAATCTTCTTTGTCTCCCTCCAGGGGAACCTTAGCACTGGGGTACGATTTCCATTAAGGACTTCAAAAATGAGCACCCCCTTGGAGTAAACACCCAGCATGATCCCTGTCTGAGACCTCTTCTCAGGAAGTACTCGATGGAAGTGGACTCCATATTCTGTCAGCTTCTGGCTCATCTTTAAAGACAAGAGAGACAGTACTAAGATACTGAAATAATAATCAAATTAACATAGAAACCAGGAACTTTCCAAATGAGAACCAGACGGATGTTGTTGTTTTTTTTTAAAATTAAGGTCAATGAAGAAGCAAACATCTGTTTTTGTAGTCTCCAGTAAGACAAAAAATACAACAAAATGAAATGTAATCAGACACTTTGCTCTTGTTACGGTACTTATTTTTGGTCAAACATACACCGCATGTCAGTCCTTCTACTGAAGTAAACTCTTTGGTATAAAATAATAATTTACATCACAAAATAAAAACCTTGAGTTGCAATTGATTACTGAAAAAAATAACTTCAGCCAGAACTGAACATATTTTTGATATCTATATGAAAACTGAATTTAAGTGCAGTCAACTTTATTATTGCCAACCTTAAGGAACTCAAACTCCGCCTCAGATTCTGTTGCACTGTAGTAGTTGCTGTGAAGCTTTGGCAGATCCTCCCTGATGGTGGCCTGGCTCACTTTGTCCAAGACAGACATTGGGAGATAGTGCTCCATTCTGAAATAAGTCTTCCCATGGAGCTGCAGGGATCGAGATTATTTTTAAGATACTTTCGTTGTTTTATATATACAAGAGTCAAATGAAATACACTTTTTTTTAAAGTCATAAGAGAAAAGTAACTTTTAGTTGACTGATAACAAATAGATAAACAGCAGAGTGGGTACCTCAGGTTGATAGTCACCAAATTCAGCCTGCAATGCCAGAGAAGCCAGCAGCATGGCATCTTCTGTGCCGCAGCGCACTCTTTCCTCCAAGATGTCCTTCCTCAGCTGTAGGTAGTACTGATGTTTGGTCATAGCGTGCCTATAAATCCACAGGAAATTACTGTAAGTGGTTAATATGCCAACGTGAACACACTGTGTTATTTTTTTTGTGTAACCACAGCACACATTTGGCATTTAGGTTTTCCAGCTAATTGTGTGCAAAATGTGCACTTACTGTATTAAGTTGATATCATCAAGGAAGAATTTGATGCGGAAAAAAAGGTTAAAAAGCATGTCAGATCTCCTTTTCTTGGACTCCTCCTTCCATCCCTCTGGGGCCACTTTGGATAATTTGGCATCAAGATCAACGAAGAAAAACTCATTTTCTGTGTGTGATTTTCAGGATGAAAGGGTTAGAAAGTCAAGTTAGGCTGGCTTCAGTTTTGCATCTTTACAGGAAATTGATCAAAATGAACAACTAAAACCAACCAAACCGATATTTTTTATGTGTATTTATACACTTTTTAACTTTCCACTTCAAAAATGAAAACATTTACTTTGAATACAATTTGAGCTATTTTTAAAGAACTGTTTAAATGCTTTTTTCTTATGTGAGAATGAAGACCTCTGGGGGCAACTACTAAAGACTAAACAAACAGAGAACAACTGTGAAACACTTACCAAAATCCCAAAATAACATTAAAGCTGCAAGCAGCGATATGAGGGCCCTCGCACCCCGGCACGTCGAGCCAAGCCCAACACCTAAAACCAGTGCGTCCGATCTGATGTCACATTGGTGGAATTCATGCATTTAACCACCAGCTAACGATTCATCTCATTCAATCATGATTATAGTTGTCCCACTAGGTGGCGTTCTAACCATTACTGACAAATAGCATAACCGAGTTTTCCGAGCTCAAGTCTCATCACGCCTGCGACATTTGGGAGAGATTGGACAGATTACTGCTTTTTGGCGAGTGATTGGAACTCCACGTGCTGCCATGACCATCCCGTTTCCCTGGACGTAAAAAGCTTCGCAATTTAACATCACAAAGGTCTTTAGATTCCACGCACAGGAGATCGCCTCAATCTGATGAAATCCCTTGGAGGAGTTCGTCAAAGTATGAGGCCTGAAAAGAAGGGAAATTGTCGCCAAAATTACACATTAATTTCAAAATGTCTGACTTCCTGTTGGATTTGGGATATTGCTCCAAGAGACTTTTTTGTACATCTTGATATCTTCCAGAAGCTTACCAGGTTTCAGACTCATACATAAAACACAGAGCAGGGGCTGTTGATTTGAAATTTTGTAGGGGCGCTGTGGAGCCATTTTGCGCTATTCAATGAAAATGGTAAAATAACAAGAAAGCGCTCATCACATTGGAGGTATGCGCCAAATTTCAAGACATTTTAAACTTTCCAAGCCCCTCAAAAGCCACTTCAATGGTCATGGTGAACAGCGTTACCACCAGGGTGCGCCGTTCAGTTTAAAGTCACAATTTTCTCACTGAAGCATCATGAGGGACTGATGGTGCTATTCACTGCTTTTCAGGTGGCCACGATGAACCTGTGAAAATCAGTACAACAAAATGAAAGACATGACATTTCCTGCTGCCACTAGGTGGCGCTCCTCGTATTCCTGACAATGGGCACATCAATCTGTTCAGGGCGGGTCTGACATCATGCCTGTAAAGTCTGGTTCTGATCAGACTGGATTTCATTGAGTTACACTAATTTGTTTCTTCATGGCGAGACATCAATGTTCGCCACGCTGCTGGGGTCACACCCTTTCGCGAAAACTCACAGTTTTCACTGTAAGCCAAGACCAACTCCTTAAGGCTTTCCTGGAAAAATTTCAGGCTGCAGATGTCACCCATCACAATACTGTACACCAAAGTGTAAAACATGACATTTCCTGTTGCCACTAGGTGGCGCTGTCCCTGGTGTCAAATATGGCAGTTGAAATATGTTCAGGGTGGAGCCTTATCATATGTGTGCTCTTTGGTCCACGTCGGACCATGTATGAGAGAATGAGAGACAATAAGATTTTCGTGGCGAGTCATCGAAATTCGCCGTGGCGCCACGGCCTCACCGTATCACGAAAACTCAAAAGCTCCGCAATTTAACATGGCCCAGGTGTGCAGTTGGCACTGTCCAAATATATGAGTTTCTATGACAAAATCCCAAGGAGGAGTTCGAAAAAGTTCGAGGCATGGAAATGGCAAAATTGGAGCCAAAATGTCACTTTCACTTGAAATGGCGGACTTCCTGTTGGGTCTGCGTCAATGGTCCCATTGACTTTTTGTTCGTCTTGGCATGATACACATGTGTGCTAAATTTCATACATGTAGCTCAAAAGATGTGTTCGTAGGGCTGCATTTAACAACGCATAGGTGGCGCTACAGAGCCATTTCCCAGTGCTCATATATAAAACCATTAAAATACAAAATTTTTCACCAGACCTGGCATGTGTGCAAAATTTCATGAGTTTTTGAGCATGTTAAAGCCCTCAAAAAGGCAATTCATTTCAATGAAAAATAATAATAATAATAATAATAATAATAATAATAATAATAATAAACAGAGCAGATACAATAGGGCCTTCGCACTCGAAGTGCTCGGGCCCTAACAAGAAAATGCACATCCATTCTCTCACACACACCTCAAACCACAAACATACAATACCTTTGAGGTATGCGAGGCCGAAGAGATGATGCTCCACAAGTCCAGTGTGGGCAACCACCATGTCAAAAACGTCTTTACACACTGCCTTGATGTCACAGCTCAGCTCCAGCTTTTGGCCATTGAGCAGCACCACACCCACCTTCCTCTGCACTTCTTCCACCTTCCCACGTTTCTTGAGTTAAAGAAGACAAAGGATGGAGTAATGGTTTACAAACAGAAATAAAAACATGAATTCTCTGGCTTCAAGGTGGCATCATTTTACATTCTCACCATTATTGATGAGGGAACAGATAAGGGCACGCAGGGCTCGCTGGCCATCTTCACAAACTCGGGTCCATGAAAGTTCTACCACATAATAAAAAAGTCACTGTTAGATTTAAGTTTTATTTTACCAGCACACTAAAGGGTCTTTTGAAAATTACAACTGCCCTCTCACCCATGATATAAAATATGCATAACACAAATACTTCACACTCAGCTGCCACTTTATTAGGTATACCTATTCAGTTGCTTGTTAATGCAAATATCTAATCAGCCAGTCATTTGGCAACAACCCAGTGCATTTAGGCATGGAGATATGGTGTAAACGACCTGCTTAAGTTCAAGCTGAAAATCAGAATGGGGAAAGAAGATTCATGTCAATCTGAATGTGGCACGGTTGTTGGTGCCAGATGTGCTGGACTGAATATTTCAGAACAGGAAACGAAGGCCAAAATTCACACAGGCTCACTAAAATTGGACAACAGAAGACTGGAAAATATTGCCTGGTTCAGTGATTCTTGATTTCTTATGAAACATTCAGATGTAAGGGTCAGAATTTGGCCTTAACAACATGAAAGCATGCATCCATCCTGCATTGTGTCAAGGCAGCTGGTAATGTTGTAATAATGTGGGGGATATTTTTCTGGAAAACCTTGGGTCTCTTAGTACCAAACAACATAACCAGCTTGAGTATTGCTGCTGATTACGTTGATCCCTTTATGACCACAGTATGCCCATGTTGTGACGGTTACTTCCAGCAGGATAGCATGCCACAAAGCTCAGATCATCTCAAACTGGTTTCCTGAACATGACAATGAGCTCACTGTACTGAAATGGCCTCCACAGTGACCAGATCACAATCTAATGGAGCCCCTTTGGGATGTGGTGGAATGGGAGATAGGCATCGTGGATGTGCAGCTGACCAATCTGAAACAACTCTCTGATGCCATCATGTTAATATCCACCAAAATCTCTGAATAATGTTTCCAGCACCTTGTTGAAACTGTGACACAAAGAATTAAGATACTCTGAAAGCAGAACTGGTACAACCAGGTTCTAAAAAAGGTATAACTCATAAAGTGACCAATTGTGAAAAACACTTTGCATTCATATGATGCTTTATAGTGTTGTACACATTTCCTCGTTGATTTTTTGTTTTGTGTTTTTGCTATAATTGAATCTCACATGAGTCAGAAGAGCAGGACTCCTCTTCCTAAACAGATATGCAAGAAGTTTTTCCAACTGGAAACCTTCACATCCTAAATTCCACCAATTATAATCAACCACGAACTCACTAAAAAGTCTAGTCCTGGCAAGGGTGCTTAACTTATTGGCAATATAATAATCTAGTATTTGGGGTATACTCAGAACAGCAACACAATTGTTACCATGCTTACCAATTGTGTTAACAAATACTGCTAAATTAGACCATACTATAAGGAAAAAAGGGAGAAAGAAAATCCACACGTCCCACAATCCTACATACTTTTAATTACTATAAGGAGGCTGAAATGAATTATGTACTCCAGTCAGCAGTTCATCTTTAGAGCATCAACAAGTTTGCTGCCAATGAGCTCATGTGAGTCAAAATTATACATCCATCATCAAATATTGCAGTGCAAACAGGCTTCAAGGCCACAAACACTAAGAACTTGGATGCCGTTCTAGAGTTACTGTGCTCCATAGTGATAAAGGAGCCTTTCTATTTAAATAAGAATGTTTTTGTAAACAAAAAAAAAAAAAGGCCAAAACTGCAAGAAAGATTATAATTAACAGAACATCAGTAATACTGTTACATGTGCAAACCTTGGGTTTGCGGAGAGGTACAGAAGAGGTATAGAGAGACTCTTGAAGGGCCAAGGGGTCATCTGTGGGGTAGAGGTTGGCCCTGGACAGCCTGTGGGCCATGTGGGCTTGAAGCCGCTGCACTTCATCCTCCTGCCTCTGCAGCAGCAACTCTGCTCCAACCAGAGTGTCATCAGCTGCTCCCTCATTTTGCCTGGAGGGAAAAGAAAAGAAGAGGATGGGCGTCAGAAGAGTCTGATGCTGTCTACAAGCAGAAAGGAAGCCATTCTCTCTGTGTGCGTGTGTGGTGGGGTTTATGTGAAGATGTGTCTTCTATTTGCATACTTTGTTTCATTTTTTTAATGTAACGGACAAGTTTAAAGCTAGCAGCAAAATGGCTCTTTGTGTACAGCTGATGTTTTTGCTTTAGCATTCTGGGGAAAAAGGGAAGAAAAAGGTGCTCTGCTGCGGGACATATTGTTGAGCAGGCTGAACAACAGCAGGCAGTTCTGATCTATAATGCCAGAGATTAGAGAGAGACAGAGAATGTTGAATGTGGATGTCACATTAGATGACCTCACTAGTGAAACATGGAGCTGACCTTGCCGAGCCACACCAGCTGTATGTTTGTGGCTTAGAGTACCAAACAGGATAGCTTCCACGTTCACCAGGAGTTTTGTGAGGTGGGATGGGTGAGGGGGATGCATGAGGGGGGTGGGAGAGGCTGGGCATTACCTGTGTCTGTTTGCATTGTGGCTTGCCAGCGACAACGCGTCATGTTCAGTTGGAAGTGCCAGCTGGGAGCCATACCTGCCAATTTCGCCAGGTTTCTTAGCTAGAAAAGACAGCAGAATGTCAGTACAATAAACAAAAACAAAGGAAAATGCACATCAATTAACACGAATACTTAGGTCCATAATGTAAATATGCCAAAATTAGCTATACAGGCTAATTTTCCTCTGCAGTCGCCAGTAGGCTGGTGGCATTTTTTTAAAACATAAAGAAAAGAAAAAAAAACCCCCCAAAGATGCAAAAGCATCCAAGCATAGAGGTGCACAAAAAAACCAAAAGGCTAAATGCTGTTTTTACATTTTTATAGTCAAACAGACACGCATGCACATATGGTGCTGCAAATATACCTGCAGGAACATGTCAAAGGTGCAATTATAGAAGAGTAAAATCAGCAAAACAAATGGGATCTCTGTTGCCTTGCAATAAAGTGTGCTGCATTACAGCAACAGTAGGTGTAACAAAGTAATGACATACAGTTTTTCTGTCTTATAAGTTATTACTGAATGCATGTTTAAAAACAGGTTTGAATTTAGTAACACAAACTAGGTTAGAGATGAATTAGAATTCCGCTACATTCTAGTGAAGAATATAAATACACAAGTTTCTTTTTCAGTGTTAAACTTTGGTGCAGGGTTACATTAGAATGGGCTTCAAGTCTTTTTGGCCTTTAACTAAATTTTGCAGCAGGGATTTGTTTTTAGTGATATGGAAAAAGTTAGCCAGTTAACGTCTTAACCTTTAGGCTGATCTTAACTGAACTCATCATTGACTAGCTCTGCCTTCTGCTGTGTTGACAATTTTAAGTAAATTAATCTTGAGTAGTCCTAGTGTGGAAACCATTATGCACACTACTACTACAATAACAATGAGGTGCGTTGCACAATTTCATTTTTCACTGACAGTAGAAAGGAATTCTTGCCTTGTGCAGTCTTACATAGTGAAAGACAACATGCAATTTGTTTAGCGGCATCAGGCAAGCAAATAACAGCAGCTGATTGGAAGTTACCTCAACATGGGAAACTGGCACGTCTGCTGCTGTGCTTCTAAATCAAGCAAAAGCAGCGGCACTTCACTTTAAGCCTAAAAAGTGCACTATGAAGTCACCGTAAGCCACAGCTCAGTATGGCTCTCTCGTAGTATTATTAAGTGACTGATTTATTCTCTTGCATGCACATAGCCAAGATGAGTTACATGTGTGCAGCACCTATCACCTGTTAGTTACATTTCACAGTATGCTATGTGTGGGTGGGACCGCCATTAAAAGCGTAATAGTAGTAAAGGATTTGTCAGTGGCGTCTTTTACCTTGCCTGTAATCTGGATCAGAGGAGGCGAGTGAGGGGCTTTCACTGGATGAACTGTAATCACTGTGGTACCTGTGGTGGGTAAGGACTGGGTCTGGCAACAGAGAAAATTATTTGAAAATTATGTATTTTACATACCACACAGTAATATAATAATAACAATAATAACAACAATAACAACAAAAGGGATAACTTCATGCACTTAATACAAATTAAGGTGTTAAGGTGAAGCCGTGTATTTGTCAGTGTTACATAAAACAGAGGTTTACAATAAGTTGTATGAGACTTTATGGGGCTAGGACAGCATATGAATTGATGGGTGCATGTTTTCATTTACTCCACAATCTACTGAAACCAAACGGTGACACTAAGCCTGTAAAATAACACACACAAAGCAGGATTTAGTCATGCTGTGGGTAAACACTCCTAATGAAAGGCATATGTACCTACAAGGAAACGCAGATTTAGCAAGTGTATGCAGGCATGCCTCCAGTCAGGTTAGAATGGTTTTTTTTTTTTTAAATTTAAGGCGTAAACTTTTGTCTTGCTAGACTGGGTGAACCACAGCAAGTACAGACCAGTTCTCCACAGTTAAACTTTTCTCAAAGCAAAGCCCAATTAACTCAATAATTACCTAAAAATCTGTGGTAACTAAGAAAAAAAACCAAACAAAAAATATGATTCAATCTGAAACTTACCCTAATGCATCATGTGCTCTTTGCATTGTACACAGAACTTGAAAATCCTGCTCCTCAGTACCAACTACATAGCTTGAATGAATGGGATTCCCAAGTCACTGCTAAGGCCTTTTATTTTACAGTTTCACAAAACAACAAAGTTCACCTTGTACTGATCTCTGTCTTACGTAAACATGTTAAGCAAAAAAGCATTGTGGCCCGACAGCTACTATAATGTTAGAGGAAGGAGGACTGGTTGGACTATCACCCAAAATAGTTTTCCATCTTCCAGTGGACGGTGACTCATCATTTCCTTTAACACAAAAAGGTGCACAGAGGAGCAGTCTTGTGTAATTTACAGCAAATTACCCATGCAGTCACAATGACTTACATTTCTGCTTCAAAGCCCTCACTGAGACATACATACGTGCAGTCACCTGCCTTTATACTTAGGTGAGTTTTAGAAACGCTGAGGTGAAGAATACAATAAAGAGAAAAATTATCATCATGAAAAAGCTTTTTCTAAGAAGTGGAGCTTACAACAGCTAATAAAAAAAACATTTATCAATATGGATTACTTAACAACACTTTACTGAGCTTCACAGAAAGGAGGAAACATGATAAAATGCAATAGAAGCATTTGATTTTAAAGGAATCTACTTCTACTATCTAGCTCCCATTACTCAACTACAATGTTTTGCTATAAGTCAGAATGAAACTGGAGGTTATTTCAGTTTTATCAACCTTGTCAAGGAAAAAAAAAAGAATTATAACCCCACTGTTTAAAAAAAACAAAACAAAACAAAAAACCAACCCCACACCCCGACTCCCTAAGTCTGGTGAGGTCCTGGAGGTGCTAAAAATAACAGAAAAGCTTGGAGCCTATCCCAGATAAATTTCATCCAGGGTGGGGCACCCATTTTGACAGGTCGTTGGTCAATCCCGGCAACCACACTCTTTCCTCCTCATCTAACCCGATTGCCTTTGGACTACGGAAGCAACCAAAGCACCTGGAAAAACCCATGCAGAAAAGTTTGAGCCCAGCTGTGAGATTACAACGCTGTGCTGACCCGAGCAAAATATAAATATATTTTTATGAATGTGGCAACTTGAATCTGTACACAGATTTAAGGTGATTCATGTGCCACAAACTCTTTTTGGTCATGGAAACCGCTCTAAATGAGTTAGTTGTAATGAAGACAAGAAAAAAAATCACCCAAAAACCCCCCAAAAAACAAGTAATTCCCAGGACCAACGTTTCAGTGTGTCAGGCGGTGCTTTTAGGTCATTTCAAAAAGTAACAGAGAGGGTCACGGCTGAGTGGAGAGTGAGATTTTCCTCATAATGTACATGTTTAAAAGTAAGCAAGGGAACAGAAGGGTTAGAGAAATGCCGAGTTCAAAAAAGATGTAGTGCATAGCTCATTCTCAGTGCCACCAATTATACCAGCTTTATTCACAGGAAAATATAAAGGAAACCATTAAAGGTAAATAAATAATGCAATAAAATCCTTCTTTTTCTTAAAGATTGTAATGACAGAAAAAAAGATGAGTACTTCTGTTGCTAGTATGTTTTGTTGTAATTAAATACTTTGCGTGAGAGAGAGCACTCCCCACATACTTGCTGGAAAAGCAGCCTCTACATAACAGTGTCTACATACTTTAAGGCAAAGAGCGTCAATTCTAGGAAAGAATTATCAAAGCATGCATTTACCACCAAACTTTCTCCAGGCTGCACTTCATCTTTCATTTGTCCTCACATACATGTTTATCTCCATGATCTGACTTTATGTAGGTGACACCTCTGCATGTGCTACAAGTGTCTACAGTCCTTCAGCTTTTAAGTATTTTACACTGAGAAAAAGACCCTACTCCGACTGTGCTCTGAGGTTATTTAGTGCCTGGAGGTCAAGGGACATTGGACATTATTCATAATGTGAAGAGGAAATAAGTTAGGTAGCTCAAATGGTTTAGAAATAACAAACATTGAACAGCTTTTCACAAAAAAACAAACACTCAGTAATCTCACCTCCTGCTGACTCAAATAGAATAATTAAGACAATTTCAAAAGGCTGTGATTTACAGACACACCTCCCCTTCCTCTGGAGCAGCAGCGTTCTGTACTGCTGTCCAACATGGACCCACCACGGCAGAAACCCACATAATCTGCTGCCAAGTGCCGGAAAAGTCCAATAATGTTAGGAATTCCCTCATCTGCTACGCATGACTCCTATTACAGCCTCCAGTTCGACAAGGAAAGCTTTGACTTATTTAAGACTGACACCAAAAATGGTGTGTGGGGGTTGGGGGATTTCTTGGAACTGTTTGAGACAGAAGAGCCCAGGTAGAGACATGCCCATGCACACAAAGGCATGCACACAAGCACACAAACGTGAGCGTTGCAATACATTTAGACAAGACTGGTAAATGCACGCACACACAGGAGGGCAGTCAAGGGCTGTTTAACCCTGTAAAACCTGAGACCACTGACCACTGCTGTGCCATCACTTTCCTGCAGAAAAGAACAGAAAGAAGTGAGAGAGAGGGAAAAAAGAAAAGGAAAAGAGGTCTCTGCCAAGAAACACATCCAACAAGGCCCCCTCCAAATGGTTCGTACTCAATTAGGCCCCATTCATGGTGTAGCCAAAGAACAGTTGGCTCACCCTTCACAGACACCCTCAGTCACTTCTGATGGCAGTAAACAAAGCTTCTCTCCAGGATGCTTTGTAATATCCATCATTTAATATTAATGAATAGATCAACCCTCTCAGTCTTCTCTGCACATTCACAAGCAATCACAAACACAACAGTAATGCCATTTTCCCCACAATTCCTTGGTAAAAATCTCAATTTTTTAAATTTTTACCACAATGTTAAAGCCTGCAGCATGTGACAGTCATCCCAAAGCTTGAGTTTAAATTTCTTTCAATATGTGGATCTTAAATTGGAAATATCTACTGGTCTTTTTTTAGTGACTCTTTAAATCTGGACCTTGTTTTTGTGTCATCTTAGCAGTTATATGAAGGTGTTGCGCATGCGACCCATAAGGTGTGAAGTGACAAAGTCTTGCACTTTCATGAGATGAAGAAATAAAAAAAAACCCCAAACCCTCAAATCCTCTAAATTACAATCAATACAAAGGAAAAGGGAGTGAAAGAAAAGAAGGCAAGAAGGTACTTGCTGGGGGATGAAAAGCCACAGTCGGGGAAAAGAATGCTTGGTTGGTGGTTCAGTCAGCATCAAAAATAGCTGCGAGAAAAGCAGGGAGGCTGAAGGCTGGAAGGAGCAGAGAGTGGGGATGTTGCAAGAACAGCAAGAGAGCAAGAGGTAGAAGACAGTGGTTTATTGTATGAAATCGTTCAAGCCTCATGCGCCTTGAACGGCTCTCAGCTGGCCAAGAGACATGTGACTCACTGCATAAACTTACTTTACTAAGAATTTCATAATCTCCAACAGGAAACTTAAAGCTCTTATAACAGATGACTGACGTGTTAAACAGTTCTGCTTGATGTCCTTGATTTCAGCATTGTTCTATTATTTTAAGACTTTTTCTTTCAGTCTGTAACACACTGAAAGTACATAACTAGTCTGCATCTATCTTTTATATGCATGTTTATAGCCATAATAAAAAATTTAAAAAAAAGAAGAAAAAAAAAAAGGGATTTTGTATATAACATCTCTGACAGTCAGCAGCAGGCTAGAATTAAGCCAACCTATAATTACTGGTCACTGTAGCAGTGACTCATTCTGTCTAAACCTTGCTGCCCAGTCAACCACCAAGCCAGCACCCAGTTCCCCATACTTCACAACACTTACGTGGTAGTTACTACAGATGGATACGCAACCTGTAACTAGTCCAACTGTCCGGTTGCTCACTTGATCCCGTTGCTTTAACTTTTTTTGTCTTTCAGATCAGGTCAGCTGATGACTCCATGCTGTGCCTGATAAAGCCATGCACTACAGAGTCTGACACTTCACTTACATCAACTGACCCTGAACTGGTCTGGTTTACTTAAGACTTCCTTCCTTGCCACAGTTGCAGACTAAACCCAAGAAATTTGTTGTGGCCAACCACACACATAACAGCAATCTTACATCTTTACACACTATAGGCCGCACGTTGTATGCTCCGACAAAGGATTCCTAACCACACATGACCAAAAGCTCAGATGTGTGTAATGAAAACAACCAGGTGCTTGTTGTTTGTGATGTGTTGAAATAAGGAAAGGCTTACGTCAAAAAACATCCCATGGCATGAAAACCTGAAAACTATGTGTAGTTTGCAGGTTTTCAGACTAAACAGCTTGTTAGTCATTCTGTTTATATTCAATCAGCGCCAGCTTCCAAGAAAAGGCCAAAACTGCCATGATGGGGTTTTTTCCTAAAAGTGAAAATCATTCACAACACGTTGTCGAGAGTAGGAGTCACAACCATACCGTGATACCACTTTGAATTACATGATTCTGGTTCGTATTTTGGTTTGAAAATTTTTCAAGGAATTTAACAAACACACAAAAAAATCACTTTAAACTTAACCCTGAAAACATTCCTCTGTACAAATTCTCTATTAAATTAAACCCCTAGTTTCAGCATACTCACCATCCACTGCTTGTCTTAGCGCCTGAAGTTTCCTCTGTTTTTCCTTGATCTTGTCATAGGCACCGGTGATGCCCGAGCCTACAGACAAGGCTGAGTGGTGATGAGGCTTCCGACTGTTCAGCCCATCAAACTCAAGGTATTGAGAATCCCTTTCTCTTAAAGCTTGCAAAGGTGACTTGCGCCTGCCACTGGAGTGTGTACTTAAGGCACTACTGCCTCTTCTTGCATCCTCCAAAGCCCCAAAGCGAAGAGCCTCTGGGTCAATGCAAGCCAAGTCCACAGAGGAAGCCCAGGTCTTCCTGGGCTGACTTAGCTTCAGTTCCCCACTGTAGAAAGGCAGAGATCTACGGTCCAGTTCCACAGGCCGGCCTTTTTGCTGGGGGTGAAAGGGGTGCAGATGGGGATAAGAACGCTGGGAATGGAGCGAGGGGGGCTTTGGGTAGAGTTCACTGGGTGAGTCAGAATTGGTGTGATAATTAGACAGGGAATACTGTAAGGCTGCCCCGTCATCCCCCTTCAAAAGATCCTGGATTGGCAGTGAGCCCATGGAACGACTAAGGCCTCGGTTTAGAGAGGTTTGTTCCTGAGTCTTCGCTCTGTAGCGCTCCAGAACCCGAGGGGCAGCACTCCTCCCTAAGAGCAGGGGAGAACCAAAATTTTAAACACCAAGCAGATACAGAGGCTGACAAGTTAAAGTGCTAAAATAGCTTCTTTTTGTCCAATAGTATATGACTGTTACACTTTTGCATGTAAAACAAACAACAGCAGCCCAAGGAATAAAAAGCTAATATTACTACAGTTCCTCAGTTTGTTGAGAAACTATGTTTCCATTGTTTTAAAAGGAAACAAAATTGTGGCCCAATAACTAACAATTTCTGCCACAAGCATCTTACAATCTAGCACTGCCTTTCCCTGAATAAGAACGTTTGCTTTTACCATCCATAAATTTAAAGTTTGCCTTTCCAGGCATATAAACACTACCAGTAAAGTCTGTGTTTTAGAGAGAAATAAACCAGTGAAGTATGCAGGAACAAAACAAAGGGAAGAAATACAGAAACAAGAGGGTAATCGGGCAGATGTTGAGGCCTGTTAAAATAAAAAAAATTTCCTGCATGTGGGTTGGTTTTAATCTAGAAAGCATATGTTTGGAAATGCATTAAAGATAGCCAGACTTAAGTCTTCCAGGAACTCAGGAGGAAACCTGAAAAAACGTGACTGAGTAAAACTGGAATTTAAAAAAAAAAAAAAATCCAAAATTTATGCATGTCTTTGATTTGTCAAAGAGGTGAGTTATACCCCTGGACACGCAGCCAGTCCATCACAATGATAACATGCACAGCATGTGTAAAAGGAAAAAAGACAATATCTGAATTCCCTAAGCAGCAATGAGAACTTGGAGCCACTGGGTTAAGGGTGACAGAGAGAGAGAGCTGGTCCTTTCAGAGGAAAGATGCTTAAGAACTGAGTAATACTCTTTGCATGTACTTTCCCTAGGGCTGGCTGGGGATCAACCAGGGAAACAAAGCACTGATACAAACAGGAGACCAGCAGCTACACTGGTGACTCCAAAATATGCATCTGTAATCAATGCCATGCCGTGCTTACATAATCGGGATGGAAGCCATGTTTGTGCTCTGCTCTCCTCTTCATGGCCTGGAAAAATGCCCGAGTTCTCTCAGAAACCACTGGGAAGATTTGTTCATATTTTCCTGAATTAAATCCGATTCGAGGTTGTAACTTGGTGTTCCTCTCTCCGACTACTTTCACTTCTTTCCCACAGACTCAAAGAGTGAGTATGTGACTGACAAATGGTTAGAAAACAAGGGGAGCAATTTACTTCTGATTCTTTCTTCATTAAAATATAGTTTTAATAAACATCTGGGCAACCAGCATCAACTGTTAAGCCCTCACAGCTTAAAGATTAGGAGTGAGTAAAACTACCCGGCCAACATATTACGATTGCGACCCCATGAGCTGCCATTCTTTCGTGTTTTGCCAAACATTTTAACCGACTTATGGACATCTGAAGGTGTCCCATGGTTTTTGGCACCACAGAAGGAGTTCAGTAAGTTGTGAGAACCCCTAGCACCCTTTTGCAATTTGATTGTTTTTCTTTCCATGAACAACTTTATACCGACAACAACAAGTGGCCAAGTCTTCAGAGATGAAGACTTGGCCACTGTCAGTATAATCTTCAACACAATGGCAATTCACTATTCATCTAACATATACCAGATTGTTATTTAATCTTCCATGTCACAATGTTATTCCCTGTATCTATCAGTGGACACATGTTTTGGTTCGTCTCTGGACTTGCTTGACAAATTGAATTTCAAAGTGTTCTCAAATGTTCCAAACAAAGCCTGCTTATCTAGGATCTGGTGATTTGTTTTAGAGAGAGGCTGAACTTGTGACCCTCATATGAAGATTACACAGAACGTAGGTAAACAAAACATTTAAGTGCAACGGACTAATATTTGCTGAGTTCGACACTAAAAATAAATAAAAACCTTATCGCGTTGGCAGCCTTTTATCCGCCTGCAGCCAACAGATACGACTCAGTGTGGAAATTAATGATTTTGAGCACACCACTGCAACATTACTGTGTGTCACTTATGTGCGGCTCATCTTACCTGAGGGCAACCCTTTGCCCCTCAGCCTCTCCCGAATCTCTTTGCTCCGCTCCGGAAGAGATTCTCTGTCAGTCAGCAGACCGTCCAGCTGTGAAAAAGACAGAAAATGAAAAACAAAGAGTGAGGGTGAAAGAAGGAAGACGTCCTGAAACATGTTCTATCAGCACGACCACATTACCTGTTGTATAATTCAAACCTAGTGCACTTTTGGAAGAGCTTGTTATAGCTCTTTAACACACACTTAGCGAAGAAGCATCCTTTCTATAAAGGCTTCCTGACAATTTTGCAAATATGGACTCCTAGACAGGAATGCTGAATTTCATTTTATATACATCATCACATTTTATACCTGAGAAAGGCTGCCCAGCACTGTCCTGACGAGTCTTCTGATATAACTGAAAGGAGGGTCACAGCTGGAGTTTCGGATGTGTTTGCTGGAGATGTCCAGGACTGTGCGCAGTGACATTCGACTCAATGTAATGTCATCACACATGTTGAGGAGTAAACTGTTTATGTGTTCTCCCAGCTCCATAGGCTGCATAGAGGAGAAAAAAAAAGGATAACACAGTTAAGCTACAAACAGTGAAAAGAGTATCTTGTTCTCAAGCATCCTGGCAAAAGGTTGGTCTAGATTTTAATTAGCATCACAGTTACTACATAACATCAAATTACATTTTATGAAATAATATCAGAATTCATCTCTCTGTTAAACAGAGAAATGTTTGGCTGCTTTTGGACCGAACACTTTATAGCCAGTATGCAGTTGGGAGGGCTCAGCAGATACATAACAAGCAGTTGTTTTGATCTACAGTAGATGCACATTCACAAACAGGAACTGAAGCAAGGCTAGGACACCACCTAATGTTGTCATTCTTTAGTTTCTGTTAATCCTGTTTTCAGCTTCTTCATTTTCTGTTTTTAAAAATGGGAAATTTTGGTGCTGTATTCCTGTGTTTAACCAAACAAGGTACACTTTCATCTGCACATATCTCAAAACCTTAAACTTTGTCTTATCATGAGAAAGTACCCAGTCCCTGACGGAAGCTTAAAAAACAAAAACAAAAGGCCCTAAAAACAGATTTCTGAGAGGTGTGATGGTCCCCACTTCAGCTGTTTGTAGAAGTAAAAACATGTATACTACCTCCAACAGTTATTACATTTTAAAACAGTTTCTGTTATCCAATAGTGCCTTCTTTACATGCATTTCTGTTCATTCTTCATGTTTTTCAACAAGTCTGATCACTTTACATCATGCTGGTGTATTGCCAGGGTATCACAGAAGTACTGTGTTGAGTTTTAGGTCATTTGGATGAAAAATTCTCCTACTTTAGATAAAGAATTGGGTAAATGATAAGATTTTAATGATACCAACTCCAGTATTGACTGGGCTTGTATCCCTGATTCTTTATCGATTTCCTGGGTAGTTAAAGAAAAGAAAGAAAGAAAAAAAAAGAAGATGACTCTGGTGCCGAAGCACCACTACTGTGATTTTTGCCTTGTTTTGCAATACATGACTGTCAGAAAAACATACCAGCAGCAATAACAGGTACTGATAAGACTGGAGGCATGTTGGAAGCTTTTCTTAGTTTCCATCACCAGTACAAAATATTTTTTATGCACTCCATCATCTTTTATTTTTTCATATTTTTTGGTACTGTAGCATTTGGCTGTGGGCAGTGAGCTAGCAACTCATTTCCATCATTTACCTTATCTTAGAAATAAAGGGGAGTTTTTCAACAGAGCTGAATGTCGTAATCCACCCATTCCACAGAAAAAATGCTTTGATTTTGTTTTTTCCTCCATATATCATGGGATTTTTCAAAATACGGGATGAACAAAGTATTTCTTTACCTATCCTACTGGAGAGTTGAGTACAATGACATAAAGTTATGTGTTTTAAATGCACACAGCAGCACCTTTAAAGGTGACAGGAAAGGCTGATGAGATGTGGATGGATGAGAGTGAATGGAGCCTCAGCCTTTCACTGAAGCGGAGCAGATGGCAAACTTGAGTGTGAGATGCCTCTAAACTGTGGGCGGTATTTTCTCACAATAGTGAGCACGCTGTGCAGATTATCTTTTACACCTGACTGACTCTGGTCGAGATATGAGCACAATGTCTTCAAACCATCTTTGTAAATTCCAGAGTGCCTTTACCTTTTCTTCCATTTCTTATCTAGATGTGAAGATCATAGTTTGGAAAAAGACAGATATGCCTGAAACCTCATTGATGATATATATACACACACACACAGGTATCTGTGGAAGTATTTGGTACTAAAATAAGCCTAAGAGGGACATGCGCTACTTTCTCCTATTCCAGTGTTCTCCATCATTTCGGTAGCATGCCTGTGCAGGTTTGACAGCTGAATTTTAAGTAATGCCACAATGCTCAATATGATAGATACTATTAAACCTGGACAAACACAGGTGTGTCTCTTCCAGTAAAACCCGTTCAACACTTACTGTATTTGCCAAGTGTGCCATTTAAACACCTGATGTCATATCTTTAGTCCAGTCTCACACAGCAAACAATGTACTAAAGCATCACTTCTACACTTTAAAATGTGCTGCTATCCAAACTCTAAGATTTTTTAATGTATATTCAGTTCACTGAATATAAAAAAATAGACTTTGTTAAAGTGTACACAAAATTCCATATCCAAAGCTGTCCAGGTGGCCGGATTGGAGCCTTTGGTGGGCCACTCTGGACCCCCAGGCCATATGTTTGACACCCTTGCTCTGCACATTTGGAAGGAAACGTCTGTGTTAAAGATTTACCTGACTATGGGGGATCTCATAGTCCGCCCCCCAGAATAAGGTCATCCCCAGAGAGTACATGTGCATCTGTGAAAAATAACACCACTTAGGAATCATATATAACATTATATTTCATTCACTCAAGACAAAATGCACGCAACAGTAAATATATATGTACAAAGATGAGGCACAAAACCTGAAAGCAAGTCAAAGATAAATGGACTAAGGCTCAACAACTGCTAAGAGTTTTTAGGGGGGGCGGGGGAGGAAAAAGAGGACAGGAGCTCTCAACCTAAATCCAGAAACATTTTTCCATTTTCCCCTCCTTACTCCTCTCCGCTCGTTGCATGGAAGAGAAATTACTTCCCCTGAATGTTGGGCTTGGTAGAGGAAAGAATAATTCAGTGACTGCCAAAGAATGCAACACTGCCTTCAAGGTCTTTTAGGAACACATCACAGAGTACAAATTTAAAGAAACACTAACACTTTCAGAAAACGTGTAACCTTAGACGC
Organism: Oreochromis aureus; assembly: GCF_013358895.1. Classification (NCBI taxonomy): domain Eukaryota; kingdom Metazoa; phylum Chordata; class Actinopteri; order Cichliformes; family Cichlidae; genus Oreochromis; species Oreochromis aureus. The sequence goes on along the minus strand of NC_052948.1, from coordinate 48,139,730 downwards.
TGTCGATTAAAAGCGACAATATGACCTCTATATGTCAAAAAAGAAAAAGGAAAACTTGCACATGACGTATGTTTATCCGCAGTCTGATAATGAAGGAAACAGATTATATTCTCTATACTGAAATAACTGAGCTGGGGAGACAGGCCCAGGGTTGGAAAACTGACTCAGCAAAAAACCATGTTGAGGTCTGTGGGTCTGTGCCAGAGACGGGAATCCAGTCATGCAAGGTTTTTGCTCTTCACCAGAGAGGCAGAGTTAAAATGAGGGGGTGTGGTGTACTGTGATCGCTCACAACTTCAAATCTAAATCTTCTACATGCTGTCTCTGCTTTTCCAGTGAAGATATGCTCTAACCATACACACTGACTGTTAGTATTGTCTATACCCAACATTTAACACGTAACGTTGCAGAACAGACTAAATGTACCAAATGGAGAAAATGTACAAAACTTTAAAAACGCAAGACATCTGACAAAACAAAGACAAAAACTCGTGATAGACAATACAGAGAGGACAAAAATAGCTCTGCCTTGTTTGTTCATTTTCCATTTAGCATGTCATTTGCATGTCTTTTGAAACTCTGAATGCTAAGGAAAACAATGACTAACATCAGCAAAATGACGTAGGCAGGATCTTAAAGAAAAAGAAAAAGAAAGCAGGACACACAGCTATGCACGTAAGGAAGATCTGTCTGCCAGTAAAGATGCCAAGTATGTGTAAACCTTTCACAGTAATGATGCTTTTTCACAGCATTTCTAACCATTTAATGAACAATTATTCGTCATGCTTGAGTAAGTGAAACCAATAAGCAAAACAAGTTATAAACATTTTTCTAAGAATCATGGTGATTTTCTTTTGGATTGTGCAAAAACATCTTTGGGAAAGACAATTAAAAAATTCCTCTGTGCAGGAAACCCCCCGATGAGCACACAGGTGTTGACACATATTTCTCTAGCCAGTTTCAGGCTATTAAACTGATGGTTTTGTGCCAACAAACCACCAAAAGGCAGAAAAGTTAATCAGGTCTGACTTAAAAAAAAAAATCTCCATTTAAGGGAGAAAATGCACCTATGTCATTTGTTAGGATACAACCTACATGACTTGGTAAGAAAGAGCGAATGTAAACATGGCTATGTTTAGAACAAGGGGTACTCAACAGTCGCCGACTGGTTAGATGACACCAAGTGATGGTTCGAAATGAATGTTTAGTTTAAACATAAGATTTCACTTAAAAATATGGGCAACAACAAGAGATTAGAGCACACACACACGTAGACTAAACAATTTGGCAGATGCTGTCGCCACGTGGTGTATTATCATGGTTTATACCTTTTCTATGTCAGAAACAGAAGTCAAGGAGTTCCCCTTCAGGACCTCTGGTGCTGTGAAGGCTCTTAAGTCCTGCTGGGTGACATACTCATCTGTGAATGAGATGTTGCCAGATGGCATGAGCAGGAGGGACCAGGGAGATATAATGAAGCCCATGGCTGAAGGGTCTGGAAATGGAAACAACATTTCAATGATTAGTTTGCCATCACGGTTGAACAGCAGAAAAAAAACAAAATAAAATAAAAAATAAATCATACTTTATTCACATAAATTCTTAGCCATTACCACATATTCACACAAGGACAGTGTTAAAGTCAATATCTGTGTTTTTAAGCTTAATACTAGCATCAAATTTTGTCTAAGCATTTACAGCCTGGATCCAGTGACTGTACACATATCCAACCACAGTGGATGTTTCTCGCTATGGCTTTGGCGTTTATGGAAATTCGAGATGATTGAAGTAAACAAAAACACATGTTGCTTTCTTAGTTGGCAAGAAAATAACTGTTGGGGCATGGTTGCAGAAAGGAATGGCCACACAGCGTAATTCTCTTTTCCTAAAAAGCCACAGCCAGTGCGATGTTGGGAGAAGGTTTTAAAAATACACAAAGGAATGTTTGAGCAGCGCTGCAAAATTCTTTTCTTTGACTGATAGTTAACTCTGAGACGAGCAGGGAGACAAACACAGGAATTTGATTTGACGCAAAAAAAAAAAAAAACCTCCTTTTACAAAGCTGGCTTTTACTAAGTAAATATAAGTTTCCTGTTTAAAAACTCATGTGACCAAGATCTTACTCAAAAGTAGACTGGTTTAGTAGTAAGTCTATCCCATGCAAAGCTTTTGCTGACCAGACTGACTCAGCCTGAGCACACACATTTCATGACAAATTTTAATACATTGCAAATAATGCAGAAATCATGCTAGAAGGATAGTGCTTGTCAAGCCAACAGAACACCATGCAATGCAACATTACATAACCTATCATCTTCAAATGTAAGTTTTTAGCATTTTGAACTGCTCACTAAGCTTAAGGAACAGGAAATAATTTTGAACAGCTATATTTACAGCCCATTCAGCTAGGAATGAGAACTAAGCAACTCATCCAGTTGAGAGCTGGTACCAAATTATCCAATTCATCAGAATCGTATGCCTCTAAGCTAAACAATTCCTTTTTATCAGTGCTGGCGTGTTTTTCTGACAAGTGAGCATTACAAAATGAGACTCATGGTAGCTGAGCTTTTGAACACACAGGTGCAAGCTTTTTTCCCCTATTTGTTTCTTCTTTAATAGAAAACTGAATTTGTGCTCTTAATAAGAACACTGACCACTTAACTTTTTTCCCCCAAAGAGTCCTTAAGTCACTCTCACTGAAATAAAATCTCAAAGTGAAGTGTTTTACATAGTAAAAAGAAAATTAATCATAGATGTGCAGCAGAGAAATCCACAGCAACTGTGTTACGCTATCATATCAGACCAAATCTCTGAGGCACTCCTCTAATATATAGATGGGACCATCATGAAGAGAAATTCTTACAAATTAGAAACACTCACCCAACACTTATTCAAACAAATCATTCTTATACAAACATACAAACCACTACTGTTTACACAAGAGAAAAAAACTGTGCTAGTGGTGTTTGACCACATTAGTACACTCAGAGTGCAGGAAAATCTTGACCCTACCTTTAACCACAAAGACAATGACAAATCTGGTGCAAAAAGCAAATATCTAACACACTTCACCAAAAAACAAAAACAAAAAAAAAACCTATTGTTTTCTCTTTGTTTAAAGTGTTTCTTGTCATAAATGGCCACAACTTCATCTAAGAGAACATCCAACACAAATATTAAAGTTAAATGGTTACTAATATTAATCCACTCTGCCATAAATGTCGTTACATAGCTTTTAACTATATAACAGCTAGCTTAAACATCTGCTCATCAAATTGTAGCTTCTCTATGCAGTCTAAAACTATCCAACTAAAAATATACTCAGCATAGCAACACAACTACACAATAGCAAAACAAAAATTATGGTGCATTCATATCATTGTTCTCCTACAAGTAAGTCTTGCCACCTAGCACCCATATGGAAAAGCCTTTGGACACATATTTTGAAGTATTATATAAATCAACCACAATTTCAGTGGTCATGAGACAGAAACCGCATGTATAGAGTCAGAAGTCAGCTCTGATATAATTGGTTAAAAGGTATGTTGACATGCCCCAAATATTCTTCCCACGGGAAGAGATGCTTCCATCAGGACTTCTGAGAGAAAAGACTTTAAACCAGGATTCACTCTGTGTCTCTCTTCAAATATCTCTGATTAGAAGAGAATATCATAAATAACTGGTACATCAATGCCATGTCAAGACTACTTTTATCGAAAATATTCCAAATATCAGTCTTTCATTCCTGTCCTTAATATCTTCAGAGCTTTATCTCAATAGACAATAAATTTCTGCATAAAAGTATTTGAGCATAGATTGCTTGTAATTAATGGTGAATATTTACAGGCTACGCTGATAAGAGAGGGTTCCTACAGCATTACCAGTACTGTCTGGAAATGAAACCAATCAGAAAAACTAGAAGTTGAACTCAAGCTGGTTTGTGCAGACTGTAGAAATGCACAAAGTCAGAGGTTGACAGTTTATTTGACACAGTCCTGCCCTATGTAATCAGGTGCAATTAAATGTTGTCTGAACACCCAGGGACTGCAATGTCTGCTGACTCACTTCCTCTGAGTCACATGTTGTTAAAATTTTTCTTAAGTTACAAACTGATATGATTGCAAGGAAAACCAAAAGGCATTTATAGGCACAAGTAAGTCACAAAGATTATTTAAATACATTAAATACGGCAGATTTAAAAATCCTACTAATTATGTCGTTCTCTGATGCAAAACACTGACAAATAAAAGTTTGCGTTGATTCAATGTTTTTACAGATTTTACAGCGAGGAAATAAAATTATGACAATACAATTTGACACTGAAAACTCACATGATGTTTTTTTTTTTTAAAGAAAACAACACAGATAGATATATTAATTTATTTTGAAATAATAATGCATGATGATGACAGAATAAGACCTCTACCTTTGATTCCATGTTCACCTACCTTTGTGAAAAAGTTCTTGGAGGCTCTCTGCACTCTGACTCAGCACTGCCCAGACCTCCTCTTCCTGGAGAGGACCTCCTCGAACCTCCAAGGCTTCTGCCAGAGACACATGCATGTTCTCTGCAGAAATACAGCAAGACGAACATGAAAAATTTTATTTACACAAAAAGACCTTCTGAAATCTACAGAAATACATATTTTTATCAAAATTAAGATTGCTGCCTTGAAATTTTAATGCTTCCGTCCAAGTTTTATTTATTTTTTGAAACGATTGCAAAAACTTTAAATATTGTTTTCTGCAAATTTCCCCCATAAAGACAACATTGAAGCCTGCCCGTACCCTTTAATTTAATTGTTTTGACACCTCAGTAAATATCAATAAACATGTTGTTTAACACCAATTACAATAGTTTCCGCATTTTTCCAAGGGTAGTTGCATAAACAGAGATCACCCTCACTAACTTCTAATGCACACTATAAATAGGCCTGAAATACGACATGATCTGCTCGGTTCAGAAAAGAGCTTCAAGAGTTACTCCTAGTAGGCTTTCAGGGGGTGAAGTAAAAAATATAGCAGACCTTTAATTCAGTCCATTCCATCAAATTTATTGATTATTCGTCCACTGATGTTGGACGAGAATGCCTAGCTTGCAGTCTCCGCTCTAATTCATCCCAAAGGTGTAGAGGTCAGGACTCTTTGGAGGCCAGTCAAGTTCTTCCACACCAAACTGGCTCATCCATGTCTATACGGACGTTGTGTTATATTGGAACAGGACAGGGCCATTTCAAACGTGTTCCCAGAAAGTTGGGAGCATGAAATACTCCAAAATGTTTTGGTATGCTGAATATTAAGAGTTCCTTTCACTGGAAATAAAGGGTCAAGCCCAGCTCCTGTAAAACACCATACTACACCACAATTCCCCCCAAACTTTACTTGGCACAATGCAATCAGACAAGTACCGTTTTCCTGGCAACCGCCAAACCCAGACTCATCTAGTCTAGTGCAGAGGTGTAAATTGTCACTCCAGAGAACACGTCTCTACTGCTCTAGAGTCCAGTGGTGGCCTGTTTTACACAACACCATGCAATAATTTGCATTTCGCTAGGTGATGTAAGGCTTGGATGCAGCTGCACAGCCATGGAAACCCATCCCATGAAGCTCTCTACGGACTGTCCTTGAGCTAATCTGAATGCCACATGAAGTTTGGAGGTCTGTAGTGATTGACTCTGCAGAAAGTTGGTGACCTTGGAGACGTAAAATCATAGTTCACAAAGTGCTTGATTTTATACACCTGTGACTATGGAAGTGATTAAACACCAGAATTCAGAATGGGTGAGTGAATACTCAGCAAACAGAGATTTCTTGATTAGAAAAAAAACAATCAGGCTCATGAGTGCAGAGATTAATTCAATTGTCAAGCTCTGCAATGCAACAACAATATTTTAATGGCTCTATTTAACACCTTGTGCACACTCGTTTTTCACATTCCTGGAACAAACCAACAGCGCCTCACAAAATACTCTCAAAATGCTTTCAGAGGCACAGAAGTCATTTCACAAAACATTCTAAGTATTTTTAGGTCAAACCCACACAGGAAGTCAACACAACAGGTTAGACAGGATAATAAAGAAGGAGCCTGCACAAATCCACAAGATGACACATATAGTTCAGTCTCATACACCTAAAATGGATTTGGTGCTCTCAAATTCAAGGTTATCAAAACTCAGTGACTCCAAATACATGAGTAACTAAATAATCTATCTTAAAGGCAAGTCCCATAGTGAGACATTTCACTCATGCTACTCTGAGAGCTGGTGTTATGCAAGTAACCAAAGGTTACGAAACAAAGACACATTCTATACTTCTAACAAAAGCAAAAACACTTCACAGTCCATTTTAAGCTACAACATTCCCATACCTCAGTTAAAACAAGCATCTCTATTAGAAGCCGAGGTTCGTTCCCATGCACGTAAAATGACAAAGGTCAAATAAAGTGTATGCATATCTCATATGTTAGGCATGTCAAGCGTGAATTTGTAGGTTTGTTTTGTCATGTGCTCTTGTGAATGTGCTTCTATCTGTCCCTGTCAAGAGTGAGCATGCCCACTCACAATGACTGGACAGAAGCATGTGGGAAAGCACTTAATCCACCAACTTCCTCAAACACAAGTACACGCATGCACAAGAAAAATTGGTTGACCCAATCTGATTTTAACAAATACCTGACTATACTCAGTCATATATACATATATATATTCTGTTGTTACATTCAAAACTAATTCTACTAGTGTCCCACACTCAGTCTCTGAGTATAAGAGGCTACACGCAAACACAAGCATACAATCCTGCAGCCTCTCAAAACAATCTAAATGTTGCAAATGAGCATCTCCTTAGTTTGCAACCAATCTACTTTAGAAAGTCTTTCAGAATCAACTGGATGCAGTTTGTCTACGGTCCCTGTGTGTATGTTTTATTCCTTTTCCTCTGTGTCCTGTGTGTCTTAAGACGTTTTTCTGCACGGTATGCAAAGGGGGAATGTGCATTTTAGCAGTTCCTCTGGCTTTTTATAATGAACCAGCTATTACTTGCTAACACAACTAAACCATGAAAAGTACTTTGTGTATACACTACTCAAAACACCAATTACTAAGTGTACTGGCCTGGCTTCTGTGTGTGTGTAAAAAAAAAAAAAAAAGAAGAAAGAAATACTACAACTGTTTGTATTTGATTACAAATACTACTAAAGGTCGGAAATCATTTTTATTCATGCACTAAAACTTAACTAGATTCCCTGCCACATAAAAATCACCTACAAAGACCATTTTAAACAGGAAAATAAAAACTATTTGCTGGATGGACACATTTTAACCACTGATTCAAAAAATCTACTATCTCATTATTTGTGTTTTTTACTGTCTCCACTGTGCAGCTGTTTACTTTTTCTGGCCTGTTTTGGTTTTATGTACTGTAATGTGATTCTAACCTCTGTTCTAAGCTGTACAACAGGAGCTTGTTGGGAACCAGTATTAACTTAGGTGGGACAATTGAATGTATTTCATGTTGCTTTTTATTTTTCCTGCATCATAAAAGGAATCAGTCATCTGTTTTACAAGAGCATCCGCCATAAGTTTTTGTTACCTCCATATTTCTGCCAACGCAAGACAAAAGACATCTTGCATTTCTTGAAAGTCAGCAGCTTCCAGAAAACTCATATTTCACATTCCCGGAGAACGACTTCATGTTCCAAAAATTTAAAGACTTTAAGGACCTTTTAATACATTTTTAATAAATTTAAGATGTAACTGTTGCAACTTAAATACCTTTGGGTTTTTGACTGTTTACCCAGCTATAATAATTCTTAAAACTTTAATTGGAGCTCTGTTACCTGAAGATTCAAATTTGTTGTCATTTGCTAGATTTTAGACAATTATTTCAAAAGACTAACCTACGTATTGTCGAGGTCATAAGGTGAGAATGGACTGAAACAATCAATAGATTATGTAAACATACAGAATAATTACACTGTTGCTCACCTGTTGAGACTTCACACCACAGTATCTCAAATACTATACAACAACATACAGGCTGGTACAAGGTGCATAGTTAGCATTAGTGGTTGTTAGGAGGATTCTTCTTGAATGAAGTAATTGTACTTTTTGGCACTTCTAAGATGCTTTACAAGAGGCAAATGAAAATGACAGTTTTATTTTTTAATTCACGCTTTTTAAATTCAGGCATACTTTAAATTTTTTTGTATTGAAAAATCCAATACATAATACAAAATGTTTCTTTCTCTTATAGTATGCCAATAAATATATTTTAAAAACAGAAGAACTATGGGAAAAAACAAAAACGGCATGTTCAGAGATATACATTAGAAGTAGTTAAAGCTAAAATATTATTGGATATATGGATAACTTCGACATTCCACCCAATTCCATGATACTGTTTTAAAGGGTCCATCTGTGAATAACTTTGCATGTACAGGTTTCTTTCACAAAAGACAGCAACACCACAACATGTTATATTACTAGCTTTGGCTGCAATTGCCTTTTATGGAATTAAAAAACAAAACAAAACCCACATCTGCCAAGGGCTGTATATTCTTTTCCATTTGGCACTTAAAAACATGTGTTAGCCATCTTGTTAGAGCAGCGGTCCCCAACCTTTTTTGCGCCACGGACCGGTTTATGCCCGACAATATTTTCATGGACCGGCAATGAGGTGTCGCGGATGAATACAACAAAATAAAACTAGTGCCGGTACCGAAAAAAAGAAGATTTATTCATAACACACGTGAAAAGACCCAGGAAAACCGAGTTAACGATAAAAACGATAACAAAATAACGTTGAAAACCGATAAAAACCCTGAAAACCATACATTTCACACCTGAGCCTCAACTCTCGCGGCCCGGTACCAAACGACTCACGGACCGGTACCGGTCCGAGGCCCGGGGGTTGGGGACCGCTGTGTTAGAGGATCTCGGTGACCTTAAACACTGACCACCAAAATTCTAATCAGTTCAGCCTTGTATCCAAGTGAGTTTTGTGTCTCATTTAAATACATTTCCTCAAAGCTTTCAAGAGATATCACATGAACATAATAGGATGTGCAGATACAGACATACTATCAAACTGTAGCGGCATCCATATCTGCCCAGTGTTGGTGGATGTCTGCGTGTCAGCAAAAAGATTACAGTTAGTGATGTCACTGGCTGACGTTATCATGTCAATTTTCTAAATTAAAAAAAAAAAAACATTAATACAATGCACTTATTTTTTTTTATAGTTACAATTTACCTGCCAAAGAAAATCTAAGAAATGCTAAATAAATAAAGAGAACAATTATTTGCACTGCCACTGACTATTCGCCATGTTGGTATTATAAAACATTGGTATTAACCCAGAATTTCACATCCATATAGCACACAGACTAAATAAATAAATAATAATAGAGCTTAACAATAAATCTGGAAAAAGGGGAACATATATTCCACTTATGATATACAATAGGAATAATATACGGTCAAATCAGCCCATGAAACAAAGCATCTGAAAATTACACTTTCTGTTTTAGTCAAAGCTATATTTACCTTAGACTTTTAGCTTTCCTGCCCAATTACTGAGTCATTAATCAAACTTATTGCTTCAAAGTGAAATAATGCTTTAATTTATTTAAGAATTATAGTCCTACGTTTATTCATGTAAGAAATGCACAGATTTGTTCTCCTTGCTGACCGGAAACACATATTTACAAACACGACATACCACAACAATGCAATACTATGTATTTAACCAATGTATTTACCCCTGCTTAAACCTGCGTACATGATTTACATTAAATCTACCCTACAAACCACTGAATGAGAAAATGGGACAAGGAATATCTTCTCTTATCTGTAGTTTTGCTTTGTTTTTTTTTCTCTTTAAACTCCAGCTACTGTGCTGCACTGACAGCTCTGGCTAATCTTCCCAATCGAGTGATGGAATGATACCAATGTAAGCAAAACAGGAAGCTCCAGTTTTACAGACTAATTTACCCTGAGCAGAAACTGTGAGCTCATTTCACTTCATTCAAACATAAACAACCATATTTGCGTCTTCGTGCGCATGTGTGTCACATATAAATGGCTCTGTTGTGTTGGTTTGTAGTGCAATTTCTCCAGGATATAAAAATGTCACTGTAAAGCTGTAAAACATTGTTGCTTTACAGCATATTTCCTGATGTGGAAATATGCAAATATCGAGGGCAATGCAACCGATTCAGAGAGTGTGCCTGGTGTACGTGGTTAAAATATGCATTACTGTGTTGCATTTATAAAATAATGTGTGTTTGTAGTGAGGATTTAAAGATGTAAAATTCAGATCACAAAAAAAAAGGGGGCTTTCACACAGAGGGCACAACAGCAAGAAGGAATAACCTGCCAATATCAAGCATCAGCCTTACTTCACACTATGCCTGTTACCTTGTTCTGGCATCAATGTACAACTAGCATTTAAATATGTTAAATATAAAACAGCCCATGTCATTTCTCACCAGATTGCTTTGAGCTGATAGTAAGGCAACAGCAACTCAAACATCCACTTCTTAAAACAAAGGTAAACAGAAAAACAGTTAAGAACAGGAAACTGAGGCTACAGTTTACACTGGCTCACTAAAATTGGACCCTAGAAGTTGGGAACAACTTGGTCTGATGAGTCTTGAACTCTATTGCAACACTGAGAAAGTAGAGTCAGAATTTGGCATAAACAACATGGATCTCAAGACAAAGGGTGTCCAGCTCAGTACCAATAAGTGTACCTAATGAAGTGAAGGTGAGTGAATGTATTTAGATGTGCTTGATCACAACTTTGAGACAAGATTTCATTAATCAGAACTCAACACAAAAGTCCCGCCAAAAAAAGTCAAGAAAAGAAATCCAAACAGGAAAACAAGCATAACTGCAATAAAAGATCAACCAAACAGCAGCCACTTAAAACATGTACCAGACTGTGTAACGTCACATTAAATTCATTTTCATTTTCTGTTGAAAAAATGTACTTAAAACATTTTTGAGCTTAAAATCTTTCATATTTGGATCAGATATCGGTCTGACACTGACTCAAAGAAGTAGCTCAGGTATCTGTGGAAGCACTGAGCACTGGTAGCGATCTGTCCAGTTCCATATTGTTCTGAATTTATTTTGCACTAGTTGCTAAAAGGACAACTCAACATACCACTGCTTGTGTGAGAGGAGAGGTCCTTAAGGCAATCATAAATTCAGGCACAGTTAAGCCTGTCACAATGAGCTAAAATGAAATGGAAGTAAATAAATCAGGTAAATAACGTAAACAGGTGAACAAAAGTTTATCTTATATATCTTGGCCCTGTTAAGTATTTGGTTTTTAACCAAACAATGGCAATTTAATACAAATGTTTACTTATAAATCTATTTCTTATATTTTGTTTTATAATTTTACAAAGAAACTAAGTAGAAAGGTAAGCTTAAGTGTCACGTGATGATGACTTTCATTTCTCCAATCAGTTCAACCAGTTCCAGGTATTAGCACACAACCAAAACTTATCTGTATCAGAACCGCCAGCCGAGATCGTGTCCCTACCGCGTAAGTTGGCAGCCAATCAGATGTAGCAAAGACACAAAAAGGAACTTAACAGCAACCATGTCCACACCTAATGTTTCATTTGAAATTTGACTGCATTACATGATATTACTGCTCTGAGGTGTTCCTCTTTCCCTTGGACCAAACCTGCGGCCTCATTTGGTCTAATGACATTTCCCTTTTTTGCAAATTGCAAATCTCACAACTGTGAAAAAAGAAAAAAAAAAAAAAAAAAAAAATCACAAGAACATGATGGGAAGTATCCAAATATCAGTACTGGTGACTGACAAAAACATGGCATTTACCAGTGTCACTGGCTGATATATCATATTACATTATATCATCAGTAGCAGAAAGCATCTGAAAATCCATTTTTCCACTTTTTGTCACCAGGGAACTGAGAGACCTTGGACTAAAACTTTCATGACAACTGAGGGAGTGTTGTTGGGTGACTATGTGTGAGGATGAGAGAGAGTAAAAAGGGTTTTACTTAATCTCTTAGGTCAGCTGGAGAAATGTCAAAGGCCATCGGTCTAAAGTCGCACCAAATTGTGAGCAAATCCCATTTAAGTGGATAATATGAAAAATCCAACATGGTTGTGGTTCTATGAAACTCTCTGGGGATAGAAGTGTTACAGAAACCATTACCATCCCCTAAGAAGACATCACAAAAGAAAAGCCGTGTACCAGTGTTGTTACGTCTGGCACTATGAACTCATCTGCTATAAACTGGGTCACCAGCCTGTTCTAGCGCTGTATTTTATTTCTGAAAATAATATGTGAAACAGTTTCCTTTCAGTGAATCTTAGTCTGGAAAAGAGGGTTAATGAGTAAGCAGGCCGAAATTCTTATGCAGGAATGCAGGTTAACCATTCTAGCCATCAGGAGGCGTGAAGTTGGAGGCGAAGTGGGATACTACCCATCTTGCTCATTACCCATGAGAATGGGGAGAGCGGGTGCTGTGAAGCCCGATTGTTTTGTGGCCCTTGTTATTTCAACAGAGACCTACAGTGGAATGTTTTTTATCCTCACTCAGGCTGCTGTGCAGGCCAGCTCCTCTCTCTCATTGGACTACGGTCCTGCTCATTATTGAGGGTGCTTAGGAGGCAGCGGGCCAAAACAGCGAGACCAGACAGCCTTCACCACCTCAGCACCCCATTCTGTTTTTCAAACTGTGGAGATGTTTGTTCCCAGATATTCCTCTGAATTCCCATACCATAGCTAGGAAAAAAGGGGAAACTAAACAAAGATTAGTCTGCTGCTGTTCATGTTTAAAAGCCTTGGCTACAGTCACAAGGATTTTAAAGAAAATAATCCTTGGAAACGTGATAATGTTCTTTACTCTGCACTTTTCCTTTCCTCCCACCTTCCGCTGTCACGGCTACCAGTCCACAAAATGGATTTGAAAACAATCACCTGCAGCTAAATAACAGAAGCACACATAATTCCAGTTTTCCTGCTGTCTTCCAAGTTCATCCCTCAGCAATAAACAAAAACCTAACCCTGCTCGAAATCATCTGAAAACAAGCCTAGCTGCACTTTGGGGGCAATGTGGCATAAAAGCACCAGATTCCACTCTTCCTTCCAAAAGCACAACTCATAAGATATGAGAAGGAATTTGTTCATATCCTCCAAACATCAGAGCTGTGGTCTCAGCTGGCAAGCACATCTGGAACAGAAGCTGGTAAGAGGTGGTGGGGAGGGGAGAGGGGTTACCCTGCGCCAGCACTGAGGTGAAAATCGTCCTGAAGGTTTTACATGCCAGGAAAATTCAGTACCAAACTCTGAGTGAACCTCTATTCCCTGAATCTTACTGTACTGTGCAGCCTGCAAGCACATGATTCGTATTTAAAAAACACACCCGTGTGTGTGTGTTTTGAATTTGAAGAAAGGCTTGATCAAGATATCTTTCGCGAACACGCCTTATGACATAAGCAATGAGAATTCATACATAGCTAACTAGGCTGCAAGCTACTGAGTTCATAAAATGCAACTTTAAGCCAGAATTATGGTTTGAAACCCTCAACCTTCACTACCTGTTAAAGTAGCTGATGTGGTGCTCCACTGCAAAAATTAATTTCCAGTTGTATTCACAGCTGTGTCCTGCTCATGTTTGCTTATGAAAGAAACTGAGCAGAGCATGAGTGACTCAACTAAATAAAATGGGAAAACCCAGTGGTGAGTTTTCATTATTTTTGACTGACGTACAATCAGTAGACATGCTTTTCCACATTACTTATTAATGTCTAAACAGGGATGCTGACAATTACAGCAATGGGACCAGTACCTTCCAAGTACGTCCTGTTAATCATCTCTGAGTGTTGGTGTTTGTCTTGTTTTTTGGTTGTTTTTGTTTTGAACAAAGCCAGGGTAGGAACCAGAAAAGAGAGCTTAGACTATTTTGTTGAATATCAGCCCAGCTCTGGACCAACAGCCCTCACTTCTCATTTTGGTCTCGACCTCATCCGCTCCATTTCTGTTAATCACAGGGTTGCTGTGAGTACAGTGACATGCAGAGCATGGTTATGCAAAAAAAAAAAACCTCACTCCAGCTCCCCCCCACCTCTTCCCAGCACACACACACAAACCCAACCCACTGTCTATATTCCTATTTTTTCCTCTTTTTCTTGACGGTGCCCCATTATAGCCACTTTAAACCTGGTCAGGCACACAGCCTAACCTGATCGTCTGCAAATTGACCTCTGACCTTAGGTTAATTACCATAGAAAAGCGGTGAAGTTAAGGGGGAAGGGGGCCAAGCTGCCTTCCCCGATAAAACCTTCAGTCTGTAGAGACACTATACTGCTTCACCTTTTGCTAGGGTTTAGAAGGAGAGTGTACGCTAAAATGTTATTTGCATTTCTCATAATTATCCAAAAATGTCCAGGTAGAATCACTTGAAATAAGTCAGTCTGCTAGTCTTGTGCTATTTTTGAGGTGGTGTTTCCACCCTCGCAAAATTACAATACGATGTGATTAGCTTAGAGATGCTCCATTTGTCAGGGGTTCTGGACTAAGTTAACAAGACATGACGCATAACTTTTAAGGTCGAGACATATTAGTTAAATATCAACAGCGCAGCCAGCTAGTAGTTCTGACGATGTTAGTTTTGTTATTAGTTTAAAAAAAGGGGGTGGAAAAGACATAAAACCTCCGGTATTTGAGGCTCCTCACGAGTTACTCAATCCCTCGGTTATCCCGGTTTGGCTAAAGTTAGCTAGGACACTATAAAGTTTGTTTACATCACTTTCTGAGCGGTTCATAAGAAGCTTACCGGCGAGACGAGCTACAAAATCAGCTGTGAGGGAAATGTTGGTGCTCGGACGAGGTTATGAGTGGGCATACAAACGGCACCAGACGCCATCCCATCCACAAAGCAACATCTTGGATCGTAGCTGTCGGCGAGGCAGGCAGACAGGCGGAGAGGCAACAGGTTTACCTTTCCGCGGAGCAGTCACCTATAAAAATCCACTTCCACTGAAGCTGGCCACAGCGAATGAAAAATGAAAAAAAAAAGTAAAACTGGTCTTCTGAAACTCCTCAGAAGCTGCGCTTGTTGGCCACTAAACAGTACTGCTCTCACCACCAGAGAAGCCAAGTTACCATTACTGCCGAGGAGTGGAACAACTCCTCCCTTTGCGCGTGGGCTGACTGGAAGTAACCAGACACCTTACTGTGGCTGTCTATTGGCTCTCCGCGAGGGGACTGTCATTTAGCCGTTCCTATAGTAACACAGTACCAAGTCATGGAAGCAGAGTATGTATCCAGGTCGCCGACGTTTCTTAAAAAGTGCTCTTATAAAATTAAATATTGTCCACTGAGATACATTTAATAGTTGTATAATATAGAAGTTTTTTTTTATTACTTTAAGATAAATTTCTTTGAAATACACCACTTCCATAGGGTTATGTATGGTATATGTGTGAATCTAGTAGTGAATTTTGTGTATTTTAATATAATTGAAAGGGTGTTTTTTAAACAGTTCTTAAACCATGGGAAATTACGACGGACCTGACCTGTTTCCTGTTTAAAATAATTCCAAAATTAACCATGATTTCTGTATATCCCATAACATCAAAATGAGTCAACTAAGCAGTCAGGAAGCAATTCACTGCTGAGTACTTCCTTCCTATAGGTGCTCTTGTCTTGATGGGCTATTTTTGTGGTTTACTTTGCGCCATCTTGTGACATTTATTCCTCATTACAACCTTTAGTAGCCAGATTGTGGCCAAGGGTTATCTCTGCCTGCCTGTGCCTGTTAGTGCTCAAAGGCATGATTATTATCACCAGCCATTGCCTGCAGTGATAAGGCTTGATTACTTGACACTGATTTTCCACTTAGATTGAAACCAGTATTATCATTTCAGCAGATGATGCCATTGCATATAAACCATTTCATTTTTTGCACAGGCATGTCTCTGTAGGTGCATACTTAGTCTATTTCTGAATGTAATAAGACAAATATTTTATGCATTCGTTATATTTTTAGTCTTATTTGTAGGAATTGTTATACTTTTATACGTATAACAGTCTGTTGGTGGGGATCTTACAACATCAGCACTATAGATCACCAAGCACAACAACTCAGTAACAGAGACAAATATGTTGTAAAAAATAAATAAATAAAGGAGAACAAGAACAACCAAACCAGAACAAGAATCATTAATACATGATATGCCTAACCATTATGGCTAACTATTATGACGCCCTCAATAATCCGATAAAATGATGATATTTGCAAAGATAAACAGCATCTTTGATTGGCCCACCAAAGAATATGTGACAGAAGATAAGATTGTCTCTTTATTTTCAATTCACTGCATTTCTGAGGATGCTCAGAATCATACTCAATCATTTGTTAGCTAGTTAGTTATAGCTTTCCTTCTAAAAACATGTAATATTTGGGGAGGCTGCTTAAGTTTTTTTCCACTTTTGTTACACTGTTATGATAAACCGTTACAGCTGTTGGAATGTCCTGTTGTGTACCTGTTGTCTCCTTTGACTGACTAGCCTTTAATCACTCTACATTACCTGGAGCAGAGAGGCCTCATCTGGGGACAGAGTCTGGATAAGCAAGTTCTCACTAAGCCTTAGTAAGGAGTTCTGAATTTTAGATTTCTTCTTCCTGCTATTTCTGTCAGTACTGTCCTTAATATCTCCTTATTGGCACTGGCCTGAGCCCTTGAGGCAATTTGCACTAAAACCCTGAAAGAGTGGATATGCCTGTCATGATAATCTTGAATGTGGGGCACCTGGAACTCTGTGTGTGTGTGTGTGTGTGTGTGTGTGTGTGTGTGTGTGTGTGTGTGTGTGTGTGTGTGTGTGTGTGTGTGTGTGTGTGTGTGTGTGTGTGTGTGTGTGTGTTAGGGTGGTGGTTTTCCAGTATGTTTAGCCTTTGGTTCCAGCTGGAAAGCATTAAAAAAATCTGACCCTCCATTGCACTTACTTTGAAATTTGGTCCTCTATCTGTGTCGAGTTAAAATAAAAGCTTGGCAATAAATTGTCTCAGACACTTCAGAAGTAAATGTATACAGACTGATGTTTTGAAGCTCTACATGCAAATCCCCCTATTGTCCCCAATGTTGTGTCAAAGCCCTTTTAACTTATAAGACCTGACCTCTGTACTCGACAGTGATGAATTCTCACACACTGAAATTCACTCAGAGGCATCAGACCAGATTATGCTGGTATTTTGCTAGTTTGTGATTACAGTAAGTTAATTCAGTGGTTCCACAAGCCTGGGAACAAAACAAAACAGCAACCACTGCCTCTGAGTTTCCGTGAAGCTGGTGCATTTATCAGCTTGGTTCAGGAGGGATTTTTGACAAATTATGACAGAAAGGGATTTTTTGTTTTTCTTTTTGGTTGCTTGGTTGGTTTTTTACAAGAAAAGACATTTTATCAGCTACTAACAAAATGAGCAATGGAAGATAAGCATTTAACAAAGTAAACCAGTGGCAGAGGCAGACTATTTTTCCAGAGTTGGTCTGGCTGAGACTATTACATTGATGTGATTATCTCCTTATCTTCTTCTTTTTTTTTTTTTACTTCTTGGCTGGTAAATCTCACTTAGGCTAAATACTCAATGTTTTGGTCCCTCTCCCTTTTAATTTACATATGCAGGTTTCCATGCAGAAGTCTCTGTGTGGAAGCCTCCTCACAAAGCTCACAAAACAGTTTAAATGTCAGCTTTGTTTAATGTGTTTGTGTGTGTAAAACTATTCCTCTAAAAAAATAACACTGTACTGGTAGTATCTGTAGTACCTTGCATATAGTCTTAGAACTGGCAGTAGTTTGTTTGAAGTGGTCAGATGAGTGGAGTAGTCGGGGCTGGCAGCAGACACGCCCCTGGAAACCTGAGCAATAACAGAGCTTCATATCCTCAACGATCTGCGTGACCGCACCAGCGGGACGGTACAGGATGGGATGAGAAGATGCTCTAACACGCCCCTCCCATCCGGGGGGACAGCTTCCATGTGATCTCTCCCTCTCCCCTCTCTGTCCTGGCTTTGACGTCAGACGTGCTCCTGTTCGGTTGCCATGGCAACATCGCCCCCCCATTCCCCCCCTCTTCCCTCCCTCTCCTCTCTCTCTCTCTCTCTCTCTGCTCTGGTGAGGTCCACAATGGTACAGCCAGCATCTTGCAGCACAATGGTTGCAAGGTGGTGAGCTGAGGGAGAGTGATTCAGCATCAGCAAACCTCGGTTCGGTCCACCTCTGCTTCTTTTCCCCCTTTCTCTCTCGTCTTCTTTTTCGGACCCCTTTTTACCTCTCCCTCCTCACATCAATGAACGTTTTCATGAAGCCTTCAGCTATGGTCTCCGCAGTGTTTCCCGTCGGGATGTTTTGAAAAGGACAGGCACAGGACTGGGATCGTCATCAACTGGCACGGAATGGTAAGGCCGGACGGATTTGTTTTATTTCAGTGTGGATGCGATGCTTGGATCTCGTGCCTGGCCGGAGGGTGGAGTGATGAATATTGATCGGAAGGGAAGGTTAATGAAGTCCACTGGTGATGCCTCAGTGAAGGGGGGAAAACGGACAGCGATTGATAAATAAATAAATAAATAAATAAATAAATAAATAAATAAATAATCAACCCCATCTTGAGTCATTCATAGCCGCGTGTGTTGTTCTATAACTCACTAACAGGGCTGTGGGGGATTTCATAACGACGCGAGCCCTCTCCTGACAAAATATCTCGCATCTTGCATTGCCTTGAACGCACATCGATAATAACATCATCCAAATTGGGTGAGAGAGAGAGAGAGAGAGGGGTGGGGGTGGGGGGGGGGGGTATCCAGGCTACCTCCCTTTCCATACATCCACACAGTCCGATTAGTCGGCGTTATGTATGTTTGATTGGCGGCTGAAACTGGATGTTGGCTGAGTGATGCTCTTCATATCTCTTCATAGCCTTACACAGGCTACATATTGGAGGCCTACATGCAGGGCTTGTCCCTCCTCCTCCCCCTCACAAGTCAACTGCGCACCTTGTGCATTATGCAGACCATCAGTACTTCACAGAGATGATGGGGGGGGCTTGCCTCATGTCTTTCATAAGTGCTGGAAAACTGTGTCCTCCTGCAAACAGTCTGTGCTATAGTGGTGATTTATAAGCCCATATGGGTGTCTCTAAGAGTCGTGGTTTTGCTGCTGTGATTGTTTATAGTGTATATGAAAAGAAACAGTTGAAGTAATTTCTGGGCTGTTTGTCATGAAAGCTGAACTTCAAATAATCCTAATCCTGCAGAGAGAGAGAGAGAGAGAGAGAGAGAGGTGCTGTTCAGCCCTAATGTGGGCTGCATGCTGTGTAGTGGATTAAATGAGATGAAGCTGCAGAGGAAGGTAATTTCTCTAAATCAGCTTTGTCCTGAGTGCTCGATCATTGGGAAGGCATGGCAAACCCACCTCACCTACTGCACTGATTGCACAGGTATGCAGACATGAGCAGGGCTCTCTGTTCTATTACTATTTCTTGTTTTTGTGCAGGCCCATAGTCATGGACTAATTGCTGGCTTTGTGCTGTGCAGTGGAGTCAATAGATGTTTGAAGGGATCACAACAAACTCTTCATGTTCATGACAGGAGGGAAATAGAGTTTTCTTTTTTTCTTTTTTTGTGTGCCGTGACCTTGTGTGCTGAATTATTCAGGAGCAGGCTTCCATGTTTGTGAAAGTGCTGCAGGGAACAGGCTTAACAGTTAAACAAAGCTTTTTTTATGGGTGTCTCCGCAGCAGCTGAAGAGTTGCTTTTTATTTCTTTTTTATTGGATAAATAGGCTAAAGGTTCTATTCTACCCTTTCTCCTCCTTGTCATCTTTAGCTGCCAAAAAGGAACTCCCCCCAAAACACCTCTGGTGAATTTCAAAAGTAGCTCCAGCATTATATAAATTCATATTTTAAAAAAACAGTCTATTTGATTTGATGTGATATTGACTAGCAGTGAGGCAGCTTGTTTATATAACGGAGCATCATCAATAGAAATAGTCACCAGTAGACTAATATTATGCTGCACCATTGCACTCATTTTTTTCCACCATTCTGTTTTTGTTTTGCTGAGTCTGGAGCATCAGTGCAATAATCCTTTGTTATGTAATAAAATAAGGCAGTGCATTAAGTTGAGATAATGGAGGGATTTCAGGCTTTATTAATCAGCAAAGTAGGGAATGTTATCTTCTAGCCATTATTTGGTTGGTCACTCCAGTCAGTTTCACACAGTCTGTGGTAATGTCTTTAAATGTCCCGTTTTGCCCAAATGGCACTCCTAGTCTTAAATATATTCAGCTGGCAATGCTATATAACAGCAAAGTCATTACAAATGAAACCACAGGGAGGAGAGGAATGGATAAACAACAAAAAATAATAATTGAAATTACTGTAGAGATTCATGGTAGCGAGTCTGAAGCTGAAAAAAAAACCTTCCTCCTCCTGACAATCAGTTACTTAAATATCCACATCAGTCATCTGAGGGCCTGTCTGTCATTGCTCTCGTTTATGGAAGGTCAAACTCATCATTAGATGAGGATGGGTTACTGAGGAACGCTGGCACAGTCTGCCATCACCCAGTGACCCCAGCTGAGCATTGTTCCTAGCTGTGGATTGGTGCTAATAATCCATATTACAATGACAGCTCAGTTATTAACTTGGGTGAATTAAATTCAACAGTTGTCTCAAGATGGATAATTAAACAAGAGAGGAAAAAATATGGAAAACGCTGGCTGTGAAAAAATGTAAGCAAGTAAGGGAGAGAAGATTTATTTAGCCAGCCTGAAGTAGATTAAGACGTGCTTGGTAAGTGGTCACACTTAAAATCACATAACTATTAGTAATGTCCTAGATATAACTGCTTAGAAAGCTGAAAAATGTGCTCCGAGGATATCTTTCATAGCATGCTCTTATTTATTTTAGTTTTAAAAAATGAAATTCTCGCTGTGTGCCAGTTTATTCCCCCCCGAGTCGCAGTATTGCTTACAACTACAGACAAACAGTGACAATATGCCTGCAGCATGGGAAATGCAGTTATGTAATTGGATTTGATCTGACAAATATGCAGCTTTTATTTGCCTTTACAGATAGCTGCGTGCAAGACTTTGAGCTGTTTTAGATTTGATCGCAATCTTCTCACACTGCATATGAAGATAATTAGGAGACAACAAAGGTCACCGTGGAAACTCAGGTGTTATCAAAGGACCTGAGGGTGGAGGAGTTACATAAATTCATCAACACAGGGGGGTCGATTTTTGTTGTTTTGCTCAAACTGAGGTGTTTACAAGTATAAAAGTTCGGAAAGTATGCCACAGTTGAAACAGAGCAATAGAAATGTTCACAGTTCACATGACAGTGCTGAAAACTTCTCTGTCATTATGCCAAAATAAAAGTTAAAAGTGTTCAGGATGCCATTTTTGCAGGATGCTCCAGTTGTGGCTCTTCTTCTTCTCCTTCTACTGAATGTGTGTCAGGTTTTGCAAGAAAAGCTGTAAATCAGATGATTGCACTCAGCACTTGCCAAAGGTGTACATGTCGTTACTATGCAGCCTATCAGAAAACTGCAGTGTCAGCGTGGTTTTTCGGCCAGCGTGCCTGCTGTTTACCTAAAGCAAATCAGAGGATGCGAGCAAGACTACGTACGAGAGCAGAGACAGAGGAGGTGAGCAGATTTGCAGCTGTGAAGAAACAAATCGATGGGTGTCAGTGAGCGTTCGGATTCTGACACCCCTTAGATGAGTCAGTCCAAGTCTTGTTCTCCTGCCTGGGCCCTGCAGTTACTTTTCTGTTTTCCCCGAGCCCAAAAGGGGGAGGCTGTGCTGCGTTTAGCTCAGGCTGCACAAGGAAAAGACGAGGCATTCGCTGCATACTGCAGGAGAGGCTGAGGCTGCTGAACCAAGCACTCACAATGGAGCTCCGAGGGAGGGGGAGGGGAGACAATTGCAGGCAGGCTGGGAGCCTGGGAGTGGGAATGGTGGGAGCGAGGGAGGGACAAAAGACAGGAAGGGTAGGGAAAAATGCAGGCTCTCATCAGTGCGGACGATGGAGGGAGGAATAAAGAAACAAGGGGGATATGTGCAATGTTGTGGTGCGAACTGGGTGACATCAACAAAAGGAGTGGAGTGGGAAGATGGAGAGAAAAGATGGATATGAGAGCAAACATTGGTATCTGTGGACATTTTGACTGGCACATGACTGGCTTTATTGTGCTTTATCATTACTTTTTAGTAGTCAATCAGCCTGACAGCACAGACAGTGCCTTTGCTGAACAAAGAATACAGTGGGGAGAACCGTAGAAGCACAACAATGCCATCCTGTAGCAATGTGCGTGAGTCCAACCAAAAAACAGGCGTAAAATGCCCGCTGAAAGCAGGTGAGACATAGCTACCACACAAAGACGAGCATCATTATTGCCTGTTTCCAACACCTGCACCTCTAACACTGTTCCTGCCGGTGCTTATTACTACACTGTACCATTGGATAAAATACTTTTTTTCTCTGTCTCAGAGGCCGCTATGACCGCTATGTCTACCATTTCTCTCTATGAATATTTTCAAAAGCAGAAATGGCAGACATAGTCAAACACACCTTTCAGTCCTGAGAGACTCTTGGTAGATATTGGCATGACGCCCCTTGGCTGCAGTTCTGCAGCTAGTAATGAAATGGACCCTCATGACACACAAGAAATATCTCATAACAGATCCTTTAATAATAGTCTGTGGGCTTTTAAACTTACCACACTTGAAAGGTCAGAGTCAGAAGAACTTGACGGTACCCCAAAGCCTCTTAGCTTTACTGCAAAGGTTTTGTACTGGTTATTAGTTTGGATAAATAATTTTAGTATTGGTGTTGACCACAATATTAATACACTGAGGCCCCAAAAGGAAAAAAACCCCAGCAAAATCTGTTTTTGAAGATTACTTTTGTGTTACCTCAAACTAAGGTTTGCCTTTCCTTTGACCTGGGAGACAACTAACACTGTATCAGGGCCATGTATTATAGTAGACCACCTCCAGTTCAGACCATATTAAAAGGAGTAACTATTTCACTGTATCCATAACACTGTATCTGTGATTAGGTGAGTGCAGCCTTTGGATAGCACTTGTTAAAATGAATGGGTGCAAAACTGTCTACTTTTTCAGCTGGCTGGGCTTTGCACTAAAGCGACTGTATTCCTCAACTCCTTTGTTGAGTTTGTAACTAAACACTAGCATGTTGAACTTAAAAGAGAAGAAAGACACCGTAGGAGGAGTCAAAGATGGAATAATAATCATATTCGGTCACAGCTTCACCTGTCTTAGCCATGCATCTGTGGCAGGTGCATCTGTGACCCCAGCTAGCAGCCTCACAACATGAGCACTGAGCACCAGATACACTGCAGAGCATCCAAGCTCTCCTTTCTTTAACATCTGCAGATACTTTTTTTTTAAATGGCCTGGATCAATACA
This sequence comes from Oreochromis aureus, assembly GCF_013358895.1. NCBI lineage: Eukaryota > Metazoa > Chordata > Actinopteri > Cichliformes > Cichlidae > Oreochromis > Oreochromis aureus. Next base: position 48,116,246 of record NC_052948.1, on the reverse strand, counting down.
GTAAGTGTTCATACGGGGTAGAAGGGATTTACCGCGAAGGTTACTGCAGGCCACACTCAAAACTAACTTACAGAGCGTGGTGGTCAGTTTTCTCTTTTAATCAGTTGCTCTAGTGTTTCTGCTGATCATGATCAAAGATGCACAATTTTGATAACCTGGCGTGGTAAAATATGATCTGCATTTTACTGTAGAGCTACTGTAGTTTGCCTCACCTATAGTGATAATGTGATTGGTTTGGTTTATCAAGGAAAAGCCTTCACCATGTACATTTAAATATCTGTATATATTAGAGCTGAAAATCACTGTCATACATTTAGTATTTTATGTGTTACACACACAGACAAATACACCAATACTCTCTTTGGAATAGTTCTATGTAAAAGACTATTTGAATGTAAATTGTAAACTATATAACACTATATAATATAAACCTTTCTGCCAGGTATGAGCAAAAAAGAAGCATCAGAAAATCTCAAACCTCCTACAGTTGATTGAACAAGAATTAGGAACTAATGCTGTATTTTAGGATCCTGCCTCCTACCTAAAGTGATCACTAGTTGCCTGAGGTACAGTTGTACCCACAGGGGTGGATGTAACACAATGCCCAGGATCCAAATAACAAGGATCAGCTACAACTGCAGGCAAATGCACGTACACACAACAGCCACTCCAGTTAATCCTGAAACGTACCATACATCATCTACATTAGCCAATTTAAGATAATTAAAACCTTTCTGCATTTCCATGCTGTCTTTTTCATTGTTCCGTTCTTGAGTTTCTCTAGTTGTCTCTTAATGGCAGTTGGTCACTTTTTTTGTAATCATACAATAGATTCATTTCTGTAAATGCAATGCTGCTTCTGAGAGAGTTTACTTGTGGCCTATGTGAAATAGCCTGAATTTGTTTGCACTGCATGATTTCTCCTCTTTTTATGTCTCCTATTTTTTTTGTGGATGACTGTTAGCAATTTTTGAAAAGATGACTGAAGGTGACGCTTACATAAAAACCAGAGCCAGTACTTGTAAAACTCTTCATTTTACTTTTTAAAATGTATTTATAAACATTTTTAATCTATTTTCTTTCTTTATTTTATTTGTTAATGATTCCATTTCTACAGCCTGCTTCCCCATCTAATAATTTGGGACTTAATAACATGCATAAAATATAAAGTTATTGTTTCAGTTATCTATGTCTCTTGTTTAGTTTAAGAAAAAAGAAAGAATCAGAGCTAAATCAATGTGTTGCTGTTTTTGTTTAAAGAAATCTGCATTAGTAATGATGCTTTTTTGGGAACAGTAAAGTGACTATACTAATAGTTATTCAAATATGTTAAAGCAATTACATGGTCTGGAACTGGGACTGATGGGAGTTCACTCACCTGGCTCAACTGGTCCTGCATTTAATAACTTTGACACAGGCTCTCAGTTGTCATTTTCAAACTAGGAAAACAAAAAAACTAAAAAATGTCAGACATGATGGCAGTGCTACTAAAGTCCTACCGACTGCTGCCGTTTTTATATAGTTTACAATGCCAAGACTCCTCAACATCCTATAAAGCTGTTGCTTTCTTAAGCGTGATGCAATGTAGAGTAATACTTCGGAGACAGTTCTCACCTTCATAGAGTCAATCCAGGTTTCAAAAGCACAGAGCTGGAAAGTGAACTTCCTGAAAATGAAAACTTTGTTCTTTGAGCTCCTGAAGCAAGATATTAGCACCATGCAAGGCATTTATGCTGCCATTAGCAAAGTTAGCTTTCTTTTAAAGGGAATGAATCCGACATGAGACACTGTACTGTTGGAAATTGTATCTGCACTGCTCACTCTAAGCTGTTTTCTACACTCCTGATAGAAACCCCTGCAACCATATTAAACATGCCCTATACATCACAGTCTTCTGCAGAGCAAGGCTGAAGGTGAAAGGCACTTTAAAGCAGAGTAAGTCATGCTTGTAACTGCTGTAGTGTTATAAAATCTTCAAGGTCAATTCATTGTAATGTAGGCAGGTCTTAAAACTCATCCTCACATTATCCTTACTTTTTGCTTATTCAACCTCTCAATCAGCTGATGCCGGCTTGTACTGAGACGACATATTGCAGTCAGGATGATATATGGGCATTTTAAGGAGTGGTAACTGTAGGTGCAAGAAGCATTTCTGCCATAAGGACAATCAGCAGAATGTAATCACAGGGTTAAACAAACAAAGCACAAAATCTGGTGGGGTTTTTTGTGTTTGTTTTGTGTGTGTGTGTTTTTAGCTGTGGGCTAACGTGGGAGGGAAGAAACTGTTGTGGTGCGATTTGTTTTGGTCTGTCATTTTCATTGCTTCTTCATGAATAACTTTTCCTGATAATTACCCAATTTTGCTCGTTTTTAACGACGTGCCAGACAGCCACGCTCTAATTTTAAAACTGTAATCTCCAAAAAATGTTGGCTCCCAGGTAAATTGTTTATGGTCTGTACTCAGTCTCTCCTTCATCTTTCATTCGCTCTGATGGAAATGTATTCACCATCTGCTGTCTGTTAAAAGTCTTATGGAAACGTGTTGCATTAGAAATGAAAGCTTTTTATTGAACTGTTTATTTATCATTTTTTTTAAAAAGCAAAGAAAGCATAATTAAAACGTGTTTTACTAGTTTTTTTTATGAGGTTGCAATATTTTTAAATGAACGTCTGCATATAAATATGCTGTTAGGTTTGACAGGACTGTAGTGTGCAGGATCCCGCCACCATCTAGGTGGTGTTTACCAGCGTATACTGCTGGAAGACAAACAGTTTGGCCTGTGAGGGCTTTAATAGCTTATGTACTCACGCAGGTAAAGATTAGAGCAGCACAGATACAGCTAGCCCCGTGCCAGGGCTGATTCAGTGTTGACCTGTTAAATTAACAGCAAATATTATGCTACTTAATGTGGTGACCGGGATGCTAGTCAAACACACACATGTGGAATGACATTACTATAGTGGTTTGACGCGTTGGAAACTGTGGGCTCAAAAATCACATATCTTTCTCGTCTCATTACCCTACCCTTTTCTTTGTTTCAAAACAGATTTTAAAAAATCAGTTTATGAATGATTATTAATTAATTTCTCCTAATTTAATAGCACAAATTCCTACCACACCCAACAGTGAAATTCACCCATTTACTTTAACACTTTTTCAAGTGAAATAAGCTGAACCAGAAATCTCCCACCTTGGAGTCCCTTATCTCTTTTCTAAAAGCTGCTCTGCTCCCTTTGGATTCAGCACACGCATTAAAGTGGGAGCTATGACAGTATTAGAGGACAGCTAGAGTTAAAAGAGACATTTATGTCCATTTGCTCCTCGGAGAAAATTGCAGAGTCGGATCCTTTCAATGCTTTGCGAGAGACGAGGACGTCCTCCAAAGTGTTTGGTGACATTTGTGTAGTTTTACAACCACATGTGAACTCCTGAACTACTGAAAAAGGTCTTTTATCCCCCCCCTCCTTCTCTATTTTTAGTAGCATCATTAACATCATGTATGAACTTATTTGAAAGACGTGGTCTTTAGCCTTCTAGGACTTTCATTACCTGAAAACCCCTCAAAGATAGAGTCATTGTGGGCGAGCTCTCCCTCCAGCTTAATGTGGGAGCTGCTGTCATTCAGAGCTCATTTCCTCTTTGCTTCACTCTGGCAATGAAAAAAAAAGCTAAAGAAAATGGGCAAATCTCCAGTTAAACCAAATTTACCCATTAGCTGCTGTTTCACAGTAAAAGCCTCAAAGCTTTACCAAAATTCACTGCACTGCTTTTATGCAAATGCAGTCCTTGATGGTACTGGCTTTTGAAAAAGCTTTTTCACCTGTGATGGTAGTGTTAAATATATTCCTGGGAAACCGCTTGTGTAATCCTCTTAGTTTCCAAACTGATATGTTCCTGTAGGTTGAAAAGGTTAACAAGTTTAGTATTCTTGTGTTAAAATAGGAGGTTGGATAAATGCATACAGTGTCAACAGGAAAATGGTTGACATCACTTTTTTTATTTGCATTTGCGGCACTAAGATTGAAAAATCAGAAAAACATGTAGTTGCACAACTTATATGTCACGGATTGATTTCTATGACATGTCATTGTATATTGAGATCAACTATCAATGCATATGCACATGTTCACAAGAATAATTTTTGGGGAGATCAGACCATGCAATGTTCAGAGAAATTCCAAAAGAACCCAAGCACTACATCTCACACTCTACAGGCCTCAGTTAGCATGTTAAATTTTGAAGTTCATGACAGTACAATTAGAAAAAGAGTGTCTGGAAAATTTTCTGGGAAAAACCTTTTCAGTCTTTGAAGTCAGCACCACACGTGACTTTATGTGAGGAAAATTATGACTGATTTTAGAGTCACCAGTCAATTTCCTTGCTTTTCCTTTGAGTAGTTTGGCCAGCTGTTCCTTTTTCTTCCCAGTGTTTATGCACACATATTCTTTGGACACTTGAGACCAAAGTGGAGGTGTTTAGCCTTAATATAAAACCTTACATTTGGCAAAAACCAAACACAGCATATCAGCACAGATACTTCATATCAGCTGTCAAGCATGGCGGCGGAGGGATGATGATTTGGGCTTGTTTTGCAACTGCAGGACTTCGATGGCTTACAGTCATTGGATGGACCATAAACTCCTTTTGCATACCAAAGTATTTCAATTTCAAATGTGAGGCCATCTGTCCAACAGCTAAAGCTTGGCAAGAATTGGGTAATGCAACAGAACAATGATCCCAAAGTGAAAATGACCCCAGTGACGTGAAGCAATGTAAACAAGAGTGGGCCAAAATTCTTCCACAATGATATAAAAGACTGAAAAAGTCACACAGAAAAAAGCTGAAGTGGTTTTAGAAGCTAATGAATGGGGGTACTAGTTTTTAAAGGTGCTGATCAGTAAATTTTTTTAAAACTTTGGGCAGCTATTTCTTTCGCTCTCCTGTCTTCAAGGTAAGCTATCTAAAATTTAACAAACCAGATCTCACACAGAGGGCAAAAGAAAGCACGTTTTAAAAGATATAGATTTTTACTGTTAGCTTTAAATTTACATTTACACAAAACCTGTAATAATCAATTTTAAAGGGAAAACTTGCTTTCAGGTGTTTTGGAATTCAGCAGCAAATATCTTCTCATCGTCTTTCACTCATCAATAGGACCACCTCTTCATGTCTTATTTTCAACACGCATTGATCACTGCAACCACACTGGAATGTGCTCTGATGAAGAATCAATAACTGGTCAGTTCATATTTATCGAGGACTGGGAGGTGACGAATTGTTGTTTTTCTCATTTTTATTGAGAATGATGGGAACAGAGTAGAGAGGACACAAGTGAATTTTCCTGGTGGGTTTCAGTCCCCACACGGGGAGAGGTGTGAGTGTTGTTTTGCAGAAATACAATAATAAATCTTTGTTTTGCCGTGACAAATTGCCACTACCCACACCCACACCTACATGTGCTCACTCTCTGCTTCTCCTCTGTTTGTGTCTTTCAGGTATTTATGAGCAGACATTTCTTATATAACTGCAGCCAACCAGTCCTGGATGTAAAGATAGCCTTTTGTCAGGTGTGTGTTCCTTACAGGTAAAAAAGGTACAGTATTCATTCACTTCCATTCCCTCTATTCTTACTCTGTATGTTTTTTTTGTTTTGTTTTGTTTTTTCTGTGTATGCAAAATGAGCTCTTAAGCAGTTGTGTGCTCAAAAAATAATTTGAAATGTTTAATTAAGAAAAACAACACAATTTGTGCAAAATGGTTTGATTAAGAGGTTTGAAGCCCTGATTTTCTACTTTAGTTCAACACCTCCACTATTTATCTTTAACCGAGGTCTATACCAAAAAGAAAACAGTATAATCTGCTCATTACTCAAGCTTAATTGCCGTCTCCTCTTGAGTTCCCACAGTGTAAATACAAAACTCAGCTAGGGTTGTGATTCCATAAGATAAAAAGTCTTTATTTTGACTCTTTTTACATGCATTGTGTTGCTTGTTATAAGGAAAAACCACACACAGTTCAGTTGGAGCTCAGATAGATTGGGATGTTTGCATTGCACATGAGATTCTAGCTGAATGTTTAAAAGCTGCTAAAGATACCAGATATACAGGAATAATCTGATCATAAGTTTGGAGGACATCGACCTTCAGCGCCTTAAAGCAGATTTATTAATCTCCCATTGTGCACAAAGAAGATGGTTCAACCATAGCAGTGCATATGCAGTAACTTTGCTTGGTTTGTGAGCTGTGTTATAATTACCAAGTCTGTAATTACCTGATATGCTTTGTTGTGGCACCATTTGGTTGCCTGCTTTGCCCAAGTAATTACAGCCTGATTGCCGGGTGAAATGTAGTCAAGTAAGGACTAAAGCTAATGTCGTTAGAGGGGCTATTACAGAGATTATATTTCTGCATTGAATTTGTTCAGCTGTAAACTCAGCTAAGCCATAAGTCCTGTCTTGTTTATTCTACTTTACCATTTTTACCAAATAGACCTTAACGCATGCTTTTTTGTTGCCTTTACAGCAGTTAAATGCATGTTATGATGTGATGCTCTTCTTAGATATTAATGATGGTTATTATGGCTATATATCATATAACAATGATATCGATTTTAAAATGAGTAACCTAATAAAAACAAATGTGCAGTGTAGATGTGTTACATACGCATTTTATGTCATCCCATTGAAGGGTTTTGGAAAACAAGTGGATGTGTCATATATTGCCAAGCATTACAACATGAGCAAAAGCAAAGTGGACAACCAGTTCTACAGTGTGGAAGTGGGAGACTCTACCTTCACAGTTTTAAAACGCTACCAGAATTTAAAGCCCATTGGTTCTGGAGCTCAGGGAATTGTCTGGTAAGTGCTCAATGGTACATTTCTCTAATGTCTTATTTTATATCATATGAAGCTGTTTGATGGGCTTTGGTGTAATCTTTAATGCTCAGTTAACTCATTGCTAGCTGATTTTCTAACGTTTGTTTTTAATGTTGGAGTGAATTTGTGAGGTTTTCTGAATAATTTTGCTAATTTAATATATATTAAAGTCATATTTTCTATTCTTCTGAAAAGCCTGGAGAGATTTCTTCTTCTTTGTTCATTTGCACAAATGTTTGGTTTAAACTTTATCGAGGCATGCAGATGCAGTGATTTTAACTGTTTGAATTATCTGTGTCTGCTGATAAATGTTAATATCTTTAATGTTATGAAAAAAATAATCATTAAATGATGTTTTATGTTGACATTGGGAACATAGACTGTATATAAAAGATGGATTTTAACTTTTTTGCCTTTAGAACTGACTTAATTCATCATGGCAGAGGTTCAGTAATGTGTTTAAAACATACATTTTGGTCCATGGTGACCTGATAGCCACACAGTTGCTACAGATTTTTCAGCGGCACTTACATTATAGGAATCTCCCATTCCAATCCAATAGAGCATTCCAAAGGTGCTCTACTGGACTGAGTCACATTTGAAATGATCATGCTGGAGGCAGCCATCAGAGGATGGGTACACTGTGATCATAAAGGAATGGACATGGTCAGCAACAATAATCAGTAAGACTGTGGTGGCTAAAAGTTTGTACCAAGTTGTCCAAAGTGCGCTAAAGGGTTTTCCCACACCATTACACCACCGACAGCCTGAGCTGTCGACATAAAGTAGGACTTGAATGCAACATCATTTCATGTTGTATGCAGCAAATTCAGCTCAAAGGCATTTCAGCAGAAATATTTCAGCAGAAATCCCAGACTAATTGGACCAGCCAACGTTTTTCCAATCTTCTGTATAATTTTAGTAAGGCTGTGTGAACTATAGCCTCAGTTTCCTCTTCTTAGTTGACAGGAGTGGCACCCAGTGTGGTCGTATGCTGTTGTAGCCCATCTGTTTAAAGGTTCAGCATGTGTTCAGAAATGCTCTTCTGTGTGCTTTGTTTTTAACAAGTGGGTATTTGGGGATGGTTGTGCAGGAAAATCCTAGTAGATCAGCAATTTCTAAAATACTCAGACCAGCCAAACAACAGCTGTGCCACAGTACTTAAGTCACCTTCATTCTTATGTCCGGTGTGAACTTCAGCAGGTTGTCTTGACCATGTCTATCCATCCCTTTCCACTTATAAAATTCAAGGTCATGATGGTGTTGTTGCTAAAGGCAAGAAGTATGTTACAACTTGGAGAGGTGAACAGCCATTTGCATTCACACCTACAGCCAATTTGGAATCGCCAGATAACCTAACCCCACGCATGTCTTTGGAGTGTGCGAGGAAATCAGAGAGAACACATGCAGACCTGTGACAGTGCTGACCACTGTGCCACCATGCTAGCCTTGATCCTGTCAGCAAGCCAAAATACATTGAGTTACTGATTAGTTAATTAGATGTTTGCATTGACAGGGAGTTGAGCAGGCATACCTACTAAAATCCGTGTAGCTTGAGAGGCTGAAAAATAAAGCCAAAGTGCCCTAAACCTAATTCAGGCGACTGGCAGGGGGGCTTCCTTATTAGCTGCCTGTAAGAAAGATGCACTGGTGCAGAAGTCTGTGGGAAAACAACCCTACTTCTCAGTTGATCTGTGACCTCAATAAACACTTTCCTGATGAGTTTACAATCTTAATTGCTTGTTTTAAGCCACATTTGGACTAAAATTGATAGCAAATACTTAAAAAAGCCAAAAAGACAGTTAAATTGTTGCTACTTTAAAATAGTAGCAACATTAATAATACCACGTGATAGAAGTATGAATTGTAGTTGTGGTGTTTCTGAATAGACTTTCATGAAAATTACACTCATCAAATATCAAAATTAGCTTTTTTCCCTTAATATTTTCCACAGATTTGAAGGGTGTAGTCTTGTATCCTTCCCGGTGTCCTCCAGTGAGCTGGTGGCATATCGTTTATTTTGAATATGGATGTATGGGCCATAAGAGCCTTACAGGGTGGGCATTAAGTGGACCCTTAATCCAGATTGCAGAGGAAGCTTGTATTCATTACAAGTCAACTCACGCACGCCCTGTCAGAATGCAGAGGAATGTCTGCCAAGCCTCCACTTAAAGGAATGCGTCTTACAGTCTTTGTGAAATGACCAGACAGAACTATAAGTTCTATTTATGTTAATGTTGTGTCACTGAGGGTGATATTCTCGTGCCACAAACTCTCCCTGAGATGACTTGAGCTGACATTGTTTACTTCAGTGTATATTGTGTCGTTTTTGAAGATTCGCTAGCTCTCAACTCTCCTGCCCTTCACTTGACCTCTCTCATTGTCCTTCCTTTGCTTCCCATGTCCTCAATCCCACTCTCCTTCCGCTCCAAAGCAATTTCGTGCATTTGCAAAAGAGCTTGGGCAGGCTGTAACTGCTAATGCTGGGATTGTGCCCATTTTAAGGATATTGTCGAGATGGATGGCAGGGAGCGGAAATCTAATTGAACCTGCTCTGCTGTGCGCTGCTTGGCTGTGTCCACAGCTGTCATCTGGTGTCATATGGTGATAGTATTAAAGCAACCAAACCACATAAAACCACAGAGAATGATATAAATATCCTTGACCATATCCTGATCATACAGATGAAATTGGTTGAACTATAAGGCCTCATTTAGATGTTCACAAACACATAAAAGCATACTAAATGACTTTGACATGTGTATTTATCAAGATAAAACAGGTGACTTGCTGTGTCTTAACTTCAGCATAATCCCTGACTGGGTGACATAATCATATTTACATAAACATCTGTCTGATGGTTTGCACAGATGGTTAAATGCTTACACATTTTATAACATACATGGGCTTTCACTGCAAACAAATAATATGCATACGAGCAGACAGAGATCCACAAGCTTGTCTGGAAAAAATCAGCAGTGACTAAGTACACATTCTGCTTCTCTTATGCAATCAGTAGAGTCTTGTCCCAGTAAAGCCTGAGAACATGCTAATGAGGTAAAAGTTGTTCTTGCTTGTCTGTGCCGCAGTTAAAAGTCACTCTGCTAATGTTGTCGCCCACAAAAATCCCAATCTGTGCACATCTCTGACCTTATGAGTTGGTCAGAATGAGCTTTCCCAAGCATCTTAGGACAGATGAAGGCTTTAAGTAGTTTAGCTGGTTATGACATCATCTTTCACTCAGCTACAAATGTGATGACTGGCTCCAAATCCCTATTGGATCAATGCTTTTATGAAGGCTCCACTGTTTCCATGGCCACACATCATCTCTGGCCTGCAGTCTCCACACAGTCATGGCAAACCACAGCGTATCCCACCCAGCCGTACACAGTCAGATGCCTCGAAACTCAATTTTATAGCTTCTCGTCAGAAAAGGCACATTTTGAGGTTGAGCCGAGACAGTGAGATGACATTTTTATGGCAGCTTTTTCTGTATTACCGTTCAACGAAGGCCAACATAAACTGCCACAAACAGCTAAAATACCTGAGGCTTTCAGAAATTGGGATTGTGTTGAGCCAGCAAAGCACCCACTCTGCTGTAATGGTCATCAAACTGGTGTCAGCCGTTTTGTGGAAGGAAAGGGCATCTACATATACCACACATTCTGCTGTGTGGTTTAGTTTCATTGGTAACACTTCAACTAGATAGATAGATAGATAGATAGATAGATAGATAGATAGATAGATAGATAGATAGATAGATAGATAGATAGATAGATAGATAGATAGATAGATAGATAGATAGATAGATAGATAGATAGATAGATAGCTCAAACTAAATACCCTTACTTTTTCCTCACTAATTAAGAGGTTAAGTAGCAACCACTTAGCAGTTTTAGCAGTTTATTCAGGTGTGTATTAAAACAACACCAAGAAGGAAAGACATCATCAATGATCTTAGAGAAGCAACTTTTACTGTCCATCAAACAATACAGTTGATGATCTCCATGATCTCCTCTGTATACCAAAGTACTCTAGAGTCAAACTGAGCCTGTCTGTCTGACATACAGCAAATCTAGATGTGAATGGCTGAAAAAGAAAGGAATCGGGGCGTTGCACTGGGCCAATCAAAGTCCCGACTTCAACCTGGCTGAAGTGCTGCAGCGGGACTCTAACAGAGCTGTGAATAAACGAATGCCAGCAAGCCTCACTGTAAAGGAGACTGGTCCAAATTTGCTCCATGATGATGTGAGAGACTGGTAAAAGTCACAGAGAAAACACTTAACTGAACACTTGCTAAAAGTAGTACAACAAGCATGTTGCCTTAATTTATGTTAAATAAATCATTTCTTTCTACCATAACTGTGAAGACAAAATGCAGAAATAAATACAATAATAATTATTAATAAAAAATAAATCAATTGAATATAAGATTAGATAAACATTTGAAATAATAATAATAATAATGATAATAATAAAAATACAATATGAGAGTAAACACATTAAATGAAAAAATAATGTATACATTTATGTTTAATCACAGTTTGTGATGAATTTAATGGGCTACTTATTGATTTTAGTTTTATTAAGTATATAACTTACTATTACTGTAATACACAGTTGTCAGACAGCTAGCAAGTTATAATTAAGCCCTATAATCTTCATGTATTAATAATAAGTTCTGATTTATGTTATTTTTACAGAGAGAAATACGTTTAAAGCTTTCATCTTTCATCTACTTTTTTCCTTTTGTGTCAGTGACTGTTGACATTAAGCCATGGATTGTTACAGTGTGCAAGAGGAATACTGATCTCTGTGGTTTGTTTTCTGCAGTGCGGGCTATGATGCTGTCCTGGACAGAAATGTAGCCATCAAGAAGCTGAGCAGACCCTTCCAGAACCAGACCCATGCCAAGAGGGCATACCGGGAGTTGGTGCTCATGAAATGCGTCAATCACAAAAATGTAAGCGATTCAAACGAGAGGTAACAAAGGACCAAAGGAAAATGTATCCCGACTTGAATGAGATGCAGTTTAAAACTGCACCCCAGTCTGAGTCTATTTCTGGCTCCTGCTAAATCCCTTTGCTACAAAAGCAGACAAGTCGCAGCGACGTTATGACCGTGCTAAATTCCATGCCTCCAGAAATGTACTGAACTGGCAGGAGACTGAAACAGAGAGTGCTTCAAGGCATGGATGTAATCACCAGTGCCGCAGTTTGTGCTCTTCTGTCTCTTTTTTCCATCCTCCACATTTATCCCCACTCTTTTGTTCCATTTCGGCTCTCTGGTTTACTCTGTCTCTCACTCAGCGGCGTCCTTCAAGAGGATCATTACTAACTTCTGCCCACAGTCCCTTGCTTTAATGTCTTTTCTTGTATTCTTACTGCTCTTTGTTGACCCTGTTCATGCTGTTCTCTTTTTCAGATTATCAGTTTATTAAATGTCTTCACACCACAGAAATCATTAGAGGAATTCCAGGATGTGTAAGTATATTCATGAAGTATAAACGAAACGTGTTCATTTAAAATGCCAGACAAAATACAGGGAGTCCATTTATACTATATTAGGTGCTTATTACTCCTTTGCACCTCATTCGTTTTGGACAACTATTCGAGTGGAATCAGTGAACGTACTGTAGGTGTAATGTGAGGCAGCCGGAGGTGTCCTGTTTCCATAATGAATGATAAATGAGAGTGAATTCACTTTTAGAACAATGTCTGTGTAAATAGTACCACAGTGGGAGTTATGGGCCCACGTGGAGGCTTTCACTTTCTCAGCAGTAACTCGTGGGCCACACATCTCACAACTGTGTCAACCATTCATGCATAAATTAAACTTTTTTTTGTTGTTTTTTAGGTATCTAGTGATGGAACTAATGGATGCCAACTTGTGCCAGGTGATTCAGATGGAGCTTGACCACGAGAGAATGTCCTACCTGCTCTACCAGATGCTGTGTGGTATCAAACATCTGCACTCAGCCGGCATTATTCACAGGGTAGGAGAGCAAGCCTGCTCCGTCTTCTTGTTCAACTGCTGGATTTGGTTTGTGTTGTGTGCTTTTAAATCTTCAGCAATGTCAATTTATCATACACGTTTTGTGCCATCACCTCGATCGCTTTAGTGAGAAAACACTACAGAGACCAGGGCTGAGAAGCGGGAACAAGTGCACACTGGACTCTGCAGGTTTCGCGTCCCGCCTACATGAAGGCAAATGAAATTCCGGGGCAGACAGCATTTGCATTCGTAGAAAGCACCTTCCCTAAGTCAATAATAATTTAGTCCCGACATTGCTGCAGTTCAGAATAACCTCCTGTAAAATAGCAGATTGTTGTTCTAACACCCCGAGTTGTGTGAGGATCAAACAAAGAAAATATGTGTTGATAGAATTTTAGAGTTGCTGGAAGGTTTGTTATCATCAGAGAGAGGCAGTCTAGTTCATCCTCGTTCTTTCATTCCCCTTATTTTCCACGTTTTTGTTCTATTCCCTTAAATGAAAAACTGAAGTATTAAACTAAAGATTTTCTGAGTCTCTCACATGAATCATTAACAAACAATAATTAAGGCAAATGCCAGTTAATAGACTTTCTATGAATAACAGCAGGAAAAAAAATCATTAATATACATTTTTCTCATTTCCTATTGCTTTTGCCAGGATCTCAAACCAAGCAATATAGTGGTGAAATCAGACTGTACCCTGAAAATCCTGGATTTCGGTCTGGCTAGGACTGCAGGCACCAGTTTCATGATGACCCCGTATGTGGTGACTCGATACTACAGAGCCCCAGAGGTCATACTAGGAATGGGATACAAGGAGAATGGTGAGATTAAACAATAACTAGAAACATGTGGGATTCAAACTGAAATGCTTTAAGGGCTAGAGTCATGGTACTTACTTCTTAGTAGTATTAGTATTTGCTTTTGGATCCAAGTACAACTGTAATTTGTACACTGCAAATTGTAAATAAAAACAGAATGTGATGATTTGCAAATCTCATTAATCCATATTTTATTCACAGTAGTACACAGAAAACATATCACATGTTTCCACTGTGAAAATGTGCTATCAAAAAAATCAAAAACGCTCAAGCTAAACAAATGGCTGGAAAAGTGGTACAAAAAAATGGTAATAAAGTGGTAATAAAACAAATTTGCAACTGCTTGGGTCGTAATATTTTTCTTAAAAGGGAAATTATCTCAGTTTAAACACTTGATGTAATTGCTATGTTATATTGTGAATAGAAAATGAATTTATAAGATTTTCAAATCATTGCATTCTTTTTAAACAGCATCCTATTTTGGGGGGGAATTTTTCTAATATGGTGATATCATCAATTACACTTTGTAGTTTATTGGCACTTTTTTGCACTTGGTTATGTTCTTGCTGTGGCAGTGAACCAACATAAAACTGATGTGGGGGAAAAAAAAGCCTTTGGAAGGTTTACATTTTAAGACGCTAATTACACCCAGCAGCTGCGAGGCTCTATGTGTTTTTAAACCATCTACGATCTGAACAATCAAACTGCTCACAGATGATCGTTTGATGATGATTCTAAATTAAAGTGCCATATCATTAACTTTAAAACCTTATCAACAATTCTGGTCGAGTGACTTAAAGTGCTGGAGTTATGAGTCACTGATTAAAAGCCCCCAGAACATGTGACTGAGTGCCAGCCTCAGTGACTCATTAGCCATATTCCTCTGAAGAAGGGAAGCCTGAAAGCTCCAGGGCTTTGAATTTCCTGCCACTAGTTAGTCTATCTAAGGCGCTGCTTCACTGTGCTTCACTCTGCTCTGTCTATCTCTGTATTCCATTCTGATTTGAATCCTGAAACATGCCTCTCACTAATTATTCCTCTCTCAATTAAAACCAGTTAGCATCTGATCACTAATGCCAGTCTATGAGCTGTCTATGGACTACACTAACCTTTGCTTTCCCTCCTTGTGTTTTGCTCCCTCTGTGTCTCATCCTCACCTCTATGCGTGCAGTGGATATTTGGTCGGTGGGGTGCATTATGGGAGAAATGGTGCGCCACAAAATCCTTTTCCCTGGCCGGGACTGTATCCTTGTTAACAAAACAGATCAATTCTCTGACTGTAACTTTTTACATGTTGTAGTTTTGCTCATGAAAGTCAAGTGACACTCACACTGGAAATGTTTTGGGTTTTTTTAGTTTAAAGTAGAACCTTCCATGTTCAATTTTAATTGATTGTAATGCTCCCTGAAAGCACCTGAGAGTATCTGGAAGTGCTATGTCAGCTAAGGAAAAAGAAGCTGCCGCCATGCAAGCAGGTAAAAGATCTTAGAAATATAACTTTTAAATGGTGTTTTGGTCAAGCAGATACCGAGCCTGATGTTTGCTGTATGTTACTGAGGTGAACTAAACCACACTCACATCTGGCTGGTTTGTAACACATATTTATAGCAACAACAACTTATCTTCTTTAACGCTTTTCACTTAACCTAGTAACATCATAAAATGCTCTTTTCAATGCTTTTTTTCACTGGGAAGAGGAAATTCTTTCTTACCTCATTTCTGAATATTTAAATGTGTGCTCTTAGAGTGCTACCTGGTGTTTTCTCTTGCAGTGATCGGGGTGTGATTGCATCCCGGAGAAGATTTCCTTCAGTAGGGTGGATTTGAAAAAATAGTCCCTGTGCTGGAGTTGAGGACATGCGCACATATGCGATGAGCACATCTACATGTATGAGTCAGGAATGCTAATTAAATATTCAGTAATGAGTGAATAATATTGAGTATTCCCTTTGAGCATGTGTAAATACCCGCCTGGTTGAACTCAATTAGCAGTGTGTGGAAAGTTCAAAGGTTGAAAGTGTAGTCGGTTAGCACGTTAGCATGCGTAACAGTTTATAACACGGCCCCAGTAATTCCCCTGTAATTAAATGGAGTTATTTGAAATTACAATGTAATTATATTTACCCACAAATACTTAGAGACAGATACACTTTGATTGTAAGTGCAGACAATCAAACATTTTCCCATCTTACATCGTAAAAACACTGTACTTTTCAGGCCAGAGGTCTTATTATGGATTGGATTAATGTTGACTTTTGAATATCTTTATTTAATATTTATAATGTTGATGTGCATGATGGATGTTGTATTATTCAACTGTCCTTTTATTCTACCAATATATATGTGATAAGGACTGTTCCCACTCACCAACTTAAAAGAAAACATAAATACCATCAAAACTTGTAGGTGTGTGACCTTATATTGAAGGAGCCAAGTCTAACTTGATTCATTTTCTTTCACAATCACTATTCAAAAATAACTTTCAGGAAATTTCAAGTTATTTTAAATTTTAAGGTTAAAGCCACTCCATAATACAAAAGCACAGCATGCTTACAATGTAAGATTGGCAAATTTTGCTTACTTTTCTACAAAATTATGTAGAAGTTAGTAGTTAGTAGTTAAACTTACTTGCAGTATAATTTGTATTTCCTGTCCTAAAAAATGCCCGGAATTCTAGGACTACTTAAAATAACTCATGCACCACTTAAATGTACTTACTTACTTAAAATTACTTACAGACCGCTTGAATTTACTTACAGTATATTTTTTTTTCTTTGTTTCCTGTAAAATCCTGACTTGTCATTCCTTATTTTAGTGTACCTATCTTTGATTTGTAAATAAATATAATGACACTGTAATTTCAAAGAAAATACAATGAAGTGCCATTCATTTACAGGGGAATTAGTAAAGAGCGATATGATAATCTGTTACCTTAGCAAGTAATTAAGATGAAGAATAAAGTGCTATAGGTGGTAAACATTCAGCTAAGGTGATGCATGTTTAGGTGTGAGTTTTGGGATAACCTATATTTTATCAGTATCAAATCACACATGCCTTATAAAGACTGAAACCCAATGAGCTCCATAAATTCAGACACACAGATTGGCTACAACATACTGCTGTAAGGCTCGTGTCTCATCCCCAGCTGAAAACAGTTTCTAACAAATACGCAATTTAATTTGGAATAGGAAGTAAAAGTTTCCGACTCTTTACCTGAATTCAGGGGGAACAAATGGCAGTGAAAGCAAAGCCATTTTCACACGTTTTGTTGTTGTCACAAGTCTGAAGCAAACCATCTCCTGATGTGTTTTCACGTGTCGCACACAACAGGAGATTGCTTCAAAGTTGTTCTCACCAGTAGAAATACTCAGCTGATTTAGGCGGGGGTGCTGCCTGAATAGAGAGTACAGGGTGCAGGACACGCAATGCCCTATTGTTTATTGTGAATCCATTAAACAGTTATCTGTGCTATTCCCAGTGAGGTAGAGACCATTTAATGTCTGACACCAGTTAATTGGATATTGCCTTTTAATGCGTGTCAGTCAAGGCTTTAATATATGTATGTATAAAAGAACCTTAGTATAATGACAGATCGACACAATTCTTGAGGCACACTGCACTTTCTTTGCAGTTTGCATGCAGTTCCAGTGCCTACCTTTTCAAATATGAAACATGAAGCTCACAGGTTTTGCAGACTGTTTGCAGATTCTTGTAAATGATTCACTTTTTGCTGTTTAGGAACCTCGAGCAAATTCTGTTTGAGGGTCAATATTCAGATAATTAATGAATTTATTAGGATCAGAAAACAAACAAACAAAAAGCAGCACATATACCATACAGTGGTAGTACCACTAACTGTGCTCTCTTTTCATGTACCTGCTATAGTGTTTGACAGTGAATTGAGATTGATCACAGCCACACATGGCAATGGTAAAGGTAATACTCTGCTGTCTGCCGCCCTGAGCACTGGGTCCCTGAAAGATTAATGTTCTGGAAAACTAGAGAAACCCAGCAATGAGCCAAGCAATATCTTTCTCCTCTGTCTCTGCTCCCAAAATGACCTAAAAATTCGTATCATTTCATCACTCCATACCTTTTTCTTTAGATCAATAAAGTAGAGTCATGCACACTTTTGTTAATCTTCTGCTTATAGATCAGTTCTGGACTGGTACCCTGTTGTCGCAAATCTTAATGTACTTCATTGATTTTTCAACTTAGAAATATTGACCTGGCTAAAGTCCACACGTCCCAGAGTGTCTGTCAAATGATACAGAGTAGGTAAGAGTCTACCGGTAAAAGCCCAGTGGGCTACAGGGTTACTGGTTGTTCTGTGATGGATGAGTGGAGCAGTGTGTTTAATAAGTTATATTGGAGTTGTCGGAGGAAAGGTGGATTTTACTGTGGTCAATAAGCTTGAAAATATATTCTCTCTAGAGAAGGTGAAATGATTTTAACATTTCCTTCTGTACAGAGGTCTTACGTAGGTATTTTTTCTACTTAGTAATCATACAGCCACCATTACCTCCTTTGTTCTTCAATTTTTAAAATGTGGCTGACTTGACTTTTGTTTTAAAGTACGCTCTCTGCAGAAATGATTAAACACTAGCGGATACATAGTTTGGGTAGAATTGCTGACTGGTGTTGGCCTATTACATGACACAAGTATTGGGTCGCGCTGCTTAATCTTTGAACTTGGGTGTTTTCAATTTTGTTGCCGCAGGGGTATAAAATCAAGAAAGAATGGGTGGTTCTGAGGAACTCACTGAATTTGAGCGTGGTACTGTAATAGGATGCCAGCGTTGCAACAAGTCAATTTGTTCCCTCCCAGATATTCCACAATCAGCTTCCACAATCTTCCACTCCCCCATGAAGTGGCAGACCATGGTTGCCAAGTGCTGAGGCACATAGTTAGGCACTCCAGACCTCCTTTGGCATTAACATCAGCACAAAAACTGTGTGCTTGGAGGTTGGGGAGGCATCGGTTTCCAAGGCTGAGCAGCTGCATGCAAGCCCTATATCACTAAGCGCAAATCCAAGTATCGGATGAAGTGGTGTAAATCATTGGGTTCTGGAGGAAACTTGTCCTGTGGGTGGGCGAATCATGGTTCTCTATCTGGCAATCTGAATTGTGACTGCATTGCCAACTGTAGAGTTTGATGGAGGAGGGATGAACTACAACAGCGATTGTGAGCCAGGCCCTTTTGTCCAGCAGCACTGTGTGACCTCACAAAAGGTCTTCTGGATGAATGGGCAAAAATTCCCACAGGCACACTTAAAAATCTTGTAGAAAAACTTCCCAGAAGAGTGGAAGCTGTTAGAGTGGGATGTCGGAAAAATCTCCTGTGGGTTTAATCAAATAGGGAGCCTAAAACTGTTGTGTATACAGCATTGGTATGGTATTAATGTATATGTTATGATATACTATAGCAAATGAAGCTTGAACAACACAAAATAGCTTGTTGTCCAAACAGGGCCAAAGGTTGCAGGGTGTTTAAGCGTTATGTGTTAACTCTGTTGTCACACCTAATAAACAGCATATGTTCCTTATCCTTTTCTATTTTCCTAAAAAATAAGTTTAATATATTACACAGCATTGGTGTGTTATTTAATTTTCTTTTGAAGAAATAGTGGTAGATTTGCAGGTACTCTGTTCCTGGTTGAAATTCTCAGTATTTCTAAATGGGGACTTTAAATTGAAGGTCAATGTGTTTGTATCACTGGTCTGCTTATAATGATAGAATAATCAGAGGGACATGAATGTGCCTTAGAGTATTTTCACCCTGACAAAAAAACCCTCCCTGACCATTTAAAAAAAATTTAAACACTTTGCTATTTGAAAAAACGGAGAAGGAGGAATTTTCATTTAAAGAAACACGCAACACATTTGTGCCAAGTTAGGAGACATAGTTTAACAATTGCCAATGTGTTCTGTATTTAATTATATTAAATGGATCAAATTACAAAGTGACAAAGTGGGTTGGATTGGCTCCTAGAGAATTGCTGTTGGGATGTACACCCTCTCTGCAGCTTTACAGAGCTTCATAGTGGTTTTTTAAACACTGTTGAGCTGTCTAGCCCCAGTGCATTGCTTTAACTGTTAGCAGGGGGCCTGTTTTCTACAAAAAAAGAACAAAAAACAGCTGTGATGACTCACTGTAAGCGACCTGCCCTAAGGACAGATGCAGTTAGCAGAAAGCTGGTGAACATCTGGTCGCTAATAGTCACATATTTCCCTCAGCAAATGTTTGTGTTTGTGTGTTTATGTGGGTGCGTGTGACCTTAGTGGATATGTGGTCAGTCGGCTGCATCTTTGGAGAGTTGATAAGAGGGACAGTGCTGTTCCCTGGGACGGACCGTATCCTTCCTCCCTCTGTTAGAAATGTAAACCTGAAGGCAGCAGGAACCCTGCAGCGTTTTTCGAGGGCAGTTGCGAATGACTCTCAGTCTATCGAGTATCATGCGTTTTGGCACTGACATGCTGAGAAAAAACAAAAAAAAAATCACCTCGAGGTGTCAGAGCAAATCCAACTGCTTGCTGAAGAGCCGTGGATAAGAGTCTTAGTGGATTAAAAAAACCCACCTTACTAGGCACTGGGTGGATCATGGCCAGTGTGCAATAGAGACAAAACGGAGATGGAAGTGTGAGACGTTCCAGCAAAATGAAGTAACAGGGATCTATAGTGGCCTCTGGCAGCTCTCTGCCCTAACTGGCACTCGGTGTGAGAACATTAGGAGGGGAAGGTTTGGAGTGTGTCGAAGACTAAGAGAGAAAATATTTGTTGTCAGGAAGGAAGTAAAAGAGAAGCTGATACAAGTATACTGGACACATGGCTACATTTATACCGTACACGTGTCTTTTAATCCAATCAGTCATGTTTTCATCAAAAGGTTTTTTATGTTTTTTATTTTTAGAAACACTTAACAATGGCTGGAGACAAAGAAAAACAAAAAGAATAAAAGGAAAAACATTTTTTTATAGAAATCTTGTGTTTTTCATCATTTAGAAGTCAGCTGTTTTTTCCCCCTAATCCTAATGGATGCTTATTTTGGTGGTTAAGTGGGACACAGCTAACTTGAGATTAGAAATCATTTATTTATCTTGGTCACAGCACTTTGTAGCACTCCTCCTTGTGCTTTTAAATGGAAAATGAAGTCAGAATTGTATTGTAGAGCGATACCTGAGGGGACACTGAGCTTTGCAGGGTGACAGGATGCTCCGTATTCCATGTGTGTTTCCCTTAATCTTGGCCTTCCACACCAGATATTGATCAGTGGAACAAGGTGATCGAGCAGCTGGGCACGCCCTCGCCAGAATTCATGAAGAAACTTCAACCCACAGTGAGGAACTATGTCGAGAACCGGCCAAAGTACGCAGGCCTCACCTTCCCCAAACTCTTCCCCGACTGCCTTTTCCCTGCTGACTCTGAGCACAACAAACTCAAAGGTGAGAACCTGTAATTATACACAGGGAACCTGACAGGCAAGCAGTCATTGTTAAGCAGTGATTCTGTTTTATAGATCAGGCATGTATTTTTAATTTGTGTAATATACTAGGATATTAATAATTAGAGCTATTTGTATCTATTTGAGCTATTTTGCTTTATTTTGTGTCTTTGTAATATATTGTCTTATTTAACATAGCTGTTTTTTGAGCAACTGCGACCACACAATTTTCTCAGGGATTAATAAAGTATTTCTGAATCTGATTCTGACATTACAGGTGACTTTGCTTCTGACTTTTCATTTAGTTCATTAGGTTTATATCTTTGTTTATAACTTCCACAACTTATGACATTTGAATGTTATTTGCATGTTAACTCCGTAAATATGCTATTCTTATTCTCAGCATCTTAGCTGCTCTGTGAGTACATATCACCTAGCAGCTAAGATGACTATACATTTTGTTCATTTCATGTATACTGTAGTATGTGAAAAACTAAGTATAGCCTGCTTCTATAGAATATAAGAGGGTAAGTAGTAGCCAGGTGCTGCAAATCAAATGTACTTGATTAATTTGTCATCAGCAAACCGAAGATTTTAACAGTTTGTTGGTCTTCCTAGGAGTGGGCATCTCAGCAAATTAACCCCAATGTTAAACAGTGACCATGAACTGTGTACCAAAGTATTCTAGAGTCACATGCAAGGCCATCTGTCTGACAGCTAAAGCTTTGGGTGATGCAACAGGACAACGATCCCAAGCACAGCAGCAAATCTACACTCAATGCCCAAAAAGTCTCAAATTCAGAGTCTCAAAACTCAATTCAGTTATTGCTGCTAAAGGTGGATGCACAAGCTACTGAATCGTCAGGTGTATTTAGTTTTTTAACAGGACTGTACTTTTACATTTTATCTTTGGTCCTCCTCCGAGCATCAGTAAACTGCAGTATGTTAATCCTGTACTGTGTGAGCCGATTTCAATCGACTTCTTATGCAGAGTGTTAACTGAGATGTTGTTTCTTCTGTCTCAGCTGAGAATTGAAGACATCAAAAACATTTCCAGTGAGCTATAAAAAAAATGCTTTAAAAAAAAATATTTTGCTCTCCCGCTCCCACATCAAAGCTCTCGGATGTTGAAATTCTAATGAATCGCTTTTGTATTCGAGCCGCTCCCCGCTGGAGTGACACTGTTAAAGGAATACACCGAAGGAGACAGACAGAGTGAGAGGGTGTGAGACCAAGATGAAGTGTTTTGTGTGTTTTGTTTTGTGACAGGTAGGAAGTGAGTCAGCCATGAGAGAAACATCCTTTGGGTTTTATTTATTTTCAACCTTAGGGGGAGGACGAGTCATAGTACTGTAGGACAGAGGGAATGAAAGAGAGGTAGGTAAGGAATAAGGAAAGGTGAAAGGGGAGAGACAGAGGAGCTATTTTTTCAAGTTTATCATTTTTTTGATGCTGTGATGATGCTCAAAGGGTACGCCCAACTCATGTGTCTGTACTTGCTTCAGCTTCTTCGGTCCTCTGCTGCTGCAGATTTATTTATAGTGAAGGTCAAGTGTGTAGGAGAGGAGGTGTCGTGTGGTTTTAGGGTTTCAATTTCATATCAGTTCAAAACGGCCAGAGGATAGAGTCTGTCCGAGTGAGTGACTGGTGATGCTTATTGAAATTTTTGCTGATAGATGTCCAATTTACTGCAAACTGCAAAAGAACCAGTTGACTGAAAACATCTGTAACAAACAGACCTAATGCTTCATTAAAAAAATACATATGGGACAAACTGAGGAGATATCTGGATGGTTGATTATTAAAGAATTATCTAGCAATAATTCAGATTTCAACCTGTCTGCAGATTAAATACTTAAAACCCAATAAACCCTATGAAAATTCTGTGAAGCCTTTTTGATTTATCTGCTCTAATAACAAGTAAAACACAAGTATAAAGATAAGTTTGGCACAATTTATTCATAACAACAAAAACAGTTATAAAGTTACAATATCAGTTACAAAGAGATACAGAAGCATACAAACACATGGCCAAGCCTGAGTTCTTACATCTGCTCATACAGTCATGCATCCATGTAAGCAAAATTTAAGGAAAAGCTGACTTACAAAGAGTTTCAACAGTTGATTCAGTCAGCCAAAGTTTAGACGCTAAAAGCTCAAACGTGTCATCATCTTGGGACTTGCAATAAGAGTGTGGAACACTTAAAAGGCCCTGACCTGATCACTGGAGAGGCCCATCAGCTATATAAGCAGGTGCCTGGCCATTCATATGTAATTAGTAGAAGTTTAAAATTTCATGGGAAGCCAGTGATGGGAAAGAAGATCAGATGGACATTCGGTGGCTAGTTTTTGCCTTGACTAATTGAAGATGGGCTAAAGAGGGCTGAGAGATGCGCATTCAAAGAGAATTACAATAATCAAGATACAAGAAAAACTATAGTGTGTAATAAGAGTTTGAGATTATTGGCTGACTGTATAGCAGATGGTCTGATACTGCTGTTTTAGAGGACTAGTTCGACAGATGTCCTTCTTAGAGAAGCTATCAGGGCCAAACATGAGAACCTCAGTTTTGTCACTATTGAGCCGGAGGAAATTTGGTTAAGGAAAACAAAAGAAATAAACTGGAAAATAAACAAAAATAAGAAATAAACAAACTTTGGCCTTTCTATTCTCAGGTTGTGAGATTACCGTACTCATCCTCCAGAGGTCACCATTAATGCATCTTTGACTATTAAAGACTATTATTATTATTAGTAGTAGTAGTAGTAGCAGTATTAATATTATTATTATTATAATAATTCATTGAATCTTGGAATCTTGAATCTTTATTTAATTTTTTGACCATCGATTACCTCTAATAACCACAATGCATGCTTGTATATATTTTAGATGTTACCCATATCATTTATATTAACTCAGGGTAAAATTAAACCAAGATACTGCACTTTGCTGCGAGAATCTGGTTTCTAGTCACAAGCTCCTGTTAATTATTCTCTTTAATCCCTGACATTTCCCGGTTTCTCTCTCTCCTCCCTCTTCCATTTCCTCCGCTGTTTGGCATGTAATACTTTCTTGTTTCATCAAAACATCTGAATAACGTTTTTTCCTTTTTAAATGTTTTTTTTTTTCAAACTACAGCAAGCCAGGCTAGAGACTTGCTGTCTAAGATGCTGATTATCGACCCTGCTAAGCGGATGTCAGTGGATGAGGCCTTACAGCACCCCTACATCAACGTGTGGTATGATCCGGCTGAGGTGGAGGCGGTGAGTAGGACTTCAGCAGAGCTGTGTATCGATTACCATCCCAAGCTAAATCCTCCTCACCCCGCCCCTCCCATGTTTTAATTTGTACGCACTGATAGTGATTTATAGCATGACTAAACTGCATTTTTTTTAACCGCTTGCTATTTTGATTACTTTTGTTCACATCTAATTTGCATTTTTTTCCCTCACTTATATTTTTAGTCTTTAGTGCAGAACCAAACGATTTTGTAGATTTCTGTAAAATAACCCAAAGTCTTTGCTGGTAAATTTTCATGCTACACTGAATGATTTATATATAGTGGGTTGTTGGGTCTTGTAACATGAGAGGGGTGGTGTTGCTGGTTGATTTGGTGAAATCTGGCGTCTTCATCAGCGCCTCATTAGTATGAGGTGACAGTGAGATTGGGTAAAAAGCCATCTGCAACCCGATAAACTTTTACAGCAGTACAAGTAATGAGAGCATGACCAGCTGATGAACGTCAGTGCTGCTGTTCTACTACGTGAAATACCCTGTTGCCTAACACACTCACTGTATAGTAGTTTTTCCTCCTTTACAGAAGATTTCATGACTACGGCCTTGTCTTGTCATCTGGTGTCTGATGGTTTTTAAAGATGACTTTGTTGCTTCTGTTGATGTATAACATGGCTGTGAATGGCATTTCAACACGTTTTCTGCTGTTTTCCCCCCCTTCTCTAATGTCACCTCATCCTGATGAAGGCCAGAGATAACATCCAAATATCCATGGTAAATAACAAACTCCCTACATCAAAGAATGCACTGCAATTGGACGTCTTCGACTAAAGAGTGTAAATGAAAGAAGATTTTTGGACACATGTGGTTCAGTGCTTCTGCCATATTTGAAGATATTTCAAATTAAGAGTAAAGAGACTGTGTAATGCAAAGTGAGGAGCAGAAAATGCCAATCAAATGAAACATCCAGAATATCTGGATATTGCAGTAATCACAGACTGTATATAAAAGATGGAAGTAACTTCTGGGTCTGAGAAGTGAAGCCAGTGCAGAAATGACCCTACTGTTCTTTTGATCTGTGGTGTATATGTTTATTTAAAAGAGATAATGCATCTAAATTACCACAAGCGCTGAAATTCATCATGTAACTCTGCCAGATTTAGCCACATGGGCTAATTTTCATGTGTAGCTCCTGCTAGGTTAAAGGTATATTGAATGAATGAACAAAACAATGATTGTGAGCATAATTAAAAGACACAAAAACATATAAAATAAAACACATACCAATATAATATATAAAAAAACGAATATTATTATTAACTAAAAGTAGCACAGTGCTATTCAGTAAATACTATACTGACTTTATGGTAACTGTCAGGAGTCTTTTTAGTACATCAACATGTTATTTTTGTAAATGATGGTTCAAATTAAAGTAAAATAGATGATAAAGTGAGTGCTTTATGGTGCAACAACCTAGTGACTAACTCGTTCGTTCTGTAAGAGTACACAGTGTCCTGGTTTATTAGTCATTTTCACTCCATGCTTTTCATTTTGTAAATCAAAATGCAGCAGACTTCAAAACAGATATCCACCAACTACTGGGTCACATCAGGGTGGTTATGTCCATCTTGTATATACAGACCGTGTGCTGATTTTAGTGGAGCTCACATGTGAGCAGTCACTGTCAAACTGCACATGCTTCACTCTGCATATAGACCAAAACTCGTATGTCACAGGAAACCTAATCTATTCATTTGAAAAAAAGTAATAGAATACAAGGTTTTAATATTTACTGTAAGAATTTCTTTTGAAGAGAGCTCCTCAGCTACTTCCACAGCTCCACAGCGTTAACATCTACAAACAGTTGGTTTGTCCTGCTGTGGCCGCTCAGTGCTGACCCATAACAGTCCCCTCAGGGTTACACCAGAGAGGTTCGTTGGTGGTCCTGTCACCCGCACTGACAAAGATGGGCAGGATTACGATGTTGGAGTCTGGGGAATGAGTGAACGAGTAGTTAGATGGGCTGACTCGATGCCAGTCAGCGTATTCTCGACCTAGTAGACGCGATGACAAGTCCCATGAGGGAGGGTCTGGGGGGGAGAGCACTGGCGCCAGATGTTTTCTTATCTCACTATCCTGTCAGATATTTAGTCCTGATTATAAAGAATGACCTAATTTGATACATTTTTTGTGTATCAATGGCAGACAATGAACTTATAATGCATTTTATGGAAGCAATACATTACTGCTTAATTTTTATTTAAATTTAATTCATAATCAACATGTGCCGAACGTTTAGACCCGGCATGCTGTTTGTTTGTTTTTTTCCTTCCATTTGCACATTTGAAAGATGCATATTTATAACGTGATCTTGTAGGTATTGCACTTGGGAGTAATGCTGGGTCGTTAGCTGAAATGTTGCTAAAATGGAATTGTGTTCTCTCTCCTCTTTAGCCTCCACCTCAGATCTACGACAAGCAGCTGGATGAAAGAGAACACTCCATTGATGAATGGAAAGGTGAGTGCTGTTCATCTGGGCTAAAAATAGAAACTCAACAAAGCACAGATATGGTAGAACAATAAAAAGCTGTATATTATATATGCAGTAATGTTCTCGATGTAATCATTTTTTAGTGTTACCATGCATTCAAATGATCTTGTTTTTTCAGTAGTTAAGGGTAATATGAACACTGTCTGCATAGATCGGTACAGATTGCACATATTTTTGTCACTTAGTGTGTTCTACTACCTTTTTTTCGCACCCCTTGCAGAACTAATCTACAAAGAGGTGATGAACTTTGAGGAGAGAACGAAGAATGGCGTTGTGAAGGGACAACCTTCACCTTCAGGTACTCTCAGTGCATAAGCCTAACCGCTCTGTAAGTGAATTTAATATAACCTTACTGGAGTTATCCCTTGTAATTAGAAAAACCCATTGTGCTGTTGACCACATGTCTCTGTCCCTTGCATCTCAAGTTAAATGTTGTTCAGTTCAGTGATGTCACTTTGTGCCTGATGATTTGTGAAGATTGCTATTCTGTGATTGCTAAAATTGCTTCATAGTACAGGATAATTCAAATGCCTTTATGATTGTATGTTTATATGTATTACATTACTGTGTTTTAAGCTTTGGGTTTTGAGGGGTCTGTCTCAGGAAATGTCAGTCTTAGACTTGGCTGCAAATGGCCTCAGAGGATTAAAAACTGCTATTCTTATGATGTGCCACAGGATGGCAGTATAGAGTCACTTTGAGCATACTAACCAGCCCAGTCAGCATTTGCAGAGATCCATCTAAAAAAACCAAAAAAACTGCTTGTTTGAAACCACAACCACACTTCATGAAAACAGTAAGAAGGTAGATTTGGAAGACTGAAAACACAAGGAGAAGAAATTAAACAGAAACAGACGCCTCAGATCACAGAGCGCCTTTCTGGGTGTCCTCTTTCAGTCCGTTGTACAAAAGTGAGTGGGATTTTCCCTCTTAGAAAACTTATAAACCATCTCTCACTATAAGCCGGGCAACAAACATCCTTAGTGCCAAATATAGTTAAGTAATATGGTGCTCGTTTTTGCTCTCTCTCTCGGCCCGTCTTTAGAAAATTCACGAGCTTCATCTTTCTTCTTCCTTCCATCTACTTGTAATTAAGCAGATGGGCCGCTGTATAGCGTCTGACGCAGTGCAGGAGCTGCAGACGACAGTGTCTCATTGCAGCATGAAGAGAAGACCTGCAATCACACACAGTCAGACCCACTTTGTGTGTTTAGATTATGATATTTTTAATGATGTTAACAGAAGATTTATCAGCCCAGTGCTGCAGTATTTATTTGCACGACACTGTGCATTATCTCATTATCTCCAAGAATATGAAAAAATGAGCAACAGTTTAGTGAGTGTGGAAGATATGCGTGTGGGCGTGACGCTGTGATATAATTCAGACTTTTTTAGGAGTCATAATCACATATTACTGCTTTTGCCACAGTTTCTCTAAAGGTTAATAATATGAAGTCATGACTTAAACTCCCATCTTATATATCGCTATGTAACTAGTGTGGATTATTGCATGGTACAGTACTTTATGCTGTGCTTCTCTCACACATGAAGCTTTAACTGTCACTTCTGATTAGTTACCCTATAAAACCGATGCGCGCTATTAATCTTGCTTTATTTAAACAGTTACTCCCGACAGGAAACAGACACAAACAGCAGACTCACAGCGTGCAAATCCTCTGCACAAATTACTGCATTTGGTCTGTTTCCTGCATCTGCTTTAAAGTCTTTTTTTAAAAGCTGACAAAGCAGGAACCAACTTCATAGAGGTATAAACTGGTCACTCCGTGCTAATAGACAGAGCATGTACTCACACACACACGCAGTTCCAATTAGGCTTCTCAGGATGTTGGAAACAATGTAATTTTTTTTATGCATAATATCATTATGTATATTACTCAGCATTAGTCTGTCCAGATGAATACTCAAGTTATGGATGGACCCCAACTCATACTAGAATCTATCCATAGAGGGAAAAATCTCTTATGTACTGGGCTGTAAATATGCTTTATAACATTGGGCATCTATGGGGACTAACTAACTTTGGGAGCCAGGTTCAAGGAATTGGGACTTTTGTGTTGGCTTTATTTTTCAGCTCCAGAGGTTGACATTTGTTACACACACAGACCTGTATGAAGGCATAAATCATTTTAAGGTATATAATTAAAAGGAAATAATCAAATAGCAGCTTGTTGGCATATAAATGACTACAACAAGCCACGCTGATGAACTGCTGAAACACTGAAGCCTTTAATGATATTTCCTGTGGAACCCCCCGGACCCACAGCTTAATTATCTTTGTCTCATTACAGATGCACTGTGATTGTGATGTCCCACAGATGTTGTAAATGTTGTTGACATCTCTATCTCATGGAACAGCTAATCATGAATCAGCATTTATCTCACTCTAACCTGTGTGTGCACTCGTATATCTCCTGCGACTGTTTCTCTGCTCGCATCTTGGCCAGGACTCTGTTACGTTGTAACCCCCCGCTGCTGTTGATTCCCTTAGCACAGGTGCAGCCGTGAACAGCAGCGAGAGCCTCCCTCCCTCCTCCTCAATCAACGACATCTCCTCCATGTCCACCGACCAGACCCTGGCCTCAGACACTGACAGCAGCCTGGAGACCTCTGCAGGACCCTTGGGGTGTTGCAGGTGACTAGCCGCCTGCCTGCGCAACCCCATGTTCTTCCGAAGGTGAAGAACCCAACAAAAACGACCGCCGGAAAATACGAAGGCAAAACAAAAAGACAAAAAAAAGAGTAAAGATCAAAATTAATATATTAAGAACAAAAATATGAGATATAGGAATCTGAATTTATGAAATCTAAAGCCTGTGCATTGTCACTGAAAAACAGCAGCGGTATTCAAGTAAATGAGCTCAGATATATGTTAATGATCCTCTAGTTGCTTTGCTTATATTACCCCTCATATTCTTGTATATGGCATCAGATCAAAATGACCAAGCGCTTAGACTTGCATCTCCTGTAAAGTGCATATTGGCTGGCTGCTGGTCTCCCAATTCCTTACAGACAAAAAAAAAAAGCAACCAAAAGAAAAGCATTTATGCTCCGATCATTGTGGCAAGGTGGGCTGCCATTTTTGCTCATCACTACTGCTAAATGGGGACTTTGCTCTCTTTCCTCCCCCAGCCCCTCTCCCCTATTCAGCTCTTATTTAATTACACTGCTGTATTTTAACATCTAGGCTTTGTGTGAGACACCGCCACCCGCCCCCCCCCAAAATGTAAGGTTTCCTGATGTGTTTTCATGTGGTAACTCTGCAGGGACATGTTCCTGCTGTCACCAGGAGTGACGCCCCCCCCTGTGCTAATTTGTAAATATTGTAATTCTGTACAGCTGAAGGGCACACAGAGTGGGACTGACGGCCAGTAAACTGGGATTTTTTTCCTTCTATTTTTCCGACTAGCACACCTTGCCACATCACCGCTTTCCACTTCAGTTGCCCCTGCCTATCGCTGTAGTCCTGCATGATTAGATTTAAACAATGCTAATCTCACTGTATGCTAACGAGTCTGTATAGAGACTTTTGTTTATATACAATGTAAACTAACTGGGCACAGTAGGACGTGTGAGTGTGTGTGTGTTGGTGGACCACAGGCAAGCCAATAAGACACTGATAAAAGTCGGGGCTGTTTAGGACGGAAAGGGCCAGTACACACAGAAATAAGTTATTCTGATTGTGCTCAGACTTCACGAGACAGCCTTCAAGAAGTCTAATTTGTGTGTAATGTCCCTTTTTATTTCCCCTGGCAGTGTATGATCGGTCCCTCA
The DNA here is from genome assembly GCF_013358895.1 of Oreochromis aureus. Taxonomy (NCBI): domain Eukaryota; kingdom Metazoa; phylum Chordata; class Actinopteri; order Cichliformes; family Cichlidae; genus Oreochromis; species Oreochromis aureus. The sequence goes on along the minus strand of NC_052948.1, from coordinate 48,085,536 downwards.
ACCACAGCCCTGCATGTCATTGTTTATCATTAAACCCCCACAGGCACAGGAGTTGGATCGGTTTCACTGTGGAATAACCACAAAGAACCTTTTCCCCTTTTTGTTTGACTCTTTAAAACATAGCAGAAGTGATACAGTACGGAGTTTTTAAGACAGGTGATGAGTGTTAACCTTGTAGCTATGGCTCATCTTCTCATCTGCTTTATATCACTGCAAACCACACAAAAATGTCGCAACACGAGAAAGCACCCATTAAATGATTTCATAGGCGAAAGATTCTTTAATTTATTGATTTATATATTTTTGATAGATGGAATCTGAACATGGCAAGTGCCTTTTGGAATGAAGCATTGCAGGTGCAGAAATGATATATTTTTGTTTCCCTCTGTTTGTTCTTGTTCTGCCTTAAAACTGTCTGAGCCCCAAAGCTTAACTATGTTTTCCTCAGTGTTTACATAAAAAAAAACCCTCCCACAAATTTTTCTTTTTACGTTTTAATTTGACCTCCTTGGGTTTTTTTTTAAAATTTCTCCTACAAAACCAAATTAGCTTCCTTAAAATAGTGTAACCATATTTTCTCCAGCTGGGGTGCAATGCTCAAATATTCACATGCAAAATGCATTTGCACTTTGCAAAGGCTTGGCAGCTGTACTGCTCTCATCTCAAGTTAACGTCACATCTCACATTTATCTGTGCAAACTCAGTGTTCTTAAATGAAACAAGAATATAAAACAGTTTTTGCCAGACTGAAATAAACTGAGATCCACTATGGCAGAGTTTATTTCACCCACTGTGAACCTGCATGGGCAAGTTAGGGTAATTTGGCATGGTAAGACCTTGGAGCTGGATTTATATGGACAAAACATACATAATTCCTCACTTTGGGCATTTTATTTTGTTTCAAAAGGTGTTTTGCGATGATCCGGTAAATGACAGCAATTAGGTTAGATGAAGAACACGAATGCTCACACTGACTTGTAATGAAACACATGGGAGCCTCCGCATGTATGAAATAGATTCAGTCGCTGCCATGACTTTAAGGAGATGTGGAGACATCGTTGCCACATATTTATTTCAGTGACAGTATAAGTCTGTAACCTTCAGTTCAGCTGCTGCTGCACAATGACTCTTTTTTGCATGGAGTTGTTATGTGTACAATCTCTCACAGTCCTCCACATTATGGAGATAACTTCAAAAAGCTACTTTGTTAACACTCTAACTCCCTGTGGCTTGTGTACAGTGAACCACACACAGACTAACAGACTAACCTTCGCAGAGCTCAGAGGGTAACTGAGGTTGGCGTCTCCAGAATAAGCTATGGCTAGCTTGGCTTTTTGTTCAGGGTCTGGCCAGGGCAATCTTTTAAAACAGGGTGCAACTTTGATGAAATCCTTTGTTTAAAAAAATGTTTTGATGAATTTCTCACAAAAGGGGCGCAGAGTCGACCTCTACACCACAAACACACAAAGTACTGTTGCAGTTTTTTCTACAGGGCATTTTTAACCATCCGAACACACTCTTCTTTCTGTATCTTTATATGTTCTGGTCACGGAGTACAAACACTAACATTGCTAATGTTTGGGGTTTTTTTCACTTTTTCTGAATGTGAACTGTTTGATCTTTTTATAAGACGTCCCTCCAGACAATTCTGTTGTGATAAAAGGCGCTTTAGTTCGGGTAAATAAAGTAGAAGATTGAACTGGGTTGTCAGCGGTGAATGTAGAAATGAACGGTTTAACAGTCACGCACATCATTGATGCTCTGCTCATCAGTGTGAGTGTGAGAGAGAGAGATTAAATCAACCAGCATTCAACACAAGCTGCAAGTCTGAGTTGAAAGGTGTGATGTGGCGTCTGGAGAAATGATTTTGCAACACATGTCTTCATTTTTCTTTTTTAAATTTTAATACGAGATCATGACTTTTGTGCAATTATTTTGAAGAATGTCAATGGCGAGTAAGCACAGTTGTGTGTTTAGTAGTAGTTCATGTGTGTATTCATGTTCTGTCACTTTGAATTGAATTAGAAAACCACTGTCATTCCAGCCTTTAATTTTTTGGAGGGGGTCTTAAAATGACCTCTTATGGATTCAGGATTAGTTTGCAGTTTTATTAGTAAGCTTAAGAGCATTCACACACTATGAAAAATGATTACATGTCACAAGTTGTACACAGCTGTGCCAACTTAAAAACAAAAACAAACAATCTTTGGATCTCCAGCTTGGCAATTTTCACCTTTTTCTTTCAACTTCTATTGTAAATAATAACAGTTCAACAATGCAATAAACACTTTATTGCACTCAGACAGGGAGGCAAGCTACTGCAAGGGGTCAGATGCTAAAATGTTTAGAGTCTTAAATGTGGAACTCTACAATGACGAAACCCTGTATAGCTCATCTGAGTCAGGTGATGTTGTTATTCAGTTCTTTTCTGATTCCTTCTCTCTTGTTTCTTTTACTCCGTGCTGTTTTAATGAATCATTTCTTTGACATTGTCAGGTTTAAAACAAAAAAAATCAAAAAGAAACAAACAACAAAAAAAAGAAATGGTATTGTTTCAGGCTGATCTCGAAGCTTCAGGCTATAGCGTTTCAAGTAAAGTCAAAAACAAATGCAAAAGAAAAAGAAAAAGAAAAAACTTACTGAAAGCTGTTACTGTAAACACATTTTAAAGGAACTGTGTATGTAAAAAATATTATGTATTATGTATGTGGTTGAAAATAAACAAAACCTTTGACCTTGGGCGTTCGTGGACCTTTTCTTTTTACCTGGAGACTCATTTAAAGGCACTGAAGATTTGTTTCAGGCCTTGCTGTCAATAGGAACCATTTATCCAATATGTCACTGTGACCCCTACACAGAATCTAATGTGCTTTCAGGCACTTTCGGGTGGATACACAATCTTAAAGCGGCGCCATTAACTAGTTCTCTGACAGAGAAAAATAATGTAGCATGAGAGCGCAGCATGAGAACAAGTGCACTGACCTTTCTCAGTAATTTCAGGTTGATAAAGTATACCAATGAAATGAAATGCACTCGATGGCCACTTTATTAGGTCTACCTGTTTAATAACGCAAATCACTGATCAGCCAGTCAGTGGGGCACGATGTCAGTGCATTTAGGCATGTAGATATGTTTTACATTACTACCTTAAATTTAAACTATGCATTAGAATGGGGATGAAGGTTGATTTAAAGTGATTGAAAACATGGCTTTGTTGTTGGTGCCAAACCACGTTGCAAAACCATTTTTAGAGTTTACAGAGAATGGTGCAAAAAAGAGAAAATATCGAGCGAGTGGCAGCTCCCTGAGCAAAAATGCCTTTTTGATACCAGACGTCAGAGGAATATGGTCAGACTCCTTAACATGCAGGCAAGCGCAACTAAACCAAGGTATGCAGAAGAACATCTCTGAATGCAGAACATATTAAACCTTGAAGCAGATGAGCTACACCTGTTGACACACCTGTAAACTAAAAACTGGAAACAGAGGCTAAAATTGCACAAGAGGACACTAGAAAATGTTGCCTCCTCTAATGAATCTCGCTTTTTGCTGCGACATTCAGATCATAGGGTCACAATTTGGGATAAACAACATGAAAGCATGGATGCATCCTGCCTTGTGTTGACAGTTTAGGCTGCTGCTGGTGGTGTAAAAGACCGGAGCGTTGTTTAAACACCACCTTGCTGACCCTGTCTATTCCTTGGACCAAAGTGCGGGTTTCTTGAAAAAGAGTGCACTGTACTCAAATGGCCTCCAGTCAGATCTCAATCAGAATGAGGAGCCAACAAATATGCAACAACTGTGTGATGTTATCATGTCAACATGGACCAAAATCTCAGAAATGCTTCCAGAAATTATTTGATGCTGCAAAGAATTAAAGCAGTTCTGAAATAAAAAAAAAAAAAAGTAAAAGGTGTGTAGTGAGTGCAGATATAATTTCTAACCTAGCTGTGCCTTTTGTGGTAAGACAGTAGACAGCATCACTGGGCATCACTACTTTTGGTAATTTAAAATTTTTTGCATCAGCTAATACTAATTTTTCATGTACTTTGTTAGCAGCAGTAGACATCAGACACTTGAGACTGGCAGCACAGGAGGCCTCAAGGATGTCTTTTTTCCTGTTCTTTATTTGGACACATTATGAAATACAATCAAGCACCAATCAACACCACATGCAACTTAGGGCTACAAAACATTCGGAGTGAATATTTATAAAACAGCTCGTTTTCAGAAACCTCTTTTCCAGATAGGTGTGTGCATCTCGAGGCAAATTATGAAAGACTCACAACAAAATTAAGGATTTTGATTTTTCTTAAAGAAAAAAAAAAAAAAGGCACACATTTTAACAATTGTTTTTTTAATGTGAATATTTTCCACTTTTCTCTAAGTTAAATGACTCAAAATAGTTTTTTCCCTCTAAACAAAAATAATGACAAATAAAAGTCCACTCACTAATTGCGTTAACGTGAGGTTAATCAGATGTTCTGCCTCGTCTTCAAACATGTGAGTCGCACATTTAAAAAGGAAAAATGACAACAGAGACTGGCATTAAAATCCATCTTTATTCATATTAAGTCATTTTTAAAGTTCCTTTGTGTATCAAGTATTGTCATGAAAACATTCCACTATCCCCGTCCACTCTGTCTGGCCCTCCATCCATAATCCGCCCTTTTGTGTGGAATTCACAGAACGAGGTGACACTGTCAGCTTGGCTTAAGCCCATTATTTCCCGGTGAAGGCTGTGAAATGAGAAGCGCAGGCTCCCCTCTCCCTCCCTCCTTCACTTGTTCAGGCACTTTTCTCTTCTTTTTTTTGACTCCATGTGCACATTCCAGATGTCCTGCAATGACCAGCAGCAGGTTTAAAAAGAAGCCGAGCAGCAGGTCCGCGCACACGTGTACGCACCAACTCCTCTCTGACGCAGGTCCATTCCTGGTCTGATCTATCAGAGGTGTCCCGTTTTGTAATCATTAGCAAATCCACATCATGTGCAGACATTTGGTTTAGGGCTACATAAATACACTTCATCCATATACAGTCACTTTACAAACATTCAGTTAGTGTACGCCGACCCTCGTAGACTCATGCAACCATCATGCACATACCACTTATTACTGAACTTTGCAGCCAGGCTGATGATGTCATCAAATTAGAGGCTTTAAAATCCCAATTATTTCACAGTAATGACCCACAAACGTGTGCTGGCCTAGAAAATCAGCAAATTGTATCTTTAAAAGCTGCATCCCATACAGTTTCTTATCTGAAATTCTGAATTCAAGACTTTAAAGATTTATGCCAATAACCCACTGTGCAACACCTTAAACTGTAATCTAACAAGCTACAAATCATTCTTCAGTATCAACTCAATTCATGCCATATCCATCTGAATATCAGTAAACCACAATGCAAACTATCTAATCTAGTCACGTCTGCATTTATCTATACAATATTTACAGTACAGGCTCTTTTTCTTTTGGTCATGGGTAAATACAACAGCACAGAAGCACAGGCACACGCATCGACATATAGACCGACAGAACATCCAGTACCAACTTGCAGAGACTGAACAAACATTTAAGTGCAAAAGAAAAAGACAGAAAAAAAACTGATAGAAAATATCACACTTTTATAGCTTTGCTTAAATATCACGAAAACAATGAAGTGTCAGTTTTACTTCTCTTTACAACATATGACACCTGTGTACATGAGCAGACGCAGAATTATATTGAACACTAAGGTGTTTTTTGGTTAGATGGTAAAAATGAATAAAAAGGAGGAGTTTGGTGTGGTCTTTTCTGCATTTTCAGGTCCAAGGTTGGTGTTGGTATTGTTCTTCTTTTAAATTTTTTTTTAACATTTTGTCTTCCCTTCTATCTCGGAGCTAACATAAAATGGTAGTACCATATGTCCTCATAGGCTGCGGTGTACTGTCCCTTTGCTCCATTTCCCAGCCAGACAACTGAACAAACCCCAACCACTTCTGGGAGACTGGAGTGTGTCCATGAGTGTCTGTTTAAATAAGGCTATATACAGATAATGTCACTCTGGCATCACTCCAGGTGATGTCTACATTTATAAAGGCGGCTTACATCATCCCTATATCTCCTATTTCTTAAATTAAAACGTGCCGTTACCCCTTGCAATGTGTTTTCCCTCCTTCGATCAGCAGCCAAATCTTGTTGAGAGTCTCTCTAAAGTTCACATCATTATAATAACCCAGTTCCTGTCTTGGCTGGCATCTTTTTTCAGCCTTCCTTCACTGTATCCAGATGGTGTTGTTTCGCTCTGGTCGGCGGGGATCGGTGGCTGCGGCGTTGCCAGTTGCGGTGAGGTCACTAAATGTGGAGAAAAACTGTTCCATCTCTTTCTGTAGCATCTGGTTTCGGCGCTCGGCGTCATCCTTGGCGCGCTCAGCGTTGCGCAGCTTGATCTCCGCCATGGTGTACTTCTTCCTCTCCTGGTCCAGCTCCTCGTGCAGGTTCACCATTTCAGTCTCCAGCTCCAAATTACGCTGCTCCAAACTGCAAATGAGGCATACACGGGATTAGGAAAAGATTAGTAGTGCCGTAGTGAACAGAGGAATTGCTCATCTCAGAGCACAAGGGCAAGTGTTAGTAGCTGCAGATCTTTTTAATTTTCTTAATGACCTAATGAATTACATGCAACCACAATCACTGGGGCTGTGGAAGTGTATAGGTGCCAAAAAACCAAAAACAAACAGGTGCGCCATAGTTTTCCATGTTAATATAGCCAACTTTAAGATGAACTAGAGCTCAAAGATGTAGGGGGAATTTTTCTCAAATTTGACGTTCAATCAATCTGAAAGCTTAAATAAGTTATGGATTATTCAAGAAAGGGCTATTTTGAGTGACTTCTGGGTACCTTTTCTTCCTGTTTAGTGTTCAGGTTAGATTAGAGATATCAAACTTTGATTTTCAGTGGGCCAGAGCAATTCAATTTGATTCAGTTTCCTTTATATAACACCAAATCACAACTGTCGCCTATGTGAAGTGCCACCAGTGAAACTCTTCTTTTTGTCAGAGTAAAGAACTACACAGTTAATGCCTGCTACAATGTTACATAAAAAAAAGAGGTGTAGTTTCAACCATACGTCTCAGTTTTGCTTTGCATTTGCAGCAGCAAATGAAACAAATCTGTCAGCATGACTTGTAAGTAGAAAGAAGTAATTGTATAAAACTACTTACTTACTACTTTTTCTTTTATTACTTTGGTACAGGATGAATGTAGAAAAGCTGTAAAACTTAACAAAACACAATTTATGCCCAGTTTTACATTTTCCAAAGCCATGCAGTGGGCTGAATTGGAGTCACTGGCGCCCGACTGGTTCTGGACCCCGAGCCTCGTGTTTGACAACCCTGAGATGAGTTTAGTTCTGAACTAGTTTTGGTCCTGTCTAAATATGGTCATGACCATCTTAAAAAACAAACATACAAAAACAACAGGTTGGCAAAGGTCACCAAAAGGCTTCAAAATGGTAATCAAACCATTATTGTAGGTATTAAACATTATTTTGTGTATTTATGTTTAGCTATAGCCTAATTTTAATGGAAATGTTTTGTGGAATTTTAGGCCTCAACTGTTGAAACAAAAAATGCTAACACCCAGGAGTGGCTCTTACAAGATTGTAGCTAAATGGAACAGAGTGAAAAAGACAGCTTCTGATTGGCTATTTGATCCTCACAGGAGCGCTTGCCTATTTTGTTGCTTTCCCATAATACGACAAAGCCATGTGGTTGCCAAAGACTAAGGCAGCTGTTCAGACCCGTGTACACTCCTGCTCATTAACGGGAATGCCCACTAATAAGATTTTGATTGGTGGTTACAGTTTTATTTCATCTGCAGCCATCAGCTTAGATGATCTGCCAAAAGGCCACTGTGACCTTTGGACAGTAATGAGCCAACAAAGGGCAGCTGGTGAAGCAGGCAGGAGGTTACAAGGGGTAATGAGATAATGATGGAATCAGGTGAGGGGCATAAAAAAGAAAAGATGTGGGCAGACAGGAGGAGGGTGTAGTCACTGCCAGTGAACTTGAACTCTGCGCTTTAATGAAGTGGTGAGATGTTGATTTATAGAGTGGATCCTGATGCTCTAGAAAGGTTTATTCACTGCCTTCTTGTGAAATGGAGGGAATGGTGGATGTAGTAAAAAAGGAAAGAAGACAGAGCTGGGTGGAGGATGTTATGTTTTATCACTCATGTACTGGTATGTCTCTGTCAACCTGACTAACGGATGCTGCACTAAAAGAAAACAGTGGTCTCTTAGAGCCACCCATGCAAAACAACATTTTAAAGCAGGATTATAGTTGGGACACATTTTTTCTGTTCACTGCTGGCATAATACAGAACAAAGTAAGGCTGTGAAGAGCTGTAGCATCTGACTAATGTGTGCCAGCTTTTCATATCCAGAGGAAGGAAAAATTCAAAATAGGGACTTGTTTTTTTTAAGTGCTAGATTAAGAGAGGTAGCCTGCACCTAACCTCATTTTAAGATTTGAAATTTCCTTTTTTCTCTTTTGATGCGACTGATCTCTACTGGTCTAAACCTTTGAAGATGACAGTATGATACAGAAGAAACCTCACTGGTTTATATGCCTGATCACCTGAGAAAAAGGATGGATAGCTTGCAAAAAAGGCCACACATGGAGCCGTACCTTTTTATCCTGGCCTCATACTCGGTCTTCTGCTTGTGCATTTCCTGCTTAAGACTGGCCACTAGACTGTGCAGGGCGCTGTGGCTGCCGGGTCCGTTACCAACAGGGAAACCGTCGCTATTATCACTGCTGCTCGTGCCCCGACTGCTCCTCCCAACGTCTCCACTTCCTTCTCTGTTGCCATTTCTGCCCTCTCCTTCTCCTTCGCCAGACTGGGGATGCTCGCAGTCCTGTGGTGGTCCATCCAAGTCTTCGTAGTGCCCTCCATAGAAGTCCTGCTCTGGGCAGGTGGTTGTGGAGGAGCGACAGGAAGTGGAGTTGTCAGGGAGGGAGATTTCACAGGAGGAAGTGGACCAGGTGGCACTGTCCACGCTCTGCTTGTCCTCGCAGCTGGTGTTCAGACACGTGTTGGCGATCTGGTTCTGCTGCTGCAGGTTGTGATGGTTTAGCTGCACATTATCGTATGTGGACAGACGATTCTGATTGGTTGTCTGATCTCCGCCGTGGCAGTCACGAGCTTTGCTGTTCTCACGTAACATTACACAGCCATTCGGCTGCCAGAGGCTGTTGCGGCTGTTCGGACTCCCTGTGACAGCGTCAGTCCCATGAATGCCCATGCGTACAACTCCAGTCCCATTCCCTGTAGTGCTGTTTCCACTCGTGACGCCGCTGGTGCCCATTTTTGTTCCCGGGCCTTTGAGTGTGCCACTGCGACGCACTGGTAAGCTGCCACCTCCACTCTGGCTCTTTTCCACAGTGGGATCTGAAGAGGGTGAGGAGCTGAAGGATCCATTGGTAACAATGCCACTGCCTTTACTAAAAGCTGGATTCTTTTTAACGGTCAGTGGTGGACTGCGGGTGACGTCGAAGCGTCCCATGACTCCATTGCGGGGGCTTGCCGATCGTGGGGAGCCACTGTTGTCTGCGTGCTGACGGTGTGAAGGAGACTCATTGGCTTCCCAAACACACTGCCGCACAACGTGTGTGTTGTTGTTCTCAGCATTCTGAGACACTGTAGTGATGGCTGAGGTAGATGTAGTGGTTTGTCGCCGTGACTGTTCAATATTGTTGTTGACGAGCTCAAGGGCAGTAGGGCTGTCTTCATCTCGGGGGAAAAGCACGTCATGGTGACCAATCAAAACAGCCATGAGCTGCTGGACCAGAACAGTACCTAAAAAGAAACCAAACATCATCATCAACTTTCTTTTAAACTCAACATTCATCTTATTTAAGATTTAAAACTAAATATTAAGAAAGTAAGACACGTGTACCTGACATTCAACACTCACCTTCCATAATTGCTACTGGATCCTCAATTTTTGGCCTCAAGATATTTGGCCCAAAGACTGTGGCCAAGTTTTGGACACTCATTTTATTCACCCCTGAATATGACTGGACTTCATCAAGAAACCTAGGGAAATGGAAAATATCAGCTTCTCATGGCTCAACAATGTAAAACTGTATCCAATGTTAATTATCAGTACCTGCAGATGTATTTTAGGAGGTTGTAGTTCACTGGAGGTAGACTTTCCACAAGCCTTCTCAATTCCTTCATACCCTGCAGATAATAAACGGTTTTAAAGTAACAGAAACTCAGCAAAATAATCATTCATAGAAACTTTTGCAACAGATTGTCTGTAAAGCCCGTGATTGATCACAATGTGTATAATGGAACAATCACACCCAGGATCCAGTGGGAAATGAATCAGTGGAAAAGAGGGGGGGCTTATGTAAATATATACTCACTGGTCACTTCATTAGGTACACTTATTTAGCAAACATCTGAACAATCAATCACACGGAAGAAACTCGAAGCATCCAGGTGTTTAGATACTGTCAAGACTGTTTTGAGCTGACAGGAAAGCAACGGTAACTCAAATGACAACTTTTTACAAACAAGGAATGCAGCAGAGCATCTCTGAGTGCACAGTACAGTGAACGCTGAAGCAGATGGGCAACAGCAGCAGAAGTCACTGTGTGCCACTCCTTAACTGAGAAAAGGAAACAAGGGCTACAGTTTGCATGAACTCACCAAAATTAGACAATAAGATATTGGAAAAATCTTGCCGAGTCTGCTGAATCTTGTTTTCTGCAGCAACCCTCACATGGAAAGGTCTGAATTTGGCAGGATGAAAGCATGGATCCTGCCTTGTATCAGCTGTTCATGTTGCTGCTGGTAGTTTAATGGCATAGGGAATATTTTCTTGACACATTTTGTATCACCCTTAGAAAAACCCGAGTATCATTTATACACCACAGCCTACCCACCAGGATTGGTGCTGATCGCTGCTTCCATCCATGCTATTTTATTTTATTGCAGCTTTATATTTAATTAAAATCCCTTTGCTCTCGATACAAAACCTTGACTAGAAAAAGCAAACCAGATATAAGAGGATTTATCATTATACCCATTTATAAACTATCTATATGGATTTGCCACTGAATCAGAAGTGGTCTCAGTTAGGTTACTGAGAATAAAGGATATGTGGAAACGCTCTGAGGCCTTTTCACTGGGAAAAAAAAAAAAAAAATAGTGAGTTCTTTTCCATCCATCTCCTTTCAACTTCAAAGTCCCAGGAGGGTTAAAAAGCGGGGAAACTCTCATCCACACTTTACCATATGTCTTCTCGTACCCATCTGTAGCATATCATATACACACACAGACAAAAACCACAAACAGGTTCAGAAATGCTGAAGAGGGGAAAGACACCAAGGGAGCAAAAGGCTAACCCCAGCCATGCTGTCGACTGTGCCTCATGGTCTGAGTGAAATCCTATTTAGATGTTAAAAGTCAAGACGGACTCAACAAAGTTATTGTGTGAGAAACACAGGGCTGAGCGTGGATGACTGGGCGGCAAAAGAGCAGATTAAAAGCCAAAGAATAAGACTTCTGTGAGGGCTTTTCAGTACCAACTTTTATTGTTATAAAGGTTGAAACTTAAAAAGAAAATCCCTATGGTGTGTGAAAGCTAATTTGCCGGTAGATGTGGGTACAAAGAAAGCAATCATCGCATGTTTCTTACCATTTCGTCATCTTTGCCCAGGAGCTTGGCGCAGGACAGGAACTCATCGTACTTCTGGAAGGGGATGACGGGCTCGGGCAGCTCTCTGAGATACAGTTTCAGCAGAGAAGCTACTGTGTGCACGTCTGTGTTACTGTTGAGAGAGACAAGACACCCATAAAAAGTTAGGGCCATCATTTATCCTGGGTCAACCGCATGGAGACAAACAGCGATCACCATGAGGCCAACTCCAACTTTAGGTTTCACACCGTAGGGGAAAAATGTCAAGCTGTAGTCGTTTATTTAAAGTGTATGCATACAACTGACAGTACTGACCACCTACTGACTGCTAATGCAGGTGGTACCATCATTTTCCAGTTTTTATTTTCTATGTTTCGGCACTTTCTGATTTATTTAATACGCCAGCACCAGCCTAAACGTCTGCCAAGAGGCCACTGCAGCCTTTGGAGCAGCTGGCGAGGCAGGCAGGAGGTTGCAAGGCAGGAGGTCACTAAGGAGGGAATCAGCAAGATGAGGGACATCAAAATCAGACACAGGCAGAAACACAGGAGGCTGTAGTTTCTGCCACAGCAAAGCCGAAATAGAAGCGCAGAAATGTGTTACTGTGCAGAGGATGTGATGGACGCACTCGTCAGTGTGAATTTGAATTTCAGGAAGTGATGAGATGTTGATTTATAGAGTCGATCCTGACAGTTTCATCCAGGTTTTATTTATGTTATTGGTGGGAGTGGCATGATGCCATGAAAAAAGTGATCCACAGTTCGGCAGAGGACGGTATGTTTCATTACTCGAGCATGCCTCTGGATGAAGGCTGCTGCATTAAACAATCAGTGCTTAGTCTCCTACAGCCACCCACACGCAGCATAATATAAGAGCAGGTGTATATAATTGGGAAGTATGATTTTTCCTTTTTACTGTTGGCAAAATACTGAACAAAGAGATGCCTCGGAAAGTTCATGTGGCGACTACCACGTCCCTGCCAAAGGAAAGAAAAGCACGAAATAAGGGTTTGTTTTTTTCCCCAGTCCATTAATCCAGGACATAACTGAGCTGAATTTACCGTGAAGAGTGTGATTTTCACAGTTTACTGATCTTTATTGGTCTGAAATAATTACCTGTGGAGATAACCGATATAAATGAGAGCTTGGCTGTCTTATAAGGCTTATCAAGTGGATAAGTAGTTAAGAAAATAGATGGACGGGCTTCAAGTGCTTTTGAAAAAGATCAGAGCAAACACAGTGATGTTGCCTTTTCACAGTCACAAAGCTTCACGGTGATCCAGTGAAAAGGCACCTTTCACTTCAACGTCCCTGCAAAATGCATAAAGCGAAAGCTAAAAGTCTGAAACCCGTACTGATGTTTAACATTTTACAATAATAAACACAACCTGCAATTCCAACTTTCAGATGTCTTTTGTTTTTATATATTCTCAAATCTAAGAGCAGGCCTTTATGCATTTTGCAATATTGTTCTAACTTCCCAAAATCTGAGTTCAAGTCCAGACATACTTTTAGCTGTACAAATAAGAAACATTTTGATTATCTTGGATATTTGCACCTTCTGTATCTGTAGGACCGATCTATGTTTTAATACAAAATTTGGACAAAGTGGCGGTTCTTGTTTTGTTTTAGATACCCTGTGCATCTAAAACTGTCTACTGAGGCTGCTGTTCCTCTGGAACCGGATGGGGGCAGTTTACATTTACACAAGTTTAAGATACAGATTTGCTGTTGTACAATCAACTACTTTCAATACGCTAAACGGACTGCATTGGCTAACTTCCGTCCATCCGTTACGGCTTATCTTCCATGACTCCATTGTTAACATGAAATGCTTTAAAATAAGCTCATATTATACCTCGTACTGTTACTTGGCTACTCTGCAAACACTTCTTTAGCAAACACATTTCTGATATTGTGACATCCCTACTTCTATGTTAGGTTTTCCTGCCCTACTTGGGATTTTTCAGAGGGCTCAAACCTTTAACTGGTCATTGTAAACTGGGAATGAATATTGTGACTGGTTGTCTGCCTCTCTGTGTTAACACTGTGCTGAATTGTCGATCTTGTCCAGGACATACCCCTTTTCTTCCCTGACAAAGTGGTGCCATCTCACAAACTAACATATAGGTGTCCATCCACCTATATGTCCTGTTAAGTGCTTATCCAATGCAGGATAATGGGAGTTTGGCACCTGTACCAGCTGTCACTGGGTGAGAGGCAGGGTTGAATCCAAATCTTTTTTCTGTGAGGCGGCAGTGCTAATCTCATCACCACTGTACTGCTCAGACTCTTATTTTTGTCTATTATTGCTCTGTAATGATGTTTGGGAGAAAACTGTTGCATTCTTGTTTTCTTCATACTGGACAGAAAAATTTGTCTTTGATCGATTTAGATTTAGCAGAAATTGGGTGGAATTCAGTAAGCTCCAAACAAGATGATGACTTTGGACTGATGGGACGCAGAAAAACTCATTTGTGCACAAAAATGTTCCTCTGAGCAGACACGTCAATGAATTGAGCTGTGCCGCTTTCTGTGCTCTCCACACACCTACTCAGTCCAGAGGTCTAATTCAGCAACAGAAAATACTTGTTAAGGAGGTCAAGGGGCATATAGGTCCTTAAAACATATTATATAATATGGTAACTGCCTGCATTTGTTTATTATCTGTTTGGTTGTGCTCAAAAACGCAAAACCGGTTCAGTTGTGATTATTTGAAATCTGAATAATGTGTGGCAAAATGCAACACACAAATAACTGACAACAGACTTGTGTTTTCTCTAATGTAATGAGGCGATATTCAAGCTGTTGTGTTCAGAGGGACAAAACGAAAATTAGCAAGTTAAACACCTATGTTTGATAACGATGACAGCTTCATCTCACAAGCTAACATTCCACCAGAATGACCCGAGAGTGACCTCCAAGTGGTAACCATAAAACTGACAAATTGGACATTAGCCATGCAGTAGAAGAAGAATCTCTCCTTTTGCTCAGACAGCCAAAGGAGGCCAAGTGCTAATATGAATTATGACAGAATTTGGGAGACCTGCAGAACTCCCACAGTAAAGATGGCTGAACAATGAGGCTGTGTTTTAAATATAAGACATGAAAAGAGCTGAGGAAATTTGTTCTGATATATCATCGTGTGCAAGAGACATCTCACCAGGTCAGGTATGAATATGGTGCCTGCAACTGTAGTTTCTAAAACATAATCCTTCATATAATTCACCTTATAGATGGACAGATAGTGTGCAAATATGAGGATGACCTCTCCCTGCATGGAGGGGAGTTATCATACATTTTAACTATCGTGGATTTACCACATTGGTCTTTGTGATAGCGCTGTTTAAGCAGCTTGACACTTATTCAGATACTTATCTTCAGTTTAATAAATCATAACCAATAAAGTTTTTGCCGATCTTCAATTATCACATTGCTCAGACTTAAGATACATATTAAATATTCCTAAATTAATGATGTCTTTCATAATTGATACAGGTTTCGAGCAGCTGTATCACTCAAGTTTCTCTAAGCAGATACAACTGAACCCTGTACTAACCCGCCCACTTTTTTTGCATTTCAACTCCCCGATCTGAACGTATCAAGTCGACATTAAAACGCACTGAGGAAATCTAAACCAGCCTGTACGGGCACATTTCTGCTTACCAATCAAAAGAGGGCTTCTCTCCACAGTCAAAGGCATCCTGCAGCTCTTTGACCAGGTTGGCCTGTCCTGGCAGCCTGAAAAGGCCCTCTTCCTGAAGACCCCTCTGCCGAATGAAATCCACGCACTGCTCTACCAGCATAGGGGCGAGCTTGTTCCCAAACCGGCGTTCATACCGCACGGTCTCTTCCAGCTTCTGACCAAAGATCCCTGAAACACACACACACAAAAAAAGTTTACTAATGCTATAAAGGTGATAAATGTCAACTCTATTTATGCCGTTTACATTTTTTATGCAGCCAAGCTTATAATTTAATACAGTGTGTACAACATAATTTATATTTTATCTGGAGAAATCAATGCCGTTTAATATGTTGAACTCCCTGACATTTCTCAAAGAATTACAGAGGCCATTAGCATGCCATCTACAGCTCCAGTAACATCAAAGAGGGCAGTTAAATCAATTGAAAGGAATTTATGATAAGGTTTTCCTGACAATCCAAGCAAATAAAATGTAAAATATTCTCTCTCGCACACACACACTTAGTCTGATGATCAAATCTCTAACTTCCTGAGCACCTCTCGCCTTTTGTCCGAGGCAGACGCTGTAGAAAAAAAAAAAACAGCCTGATTTCCATTTACAGCCGTCTCATGTGGATGCAACACAAGAGGGGATTAAAGCTGCCTTCCTGAGAGATTTGGATCTGCATACTTTTCCAGTCTCCAGATACAGACAGAGCCTACTCTCTCTCACACACACACACACACACACACACACACACACACACACACACACACACACACACACACACACACACACGGTACAGTCGGACACCGGAAACAGATCCAGCCTACCACCATCCTCCTTAACACAGCACGAAACGGCTTCAAATAGACAGACACTAAAACAGACACTAAAAAACTAGTAACTTAAGATTTTCAACAGGTGTATTGAAACTTTTCCCACAAACTGCTGCAAAGGCTTCAAAACATTTCTCATTAGAAGCGAATGTGATTACTCACCCCTCTTAAAAATGACGCAACTTTTAAGTTTCCAGAAAAAAGGCCTGCTTATAAGTTTGTGATAAGAAAACATACCAGAGGTGCAACTTTTCAAGTGCCTGCAGACAAGCATTTTCCAAAAACCAGCCCTAATCTTTGCAGAAATGACAGAGAACAAAACAAAAGCAGTGGAATAGACTGGATGCATCAGTTTGACAGCAGGTCAGCCAAACTGTTCTCATTTCCATCTCTCAGAAAACTGTCTTTGCTTGATGAGAAGAAGCTCCTCAGAAGTCTGGAGTCACTCTGGGATTTTGCCACTTCAGTCTTCACAGCAACCCAAATATGACAAAACAGTGAAATATCTGAAGCTGTGGGTCCATTTTTCCAAATATTAGACAGATCAGAGTGGAATACAGAAGAGCTCAGCTTCACTTTAGTAAAGAATCATTAATATCCGCGAGTAACGAAAGGAGAAGAAAAAAAAAAGTGAGGTCATCCCTCCAGACGTCCTGGTCATGAGTCTAGGAATGTTTTCCTGGGTCACATGTAAATGTGTGTGTGTGCACCAGCTTATGCAGAGTATGAGCAAGTGTTTATAAGAATATTTGGCGCTCCCAATAGTGCTGGATACGGGACAAACCACAAGACCTAAGCATGCACATGAGTGACATCTCTGCAAAAAATCTTAGTATCTGCCAGCTACACGGGATCTCACACACACACACACACACACACACACACACACACACACACACACACACACACACACACACACACACACACACACACACACACACACACACACACACACACACACACACACACACACACACACACACACACACACACACACACACACACACACACACACACACACACACACACACACACACACACACACACACACACACACACACACACACACACACACAAGCATAAAAGTGATTTTAGTTCATGGACAACATACAACCTGTTTTATCAAATACAAACCAATGGAACATTTCATGATAATCCATATAAACACATAATACACCTCCAATTGCTTCTGTGACCTATAGTGTAAAGGTCGAACATGCAAACGTGTAAAACATTTGCATTTCATGAACTGCAAATGTACAAAACTGATGAGACAAATCTGGGATGTCCTTAAGGAAATAAAGTTTAGATTCAACAATATGCCTCCAGACAGAAACATGCTGACACAGCTCTATTTGTTTTACCATCGCTCGGTGTGCCATGGCAGGACTTAGGTAATGCCTTCGTTATTAGAAGGTTTAAAAAGCGATGATGATTCAGAGCTTTGGTATGGATGAAATCAACAGTTAGGACAACTACTCTCGGGGTGTGATCTGCATTTATGATTAGAAGAATTAACATCATTTAAAATTTGCCACTTAATTAGACACAATATGGTTAAAAACGTTTTTTTTCCTCCTACTAATAGCCTATAAATACTACTTAATGCGCAGAAGCATAACATAAAGGCAGCTGATGGCTGATCTCACATCCTGCACCCGACCGACATTTAAAAACAAGCTGAAAACTTTCTCCAGCTTTCAGTTTTATGGAGTTGAGATCAAATGAATTTTAGAAGAGGACACTGCAAACCGAAGCCAGAAGACGGATAAGCACCACACTGTTAAGTACATTTATCTGTGGGGTCACACATTTAAAAGCAATTTTTACTGTAAGTTGTGACAGTTTTGGAAGCCACACTGAAGCTGAAAGTGCACAAGCGCGCAGGAGGTGAGGAGCTGAATTAATAGATGAAAATTGTTATGACCACCACTATTAGTGAAAGTCAGTGCGGCACAGGGATCAGACAAAACTGGACAGAAATGGCACAGCAGTCTGGAACAGCTGACATTTAAACCACAGAGAACATGGCTTGGAAATGAGGCATTTTGAAAATGTTAAAAGAAGCTCTTTTCAAATTCAAACTCCAAACACTTCCCCAAACGACGAAAAGACAACTGACATTTACCATGACACAGATCTCCAAAGATCCAGACGGAAAAGCCGCAGCTGCACATCTCACACTCTTTCCTGCTTCAGTGTTTGTTGCGGTTAATGCCACATCGCAGCGAGTGGCATCACAGCATGACGGTAAAGATTTCAAGGAGGGCTCATTCATTCTGGCAGTCGCCTTCCTGTCACTTACTGAACAGAGTTTCACCACACTTCAGGATCACTCATCAGCCAATCCGTGCTCAGCTAGCTTCTGCTGCTACTGCAAAATGTGAAAAGCTGGAATATGTGTGTGTGGTGTGTGCGTGCATGTGTCTGGGCTCTGTATATGTGTGCATGATAGAGACAAAGACAGCCTGGCTCTGGTCCAGCATGGAGCCACCTTTCGTGTGGTATCTTTGACGAATGGCTCGTCCTTTTGAAGAGCAGTCAGCTGCAATAGACATCAAGCTGCCTGCACTGAAAACAGAGGGGCCAGCTCTGCCTCCTCTATTCATTTTGTTACTGAGAGCTGCCTGGACTGGCTGTCCGGTTACAAATGCTGCACTTGTGCACTGTTCTTACACAAAGTAGGCCAATGTCTGCCAGTGCGGTGGATAACGAAACCACGGCGGCGCAGCAGGAGGCTCGGTAATCAGCGCACTAATTCCACCAAAGTCAGGAACAACTTCATGCGAACAATTACAGCATCGTGCACTTGAGCGATGACTCACAGCTTATTTTATGATTAGATTTCAGTTTACTTGACACATGTAACCGCTATAAAATGCATTTGTGTCCTTTTATTAGCATGACCAGGCTGGGTAAAAATGAAAAACAAAAATTCTATGCGGTGATTCAAGAAGCAAAGACTTGGATTTGACAGTTCAAAAGACACTGAAAACATTATATCAAGTAATGGCCAAGTACTGTGATAATTCCACCCGGAACACATGCCATGACGCCACAAGGGGGAAAAAAAGGTTTTAAATGCCAGCACACTCTTATTTTATACTCAGTGGACTTTACCAGCTCTTTGTGCCATAGATTGCTGCTGGAAACATCCAAAATACACAGTTGCTGCAGATTTGTCCAGTTCCACCACATGCCAGAAATGATGGATTTAAGATCTGCTGACTGTGGAGGCCATTTCGGTACAGTGAACTAACCCATAGTTCAAGAAACCACTTTGAGATGATTTGAGCTTTGTAAAATAGCATGTCTTTCGAATGGAAGCTTCAATCGTTAGGGGACACTGTGATGATGAAGGGATGGACATGGTGTCCAAGTGTGCTCAGAAAATACCCGACACCATTGCACCACCACCAGCAGCCTGATCAGTTGATACAAGTAATCTATGCTTTCATGCTGTTTACACCAAATTCGGCATGTTGCAGAAATCACGACTCATCCGATGAGTTTTTAAAAATCTTCCGTTTTCCTATTTTAAAGTGCAGGTGTGAATTGTAGCCTTAGTTTCCTGTTCTCAGCTTGAAGGAGCGGCAGTCAGTGTGGTCTTTTGCTGCTACAGTTCATGTGCTTCAAGTTCAATGTGCTGTCCATTCAGAAATGCTCTTTTGCATCACTGTTCAGCAGACTGGTCATTCTCCTCTGACCTCTAGAACAAACAAGACACTTCCTGCCAGAGAACTGTCGCTCACTTGAGGTTTACTCTTTTCCTCTGTAAACCATAAGGACGGTTGTGTTGGACAACAACCATGGCACATTCAAAGTCACTTAAATCACCTTTTGTCCCCTTCTACAGCTGTGTTTGAACTTCTGCAGGTTGTCTTGCTGATGTCTACACATTCAAACAGTTAAAAACATAATTATTCAAATAAATGTTACCACTAATACTAATTCTTATATATGTTGTGTGCTCAGATGCTCTTCTACATATCTTGGACATGCAGAAGAGCATATCCACACTATGTAACTAGTAGTTATTTTACTTACCAACTTACTTATCAACATGAAGTAGTCTGGTATTGTCTTCTGATCTCTGGTATCAACAGGTTATTTTCACACAGAGAATCTGGGGTAGTTTCAGTGTAAACCCTAGAGATAACTATGTGGGAAAATCCCAGTAAATCAGCGGTTTCTGAAATACTGAGACCAGTCTGCCTGGCATCAACAACTATGTCACTTTCAAAGTCACTTAAATCTCCTTTCTCCTCCATTCTGATCCTCAGTTCGAGATTCAGCAGGTCATCTCGACTATATCTACATTGTATAAATATATTCATTGGTGTTTTTCATCACAATCGTTTGTTACTTCTGATATAATTCAAATGACAATAAAGTAGGTAAACTTTGAATGCACATTCCACAGGTATGCACATTGTATAAATATATTCATATATTAAGACTTTTACTTGCCCAAAACGGATTTTGCTGACCAAAAGGTCCCTTTTCAACATATCAGCTTTATCTGGCCTAAACAGAGAGTGAGTTTATACTTTCAGGTAGGGGCTAGAGCACAATGCTGTGAAGAGAAGATGTGGGCTGGATTTACTGGAGACAAAACATCTTGAACATCTTCGTTTCACAACTGCTGGAAACCAGAACAGTATGTACTAACCTCCACCAAAAGGCGCCCAGATGACTCTTCGGATTGTCTTCACCCAGTCTTCCATGTCATTCTGGGTGCTGGCCATAAGAAGGTAGGTCTCATGGTTGGCTGTCATCCGTTCTCTGTCTCCACCTGTATAAATAAAATGGAGGAAAAATTTAAATGATGCAAGATCCTAAACTGCACACTCTCCAGCAAGAATTAAAATAACATGAATCGAGAATAACGTTTTTCAGCACAACAAGAAATCACCAGCTGGCTGCAAAACACATTTCTGAACAGAGACTAATGACAAGACAAGACCTTCTGGTAACCAAGGTTGCCATTAAATGTCTTTGTTTGACATAAATTACTTGAACTCCATTTCACAACTATACGTCTTCTGAAACACGCGCACCACACAGTCAAAGGCAAATGCTTGTATCTCAGCATGTTCCATTAGAGGTTGGCTCTGTATCTTGATTTAACCTGTGGATAATGGCCACAAGCACTCTGCTGTCATGTCATACCAGACAGACTGAAGTGGAGACTCTGTACCTGTTTCACATAACCAATCTGGCTGCAGT
This sequence comes from Oreochromis aureus, assembly GCF_013358895.1. Classification (NCBI taxonomy): domain Eukaryota; kingdom Metazoa; phylum Chordata; class Actinopteri; order Cichliformes; family Cichlidae; genus Oreochromis; species Oreochromis aureus. The sequence goes on along the minus strand of NC_052948.1, from coordinate 48,064,088 downwards.
GATCACTATGACAACAGAGCCTTTTTCGCAGCTTTACATCAGCTTCATCGAGATAAACAAAACAACTCGCTGCATTTCACAGGGATGCACCGGGCCTGCTGCAGAAGAGACGAGCTCTTAAGAAGACAAATGAGGCGTCAGACTAGGAGTTTAATTATTTATGACTCTGACCACCAGGGATCCTGCCACATTGATTGCATCAGATGGATGAGATCTGCATGTTGCATATGAAAACTATTAATAGACTACAACACAACATGACAGGCCAGCAAGGGGGGGGGGGCTCAGGTTTGCTCCTAATGAACTGAAACAAAGAAAGAGAGGGATAAAAAGAGATGCCTAAACTGTTTGCCGGCTCACACAGAGAGTCATGCATGTGTTTAATGTGAATGTTGCCTAAATAGTGCTTTCAACACCTGAGCTGTCAGTTTGGTGCCGAGCTTTGACAGTTAGATCGATCTTTCTTGTCAGGCAGCAGATGCCAGCGTTCGCTCAGTTTGCCATGTTCACTTTGTTTATAGATGACAAACTCCCTGCACAAACACACAATGTGTACACACGACAATAAGTAGACTGACTACACTTAATGTAGAGGATAAGCTTCTATCATCTGTTGGTATGTCATATTTGAAAAGAAGTTTCAGATGAGTTAAAAATGCAAGGCTAGTATCACGTTACGAAGTGTGTAAATTTAAAAGCGCCTTCTGTTACCTGTAGGCTTCTCGAAATCCCATGACTAACAGCACAGACATCACAGCATGTGTCAGCATGTATCAATTTAGTGGGGTGGGGCTCTCTGTGTCCTGAAGAATAGGTAAAAAAGGAAATTTCTGTCTTCCTATCTAAGGACAATACATTTGCTGTACTTTTGCATGACCTCAAGGTTACTGGTACATTACCAGCACTCCCCAACTGTGCTAATCAGTTTGATACAGAAATAAGCAGAGTAGAGGTTCCTGGCACAACTTCATCACTTCCAATTTGCATGGAGAAGAGGAAAAAAAATTGGAAGAGGCCAAAACTCCAGCAACACTTGAAATGTATGTGTTTTGGCTGGTAGACTTCACCAAGTTGCTAAAATTTTGACCTTTTTATACAGTAAAGAATACACAAAAATCTAACTAAAATAACTGGCAATGTTTTACAAGCAAAAAATACAATACAGGAAATAAATTTTTGCCAAATTTGACACTATTCAGACTTTGAAGACACCTCAATCATTAAGTTAAATAAAATTTAACCTCATCATTAACAGTCAAGGATGATAATTAAGGTTACATGTGCCATAAAACACGAACTAATCCAATAGGGCGCTACCTTTTGTTAGCAACTATTAGATTATATATAAAAAGCATAAAAGTAGTTATATTTGAAGCCACTCTTTAAACCATTTTATTAATAAAATAAATGATCTGGCGGGTTGCTACTGTTCATTAGGTTCCTAAATATCATTACAGCAGTACATGTAGCTGTTTAGCCTATTGATAGTCAATCTAAGCATCCATTAATCACCCTTAGAGTAAAAGGGTCTGATCAATGCTTGCAAAGGTTTGCAATTCGGCTCTCACATTAAAGTCGTTTAAGTTTTGATCTTGTTTTCGATCTGTATCCAGAAACTAAGAGTCATTCTCACAGTAGTCTAATGCGCTCTCTCGCTTTCCTAACCCAGTGATTAGTCACGACCCGCTATTGATCGTTCGCAGAGCTCCCATTAATTAATTACACTTTGCGCGAAGCGGATACGATTCATTAACCTTGCCACGCCCACACATTTACCTTTGAAGACACTTGACGTTTGTGTTTATGCATGCAGAAAACTTATTCGGACGTTCCAGTAAATGTTTGAACGTGGCCATTCACGAGGAAAACAAAAACAAAGCGGCAGCTTTGGCTCACCTCCCAACCGCACAAATCACATCCGCGGCGTCATTTTACCTTCCCTCGACCTGCGACACGCAGTCGGTCAGTCATTCAGTGAGGCTGTTTGTCAACGAAAACACAACCAAAACGGTGCACTAACCGGTAACCGAGGCGCTCACTCGTGCTCGCACATGGGAGTGTTTCTTTGGCCACCGGCGTAAAAGCTCCGTCGCTCCAAAACACTTCGCTTGGACCGCGCCTCCGCTTTTAATTCAGCACGGAGTCCTCCGTGTAGCAAACTCGAGAAAGCGGGGAATAAAATATTAGCTTTAATTCAAAGAGCGGGTGAGAGCGCCACGATATCGATGAGTTTGCGTGTGCCTACCGTTTCCGACACACCGTGTGAGACTGTGGCGACCAGGGCCGTGCAAAGCTGTTTCGGGTTCCAGGGCGAATGAGTTCCCCCTTATGGTCACGTGTCACATTCAACATAGTAACTTAATGCTCACAAACCAGTAAATATGAAATGAAGAATTTGAAAAAGTGCCAGAGGCTAGTTTGTATAATATAATTTTAGATGTAAAGCAGACATAAGCAACCAATTAAACAACAACATAAATACAATGTATTTTATTTTTGCAACTATGACGTTACATATCAAAGTTGAATTATTTTTAATAAATTATGCTATAAAATCAAGCATTTTTAGAAATAAATGCACATTATTCAAATTTTTGTTGCAGTTGACTATCAGTGTTACATTTTGACATTAATATGATGTAATTTAAAACGTAAACCTAAGCAGCAAATTGAAGAACAAAGTAAAGGGAATGCATTTTATTTATGTGGTGATATATCAAGGTCAAAGCATTGTTAATATATTATACTGTCAAATATAACACTAAAGAAACAAATAGGATATTTTGTAACTGTGTAACAGCCTTACATTCGTTTTTACATTTGTATCACTGTCACCTCAAACACCTTGAGATGACTGTTGTAAATTGGTAGTGTATAAATAAAATTGAATTGAACTGATTTGAATAATATCATTTTAAACTTAAAGCAGACAATACAGATGTGAATACTGCAGCCATTCCCCAACTCTCTGTGAAAGGTTCTCATGGCCATTGATCAATGGGCTTTGATCAGTGGTTGTTGATCGATGGTCACGACAATTTGCATATTAATGATCCAGGAACTCAGCTCAAAGTCCATTGTTCATTCAGTGGGCTAGTTTCAGTCATTGTGCAAAGGTACTGTTTATAAGGTTGGGGGAACCTGCAGTCAGCTGAGACTGAACAAGTCACTTGGATGAGTGACGAAACATTTCTCCCAGTGAAAACGCTACATCCAGTTGAACAGAAGACCTGGATGATTGAGCATGCATCAAGACGACTTACTGTGCAGACTTATTTGTGAAACACTAAGCCACAGTGCCTAGAGATGTATTCTCTCTAATGGCCTGCAGGGGGCAATGGATCCAAAAACAAGTAGGATTATATAAAGGCGAATAAGAAAATCTCCCAACTGATCATGAGCTGATGAAGTTATGATCTGAATCGCTAGTTTATAGCGTTTAGCATCAGGTACATTTTGTAAATTTGGTTCACTATGGAGCAAAATCAATAACAAAGAAATGACTACTGTATGAGCAGGCAGTTCAACCCCTTGCTTGTGATACCTAAGACGACTAGACATCTGGTCTATGAGTGTAGTTCACTGATGTATTTCTTTTATAAGCTGCCTATAATGCATATTAATTAACAATTAATTCTTCTTAATTTTGGTCTTTTCATGCGGTACACTTGCCTTGAACAAGGCAAAAAAAAAAAAAAAAGTATTACAGGCTGATTTGACTCATAAGTTTACAGTGCATATTTCAAAAAGAGAACCCAGTCTTAAGAAACTAAAATCAATTCATATATGTACATTAAAGCACAAATGAAGAATCAGTTTACCATGCAGCAGGTCCAGTGTAACAGCAGTAATTAATTAGGCTGTAGCAACAAGGAAATGGCGTATGTGTAACACTTTATACAAACTGCCTCAACAAGGTCAACCTGACGTATTTCTCAACCTGAGCATGTTATGATTCTGAACCACTGCCTTGAGTCATTACCCACAGTCACACCAATCACTCCCACTGGCCAGAAAGGTTTCTGACTCAGAGGCATCTCCACCCTGCCAGCATTGTTTGCGTTAATTGTCATGCAAAGTAATTGCAATTCCCTGGTGTCCCTTCGAGTTCCTCTGTCCACATTTAAAATCAATCAGCCTTCCATTACTTGCATGGACAGACAGAGCATTTCCTCTCGGAAACAACAGTTGTGAAGCCGTTAAACAAGCGTGCAACAGGATTAAGCAGCATACCATGGGCATTACAGCACACTGCTCTTCCTCCTGTCATTTCCTGTTGATGATCCGCTTTCTTCCATAGCGGCCTAAGTTGGCCTCATAGTTTATAAGGTTGGGTGAGATGTCACACTCACTTAGCACATGGAGAATATAAACTATTTAGGGCTCAAGTGGTAAGTGTTTGGAGAATCTTACTATTTAGAAGCACAGAGCATTTAGATAATCCCATCATCTCCCAGCATGCAAAGGTCAATCACTGATTTATGCCCTAAAACTATTCTTATCCACTTTCAGTGACATGGAAATGGTGGTAAATAATTAATAATGTTAACTTCAGAAAGAAATGAACATTTAGCTCACAAATCATGAGCCAAAGGTTAAATTCTGACTATAATAAATGAAGATAATTTTTGACTGATTCTTTTACGGACAAAGTATTTCTCTCATACAATTCTTGGGCTGATGGTAGTTCAACTGGCACTATGTAAAAAAAAGACACTTTTATGACTTTATAAATGATATCAATCTCAGTAGGTGTTCATATGCAGAGACGGTCTTCGTGTATAACACGACTGTACCTGAAGAGACAACCGTGGCAGCTGTCACAATTCGCCTGATTTGCCATGCTTTGGCACACTGCTCCCAAATTTTACAAAAAAAAGAAAAAGAAAAAAAGAAAGGAAACCTCAGCTTTCAGACCTTTACTTCAGAAGCAGCTTCCATTCAGTGAGACATAGACATTAAGATTCCCTGTTCACACTGAGACTTCATAGAAGAAAAGTTAAGGAGAAGGGAAAACACCATATTTTTCATGTTTTAGCAGTAACTCTACTGGTGATATTCTCTGCAGTGGAGCATGTACCAAAATGACAAGTTAGTTTAGTCTTTCCATCTGCTACTTCAAGATCAGCATTACCAGACAGAGGATTAATACAATCAACCCCAAAACCTGATACAGCAACAAACACAGGAAAGACACAGCTAAACTGAACTGCATGCAGCTGCAAGAAGGACTGTCAACTAGACCACTTCGCAATAAACTCCTTGTTTTTTTTCGAGAACAGCGTTCTGTGAACAGATGAGACAAATGTTGAACTTTTTGACAGAATGTGAAACACTGTGTTTAAATAAGTATGGTATTGCATACATACCAAAACCTCAAATATAAAGCCTGGTGGAGCAAGTTTTGTGTTCATGTTCAGCATCCTGGCCTATAATACTGGTGAGAATATATACAGACTGTATACATGTGACCTCTGTGAGGACAATGGTAAAGCTTCAGATTACTTTAAACGTTCAGTTTCAGATGCTTTTTTTCCTCCTCTAGGATCTGTATAATGTCACAGAGATGGGATAATAATACAGTCAACTCCAGCACACAACTCTGATAGGGAGTGCTGCAGCTCCTTTAAACTTCACACACTGTTCTGCAACAACATAGAAAACTTTTAGTGGATTTTCAGTTCAGTCAGATTGTTCGTCTATACGAGTTGGACAAAAAAAAATCCAAATGGAGCACAAACTTTTCTTGCAGCTGTGCATAAACTACATTAACAACTTGAGAGCACATCTCCAAACAAAACTATAGCCTCTCACTGACAACCTGGGATCAGGTTCAGTTACCTTTACATGTGAATGGCAGGCCATCTTAGATGGGCTCAGTGCAAACGGCTAACAACTGTTCATTCCAGCTGAAACCACTGGCTTTAATAAGTGGCCAAACCAGCTGCACATAGTCTTTAACTAATGGCTCAAAACAGGTGGGAGACAACAAAGGATCCCACTGTGCTGTAATTGCTCACAAATACCTGGATCCCCCATGCACTTCACTTTGACTTGCATGTCTGCACTGAGCCCTCTAGGAGCCACAGTGGAGTGCATCTGTGTAGAGCGCCACAGTGTGGCTAAAGACCATAGAATATATGGTTATGTTTTGTGCTGATAAACAGTAATATGTTACCAGGCATGAATGGCCCAGGATACTCACACCCTGTAGTTACAACAAGTATTATGATAGGTTACATGAATAGTAAACATATAATATAAGTGGATGTGAAGCGCCTGTCTTTTGGCTTCAGTTATTTATTTTGGAAAGTTCCAGTTACTATAAGATTGACGTCTTTCTCATATAAATATATATTTTACATCAAATATGGTGACTGCTAGCTTAGCAGATAGACTGTAACAATACAATGCCTGAGAAAGTAATTGTCTGGCCCATAAACTCATGTAAAAACACAACTTGATTTAAAGTTTATATGCTTTTGAGTTGTTGGCAGGCAGATTTGTCAAAATGGTTTTTTTTTTCCTAAATACCTTCAGACAGCCCATCTGTTTCCCCGCCTCCAGGCTTTGTGCAAAGCTAAAAAGCTACCTAGCAGTTGTAGCCTCACATGTGAAGAAAAGACATGAAAACAGAATATCAGTTTTCTTGCACATATGTCAAAAAATAAGAAACTTATTATTAAAAACGATAAAATATTAATGTAATGTGGTTCTAAAGTATAGAACGCACACCTTAACAGTATTACATTTCCATATCTTCAAAGCAGTTTCAGTCCATTGAATTGATAATTGCAAACCTCACTCCTGCGGTATAACCACATAGAAAAAAATTAAGGCAAAGGGAGCACAGTAGGTGTTAAAAAAAGGGGCCAAAATGAGCTAAATATTCCGCACACACAAACGTGGAATAGATTTTTGTCTGCAGACTTGTTGTGAAATGTTAAGCTCTTCCAGACCCTGACTGCACATCTTGCCAAGTGGAGGAAGCAGCTGCTGCTGGCAGAGAAAACAATGCAGACACTGTAACTACCTTGTTTAGCGATAAATGACAAAAATATGTGTCATAGTTCTCCCAGCCTGTGTGTGTCCATGTTGAGATTAAAAGGAGCACATCAGCGTCTGTTCTCTTTTGTCTTCTGGAGTCGTCTTGTTTGTGTGCAAGCAGGGGCAAGTTGAGATTAATAATAGGTCTAATGATAGTCTTCTCCGAGGTCCGCGCATCATAAATGACTCTAACATCACAGGAAGTCGGTCACTGGGTGGCGAGCTACGCTACACGGCAAAGGGAATTGTCCATTCATACGGAATGATGAGCATTAAGAGTGGAAAGAAAAAGGAAAAAAAAACAAACACTTTTCCCATTTTCTTTTTCATCTTTTGTTTATGACTGTCGGCACCCTTATCTACAGGGTCCATTTCACTCATGAGTAATATCATCTCCAGATGGTCTAAACATGCAGCTGTAACAAAGAAGCCTGTAGTAAACAAGTTAAGGAAATACTTAAGCAGTAGCAGGACAGAGGCTGTGCATATAAAAGCTTTCAAAAGGCTCAAAATAATAAACTCGTTACCGTTACCTTGATGGGATGACAATAAATTAGTTAATCCATACTGGGGTAAGCTATGAATCGACTGGTGAACCACCTCCATCCCTCGTTCGTTATCTCCGGCAAACCCAGGGTTGGAGGAGGGGGGAAATAAAGAGGCGTCCTGAATGAGTTACAAAGTCCTGGCTGTCTGAGTCAATGTGAGGACGGGAGTTTCTGACTGGAGGAGCTGCTCTGCCAGTTTTTGGCCCGGCTCAGAATGAGTGAGTGAGCACAGCTGAGAGGGTGTGAAAGAGAAATGGGAGGGAGGGAGGGAGGGGGTGGGAAGGGGAGATTTGGAAAAGCAGGGGGAGGTTGGTGAGTACACACACACACACACACACACACACACACACACACACACACACACACTTCTGCAGAGCACTGTAATGGGAACAATAGGTAGAGCTCTCTGAAGGCTTAGGCTTAACAGAGGCCAGGGTTCTACAGAGGGCATGACCCCCATGAGCAAACATGCAATCTCCCATTCCCACCACAATGCTTTTTTAACATTAAGACTATAATGATGTGATCATATTGACCTTTCAAATGTGCAATCAGGCATTAATGACAACATAATCAACATTTAGAGTGTATGTACAAGACTAAAACTTCTGCTTTTTTACTCCACTTTATATCAGTCGATGCAATTGATTTATCAGAACTAAAAACCTTACATCTTCGGTGTACTAGTGGAAAAACATCAGCAGAAGGTCGAATGAACACTCGGCTACAAAGTATACTGGAGATTAAGCTGTTTAATTTGCCTTAGCTTGCATGGCTGATTTACTAAATACGAAAAAAATATACACCAGCTTTTGGCTGTCTCTCTATCTTGGCTTAAACTAAGAGTCATTCTCTTTTAAGATAACAACATAAATGTATTTGCAAAATGAGTCATCATCAGCAAAAATGGAAAAAGTCAGTGCATGCTTAAATCTTCTCAAATGTGAGGATTTGCTACTTTTTTCTGAACATATAGATCATCAACTCAAAAAGGTCACCTGAGGAGCTTAGGCTAACCTTTTTCATTTCTTGTGACATTTTATACAATCAAAAATAATTCCTAAACTTACATTATAATAAAGTTACATCTTTTCTGTCTGTGTTTTGAAAACGTTAAATCATCCTTCAAAGTATTTTCAAAACAGCTCTACTCTCTTTACAAGTCGGCCATGCTGCTGGTGATACAGCTCCCCTCTCTGCAGCTATATCTTCCCACGTATTTCTAATGGGTGTCCCGTTTCACGTAGCCCCCCCACCCTCCACCACAGCAAGGTATCGACGGCTAATTCTCACCCTGGTGTCATGGTGGTCCTTGCCTGTCAATAGATGTAGTCTGAAGACAGACATCACAACATTAGCCTGAATCCCTAAAGACCTCGTCTAGCAGAGAACACAGACTCCATAGATGTTTCTATGGCTATCCATTACCATCTGATGCCGAATGAGTAACGTAGTGAATAGGAGTGGGGAGGTCAAAGGGGACGAGGATTGTTTGGCTCTACTGTCTCTCTTACAGGCGCCCGTAGGAAAGTGGATAATCATGGCATCAAAAAAAGGAAAAAAAAAGGAGACTAACAGCCACATCTCAAAAATCGCTGTATTATTTGCTTTTGAAAGGCTAACATGATACCGTGTCTAGTTGACCCCACAAGAATATGCATAGTCGAAGTCACTGGAAGGTTGTCATGTTTTAAGGTGTAGTTGCATTTAAAAAAAAAAAAAAAAAAAAAAAAGATCAAACAAGTTATTATCGAGTTATTCTGCGAATACACATTCACCTCTGTCGTCACAGGATATGAAAAGAAATCAAATCAAATTGCAGCTGTTGGGTAGAAAAAGTGAGTGGAGTTTTAATGAGCTGTCATGAGCACAAGCAGGGAAGCAATGGGTCAGTCCGTTCAGGGAGGTCACAGGACTGTCAAAGAGCCAAGTGTCTCTGTTCTGATTTCATGCCAACTAAATAAAGAGCTATGTCTGTGTGTTCTGCCAAGGCTGCTGTAAATATACCATTATGTAAGGGGAATCAATTTCAACTTCTGAAGGAAGGAAACACGGCTCAAGCAGGCCTCAAAGCCCAGAGCTTGTAACATAAGTTGGCATGATAATCATAAAGGCTAGACACTAAAGCAGAGGTGCAGTAAAGGGGAGTCACACAGTCAGATTTAAACAACCATACTTGCATTTTATTCTTTAGGTTTTATCATTAGTGTGTGATTTAATGTAATATAAGCTTTTTTCAAAGAATGTTTTAATATTCTTCTTCCAGAAAAAGAAAAGGATAACGTTGGTATATTCACGCCTTCCTCCAATGGAAACTGTTGGCTGCCTTCGGGGTGGGGAAATTTGAATCAAACAGTCTAAAATAAACTGTTTTGCTTTGAAAAGCTGCTGCAGGGGTGTAAAGCATACGCGATTTGCAGTGAATGTGCTAATGGATGGGAAAAGACCAGAAGAATCCTTTAATATGTGACTTGTTTTTTTTAAAAGAAGGGTCCAAAGCCACAAAAGACAATTGTAAACATTCCCAAATGATATTCATGTAAGTTCTCCGGTGTCGTTAAGAAACCACAATCATTCTGTTCAACCTATTTATTGCCGTGGCAGCATAAAGGGGACTTAACTCCTAACACATTTAAGTTATTCATGATAACAATTTAACGAGCGAACCTTTTAGAGAACTGACAGCTTTAGTGGCTACTAGCTGCTGGATTGATATTTCATTTAAATGTTAGGGAGTGCTGAGTTTTGGTGAAGGCTGACAGCTGTTGTCACTTGACCACTTGCACATAATGCTGGGAGGTTAAAACAATACATTAGTGATACAGGGATAATGATGCTGGAGGGAAGCTTCTGGAAAGGTGCAGAACACGCAGATCCAAGACAAAAACCTCGAATGGCTTCACAGAAGTCAACCCTCCCACAGATATAACGTGCTTTTAGTCTGGTATCGTCATCACCACACTGTCTGAGAATTTGTTTTGTGTATAACCAGAGACACTTTGAACAGCTAAGCTCTCTGTTGGGCTGGATTGTATCTGACAGGATGAGTGGTATACTGTATTTTTTTAAGTGAATGCATTCAGTCTGTGTGGAAGGAATACGTTGTCACGGTTATGTAAACACACTGGATCACACTATAACAGATTTGACAAATGTGTCGTGCACCCCTGGCTTGGGAGACTGTAAATCTGTGTGGGTCTCCTTGCCAAAGAATTCAGTGATGTGAACTCTGCACTACCAAAATGTTTGTCCGACATCTAAAACGTTTTTGATTTACGTACAGGATGCTGTCACGGGTAATTCCCACACAAACAGTGTAATATCGGATTCCACCCATCAAAGGACTTTTGTGGTAAAAAAGCAAAAAAAAAGGCATGTGATCAGCCTCAAATATCCGCGTTGTTAACAAGGATATTTTTAGATGATGCAGTTTGCTACTTGATTACTGAAATCAATTACAATATTGTTGATGGAGCCACTGGGAGACAAACTTCCTGGCGCTTGAAGATTGCAGTGAGCTTTTCCTTTATCCTCACCAGAGAAAAGAACAAGGAGTGGACTTGACAAAGTACCTGTTGCCCCACTCAGTAATACCTTCTAATATCAGCTTTCAGCACTGATGAGGGCCTCAGGGTAGATGCACACCTGCAGTCCCTGCAGTCAAAATAAGTAGTCTGAGTCAGCCTGGCCTTTGGGAAGCCCTTTGAACCTTTCACACAGGGCTGTGGAGACGTGACTTCTGGTATATTTTGACTAATGGAGGCAGAACAGACGGTTGAATCCATTTTCCCCACGAGAACCCATACATTTAAAAATATATATGCATGCAAGCTTTTCCCTAGCTCAGCTCTTGTGAAGAATAGAAATTCTGAAAACACAAATTATCTTTTCCCTTTAATTTCATTCACCTTGTAAAATGAAGTCGTTTTGGACACGTCTATGAGAAGTATAAATCAGTATTTTCATTTCCTAGATTGCTGTAGAGATGCAGAGAGATTGAGGAGCCTGTCGGAGCAACGTTATTTTGATAGAGATGAATCTGACTGACAGTCATCATTTATCATCCTGGACATGAGATTCCCACCAATGCATTTTCAACTTGGTGACTATGGCTATAAAACAAGAAACATGAATATGGATAACTATTAGGAAATGTGTTTCCAAGTTACACTGTGCACTTCTATAATAATCTGCTTAATAGGGTCAGGTGACTGGGTGAATATGCTGGCTCTAAGATCAAAGTTTCACAATTTTGAGGAGATTTCACCAGTTTATTGAGTTTTAGTTCTATATTCACACATCTGAAGGATGGCTTTGCATTCATTTTTTAAGATGTTGCTGAAATTGCTTGTGGAGATCTCTGCACCCCTTACTCATGCTGCATAAAGACCTCTTCAAATACACTGATTGTCATCTTTCTCAAAAAACCCTTTCTGCACCATAAAACACTCAGGTATGAAAATGTCTGCAATCTGGACATTCAGTTCTTAGTGTGAGCTTCAGTAAGTTGGACGAACAAGTGAGTCTACATATTGATCACTGCAGCATTGCTGTCTACACTCCAAATTCACAGCACTATTCCCCCGACAAAGTTGGCTAAAACACTGCACTGTCTGCTAGAAAGGGATGCGGCGCACTGGGGGCAATTAAATAAAAACATTGGAGAGACAAAGAAATGCAGATGATGATGAAGACTCTCAGTGTTGACCTTCTGCTGAGGTTTTTCCACTAGTACAGCAAAGACATCATAAGGTGAGAGGCTACGACTGCAGTGATAGGTTGCCAATATGTTGCAATGTTGCAGATGGACAGCTATCCACACTCCACGCCAAGTTAGAATCCCCAGTTAATTTAAACACACGGACGTCTTTGTACTGTGGAAGGAAGCCAGCGTAGCTGGAGACAACCCACACAGACCTGTGGAGAATATGCAAACTCCACAAAGCTGATATTATTAGTTGGCATCATCATTTGCCACCTCCCCACCAGTTAAGTAATCAAAGAGACGTGTTGGTTTCATTCAACACTTTTCACATTTTTGGTTTAAAGGTGACAGATTTCAGGATGTCTCGGCTAAAGTCAGGAGAGTCAGTTTGCGCTCTTGGCTTCTAACACATCACTTTTATTGAAATACTCTTTACAACTTCCCAGACTGCTTTAATTCACTGTTCCCACCTTTGCTCTCCTCACCGCCATCATTCAGCTTTTTCTCATGTGTAGCCAAACATTATGTACAATACAGTATTTCTTTTGTGTAGTTTCTCTTCTCATTTGTTGCCTTGGATTTTCACATGAGAATGTCTTAACTAGGATGGATTAACAAGCAGCCTGGGAGCTGTGAGTTCAGGACTCTGTTCTGTTATCTGCCCCAAGCAGCCAAGCAAAGTGAAATTTGAACCGGCTAGGAGAATGTTCTCCACCAAGCATGATTTTTCTTCCTCTGGCAAGATTTATTTTAAAGCTACATATATGCATAGTGCAACCAAACTGATACACACTTACATGTATTGTGTATGGTTTATGGATGTTATTCCTTTTAAAGAATTTAAATTGTAATTTACATTTACCCATTGTATTTTCACCGGAAAACCACAGAAGGAAAAACTAGGTTTTTCACAATTTCACAATTAACTGGAAATGACATGGTAAAGATAGAGAGTAGGGTTGCCAAATGCTGACTTAATAACAGCATACCTCCGAACCTACTCTGGCATTAACATCAGTATACTGATGCACTAAGGCTTCACAGCCTGTTATCCATGACTGAGCAGCTCCTGTAGGTGTAAAAAACAAAAAACAAAACAAAGAAAGAAAACCCCACACTAATAATGCTTTACAAAGATCTAGCATAGACAAAGATGAAATAATAGTTTAAAAATTAACTAAACTCAAACAAATATTGTGGATGATCAAAGTTATTTCTAATTGTGAAACCAACCTAAACGAGCTGCTTTTTTGTGGCTCAAAGTCTATGTAATAAGACCAAACAAGCTACTTTTGACTCCTAAAATATTTCTAATTCAATGAAAAAAAATTGCATCAAACCCTGACATCAAAAACCACGAACATCAGACTGTAGATTCTCACCTGATGTGAGCAACAATCAGAAATGGGTGGCAAGTTAACTGAAATCGTGTGAGGACAGGTTGAGCTGTATGATTCAACTAGAAAAACACAGGGAAACAAGGCTAGGGCTTAGAGCAAACTAAGTAAAATCACAGGAATTCGCGGTACTTTGTAAAAATATGCCACAGTTACTTGTTTTGAGCTATCAGTTGTAGTCCTCCTACAGCAGGGACGACACAATACAATGAGTAGCTGGTAAAAATACCAGCAGAAGCACATAATTCTCAAAAAAGAAAAAAGATTATCTCATGTACTTAGTCACAACCTCCATTATTAAAAACTTATTTTAAATGATTTAAAACATAATATTTTGTTGAAAGGACACAAGGTATAATGTTTTAGTTAGCTAAAGCTAACGTATATTACTTTGCGTTAGCTTTAGCGTTCATATAATGTTAGCTACTGCAAACATTTTAGCCTATGAAACACCACAGGCTATACCAACTGTCTCAAAGAAAAAGGTAATTTGGGATAACTTCAAGTCTTACTACTTTTCTTATTTACAAGTCAGGGTGAAGCTAACGCTGCACTACAGCATCTGTAGGCGTATGCTGCCCCCATCAGTTTTGAAAGAATTGCAGCCTTGGTACATATACCGCCTATGGTACCCAGTGGCGGTCCTAGCCTATTTGGCGCCCTGGGCGAACACTCCCTCTGGCGCCCCCCCCCCCACACACACACATATGAAGACAGAGAAAATATAGTATGCAAACGGCTACTAAACAGACATCATAATTCGTCATACAATGAGAACAGGACAAATCAACAATTGACACTGACTAATTACTATTATATTAATATTATATTATTGTATATATTGTTTGGAGTTTAGTCTGTTACTGTAACTATTTTTACCATTTCTTCTTGGAGGAACTGTAACCCACATAATTAAGAAAGTATTCTGATTCTTAATGTTTTAGGATACATGACCTGCCATTATCCAATGACACATCTGCTTACCTGTATCTTTTGGTCGTTTCTCCTTGTAGGAGCCATAATTAAATGTATTGAATTTTAATGATCACTGGGTTTTCATTGTTTGGTTGCTATGGTGATGTGTAACGGGAGTCACGTGGGTGGTAGCGGTGACATTAAGAGGGCGTTGTCAGTCTGTCTTTCACTGGTTTGATTTTGACAGAGCAGGGCTGGGTAGCTGTATTTTTGTTGACCGCAACACACAACGAGTTTCCCTTGTTGCATTAGAGCCTGTGATGTTTTAAGAGTTTGAATCATGAGCCGATCACATTGCTCTGTAAACTTTTCAAGCACTTTAATAAACAAGCAAGCAATTCCACCTCTCGCATTATTGCGTAAAGTTCTGGCGCGTCAGGCAAATAGGCAGGCTCAGTCCCCGGCCTCTAGCGACTGTGGAAGTCGCTACACTCCTCTTCATTTCTCTTTTTAAACTTTAAAAACGGGTTGTGTGTGAGACTTTAAATCAACAAAATATAAAATATACATTTTAAATTGTTATTGATCCCTTTACTCCTGGTCCTAAAGTGTATATTTATTTTTTAAATATTTATTGTTCGTTTACTTGCACTGCTGTAACTGGAGCCTCGTCGTCTCGTCTCTCTCTATACTGGACTGTATGTAGCGGAGATAACAATAAAGT
Organism: Oreochromis aureus; assembly: GCF_013358895.1. Taxonomy (NCBI): domain Eukaryota; kingdom Metazoa; phylum Chordata; class Actinopteri; order Cichliformes; family Cichlidae; genus Oreochromis; species Oreochromis aureus. Next base: position 48,048,752 of record NC_052948.1, on the reverse strand, counting down.
TTACTTTGACTTCAGCAGCGAGCAGGCCGAGGGCTCTCGCGCTCACTTTTCGTGTATTGATTGATTGATTGATTATGCTTTATTCATCCCGAGGAAATATAGAAAAACATCGGTGCAAATTATAAGTCTGTATCATAATGTCTGGTGTTTTTGTGTTGTTGCTTTGTTTTTATTTTGCGAGTTGGTTATTAGATGCTGCTCCAGCCAGCCAGAGAACCCCCGCCGCCCGCCCTCTCCTCCCTGTGCCGCAAGCAGCAGGCGTACCCGCAAACGGAGGGCGCCCTTACTCCCAGCAATTGGGCGATAGAAAACCGATCGGTGCCTATGCCATCCCCAATATGCGCTGGCATGATGTCGGGGCAGCATGAGTACGAGCAATTTTTTTTTTTTGCCGATGCCCTGATGCCGCCCCCCACCACGATGCCGCCCCGGGCAACCGCCCGTGTCGCCCGTATCTAAAACCGCTACTGATGGTACCTAAGTGCTGCCCCGCCCCCCAAGTACTGATGTGTTTTAAGAATTTTGGTATCAAATGGTGTTGGAAGTATTGTTTGTATGACATCCCTAACAGCTAGTGTACCATTAGCCATGAATATTTACAGGTTTCCATCTGGTCAAACACATTCTGTATGAAATATTAATGCCTAGTTTACTATATATGTTATTAATTCTTTTGTCAGAAATAGTTAAATGATCACAAAGCATATTTACAAAAATGATACCAATGGAAGGAAAATTAATAACTTCTTTCTTCTCAAAATCAATCACAGCTGCAAAAACTGTAAACCATAAAGTGTAACTTGTAAAACACCCATATACGTTACCTATATATATATATATATGTTGTCATGGGTGTCAACCACGAGAAGTATGACATATATATATATATATACATATATCATATATGTCAACCATATATATAGTATGATATATATATATATATATATATATATATATATATATATATATATATATATATATATCTCCCACAGAAAAAGAGAAATTTGCAACTGAACTACAAGCAGCTTTGTGCCTGTCGTCAGATCCTTCACTTTGAATTAAGTCCAAAAAGCATATCATAATGACACTGTCTAAATCAAATACAGATGTATTAGTTTTCATTATTGGTATGCAAAAAGACACACCTGGGTTATAGTTTAGATCCATGGGATGCAGATGAAGACGCGCCCCCTCTCAGGTGAAGGCTGAGGTAGCGAAAGCCACGCTCTTGCTGCTTACTGGTGACCCCCACGTGCCACTTCTTCATCTGTTCTTGTTGTGCACCACTAGCAGCTCTATCACCCTATTTTTCTGCTGAAACACAGTCCGCTGCACTTCATATTCTCCCCCACCTCTCTTTGCTTATCCTCCACGTCATATAAGTCTTCTACAACTTCATTTTGCTAAGTCAAACGCAGGTCAATGTGACACATCGATCAGCGGCAGATAGGCGAGGTCAGGCCAAGGCTAGTGTGTCTGCATGCCTCTCAGGAAGACTTTTTCTCAATATACAGTATACTTCTGTCAAAGGAGCTGAAAGAGCGGAGGAAGCACATTTTTGAGACGCACGCGAAACGACTGCAGGACAGAAAGCGATGAGTGAAACGGCGAACCGGAGGCAAGATGGTGTGTCTGCTCTTCTCTGAAGAGCCCCTGAAGGAAGTGAGTGGGGTGGGGTGGGAGCTAGTGGTGGAGGGAGGTGGGTTGCATCATAAATCAGGCGTCCCTCCCCGGAGTGGGACCTGTAAATCTGGTGAACGAAGAATGGGCACTCAGCCGAATGATTCATCCACAGTGCTCTATAAATACTGCTGTAGGGTCGGCAAGGCTGCTGCTACTGGTGGCCAAGAAACCCAGAGACACTGGGGTTTCTCCCTCTGGACGGAAGGTCTTTAATAACCCCCTTATCTTTTTCAGTCCAAGCCAGACTTGTAGGTGAACTACACATTACTTGCTTCCTTTAAGTGGGAGAGAAGCTGGCGGAAAAGGTATTTAACATTTAACACCAACACTACCTGTTGGGAGTCAAACACAGGAAAAAAGGGAAAAAAAGACATGTGGGAAGAGATCTAAATATTTACCCAGAGGAAAAATCAGTTTACATACCATTGGTCTGGACATTCATATGAACTGACCCCGACAGACAAACACAGTATAACAGTCCAGCTGAAACTTACTTCAGTGGAGGCCCAAATGTGTACTCACTGAAACCTGGCCTATCAGATACATGGTGGGGGGCAGGGGTTGTGGAAAGACATTGGAGTGGGAGTCTGATAGTGGACATTGGTATGCAACTTTCAAATACCAAGCCCCCCCTCCCAGAATAAGGCTGTTATGTAAGCATCTGTGCTTCCTGTCCTGCTTCTGTCTCTGGCTTAAACTGTTTTCTGCATTTTCTTGAGAGGATCGAGAGGCATGGATTCTTACAAACGGGGATGTAGTGATGCAATGGATACAAGAAAGGAGGAAGTCTGGAATCCTAGAGCCTAAATGAGAGTGAGGAGGACATCTCAAACATCTACTACATACAAAAGGCATGCAGCATATTGTCTGGAAATGCCGGCCTCCCTTTTCCTGCTTTTTGTCACGTCTGTCCGATCCAGATGTAACATTACAATTATGGCGTGTTTAGCTTTATGCTAAACAACACATGTACCACTTATTGTCCTTCACAGATCGAATGCAAAGTAGTTTGCTTGCACAAGCTTGTGATTTATCATCTTTTGAATGAATGACAGCTAATGGAGGACACACCATTAAGTGAAACGCCTCTTTTGTAAAGTATGAAAATGTAGCAGGCGACATTTCATGTCCATTCATCCAGCATGTTATCCTCTAGGGCTGTTTTTGCAAATGCCTTTTCCCATTTACCAGCTGATCAATCATGGCTTCATGAAAAATGGCCCTAGTCAACACAGGGTACAGTCTGAGCTATTATGTGGACTCTCATGGGTTTTATTTCCACCACTAAAACACACAAACTGCACATTGTGTTGTTATAGAGAAACGTAAGTGGGCTGAAGCCACTAATCAAACTGCTGTTGATTTGCTACTAACATATAAAACCAAAAACTATATTTATGTTGCGTTTTGCGTAGGAAGTTGCCTTCCTGCGCAGGAAAAAAAAAAAGTATTTTGTTGACTGTCAAACCATCAAATTCAATGTGCAGTGGTTTGCTGTTGATATTGCAATCCCTCCTAACAATCATTTTACTTAAATTTGTTGAATCAAATCATTTTTATGCTCTTTAGATATTGTTCTGATATGAAGTTTCAATCACCAGTCAGTTAGCATACTCTAGTGTAACAAAGGAAACAATGTGTATGACAGACTCTTTCAAACCAAAGATGACCAAGTAAGTGTGGCAATACATTAGGTTCTTATTTCTACAGTGAGAGGCTCAAATGGCTGTTGTTGGTTGGATTTTGTTAAGCCTCAGTCACACAGGCCTAGAGATCAGCTCCTGAACCCCTGGAAACCACCGGTAGCTAACGAAGTTAGTTAGTATTCTCTGACCAGTTGCAAGTGGTTGTGATGAAAGCCATAGTCTTATCAGTGATCCTCTGGCAAACATTGGTTGCTAGGGAAAGATGTATATTCTCCAACCGATTGGTGACTGGTTGCAGGAGATTGTTGGCAGTCGCTTATTTAAACTGGTCACAGAGAGGCAAGTGGTGTGCACCAAAAACCTTGCTATTGATTTGGTCGCTAAAGGAGGGTCTGCATGAAAGACACAGACTGGTCTGGAAATATTGGCCAACTACTCACTGAGCAATAGTAAAACTATGAAGAACGCAACACAAACCGGCTTCCAAATAAACGTTCCACCTTTTGAAATGTGTTGGCTGCAGCAGTAAGGCACAATATTAAGAATACTCTCTGTTTCTGGTTTCCATTTCATTTTTTCTACTTCCACTAGTGCTCAGTCAGTAGTTAGCAAGTGTCCGCGGACAAGTCGGTGCCTTCCATGAAAACCACACAACAAAATGCTCATAACCAAAGACACTCAGACACTTTCACTTGCAATATTTTTAATGCAGTACCACCTTTATGACCAATTTCCTTCAGCAACCACTCACTAACCAGTCAGGAAATACACATTTTTTCCTTAGCAACTGGAGGTTGCCCATGGGTCACCGACCGGCCTTTAGGCCTCTGTTGACTAAGACCTTAGAAATGTGGGATAGCCATCTCACTTTGTGCTGCTGCTATGACCTTCCTGTGTTCTACGAGTATTGTAGCATGAAATGACAGTCTTATCGATGTGGAGTGATAAGAAAAAAAACAACAAAAAAACAGAATGAACCCACACAATAGCTGGAGATAAAATATTCAAAATGAAATGTTTTTGGATTCCACAGAGAAAAAAAAATAAAGTTAAGTTGTGTCTGCAAAGCCTTGTTTGTATAAAATCCTTGAGCTATAATCAAGATCACACCAAAGAAAAAGCAGCATAGAAATAAACAGAAAAGCCTACCACTCAGTAATGGGCATCATCGCTCTGTCTGGGTACATCACACTTTATGTCATACCCAGATTTGTTAGATCTGCACAGTTTGGTTTGCAATAATTGTTCAGTCTGTAGGCTGTGAACAGTTCCCAATTTAATGGTTGCAAAACCTGAGTTATAAAATGTACAACACAATTTATACCCTTTTTCCCCAATTACAATGAAAAACGTTAGTGAAATTAACAAGTCTCTAAGAGTGCAGTGTGTGTGTGCGTGTGTCATTACAGAGATTCTCTGCTCTCTGAATTATAGTTGACAGACAGATGTGCGCTGTCATGTGGAGGAGGACGAGTCGCACATTTCAGCTGGTAGTTTGAGTTCCTTTCAAAATGTGCAGCTTCTTGTGTTTCACAGTCCACTGAGATTCACAAAAGCAGCTCTCTGTCATTTATGTGAAACTGCAGCACAAAATGACAACAACAACAAAAAACTCAATCATTTACTTTTTTTGGCAGGCGTAGGACTCCTGTATCCTTCATTTGGGGTAAAAAAACAGAATAGCGCACATGCTCTGGTTTTACAGTTGCCAGATGCAGTTTTGGCTCTGGCTATTTCTTTCAGCATTGTTTGCTAGCACAAGAAGACAGGTCACATAGCGGTCTTCTGTCACTGCTCTGAATAAATCCATCCATGGTACACTTAAGAAAGATGTCACTGCAAAGTGGATCTGGATTGTTAGCACGGGAATATATTTTACAAATTTCAGATACCTCCTTAATCACTTTAGTGATTGAGGTGCAAATTCCATACATCCTTGTCACAGAGACACGTAGCTCAGTTTTTCTCTTTAATAAACCAAATAAGAGCAGGCAAGCACTTTTGTCATTCTATGGATGATCAAGCAGCTTGGGCTCCAGCTCCGACAGCCCAAACTCCTGTGAGTGTGGGACACCTTGGGGAACTTAGCGACATTTTTCTACAAAGCCACATGAAATCAAGAGCAATTCCTGCTACCCTTACAGCTACCTTTGAGGAGGAAAAAAGATTATACTTGTGCTTTGAGAGCCAGCAAAAATTTCTACTCTTCAAATCAATTTGCCAGTCAGTCAGAGTTTCTTTTCCAGCACCCTGTCAGATGCTTTCAGGGAAAGGGAGCTGTAATCTGTTTGAACAAACCCTTCAGACCTCATAATGCTATACTACCACCATTCACCCATACAGGGGAAGTGATCCTAAACACGGCTGACACCGGAGAGCCTTTTAAAATCACAGCAAGCCAACGTCATCCAAACATTTTTTCAATGATAGTAATGCGTTTTCTAGCTATTTCAGCAAACTGCAGAGGAAGTTTACAGACGCTGTTGAAAAACTTTTGAACTAAAAACGTGATTTGAGCTAATGCGATGGACTGTCATTACATACAAAATATAGTAGTAGCCAAAAACATAGGATAAATTAGATACCCACCTCTAAGCTCACTTTGTCACTGGCAGCAAGACTTTGCCTACTATTGCCAGCCATCAGTTAGCCATTTCCACACAGAAGGAGGATAGTGAAGACAGATTTTAGTTGGACGCCACTTCTGGTTAAAGATGAATAATTTGGTCAAATGTGCATTTATTCTACTGGCCACTGCCATAATTTGCCATAACAACTTTGTTCTCTTCTAACGCAAAATTTAAGATAATGCTTGACTTTGTCATGGTGCTAGTGAGCCTTGAGCTAAATGCTAACATCAGTATGCTAACAAACACATGCCAAAAAAATATCAATGCTGTTATTTTGTTAATAATTCATGTACTTCTTTTATTATCAATATTTTAAATATACATTTGATTTCATTTATTTATATTTTAATGACATATTATCACATTTTAATAAGAATTTAAAAATTGCAGTGATTAAGTGACAAAACCAGAGCAATGACCCGTGTTTAGGAATGCTGTTCAGTTAATGACTTCCAGTTAGCACTATATGGTTGTCCAGCCTGCAGTCTCATTGCTTTGGCACACTCAGTGCTCTCATAACATTGGTTTTTGCCAAAGCAGACAGCTGTTTCAGGTTAAAGCACTCAAACAGCTGGCGAACACAGGGTAGCATTTAGCTGCTAAATAAATCTTTAAAAAAAGAAAACGCCAAAACAAAACAAAAAAACAAAATAGGCCAGTTAATATGAGATTTATATTTATCTTTTGGGCAGACACATCCCAAAATTAATGGTAATGTGGCTGTATTACTATTACTTCTTGATATTTAAATAGGCAAGCATAAACTGTAATTTATGAGGTGATTAGGCCAACTGACCAATGTCAACATCGTCACAACTTGTTTCTGCTGCCCTCAAGTGGTCAAAAAGAGGCAGGGCACATTCTGAACAGGTCAATCTATAACAACTGAGCCTTAAATTACATATTTTGGCTAAGTGATAAAATGATTGTGTAGAAAAATGTAAACGTATTGTATACAGAAATACTTACCCATAACTGTATAGAAAGCCGTTTCCTTTTTCGCAAGATAATTGTGCTAAATAAAAAGTTAAAAACACCATCAAACTTACTTAAATTGTTCAGAGCAGAAAATACAACAAGCACCAATTTCAGTAGCTTTTTATAGTTTTAGCAATCATTTCAGCTTGTGTTGAATATTTTACATTAGGCCAAAATGACGGACTGATCTAACAGATAGCTACTGGGATAACTGTATAAAAAGAAAAAAAAAACATCCCAGTGTTAATACGATGCATTTGGTCTGTTATTTCAGTAACCTTCATATCAGATGCTTCATCTTTTCAGAGTTTGTGCCTCAGCACTCAGTTCTAAACACTCTCTGAAAAACAAACATCCTCCCCCGAAGTCCTTCCTGGGGAAAAATGTCACTAATGAGGCACTGTGTGGTTTTGGAAAACACCATTCTTGATGTTGGATGTTACATTAGAGAGAACTACTCAGTTATTGAATTGTGGATCTAGAACATTAAGGAGCATTTAGTTTACAGATGCCATGAACAGGTCAATACGAAAAGGTTATGGGAAGAAACTACTATTGTGACTTTTTACACACACACACAAAAACAAACCAATCCAGTGGCTATTACTTTTTTAATAATATTAAATCATCATCAGACACACTTACTTTAAGCTGAGCATTGACCCACGATGTGTGTCTGAAGGTGGCCTTCTGTCTCCAAGTGCACTAAAAAACATCCCACAGGCTCTGACAAGACAAACTAATGGGAGATGTACAGTGATACATGCAGGAGGAATTGACAAAATGTCTTCATATGCAAATATCAAACTAATGGGAGATGTACAGTGAAGGTTGACAGCTTCATATGCAAATATCAAACCATTAGTTCTACAGGCAACATCATTTTGCCAAAATAATATCAATAAAATCTATTACACTTATAATGCACGAACCAATAATGTTGCTCACATTGCTCCTAGATTTCTGGAGCATTAGATGCTGTGTGGGCACTATGCGTCCGAATGACGATTAAATCATCATATCAGAACATGGAGTCTGAAACACAGAAAGCATGCTCATCTCTGTCTGTTTAATTTGACCTAATGTATGTGTGGATTGACTCATATTCAGTGAAGTGGGTGTAGGAGGTGGTGTCGGGTGGGGAAATTATTTGATTTTCACAAGCTTTTTCCATTTATGTAGCAGGGAGCTGCCTCACTGTGTATGCTGTTTGGTAGCTGGGTCTGCTGCACATTAATGGAGATGCAGACAAGCACCTCTGTTTTAGCTTTTACAGCCTAAAAAGAGATAATGTGTGTAAATAAGCTATGGCCAGGAGTCCCACAAAGTTGCATTTTACTTAAATGAACAAAAGTTTTCTCAGTCTGAACCTTCAGGTAACGGTTAGGGTCGAGAAAATCAAATAGTTTTTGATGTGTGTAAGTTATGATATTTATTTATCTGCCCCGTTTCAAAAGCTAAAAAAAGAGAAATAAATCACATGTTGGAGTAGCAGAGGTTTAAGGCTTGGCATGGGATTAAATAACAAAAATAAAAATACATACAAGCTTAAAATATTACCAACAAGGTATAAAACTGTGTGGGTTTTTTTCTTTTGCATTGCAAATTAATGCAAAGGAATAAGGAGGAAATGTGCGCTCGGAACATTTGCTTCTCTTTGGATAGCAGCTTGAAATAGAAGTGCGGATAGAAGTCGTGAGCAGTGTTATGGGGTTAAAATAGCACCTGGTATTTAGAGACTTCATAAACACGAGGCCACGGTAGCACTACAGATGGATGCATACGCACATGATATCATGAGAAACCGATTGGGTCTGTCAGCCCTGTGAAATAATCACGACTACAGTAAAAAGACATTGGGCTAAAGTTTAAAGCTGCATCGACTGCCTTCAGTCAGTGCCAATATAGAAGAAGCTATCTGTGACTAATAGGACATGAGAGCCTTTATGAAAACCACCTCCGTGTGTCCTGACACTGAAATGTCAGCACAGCAGATTCATAAGTGTTCTTAATGACTCTACAGGGGCTTCTTTAACCTTAAACACTGCTGCCTGTGGGCTTATATTGTCACTCTGTCATATTTCTTAGCCACAGTTTTTTATTTGAAATCTTCCATCCATCACTCACTCATCAAGTTTGAGTGCTTTTAATTTAGCCCCACACTTTCTCATAAAAGATGGCACAGCGGTCCATGGTCTTGAAATTGCACGTCTGTCTTCAGCCTCCAATAGTTATCAGTACTATTAGCCCGACATTCAGTCATTAGTTCAAGTTATTTAATAAGAAGGCTGACGCAAAGTATTAGGGATTCCTTCAGTGTTATACAGCACGGCCAGTTTGCGTGTCATTCACTCAAACAAAAATAATGATACGAATAGTCTCAGTTTCAAGTTTCGAGCTCTCTGGGACTCTTAGCTTCCTAACGCATGTGAATACAATTACATCAGCATGATTATCGGAGCAGGCGTCCACCTCAGTGACAGATGATACCCACGGGTCTTCAAGGTGCCCTCCCCAGAGCTGTTGATCAGACACAGATGGGAAGCAATCACAAGAGCAGGATTCAATTATTATCCCCACCAGCTCTAAAATGAAAATTAAATATTTACACGAAATATATTGAATAACTATCAATGAGGATATTTTCACACAGTAAAGGACTCCAAGCATTTGGACTTTTTTTTTTTTTAGAAGCTCTTCTCTACTTTTAGTTGCAGAGTGTTGGCAAACACTATCAGAAAACAGTATGTTAAAATATGTTTCCCACTAAAAAAAAATAAAAAATGTAAAACTAAGGTTAAATCAAAGTCATACTTGCACTGGACTTGCACATTATTTCAAACAATATTTGAAAAGGACATGAGGTCATGTTAACTCGCAGCACAAAGGCTAAAAACTTCTGGAGCTGATATATTTAAAAACTTGCACATTTTCTGTGTTGTAATGAAACAAAAAAGTCTCATTTTTAAAGTTTCATATCAACCTTAAGGTCACAGATTTCAAAAGTTTTTGTTTTTAGGTAGCATGTGGCATTTTTACTGGCATTGCAATGTCTAAGAAAACCACATGAGGGCACTATACCCTTTCTTAAAAAAAAGGCCCCAAAGCCGTAGATTTACTCAAACCCAGAAAAACATTAAAACACATTCACTGTGAGAAAATGCTGAGAGATGAATTGCTTATAAACAACAGTTTGTCAGCTTTTCAGTTCACTCACTCAGTAGCATTTAAGCTCGAATCTATCCACAACAACATGACGGAGTTTCTCTCATGAATGAAGGAGTGGCAGTCTCTGTAAACGAGCAGAGTACTATTCCCTTAATTAAAAAGCAGCGGTTTGCTCGGTGACAGAGCCGAAGACTGAGCCTGGGGGCAAACACAGACAAAGTGACACACTCGGAACTCTTGCTGGAGCTTTGTGCTTTTTGGAAGCTTACAAAAAGACGTGCATGCATTTTCTCCATCAAAACCACAGCGGGCAGTCTTTCCAGCTCAGATAATTAATCACAGTTGGGTGACAGGGAAGTGACATTTAGCAGCGGCTTAGATGTGTAGAAAGAACGAGCAGCGTATGCCTTTTTTGGAAAGATAGTCGTAATTTGCTGCTCTGCTTCCTCACTGCATTGTTCTGAGCTCTGTCATGCCATGCAGAAATATTATGATGATGATATCTGACATTCTTGAGAGGATTTAACAGCATTGCAGGAAATAGAACTGCAGCGCGATCCTTGTCACCGGGACTTTCCGATGTATGGCCTACATCTAGACAACACTTTCTGTCTATGAGAGCTATAGCACCTCCAAGATCCTCCAGTTGGGAGGAGGATCCACAGGCACACATTTGTCACAACATTACTCATGTAGTTTAAAAGTGTCCAGCACATTCACTTTGTTGTTATTCGCCTTCTCCCTAGCTTGGGCCCATGAGAGTTTGCACACGTTGTGACGTGTCAGCGCTGTGGCTGCTGTTTAAAGTTTGGAAAACAAAAGGTCCACTGTGTCTGTACCGGTGTTTCCCTGTCAAACAGCTGAAAATGAAGACAGTCTAAATATTGTTTTCACTGTGGTGCACTCACCTCGTAAGCCCCCTCCCCTTCTCCTTTCTTTCTCACCTCCTCAAGTTTAACACACACATCAGCCAGATGCGGAGGGAAAGCTAAGAGCTGAAAAACATCACAGAGTGCTCAGCACAGGTGAATAAAAGTCTGATGTGTTTTGCAACTTTTTTTTCCAGTTCCTCCGAGGCAGAGTAACTAAGTAAAACTTTCCAGAAAAGCTAAAAATACAGAGAGCCTCCCCTCCCTGTATTGAAGCGGGATGCTTCTATTCAAACCCCTTGTTGTCACACTGCTCAAATTTAAACCTCATCACCACGCTTGCAGACAACAAGCATCTCTGTAGAGCTCTTTCACCTCATTTTGCATACACCCCTCTCATCACTTTCTGTCTGTCTGCCAAATCCTGTCTGTATGCTGTGTTCAAACTGCAGGGCCGCATTTAGACCAGTGGAATAAATGTGTTGTTTTTCCCCTTTCATTTGCTCTTTCTGCTTCTCTGAGACTTCTTTATTAGCTTCCTCATAACAAGCCATGTTCTTGTTTTCCATCAGTACGAGGCTGCAGTGGATGACGCCGGATGGGAAAAACTGTTTTGTAGTAGAATGCCGAAAACTCTCTGCCAGGCGGTTCCATCCTAATTGAAAGACCCTTATTGTGAGCAAGTAAAGTCACATTTTAATCCGCATGTTCTGGTCTGTGTGTAATTTTACAGCATCTCAGACACTGCCACAGCAAATCTGCCTTTAATAGTTTAAAAATGAAAGCTTATAAGGGACACTGATGTCACAGCAGTGAAGTAAGGCCCCATGTGTAAATCAGAGGCCCCAGTCACACTGACCTGGAAACCAGTTGGCAACTACCTGACAAATACAGCAGCTAGGGACAAAATTTGTACTAGTCACTATGAAATTGATTGCTAAAGCCCCAGTCATGCAGGCCAAGCGACTGCTCAGTGCTAACCACCAATCACTGGGGAAGAATGTGTTTGACCAACAGGTTGGCGAGTGGTTGGCGGAGGTTTCTGGAGTCACTGGGTAAAACTGGTCTCAAAGAACAAATAAAAAAACGCCCAGAAAAACTCATTGTGATCGCTTTGGTCGCTAGCAAATTTCTGTGGTCAATCAAAGTTGCGCCTTGAAAGCGTTCACCTCTTGCAACCTATTTGACCCAACAACAGCCAGCAAAATCCAGCGACTAACCAACAGGTGGGGAAATGCACATTTTTCCCTAGCTACCAAAGACTGCTAGTGTGGGTCTCAGGCCTGTGCGATGGAGGCTTAAGCCTAATTATACAGATTACATTAAGAACAGAATTGACAAGAAGAGTTTTGAGAAATATGCTTGTTTGTGGCTGAGATTTAGGTAAAAAGATTGATGTAACTCTCATTTATCTATATGGTGGTTACTTTAGCTTATCCTGGAAAAAGGGTTTCGGTGTGAGGGTTAAACCAAGGCACAAGGGATTAACTACAAAGACTGGTGGGTGAAGTTTATTAACTTTGGACAAGCAAGTTCACAAATATCCTCCCAAACAGTTTCCACACCTTTTAATAGGAAAAATGGCAAAAATCATTGTTTTGTAAAAGGTTGAATTTATAAATTCAATGCTATAAATATCTCAATTTCACAGCTGTCTAGAAAACTTAGCAGGCTTTTTAGCTACTGGTGGAAATGTTAGCTACAACAGTAGATACTGCTGTATGAGTAACATTAGAGGTGAGTGAGAGGTGAGCACATTTAAACAACAGAAGTTGACCCAAAGTGATTTAGAGATTTCAGCAACACTGTCCATGTATTTACTAGGTATCAGATCAATAGCAAAATTTGCAGCATTGCACACTACTAGGTGACATTACTTAGTCATTTCACTTCCCACTTTTGTATTTGTGCTGGCAGCACACTTTAGAGATACAGCACAATGAAGTAAGTACTTAAATTAACAACCCCTGAATTTACAATTGAATACAATTTAAGTTTATCTTGCCTCTCACACTTTAATCTATCACAACAATGACTATCAGCACATGTTCTTTTGTACAGTACTGTACAATCACTGCCAGATGCATTATGAAAATACACTTGAGCTCGCTGCTACCTTTTCACTGATATAGTTGGCTGTAAAACCTTTAATACGTACTCTAAACACCGGAACCTTTTCCCTGCAGCCTTTAAGTCATTCCAGCAGTTCTGAAACAATGAACATCATATCAAGACTGAAACTCGGCGAGCTCTGAACGATATCGAAACGCATTTCGCATCACTTAGCACCACAAATGAAACAAACAGCTTTATAAAAGCCTCACTTCCCAACAGAAGTAAACGATATGTAGCTTATGATGAGTCAGTATTACAAGGCAGCTGGAAACTGCACTTTACAAGTAGAGAGAATACACACTGGAATTTTAAAAAAATTCCTTTTCCTTCTTACAGAAGTTGTAAAGAATGTATTAAGGTGTACTCCCATGGGAAAAAATAACTGTAGAGGTAAAGACTGGAAGAAATGTACCACATATTTTCTAAAAAGAAAATTATATGTTTAAACGCATAACCAGTTACTGTTCACGTTCTTCTTCTTAACGATGCCTAAAATGAAAACAATAAAATACGGCAGCTTTGGCCCACGTGGACTTAAAAGTTGTCGGAGTAATCGAATTGGTTTCTGAATTTTAGCAATTCTCGGCTAGAAGTGACAATAAGCTAATTTGTCTAATGCTGAAAACCTGTGTCGAACTAGTAATAGTGAAGTGTGATACACAAAACTTAATGTTTTCACTTCTCTTTTTACATTTTTTTCACAGCTGAAATGCACCCCGGATTTAGAAAGACGGGTTTATGTTTTTAACTGAACTGTTGCAGGAATGGAGCCGATGCTAAAGCTAAAGCTGTTTTTAGGAGACTTGAACTTGTGTGTGCAGAAGAAAAGAAAGAGCCAGTAATACAAATTAAAGATAATTATACAATTTTTTAAACTTCACATCTTAAATCTAAGATTCCACCGCGTTTTTGCAGTAGCCATATTATGGACTGTTTACAGCATTATCAAAAAAACAAACAAAAAGAAAATGAATCTTGCACCAGTCCTTTATGCACACTTTCAGTTCTTCATCTGTTTGACACCATGCTCCTGAAGTCGCTCACATTAAGACAACCTCTGATTGTCTGCCTCTCGCCTGGCTTCCACAATCAACACCCTTCCCATGCAGGGAGCGTAAGCCCCATGTTCTCATGCCTGATGGTCAGATAGGAAATTTGTGCTGAGGTAAGATGTAGGACTTCCCTTACATGTCTCACTGAGTCACTGTGCCCTCCTCCAGGCCCAGTTTCAGTCAGCCTTTTGCAGAAGTTTGAAAAGTCTCACACTAGCTGCTGTGTGAATTACCAGCTTAAGTCCACTCTCAGTGTGCCTCAACAAAGTCTCCCAGCTTATATCTGCGTGCTCGCTGAATGCAAATAGCATCAAATTACATAATGAGCAAACCTTTAGATGCTCACTGTGGCTTTATATTGAGAAATCCTTTTTGTTTCACTTCACTCTTGTTGCATCATACTATTCAGTAACAAATACAACATGTGAAACGCAGAATCAAATGAAACTGTCGCACGGTTGCAAAACAATCATGTGCAGCTTTGAGGAGTATTATTCAAAAGTTCACCTCTCCAACTGAAATGTGAATGCTGAATGAAAGAGTAGCAAATGAACTGATCTCTGCAGGAAGCGCTTAATCCTCATCTGACGTTAAAAGTGTTAGACAGCCAGCAATGAAACGACAAGAACACCATCAAGATTTTTTCAAACACCCTGTAACACCCACGTATTGACCCCTAATACCCCAATACTTGTACCACTATCTGCTTGGTTTGCGTGTGTTCAGTGAGAAAAAAACGTCTTGGCAATTATACCTTGGTTTCCTCTGAGGGACACTCAACTGGATACACACCAGGGAAAAGACTAACACAAATAAAGTATGAGTGCTTATAGCATACATCCGGTGTTTTCTACTGGGTTTTTGAGATCAACTGGGGCTGTTGATGCACTCTGCTACTGTATCTTTTAACAGCTGTGTCTGTTTTCCCCCTGTGAACGTGCCTTTTAAATATCTATTCCATAAGCTCACATTCTCAGCATTACTCTGCCTGGGAAAATATCCCACATTTCCTTCATGCTGTGCTTAACCACGTTTTCACATGTTGTAAGAGTTTGAATTAGCCTCTGATTGAAGCTACAGAAATGGTAAAGATATGTGTAAATGACTGTCATTTAGTTATCGCAGATGTTATATAGGAAAATATACAAAACATCACATTTATTCCTGTTATTGTTCTCCTGGGCATCCTCAGCACATACAGCATGAACAGTCTAATAATCCATGGTTGTTGTTTTTTTTTATTACTCTACTTTGTTGCATTCAAGCCAAAATAAAGACAAAAAAAATAAAGTGGAAATCTGTATATTTAAAAAAGCTGATCATGAAGTAAAGCCCATAATGTTATGTAAAAACAGACAGACGAGCTACAGACCTCACTGTGATCCCTTAACAAGTCCCCAGTAGAAGGCAAGCAAACAGTTAACCTCATGTTTTTGTTCCTTCTGCTGCCAAGTAAAGATTGCTTTCACCATTCTGTCCTCGGTAAAAGCAGGAGTGATTAAATTGCCGTAATCTCATCCTACCTGGAATGACCTCGAAAAGAAATTTTCCCCCTTCGTCGCCGCTGATTGGATGCTCTGTAACTTTGTTTCCACGTAAAAAAATGGCTCCCTGTGGAGAATAAAGAACAGAAGCGATTTTTAGACCACTCAAAACAACATTTACTGCCTTTTGGTTCATAAATGTTAGTTATTTGTTAGCAGGTATTTTTTGACACAGTCCAGATGAATGTTCAAAGCTTTTTTTTGTGAAATCTGTTGATCAGTATTAGTGATTAATGATGACATCAGTTCACTTCCCTACCCAGACTACACAAATTAGCTGTTCTAGTCATAGACTGTATATAAAGGATGGATGTGGTCACTATGACACACAGGCTGGCCATTAGAGGATCTGTATGTTTCTTTCTTCCTTTGAGAATGTCTTGAATTAGCCCACTAAAAAAACCAAAAAAACAACAAAAACAAAAAAGGTTCTTTGCCCTCCTAAACATGAAGCAATCATTTTGAGTAAAATGCCTCTGAAATATTTCAAGTTTATTTATTGAAATAATTAATCACATTAATTAATACATTTATTATTCAATTAAAATACCAGCATAAAACAGATTTCCACTGTAAACTATAAAGGGCTTTGGTTATTAGACTCTTGCAGTTTTACCGTTTATATATAATTTTTTCTAATTTTTATTGTCATACGTTGTGTTGTGAGACGGCCCAAATGGAAGGAGGCAGGAAGCAAGCTTCCATAAGAAAAGGTTACTCAGAGACATGAAAGCAGACACAAAGTGCTTACCATAAACACCATGGCAGAGCACAGCTGAAGACTGAGCTGTTTAATCATAGACTGATTACAGATGGGAAACAGGAGAGAGAAACACAGGTGAGCACACTTAAAAAAAAAAAACAAGGACTATCACAAGGTAAAACTAACGCAAACCATAATGGAAAACCAGACTTCAAAGTCTAACAGGAAGTAACAAAAGGAGACTAATCCTAACCCAATCACCTGCATCTGACAACACAGAACTTTGGGGTGGTACAGCAGGAGGTAGAGCAGGTCATCTGCTAATTGGAAGGTTGGTGGTTCGATCCCTGACACTCTGCATGCCAAATATCCTTGGGGAAGATACTAACCCTAAGTTGCTCTGTGTGTGAATGTTAAGCATAGAAAAAAAAAAAAGAACTTGTGTTAATGTGTGAGGCAATAAAGTATTTTGTATAAAGCACTATGAGTGTTTCAGTGGAGTAGAAAAACGCTTTATAAGAACTGGACCATTTACCATAATTAGGAAACACAAAGGAACAAGGCATAAACACCGAACAAGCCAGAGGGAGGAACTGAGAAGGAAACACTGACGCAACTTAACACAGATAACCTTAACAAAGTAGAAGTTGAAGCTAAATTAGGACAGAAGTATTAAAACTAAGACTAGAAGGGAAAACATATATTAATATAAAACAGGGAAGAAACTTGACTTGAACCGCAAAGAGGAAACTGAATGTGAAAATACTAACATGGGTAAATTAACTTAAATTACGCCACCTGGCTAATATGTGTTGGTCCCTCTTTTGCTGCCAAAACAGCCTTGAACCATCGGGGAATCAACTCCAGTATCTGGCACCAAGATGTTGCCGACAGATCCTTTGTCCTGCAAGTTTTAACTTTTTGGCAGGGCACGTTATCCTGCTGAAAGAGGCCACAGCCATCAAGGAATACAGTCTCCAATGAAATGCTGCGCATGGTGCGAAACTATGATTAGGTAGGTGGTACATGTCAAAGTGACATCCACATGGATGACAGGATCCCAGCAGAACAGTCCCCAAAGCATCACACTGCCTCCATCGGCTTTCTTGCCATAGCACATCCTGGTGCCAGGTGTTCCCCAGCTAAAAGAGGCAACTGACCGTCCACATGATGTGAAACAAACATGAGTCATCAGGCCAGGCCATCTTCTTTCTATTGCTCTTTGGTGCTCATTGTTAGCGCATTTGGCAGCAAACAGAAGTCAGCATGGGGATTCCTGACAGGTCTTTGGCTTTGTAGCCACATATACAACGAACTGTGTATGGTGCACTGTGTATTCTGACGCCTTTCCATCAGAACCAGCATGACCTGTTTCAGCCATTTGAGTTACAGTATCTCATCTGTTGGATCAGACCACACATGCTAGCCTCCGCTCTCCCTGTGCATCATTGAGCCTTGACCACCTACAACTGTATCGCTGGTTCACAACTGTTCCTTCCTTGGACAACTTTTGAACCACTACAGACTGGCAACACCCCGCAAGAGCTCAGATTTGGTGATGCTCTGACCCAGCTCTCTAGCTATCACGATTTGGCCCTTGTCAGACACTCAAATCCTTATCTTTGCCCATTTTTCCTGCTTCTAACACATCAATTCTAAGGACAAAATGTTCACTTGCTCCTTAATATATACCATCTGCTAACATGTGGTATGACAAAGAGATAATCAGTGTTATTCAATTCACCTGTCAGTTGTCAGAATGGTATGCCTGATCAGTGTATGCATCTCTCAGGTCCTGTGTCAGGTCTTTGCTGGATTTTCTTTTCCTATTTCTTAAGGACATGACTTTCAGATACTGTTCATCTGCTGCAGATAGTTTTTAAAGCCTACCACTTCTTTTTTCCTCTACTTGTTCAGTTTACTAAAATTTATAATGACACCATGCTGACATATTACAGGTTTTCAGATAATAGTGCTTTAAAAAAATCACTTTCTTGGTGCAAATAAACTGTTTTATGCCTGTCAAATTGTGTTATATTTCGCAATTTTTTTGGTAGATTCACCTAAAGAAATTGAAACAAAGTATGTGTTTTCGCAACAGACCGTTTATCACAAAGTGTCTAAAGACAGAATTTACTTTGGTTCTTTGTCATGTTGTCTGTTATGTGTAGACACAACACTAGTGAATCCCTTGAATTAGGTGGCAGTTTTATGCTTGTATGATTCATAGGTCAGTGTTAAATATTTCAACAAGAGAACTTTTGGAGAACTATTGCTCAAGACCGCTTAAAAAAAAAAGAAAGAAAAAAAAGTCTGATTTTCTGGCAGCAAAATGTAAAGAAATAAGGGGTGGCTCAAGACCTTTGCAGAGTACCGTAAATCCTGGACTACAGGCCCTACCGGATTTTAAGCCATATGCGTTTCACTTGTAATATGAGATATTTACACAGAAATATTACACGTGAGGATTTTTAACGTTTAATTTAATCCGTAAGGTAACATAAACATGGTAACATAAACATCATGGTAACATACAAAAATACATACTGCAAATGCTTTTTTCCCTCGAACAGCGCCTGTAACACGGCTTACCTTTAAGTATACGTACGTATCGGTAACACACAAATTACGTTGCTTATGGTTTTTTTACGGAACAGTGCACAAACAACATTACAACGTCTCTTAACAACCGATAAAAATATATACCGTATATATACTACTTATCATTTTGATTGGTCTACTGTTACCAGGCAAAATGTTTTTGGCCGCATGAAAAAAAATATGCATTAGCCGCACGTCAGTATAAGCCGCTGTGTTCACAGTGTGGGAAAAAAATAGCGGCTTATGACCCGAAAACTACGGTACTATATAAGAACTCAATAAATAACAAACACCAGCAGTAAGAGACTTCAGAAGAGGTAAATAAATAAATAAATATATAACTCAACCAGAAAACACTAAGAACAATGAAAACCAACAGAACCCACTAAGTAGTAAAGAAATCCAAAAACTCAAAACCCTGGATTCAAGCCCCAGGACCATGACACTGGCTTCACAAATGATACTGCACCATAAATTCATGCAGTTTAGTAAACTTACCAACTAACAGCCAGGTGCTTACATAAGCTATTTCTAACAGAATGACAGACTAGTGCCATTAAATGTCACCAGTAATTATTGTGTGGTTGAATATTCTTTTCAGATTACAACAGATTCAGTGAGTTTTTGTGTTCATTAACAGGTTGGACATCAATGGCACAGTGCAGCATCTGACAGTAATTAAAGTGACCCCCTTTGTGGGTTAATGCTAACGCAGACAAGATGTGCAGAAGTGACAACGTCAGTACTCAGGACTTGTGCACATTAACATGATCAGAGAGAGTCAGTTTCCTTCCTGCTCGCAGAAAGAAAAGGGGACTTTTTTAATGAGCCATAACTGTGACAATCAGGAAGTTGAAACCCTACCTGAGGCCACAGATGAAGCGCTTTGAAGGAGGCTATAAAGATGTTCAAAAGAGAGGGAAATAAAGGAATGGACTCGACTGATGTGGCTGTCAGCAAGACAATATGACTAGCTTCAATATATCAGGATTAAAAGCCAAGGTTTTTTAAGAGGTTCCTTTCATAAACATTGTTTTAGTTTGAGGGAAATGAGAGACGATTTAGATAAACAGTGTGCATTTGAGGAGAGATTATTTTTTAAATGCGTGTCACATTTTGAAAAACCCCCAGAAAAAAAAAGACGAGGGCCTGTTAAGCCTTTCCATAACATAAAACCACAACACCACAGATACTCCTCTCCTCCATTTTAAGCCACAGCCACACTTTCCATGCATCCTCCCTGGTGGCCTGTTGTTTGCTGCAGACAAACCCAACCGCAGGCAGAGTAATATTTACCCAGCAAAGAGCACGTTTGCCTGGCCCAACCCAACGCGAGACAAAAACCCAACCTATTTCGGGGTGTTTTGTGCATTTTTACATTGTTGTTAAGTGGAATGAGGTCACTTTTGGAATCGGCGCAATGACACAAAACCAATTATCTTTTATTCCCAAACAAAAAGCCACGCACACACATATGGGACAAAAGTGACTCAGAGAAATCCATATGAGCAAAGCAACAGCAGGAGGCTCAGGCTTGTAAGCAGCAGCCCAGCCTCCAGGAGGCTTTTTCTGAGGCTGCGTCCAACAGTGTCTTCTAACTGAAATCTAATTTCATGTGTTTTCTGAGACTGCAAGCAAATACAAGAACACTGATTGCGGCTTTTTTCCTTATAATGGAAGAGAGTACAGAAATTTCAGTTGGTCCTGCAGGTCAGACCAGCCTGTAAAAACTGCAGCTATTACCTTCCACATGTGACATTGATTTGTTGGTCATAAACCCAACAGCTTACTCCTGCTGATGTGCCATGTTTGTTTTTATTGAGGTTATAGGGTGAATGTCCTCTCTGTGGCCCTTACCATTGGCTGTCTCATTAATTACCTTTGGCTTCTTCAGTAAATTAAAAGGAACGAGCAAATATCTGTGACTTTACCAGCTTAATAATCACCACACAAGTGCTAACATAGTAACAGTCTTTTAGGATTCGTACTAGGTAAGGTGCAGTGAGATTTTTTTTCTGAAAACAGCTACATTGTCTCAACTTTTAATGGCATGAATTCAACAAGGTGCTAGAAACTTTCCTCAGAGATTTTGTCCATACTGACTTGATACCATCTCCCATTCTACTACATGCCAAATGTGGTTTATTGGATTGAGATCTGGTGAACTGAACATCATCATGTTCAAGTGACCAGTCTGAGCTAATCTGAGATTTGTGACAGGGCATGTTATCCTGATGGAATAAGATGGGTACGCCGTGGTCATCAAGGGATGGACATGGTCAGCAACAATACTTAGGTTGGTTTTGGTGTTTAAACAAAATTGATAGTCTCATTTTTTTTGCCTTTCCTAGCCAACAAGAGCCAATGTGGTCTTCTGCTTAACGATTCAATGCCTTCTCAGAGATGCTCTCCTGCATACCTCTTAAGTAGTCGGACCGTTCTCCTCCAACCTCGAGCACCAACAAGACATTTTCACCCAGAGAGCTGCTGCTTACTGGATATTTTCTCTGTTTTGATCCATTCTCTGTAAATCCTAAAGATTGTTGTGCTGGAAAATCCCAGTAGATCACCAGTTTCTGAAATACAAAGCCCTCCGTACATATAACCTGCTATCAACTCCATCTCACATCACCAACAACACCACCATGTTCAGAGTCACTTAAATTACCCATCCTGATGCCCGGTTTGAACTTCACCAGGTCGTCTTTACCACAATAATAACACTACTAATAATAAAATATTGAAATACTTTCTCAGAATCACTGCATAACACGAAGGAATCATTCAAAGCTAGTAAGAAGAATCAACTGCTTCAGATAAAAGCTTAAGAGTGAAGTCAAGCTGCCATCTGTTTTTGGTGCAACAGGTAATTCATTACTTGGCTTGTTGTTCAACTGACTTTGTAGACAGTAATTAGTGTTCTCCAGCCTGGCTAACCTTTTACAGCAAATCAAACTCAGCTGGAGCTTAGCTGGAGACCTACAACTGGTCTGCCTTTCTGGAGTACCATATGTATCCATTAATTTGACCTTATGTATTTATTCTTCACCATTTCTGGGTCTAGTTTTTTTTTAAGGGGCAAAGAGTTACTAATGTTTTTCCTGCTGCAAGGTTCAATAATGCAATAAATGTCACTATTCCACTGTTACACAGCAGGTATTTCTTGCACCGTACCACATTCAAAAGCAACTATAAAATAAAAACCACCAACTGTGACTGCATAACCTTCATAAATATTAATATGCCAGTTAACTAGAGGGAAATGGGAAACTTCTTCATTAATTTTTATTTACTTGTCAAATTAACGTTGGGTGAGTAATACGAGAAATTAGACAGAATAAATGATAGACTGAAATTACCACAGGGAACCTAAATTGGTGAATTACAAAGCAAGGGCGATTTAATTTAACTGACTGTATGAGCTGCCTGGTTAAAAAACAGCCACATGTTAGATGCGATGCAGCCGATTGAGTCCCAAGCTTAAAACCCACAGATTTTAAGATGTTATCTTTAATAATAATATGAAAATAGTCTGAAAATGTATAAACACTGTAGTTTTTGATAGAACTGCAAACAGTACACACAAGTTACATTTTACGGGTGTATTCCATCAACTACAGTAAAACTATGGTAAAATAAAATAAAGTAAGAAAATACTTTTTATAGGCTACATACACAGTTCTCCTTGCACAAGATCATATCTAATAACTATTTGTATCACAAAATCATTTCCAGGATCCACAAAACAACACTCTAACAACTGTTTTCCTCCACAGTGTAGGCTGTCGGTCAGTGACATTACTTAACCTCATTAAAGCAGCAATTTCTTTATGTAACCCTATTAAAGTCAGACAACATCATTAGTTTATGCGTTTATCTTTTGCAAAGACCTAAAAATACGCCCACATTGCAAGAACATGCTGCTGAAGTCAAACGTGTCCTCCATCTTCATAAGTTGAAGAAAAATCACAAGAAATTGGCAAAAGAGATTCTATCAAAGAAGCCTCTTCGTATCGTTAACTGCAGTTCATTTACTTCAAAGCAAGCATTAACAACATGTATGACAGCTACCTTGTATTAAGCTACAGGGGCTAAATTAAGGTCATTAGTCATACACTTGTCTTTGCGTCACGTTGCTAAAATAAGGCAAGGCCTTAGAATGAGATAATGCACAATAATACCAACGAATAATAAGACAGATTGTATCTTATATTTCATTTAAATGTTGCCACTGAAGTCTATTTCAGTCCATTCAGGTCTGCCTTAACATCCTGTATCTACACCTTTAACCTCCTAAGACCCGAACTCTTCCACGGCATGCATTTTTAATTTCTCTTTGATATTTGGGCATATTGGGGCCCGATGAATGTAAAAACAAAGAATTACCAGATATTTTTTTTTACCTAATTTTTGTTTCTAAGACAAATGAGAGCCACATACGAGGATATTCATTTAAAATTTCGATAGAACAGTAGCAGTACAATGTCCTCGTAAGTGGATATCAGGCAGTTGTAGAGCAAAAATGAGTATTTTGGTCTAAATAGCCCAAAATGTGATGTCCACATATGTGGACGCAGGGTCCTAGGAGGTTAAAACTAGAACCCAGGTGTAGGAGATACTTGGCTTGCAAAGTCTACAAACAACAAACCACTAAGGCAGGAGGCATTTTCCTGTTAAATTACTTTGCAGCTAAGGCCCTCAATATAGTCCTTGTACTGCAGCACATTATATATTCCACTGTTAAGTAGAAAGAGAGAAAAAAAAAACTGAATACAGCTGCACCAACCACAGAGAAGGCATATCCCTGCTCATCAACTATGCTTGTACTGAAGTTTGGATGTCTCCTACATGTGATCTGTTACCAATATCCTTCTCTGGATGCCCCGACAGCAGGAAACTCAAAAGCTGTCTACAGCCCACAAATCAAGCTTCACTATCACAGCTTTGTTCTATTAAACAAATGAGACAAGCAGATGCGTAAAGGTTTCAGACATCTCAAAGCAGACTACCAGAATTCTTACAAGATGGCCTTTCCCAGGACTTGAAGATAAGTGGATACTATGAAGGACCTATAAAGCCTTTAGAGTGGATCATAGAAGACAAACTGATAACATATGTGGTTTGGTGTACCACAGGAAATGAATGAGGCAGATGGAAATGAGGTCAGCAGCACGTTCCCCTTACTGATTTTATCCTCTATACAGATCATATTTGTCAGATCAATAGATAAAAAAGTCAAACTATAACAACTGAAAGACATAACATGGCATGCTGAGAAAACAGAATAACATACGGTTCCATAGATATATGAATGATATATGTACAAGTACGAACATGCTCAGGACTTTCTCAAGAACCTTGAAACAACCTTATGCAATTGTTTGTGCTTTAAAATAACCAATAGGTGAGTTCTTCCTCTGGGAAGCATAACTGCAGACTGCATGTTAAAGTTACCAGTTTTTTTTAGATATTTGAAAGAGACATAGCTGTGCATAATTTTAAACACCACTGAGATAGCTTCATTTAAAAAAGTAGTTAGCACTTTTTAGTATTATTTCTTAATGCAAATGTAATACAGATTGGCAGTGGTGTGAGCTGACCTGTATGTTCATGAGTGTGACTTCATATATTTCAGCTTTCAAAAACAGAAGGAAGTAAGAATGAAGGCAGAGCGAACAACCCATGAAAAAGTGACATGCGTGACAGGGGTCGGCTTGACTTCAAAGTTGCGTCAGCGAGGTCAGATTTAAAGTTAAAGCAATTCAAGCGGCTGACTGTTAAGCTCTAAAGTTGATGGCATTAATTATCTGACTGAAACTTGATTCGGGTTTTAGGCCAAAGCCACCAAAGCATGGTTTTGATTTATTTGACACCGCAGGCTTCACTAGGCAGACGTGAAGACGATGAACTTGATGTATAAACTACAAAAGAATGCAGAGAAAATGGGATGGCATTTCTGTTAATAGAGGAGAATGGCAGAGGAAGCAGAAAGAAGCAAGAGTTTCGATGTTGGTTAAGAGTATTCTGATTTAAAAATCTCCCAGCAAAGCAAAGTTAAAATTAGCAAAGACAAATTAAACCTATTAAGGCAAAAGGCACAAAGAAAGTCTTTAGACCATCCAGAGGTGAAGACCAGTTTTCAGTATATTTGATACCCAAATCTGCCCTCAAATCTCCTTCGGGGGGTCTTAGAGGAGACAGGTGGGAGGAATATGTTATAACCTGATATTGCTGATATGGATTTTTGTCCAACAGGTCACTCCTTGCTCTGACTGAACAATGACCTTCGCACAAAGCGCGTGTGGTTAGCATATGCAAAATGTGTGTTAGTTTGTCCACATGTTTGGTTACCCATTCATTATTAGTCATTCATGGGAAACCAGATCAAGGAGAGTTCTCTAAATTATACAGAACATCAGCTAATCAACATTCATGAATGTAAACAGGTGCTAAAACAGTTAAAAACTTCACAAAATCAGTTTTTGCACATTTATTTTAATAATTTACTGAGGGGGAATATTTGTGTATCTCGCCACTAGAGGCATCATTAAGTTAGGTCTCAGTCACACAGGCAAATTTGTATTTCCCAAGTAGTAGTTTCTGTTGTTATGAAATCCATTTCTAAACCACCAGCCATTAGAAGAGTTTGGTCTAATGACATCAACAGCTGGTTGGCAAGTGGTTGCTAGTGGTTCCCCTTTTCTTGTGGTTACTTTGATTGCTAGCAGGTAGCTGCAGTTGCTCGGAGTTTGCTCATTTTGAAATGTTGATTGGTTGTGGTGCTATTGCTCAACTTTTGATTTGATCATCGACCAATTTTTTTCCCCATTCAACGGTTTGCAGAGAAGCGTGGACCAAGGCGTCAAATGACTTGGACTCGAAAAGTCAGACTCGCAGCTCACATGACTTGCCTCCAGTTTGGACTCGAGTCAGACATCACTGAGTCATTAAAAGCACCAGGTGACTTTCAGAGACTTGACTTGAAAAAAAGGCTCTAAGACTTGTGACTTGACTTGGACTTTGACACCAATGACCTGGGACTTGAATTGGACTTGAACTAAGGTTTATGGACTGATGAAAAGACTTGATATTTCACCCCAAATCTAAAATTTAACACGCATATTATATAGAAAGTGTGCACCATTGGAGGTGGATGGTTTTATTCAAACCACACTGTGGGGCCTTTTGGGTTGAGGATGGAGTCAAGCTCAACTCCCAGTCCAATCCAGTTAACCAGATTTTTTGGTACAAAAAGTCTGCAAAAAAAAAATGTTCAAAAGGACAATGCTCCATCACGCAGTCCAGTTTTTTTTCCGTGGTACATAAACTATAAAGTAGTCAACAAAAACATGGCCTGAAGTTCACCTGATCTGAACAAAACATGCAAGATCAAATCACAGACAGAGAGGAGGGAACAACTTCCAACTTTGTCCGACAGTTGAAGTTGCTGCAAGAATGGTGGTGCTTCTCAAAACACTGACAGAATCCATGGATGGCTGACTTCATCTCCTTAGCAAATGTTGTCCAGGCTATCTTGGTGATACTTGTTTTTTTTTGTGTTTTGAATGTCATAAATGTATTTTGTGTCATGTGAGATGTTATATTGGTCCTACTGGTAAATCCAAGAATAACATGCAGCTTATCTCAGAACTGTTAAGTTGAAAATTTATTCTTGGAGCTAAGTTTAATTGAGCTGCATTTTATATAGGTGCAATTTCAAACAATTTGTGTATATTTTCTAAGTTCAGTATTTCACATGTGTTGAGAAACATGGTTGTTGTTCAATAAAAAAATTACATGGTCTAATATTAACATTTAGCATATAACTGCAACATTAGTATTATTATTAAATTTTTTTTTTTTCTGTTGTTATGAAATCCACTTGAAATTCAAAGTTTCAGACTTGTGACTTTACTCAGACTTTTACACCAGTGACTTGAGACTCGACTCTGACTTGCCTGACATTACTTGAGACTTGACTTGTGACTTGAGGATAAAGACTTGAGACTTACTTGAGACTTGCAAAACAATGACTTGGTCCCACCTCTGTCGGTTTGCATTGCACTTCTTCAAGTTTCACTGCGGCTCATTCATTAAAATGGCGAATGTTTGGAGACAAGTCATAATCTTTAATGCAAACTACAGAATACTGCAGCAGTCTAGAATTTAATGTAAACCATCGGTTCCTTATTTTGGACAAAAAAACAATGTATCACTAGGAGTATCAATATGAATCACACCTTTTAGCAACAAATCTATTGTTAATATAAAGATAAGCTATAAATTAAATATAGTGAGTCAACAGATGTGAGCCAGTGCTTACTGTGCTGCGTTATGACCAAAGAAAAGTGAAGTATTCTAAGACAGACAGAACAAGAAGCTCTGCAGTTCAGTTTTTTAGTGAGTTGGGATTCGACGTGAGTAAATATTCCATGCAGCTGCTTTGCTCCAGCAATACAAATACCACTACATCTGCACATACCTTAAATTCACTGTTTTACCCTCTTGCACCATCAGGTATTGGAAATAGAAAAAGTCCTTAGGCTACAAAACTTACAGGAACTTGTTGCAAGTCCAGTGAGACTTAATTGACTTCTTCATCCATCACTGCAGAGCTTATTAGACATGCAGTCACCCTACAGGAGTTAAAGGAAATAGCTTCTATGCAGTATATGCAGCCTAGGAATACTGATAGACGGGGCTGCCTTCTATTAATGATAAACTTTTTTCATGCTCTAATATATTTAGGCTAAAGGAAATGTCTTTGCCCTAATATTATTGCCCATCCATAATTTTAAACAGCCCCCCATGCATGCAAACTTACTGAACCACTTTAATGGAAATATTTTGTCTATTCCCAGAGGATGATGTCAGCAATGCTTTTCATGATGTTAACACAAGGGTTTCTTGATAATGTCCACTTCTTGGTTCACATGCCTCATACATTCAAATATAATGCAAATCAGATCTGCTCTGGATTTGATGTGACTGGCTGGAACCCTGCCTGCTATAAAAAGCTTTTATTACTCTGTGATGCCTCAAAAACATCTTTGTCAATGTCAAACGAGGGCTACAGAGTTACCGTTGTCATCAAATCAGCAGCAACACACTGTTGCAGAATGAAAAATTACTGAACTGCAGTGGCATTTTATTTACTCCAGTTAAATGCCAAGGTCAAATGGTTTTCAGCTTAAGCAGGGAAAACAAAAGGACTTTTAGTACACAACTGCACTGCTGCATTATTGATATGATGTAATTTCTTATTAAATCCAGCTACTTCTCATTTCGTCTGCCTCCAGATGTGCCCCCCTACACGCTATGAATATTAACTAACCTGTAAGACATGCAGCAGCTAAAATCATAATAAACTTATGAAATTTTAATGTCTTTCATTTCTTAAAACATTAAATCATTTCAATGTATTAATTCACAATTCTCTCATTCATTCACAATGCTACTTTCCTTACATCCCTGGCACATAGATACAAGGCTGAGTGGTTTGAATTACAATAACCATACAATCTCACCCACTGCATGAATAGCGTCTTTGTTTATGGCTCAGCCAGATGAAATCCTAGTAAATGCATGTGTGCATCTAAGAATGCGAGTGTGTACATGCGGGCTTGTGTGTGTGTATTCCTTCATAGACGAGTAAGTGCAGGCAGATGGCATGTTGACACTAATCCTACACGTGCTGTACCCTGTACCCATGCTTTTCCGTGACCCTTCGCCTCCATCTGACTCCCATTCTTCAGATTCCTCACGTTACTCAGAGAGGTTCGGCCTAACTGTATAGCATCAACATGTCTGCCTACATCAGCAATCATTTCAAATAATGTTACAGTATCTAAAAACATCAGAATTCCAATGAGTGGCAGTATTTGAAATCAAACAAATGTTATGAAATGTTCATTGCATGAAAACAAAACAGTGGTATGTCAGGTATAAAGTCCTAGCGCATCACATATGACGACATATTACAGTCATTCTGAGGAAATCACATTTTTTGTTTTTTATTTATTACTTGATTGTCAGAGTTGTTTTTTTCCCACAGCTTCCTGACTTCATAATTACAAAGATTATTCAAAGTTTAGCTATTTAAGCTTTGACTTTAATCTCAAAAGACCCATCTACTTCATCGGGATTTGTAAAAACAGGTTGCATGGCAGACACCAAGTTGGCTGCAAAGACAGGTACCCGTAAAGCAGCAGTGAAGCTATGAAGAGAGCGACTCAAACCAGAAACGGGGAATCTTCACTTCCAAAGTAAAAGTTGTGCTTTACCACTGAAACCAACCTGTTTCAAAGGGTACAAATTTTTACTTTGAAGGCAAATTGTTCTCAGAGTTTCACTACCACTTAGTGAGTAGCTAGTGAGTATTTGGAGACAAGTCAGCAAAGTAAGGGTTACCATGGCAATCTGCTAGCGGCCAAAGCCATCTCAAGAAGGTTTTTGGTGCAGCATAGTTTACCTCTTTGCTACCAGTTTCACGTAGCAACAGCAAACAACCTCCAGCAACCGCTTGCCAACCGGTTGGGTATTACACATTTTTTCCCCTAGCGTCACTGACTGCTCGACAGGTCTATGTGACTAGAAGTTTAGCAGTCAGTTTTATAGTAATGCTAATTTAACTGGTGGCATTATGTTTCTAACTTGACTGTAGTGGTCCCAAGAGCCAAAAAAAAAAAGCTCTTGTAGGATTAAGGACTGATATGACAACTCGAGCTGTTTGGTTAGACTAACAAAAGGATTAGAGGAACTAACCATAAATACTGTTAGGCTTTCAGTATCAAAAATAGATAATGAAACCTAGCACTCTGCCTAAGATAGAGAGAAAAGTCATAATGATTAGTTACATAATTACAAGCAATCACTTACCAACTTTTCTGGTAAGTCTCTGTGTTAAAAAGCCCCCATAATTCTTCACAATATTAGCAACTAATATTTACTGCTTAAGAGTGCAGTGCTAGCACATTGTGCCACTGTAAGTAAAGATAAAGCAGTTCATCATGTCTAAATGCTACTATTTTCCAAACTTGTCCCCCCGTTTTTCTTTTCTTTTTTTCTTTTTTTTACAACTGTGTGTACTTTAAATTCATTTATTGTGAGACTTTATATTTTTTTTTATATTTTTTTTCTCAAAAAATGTAGATTCAGTTTGTGGCAGAAACTGGTTAAATATGGAATTTTTTCCTGTCTAATCATTTAACAAATTGTTAGCCAACAGAAAGTAGCGCATGTTCATGTGTCCGCTGAGGTAGCACCAATTAGGCTAATGTGATGGGTAACAAATGGACACTTCACAGCATGTGAGAGAATTAATCAGTTGCGTCTCTGTTGGATGTGGTTAATAGGTTAGCGTGGGTAGATATTACTCCACCATATATAGTCTAAGTAAAGTGGAGGATCTTAGTGCACCTCGTGTGTTTGTGTCTTTGCCCTGATCTTAAACATCAGCGTTCGAGGCAAAAAAAAAACCCTGTTTCTGGCAGTTTTCTGTTTCCTCTCAGTCCCGTTGGTATTCCTCCTTTTTTAGGTGTTGGAAATTCTACACTGGTTATCTTGTATTCTGTTCGGTACGCTGTCTTTTTGGAGTGTTCTGTTTGTGCTCTTACATGCTTCTCTGCTTTGGAGGTCATGGAGATTTGAGGACTTTGAGCACACTCCTCTGTACCTGACCTAGTTTCACTAGAAATTTCCCATTCTCTGCAAAAAAAAAGTAGCTGAAATTTATTACAGCTTTAGAAGTAGGGCAAGAATGGAAAGTTGCTAACCAAAGAGTATTCCACAGGTAGATGGAGTTACAGGGACATTACAAATAACTTCTCTGAGCAGATGATGATAAATATAAATATCATGTTGTTTACTTTTTTTGACACAGCTTCAAAACCTGGCCTTCCCAGAAAAAAAGAAAGAAAATCTCTCCTCCCCCTGTATCTGGCCTGCGGCCCACCTTCAGGTCTGGAGCTTTAACCTTTAGAGACTTCTGCTGCTGCTTTTTGGGTTTGGCTGAGGCTCAGTTTCCTGGGAAATTGGCCAGGCAAAGAATTGTGGGTTAGATGAGCAGAATAAAGATTTCAATTGTGCACAAGTGATCAAGTTTCCACTGGAAAAAGGAGATATTGTTTGGTAGGAATAAATATTACAAAAGGATGTGGTCTTTTGTGTATTTGCCAACTAGGAGCAAGCTCTGGTGTAAAATAACTGCAACAAAGGAAAAAAAACAAAAAACATGAAACATCTGCTAACTGATATAAAGATTAAAGGCATGATAGGAATATGAAGTGACAAGCTACTCATGAAACACACTCTTAGAGTATTTATGAACTAGTATTTAATAACAAGTTACTATCCAGCGTCATTATATTTGACAGCCAAGAAAGGGCCATTGACTCTTTCATCAAATTCAAGAAATTAAACAAGGGTCTTACTGAACTAAACTTGCGGAATCAATATCTGCTCTCTTTCACATTTCAGAGATTTCCTCTGTACTTCTGGCAGCTTCTTTTTCCAGTCTACACATGCTACGTGAGAGGGAGTTCCTTGTTACAGTAATGTTAGAGATAGCCTTAAAACTCGTGTTACTCATTGTCTATTCTCATTTCAGGATAGCTGTGTGTGTGTGTGTGTGTGTGTGTGTGTGTGTGTGTGTGTGTGTGTGTGTGTGTGTGTGTGTGTGTGTGTGTGTGTGTGTGTGTGTGTGTTTCCATAAAGACAAACTGAAAACAGTTTGGTTTGAGAGTCAAAACAACCTCATTTGAACCACAGCTCGATGTTATCATCTCACCTGGCAATACTGTAGCGTGTATCTACAAGAAATATGGTGGTCCTGAGAGCGAATACAGCAAATACAGAAAGCACAAACAGACACTTCACCACTGCAGGGTTTAGAGTACATATTTAGATTCATATCTGATCGTACTATTAGAGTGAGCAAAACATTTCCAGCACATTTCCCACTGTTGAATGGCTGACTTCATAGTGACACACTGTATGCCAGCCATCATTTTATATTGAGGCTAGTCCTTTAGATTGAGTCAGAAAAGTAAAATCACCACTTGTGACGGCTTTAGAGGGGTGGCTTAAATTTTACTGAGGCTTAGAATTATCATTAGTGGCAATTGCAAGCTGCTTTAAGTAAATGCTTTTATTGTATTTGTATCTTACTTAGGACCTATCAGCATGTATCCATCTGTGTGAAACACCCACACGCTTCCTTTTTCACAGGACTTTATGCAGTCCTGTTAAATAAAAAACAAAACAGCTTCTATAGCTGTCAAGGTGGTAAGTAAAAGCCAGGTGCTACTAATCAAATGCACTTGATCTTTTGATCATGAAATGTAACCACTGCTATTAAACCGAATGTTTGACAGTTTGCTGGTCTGGAGCTTTAAGGTGTGGCAAGGAGAAAAGGCATCGGCAGTAATCTTAGAGAAACAACTGTTGCTGCCCATCAATCTGGGAAGGATTATACGACCATTTCCAAATAATTTAAAGTCCATCATTCTTCAGTGACAACGATTCATCACAAGTGGAAAACATTCAAGACAGCTGCCAATCTTGGATGTGGATTGTCCCTGAAAATTCACTCCAAGGTCAAACCCTTGGAGAGCTGAGAGAAACGGCATAAAACCCAAAAGCGCCATCTCTGCTTATAGGCCTCAGTTAGTGTATTAAATGTTAAACACCATGATAGTACAATTAGAAGAAAACTGACCAAGTAGGCCTTGTTTGGAAGTGCTGCTAAGAGAAAGCTTTTTCTTCTGTAAAAAGAACATGGGAACAGCTTATGTTTGCAAAGTTGGATCTGAAAAATTCACAAAATCTCTGCAACAACCTCTGTGGACGGACCAAACCGAAGATGTCTGGTCATATAACTCAGCGCCACGTTTAGTAAAAACCAAACACAGCATATTAGCACAAACACCTCAACTAACTAGTAGATTGGTAGATTGGTGATGATTTGGGCATGCAGCCACAGACCTGGGTACCTTGCAGTCACTGAGTTGACCATCCTCTGTGTACCAGAGTCACATGTGAGGCCATCTGTCTGATAGCTAAAGCTTTGCTAAAACTGGATCACGCAACAAGCACATGCAAGCACAGAAGCAAGTCTGCAATAGCATGGCTGAAAAATAAAAGAATTAAAGTGCTGCGATGGCACAGTCAAAGTCCAGAGCTCAACCTGATTGAAATGCTGTGTTGGAACCATAAGAGTGCTGCGTATAAACAAATGTCTGCAAACTTCAGTGAACTGAAGCAATGCTGTAAATAAGAGTGGGCAAAAATTCCTCCACAATGATGTGGGAGACTGATATCATAAAGTATTACTTTTTAGTTTTTCACAGGACACAATAGAGTCTTGTGAAAAACTCACTTTTTGATATGACTGTAAGAACGTACCTTGCTAACCAACCATGCTTACAGTAGCTAATAACTACTAGGTGCATAGGTTAAGGTTTCAGAGCCCATAAAACAAACTTCACAGATGCTACAAACATCTTTTACATACAGTCTGGTCATGAGTCAAAGAGCTGTCTGATCCAAAAAAACCCTGAATCATCATACAGTGAGAACTATCATCTGCATATGTGTGGATGTGTGCCGCAATTTTTATGTTAGTTCGTCTTCTACACTCACAGTCTTACCAGAGCTTTAGTCTCCTCCTCATCTTTGTAATAGTAGAGCTGATCCCCTTTCAGCACAAACCAGCGACTGTGCCACGTTTTGACAAAACCTCCTTGCTTCCGGAGCCACCCACACCTGATGACATTCGACTTCTGATCCTCAGTACTGACATGACCTCCGCTGCGATGAGGACTGCCGTGAGACACACACTGGTCATCCATCACAGCTACTCCAACCTGCAAGCAAGCAAAAGAGTTCCAGATTGATTAAACTCACAGAAGCTGCAAGTTCCACACAAACCAAACAGCACCAGTATTTTTGCAAGATGTCAACCATCATTAGAAGGATATGGAAGTTCTAATATATTTTGTCTGTTTTTTTGTGATTTGTATTACCCTATAAGCTTATCGTACAGGCCTCTGCATTGCTGGATGTGAAGCTTGAGGCACTCAGACAGAGTTGAGTGTTGCAAGGAGACAAAGGGAGAAGTGGAAATGTGGGAGGAGGAATTCATAAGCCAGATAACAAGTCCACAGACCAAACCTCAAATCTCTTTTATCTTATTCAGTGTGTCACCCACCTACACATGTTGGCCTGCTAGGTCTGATCTTGTCCCAGTTTTATATTTTATCTCTCCTATGTTTAGTGCCTCAATCTCTTGAAGTTGCAATTGGCAAGATGCATTGCCATTTTGCTGATGACTTTTAAAGGTCTTCATAGCCAGATGCCACAGTGAACTGACCTGACCACAGACCTACATGTGGAGGCTTGCTTTTATTTTAGTTTGATCCATTTGTACAATTTGAGTTGTTGAACCTTATTTATAATGTGAAGCACTTCACTTTAAGTAGCTTTAAATAGAGAATAGTTTCGGCCATTTAGTGCTTATTGACTAGCATTAGCATTGCTAGCAACCTAAACTAAGATGATAAAAATAAACTGCTTAAAAACGGTTTGTCATAATAGCATTAGCATGTCGCTGTTGGTGTGCAAAAACTAAAGGCTTACAGGGCTGCTGACATGGCTTTAGACTGTTTATTAAGGTGCAGCTAGGCAATTAAAATACTTTGTACAAAGTCAAAAGTTTTTGTACAGTTCTCATTTTTTACAGTTTTATTTAGACAACAACAAGTCAACAAGATTAGAATATGTTAAAAGATAGGCGACTGAAATAATGTAGTTAGCAGTACCTAAAAGATTAAACTGGTCAGAAGCATTTTGCTGCTGGTATACTTTCATCTGTGCGTTAACAAATCATTTTCATCTCTTTCATCCCATTTTTTTTAAGTTATGATTTTCCCAGAATTGGACGGCTAGAATGACTGGGCAGAAACAGTGATGCATTTAACCCTTTAAGAAATAAGTTTACTGTCCAAAAAAATGCAGCCAAAGTGAAAGAAGTTGTTTTTGTTGGTCCTGAAATCTGTGAACTAGCGCTGAAGCCATCTGAATCAGCAGCAATGGGAAACATTCATGCACAGAATTTTCTTGGCAATATCAGAGCAGAGAATTTTGCTGAGCTTGTGGATAACATCAACTAATGAGTGCCAGAATGTCACTGAAATTGCACTTTTTACAGTCTCATCTCGACATTTTCCCACCAAATCTGGCTGATGTCACCAAGGTATAAAAGTAATGGAAAACCGACACCAGGAAAAATTGAATCAGAGCATGATGACCCACTACTGTTTGTTCTTGCAAAGAGAGACGGGTGTGCAGTGCATGCGCAAAAGCAAGTACCTCAAGCATTTTTGTGGATTTATTTTGAGCTAAATTGACAGAAATACGCTTTGAAGAGATCCTGATATCGTCTTCTCTTGTTTTTGTCCAGAATAAACACATTAAATCAGTTTTTGCAAACTTCTAGCAATGGTGTTGATACATTATATTGAGATAAACATCATTCACGTCAAACATCAACGATGTGTATCTCAAAAATGTTACATGCAAGCTTAAATCAGATTTCATGTCTGAATTCAGTCGGAAAAAAAAGGATAAATAGCCCATCTGAAGTTCTCAGCAACAAATTTTATTTATCAAAATATATTGTCTTTGTGGACCTGTGTAATACAAGTCAGTGCAGTCTGCATCTTAATGTACCCTATAACTCCTATAAATATACACACCTGCATCATCATTGACATATGCTAAGACTGCTGCTGTCAGCTGTAAGCACTGCCATGTTATCAGTGGCTCTGGTTGTGCTTGGCTTGGTGAATGTCCAACCATCCCACATGGACCAGATGTGGACCAGATGTGGATCAGAAGCAGCTCTGCAGTTTTCCAGGCAGCAGTGGAGCAAGTGCAGCCAGGCTGCTGGCGAATTCAGAACTCTCTCTGGTTTGGTCCAAGTAAGAATGTCACCAGTGCACGTTCATGCACGAGCATACTCGCGCTTTTGCACTCCTCGAAGAAAATAGCTATTTTCCCATTACAGTGCGGTGACTACAACCTACTTATTATCTTTTATCCATCTGAAGTTCATCTTTGTTCCACTTTCATGCTAGATGAATACATAGAAAGCATGAGTAGGGCTTTTCTGTCAACAAAGAGCTCAGTTCATTCAAAGAAAAATGATGGTGTGGGCTCATCTAACACTAATATTGGTGGGAATAATCTCTGTTTCCCTGCATGCATTTATTCGTCATTATGTTGGCCAGTCTGCAAGCACACAAATAAACAGAAAAACCACTAATATCAAAAGTCACTCCAGATTCACTGACATGCTCATAGAGTCACCTGCTGTATTTTGAGTATGAAGCCATAGCCCCTCATTTTTATGCCTCCTGCATGGGGCATAGCTAACAGCACTGCTGGGACCAGCCAGTGGTAAAACTATGAATTGAAACTGTAAATAACTCAGCCCTTTCTTAATGTGAATATCTTGGATCTGGCTGACAATAGAAACACCATTTAGATTTACATTACACTGTGGCCCAGTCCAGGGGTAATAAATTGCCGTACAAAAGCATAGCCATTACTAAATCTATAAATTACCTGACAAATGGAATAGAAGCAGAAGAAAAGTTAGTGTTTTTGTCGGCCCATGCAGGAAACGCATGATGAATGGTGACCTTTGCAAAGTTACTCATTTTAATTGTTATGGTCTCACTAAAAGCAAATTCATATTTGTGGGTTACATAAACAAGTCTAATAGAATCAATAGAAAAGAACAGCAATAAACAGATGAACAATGTACAGTATATGTATATGATCATCAGGTTACAGTTATGATCAAATGTCTGCAAAATAATAACATTCTCGTCACCCTCAGGTATACTTTCTGCTCAGTACTAATTAGTAAATATTAACATACTGACAGTGGTTATTTTGCTAAATGGGCTAAATAGTTTTTTCTTCATTTAGCAGTCTTTAAAAAGCAGTGAAACGCATGATGCTTTATCACTTATGCACATCACATTCCTGAGTTTTAATTGATAGAAACCCAATGAAGCAGATAACCATTTCCTCAAAAGCTTGCATACATGTCACAAATAAGAAATCATAACAGCAGCAGATGGTTTATGTGGCCATCAAGCAACAACAACCCAAACAAGCGCTAAAGTAAGCTCAATGACCCGTTTTCCAAACCAGCCATTCGTTTTGGAAGACACCTTCCCAGTACGTGCTTATAGTTGTGGCTGTAAGCACATTTATGAAGCACCAGCAAAGTCTCTTCAGAACACATCACTGTTATATCGATTCAGCATTTTGAAAACCACCTCCAAGAGCTGTATACTGTGTCCCAGTAAAACACCTGTGTGTACAGATGCATGTGTGCAGCAGCGTGTCAGTCCCTTGAGCCACAGTCTCAAAATAAACAGCGGCACATCGGTACAGTAATATTAATGACTTTTTGGTCTCCTGGCACAACCCCACTGTTAGGAAAGGGAGGGAACTAGTGATACACGAAGACAAGAAGGCTTTCAGATTCAGTCTGCTTTATACTTGAAAGTGCTTTCTTTTACATACAACCATACAGTACATTTCAAATGAAGACAGTAATGTCATCAATGTTGTTTAAGTTAGAGGTTGAACCATGTATTTTTTGAGGTACAGTGATAAGATCAAGCATGATACAGAATTTGGCATTTAATTTCCAAAGCAACAATTTATCATTTAAAACCAGAAACCAGAAAGAGCAATTGTTTATGAGCTTTTCAGCAATTTGTATTTCTGACCTAGTTGGCAACACTGTGCAAAGACACGTTCTTGACTCTGTACCACCAACTGCTCGGCTGTGATGCTGCTCTTATGCATGTGCTGCAGACTGAGCTGAGATCATGCTAAACAATAAAAAGAAGCAACATGCACTCACTGGCTGCTTTCTCAGGCGCACCTGTCCAGCTGCTTGTTAATGTAATTATCTCATCAGCCAATCGCGTGGCAGTAAGTCAATGCATTTAGGCATGTACGTATGGTCAAAACAACTGAAGGTCAAAAATAGCTGAAGTTCAAACTTTCATCAGTATGGGAAAGGAAGGCAATTTTGTAAATGTTGCACGGTTGTTGTTGTTGTTGTGAGATGGGCTGGGAGTATTTCTGAAACTGCTGATCTACTGGGATTTTCCCACACAACCATCTTTAAGGTTTACAGAGACTGTTCTGAAAAAGAGACGATATCCAGCCACCACAGTCTAGCTGGGTATTGTTGCTGACCATATCCGTCCCTTTTATGACCACAGTGATGGTTGCTTCCAGCAGGATAGCACACCACAAAGCTCAAAACATCACACACAGGTTTCTTGAACATGAAAATGAGTTCACTGAAGTCAAATGACCTCCACAATCACCAGATCTCAATCCAACAGAGCACCTTTGGGATGTGGTGGAGCATCAAGGATGCGCAGCTGACAAACCTGGAACAGCTGCAGCACCTAGTTGGAGCTACGACATGAAGAATTAAGGTAGTTGTAATATATATATATATATATATATATATAAATATGTCCGATAAAAATGAATGAACTGAGAGCGCACAAGTCAAGCAGAAAAGAAAGCAGGGACTGATTTCTCTGCGTTGTAGTGAGAAGAAGTCTTTCAAAACACCATCACTGCTGGTCCCTTATTGAGCACAGACGCATTAATAGGCAGTCTTTGTCCATGGGAAACTGAGCCAGGTTGCATCAGCTTCATGGACTTTGTTGATTTAAAAATATACATGTGTCAATGAAATAATAAAAATACAGGCAGCGGATGTATCATAAGTGATGACAGCTGTTTTTTGAAGCAGGCAGAAAGGCACCAAGTGGTACAATAAAGCATTGTTTCATAGTACATAACCATGTGTTAAAAACAAAAAGGGGCTCTATGTTTAGCTTGCCGCTAAGGGTTCAACATATACAATTCAACATATACAGCCATAAATAAAGTTATGGCAACCTTTACACATTAGTTGGCCAAGTTTTAAGTGATGTCATATGTACCATATGTTGGCTACATCATGGATAACAGTATAGCCATACGCTAGGAAATAAAGATATCTAAAAGGTCGAAAGGAAGGTGACCAAGGCTGTAAAGTCTCTGAAATGTGACACCAGAGAGCTTCCTGTCTACACAGGACTGGTCTCACAGCATCAGGAGGTTGCTAGTTTTCACTGCTTACACACACTGTTTGTTCCCCATATGGGAAACTACTGAAGCTAAGAGCACACAAAAAAGGCTTAGCTGCTGTTTGACATGTTTCTTTATTTGAACTGAACTAGTTTGGAAGAAAGGAAGGTTGAGGCCTTGCTGCACTGTGTGGCTCTTCCTTTGGGAAATTAAAGTTCTGCTTTTCTCGCAGATAAAGACTACAAAAGAGCTAGCAAAAGATATATTTGGGCTGTAAAAAACAAGATATTCCACCCTCTGCTTATTGGAACTATAGAGATAATTGCATAAATGGTTGAACTTTTTGGTCTTGGCAGAAAATTCTGCCACATGGGCCACCACAGGAAGTGAGTGGTCACAACAGCAGCACAGAGCACTGCTGAGAGGTAATTGGATTCAACAAAGTTAGAACTACTGACTTTCCCACTGTGTGGCTGCCACAAAGCATGAGGATGAAATGTTAATGTTAAATTACATCTTCTAACACTGAAATCTGTGCAGTGATGTCAGGCAAATTACCAACCATGTACTAAGCATCAGTACCGTGTACTTTTGCAGTCAAGCTTTCTGTTGTTGCATGACACATCAGGGACAGTTCCTGTGTAGTCAAGCATCCAAACCCAGCTAACCTACATCTAGAACTCGTCCAGCTTCTGTACTTGTGCTCGTCATGAGCAGGGCTTAATTTTTAAAATAGGCGTGTCAAGCATAAGGCCCAGGGCCCAGAAGCGGCCCAGCATAGACTCCAATCCGGTCCACCGGAAGGTTTCAGAAAATGTGCATAGATATGAACTATTGATGAAGATTTCCCCCACTGCTAATGTTACTACAAAGTAGTTAAGAAAAAGATAAACAAGTACAAACACATTAAAGTTCCTGTGTTTCACTGTGACAAAACACAGAACTGTTTCTATAATTTTACACATTAATTATGTAGAAAAATGAAATGTATCGTTGAAGTTTACTTTATTTCCTCTTGTATTAAGATATCTCAGAGATTAAATGTTTAGTTACATTTTTTATACTGACAGAAGAGAGTTTTACCAGTGCAGCCCACTTATGATCAAAGTGGACTGCATGTGTCCCATGATGTAAAAGCATCTTATATTGAAGCTTGTAGATGACATTTGGTGGTACATCTGCTTCAAGTTACAGTTACCCCTCTTCATTTAATACTGCTTTGGGTAGTGCATTAAGGCACCATTGCCAAAGCACATCATATGCCTGGTTTTGCATCACAAGTTGCTTCTGAAAAAACAGCATTATCATTCGATATCCTAGGAAGATAAGTTGGGTAGTTTAGCAGGGAAGCAGTAAAAATACAATGTTTGGCTCACTTTTCAATCCATCATGCTTTTAGAAAGGATAGAGAATAGACACTACTCTCCAAGTAGTCGCATGCATGCATCTCCAACATACAGACAATTACCAAGACTGAAAAACCTGCCAAGAGTCATAAATGATGTTCTTTGGTTGGTCTGCAGCTTGTGTGTGTGTGTGTGTGTGTGTGTGTGTGTGTGGGGGGGATAATAAGCTCCTCAGGTTTCTAAGAAAGTCACATTTTTCAAAACCTGTTGTGACTTATTTGTTCATAGAAAGGTCACTGACAATCTCAGCTAAGTAAACAATCCCCAGCTTGAAGTATTACTGATTCACTGATAGACAGAAGAGATAAATTCATTGCAGCAAGCACTGTCATTACAATCTGTCTGTCATCAGTCCTCAGTTCTGCATTTTCAGCAGCTGTAACCTACTTTGAACCTGGTGCTTGCCAGTAAAACCAGAGTCAACTTTCCTTGGGTCATTTAAATCAGTAGTCCAAGAACAAAAAAGCAGCAATGGCTCATCTCCCTTTCTCTGTCTTCACCATGGTTGACAGGTGAGTGACTCCACCCTGAACTGACAGACTGTGTGTCATGAAGCTACATTTAAATTTTTTTTTTTTAATGTTCACATGCATATGTACTAACTGTGCTAACAGCACAAAAGACCACAAAATACGCAAGATGAAACATGAACTTGCATTACCAGTCAGTGCCATCAACTCTTTAAATATCTCTAACCGCCCTCACCCCCTCTCTCGAAACGCAGAGGGCCTCTGTGACCAGCATGTGTTAAAGACAAATATAACTCTCGGCTGCCAAAGCTGCTACCTCGAGAGCAGTCTGTTTCTATTAGACTTCTGTTATAAAGTCACAGAGGTGAGAGGACGGCATGCTGCTTGCTGCGCTGTTGCTGTGCTAATCACCGGAAAGGATGTGAAAGAGGAAGGGCTTCAGAGCAGTCACAGATGGAAGTACTCGCACACATGTGAAAAAAATAAATAAGGATAATAATCCATTGCTCCATTCAACACTCACACAATTTAGGTCTACGGAGATTTAACGTGGGACGGGGTTACGGGGAGGTCAGGATCTGAGGAGCTATCTTTCTTTATAGGGTAAGAAACATCAATGATTGCTTACTACCCACACAAGTCATTGTGAGTCATACAGAAAGATGGATGGATGGAAGCGAGACGAGAAGCAAGGAGGCGAGGCGAGCAGTGTAATATATTACAAACACTAAGGGTCAGTTCTTGGAGAGGAATTTCTTGGAGTTCCCAATAAACTGGCTTTATTTTATGAATCAGTGTGACGAGTCAGCTTCTGTTTTGTCTACACAACAATTTAGACACCATGTGTGCCCCTCGTTCTCCACAATGCTGGCTTTTTGGTATGATACACTCATTTCATTAGCATACCCCCCACCCACACAGATACACACACACACTCATTTCCCTCCATGCCATGTGTCACAGTATGTCTGGGAACAGAGCAGCAACCCTGTGGAGAGATGAAGGTGAAGACTTCACATTGACCCCTGACTCATCTCACACGTTTTTGACACTGTGACAACTGAATGACAATACTGTTAATTTGGCTGTCTCCACAGTACGTGAAGAGGTTATTTTCCTGATGGGAAAAAAAAGGACGCCACGCAAGATCATACGCTGCCAGGTGAGAGGTGCAAAGTAAAAACAGCTCCCAGTGACCGCAGTCATTTTCACTAGTGATGTTTGCTGGAAGGAGTTTATGCTGACTCTCCATTATAACCTCCATAAATGTCACACAAGATGCT
Organism: Oreochromis aureus; assembly: GCF_013358895.1. NCBI lineage: Eukaryota > Metazoa > Chordata > Actinopteri > Cichliformes > Cichlidae > Oreochromis > Oreochromis aureus. The sequence continues at coordinate 48,006,423 of NC_052948.1, read as the reverse complement.
GTGCCTGGCAACAAAACAAAAAAAGCAAATTGTCAGTTTGAATATAAAGATTAGCCATATCTAATCTTTTTTCCAAAACATGAAGAAAAGTTAAAAAAAAAAAAAAAAAACACCTTTAGCTATAGGACTTCCAATCTGAACTCCAGATTTGCTGCAGTTCAATCTTTCTGGTCCCTGCACCCTCTTCAGTAAACAGACATTACATGGCTAGACCTGGGAACAGTCCCGCACAGCAGCTGACACGGGGAACCTGATCCCTGAGCTTTCCAGCAGCACAGCTTGTGAGCTGGAGACATTCCTGGCACACGGGAGTCATCATCCTTCCTTCTACTGTATTTCTCTCATGTATTTCTTTTCCATTCACACTTCTATTTTACCGATGTTCTGTCATGATCCTTTGAACTCTTTCTTTTCTCCACCACGTTACTCTCTTTGCTGACTACTTTTTCCATTTTAGTAAGCTGGAATGAGTGACATTCTCTCTCTCTCTCCCACACACACACACACACACCAGCTCAAAAATGTTTCCAAACAGTACTGACTATCTTGTGATCAAATCGTACCAGCCAAGATGCCAAGGTGTTCTTGGTCCAGAATATTTAAAAAGAATATAGGATTCAGGATAAAAAGAAATATAACAATTGATAGGTTATTTTCATATGAGAGGTTAATTATACAAAAATTCAAACTAATGTGGGACAAGGGCTTAAAATGTGTGTGGGAATTCAGGCCTTACCCCCCTTGGTCCCTGTACTCCTGGCACACTTTACTCAGTAATATCAAACCACATCAGTCTTTGAAATCAGGCAAACATGTATGATGTGTTTTTACCATAAATCAAATGCATCCACAGATAGACAAACTTCTACGTGCTAAAGTCAAAAGTACTCAGAACTGAGGTCACAAGCAAGTCTTACCATTTAAAGGATTATTCTGTTGGTTTAACTGTACGGCATAACAAAACCTGCCACTTACTAATTTTCCCCAAAAGACAGCTTAAAGACAGTTTTGCGCTATATTGCACAGATTCACAGCAGCTTTGACGTTTCCATTGTCAACATGGCAGTCACCGCAGGTGTCACTACTTCACACTACCTGCGGCAATAAATCACTCTAATGAGCCATTAACCCAGCGATGGCGCTTTAAAAAAAAAAATGTGCCAAAGCAAAACCACATGCCATATTTACTGTACCGTAGTCTAAGGTGAAGAATGCCCTGTTATGACTGAAATATAAATAGTAACAAATTGTCCGTTTTGCTTACAGCATTTTCATATTCATAACAAAGAGTCAACAGATTTACTGAACGGACTCACCTTTCAAACGAGCAGCCCTGTTGAATCCCACAGCTCGGATGTGTGGTGATGCCCAGACACCGTATCCTCTCCAGCGACAGGTCAATCAATCAACTACAAGACAAATCCCGCTCACACACAAGCTCAAGTTGTCCTCATGCTCAGCTGCTGCTGCTGTTGTTGTTGCTCCCCTTCTGGACTGGCACAGTGTATGAGTGTGTGTGCAGTGTGGATTGAGTTAGCCGAGGCTCAGTCGAGCTGTTAGAAACTTTTCCCCTGACTGCTCACACCATCTGCACGCTGAGAAAGTCTCCGCTGTTGGACAGGATGACTGTTGCGGTCAGCACAGTCACACACACGGGGCACCATTACAGCTGGAGTCCGCCCAGGCACGTGCACACGCACACAAACGCGCTCACGCCGTCTTTCTCAGCACCGCAGTGTCTGCAGTCCCAGCTCCTCCAGTCATCCCGGCTGCTGAGGCGCTCACGCTCGGTGTGAGGAGACAGCAGTGTGTGTTGGTACAGAGAGGTGGGGGAGGCGGGGAGAGGAGGAGTGTTAGTGTGTGTGTGTGATACAGAGAGAGAAATCATGTTTGAGGAAGTCTCAAAGAGAGAGGGAGAGCTCCGACTGAGCAGTGCCCCAGCTGACTTTCTCTTTTATTTCAGCATACAGAGCAAAGTAACCAGCAGTTTTGAAACTTGTGCGGCTCATCTTAAAATTTCAACAGCCAGGAAATTTCCCACAGCAGGCTTATAATGCGGAATAAACAGAAAAAATCTTGACTTTTCCACACACCATCTGTGACTAATCCAGCGTGCATACACACCCAGGGTTTTACGGGGTCTTCAACATGACATGTACAAACGACTGCGTGCAGGCAGCTCAGCAAACATTTATTCAGTCACTCTGTCCTCACTTTGGTTCCAGCCCAGCTGTATACATAGCCCCTGGAAAGTGTTGCTTTTTGGGGGGTTGGTCTAAAAGTTGTTGATGTTTTGTTTTTTTTCTAAATTCAAAGTGCTGCATGAGATAATTCTGGTGAGGAGGAATTTTTCATTCTGTAATTAACAAATAAAGTAGTGCTTGGGATGAGATCGCATGAGCTGTCACAGTCTGAATCACTGTATCTGTGCTCCTGCAGGCAGAACTTCTCACTTGTGTGGCAATTTCCGATCATTATACTTCTTATTCAGCATATTTTACAATAAAGAGCAATACGGCTTGCTAACAAGGCTAGTTATGATCACACTAAACCACTTTTTTAGGTTATATGAACAAATATTGCTGCTCATCTGTTTTTTTATGCTATTTACTTTTTTCTACTTGGAGGGAAGGCTCTCTTTAATGAGCTTACCATTTGTATCACTATTTGTAAAATAGCTTTCGTACTTAAATGATTTGTTTTGCATGATCTGTGCAATATGTGATGACTGAATGAATCAATAAATATCAAACATTTAATTTAAAATTGGTGATAAAAAAAAAAATGCATTGGCTATTTCAGGCCCCCATAGCATAATAGCATAATGTCAGTAAAGGAATAGAATAAATTTTTTGCATTTGAAAGAAAAAAAATATTCCAAGCTCAAATGTATAATTTATAGAACTGGTCAGCATGGAAACTAAATTTTATGTTATCACCACAGGACCAGCATTTATAAATTCCCAATTTATCCCCTGAGCCTGCAAAATGTGCTCATTACCAATGGAGAGACGCAAATTCCAGTCTGTGTAGGAGGTAGCCGGTGTGTCCACAATAATTACTTCCTCAAAATCAAATCATCTGCATGATGATGAGTTTGTTTGCAAACTCACAGGTAATAAGATGTGGGCAAATTTGACCTGTTGTGGTGTTGCAGTCTTGTGGAGGAGCTGGTTGAGTGAGGTGACGGAGAACTTTAAATGAAGTGCTGACAACTGTGGAGGAGATAATATCAACAAGCAAGGTCCCAGCTGGGTTCCTGACATAGTAGAGGGTCAAGTGAAGGCTCAGGCCTTTCTTTATTATCTATTAGCTGGCTGTGGGCAAGAGAGAGAGATCTATGACCTGTTTAGCACCAATCATTAAATTGTGATCATAATTCTCTGGTCATTAGCCATGCAGGCCGCCAGGCTCCACTTATGGGAACATTAGCTTGTCCTCTGCTTCACTTTGGAGTGAAATATCTCAACAGAACTGCAAATGCTTTGTAATAAAATTTCAGTCCCCAGAGGTTGAATCTCACTTATATTTCCTTTATGGGTTGTAATGAAGTTGACACTTTTAAAGCCAGTTAAAGTCAAGTAAATTGCATCGCTGTGATTTTTTTTCTACAGATGTTCATGTTGTGATCATCACTGTTACTGGTGGTTTTAGTCAAACTTCTAAGTCAAGGCGACTGTGCTCATTTTAAACTTCACATCTATAGTTTTGTATTCTGCTAGAGAAGCTTTGCATGGCTCACGGTTGTGAAAATAAGTCTCATTTATCAGTTGCTATCTGAAAGAAGCCCTTTTAACTACCCTCACCCTCTCTTTCTTCTAAGTGGCCATCCCTCACAAACACAAGGTGTGAACAGCAGGTGGGTGGGGCTTCTACACACCAAGGTTGGGGGCACCCACTCTTACTGACATACAGCAGCGTGTTAACATGCTGACATCAGTGTTGACACTAGAGCACCATTTTTAAGAAGCATTTTTGCTAATCAGATGACTAAAGACTGTTGGCACATCAATCATTTAGCTTTATTTTTAAAGCTCTTGTCCCTCTAATTCAGTAAAAATAAAAAAACAAAGCTTTTTAATATCTGGCAATCAAAAATAAACAGAATTCCTGCTTTGTAATAAAATCTAATCACTTTACAAAAATTAAGCATCCTTATGAGAAATCTCACTAAATAAAATGGAACAAACAACAGCAGGCTTGGAGCCATCTGTCCTCGGCCATCCCTCAGCGTGTTTTATTATATTTGCAGGACGAGGAATGCTGAACATGAAACAGTGTGACCTTGTGACGTAGGAAGTGGCCATCTGTAAACAAGCTGGAGCTGCATCTACTCCCATGGGATATTCTGGGAGACCTCATCTGATAGACAACTTATGAGATTAGTATGGATGAATCTTCACAGAGGAAGCCTCTGGGAATGAGTTTTTCTCAGTGTGTCTCCTGTTCTCATGGCCTTGCAGTCAGAGGTTTTGGACTGGTGACTTCTGGACAGACAGCAGGAATCTCTGGTGAGAAGAACCTACTCACTGTGAATTGAAATATGGAAATGTTATTTGTTTTTCAGCTTTTCAGCTTCATTTCTCCATTTGTAAGTTTCCTATTCACTTTTTCCCCTTGTGTAAATTCCCAAAGAATGAAAGCAGTAGCTGTGTGATCTTCAACTTCTGCAAGTCAGTGTGTCGTGACAGTAAGTGGGTAGATAACCACAGTGGGCAGGTGTCTGGGAGCACTTCCCTCTTAGCATCATAATGAGGTTTAGTTTGGCAAAAATCTAGAGAGCCTTTACAGAAAGGTAGAAAGGCTTACGTGTTAGACTCAAAAGCAGATAAGCAGCCAGTAAACAGAGTCTCATTTTACAGAAATAAATGCCAGCTCACTAACTAAGGATGCAAGATGCTCCATATAGCTTCAGTGGCTGTAATCAGTACCCCACAAAGCCACAAAGCAGACACACAGAGGTTGTAGCTGGTTGGCAAACGGTCCTGACAGAGAGAAAAAACAAAAATACACCAGGCAGATGCAAAAATGACTTAAATAAATGGTGAATGATGTTGGTGCTTTTTTGACTCTGAGTGAAACTCTTTGACCCACTTTTAAAGGATGTCTGTGTTTACAGCTTGTTCACACTGCCCCCCAATGGTAAAGATCAGTTATTGCTTGATTTCTATTCAAAAATCACACAATCAATGACAGTGTCAATTAGAACAAGAAGGGAAAAATACTATAATGAGATCCCTTTATTCAGAACAGCTGTACAGGATAGTATTAAACTGTACAATGGACAGCTCTCCATAGCAAAGTTACCTCCCTGTTTGTATTTGTATGGCATATAGAAACCAAAGTATGACATGATAAATTATATCCGCTCATCTGTTAGTCTGTTTGATCTGTGTCACTCATTCATCCTTGTGAAACCAGGTTAATGGCTACATATCTGACTGATGCCATCATTGAGGTTATGTTCAAACAAGCCATATTAGCTTTTTTTTTTTTTAGTTTACTACCTTGTTTTTGCCTAGGTAACTCAAATGTATGAGAAAAAATTGCTTAGTTTACATGCTATATCTGCACAGCTGTGCCTGAGCACTGTCTCTGATGACAGGGAGCTGAATGCACAAAGCTGTATCAAGGACAAGGACAGAAGAAATGAAAATGGAACACGATGTGAAGATCTGAGTGCAACAAACTTACCAATGAATTTTGCAAAAGCAAAAACACATTTTAGCCCGCAGGTATGACTGGCTACAAAAGAATGCAGACATGCTTGTGCTGGCAGGGTCGAGCTTTGGACAAAGATAAAGTGAAAATGTTTAAATTGAAGTATTAGAAATGATATTCTAATATTTAGGTAACTGCATTTTTTATGTTTGTGCCAATGATTATTTGGGTGTTGTTGGTTATTTATGACATAAGCTTGGGTTTGCTGCTGCTTCCCTTCACTTCATCTCCTTCACTCAGCAGTTTTTGGTCCACATTTTGTGTATTTTACTGGAAATATGTGTGATTGCATGTGATGCTTCTATTCAGTGATGTCATTGAGATGTCAGAAATGTGTCCGTTTAACTTAGCAAGCAGATGGGTGGACAGATAAGATGTTCAAATGTGTATAAAAATTTTGAACTTGAATTTTGACATTTTCACTCTTTTTTTTTTCCACACACTTGTGTTTTAAATTTACATCACCTTCATACAGATACCACCTTCAGCTATAAGATAAAATGCATCTTCTCAACCTTCCTCTATTGCCAGCTAATTTAAACCTCCCAGTTAAACATGCACAGTAAACAAGTGGTGCCATTCAGAAGCCCTAATTCGAGGTGCATTCATTCCTTATAAAGTCATTTGGCACATTCTGTAATATACTGAGTGCTGGTGTTTTGAAAGGAAGTTTTAAAAAAAAAAACAGACACACAAACACACCCACTCACAAAAAGACATGTTCATTCCATTCCACTTCTTGCAGCGTATTTATCTCACCACGGGGCACATTTCTTTTCCTTCTTTCTCTTAAACTAAAAAATCCAGTTGACCTTGAGTTACATGAAGTGCACATGTCTACATATGCTAAGGTACCTGAAATATCTAATAGCACCTGGGTAAAAGTAATCATTATGTATCAGTGGTGTAAGGTTACCATTCTCTTTGTATACAATAGTGCTCTCTGCTGGCGGTCTCTAAAACATTTGAAATAGGAACTTCTGCAAGCATGTTTATTTTTCTCTTTTTATTCTTGTCCGACAGTGCAAAAAGAAGCCACCAGAGGTCCATGTGTCTCTCCAACAATGGGTAATCACAAATCTATGTATTTCAAAACTCTGTTCACGTTCACTAAAATTAAAAGCTTTTTAATGGGCATTTTTAAAAAAATGCCCATTTGTAGCTTTTTAAATTAATTTTTTTTATCATAATGTGGACTGTGGGAGGAAGCCGGAGTACCCGAAGAGAACCCATATAAAAACAGGGAGAACATGTGGACTCTACCCAGAAAGGCCCTGACAGTGGAGTCAAACTCAGGACCTTCTTGCTGTGAGGCAAAAGTGAAAACCACCGTGCATACAAGCTTTATTTATATATATATATTTAAGTATTTATAATAAAAGCTATATTTGTTTAAAAAAAAAGATTGATAATTTGTGTGTGTACCTGTAAACACACAAGTTGTATTTCTAATCTCAAAACCTCTCCTATACCCCGTTTCACTGATATTTCATGTTTCATGTACCCTAGCATTTGCTCATCTTAATCCTGCCCACACATTATTTGCCTGCAATGCAACTCCCACTTTACTGTAAAGTAACATGATGAAGCAGTGTTTATTGCATAGAAAAATAACACACTACTTCTTGCACTGAGATAATCTGACAGATGGTGTTAATTCAGACTTTTGATTTTGGAGTAAATTAAACCTCAGTTTCGTGAGGGGTGGCAAACCCAGGGACCAGAATTAGCCAAGACTCCAGGCCGACCCACTGTAAGGGAGGGCATCCATTTTCAATTTTAAAATTTATAGTCATAATTTTACAGTTTTTCCTACTGATAAAGACCTCACCCGTGGCTTTTCATACACCAAAGTAAAAGTAATAGATAAGCAAAAATAAATACATAAGATATTTGCTTTGAATTAAGAAAAACTTTATGTTTTATAATTAAAGGACAGTCTTGGCAATGAGTTACAAGAACTTTGTCTGTGATTTTACATATTTAAGCCTTACAATTTAAGCCCAAAGAGTGGTGCTCACAAATTTCTTTCATTTACTACAGCATCATTTCCTCATTATGAAGAAAACAAGTGAGATGTACTGTTGAAATTGCACTTCTTTGTCTTATATCAAGCTACAGTATGTCAATGATTAAATGTGTCATTAAACTTCTTCACACTGAAAAAAGGGGAGTTTCACTTGTCCAGTCCACTTAAGCTCAAACTGGACTGCATGTGGCCCACAACGTAAAATGAGTTTGACATCCTTGATATAAAGTAAATAACTTAGCAGTGGATTAGAAAGGCGATTAAGTCAAATTCAACTTCTATTCTGCCTGCAACCATTAAATATCTGCAAGCCACTTAGCAACCCACTTCCTTTTATGTTTACAAACCCCTAACCCTAATCAGTGTCATGTCTGTCACAGATACGTGTTCTCCTCAATGTCTTGCTGCTGCTCTCACTACATCCTTTATGAACGCACATGCAAAGGCGGGGCAGTCCCGATCCACAGCCATGCTGTTAAAAACCAGTTAACGAAAATGCATCTTGTCAACTTTAGTGGTCAAACTATAATTTAATATCAAAGTTTGAAATATGTCCCCATTTACTTCTTTATTTCCAAAACTAAGATGCAAGGAAGGCTTTGTGACTTTATGACTACGTTTTTGCGCAACATTTCTTGTGAAAGATAAATTTGTGACTCATTTGTTCTGATAGTGTTTAATGCCCATAACTGGGAGTAAAGGAAATGTACTAATGGTAAATATTTCTGATTTCTGCAGAAAAAAGGACATTTGCCAGGAGAACATTTTTCTAATGCCAGAAAATTCCTTACTGTTTCCAAATTAATAATAATAAAAAAATGTATCCCCTTTCATTAAGTAATAAAAAAAAAGGTCCTTAAAGCAGTAAAGCAAAGACTTAAATGAATAAATATCTCAGGCAATTATGAAAAAAAAAAATCATTTATTTCTTTGTTTTGTTTGTTGGCTACTAAAAGTAAGTCTCCATATTCTGGAGGTGTGATGATAAAGCTGCTGGGGAATGTTCCTCCTCACGTCACGTCATGATGGAAAAGACAATCCCCCCCAGGGGTCAGAAATCTGTCAGGTCGCCAAGGTCAAGGCTCTGACCTGTTGTTTTGCTGCTATCAGTTTACTACGTGAGGTTTCTGAGAACCATTAAAAAAAGAAAAAGCGAGAGAAACCATTGATTAAAAGAACCAAAAGAGTTGATTAATCTGACCGAATTTACGTCATTTGAACAGACCAGGATGGTCGCGACGTGCTTCTTGTTGCTTAGTTTTGATTACCTGCAATCAGTGTAATCAAACTCATCACTTAATTTCCTTGTTTGCAGTGTTTGTCAGTCTACTGCTACAATAAACAACCTGTTGAGGCAGAGCCAAAGTATAAATACCAGAACATCTATTTGCAGTAAATCAGTGTTATTTACTACTCCATTCACGCACCTTTGTTTCTGCAGAGGCGGCAGTGACGTGTTCAGGGAGTCAGATAAAGGGTATTTCTCACCAACTCTTTCCTGTTATTTTCCAGGGTCCTTTGTTTGGTTGCGGGACCTCGGCCGGTCGGTTCTCAGGGGAATGAGAGGAACATTTGAGCCTAAGCACTTGAATGTGTGAATGCTCCTGCCTTCACACACAGACTGTCCCATACCTGTATGTATGTGTGTGTGTTTGTGTGTGTGTTTGTGTGTGTCACCTTGTCCTTGGACTGAGAAGCAACACCCATACAGTGTAATTTGTGTCTTTTTCAGGAAACTTCATCCTTTCTGCTTTTTATGGCTATTGGTCAAGGAAATGTGAGGATTGGGAAATCATGAATGTTCCTGTAAATAATAATACGGATATGCTGATACACTCCTGTTCATCATATTTATGATTTAGAAACAAATTCAGACTGGCCACATTTTAACTCTGCCGTAGTGTTTAGAGGTGAAGTGTTGATTGAAACGATAATATAACGGACGTGAAGCGTCCTCTAACTAGCTCCCAAAACAAGGACAGGGCATGTGCAGTTGTGTGTCACGTATAAATTCCAGAGCTTTCGGAGTGTCACTTGAAAAACCCCATGCTTTTAAATTCCTGTCTTGGGCAGACACAACAACAACAGGAAGAAGGACCATTTTCACAGGTGTCAGGAAGCACAGGAAATAAACAAGCTGAATACTGGAAAACATTTTTGTACCAGTAAGAGTCAGAGGTGAGGCTAATAAGAGTTATTTTTAGCTTGGCCAGTATTTTCTTGAACTTTTTTTATTGTCCTGGATGTTCTGTAGTTATTTTTGTTTCAATCTCCAGCAGAGTTTCTATACGTTAATGCTGCCTTATGAAGGATTACATACGATAAGTATCGAATCAAGTGCCACATGTAATGAATGATCATTAATGCCATGAGGATTCCTTACAATTTTAAAGAATTAATTTAATTTCATTGAACTGTCACGATAAGTGTTATTAAAAACCAAAATATATATGTATATGAATACTTTGACATTTATCAGAGTGTTACATTATTGTTTTCAAATGTTATCATGAACTCATATAGTTAAAAAATGTGCACAAATGTTGAGCCACCCCTCATTTCTAAATATTTTGCTACAGACAAAGGTGCAGCAATATAATAGAACATATGTAAACATACACGGGAAGACAGTATATAAGACAGTATAAAAGGCTAAAACAGGGTTTGAACAAGTCTTGAAAATCAATATTTGGTATGGCCACCTATATTCTTCTAATCACCTTGAACTCTCTTAGTGGACATTCAAAGCTCTTCTTTGGATGCTGGCGGATTTTTGCTCTGTTCTCTGTCAAGATGATCGCACACCGCTTCAGTAATGTTGAGGTCAGGGCTCTGAGGGTAATCCACAGCTCATAGTGTTCAGTTGTGCATTTTTCTATCCAGGTAAGTTTTTACTGCACTGGCAGTGTGTTTGGAAGCATTATCGTGCTGGAAAAAGAAGATGTTGCCAATCTGATGCTTTCCAGATGATATTGTGTGATGGATCAAAATCTGTTTTTCAGTTCCATGAATTCTGACGAGATCGCTAAACCTCTGGCTGAAATACAGCCCCAAACCGTGACAGAGCCTCCACTGTGTTGGTTTTACAAATTTTGTCCCTCTGTCCTGATCCCCTCTGTACATAATGATAATGATTTGAACCCAAAATTTCACATTGGGATTCATCACTCCATCAGACTTGTTGCCAGAGATTTGTCACTATAATTTGGCATACCACAGCTTTTTCCTTTGTTTTCTTGACATCCACCCTTCCACTGAGACTATTTCTAATGAACAGTAGATGATCAAATAAAGGGCTAAATGCATCTCTCAGGTTTTTTTTTCTTTTCTTTTTTTAAGGACAGACTGCCCACACTGCAGACATATGCTAAGTTTGTTGCTAATACCTCAGTGGGAATCATATTATTTATGCAAACAATACTATTTTATGCCTGTCAAATTGGGTCATCTTTAGCATTTATCATGGATTCAGCTAAAAAATGGAAACAAATGAAATGTTTTGTGATAGGCTGCTGATAAAGGCAGCCTGTCTCCACTTGGGAGCAAAAAATAAAGAAATGAGGGGTGGCTAGTACTTTTACACAACACTGTTTGAAGTGCTTTGTATAATCTGCACAGAATTTGTTCCACTGTTTTTCTGTAGATTTTAGGATTTAAATAAAATTGTTAAATCTAAAGTTAGATACCTTTTTCTGAAAAGTGTGTATTCTTAATGATGCTCACTGACTTAAAATTTGTGTCTATCTTCTCTGGTGTTTAAAGAAACCGATGGGTGAAATGGAGAAAAAAAATCCTGTAAATAAACAATATTATAATGTTTGCTTTTCTTGTTCTTGTTACAAAACTAAAAGTTTGTGTCCTTCATTACATAGACTGAGAAACCTTCCTTCTTTGAATCCTCTCTCTTTCCTCCTCCAGTTTTTCTTTTTGCATTTTTGGATTAAAACGTAATTCATTGATTGAGAGTTGTGTTCTGCATGGGAAAAAAGCATATTTTCCCATTTGTGAAAGCTAAGAAACTAGGGCACCCCAAAAAAATGAGAAGTCAAAGATGTCTGTAAAAAGTCTCAGCAATAAAATCCATTTTTGCTCCTGTGTTTGGATACATCATGTCACATCATCATGGGAAACCACACTGACAGGAATTCCTTTTGCTCAAAATATGCGCTTCTCATCAGACTTCTTAATATTTTTGCACTCCTCAAAAGACCACTTTCCCCTCCCTTAAATAAATACCAAGGTTTTCTATCCGTGTGACACTTTGGTCCAAATTTACAACTATATCTGGACAGTAAATTTTCTGCACACAAAAATACTCTGGGAATAAAGAGAATATTCATCTGAGATAAAAAATGATGTCTTGGTTTGTGGGGGGTTTTTCCTGGTGGAACCCAGCCTACTGCAAAAAGAGAAAAACCCAGAGGTATATGAAGAAATGGCAGAGCTCCCTGCTGCAGTAATATGGCGATAAAGCACACAGCCAAGCAAAGCCTGGAGAGGCTTCTGGCTTACAGTGATTAATCTGCTGTGTCCAAACAACTCTGTCGCCTTGCACAATGTACTTACAGTTAACAACATGAATGGATTCCACTTATTTATGGGCTTATTTGTCCTTTATATTTAATTAGTTTAATCTACAACTGCACAATATGTTAATTACCATGCAGTAATTAACGCTTTTACAACATACCCACTCGGTGTTTCATGTCTGGCTTGATTTAACAACCAAGGCAAATTTTGTATTGCTAAATTAGGCAATTAAACGATAACCTTAAGTGATAACTTTGGTTTAATTGCAAAAGCATTCTCTACCACACCCGGTGTTGTGTATGATAATGCCCATTTTGGATCACTGTACAGTTCAACTTTGACAAACAAAGGCACTCTAAATGACACTGAAGCTAATGGGAAGAGACTGCAGGGTCATTTTCATTAATTTATTGAGGAACAAAGAAAGATCTGGAAAGAATAACATAGTCTGCATATTTCATTAGAAAAGATAATGGTGTCAAACAAAAACCAAGCAAACCAACTAAAAACTCTAAAAGCTGTAACAAAGTGTTTTTTCTTTCTTTCTTTCTTTCTTTTTTTAAAATTTGTTATCTGACGTATTCTAATAAAATATATCTTTCAGTTCATTTATAAGTTAATGCTACATTTACACTGAATAGATTCAGTCTTGTCAGCACTTGTCAGCGAGGGTTGAGCCGCTTTGGAGCAGTGGATCTGTTTGTGTTCTGATCTGTGTTCTGCACAGCGTTCACTTCTCCCGAGCCCACCTCAGTCCCTGAGAATACAAGTAAAGGAGACCATTAGCCTTTCAGTTCATGCAAGTGATACATCATATTCAGAATTTTCATTTAGTCCACTTGGCAAGACATTCAACTTCTACTATCCCATAGAGAAGTTATTACTAATTACACAAAGCCTTCAAACCTTCAACTTTAAATGAAAATAATATTTCTCCTTTACCTGCTTGTGGTTCATTCTTAAGCTTGCTGGCGATTTTGGCAAAGAAGGTGAGGGTGAGACAAGCTCCGGTCTCTCTGTCACATATGCCTCCCTTGCAGTTGCAGGTCTTACGGCACTCAACCCCATAGGTTCCATAGGGACAGTCTGTAAAGAAAGAAAACGTTTATTATTTAGTGGATATTTCTACAGCATAAACTGCAAGTCTCAGATTATACAAGGTATAATCATCAAGTTAAATATTCAGCAAGGATGTCCGCATCTGCACATTCTTACAAATGTGTGCTGTTATTTGGGAGAATTTCTAAAACCTTGGGCAAAGGCTGTAATAACATAAATGGATACTGGGTTTGGTGCAGTAACATCAGTGTTATCAAACTGCAGCATGCAGAAACAGGTCCCAGATTTTTTTTTAAGGTTATTTAATGAGAAAATACCTTTGCAAATTCCATATTCGTCTCCATAGTCGTCTTCATCCTTGTAGAACTCGCAGAATAATCCTGGTCCGCACTTCACTCCGTGCATCCCCGACACTGTGCGGTAGCAGTGCTCCCCTCTGCCGGCTGCACAGACCTGGCAACAGCCGCAGTCATCCAGGACCGTCCGAGAGCACCGCTGCGTCCCGCCACACCGCTCCGCCGTGCATCTGTCGGGGCAGTTCACCGCGTACTTCACACTGGCGCTCCATGCCTCAGCATCATGCACCACGAGTGAACACGACACTGTGATAAGCAGAAAAAACATCACTGCACGCGGAGGAGCGGAATGAGCAGAAAGCTTGAAAGGGGTGATGCTGTCCTTTGGATGAGTGTCCTGGTGAGACTAGAGAAGCTGAGCACCTCTGCGAGACTTAAGCGGAGTGACCTGTGGTTCATCAGGTTGCATGGTTATCAGCAATGAACAACTTTGTTTTGCACATGGCTCGCTCTCGTCAATTTCCTCATTCCGGTGTTGTTGTCCCCCCCGTTTTTTTTTTGTCAGTCAGTTTTGTCAGTCCCTTTTTTTAGAAATCCGGCTTGGAAGTGGGATTAACTCTGGACCGCCATCCAGGAATTGAAATTCGTGTGAACTGATGTCACAAGTTTAGTTTGGTTTGTTTTTGTCTGAGTGGGAACCCCCGGAGCTCCGATAGCATTAGGTTTGTCGCCACTGATTCAACTTTAGTTTTGTGTTAGTTACTGGGCCTGTAGCTGTGTGACAACTCTTATTCGTTAACAGGTTGCACAATAGGAGATACATCTTTACACACATATGAGTTTCTTGAATTCAGATTGCATTTAATTTTATGTGCACCTGAAATCACAGAGGAAAGGCTTTCAAAAATAAATTCATATAAATTTACAATAATGTTTAGCTCTTTGTTATATTTACTGCATTCATATTGTTGAGTTTTATAGTAATAAAAGGGAGATTGAAACGATTCTGATGACAAATCTTTGCTCCCTCGTTATTTTTTAAGTTAAAAAGAGCTCCTTACGTTTCTATTTAACCTAAAAGGTAAGGCTGGAAAAATACTATTATTGGACATCAAGAGTAGCAATCATCACAAGATACTAGACATAAGCGACTCAGGAGAACAGAAATGAAACGTGAGAAAGAATTAACCTGGTTCCGAGCCCCAGGGTCGCTACAGATCCTACATTTCCCATAATGCAACAAAGTTTCAGAGGCTCATTCGTCTGCGTTTCTTACTAATTTTCATTTTGCCTAATTAATACTGTTAAGTGCATACTTCCCGGAAGTATTGTATCTTTATAAAACTTCTATAATTTATAATAAGATTTTTTTAAAGAGCGGTTTAATGGGGTATAATTATTTTTGCTACAACTGTGGTTTAGGAAATTCAATGTGGCTACAGTCTGTCTCTTGTTTATCCACTCGGACTGTTTTTCTAGCCATGCAGATTTTTTTTTAAACAAAAACTCAAAGGTGTTAGTGACGTTAATGAGCTTCGCTCCGAGACACACGGTGGCGGTAACACGGTGACCAAACACCGGCTGCCATCGGCGATTAAAAGTCGTCCGAAGAAGAAGAGGGGGAGCGAGGAGAAGGTTGATGATGATATTTGCGTCCAAGGGAGACCTCACTGGGACACAGCAGGTAACGCAAAACATTTACTGGCTGTGTTTTTACTGTCAATGTGCCTTATATGTCTCCCGAGCACTTTTCATTTTAAAATTACCTTTACGACGTTAGCGACCCACGCGGGGGTTTATTTTACCGGGAGCTGACAGGCACCAAGTGGAGGGGCTTGGTCGGGTTTTGACAGCCATGGAGCAGACTAGCAACTGCACTGCAGCCAGCATTAGCTCAGCTGTCACCGCAGACGCAGAATAATGTTACCGGTGTTTGTGAATGACACGGCGGAATCTGCGCTTTACGTTTGCCGGTGTTTTTATGGGTGCAGGTCGGTAGCTACTATGTAACAATGAACCAGAGAGACGTGAGCCACGTAACGGTAACGGTACTAAATGTTGATATAAGCTTTAAAGCGAGAAGCCAGCCCGTAGGACTGTGTCATGCTGTTAATTTAAATACTAAATGTCCTACCGGGTTGTCATTAGCGTGGGTGCCCAACTCATTTATGCTAGAATTATTATTATTGTTAAATTGTATTTATCATTATTATTATTATTATTGAATTTCATTTATTTTTAACCGGTAGCTTGTTTTATGGTGAACAAATTTCCTTTGTTATCCAGTCCTGGTTTTGATTAACAGTCATTCAAGTATTCATTATGCTTTTAGTGATCGGGGTTGTCCTGGCAACGGCAGCCCAAACGTCCCTTAATTGGGTCGGCAACTTCCTCCAGCTCATTCTCGACAACTTCCAAACCCCATCGTGCCGAAAGGGCGTCCTAGTGTCAGCTCACCTCATCCAGCAGTCAGTATAAAGGAGGTTGCGTTTAAAATCTTGATTATTTTCATGTGGATTTGAGCTCAGCTACCTTGCAAAAAAATGTAGTCTTAAAGTAAAAATAAAATAAAATAATAATATTTGAGAAAAATATATAGATTACATTAAAAAAAGATGTTTTGTATTGTTTTATGGGAAAAGCATTTGTTTGTTCCATAGAAAAGCACATTTAGTTTTTAAGGGTTCCGAGACAGAATCTGCTAAATTGTCAGATTTTTATCATCTTGGTCCAAAGGATTTTTTTTTTGGAAGATATCACTGGGAGTTACTGATATACTGCTGTCCCCCCCCCCCAATTGCTTGATCCCACCTATGACAGTTGCAATTTTTATTGTATAGCACATTTTTATATACTTAAACTCATTGCATTTAATGCGGAAAAAAACAGAAAAAACAAAACCAACAAACGATGTAGGTTTATTGAGCCTTTGTTTTCATTTTAACCAATTGGGACCTTTGGCCCAAACTGTTATCTGCTCTAGACAATCAGGAATGGAAGAAGTGTTTTTGTGTGTATACTCTAGATACTATATATAATGTAGATTGACATTTGCTGACTAAAGTCTGAAATGAGCTGCTTGGAATAAGAAAAGAGAACTAAATTCACATCGTGTCCTGAATGTTGATATCCTTAAATACCAGACGGTCTGCAGTGTGTGATGGTTGCGTCTTACACTGCTGGCAGTTTCTTGTTGTCGTCTGACCATGGAGCTCACTACTATATCAATGCCTGGTGTTATTTTTGGCCAAAGTGGAAACCATATAGCCCCATTGGCCTCAGGGACAGCAAGAGAAATGAGAGTCTGTGACAGGACTATGGATACATTTGTGTGCTCACATGTTGAGCAACCGTTAATTTACCTGATTTTACTCATACCTGCTTGTTTTGGTACAATTAGAACCTGTAGAGTCATCCAATAATCAACATAATGGTAATCAAGATGGCTAATATCACTGTTTTGTTCACCATTAACTAGAAGTATTAGTTCATGTATGTTTAAAATGTTTAAAAAATGATACTGTAAATGTACGAGTGGGTATCAGGTCTACTGGTTAACCTGCTTTAGAATATTTAAGATGAATTTGCGTAAGCAGTGTTTCAGGGGAATGTCATGCCTACTAGTGCTATGAATGTTGACCTCCGTATTGTGACCGTTACAAGGACTGTCGTGGTTTAATTTCTGTTATGAATGAAATGACTTTCAAGGGGTTGGATACAGTTAACCAGCTGGTGTCTGATTATCTGAAAAATATTATGAGTGAAATCATTATTTTCCCTACTAGCTGGAAAGCTGCTTGGCTGGAGATGCATCATTTCCAGTCGACAGAAACAGACACGCTCTTATTTTGGTTGGAAAGCCAACAGAAATGCAGCAGATCACTGGGTGAGGATGTGGGGTTAGGTAACCAACTTTAAATGAATGAATTATGAATTTAAATTTGACATGTGCTATTTTGTATTGCATCCCTTTGTGCTTTGTGGCGTAATAACTTGTAAGACAAATGCACCCTCATTAATGTGGGTGTGCTAGTTAGCTGCTATCATAGGGTGAGCTGACCTATTTCAGTGATACCCACCGGGCCTATGGCAATATCCTGGATGTAGTGTATGTTGGACAAGTGCCGACGCTAAGGAGAAACCCGACACCTTCACACTGAATGCACTTGGCAGGAAAACGCATCAGAACACTGGCTTTCTGCAGAAAATGTTGCCTGTAAATTTGTGATGAAGAGAGATGTGCATTTCTTTATGTTAATCTGTACTGGAGTGGATATGTGTCAATTTTCTATATTAGACTTTCTTTAAGCCTCATCCTCTCTTTTGATATGTTTGGGGTTTTTTTTTAGGTATACATCAGAGTATAGATAATGCTCAGACATGGTGCCTTGTCAGACCCATGTGTTGCTGAAGTGGCAGGAGCACTTCAATAGCTCCTGGGCGGCAGAGGACAGCCTGCAGACAGCCAGGAGGCATGGTGCTGCCACGCTCTACGATAAGCTCCTTCACAACAAGGAAGTGGTGACCCTCGCCCAACCTGTTCAAGAACTCGCAGGCCCACGCCTTCCGGACTTCGAATGTGAGTCCAGCGCATCTGCGGAGAAGGAAGAGTACCTGTCCTCCCTGCTTCGTAGCCAGCGATGGCTGGCTCACCGCGTGCTGACGCAAACCTCCTACACCCTGGGTCTCCACCACAGGCTGGTAGTTCTACAGAGAATCTACTATGCACTTCACAGCAAATACCATGACAAATTCCGTGTGCAGCTGCCCTCCCACTCCAAAGACAGCGGAACTGAATGTGGGCAAATTGAGCCGGCCTCAGAGACTTTCCTACCAGGGGGAGCATCCAAAATCAAGTCGGGTACAGATGTTCTGATAGAAATGGGTGTCAGGACTGGCTTGAGTCTGCTCTTCTCACTACTGCAGCAGAACTGGAGATACGCAGCTTCTATTCATCCAGAGTCTGTGCTTTGCAACGATGTGCTCAACACAGCGTCCTCTGTCCTGACTTCGCTGCCACCACTCTCTCTGGCTAATGAGAATAAGATCCCGTCAGTGGGTCTGGACTGTCTGGCACAGGTGGCTGACTTCCTGAAGAAGACATCGGTGAGCAGCGGGAACGGTGGCGCAGACCCGACTGGTCGGAGGCTGGCGCTGGAGCTGCTGCTCGGCCTGGCCATGCAGAGAGGCTCCCTGAAGTTTCTGCTAGAGTGGGTGGAGGTAGCCTTGGCTGCTTCCATGTCCTCTTCCACCCCTACACTGTCTTCCTCCTCCTCCTCACTGAGCTCCCAGCAGTCAGCCGGTGTGGGCTTTGATGTCATCTATCAAACTCTTCTCCAAATGAGGCAATATTCGGTATGCGACTTGTTTTCATATCAGTCTTTGGATAATCGTACTTTTTTAATGTAACACTCGGTCACTGATGGTATTTCTTAAATTGCATGAGATAGATTTGTCCTGCAATCATGTGATATATTGGGCATATTAGTTTACTGAAGTTTAAGTTCAATCAGTTCACATGCTGTGGCTCTGTTCCACTTTCAGAGTGATTTGAATTAGAGCCATGGTTGCTTCATGCATTTATTTTTGGTAACTTTCACAGCCTTTCATGAACGTACTGATAAAAGCCCCATTGTCTCTAAAGTAGGAAAATGGCTCTTCACGTTCATGCTTCTGTAGGCTGTCCTTTTCAGAAATGAAGTGTGTCATTGAAGCTTGTAGAGATGGGTTAATGTGCAGATAAGGATTAGGATTGAGTCAGCCTTGCTGTCCTCTATAGATATGCGCATTGAGTCATCCTTTAGCAGGTTAATCAGCTTTGTAATATTTCTGTACAAATGGCAACCAGAGATGGCCGTTGCCAGCGACTTCATTATATTGCACATTATTTATCACGTAGAGGTGGTCAAATTCAGTCTAAGTATTGGAGTCATAGCTGGTGCTGCTAGGCTGAATTACATTTAATTGGCCTTATCTAACAAAGTGGCTGGTGAGTGTAAAAGAATAAGATTGCTGATTTGTTTCTAGTGAGACAAAAAAAGTTGAACACAGGCTGCTGCTTTCTCCACTAACTAGTGTGCCTACAAAGAGCTATGTTGTTGCCTGCTTGTGTTCAGTCTCTGTTTGATCATGCTGTGGCATGTCGCTGTTCTTAAGGAGAGAAATGTTTTTCCTTCTGATACATACTTCAGGTTTTGAAATATTTGGTATCCAAAACAACAGACTGCAAAAACAAGTTCATTTTGTTATAAATCCAAATCTGCATGCAACATTTACACACACTGAATGTCAGATTAAAGTGAAAACATACTATGCTGAAGGATCAACAACAACTATTTATTTCCAGGGTTTTCGTGGCGATCCCGTCAATACTCAGGTGCTTAAGAAGGATGCAGATGGACATTGTCGACTCTCCCAGGCAGCTCTCTGCTTATTTGAAGAGGTGAGTGAAATCTTATTGACATGCATATCGACACTATTACGAATTCATGGCCGTTTACAGTAACTGACCTGAAAGGCTTCTCTCTACACCGACAGATTTGTAACCTAGCGTCCTACTGCTTGTGCTCGTGTAGCACGGATGCAGCTGCTCCCGGCACTGAGAGCAACACAGTCATGGTGTATGTGTGGGGCAGCAACAGCAGCCATCAGCTGGCAGAGGGGACACTGGAGAAAATCCTGCTGCCAAAACTGACGCAGGGCTTCAGTGATGCCCAAATGGTATGACAAGCCACAAGGGTAGGGCTTACACTATTTAAATGAAATAATTAATGTTCCTATTATTTATTGAAGTTTTTACACTTGATAATCTCTAATTTTGTTGGTGGTATTAATAGGTTTTCCACATGCCTCACACTTGAGATGGGTTTTATATTTTTTTTAAAAATGGTTACAGATGTTAAAAATCCCAACTGTGCGAACAAAACAAAAATTCCAAATAAAACAGGTGAAAATGCTTTTTGATATGAGTGCTGTATTGAATGTGGTGTTGTGAGTTTATAAAATTGAAAGCACACCAGAACTACATTAATAATTCATTAGAATTATCTTAGCGTGCCAGTTTACATCGTCCACTTTAATCTTCTGTTAGATTGAGGCAGGCCAGTACTGCACCTTCTCTGTGTCTGCGGATGGCTCAGTGAAAGCATGTGGAAAGGGCAGCTATGGCCGTCTGGGCTTGGGGGACTCCAACAACCAGTCTATGCCCAAGAAGCTTGTACTTGAACCACACAGGAACATTAAGAAAGTGTCCTCCTCCAAGGGCTCCGATGGTCACACTTTGGCCATCACTGTCGAGGGAGAGGTGAGAAGTTAGAATAACTGCTAGTAAATATTTTAAAGGTTTGTATGCTGGATTTGTGACACTACAACTGCGATATAATGTGTATACACTCACCAGAGATTTTATTAGGTACATCTTTCTAGTACCAGGTTGGATTTTTGTCTAGAAACTTGCTTTAACTCTTCATGGCACAGATTCATCAAGGTGCTGGAAACATTTATCAGAATTATTGGTCCATATTACCATGATAGCATCACACATGCATTAATGATCTGTCGAACAGGTGTACCTGATAACATTGTTAGTAAGCGATGGAGCTTTCCCGCTTTTCTAAGGCCAGTTTGGTAATATATTAAACTTCACACATTTCACACCCACTCAAACATCCGTATGTGTGGGTGATGATTTACACTTGCTTTTATTCACTGTCTTCCACTACCACTACATTTTAATTAAACTGATTAATACAATGTAAATTGTCAAATATTTCTTTCAGGTGTTCAGCTGGGGTGATGGAGAATATGGGAAGCTGGGCCATGGCAACAGTGCTACACAAAAGTATCCCAAAATCATACAAGGACCGCTGCTGGGCAAAGTAAGCAGGAAATGGCAGCTTGTAGGGAATAAAAATGTTGGTAAAATGTTATAAGCCAATTGATTTGAACATAATTATATAAATAGTGGTGTTTTTTTTTTTTTTTTTTTTTTTTTACAGGTTGTTGTTTGTGTGTCTGCTGGCTACAGACACAGTGCTGCTGTGACTAATGATGGAGAGCTTTATACATGGGGTGAAGGGGACTTTGGCAGACTTGGTACACAGCTTATTTCTCAAATTGCTCGATCTTGTCTCAGCCATTTCAAAGTGATGTCATTCCTCTGGTAGCATAGCAACAACCTCTGATGTCCTGTGTCCAGGTCAAAGTGACAGCCAAAGTCGGAACATGCCCACACTAGTGAAGGATATCAGTGGTGTCGGGCAGGTGGCCTGTGGCAGCTCCCACACCATCGCTGTGGCTCAGGATGGGCGTACTGTGTGGTCCTTTGGAGGAGGGGATAATGGTGAGTGGATGGTATACTGTTTGATTTAAACACAGTTTAATTAAAGTACTTTTAAAGCATGTTTTCATGTTTGTGACAGTGCCACAGCAGTATATGTTGTGCCCGATCGTGCTCAAATATGACTCATCCTTGCAGGTAAACTGGGTCACGGAGACACCAATCGTGTGTATCGGCCCAAGGTCGTAGAATCCCTGCATGGATTCATCATCAGGAAAGTGTGTGCTGGTAGCCAGTCATCTCTGGCCCTAACCTCTGCAGGACAGGTGAGATGAAGTGTTTTTGGTTAGATTTAAATTAATTAAACTGCCTTTTGTCTGTGAAGTCTTTGACAAAACAGATTTTGTAAAACTAATTTGTAGACAAAAAAGAAAAAAGTTTGGTGAAGGCTTTTATTTTACAGGGAATACCAAAGTCTTATTAACAAATGTTGCTTTCATTCTCTATTAGCACTTCTTTAGTATAAAGTTGTAGTTCTGATAATGAATTCATTAGTGTTTACCGCATAATTACTACAGACAAATATTCTGTAGATCATTCCATCAGTAAATCATAGATTAAAAAACAAAACATTTCTTTCTTTAGGTGTTTGCGTGGGGCTGTGGCTCATGTTTAGGATGCGGCTCCTCTGAAACAACAGCTCTGAGGCCCCGGTTGATAGAAGACCTGAGCATCACCAAGATCATTGATATCTCATGTGGAGACAGCCACTGTTTGGCTCTGTCCCACGGTAAGACATCGTCAACAGCTCACACTCCCTTTATAGATGATTATTACACTTATAATAAAAGAAATGTGCTCCGGCTGCAACGAACCTGGTTTTCTTGTCATCAGAGAATGAAGTGTATGCGTGGGGAAATAACACCATGGGCCAGTGTGGGCAGGGTCACACTTCTACACCTATTTCCAAACCCAAGAAAGTGCTTGGTTTAGAGGGTGTTTCGATCCAGCAAATTACAGCTGGCACATCTCACAGTCTGGCTTGGACCGCAATTCCAACTGACAGGTAATTCCTTAGCTAATCATTAAACCAATGTACAGTGTAGCTTTGTTGCTCTGTGGTGTCTAACTGTATGACTTTAATACAGTTTGAAGCAGAATGTAAAGAAATTGGAGACCCAAAACTTTTAAACAGCACTGCGTTTCTTATTACTTATTAAATATTTGTGCTTCTGTTTTCAGGCAGCTTGTGGCGTGGCACAGGCCCTTTTGTGTGGACTTGGAGGAGAGTACGTTCACTTATTTACGCAACTTCCTGGAAAGCTATTGTGATGGAATTAGTAACGACACCCCACCAGCTCCCTTTGTTTGTAAAAGGTGTGACATTTACATTCAGTTAGCAAAACATACTCATCTACCTCAAGGAAATTTCATTCAAACTAAAATTATATGAATTTCTCTGTGCCTCAGGGACCACCATCATTTTATTTTGCTGTGCATGAAGCTGCTGTCCATCCACTTGTCCCTGGCCCACGCCGGAGGCACTGGTGCTATGGTTCTGGGTGCTCAGGGCAGGCCCCTGAGAAACCTACTCTTCAGGCTAATAGACACTGACATGCCAGACTCCATACAACAAGTAAGCAGACTATTTTTGTAGTATTCTTACAGTGACGTACAGCAGTAGGGCTGTGCTGGTGCTGGTTTATAAACCGAAACATTATGAAGCTTACTAAGAACCCTATTAATCTGTGATTTTCAAGCTTCCTGGTTGAATTTAACCATAAGTCAGTTTCATGAAATATTTTGGCATGGATATTTATTCTGTGCCAGGAGCAGGGGATGCACTCCAAGACCAGGCTTATATTCATACCAGTTCCTTTTTCAAGTAATTCAGTTCTTATATGTATTTTACATAATTTTTGTTAACCTGCATTAAAAAAAGAAACACACAGGTTACATATTTCCATTCAGTCGAGTACTTTTACTAAACAATTCATTTCAGTTTTATTTCTCTAGCACCAAATCACAGCAACAGTCCCCCCATAGTGCTTTATATTGTAAGGTAAAGACCTAAAAACATAGAGAGAAAACTCTGTTACCATTATTTTTTTTTCTAACTATTCAAGGGACCTTATTATATTTTTTGTCTTGTTCTAAGATGTGTGTTATATGTATTATTGCAGGTTTTAAGATGATTGTATATGGCTGTTAAATTGACATCAGTGGTTAGGGCACTATATTAATTCCAATATACACGCGTATAAACTTCATTGGACAAAAAGTTTTACAAGCTTCCATTCTGTGTAATCACACATGTGGTCAACCTGTTTATTTATTGAAGGAAGCACTAACTGTTGATCTCATGTATTTTGATGATGATTGTTACCCTTCCTATCAATCCTCAGGCAGTTTTGAACACGCTGTCTATTGGTGCGTCCCTGCTGTTGCCTCCACTTCGGGAGAGAACGGAGCTGCTCCTCTCACTCCTTCCTCAGGGCCCTCAGAGTTTGAATGTTCTTTCCAAAGGACAGGTATGAAGGTTCTGTTTTAGCAGTGCTGCAGTGACAGGATGTGTATTTTCCACATTTGTGTCTTAGCTCATTAGAAATAGTCTGCATTGAATTTTTAACCACTGTTTATTTTGTGTATTTAAACTGTTTTAAATAAGAATTCCTCCTTCACTGCTAGTTTTTCCTGGTTTTAGTAATGACAGTGAACTGGATAGCTAACAAATGGATGGATATTTGGAGCCAGATAACAGTGTCTGCTAAATCGATGTGCTTAGTTGGAGTGTTGCTTGGCAATGTGTTGAAGACTGCTGGAACACTGTGAAAACAAGTGATAGTGAAATTGTTAAGACTTCTCTGCAGCAATGTTTCTGATAAATTCACATTTAAATTATGAAGAGCTAGACCATCTGTTCTTCTTCGCTCTGTGTCTTTTAAAGCGTCTTCAGTTAGACATGGTCCTCAGCAGCCTTCAGGACCAGAGCCACGTAGCCTCTCTTCTAGGTTACAGCAATTTTGGAGAAGTGACAGCCCTGGGGCCTCCAGTGACTCCTTTGTCGGTCCGACAACCGTCTTCATCCAGCTCTGTTGATGCCTGTGACCCTCTGCACTTAGCAGAGGTGCTGCTGAGAACCCTGCTGCTTAGCATAGGATTTTACACGGTAGGAAATAGAGGCAATTGTGTGTGTCTGACTTGTCTGTGAGTTAAATGGGGAGAGTTTTCACTTTAGGTTAAATTAGTGCTTTCAGGGTTAATTTAGAATTTTTTTTTCCCATATCAAATTTTTTCTTTTTTTGTTTTCCTAAATTTATTTATTTTTTAACTCAGTTAAGGGTGTTTGTACTGAATTGTTGAGGTAAATGAAGCATAGCTGAAAGCTTTTAATTTACTAGGCCACCTAAATCCAAACCCTCACCTATGGTCATGAAATCTGGGTTAAGACCAAAAGAGTAAGATCACGAATATAAGCGTTTGAAATGAGGGCCCTCTGTAAGGTGGCTGGGGTCAGCCATAGAGAGAAGGTGCTGTAAGAAGCATCCACAGAGATCTTGGAGTACAGCCCGTGCTCCTGTATGTCAAAAGGACACAGGTGGTTTAGGAATCTTAGGTTTAGGATTAGTCCTGGTTGCCTCCCTTTGGAGGTGTTCCAGGCACACTCAATCAGGAAGAGACCCCTGGGTAGACCCAGATTATGGATGGATGTTTTAATAAATAAAGACTTTAATCAATAGTCTATCAGTGGGGTTTGATAAGTAGTTTTTTTAAGTTTTAGCAGCTTGTCTGAATATTGTGCACACTTTTACTGTTCAGTCAGACTGTTCCTGTTCTTCCTAATGCTTTCCGTTGATGTTTTTCTTCACACAGGAGCAGCAATTTGGGGAACTGGAAAAAAACAGCGACAAGCAGCTTGTTGGTGATAGTCAGGGACAAATGGATCCTCCCTCTCACTTTCACCAGCTGCTTTCTGGACTTCACAAACACCTGCTCGCTCATTGCTACATCAGTTCCAGCCCAGAGGTAAACAAGGAACTCTGCCAAATGCAAAGAAAAATGAGTGGTACCTCATTAGAAACGAGCACTTCAGTAGAAAGCGAATTACACATTTCTAAATGTTTCTGGGTACAGTGTGCTGGCATACCAAACCTAGTATTTTACCCAGTGTTCTTAGTATTGCAGTTGCATTTAAGTTTGTATTTTCGGCTCTGTAGGATGACAGCAGTGTAGCACTGCTTCGTGAGCATCTTTACCTGCTGCTTCCCTGTGCTACTGAGACACTCAGGAGATCAACCAAATTGTTAAAGGAGATTGCCCCAGACAAACAAATCATCAAAAAGCTGCAAGGTAAGAAAAATGGTTTTGGTGTTTGGCAAGTGTGTGCTATTTTCACCTAGCTACACCACATAAAAATTGATTTTCTGCTGCTCTTTTATTCACAAAAAAACACAATTAAAGTCACTTCCCTTCTAATCATTTAAATATCTGAAAAGCAATTTTTAATCTCTACTTGGCTTCTATATTTATTGTTTATGTTTATCATCACTTCAGTTAGCTTAATTCCTTTACTCCTCTCACCTCTTGTCCCAGTGGTGTTATACAATTCAGTGTCTGGCAGCCTGCTGTGCCAAGTAATGTACTCCTTGCTCCTGCTGCCCCTGGGCACAGTTCAACCTCTGCTGAGCCATCTACTGGGCTTGCTGGAGCAGCTCAATGACTTCAACAGGTTGCTGCCAGAGACAGTCTTGCTGGAGGAACAAGAACTAGGAGTGAAAGATCAGAAAACCTGCTCAGGTAAGCGCAGTGCCCCTTAGATTTATGCTGGACATGTATTTCTTTAGTATTGATTGCTGCATTACTACACTAGACCAATCTAACAATCTCAAGTGATATTTCTTATAGATAAAAGTGAAGAAAACACAAGCATTGGGCCGCAGGAGGAGGAGGAGTGCAGATGGGCCTGGCTGTTGGACCTGGAAAGGTCTGTAGCGCTGGCAGTCGGCCGCTGCCTCGGTGGTATGCTGCAAGGCTCGCCGCTGTCCCTCCAGGAGAAAGCGTCAGAGGTCTGGCTATCAAATGTCCTCTTCAGGAATGGCCTGGAGATGGACTTTGAACAGCTGGGTAGGAAAACATGCTGTTTGCTCTTCAGGTTTTCACATGTGCAAATGCTTCATAAATCCTTAATGCAAGATTTATTTTGCACCATATTACCATGATCTGTTTGGTAATAATAAAAGCCTTCATTTAGCTGTGTAAAATGGCATTAGTTATTTTTAATAGCTCCAGGCCAAGAGGATATTACAGTCACGGCAATTGTTTTAGTTTTAGTCACGATAAAAATATATACATTTAAGATACTGTGCCACACAGAAGCCTGACCTTTTTTAAATGAAAGGTATCATTATCGTTATGCTTAAAGAACAAAGAAAATAGTCTGAGTCAATCCTGAGCAGTTTTCGTTAACATTCTACATGTTGCTTTAATCTGTAGACTCGAGCATGACATGGCTGACCGAGGTAGTGCTGCTGGGCAGTACTGATGCCAGACTCACAGAGCTGAGCTTGAGTGAAGAAACCCGGACTTTACTGGAACTGGCACTGGGCTCATCCAGAGGACTTGCAGGTGGCATATGGCAGAAGATGGAGGATTATGCTCACGGCAAAGGTACTTGTGCTTGTTTATGTGTATAATTTTGAAAGTGTATATTGTTAATAATACAGCTTATATTGAACTAATTTCCTATTTTCAGAATCTTGTATAGATGTTTTTCAAATTTTAGTTAAAATGTGGAAAGTTTTTCTTTGTGTCTTTTTAAAATTGATCTGTATTGATTGCTTTGATAGCAGAATGGGAGAATGGAGGCTCTTCAGGTGATTGTTTGCTGCAAGTTGTGTGCCGCTGCTGTCTGGCTGCTCTCCTGAAACACACGGGCCTGCAGAGTGAGGCCTGTTGGCAGGACAGGTCAGTTTACTGAAGCAGTCAAAGATGTATTGGGCAACACTGAAGGGGTTTCTAGTATGTCAAACTTTTTCTTTCTGTCTCAGTGTATATTATTGTATAACCTGTTCCACTGTGTTTATCTACTCTGCTGAGACAGCCATGAGCCCTGTGAGATGCTGTTTGACGTCTATGAAACCGTTTATAAAATCAGAAGTGCTCTGTTGACCCTCAAAAGCAGTTCAAGGATGACACAAGTAGAAGCATCTACCAAACAGGTACCATTACAGTATAATTAAATATATGTAATGCTGATTTCATTTAACAAATTTGTAAACAGTTTGTCTAAAATGTATGTTTTTGTAAATACTGCTGCATAATTGTGATTAGCTTCATTTCTGTCCATTAATTGATTTTTAACTTATAGCAATCTGATCATTTTTATCAGGTAAAATTACAGATATGTATTTAAAGCATTTACTTAAACTGCAGATCTCTCAGTCTCCTCAAAGTCCTGATGTGGAAAGGCAAGAGCCATGTACCTCAGTGGAGCAGGTGGGGAAGGATAATGAGCAGCAATCAGTAGGACACTGTAGCCGGGAGGTGCAGGTGCCCCCGTCACCCGCAGCAAACCACAACCAGGAAGAGGTTGCAGACGATGACAGATTTGGCAGTCGTGTTTACCTGTCAGGTTAGAAATGCAAACTGTATTTGTTCTTGTTCTAGTAAACAGCACAGCCACACGCACAGAAAGAAATATGACACGTCTTATTTTCACACATCTTTCAATGTCTCTGCAGAAGTCCTAGAATCATTCATGGCCACCCGGGAAGCCATGCAAGTGCAGCAGAATGTGACAGTCTACGAGTCATTCGGCACTTCCACCCTTCAGAGCAGCGTGGAGAGCCCCATCAGCCCTGAGGGAGAGCCTGATTCCAAGCAGCAGTGGGAGAAGAATGGGGAATCTGAGGAAAGCTTGTCTTTCCCTGCTGCCTGCCATCTGGTGGTGTCCCGATGCCTCTTCCTTCTGTTGGGGGTCAGGCCTGCTTGGGTGGAACCCAGCGAAAGGGAGAACATTCAGGCTGTGAACACTGGAGGGAGGTAAAGACTGTGGTATGCAGTGTGTGTTTGTTTTAGTGTATTTGTGTTCTGTGTTAGCAGTTTTTGCACTAACTGTCCACAACATCTAACTTTCAGGAAATTGTCGGCAGAATCCCTTACAGTGACTGCCAGTGGAAGAAAACAGGTCACTATTGTACTATCAAAATCTTCTCAAAATTTGGCTTTACAGCTCTTTATCAGTATTAATATACTGCTCTTATGTCTTATTTAGTCTGACCAGTCCAAAAACACATCTGGATCTGCAAGGAATAAAATGGGTAGGTGGACAAAGTTCATATCATCTACTGTATAGTCTGATTATGTTATAACCTACATTTTCAGGCAGTCCTTTTGTACGCTGTCGTTAAGAGATGGTATAGACACTGATTGTTCTACTACAAACACAAACCCAGACAGCTGAAGTCTTAAATTATTGTCAGGTAACCCTTGGAAAACAAGACCCAAGTGCTCTTTTGCAAAAAATGGGACTTGGGGATTTGTACTTCAACACTTTCTTTAAAAATAACATAAACATTTGTAGCAGGCAGAATAAATAAAGACTGATAATAATGATAATAATAATATTATTATTATTATTATTATTATTGTTATTAACTAGAAAGTGCATTTTCTGAAGAAACTGCAGTGTGAATGCTTGAATGTGAATGTATGCACTGAAATGAATTAATTGCTGAATTTAAGTTAAAAATTTTGAATGAAATGAAAAATACAGAAGTTTTCGCCTGGAAAAAAAAAAGTGCTGAACTGCTAAAAGCTGACATCCACACAGAAGAAGTTGGAAAATAGCTGAAAAAGTTTTAAATGTAAATTAGAAAAACCTAAGAAATGAGAAAAGAAAATTTAGAGTCAGAAAACATCTGAATGAATATTAAAAGTTCATATTCTTTAAATCACTGAATGACTAAAATGTGATTCCTCCACTTGGATCCACACAGTTTAAAAAGTTTAAATGTCTGAGCTTTGAAAGACACGGTGTTGGAAAGAGAAGAACAATGGCTACGTTTTGAGGGTAAAATGATGGCTGTAGAGCAAACACTGTGGACACAGCAGCAGTTGAAAGAGAAGTGTTTAAGATGAATCTTGGCAGAGTGAGAGACAGAGCTCCTTAAGCAGGCAGGTGTGAGCCTGGTTGCTATAGTGACTGCACCCAATGGCTCCATACACACAGACATGCGCCTCACTTTTGCTGCTTAGAATGAACAGAAAAGTCAGCCCGAAACAAATCGCTCCCAAATGAAAAGTACAAGTCGTATGGACAAAATTCTTTCACAGTGAGCGGCAGCAATGTCTAGTCTACTGAATTCTCAATTTTCATGCCTGTGGAGTTTATTATATGGATGTGGTGACAGTGTAAAGACCGCCTGTACTTCTGATTTTCAGACAGACTTTCTGAGCCATTTTAACATTGGAGTCTATGGAAGAGTTGGAGGGAGGAGGCTGTGCATTGGTGACATTTATGAAAGAACCATAACACCTATTACAATAGTAAACACGTTGGATGAAAGAGGACAGCGATGGCTACGTTTTGAGGGTAAAATGATGGCTGTAGAGTGAACATTGTGGACACAGCAGCAGTTTTAAGAAAAGATTTTAAGATTAATTCCCCCCCTCCTCTCACTCTAGCAGTTGAGCTGTCTCACTCTAGCCCCAACATTCCGTCCCATACACACCCATTATAAACTCTGAAACGGCTGAAAAACATCATGAAACTTAAACTGGAACTGAAGAAAAAGTATAATAGATATTGAAAAGATAAATACAAGTTGAATAGTTGAACGTCTTGGCTTCGTTTTAAAGTTTGAATGGTGGCTCTATGTCAACGTATGTGGAAGTAGATACAGTTGAAAGAGGAGTAAGTTGAAGGAGAATTTGAAGGATCTCCCCATTGAAATACATGGGAAATTTTGTTGAAAAAAGTTGAATAAATTTAAAAATATAAATGTTAAAATGAGAAAAATACAAGCACACATGTCCAAAAGAAGAGGAATCTAATGGTGTTTGAATGGTTTTTCTAAGTTGAACGGTTTTGAAGGAGATAGAGTCCAAAAAACGTACGGAAAAATAATAATAAAGATTCGAAGAACAATACTGTGAATGCTTAATCAGCATTCAGACTGATTAAGCATCAGTCTGAATGCTCATCAATATGAATCCTCATTCATATATGTCATGTGACAGCCTAATTCGTATGACATCATACTACGATGGTTCTTTCAGATCAAAGGCACATATATGCCTTTGATCCCAAAAGGCTTAAATAGGGGTGCAATCCTAAACTTTTAGTCCGTTTATTTGCAGCACTCCTGTTCGCAGCACTCGTGTTCGCAGCATTCAAGCGTACGCCTTAGAAACATTTTGAAACAGTTGGCTCTTTTACACAGTCATTTTATCAAGACTTCAACATGTCTGAAAGAAAGCACAGCGAAAAACCACAAGCTTACGCTGGCTGTCCTCTCGAGGTTGCACAGCCAAATTCCCCAAATGACGTTTTACCCGTCCGAAGGGCATCTGCTGAAAGTAGGCAGGTAAACCAAACTCTAGAGGACAGGATTAAACAAATCCAAGCAGAAAAGATTCAACTTGAAGAGCAGTGCAGACAAATGGAGACCCAAAATAAACAGCTGGAAGAAAGGCACAATGGATTTGTCAAGAACCAACAAGTCTTGCAAGTAAAGCTTAATGAAGCACTGCACAGAAATGCAGAAATGGTTCATGACTATAAACAACTGGACACTAAATACAGAGAACTGGAGGCCCGAAATAAAGACATGGAAGAAAGGCACAAGGAATTGCTCGTGAACCAACAGAAGCAGCCCAACGTGGACATCATAAATGAGGGCTGGGGAGTAATGTTTAATCAAGCTAAGCAGCGGATTGTAAGGCTGATGACAGAAAAGAAGCAGAACATCCATGAGTTAAGAACAATGTCCTGCCAGCTTCAACAAGCACAAGCTGTTAGTCTGGAGACCCATGGGAATCTCGAACACGCTGTCAACCTGAATCAGCAGCTGCAAGTACAGCTTGATGAAGCCCTGGAGAAAAACCAAGAGCTTCTTCAAGAGAAGAAACAGCAAGACATAAAGGGGAAAGAGATGGAATGGAAACTTTACAACATGAAGAAACAAAATGAAGTCTTGCAAGTAAGGATTAATGAAACACTGCACACAAATGCACAAGTGGTTCATGAGAAGAAAGAACTGGAAACTGAATACAGAGAACTGGAAGGCCGAAATAAAGACTTGGAAGAAAGGCACAAGGAAATGCTCGTGAACCAACAGAAGCAGCCCAACGTGGACATCATAAATGAGGGCTGGGGAGTAATGTTTAATCAAGCTAAGCAGCGGATTGTAAGGCTGATGACAGAAAAGAAGCAGAACATCCATGAGTTAAGAACAATGTCCTGCCAGCTTCAACAAGCACAAGCTGTTAGTCTGGAGACCCATGGGAATCTCGAACACGCTGTCAACCTGAATCAGCAGCTGCAAGTACAGCTTGATGAAGCCCTGGAGAAAAACCAAGAGCTTCTTCAAGAGAAGAAACAGCAAGACATAAAGGAGAAAGAGATGGAATGGAAGCTTTACAACATGAAGAAACAAAATGAAGTCTTGCAAGTAAGGATTAATGAAACACTGCACACAAATGCACAAGTGGTTCATGAGAAGAAACAGCTGGAAACTGAATACAGAGAACTGGAAGGCCAAAATAAAGACATGGAAGAAAGGCATAAGGAAATGCTCGTGAACCAACAGAAGCAGCCCAACGTGGACATCATAAATGAGGGCTGGGGAGTAATGTTTAATCAAGCTAAGCAGCGGATTGTAAGCCTGTTGACACAAAAGAAGCAGAACATCCATGAGTTAAGAACAATGTCCTGCCAGCTTCAACAAGCACAAGCTGTTAGTCTGGAGACCCATGGGAATCTCGAACACGCTGTCAACCTGAATCAGCAGCTGCAAGTACAGCTTGATGAAGCATTGGAGAAAAACCAAGAGCTTCTTCAGGAAAAAGAGCAACTGGAAAAAATGCAGGAAAAGACACAACTTATTCTCCAAGACTTACAAAGGAAAAGTCTAGAAATACTCGCATGTCATAATGAAATGAGGGAGAAAATCATTGAACTAGAAGGAGAAAGGGAAAAACTGAAAAAACAATGCTCAGGCATGCAGTATAGGATCAATGACATGCTGAGAAAGAACGCAGAGCTCAAGGAACTTAATAACAAGTTGAAGTGCAAAAACAATGACATGCAGGTTCAAGAGCAAGAACTGGAGAAAGCGCATAATGACCTAAAGTGCACGCTTCAAGAAATCCAGAGCAGAAATGAGGAGTTAGAAGACATGTACAGCAAAGTACAACAGAGGAATACAGACATGCACGAGGAAAAGCTAATACAGGAGGCAAAATCTAAAGATCTGAAAGAAAAGCTTGAAGAAAAACAAGCACAATTACAAGAACTGGAGAAAAAATGCAAGAAACTTGAGGAGGAAATTACAGTAACAACTGAAGACCTGAAAACCCTCATCCTACAGAAAAAAGAGCTCCAGGAACAGTGCCTGAAAAAGAAGAAGAAACGCTTCTGGTTTTTCAGGAGGAGGGACCCTCCTGCTTCCTCACTTGATCATAAGGTGGTGTAGCCTGGTTTTCCTCCACCGCTTTTCTATCTCCTCACCCCTCTACCTCCCCTCTTGCCCTTTCTCTCCTTCCACCTCTCCATCATTCTCCATTTTTTCCTTTCTCCTCTCCCTCACCCCCCAACTAGTCAAAGCAGATGACCCTCCCTGAGCCTGGTTCTGCAATAGGTTTCTTCCTTTAAAGGGAGTTTTTCCTATCCACCGTCGCCGAGTGCTTGCTCAGAGGGGATTGTTGGGGTTTTCTCTCCTCCTTTCTATCCCTTTCTTTTCACCTCCCCTCTTCTCCCTTTCTCTCGTACCACCTCTCTCCATCACTCTCCGTTTTTCTTTCTGCCCTCCCTCACCCCCCAACTAGTCAAGGCAGATGACCCTCCCTGAGCCTGGTTCTGCAATAGGTTTCTTCCTTTAAAGGGAGTTTTTCCTATCCACCGTCGCCTAGTGCTTGCTCAGAGGGGATTGTTGGGGTTTTCTCTCCTCCTTTCTATCCCTTTCTTTTCACCTCCCCACTTCTCCCTTTCTCTCGTACCACCTCTCTCCATCACTCTCCATTTTCCTTTCTCCCCTCCCTCACCCCCCAACTAGTCAAAGCAGATGACCCTCCCTGAGCCTGGTTCTGCAATAGGTTTCTTCCTTTAAAGGGAGTTTTTCCTATCCACCGTCGCCGAGTGCTTGCTCAGAGGGGATTGTTGGGGTTTTCTCTCCTCCTTTCTATCCCTTTCTTTTCACCTCCCTCTTCTCCCTTTCTCTCGTACCACCTCTCTCCATCACTCTCCGTTTTTTCTTTCTCCCTCCTCACCCCCAACTAGTCAAGGCAGATGACCCTCCCTGAGCCTGGTTCTGCAATAGGTTTCTTCCTTTAAAGGGAGTTTTTCCTATCCACCGTCGCCAAGTGCTTGCTCAGAGGGGATTGTTGGGGTTTTCTCTCCTCCTTTCTATCCCTTTCTTTTCACCTCCCCACTTCTCCCTTTCTCTCGTACCACCTCTCTCCATCACTCTCCATTTTTCTTTCTCCCCTCCCTTCTTCATCTTTTTTTTCTTTTTTCACCCTCACTTAACTTATTCTTAACTAACAATAAACACAATCAACCATATTTTTACTTGTGTCAAATCAGTGTCTCTTCATTCAAGAATAATTCATCTTAAGAATAAAAACAACAAACGGGTGATAGCTGTGTGTGTTGGTGGGGCGGCACATTTATGTTTTATATTTTAGCAGTATCTGTCGTGATCTGCTGGTTTGACTCACCCAATAAAGAAATGCATAGACAAAAAACACAGAGTTATATTTCTCTTATGTATGAGGACAAAATTTCAGCAGATGTTTAACATAAGAGAAACACCTGCATAATATGCATTATTTAGACTGATGAAAAGCACAGATTTTATTTACATTTGGGTTAAAAAATTTTAAAAAATCTATAGATGACCCTCGAGTGGCACTGCATTAAAAATGGGGATGATTCTGTCTTGAAATGACTGCATGGACTCAACACACACCTAAATCACTCTCTGTGATCACAGTTCATTGTGCCATCAACAAATACAGAAAAAAAGCTTCAAGTCATGCCAAGAAGAAACCATAAGTGAACATGATCCAGAAACGCTTCAATAGCAGACAAATCAAAAAGTGAAATTGTTTTTGAAAAACACGGACATCGCATCATCCATACTAAAGAGGGATTACCTGACTTTCTTACAGTTGTAATTTTACAGTTACAGTTGTAATGTTTGGCTGTTTGTGTGCAACCTACCTCTTTCCCCTGAACTGAAACATAGCGGTCTCTTCCAGACCATTTCTTCAGATCTGTGTGTTTAATCGTGTAATTTACGTCCACATGGAAGGGAGGATAGATTGTGTCGTTGAAGCCACATGAAATGAAGAGTCCCATCAGGAAGAAGATGGCAGCAAATATGAATATCACGAACCTTTGTGGTCCCTGGAGTGTAAAAACAAAACAAAAAGAGTGGTGTCACACAAGAAAATATAGTTAGTAGAATACAAATGTTCACATCAGGTATTTCAATTTTGTGCCACATTTGACTCCAAAGGTTTTCTAAGGAAAATTATCTGCTGATTGCAATTACAGATAATAATTTTCATACCGCCATGCTTTGTTGCAGCAAGCCAAATACTTTGATCTGGATAGTGTCGTGAAAATTTCCTTAATAAAAGGCAAACCATTGGTGAGGTTTTATTTCATGTACACATAAGAGAGAGTGCATTCATTCATGCAGTCTCTAAAAGGAATGTGGGGCTGCACGTTCCTTTATACACTTGCACACAAAGACAACTACACAACTCGGCTCACCCTTGGACCCCCCCAACTTCCACTACCTCCAAGAATGTCAGTCATGCCATAATAATAAGAAATCCTTTCCTGATTGTCCTGCTCTGAGTGCCGTGATAAGTGTCTGTCCCAATATCCTTCATATAAACAATGCATACATTCCTGATTAAAAGTTTAAGACCACTTAAGCTGCAACAAGAAGAAGTGGGAGTGAGACAAAACATTTTTTGCGCGTGCAATTTATTGAAAACAACGCTGAAACAGGATGTTTTACAGCTGATCAAAAGTTTAGGACCACATGCCTTTAAAAGGCCAAATCTGTGCAAAAATGTGGATTCATACTTCATCACATCACAGCAAATACCTTTGTGTCTAAGTAACTGAGAATAAAACCCAGAAAAACATGAAGGAGATTTTCCTGGCCTGGCTTTTTATAGCAGATAACCTTAAAAATATTCTGCAATATTCTGCAGTTTTGCATAATTTTAAAAATTTCTTAAGCATTGAACAGCAGAAATTAGGCTTTCTTGTTCTTGAAGTATACACACAGACAGAGAGAGCTGTGCATGAAGTGTGATTTTATCGTGGTGGGAGCAAAACAGCAAAAGTAAAAGGGAATTAATGATGACAATTTCTAATGGGCAGTTCGCATGCACCTTTTGAATATTTCCTATTTCTTGTCCAATTACCCAATTAATTAATGAAATAATAGAATAATCCATTTCTGAAATAACTGATGAATGCTTGCCAGACAATTACAATTATCCTGACAGCAGAAAGGGAAACATGAGGCATAAGTTCTCATTTACCAAATGTGAATTTAATTACAAATAATATCTTGTGATATCCGTTGGAGCTGAAAGGATGTTCAGGTTCAAGCTTCACATATTGACAAATTTATTGTACACTTCAAATTGTTGTTCGATAGAATAAATGTTAAGTCAAATCAGTTTATTAATGAGCACATTTAAAAACAACAAGTGTAGCCCAGGGTTGGAACACAACTAAAAACCTGTTAAGACTCAGTCTGCGTTAAGATAAGATAAGATAAGATAAGATAAGATAAGATAAGATAATTCTTTATTGTCATTGCACAGTCATACATAGTACAGTAGTACAATGAAATTGGAAAAACTGTTGTTGTGGAAGTTTTCCACTTAAATAAAGCCTGCAGATGAGCGGTGAGCGGTAGCTAACATTCTTTAATCAAAACACACAGAACAGAAAACCAAGCTTGATGGAGAGCCTGCATGACCACGGGGCAGGGTCAGCAGAGTCTCACTGAGCCTAGTGTGGCTCTCAGTTAAATACCTTCTCCAGGAACAAAAGGCAGTACACAGCTGTTTCACACCTTAAGATTCACACTCCCTTGCTACCTCCCAGAGTCCTTGAAGAGACAAAAGACTGGTCCTCTGGAGTTCCTGTTTCCCCCAACATCCTTACTACACCCCCTACCATTTGTCTTAAGTATGAGTGTCAGACAGGTTAAAATCACCAAGGCATTACAATAACGTGATTAATACATAAGTGAAAGAAATTCCATTACAATCTCCTACGTCGGCACTACATATAACACAACACGACACGATATGACACATCACAACGCAACACAAACAACACAACACAGTATATTAACTTAGAAATAAAAAAGAAGAATAAGTGTTATGTGTATTGCACACTGTTATTATTGCACCTTGTTATAAATATTATTATTGTTATTGTTTTAAACATTGTTACCTCCCCCTAAAAAAAAAAAAAGTCCAGGCAGGTAGCCAATCAGGTCAGCTATTTGCATTGATTAGGGCTATTGCCCTGTTGTAAAAGCTGTAAAAGCTAAATACCAAGGAATAAAAATTAGTTTTCAAGCAGGTTTTGAAGCTGTCAAGTGCTGGTTTGGTCCTAACTGGAAAGAGCAGACTGTTCCATGCTGATCCATTTATTGATTTTTTTTTTTTTTTTTTTTTTTTAAAGAATAAAATTCTAAAATGCACTGGGAGCCAGTGGATAACTCCCCACATTTTTGTAAAGGGGTTTTCATATTGTTTTTGAGAGGGAGCTAGATTTGTGAAAGATCGCCATAACAGTGAAAATAGCATATTTTTTCAAAATTGAAGATAATGTAAGCATGGCAGTTGAAAAGAGTACTGGGTCCACCCAATTTTAAATCTTCACTCCAATCAAAATAGCAGAGAAAGTGAAGTATGTCACAGAAAATTACATTAACAACAAAACAAAACAAAACAATGCAGGCTAATTGCTGACTGCTAATGCTACCAGTCATATGCA
This sequence comes from Oreochromis aureus, assembly GCF_013358895.1. Classification (NCBI taxonomy): domain Eukaryota; kingdom Metazoa; phylum Chordata; class Actinopteri; order Cichliformes; family Cichlidae; genus Oreochromis; species Oreochromis aureus. The sequence goes on along the minus strand of NC_052948.1, from coordinate 47,968,243 downwards.
AAGTCTTGAGTCGAATGTGTGACCCACCTGCCCCTGGGACTTTCAAATTGCAGGAAACCAGCAGCAATGTGAAGCTGTCACTTTGTCCTCTGAGTAAAACTGTGTTGTGTTTTATGAATAGAAAACGCCATTAAATAAGTGGGGAACTAAAAATTAATCAGTAATGAAAATTATTTGATTTTTCAATACAGTCGTCACAGTGACTGTAGATAAGTGCGTTTACATGTGGACTTTTGATATTTGTTGGACCCACTCTCATGAGAATGAAGTGAGACAGATGCTCAGGTCAGTTAATCAGAAGCATACCTGATGTATGTATACGTATGCATACCCATACCGCATCCCACCAAAGTCAGCTACTATTGTCTCAGTCCCAAGAAACCCTGCTTTGGACAGTCTGATCACAGACTTGTTAAACTCAAGCAAATGCTGCATGAATGTATTGTTAAAATGTGACTAGTAGTTAAAGGCAGGGTGAGACTAGAAAAGTGCCATATGTCGGTAGAGGTGGGAAGTAATTAAGTACTAATACTTTCTTACTGTACTTAAGTAGAACTTTTCAGGTATCTGTACTTCAGTGAAGTAGTCATTTTTTCTGACAACTTTTTACTTATATTCCCTAAATTCTTAAACAAGTATCTGCACTTTGTACTCCTTACTTTTTAAAAGCAGGCTTGTTATTTTTGATTTAAGGCATATGAGGGAAGCTATTAGCTCGTCACTGCGAGCCTTCAAACATCAAACTGATTTGAACCAAAACAGTAACACGTCACAGGCAATCCTATTCGTTTATCAATCGCCAGGTGATGCCACAAACCGGTTGGTTTGCTGTACTGTGATGGAATTAAAGTAAAGATGAGTGTGTGACTAGTGCACAGTGGTTGTCTAGTAAACAGTATGGACAGGATGGAAATCAGCCAGGACAACTAATGAAACATCTGCTTACATCTGGTTGAAGTCAGGTGTATAAATCCACATAGAGCAACAGGCCAGCTGATCACAGCCTGTACATTAACAAAATCTACTGGAGCTCTTAATAGAAATGATAGTGAGTTGTACTTCTTTTTTTTCCCCCACATTGAGCCATTCAAAGCATCAGCACTGACGAAACACCAATGAAATCCTTTACATCGTCTTCTTCTTTTTACCATCTGGGATGAGTGAAGGTGATGTTGTACTGTTTTGCCCAGCGTGCAAACACACGTTTCTCTGTAATAAAACGATGTTGGCCCTGACTTCGCCTGTTCTCATGCTGGAAGTATGTTGCACATTCATTAACCCACCAGCGATCGTAGTAGTGGTATCGCACCTTCTTGATTCCGGGCGTTCTTATGGGAAATAAAAAACATTTCTGGTGAAATGGTTTTTAACATGTCTGTGAGTTTTAATAATGGGTTGAAGTTTTGTAAAAGGACAGCATGAGTCTTAATGTTATACTCACCCACAGTGATTGGGTGGAACCATCCCATATGCTTTGATGTTATCACATATCTCAATGGCTATGACCATTGTGAACCAGCCTGTACTCAGCTACGAGTGAGATTGGTCTCTGAGCAGGAGAAAAGTGATATATGAATGTGATATAATTCAACAAGAAGAATAAGAAAAGACATTTTGTCAGCACACTTGATACTCACTGGTCATATCCTGTCTCTCTTAGGAAAAGATCATCAAATGTGAGCATCTTGCTAGGGGTGACAGTCAAATAGGAGATGTTTCTGTAGGTCATGCTGACTCTCTGGAGCGATCCATAAAAGGCTGCTTTGGGATCTTTTCTTATCTTGTACGGAGGTCCCCAGAAGATGATCACAGAGTGGCTGTCTGTACGTCGTAGGAACTCATTGGGGTTTCGGAACACATAGGACACACTGGAGTGGCCCCCGACATCAGATTCATACCCCGTCGTAGGAGCGTCGTTAATGCAGATCACCCACTCAGTGTGGTCGATCTCATCTCCCACTCCACTACCCAGGATGTGGCCAGAGCTGGTCAAAAAAGCACAGTTATGACATTGCATGGTCATACTCTGAGAAGGAAACATGAGAAGGAGCTTTTTAAGTAAATGTGTTCAAACAGCAACTGTCAGGGACAGTGGTGTGGAAATATGAGTCGACAGATTTTCATCTGCACTTGCACTATGTCAGTTGATTTATTCTTAAAAAGTGACAATACTAAAACAAAGTGCTAAATCTAGTCAACATTGTCAACAACAATATGTTAATTGGCCTTTTTTAGCAACACGGCTCATTTAAATGTGTGCAAGTTCAACTTTTGTTAACCTGAGAAATGACAAAAGAAAATTTAGAGTCAGAAAACATCTGAATGAATATTAAAAGTTCATATTCTTTTAATCACCAAATCACTGAAATGTGTGAGAATCCACTACAGAAAGATCAATGCTGTAGGTTTTAATGATCCAGTCAGAAAAGATGATTCTAAAAGTCATCAACTGACTCCAAATGCCCAGATCTGAACCACCTGTTTGCTGGAAACAAATCCACCATCAAACGAGTCTAAATTTTATGGGCCAATCAGAATGCTTGATCCAGTTGTCCAGGACTAACTACTGACTTACTATTACTCTGTGGCAAGACCCTGTCAAATCTGCCTCGGTGCACCTGTAGAACAACTGCTTCTAAATCCAAGACCCTAACTCCCATCAAAATCATTTTCAAATGGTGACGATCCTGAGGACTTGTTCCATACAACAGTGTGTTCTTCATGTTCCTGCTGTCAAAAATTTGGCTACAGGAGCAATTAAAAAAGTGGGGTCTTTCCTGCTGTTGAGACAAACTCCTGACTGAAAATACAATGTATTTCTGTGGGTCGGTTAGAGGGTTATCTCTCCACTTGATCCACACAGTTCAAAAAGTTTACATCTCTGAGCTTTGAAAGACACAAGCTGTGTCCCAAAACGTCGGCTGCATCCTCCGGAGGCCGCATTTGAAGGCCGATTACGTCACAGCCAGGCGACGAAGGCTGTCCCAATTCGTCGACTCCTTCAAATGCGGCCGACAAATGCGTCCTTCATTTCCCCGAATTTGAAGGATGGGTCGGGTGTGTCCTTCGTGGCCCACCATATCCCAGAATTCATAGCGCGGCCCAGCCAAATTTCAGCTGCCAACAATGGCAGCCGCTACTAAGTTTTAAAATTAGTCTTATGAATCTTTCTGGGTCACAAAATAAACTTCTAACAAATTTTCAAGCGAGAAAGTAGGTGTGTAAATTCCAAATATCTGCTTGGTTTATCAAGACATCGCATATTTGCAAAAGTACGCAGACGTTTTCGGAGACGTCTGTTACCCACCTGCTCGATAGCAAGCCGGGGGGTTCAATGGTCACTCCAGTCGGCGAGAGCAGCGGACTCCCGGCTTCATCGTTTTCAGACCCCCGCTCTTTCGCTACTCAGGTTAAACATGATATACAAGTCACTCGGATAACTTAAAAATGTAATTGTTTGGCTCTTTTTTCGGTGTTTTATTTGTTCCGGAGTAAATCGGGTTGGCTGAGATCAAAGTTATTAGATTATTAGATTAAATAAAACTTTATTAATCCATCGGGTGGGTTTCTCCGGGATTTTCACACAGCTGAATAAACGTCAAACAGAAAACTGATTAAACCGAAGTGTGAGACGGTCGAGAATTTACGCCAGTGTCCTGTTATATTTTAGATAGCAAGGAGCAAACAGCCGAGTTTATTAAACTCCACCGAGACAGCGGTGACGCAAATCTGAAGGCTAGACTGTCCCATTTCACAGCCTCGCACTTCCGGCCTTCTTGGTCTTCGAAGGACCCGGCCCACGTAGACCGCGAAGGCCGGGTCCTCCGAAGGATGTAGCCGACGTTTTGGGACACAGCTACAGACAGCAGCCCCTCTCTTCTGCTGCTTTAAATGAACAGAAAAGTAATAGTGAAATAAATGCTTCCCAAGAAAAAACTGCAAGTCGTATTGACAAAATTTTTCACCCTGACTGCCAGCAATGTCTAGTCTACCGAATTCTGACTTTTCATGCCTTTGGAGTTTATTATATGGACGTGGTGACAGTGTAAAAACAGCCTGTACTTCTGATTTTCAAATGAACCTTCTGAGCCATTTTAACATTAGAGTCTATGGAAGAGTTGGAGGGAGGAGGCTGTGCGTTGGTGACATTTATGAAAGAACCATAACACCTATTACAATAGTAAACACATTGGATGAAAGAGGACAGCGGCGGCTACGTTTTGAGGGTAAAATCATACCTGTAGACCAAACGCTGTGGACACAGCAGCAGTTTAACCCTCTGGGGTCCAGGGTATAATTGGCCGTTTTTGACTACTTTTGATTTTACCTCTATATTTCACCTTTAAAATATGTTTTTCTTGCCTTGTTTGGTATCATTATTTTCAGCACAACCTCAAATATCTGAAATTTGAGTTATTTTTTCATTTTGGTATACTATATTAGCACAGTTGATCTAAATTGAGACAAAAAATTCAAAATCCGAGTGGAAAAAAGTTATATTTTTTACTGTAAAACCCACAAACATGTTTAACGAATCATTTTCATAACGTGAAATGCAAATAGAAATTGTACATTTCTAAAAATTATGCACAAGCTTTGCAAACAACAAAGTTATATGGTACTATTTACCTAAGAATGCAGCCAAGGCCTCAGGCGTTTTTTATATAACCATGTAAATCTATTTACAGAATCAGGTGTGCTGCATCAAATAAGAAGGCACACAAATTATTTGTGCAAGTCCAAAAAATGTAGTTTGTGTTCAGTATAAGACAGGAGAACACCACAGGCCTAAACCCTGCAGGTCTGACAGCAGGAGGTGCATCAGTCCAGTTTTCCATGTGGGAACAGCGTTTACACTGGAATCTGCCTGTGACAGCTTTTTTAGAGCAAATGTGAAATTCAGCAGTCTAACTGACACACAATACAAAACAATAACTACACAACAAACTAACTACAGCCTCCAAACACGCTAAACGTCACTAATGTCTCACATGAAAACTCGCTCTCTCTCTTTCTTTCGCTCGCCCGCTTTCCGTTGCGGGTGTCACTCCTAAAAACTTCCCCTTCTCCCTAAACAACCAAAGGTCACATGTTGCCATATCATTTTTTTGATTGGCTGACATGAACTCTAACACCAATAGGGAAGGGGTGTTTTTTCTTTTTCTTTTTTCACTCGCAAGCGGAGTTTGCTAGCGCTGTCTGTAGAAAACGCTGTTTTTACCGTTCTTCCCGCTGTAAACACCGCTGTTTTGTTCAGAAAAAAACATCGCGTGTATTTTTTATCATAACTCTGGTTTTATGTGGCCCATCGACACAATTCAAAAACTGGTATATAGTTTGAAGTCCGCACTTTCGAGCCAAGTTGAAATGGAGACTGAGGCGCTGCATCTTGTAGCTGTGTCGTCTTAAATTGGTCATGTGATTTTGACGCGCCGGCGCGTCCGGCGACCCCAGAGGGTTAAAGAGAAAATTTCAAGATTAATTTTTTCGCTCCTCTCACTCTAGCAGTTGAGCTGTCTCACTCTAGCGGGAACATTCTGTCCCATACACACCCATTATAAACTCTGAAACGGCTGAAAAAAAGGATGAAACTTAAACTGGAACTGATGAAAAAGTATAATAGATACTGAAAAGATAAATACAAGTTGAATAGTCGAATGTCTTGTCTTCGTTTTAAAGTTTGAATTGTGAGAATTTGAAGAGTCTCTCCATTGAAATACATGGGAAATTTTTGTTGAAAAAAGTTGAATAATTTTAAAAATATAAATGTTAAAAATGAGAAAAATAGAAACAGTCATGTCCAAAAGAAGAGGAATCTAATGGTATTTGAATGGTTTTTCTAAGTTGAACGGTTTTGAAGGAGATAGATGCACAAAAACGTACGGAATATGATATAATAATAATAATAATAATAAAGATTTGAATAACAATACTGTGAATGCTTTTCAAGCATTCACACTAATAATAATAAATTTTATTTATGAGCGTATTTCAAGTCACCCAAGGACACTTTACAATAGGATAAAGCACATAGTAAAACAATGGCAAAATAAGAACAGTAAAACAAAAGCACAAGATAAAATTAACAAACAGTGGATTCACAGTGAATATGCAGATTTGAACAGATGAGTTTTGAATTGGGATTTAAACTGGGGGAGAGAACCAATGTTTCTTATTTCTGGGGGCAGAGAGTTCCACAGCCTGGGAGCAGAGCAGCTGAAAGCTCTGCTTCCCATGGTGGTGAGGCGGAAGGAAGGTAAAGCAAGCTGGATAGAAGAAGAAGTTCGAAGTGAACGGGCAGAACAGGTAGTGGTTAACAGGTCAGAAAGGTAAGGAGGAGCGAGCTTATGAATGGCCTTGAAGGTGAGCAGAAGAAGTTTGAATATTATCCGGAATTTCACAGGGAGCCAGTGAAGTTCCTGAAGAACAGGGGTGATGTGCTGGTAGGAGGGGGTTCTGGTGATAATGCGAGCAGCAGAGTTCTGAACCAGTTGAAGCTTATGGAGGGATTTTTGGGGGAGACCATGCAGAAGAGAATTGCAGTAGTCAATACGGGAGGTAACAAGACTGTGGACAAGAATGGACGTAGACTGGGTGGAAAGAGAAGGAAGCAATCTGTTAATGTTGCGTAGATGGAAGTAGGCAGAACGGGTGAGATTATTGATGTGAGATTTATAGGAAAGTGAACCGTCTAGGACAGGGGTCTGCAACCTTTTACACCCAAAGAGCCATTTGGACCCGGTTTCCACGCAAAAAAAAACACTGGGAGCCGCAAATACTTTTTGACATCTAAAATGAAGATAACACTGTATATATTGTTTTTTATCTTTATGCTTTGTGTGAACAACTAAGGTGTGTTGCTTATGAAATCCATGAAGTGCTACAGAGAAAATTAAATTATATTTATGTAATCAACACATTTTGAACTTTTAAAGAAATATAACAAAAAGAAAGACACCAACCTGAACTAAAATGATCCAGCAAACAAAAACTGTTGTCAGCCGCCACCCTTATATCGCCTTTGGGCTGTTGGAGCCTTGACCTGACTCTTAAAAAATAATTGGAAAAAAGCACTATGCTGCTGAAAAATGAAAAATAGATATTTGCAAAATTCTGCCTAAATATGTATTTTACCTGGTTAATGCGTCGCGGCGGGCGTGGTTTGCAGCGCCGCTGCAGGGGAGGCGGACGCACCTGAGCGACACCCGCAATCACGCCGCTGCCTTTACGCCTGCGCAATCTGTGCTGTTGTGTTGTTGGTGGTGTATGTCGGGCTGTGAGCTGAAAAGCTACAGCCGGCTGTATGCGTACAGCAACCGTGTGTGAAAAGTGCTCAATAAAGAGATGCTCAAAAGCATGCTCATGGAAACATCGTCGGGTCTGCTGTGATTTGTTTACAATGGGACTTCTGCTCCTGAACCTCTGCGCACAGAGTCCGCAAATCGGGGCTATACGAAGTCAGTTTACGCAGGACTGTAAGCTGTCATCTGTCAGGCGTGAACGGTGTTTGTCTTTAACATAGTTCACGGTTGAGAACAGCTGCTGACATAATGTGGATCCGAAGATCCATAATTGGCCTACCTGGGGTTGAAAGTCTCGATAAATGCATGACGTTTTGGTGGGTATACCGTCTTCCGCGAGTGTGAATAATAGAATATAATTTTATTTTTATATTTCAATATCACAATAATCTTCCAATTTAGAACTACGAGTTAAAAAGAACTAACATAAATAAAATACACTTCAGCCAAATACTTCTAATTTATTTGCCCAAACCACGCGGAGCCGCACTTTAAGGACTAAAGAGCCGCATGCGGCTCCGGAGCCGCAGGTTGCCGACCCCTGGTCTAGGATGACACCAAGGCTCTTAACCTGAGGAGAAGGGAAAACTGTGGAGTTATCGATGGTGAGTGAGAAATGGTTCGCCTTCAAAAGGTTGGACTTGGTGCCAATAAGGAGGATCTCAGTTTTATCCTCATTGAGCTTTAGAAAATTAGAGGTAAACCAGGATTTTAACTCGGATAGACATTCTGAAAGGGAGGAAGGTGGGAGGGAGGAATCAGGTCTGCAAGAGAGATATAACTGGGTGTCATCAGCAAAACAGTGAAACTGAAGATCAAATTTGCGGAAAATGGTACCTAGAGGGAGGATGTATATTATGAAGAGAAGAGGGCCTAAAACTGAGCCTTGGGGTACACCAGAGGTGATGGGGAATAGACGAGAGCGGAATGATCTTAGTTGAATAAACTGGGAATGGTCGAGGAGATATGATTGAAACCAGGCGAGGGGTGTGTCAGAGATGCCGAGAGAGGAAAGTCTGCTTAGAAGTACAGAGTGAGAAATGGTGTCGAAGGCTGAGCTCAGATCTAAAAGGACGAGAATGGTGAGAAGACCAGAGTCAGCTCCGATTAGAAGATCGTTAGTGACTTTAAGTAAAGCAGTTTCTGTACTGTGACATGAGCGAAAACCAGATTGAAATCTCTCGTACAGGGAGTGCAGAATTATTAGGCAAATGAGTATTTTGTCCACATCATCCTCTTCATGCATATTGTCTTACTCCAAGCTGTATAGGCTCGAAAGCGTACTACCAATTAAGCATATTAGGTGATGTGCATCTCTGTAATGAGAAGGGGTGTGGTCTAATGACATCAACACCCTATATCAGGTGTGCATAATTATTAGGCAGCTTCCTTTCCTTTGGCAAAATGGGTCAAAAGAAGGACTTGACAGGCTCAGAAAAGTCAAAAATAGTGAGATATCTTGCAGAGGGATGCAGCAGTCTTAAAATTGCAAAGCTTCTGAAGCGTGATCATCGAACAATCAAGCGTTTCATTCAAAATAGTCAACAGGGTCGCAAGAAGCGTGTGGAAAAACCAAGGCGCAAAATAACTGCCCATGAACTGAGAAAAGTCAAGCGTGCAGCTGCCAAGATGCCACTTGCCACCAGTTTGGCCATATTTCAGAGCTGCAACATCACTGGAGTGCCCAAAAGCACAAGGTGTGCAATACTCAGAGACATGGCCGAGGTAAGAAAGGCTGAAAGACGACCACCACTGAACAAGACACACAAGCTGAAACGTCAAGACTGGGCCAAGAAATATCTCAAGACTGATTTTTCTAAGGTTTTATGGACTGATGAAATGAGAGTGAGTCTTGATGGGCCAGATGGATGGGCCCGTGGCTGGATTGGTAAAGGGCAGAGAGCTCCAGTCTGACTCAGACGCCAGCAAGGTGGAGGTGGAGTACTGGTTTGGGCTGGTATCATCAAAGATGAGCTTGTGGGGCCTTTTCGGGTTGAGGATGGAGTCAAGCTCAACTCCCAGTCCTACTGCAAGTTTCTGGAAGACACCTTCTTCAAGCAGTGGTACAGGAAGAAGTCTGCATCCTTCAAGAAAAACATGATTTTCATGCAGGACAATGCTCCATCACACGCAGCGTCCAAGTACTCCACAGCGTGGCTGGCAAGAAAGGGTATAAAAGAAGAAAAACTAATGACATGGCCTCCTTGTTCACCTGATCTGAACCCCATTGAGAACCTGTGGTCCATCATCAAATGTGAGATTTACAAGGAGGGAAACAGTACACCTCTCTGAACAGTGTCTGGGAGGCTGTGGTTGCTGCTGCACGCAATGTTGATGGTGAACAGATCAAAACACTGACAGAATCCATGGATGGCAGGCTTTTGAGTGTCCTTGCAAAGAAAGGTGGCTATATTGGTCGCTGATTTGTTTTTGTTTTGTTTTTGAATGTCAGAAATGTATATTTGTGAATGTGGAGATGTTATATTGGTTTCACTGGTAAAAATAAATAATTGAAATGGGTATATATTTGTTTTTTGTTAAGTTGCCTAATAATTATGCACAGTAATAGTCACCTGCACACACAGATATCCCCTAAAATAGCTAAAACTAAAAACAAACTAAAACTACTTCCAAAAACATTCAGCTTTGATATTAATGAGTTTTTTGGGTTCATTGAGAACATGGTTGTTGTTCAATAATAAAATTATTCCTCAAAAATACAACTTGCCTAATAATTCTGCACTCCTTGTAGATGTTATTATTAACCAGGTGTAGATGAAGTTGAGCTGCAACCACTTTTTCGAGTATTTTAGAAATGAAGGGTAGATTGGAAATCGGAGAGGTTGTTAAAGTTGTTAGGATCTAAAGAAGGTTTTTTCAGTATAGGAGTGACTAGAGCAGTCTTGAATAAGGAGGGAACGATACCGGTGGTGAGAGAAGAGTGAATGATAGCAGAGATGAGTGGGAGTAAAGAAGAGAGGCAGGATTTCACAAGCCCCGTGGGCATGGGGTCAAGATGACATGTGGCAGGCTTTGATTTACATGTGAACTCGGAAATATCGGATAAATCAGGAAGATGAAAAGTGGAAAACGGCTCAAAAAAGAGAAAAGGTTCTGAAAAGGGCGTAGACACAACATTTGATCTGAGTTGCTGGTGGATGTTATTGATTTTCGTAGTCCAGAACAGCATCAAGGAGTTGCAGGTTTCAGAGGAATAGAAGTGTGGTGGTAAAGCGTTGGGGGGTTGAATTAGTTTGTTGAGAACTGAAAACAGAGTCCTTGCATTACCCTCATAAGAACTGATAATACCAGAGTAGAAGCTTTGTTTGGCCTTGCTGCTGGAGTCTTTATACTGAAGTACATGGTATTTATAGATTTCTGAATCAACAGTTAAACCAGATTTCTTATATTTACGCTCTAGCTGGAGGTCAGAGGCAAACCAGGGAGCAGAGCGAGCGAAGGAAACAGAGTGGGTTTTTACAGGAGCCAGAGAATCAAGGACAGTGCGTAGACAATTATTATAATATAACAACAAATCATCAGGAGTAGAATAGAAGTCCGGAATTTGAACATTGTCCAAACTGGTAGTGAGAATGTCCATATCAATGTTCTTGATGTTGCGGAACGAGATGAGACGGGTTGGCTTGGTAGAAGAGCAGCAGAGAGTGAGGTTAAATGAAAGGAGGAAGTGGTCAGCTATGGGGATTTCAGTAGCAGAAAGATTCGAGGGAGTAAGACCAGAACAGCAGACCAAGTCCAGGGTGTGTCCTTTAGAGTGAGTGGGAAAGTCAATAAATTGTTTAAATTCAGAGCCTTCGAGACAGGAGGAAAAGTCTCTGGTGAGCAGAAGGTCATTATTGTCCATGTGAATGTTGAAATTTCCCACCAAGATCACATTTGGGGAGAGAGATGAAAGATGGGTTAGTAGATTAGCAAAGTCACTGAGGAAGACAGGGTTAGGTTTGGGGGGGGCTACAGGTATACAGTAGCTATGATGGTGGGAATGGGTCCAGTCAGCTCACATGCAAAGACCTCTAGAGAACTAAAGGTATCAACATTAACTGGCAGGACTTTCAAGTGCTGGCGAAAGAAGATCGCGAGACCACCCCCACGACCTGAGCAGCGGGGTTTAGAAAAGTAAACAAACCCCAGAGGAGTAGATTCATTTAGCTGAGAAAAGTCATCAGGTTGTTGCCAGGTTTCAGTTAAGCAGAAAAAGTCAAACTTATGGTCAGATAGGAGGTCTTAGATGAGAGGTCCCTTATTTGTCAATGAACCAATGTTTAGAAGACCGAAGTTGAGTGGAGTATTTTCTTTTTTGGTAATCGCGGTGGGCGCCCTGGGCAGGTGGGCTGCAAACCTTTTGACATTAGGACATTAGGCAAAACCTTTTGATCATTATGACAGCCTGACTGTCTTAACTGTTCTGCATATTCTAATAATATTGAAAAATGTAATAGTTTGTTGCCTGTCAAGTCAAGATAATATCCAGAGAAAGATGTTAAGAGAATGAATATAAATGAGATGTTTTATAGTCCTTCATACAAAACCCTCTCTTTGCTCTAGGTTTACCTCTGTGTTCTTTGGGGATAATGAAAGATGCTTGGGATCGCCTGCGACAGTGCATCAGCCCATCCACCACCATGTCCCACTACAGCAACAACACTTTGCCTATTCTTAACCAGGTGTTTCACTTTGTCTGTGGAAACCTGGCCCATTTATCGCCCTGCTCAGTGGTTTTTTCCCCTGGTCAGAGTTGTAGTCTGGCAGATCCAAAGTCTATTACTTTTGCCATTCTGCAGCAGCAACAGCGGGCTGAGGTAATTCAAATTTTACTTTATAAGACAAGTTATTAATTAATGCTGTTTGTTGTGGGCCCAAAATGGTGTTCTGTAAGGAACTTAAAAGTCTCTCTTATGATCTACAAACTCTGTCTGTTTTGATCAGATGCGGCTGGAGGCCTTGTGTCAGATGTCAGCCTTCCTGTCTAAGATGGAAGAAAAGAGCTGTGAATCCACAGCATCCAACCAGTTTCCTGCTTTGTTGCATTCTGTGCAGCTACAGTTCCTGTCTGGATGCTTTGCCTTAGGAACACAAATCATTGGCTCCCACTCTGCTAATTATGAGACCCAGCACTACATGGTACATCTTAGACGTTTAGAAGTAATGAATATGCTTGCTAATCCAGATGGAGACACTGAAAATTGTAGCCATGCTTCATTTTGCTCTTTTTCCCCTCTTTTCTCAATGCAGTGTGGCACACATTCAGCTTCTTTGGATACACAGAGAGAGTTACAGTCTGCAGCCCACACCTTCTACCAGCAGGTGGTGCGTGTTCTTAAACAGAGAGTCCTGTTTGAAAGAAAACATCCAGGTAGGTTTCTTCTTACACAGTGTTGCAGTATTTAGGTTTTAGTATATATTTGATAGTTATATTTAACATATTGTCCCTGTCACACTCAGGTTCTTGCCAGCACCTTCTTCTTGCCACAATGTTTGCACTGAATTTCTGTTACCAGCCTGTGGATCTGGTGCTAGTCATCAAATGTGGCATCCTGGAAATTCTTTCCACGCTGACCAACAACAGCTGTGTGCTGATCAACCAGGGCTGGTTTGCAGCCACAGCGTCTGGATCTATGCTATTAGGTGGAGCCGTGAGGCTCGCTTGTGCCCGCCTGCTTCAGATATTGACTGTAGCTGCAAGGTGAGAATGAAGAGGTTAATAAAAAATAAAGAAAGAAAGAAAGTATACAAGATTACTACTTATTTTATTTTCTTTACCCTTGTTTAAAATTTGCATAACAATTTAACCTGTGCTTACAGCTCGTGTGAGGATTTGCTGCCTATTGATGTATCCCAGGCACTTATGGAGGTGATGTGTGAGCAGCTCCAGAACATCTTGTACAATTTCCACCAGCAACAGATAGCAGAGATGGGAACAGCCGGGAAAACCGATGTGGACTCCTACACAAATCTAGTTGGTCGGGCAAATTTAGAAATAATAAAGGGCGGATATGGCATTTGTAAAGCCATTAAATCAAGTCACCCCTCTGAGCATGTTCTTCCTTCTCTTTATGTTGTTTTAGGAGCAGAAAACAGCAAAGTGGTTGAATCCCAGATTGCGGATTTCTTGGTGTTTCTGAGGCGTGTACTGTCATTAAGAGTAATGAAAAGACTTTCTACATTTATAAGATGGATCGATCCACTCATGGCCATTATTTCACACAAGTGCTCTTTAGGTAAGGCAAATTTTTTTTAAAAAAAAACAAAAAGAATCTGTGTTAATACTGTTAAGACTGAACTTTGCTTTTAAAATTAATATCACAAAACTCTGCTCTTCAGGATCTCCACGCTTCCAGAACCTCCGCACTAAGCTTCTGACCTTCCACGTTTTAGAACGACTGTTACCTGCTTGTTCTGAGCCCGTTCACATTGAACAGGTATGATGTAAACATGTAAATGTAGTAAATGCAACAATTGAACAAAATAGGTCAAGAATACTTGAGTGTTCTGAACAGTACCAAGTTGGCATGACATGTTAAAGGTGATGAATGCAGGATTACCCACTTGTATTTTTCCCTGTTTTCTTGTAGATTGTTAAACAACTCTTTCAGCTCTTGTCTGTTTATATGTGGGAGGAGCCTCTAAGTCAGAGCAACCATGAAGAAATGCCTGAAAAAGACACAGGGGTAAGACATTATGAACACCATGTACTGAGTTACATATTAATAAAGCTACAGCATCTTATCGGCTCATCTTAAGCATGTGCACTTCTCTATATGTCTCACTTATGTTTTATTATTTGTGTTTTTACTGTGATCTGAAGTGATAGGAGTCATTTTTTGTTTTTTAACTGTGCTTTCCCTGCACTGTAGACTGATAACCTTTTGAGAGAAACGGTTACACAAAATAATACTACACACCCTTAAACTTGTGTGTTTTTATTTGCTCGTGTTTTATACTGTCTTGATTTGCAGAAAAGAAATCATGTCTGTTGCATAAATAATCCTCCTCTTTGTATTTAAAACATTAGATGACATTTGAGTATTTTTGCAGTCTATTAAATTTTTCATCCAGCCAAACAAAAGCCACATAAAAATGTCAAAAAGTGCCTTCACTTTTACTCTGTTTAAAATAGCCAAGGATAGCAGTAATCCAAGAGGAAATGCTGTTTACGGCAAAATGAAATGCTTTCCTGGCAGTAATGAAACTGAAAACAGTGGGGCCGCTCGATGGAACAGATGGGCCTGTTCTCTGTGGTTGGCTGAGATGAAAAGTGTCAGAGGATAGAAATGTACAAGTATGATTAATTATCAAAACTATTATATCAGGAATGTGAAATGAATATTAATAATTCAAATAAAGCTAAACTCTATAATGTTTTATTATTATATTTATTATTTCATGTGAAAATGGGATTTTCCTGTCTTTGTTTAATTTAAGTTTAACTTTCAGTCATGCATTTCTAGTTTGTTTTTTTTTTCAAAATTTTCTTTTTTTTCTTTTTTTTTCTTTTAGAATTAATGTGTGATTTCTAATTTGTCTTAGTGTGTTGTCCACAGCAGTTACCACCCTCTGTATGCTACAGAAACACTTCATCATTAACATCTTTTCATTGACACACATTATATTGCAATATTTGCTTAAGATTACTTTTGCAGAGAAGGTTATGTTTTTAGTAGTGTTTGCGCCTGTGCGTGTCACTCTATGGACACAGTAGCTCGAAAAGTTTGGAATTCATTCTGATAAAGCTGCAGGGGTGTAGAGGGGTCATGTTAACAGTCCATTAAAACTTCACCTCTATCCACCAAGGTCGTCAAGGTCAACTTAACGATTTATTGGTAGAAATATTTTTTAAAAAGCCTTAAAACTTCCATTCTTCCAAGTGTGATGTGTATCGTCAAAATACAGAAAGTACTGTTTAAAGATTTAAAATATCATGTCACATTTGACTTCTGACCTCTCCTTGTTAATGTCAATGGCTTCATCTGAAGGTCAAAGTTATAATAATGCTATATGTATGCTATATAACGTTATATATAAACGTTAATTTGGACCTCTGACCTCTTCTTCAAGGGCTATCTTTTTTTTTTATCAGATTTTACTGCCTCTCTTTGTACTGGCAATGTTTAGGAAATGATACTGGTGTATGTGGTTTCCAAATACCACATTGTAGTTTGCACCACAACATAAAGATTTGACCTCTGATCTTACTTTTACATTTCACTTCTGCCTGTATTTCAAGTTGATCCCGAAATGATTTATTTATTTTTTTTTACTGCACAACAAACTTCTGTATGCGCAATTAAAAAGAACAAAGAAAACAAAATTAATATATAAATTATACATACAGTATTCATTTAGTAGTAAATATAAACGTGTTTAATACATAAAATACATGTTTAATATTTTATCAGATGTTTAATTATGTATCAAATCCATTGTTCCGTAGAATCCTGGCAGCTATGATGAATGTATTCCCATTGGAGATTTTTCCTTTGACCCACACAAACTAATGTGCTGTTCTCTGGAGAGCGGGAACATCCTCTCACATGGTTCTGGAGGGAAAGGCTACGGTTTGGCAACCACTGCCATTACCTCTGGCTGTTTTATATGGAAAGTGAGTACTAGTTTACTCTGTACATGGACCACAATTACACAGTTCAAAGTTTGTTATATTAAATATTAATTATATTTTACAAATGAGAATTTACCACATTATGCCGCTTCTCTCCACAGTTCTACATTACCAAAGAGAATAGAGGCAACGAGGGAACGTGTATTGGTGTTTCTCGCTGGCCAGTTAGAGATCACAACCACCATACAACTACAGACATGTGGCTGTATCGTGCTTATAGTGGCAACCTTTACCATGGAGGGGAACTGGTGCGCACACTTCCCTCCTTTACACAGGGTGACACCATCACCTGCATCCTGGACATGGAGGCTCATACTGTATCATTTGCTAAGAATGACAAGGTTTGGTCAAATAGTTACTATCAGTATTCCTCAGATTGAGTGCTGTGCTCTTGTTTAATCTTTGTCTGCCTGTTTTCTTTTTCTTTTAGGAACCAAAGTTGGCATTTGAAAGTGTGGTCGCTAATGAACTGTATCCTTGTGTCTTATTCTACAGCAGTAACCCTGGAGAGAAGGTACTCGGTGTACTGCACAGATTTATTAGATTTATTACTTATTTGAATCTGATTTATAATATGCATGGGTAACGTTAAATATCTGGAAACACAAGCAGCTACACATACAGTGCAGTGACCTAACATCAAATTACTGGATAATTGCTGCACTGGGCTATACATGGAAAAAACTTGTGGTGTTTCACATACTGCACTATATGTTTCAAAAATATTTTTTACTGCAAAACCCCCCAAACACATGAAATTCTGTACTCGTCACAGGTAGCTCTGAGTGATCTCCAGATGAGAGGCATGCCCAGCAGTCTGCTTCCTGGAGACCCTCTCTGCAGCCCCCGGGCTACTGTGCTACTCGAGTCAACAGTGCAGCTGCTGCGTCGGCTCCACCAGTGTGACCAGTGGTCCCCACACATAAACCAGTATATTCATACCCACCTGGAGCTCATTGGTCCCCTGCTGAGAGAGGATAACTCAGGAAACTTCAGTACAGGTCATTTACCTGACATTTAGGTCATTTAGACAGCCTCCCCAATGGTCACGTTTAACTTGCTCACTTCTAAACACACCTAACTTAAGTTTTCTTTAAAAAGTTAAGTAACACTTTGCTAGTATAGAAAACTCTCTATTCACCTGTCTGTATTTATCTGTAAGGAGAAAGACTGATAGGCATTAATTCAGATATTACAGTGGTCCCTTATCGCAGGAGTTATGTTCCAAAAATAACCCGCGATAGGTGAAATCCACGAAGTAGCCAACTTTATTTTTTACAATTATTATAGATGTTTTAAGGCTGTAAAACCCCTCACTACACACTTTATACACTTTTCTCAGACAGGCATGAACATTTTCACACTTTTCTCTCTTGTTTAAACACGCTCAAAGTTCAAACCGTAGAAAAATAAGTCCAGTATTATAGAATGAAACCAAAGGAACCTGCAGGTGCCTTTGACGGTGCAAAACGTTTCGTCTACATTGTTGTGTTTGTTGGGTAGAAAACTTACAAACATACAGTACAGCACTGCAGAGTCACACTGCTAGCGATCGAAGATTGTAAATTGTAAATTTGACAAGCTGAATGCATTCTGTACTGTACAAGAGACCCAGCACGAGATTGATTGACAGTGGTCTACAGCCAATCAGGAAGCAGAACCAATGTGCTGTAAAAAAAACAACAACAAATAAACAAAAAAAAAACCATGGAAAAGTCTATACAAAAAAATCCACGAAACAGCGAGGCCGCGAAAGGTGAACCGCGTTATAGCGAGGGACCACTGTAATTGTTTTTGAATCTGTATACAAATGTAGTGATGTGCACCAACTGCAGTATTAATTAATCTTTAAACAAGCTGCTTTCCCCACACTGGTCTATTTATTTATTTCGAAATAATTATGTTTATGCTTTATTTGTAATTTTTTTGTCCTTATTATCAAAATTCACTTGAAGTCCATTTTCACTTGTTTAGGATTTTATTTAGGTTTAAGGTTTCATGATCTACTTGCAGTGGGATACCAGGAGTGTGTGGCACTTGTTTGCCAAATGGATGTTACGCTTTGTTTTACTGTCAGTGTCTTATGTTCCCCTGCAGGCCTCAGTGCGTCACACAATGAGAAGGAAGAGAACGACAAGGACCTGACTGGTGATCACACAAAGGACGTCCTGTCACACTGTCGGTTACTGTCTGAGGCCAAGCTGGCTGCTCTTTGCACTGAAGTGTGGCCGGTATTTGCTCTGATTGGAGGAGTCGATGGTGGTCTCCGCGCTGGAGGTCTCTGCCTGCACAAGCCCAGCGGGCGTCGAGCTATTCTTCTCGGCGTTCTGAAGGAAGGAAGCTCTCTCGCCAAGCTACAGTGGGAAGAAGCAGACCTCTCTGTCAGGTATTACAAAATGCGATCATATTCCCACTTACTTCTGATGAATTTATTTCTTTTTCGTAAATGACGATTCTCATTAACCTCCATGAAATGATTCTTATATTTTCTTGTCTTGGTCCTTTCAGCATGTGTATGATTCTACTCTTTCCCTTTCTGTTAGTTTGTTTTTCACTCTCTCTACAGTCTGTCTAACATTTTTACTTTATTTTCATCATTTAGCCCTCTGATCTTACTTTTTTTCTTGCTTCTTCCTCTTCATTCTTAAATCCATTAATCCCTGTTGAATCCGTCCTGGTATCACTCCATGCTGTATCTGTGGGTTCTTCCCATCCTTCCCAATAACTAAGCTCCATGAATTCTTGGTCACCCAGCGACACGCCGATCATCTCACTGGATCCCTGTGACATATCCTGCTGCGATGTCACCCGCCTGGGAGGCCTCAAACCAACCGTGTTGTTAGATCTGATTTATTTGATGGGGCTGCTGGAGGAACAGGGTTGGCTAGGTGCTCACGTGCCCCCGAGAAGGAAGTACTCTGGGGAGAACATCAAAGAATACCTGGATAAAGACATGCAAGATGATGTCACGTGGCTGACAGAAAATGAAAGGAAAAAGGAGCAGAAAGATGAGAGTGTCTCGTCACCATCCTCAACCAAAGATGCAGCAAAGATCGCTGACCTGCAGGAGTTGACCTCTCAAGCTCAGCCTCTGCAGGCATTCCAGACTTCCAAAACAGATGCCTTTGCACTTGAACTTAGGGCACTCAGAGTGTCATACCTTCTCACTGGAGGTTTGAAATCCCTGACTGTCATTTTCAGCTGTGAGAAACTGTCAGATCTGCTTCTAGTGCCAAAACACGAGCCCCCCAACTCCTCGGGGAGTTCCCTATCCAGTCCAAACTGTGACCAAGCTAAAGCCGGCAGTAAACAGTGGGATGAAAGTGCTGAGCTGAGATCGGTGCTGCAGTATGTGGTGCAGAGCATGGTGAAGTGGGCAGTCAGACACTGTCCCATCAAACAGACTGTGTCTCTTGCTGATTTGGAGAGAGTTCAAGTCATGATATACAAGGGAGCTGTTAAAGGACTGCAGGAGGACAAAGAGAGCAAAGGTATGTCAGTGTTTATATTCACCAGACAGAAAACAGACAGAAAACACTTCATAGAAAATATAGAATGCAAAACCTACATGCTATAAATATTTAATCATTAAGTCTTAATAAAAGACCATAGTTAATAGGTTAAACAGACTATAGCTACAAGGTAAAAAACTATTGCAGTATGTTAATGATCACTATTCAGACCTAATATATTTGCATCTTAACTTTGAATTTTTCTTATGATGAACTTGACCTGGTTCTACTGTTAGACTTGAAGTTTACCTGTGCTTGTTGCCACTAATTTAAAAAAATAAATAAATAGAAAAATTTGGATAGTAAGAAACTTGGAGTCATAAAACCTTCACGGTGTCTTTTCCTGCAGAATCAGGACACCACTTGTCTTCTCAGCCCATCTCCAAGTCCTCAAGCTCTGTGTCCTTGTACAGCGTGGGCTCCGAAGGCACTGCCGTCTTTGGCCAGTCAAACAGAGCCTCTGCCTCATCCTCTAACACTGATTTGGCATCCTCTCTCCCAATAAATCTTCAGGCTGACAGCCTCGATAATTTCAACCCTTTCCTTCCCATCAGCCTCCTCCAGTGAGTATAAATTGTGACAAATATGTTATTTTAACTTGATTTAAAGTGATTGTGTAATCCACATGAAACACCAAGTCTGTTAACTTCTCTGACAAATATCACAATAATTAGTCTTATTGTCAGTCCTCATGTTGTTGCTGATTGCTGCAGACCTGTGTCTTTTGGCAGCAACAGCTATTCTGAAGTCCAGGGAATGGGTGAGTTAGGATGTATATGGAAAAATGAGTGAGAGATTTTGCCTGCACTCTCTTTAACCAAGGCTGCAGCTCTGCCTGCTTGTTCTTCTTCTAACTCAACCACCTGACCGTAGTGTCAGTGTTACGTCTGCTTTCAAGAGGCGAACAGAAACACAGCTCTAGTCACGTGTGTTAAAACTGCAGATAACATTTAAAGCCCTCACTTCTGCTTGTTTTAACAAGAAGAAGGAGAAGATTTTGACCAAAGACTTCAGAATGATATAGGTTAATATAGATGAATACATAATTAGTTTTACTGTGACTTTCATATATGTAGCAGTGAATCAGAATGAATAAAGCTCAACTGATCCTTTCATTTACTTAATATGTTAAATGTCTATTGAAAATGTAACCCTACTGGTGCAGCGCTGCTTCTGCTTTGTCATTACTCTACATGCTGTATCCTCACTTCCTCTAGGCACATGGTGCTAACTCGGTTCCCTACGCTTACGGGACTGGTTAGCACTCCCCCTGTGTTGCACCCTTGCTTCAGCCTTGCCAGCTCTGCTTCTTGTGATGCCTTCACAGAACAGCAGACTAGCTTCATGGAGCCCGGTCCCTGCAGCACACAGGCCAGAAGCAGCCTGGGTAAGAATGAGCACAGAGTCAATGGTGGGGAGAAAAAACCCACGAGAAAAAAAAGTCATCTAATTTAAGAAAAATATCTGATTTTAAGGATTCTGAGCAATAATGGAGTGTGTAAAAGAAAATGTCTTAGTGTCTGAGTTTTCCCTCTGATGACCTCATACTATTACTATCATGTGATAATTAGGTTAATAATGCCCTGAAGTTTATTTAAAGGAACACAGTAGATCAGTAGTAACTAAGTTGGAATCGTCTGTCTTATGCACGGTTATAAATGTTTAGCCTTTGGTCACAGCAGACTTGCTGCTCAAAACAGCATGTGTTTTGCTCTGCTGTTAGTCAGATATTAATACTATCAAATGCATGCATGCACTCACATGCTTGAATGGCACCTTTGTTTTTCATTGTCATTTATGTTGGTGGCATTCTGAGTTAGGTCCTTTAGACTAAAGGTCTCCTCTGTGTTTCATATCATGGGATAGAGTGGGATTAAAGGGCTAGTTGATTTGCAACTTTAATAATTTATTATCTACAAGCCTGCAAGAAAGTGGAGTTCTTTACATAAGATGAGGAGGCCTTTCATAATCTAAACTTGTAATAGGCAGCATAAATAAATAAAAACAATTGCTAAATTACACATTTACTTCCCGAAATGGAGCTGTGGGCTTGTTTTTGTTTTCTGTTCTTTTGTGCACTTTTTCTTATCTCCTCAATCACCAGAACGGACACAAATGTTTGTCACCAGTCGGTTGCTAGAAATGGGATTCTCTATGAGACATATCTACTGGGCCATGGAGGCAGCAGGTACTGCTTTGTGTAGTGTGTCTGATGCCACAACATTTTTGCTTCATGTGCTTTATCTTCTTAATATCTGTCCTTTTACTGCGTGTTTCAACCTTCCTGTAGTATCTGAAATAGGATAAGTGTTGTCGTTTTGATTGAGAAAATGCATTTTCTTTGATAAGAAGCTCAGTTTTCTAGTTTTGGGATTTTTGTGTTGCTGTTCATTGGTGGACATCAACTGAGACTTTCCAGTTTTTGAACTGGGTTTTTGTGAACAATCCGCACCTCAGTGGCTCCCCACCTTGGCATTACTATTTACTGATGGGTTTCAGATTCTCTTCACCACTTGTGGAAAAGTTTTTGCACAGTTCACTTTCTTTACTTTGCAGTATTTCATAAAAACCTCATCTTCACAGAAGATTTGCATTGTTAAAAATGGACCAATTCACAGTATTTTGTTCTCATATGGTACACATACACATACATTATGAGCATGTAAGCAACTTAAAGTATGCAAATATTGTCACATTTTTGGCACCACCTTTTTTTTATCTAAAGTTTAGACCTTCACCCTTTATATCACAGATTTCGCTCTTTTGTCACACCTGTATTTGTCAGATGTGCCTGGTCATCTCAGACTATAAACAGTAGCGGTCGCATGGTGATGTCTGACATGAATTAGCAATGCAGCACTCTGTGATGCATCTTTTCCCTTTGAACTGACAGTTCAACTTCCCTGTGGTTCCCCCAGATGTAGCAGGTGACTTGGACTCACAAACCATTGAGGTGTTGGCCAGCTGGATGCTAGAGCACCCCCTGACTGAGGAGCAGCAAGTAGCTGAGTCACCAAGACCAGAGGGGGCTCCTGAGACTCCGTCCCCAGATGGGCCAGAGACAGTTCAGTGTCCCGAGCGCCCCACCAGTCACACCACTGAAAGGTGAGCGATCCAATGAACATACACTCAGTACATTCAAGGAGTACACTGACAGCCTTGGTTATTTCATTTACAGCCTGTTGCCCGGGCTCGACTGGATAGAAAGGGAGAACTTCTTGGATGTCCACCTCACTAGGAACAGACCTCCTCCGGCCCGGCGGCGACGCTCAGGCCCCACTCAGAGGACCTCGTTCCGAAGGGCAGGTCAGACACAGAGAAAAATCCAAATGAAATGCAAAAAATTTGAACTATGTTCAAAGATCAGCTGCGGACAACATTGCCTTTTAATATAATGTATTTTCAATTCTATCGAAATTTTTCATTTTCAGACTTGCCATCACCCAGCCCCCTCCCCCAGTTGTATCAACAGCACACAGCTGTCAGTGATTGGCCGGAGCAGGTAGAGTTTCACCCCTACTCTGCTGAGGAAGAGTCAGAGCTTGGCTACATGGATGATCCATACCATGAAGAAAGTTACGAGGACCTCCTCACCCCTTCATTCTTCAGCTTGGAGAGAGACACACTCCAGATAGTGGAGGTGACACATAAGCACTTAATGTGCATCAAAAAATGTCATTTTAATCTATCTCAATCTCAATATAAGTGACTGAATTGATATCCAAAGTTTGTCCAGTTAAGCAAAGATTTGGCTTTTATGCTTTTTGACACTCTAAGTCCCTAATGCATAACTTTTTAGGCTCTTCTCTTACTGTCCTTACATGTATTTTACTTTCCCCCTTTTAGGCTGGAGAGGAACACAGTCAGATGGTTAAATGTGAGCTGTGCAACACCCTCACCTTGCAGTTCAACAATCACATAAAGCGGCGACACCCAGGCTGTGGGCAGAGTGCTGCACGCAAGGGCTATGACAGCACTGGGGCCTACGTGGATGTTTGGTTCAAAGGGGAATGTGGCTCCAACTTCCCCTTCTACCTCCTCTGCAGCACCTGCAGGGAAAAGTACCTGGCTGCAAATGCAAGCAATCCAAACTCCAAATATGAAAGGTACAGGAGATAATGTACAGATGGGAAATGGTAGACTCATGCAACATGCTCCACATGTAATGTAAGGAAGAAAACCTTTTGGATTTTCTCCTTTTCTCACTTTTCATCATTGTTGTGTCCTACTTTTTGCTTTAGGATTAAAGGCCTGACATCAGATTTAATTGGCCAGATGGACAGCACATCTGATGGTATGGAAGGTATTTTTTATCTAACGTGAGGTACAACAGAACAATTATCTTTGACTTTATAGTGAATATACAATATGAATGGTCCTTCTGCTTGTGTAGATGACTGGGAGATGAGCCACCAAGATGAGTATGACACAGAGAAACTGACAGGACTGGAAGATTTTGGGCTCCTGCTCAGACCACTCGGTTTGACTGAGAAGAAGCTGGTACCAGACCCCATTGCCTTTACAGAGCCAGATCCACTTGGAGCGCTAGTTTACAGTTCAGCTTTTCCTCCAAGAGCACCAGTTCCCAAAGGTATTATTTCATTTTGTTTTGTTATACAAAGAACCAAGTGCTGTAGTTTTTGTAGTTAAAACAGAATTACAGAACCTTGATGCATAAAATGATGTCTTTTAACAGGTACAGGTACAGAACTGAAAAACAAAATGATAAAAAAAAATGTGTCTGCATATTTGTACATAAACTGCCAGACATTCACAAAGAATCAAGCCATAAATACTCAGAAGCTTACTGTCCACTGTTTTTTATATTTTGGTGAATGGTTTGCTAAGTTTTTAGACTTGTAACACACGCCCACATTCCCTCTGTGCATGTTGGCAGCGAGACCCCAGGATCAAAACCTAGTTTTATTCGCTGCTGGGTGGTGATTCATCGCTCACTTATCATAGCGCGACATCTGAAACACAAACAGTACTTCCAGCTGTCTTATTGGATCTAGGATTGTGAATATCTTGCAAAATCATTTTTTTTTCTTTTAATTAAAATGTTTTTACATATTTCTTCCCCAATAGGGAATGCCCTTGTCGAGCAGAAGACCTCTTTGAGCCTTGGACAGCAGGCAGTGTCACTGAGGGACTCTCATGATAGACTGAAAGCATTAAGGAGAGTCACATCCACAGCCCAGATTCTGCTTGCTTACAGCATCGTGATGAGAGCGCTGTCCCAGACTGCCTCAAGGTTAGTATGACTCTAAAATCGACAACATTGTTTGTATTCTTTTTTGAATTTTATTCTTTTGCTGAGTGGTTTCATGAATCCTTTCCTATTGTCATCTTCAGTGCATCAGTGAGTAGCCAGTCTAACGGACTTGAGTCCTTGGGTCTGGCAGACATCCGTATTCTGGTGCGTTTGATGACTTTAGCGGCAGGTGGCAGGGCTCACACCTGTGTGGACGGTCGGTCCAGTATGAGAGGGCTGGTGACAGATGGCAGCAACTCCACCTGCCTCACTTTTCTTACCTCAGCCATTGGCAGCGTGGTGTCCCACAGTCCTACTGCTTACAGAGAGCTGGTGGAGATATGCACTCAGGTTAGTTTTCTCCCGTCAGTCTGCTGATTATAGATAATTCAGGTTTTGATTTCTAAAAGCTTGATAATGTCATGTGATCTTGTGTAAAATCAGGTTCAGTTCAGTCTCATGTGCAATTTTGGTGTGTTGAAGGTTTAAGTAATTATAGCCTCCATGGGCATCCAGTAAAGGATGTCCTCTTTAAATCTTTATTTATGATCTAGCTGAGTGTGATCTACAGATAAAGATAACTCAAGTTATAAGAGGAAAGTAAAAAATTAGTTTCCCAGTTGACCGCTCTATTTTGCATGAGTCACTGGAAAACACCAAAGAACAAATACAAATAAACTTAATCCTAATTTTTAATTTCATAACTACAACACTTTACTCTGTTGTTTGACTGAGCACAAAAATCAAAATAGTATTTATTTATTAATATGGTTTGCCTGAGCTTAAAGAAATTCTAAAAACGTGAACATGTGTTTAATGTTATTTCTGTTAGGACCTGATGGCAGCAGCTACAGGGGTTAATATTGGAGCCATCAGTGACCCACAACAAAGAGCATGCCTGAATGCCAGCTTAACAGCTGCAAACCCGGGAGCCCAGCAGCAGAGGGACTATCATGACCAGACGCCGCCAACGTTCCTGGTCACACAAAGTCTGGTGTCCCTGCTAACTGAAAAGAGTCATCACTGTTACACCCCAGACAAAGCTGAACACGAGACTAATGGTGAGAGAGAGACTGTTTGTTATACTTGATGCACTGCGTGTAATGATTTAATGCGCTGTTACTAAAGTAGCTCTCCTCTGGCTCAGATGCAGGAAACCAAGGGGGCTCTTCTTCTTTGACTCCCTCCTCTCTGCCACACCTCAGTGCCAAAGTTGGCCCTCTGGAGCTGGCAAATGCATTGGCAGCATGTGTCCTCTCTGCTCGGCTAACCAGTAAACACCGCCAGTGGGCAGCACAACAGCTGGTGCAGGCTTTGGCTGCCACAGGAAGGGACAGTTCTCATCGACCTCAAACATACAGCGACCTGGCTGGTGACCTGCGGAAATGCCCTCTTAAGAGACTGGAAGGACATTATAACAAGGTGAGTCATATGCGCATCCTTTTTTTGTTGTTGTTTTTTTGTGTGTTGTGTAAGATGTGTTTTGTAGTTTGTTTTGCTGGAAAGATTGAGTTTTAATCTTCTCCATTACCATAGGCCTGCTGCTAAAAAAAACACCACTTAGAATATAAATGATTACACTCACAGCTGTAACTATGACTTTACACTAGTTTATACTGCTTGGGATCTTGCATTTCTCATGTAAATGTGAAGTATATAGTAAAATGAGTTGGCATGTTCTCCCTCTGCCTGTGTGGGTTCACTTCCAGGTACCCACATTAAAGACATGCTCAGTGGTTGATTAGTAATTCTGTCTCTGTGTGATAACCCTGCGATGAACCTGCCTCTCGTCCTATGATAGCAGGGATAGAGTCGATCCTCTTGTGGCCCTGAATTAGATAATCAGTTAAGAAGATGGATGGATGAGTGAATGTAAATTAAAAGTACGTTTTCACTGTTTCTCTTCTGTTTAGGTGGCCAGCTGTTCCTGGAGCAGTGAGCAGAGTTTGTTGGCTATATGTTCTCAGGACAAAGTGGTACAGCTATGGAGCATTAGCCACAACACCGTGGAGCTACAGACCACCTTCTCCTGTATTACCAGGTTATATACTTATTTGTAGTTTTGCATTTTATACACAGATTTATCATTTTATGTTTATTTTCTGGATCTAACTACCAAAGCCTTAATTTACAAAGTCTAATATACTTGCTCATAAAGTTTTAATTATACTGCATTTCGTTGCCCTGTACCTGTGACATGTGCAATGAGAATAAAGTTGAATTCTATTCTATTCTATTCTAATGGATTGGTGTTGCTGTAACGTATCCTTTTTCCCATTGATACTTGCAGTAAGACAGACCGATCAAGCAGTGAGAGGGCTGGCAGATGTTATCACATGTCTCCTGTGTACTGGAGTACAGGGGGGAACTTTTTGGCTGCCCCTGAGAACAAACACATCAACATCATGAACATTAGAGGTAGTTTTCAGCAGTGTCTGATTTTTCAGTTACTTGCAGATAATAATAAAAACATAAAGTTTATATTTAAGTTCTGTAATAATGTCAGATTAATGAAGAACTCTTTCATAACTAAAAATATAATTTGCTGCACGAGACATGGAAGAAGAAAAGCTTGGTTATGTTTTAATATCAAGCTTGAATGCCTGATAGTTACATTCCTTCAAAAAATAATAATTAAGAAATAAAATTAAGAATTAAATTAAGAAATTAAAAAATAATAATAAGTAGTATCTGTATAGATAATAGTTAAACAATATTTTAAGGTGAAAATAAAGAAAATGTAGAGAAAATTCTCACTTTCTGCAG
This sequence comes from Oreochromis aureus, assembly GCF_013358895.1. Taxonomy (NCBI): domain Eukaryota; kingdom Metazoa; phylum Chordata; class Actinopteri; order Cichliformes; family Cichlidae; genus Oreochromis; species Oreochromis aureus. The sequence continues at coordinate 47,940,772 of NC_052948.1, read as the reverse complement.
ATGAATATGACACGACTGACAGAATCAACGTACATTATTCTGTGACCTATCAAAGAAAAACACAGACTTCAGCCCATGTGACTGTGTTTTTGCTGCTTTTTAGGATCGCTCTGTCACGTGGAGAACCAGGATTCTCGGGTCACTGCTCTTTGCTGGGCTCAGGCCTTCAGTTTGTGGGTGCTTGACCAGTCTGTAGCCTGTAAGAATAGACCCGCTGAGAGCCTGTTGGTGGGACGGCTGGATGGCTCCCTGTGCTGGCTGCAGGTCACAATGCAGGAGACAGACCTGCTTGTGAGGAGCACTGAACTCACTGCCTGCCACAGGAACGAGGGTAAGAAGAGTCTTACACACAGCTGTTGCTGCTTAAAAACAAGGCTGGTGACCAAAATTGAATCAATATATTAACAGGTGTTAAATCTGAGACGCAGCTAACCTTTCCTGCTTTAATGCTATGCTAACTGCCTGCTTGCTCTAAATAAATATAAATTATGAAGACTTACAGACTTAAGAGTGATATCTATAAAATATTCTTAGTAAACTCTCATCATGCAGAAAAGTGCAATAACCTCATATGTCCTCTAGCTCCCCAGTGTGTAGCCTGGCACAGTGAGGACAAAGCGTTTGCAGTGGGCTATCCCAGTGGGAAGATCCTGTTGTCCACAACAGAAACTTATGAGAATGAGCAGCCTGTAGTGCTGTCTCTCTTCCAGGTTTGCCATCCACACTCACTCTAACTGCAATGTATTAGTGAGCATTGCAGAAAATTTGGTCTCGATATTGTGGCAGTTTTGGGTTTTTTTTTTCTCTTTTGAAAATATAAAGTCATCTGTCATGTTTTTTATCTTTTGCTGTGCCACATGATTTCACTTTCCTAACATGAGAGGCTTACTGACTGCTCAACTACCCTGCTCTTTACGATATAGGACAGCGTGTGCTCCTTAAAGTGGGACCCCACAGGACACTTGCTGCTCTGTTTGGGGAGGTCAGAGGTAGTAAAGGTACTGGGACGCTCTGGGAGCTCCTGGGTGACCCTCCACAATCTCTTCCACACCAGTACTGTTAACATTGCTGAATGGTGTCCACTCCCTGGCAGAGCACCTGATCCCAGACTAATGCTGGCCACGTATGTTTAATACATTTTTCCTTCATTTTATATACCAGTAACTACTGACAAAAAGTTTTGTAACATTTTAGAGAAGGACAAGAATAAGAAGAAGAAAATTCGTGTAGGTTTCATGCTGATCATTGATTTCTGTCTGTCTTCTCTTTGTTTCGGCAGAGGTTGTCAGAATGGCTCCGTGTATGTCTGGACACTACCACAGGGGGGCACTGTTGTATCGTTGCCCAGCATGTTGAACAGCTCCCTGAGCCAGGACAGAGACACTGAGACCAAGGTGAGTTTGGATCTGCTGCTAAAGCTCTTTGGTGCTGTTAAATTTGTTTCATTGCTTTCATAAAATCACCTGTTTGTGTAACCGATTTTATCTTATGAAATCATCTTTCTTCTTCTCTTTACAGCAGGATAGTGCAAAGTGTGCATTTGTACTTCATGGCCACATTATGGCAGTGAAGTCCCTTTCATTTTGTTCCAGTGGATTAGCTCTAGTGTCTGGCGGGATAGGGGGTCTGCTCAACATCTGGTCCTTACAGGTCAGAAAAAAGAGATTATTTGTGTTTGCCTCTTAAATTAGTGCCAACATCCCTAATTATTAAGTCCATCTGCTTTGTGTGGTAACGAAGGAACTGCTTCGCGTGATTCACTGCAAAATTGTAATCCATGTGTTTCTTTCTGCTTGTTACAGGATGGTTCGATGTTACAGACTGTTACCGGTTTGGGTTCAGTTGTCAGCACTACGTGGATACCAAACATGGGGGTTGCTGCCTGTTTTGGGAGGTCAAAGGTAATATGAATCACTCAAAGCCCTAATGTGTGGCTAGTATATCTCATTTATTTCTATATTTATAATAACATTAACATCTATGATCATTTTAATTCCCTCAGTGCTGCTTGGGTAAAAATATCTGTTCTGTCATTTCCCAGGATGTTTTGTTGATCTGCTGCACCCCTGACTGGATCAACCAAAATCACGTGCTAGCTTCCTGTCGTATGGTCCTCAGAAGCCAAAACATTTCGGGTCTAAATCGGGCACCTTGTTTGGCTGTCTTCCTGGAGAGGCTGCCCCTGCTGCTGCAGGAGCAATACAACTATGAGCGGGTAATTTATTTAAACTGCACGTTGAAGCTGTATTGGAGCTGTTTCGTGTTCTACAACTGAGTCATGACTTTGAATGTCTTCTCTGCAGACCCATGTGGGAGCTGGCGACCAGCTCGTCCACAGTGCCTTCCTGCAGAGCCTGGCCTCCTTGACAGTTGGGTTGTCCTTAGAGAAACACCTGTGCTGTTACCCACACCCGCCACACCACACCTACCCCGATGCTCACTCCTGCCCTCCAGAGTGGACCTGGCTAGTCACTTACGCCACCACAGTGCGCAGTGCTGAGGCTATAGCCAGTGGCACTGCCTTCCCTGAAGCCTTCATTGTTTCAGAATTTCAGGATGTGCAGGACAATCAAATTGCCAAGGCACTGGTGAGCAGGGACATTCTGTTTGATGCTGTTGCTTTGTCTGTATTATATTATAGTCTCTCTTGTATTGACTTCTTGCAACTTTATGCTCTCCTTTGTCCTTTAGGACAATAGCAAGTGGAGTTTCAGGATGGATGAGCAGCTGATGTCGTGGGCCACCAGTAGACCGGAGGTAATAGTTGTGCCATTCTTAAAAACAATTCAGGTGTGAAGGAAACGAAAGAGACAAACATTAGGTCATTCGATTGACTGAAAGTGCTATGTGCCCTCCTGTGTTTCTAAGGATTGGCAACAAGGGGGAAAGACTGAGGTGTATCTGTGGGGCAATGGACGTTTCGGGCAGCTGGCTGGAATGGGAACCAATCTTAAGATGCCTACACTGGCACCCTCTCTGTTACAGACACAGCAGGTACTGTTTCACTCAGGGTGCAGTCTTTGTTCCTGATTGCTGCTCTTTTATAATGCTACTTCACTTTTTTGGGCAATTCAACTGTCTTTCAGGTTGTGTGTGGTCAGAACTGTACCTTTCTGCTCCAGTCCAATGGGACTGTACTGGCTGTAGGAGAAGGACAATATGGCAGACTGGGCCAAGGGAATTCTGATGATCTCTATGTTCCAACTATTATCTCTGCTCTTCAAGGTAAAGTATTCCCAAAGGGGGTAAGAACCAGTCTGCGCTGGTCTGCTTTTGAATCTCTCAGTGTTTTTTGTTTTTGTTTTTTTGTTTGGTTTTTTTTGTCCTCAAGAGATTGGGAGGAAAACTAGTTTCCTTGTAGTACTGCAGTTGGATGTATTCACTTGTAATTAGGCCTAACTGTTAATTTCCTCTAGTTTGTAAATTTATATCAATCTAATTTACACTTGTCTGTGGGCAGGGTACGTGGTGACACAGCTGGTGACATCTTGTGGGTCAGACGGACACTCGATGGCCCTGACTGAGACTGGGGAGGTATTCAGCTGGGGAGACGGAGATTTTGGAAAACTGGGTCATGGCAACAGTGAAAGGCAGAGGAGACCCAAACAGATAGAGGCGCTACAAGGAGAAGAGGTCGTTCAGGTATCGAGGAAGTCTTTGCACCAAACTTGTCATGTGGTATTTTAATGTTTGTTTTCAATAAAGTTAATCATCAGTTTATTGTATTTTATTAAATGCAGCCACTGTGTGATTGCAGTGCTTCTTAATTTGTAGCCTAAAAAAATGAATATTTTCAAAGTTCACTGACTGAGTGAATTTAAACACAAATATTTGTTGACATAGATGAATTTAACACAGCTTTGCTTTGTTAGCTCGCTTGTGGCTTCAGGCACTCTGCTGTGGTTACAGCCGATGGGAAGTTGTTCACCTTCGGTAGTGGTGAATCTGGCCGTCTGGGTCAAAGGTCGACATCTAACAAAATGCTACCTGAAAGGGTGGCTGCACTAGAGGGATATCATGTTGGACAGGTAAATCATGGACAGCATTGGCTTTGAATGTAAAAGACTTCAAATGTAAATTTTTATACTGGAAAAAAAATCAAACTTTGGTTACGTTTCTCAGGTGTCGTGTGGTCTCAGTCACACTTTGGTGCTGTCTCTTGATGGCATGGTTGTGTGGGCATTTGGAGATGGAGATCATGGTAAATTGGGAACTGGTTCTTCAACAGCAAAATACTACCCTCAGGTAGGCCAGCGCTACCAAAGATTCACTTTTAGGAATCCTGGAAGGACAAAAAGTTTATGTTTGTGTTATTTTTTTTTTTTTTCCTGTTTGTAGAAAGTTGAGCAACTTTGCAATAAGAGAATTAAAAAGGTCTGTTGTGGAACTCAGTTCTCTGTGGTCTTGGCCTGTGATGGACATGTCTACACATTTGGTCAAGGTACATTTTACTGTCAAAGTCAAACATGTTATGTAAACCGACCAGTGTTTGCATTATTGGTTGAAATATTGTTTGCAAGCTTCCCTAGATCCCCAAAAGTTCATTCTTTGCGTCTGGGTGTTTTCAGTGGGAGACTGAAAATGCTTCCTTACTTGAATGATTGAGTGTACATCAAGATAATTTAAACTTCCTGCTACCAAGGAAACTAAAACTTAAAAAAAAATGCATTACTTTTTTCAGACCGCTTGATTGGCCTGCCGGACTCCATGCTGAAGAACAAATCCTGTCCCCAGGTGGTGCCGTCCCTTGAAGGACTGTTTATAGAAGACATTGCTGTGGGCTGTGAGCATGTGCTCGCCATGTCCTCCACTGGAGACGTCTATGCCTGGGGCTGCAACACCGATGGACAGGTAATCGGTGTGCTCTGAAAATTACAGGCTGTGCTTACATTGCACATCTTAACATCTTGCCACCTTGCGTTTTAATGCTTGTGTTCCAGCTTGGCCTTGGGCACACCAACCCAGTGAAAGAGCCCACGCTTGTCACAGCCCTCCAGGGTAAAAACATCAGGCAGATCTCTGCTGGCCGCTGCCACAGTTCGGCGTGGACCACCCCTTCTACCTCGATGAAGAACTCAGGTACAGACACACTCAGATACACTATAATGGATGAATGGGAACACACCTGGTACTGAATATTTTACTTTCATCTTCAGGTGGCTCTGGAAATTTCCAGTTAGGCCTTCCACAGTCAGTCCCTCCCCAGTACACCACTCTGAAAGACTGTAGCCCTGATGTTCTCAGCATGCGCCTCAGGGTACTCTACCACTTTTCTGATCTCATGTACAAATCCTGGAGGCTGCTCAACCTGGACACCAAAAATCCGGTACCTGTAATCCCTTTTTTGCTCTTTGTAATGTGTTAAAAGAGTAATTCTTAGGACTAAATACTTCCTGGTAATAATTGTGCATCTGTTCCTTTTTATTGTCCTTTCCATCCTTATATCCAGGTGTCCACTTCACGCTATAATTCAGGAACAACAGCTATTATACGAGGGGAGCTCAGAGGCCTTCTATCACCCAAGGTCAACACTCTGCCTCTTGTGCGCTCGATTGGCAGAACAATGACCCAGGGCAAAACATATGGGCCTCAGATCACTGTAAAACGGCTTTCCACAAGGTAAGAATGACCATGACATTCAGCGTGTTGGCAGCATGTGAATGTCTTCAGGAGCCAGCTGGTGGAAAAACAGGACTTGGCCAGAACGGCTTGCTGTGTTTCCAATTGGCCGGCCAGGATTAATAATGGAATTTCAGGGCTTTTGTTTGGCACCTTTGTTGTTTTTGACCTGTTACTTGTTCTGTGTGCCCATTAAAACCTTCATATTCCCTCACTCTCACTCCTCTGCAGAGGGCGTTCAAGCAAACCCATCTTCGTGCAGATCGCAAAGCAGGTGGTGAGCCTGAATCCTCTGGAGCTGCGGCTGCCGTCACGAGCCTGGAAGGTCAAGCTGGTAGGAGAGGGAGCTGACGATGCTGGCGGAGTGTTTGATGATACCATCACCGAGATGTGCCAGGTGGGGATGAAAGCTGCACATTAACGTCAGAGATTGCTAATAATGCAGGCTGGAACGTTCTTTACTTTAACTGATAAATGGTAATGTGTTTACACCAGGAGCTGCAGTCTGGTGTGGTGGATCTTCTGATTCATACTCCCAATAGCTTTGCAGATGTGGGCAGTAACACTGACAGGTGCACATTTAAAATAACAAAATAAAAACATTTATGAGTGTTTTAGAAGTGTAACAGAACACGCAGCCTCTTGTACTAACTGAATATCTTCACAGGTTCCTGCTTAATCCAGCGGCGCACTCGGATGACCACATGGTCCAGTTTCGCTTCTTGGGTATCCTGATGGCAGTGGCCATCCGCACTAAGAAACCTCTGGACTTGCATCTGGCTCCTTGGGTGTGGAAGCAGCTTTGCTCGATGCCACTCGGGGGAGCTGACTTGGAAGAGGTGGACCTGCTCACCTACCGCAACCTCCAAGGCATCCTTCACCTCGAAAACAGTGGAATCACTGAGGACAATTTCCATGTGGTAAGATATTGTGTGAACTGGGTTATTGCAGAATGAATTAATATTAATGTTTCCTTTACTCCTTCCTCCTGAGCTTTGTGTTTTTCTCCAAGTCCTTTATTTCTCAACCCTTCACCTTATTCCCATTATTATTCCTCTGTGTTATCTCCCTCTGAAGATGATCCCACTGGATTCGTTCGTGGCCCACAGTGCAGATGGAAGGCTGGTACCTGTGGTTCCCGGAGGTCAAAACATCTCTCTGACCTTTGGCAACCGGACTGAATATGTGGAGAGAGCTCTGGAATACAGACTGCATGAGATGGATTCCCAGGTTTGAAGTGTTGTGGGATGATTTGGCTGTGACTGGCAAAAATATAGTCAAGCGTTGACATGAAAAAGAAGTATCTGAGAATGCAGCCTGCAAACATACTGATCAGGTCGCTTATTTTATGCCTATAGTTTAGAGTAAATGTTTCATGTTACAAAAACTTTTGAGTAGAGTTTTGTATTTCATTTATTTGGTACATTTTTGTTTCAGTTCAGTTTATTTGTGTTTGCTTGTTTCATTTTTAGTTTAATTCTGCTTTATTTTTTGTGCCCCGGTCTGCCCGCCAGCTTCCATTAGTGCTCGCTGCTCACTCTGTTTGTTGTTCTTGTTGTTCTCGTCCCTCAGAAGTATCAAAGCTGAGCTTGTTCTGTTATGTCCAGGTGGCAGCAGTCAGAGAGGGCATGTCTACCATCATCCCCGTGCCCCTCCTCGCCCTGCTGACGGCACAGCAGCTCGAGCAGCTGGTCTGCGGCCTGCCAGAAGTCTCCGTCGAGATGCTAAAGAAGGTGGTGCGTTACCGCGATATCACCGAGAGCCACCAGCTCATTTGCTGGTTCTGGCAGAGCTTGGAGGAGTTCACGAATGAGGAGCGGGTGCTTTTCCTACGCTTCATCTCTGGCAGGTCCAGGCTGCCCTCCAACCTGGCTGATATCACGCAGAAGTTCCAGATCATCAAGGTGGACAGGGTAAGGCAATCACAACCAGGTGACGAGGCTGGTTACATGAACAAATACCAAAAGTAAGATTATTAAGGTTTACTTTTTTTTCTCTCTGCTGCTCACATTTAGCCCATCAACGGACTTCCAACCGCTCAGACCTGTTTCTTCCTTCTTCGCCTGCCCCCATACACGAGCCAGGCCATCCTCGCTGAGCGCCTGCGTTACTCCATTCACAACTGCCCCTCCATTGACATGGACAACTACATGCTGACTCACAACACCGACCCAGCAGACAGCTCTGACACTGAGGACTGAAGCAGAAAACTCCAGACTCCAACGGGATGATGAATGTTTTTCTCTGATGCCATGCACATTATGCACTGAACACAGATTTTTATTCACCAGACTTGTACGGTTGTGATGTTTATATGTTGGTTAATTTAAAGATATGCTTAGATTTGAGTTTCTTTTCCAGCTGTGACAGATGTTGTAATTATTGCAGTGCTTATTCTGAATCAAAACTACTACAGGGAAAACAGTAAGATTTTTAAAAAATCTACGTGAATAAGCCACAGTTAAGGAGTTAAGGTGCCTGTTGTTCGAAAATGTGTAATAATTTATTGACCTCTGAAACATACTGTAATCAGTAAAACTGTAAAATAAAGAGTGTTTAAATAAGGAATATGGTGTCTAAATAACATTTTCAAGTTGAAATAATGTAGGAATAAAAACAAAAGATCAAATGTAGATTCATATTTTTAAATGCACATATGATGTAGGTTTGGTTTAGTTTCTCTTATGTTTGTTTATCTTTGTTCTCTTTAAATGCACTTTAAAAAGTTTGGAGATCAGTAAAAAGGTTAAATGTAGATGCAAACTATAATGTGATGTGTAGAATTGACATATACCATTTGCGATAGAATTTTAAAAATAGTTTTAAAGATAAAAAGACATTTTCTGAAAGTTTAAGAGAAAATCAGAGGTCCAGAGTAACGTGATATTTAGAATCCCCATATATTATTCCCTGTATGCCTGTGTGTGGTCAATACAAACAATGGCAGTGAGAAATGTAGGTTTAAAAAGCTCTATATGGGAATATTATCACTTTGACCTTCAGATCAATTTATTGACCTTAAAGAAAAGGTCAGAGGTCAAATGTGAGATGATATTTTAAATCTTTAAACAGTAATTTCTATATGTTGACAATATCCACCAAACTTTTAAGTTATAAGGCTTTTTTGGGTCAATTTTTAATCAATAAATAATTCAACTGACGTTGAACGTTTGTGGATGCAAGTTGAATTTTAATAGCTTTAAATCCCTACAGGTTTAAGTTTTATCACAATTCATTCAAAACCTTTGGAGCTGTTTGCAGACAGAGTGTTACGCATGCATGCGAATGCTACCAAAAACCAAACCTCTTTGGTAGCAGTAAATATCTCCATATCCCAATGCAATATAAATCAAGTACAAATAAATAAATGGATAAAAACACATACATCCATGATTGTGATTGATTGTGAGTTATGTAACCTATTCCAAGGTAACTGACTGAGAGCTCTGCTAAACTGCACTGAGACCGATGTGTTTAATCAGTTAATCAGATTAGATCATTAGATTAGGATGACAAACTTCATTTTTTAAACAGAATTAAAAAACAATTTCCACCGCCCGTTACAAGAAGATCACCGAAGCTTTGAATGAAGCTACACATTTGTAACAGAATCTAACTGAAAACACGGTTGTGTAGTCAGTCAACTTTCTCTAAAACAAATAAATCCTGTGAAGAATCATGGGGCATTAAAAAAGTACAGTAAGAAACAAAAACCAGTTCCAGTGAGGGTTTCTGCTGAAAATGATGCACCTAAAAATATTTTTATCTTCTTTAACTGTTTATCACATAGAAAATATTTTTTCTTTGTAAGACCCAAATATGAATGGCATCAAACTGGTTCGGTCATTACAACAAGACGAGAGTCCAGACAAGTTAGTGACTTAAACATAGCAGTGCCTGAGCTCAGCTTGCCAACATACTCACAATACTAACTGTTCGATCTCCAGGCATTTGTAATAAACAGTGAGAAAAACAGTGCCACTATAGATGATGGTGCATCTGTGTCTGTGTGATTAACCAGTTTTTCTTCGGACAGAATAATCTCTGGGATACAGTTGATGTTAAGTAAACAATAAATGACAATGGGGGAGCTAGAATACTAAAATGTGTGCTATTTCCTGCAGTCATTTCTATTGGAAGCTAAAACTCAAGTAACTGAAAAGAAACACAAAATTACTGAAAACTACTATTTAGCTGTCTTTTTGCTCTCACATTTACTGGTGCACTAGTGGATGGTCATATTAAACCCGACCACCGTTTCAAACAATTGAGCTCACCATGCCCGAACCTCTTTATTTTTCAATTTTTAAATGTTTGGTCTGTATGATGTCAGTGAGAGTAGATATCCCTAATTTGGTCATCACAGGCACACAGCCTCGGCTGTGAACACGGACAGTTGGTTGATTGAGCAGCTGCACCAAAGCTGCTTCGTTAAAAAGTCCAAGAGTCCAAAAAAAACCCAGCTGGGAATGAAAGTGTAATGGTTCCTTTTAAAACTGTTGGCAAGGTTTATGGGCAAAGCACACCACAGCCCAGGTATGGTAGGTCCAGGTGTTGTTTGTTGCATGTTTATGAGGCTGAGTCAGTCTGCTTCAAGCAAACTGGCCACAGTGCCCTGAAACAAGTCCAAAATTTGGACAGGTAGGTATTAGATTGACGTAGACAGGTAGATATTAGACTGCAAGACATAACAGAGACAAGTCACTATAGGTCAGATTGGAGAGGGATGAATAAACTCAAAGGGAAGCAGACTTCATGCCTCTCAGAATTCAAAAGTTAAAAAAAGCAGAAAATAACTGAGAGACCTGCGTGATCTGAATTCTTCCACCTTTGCAGAAAATAATATGTTAATGTGGGACTGCATTATTCATACGAGAGAAAAAAAACAAACTGGAAAAATATGGTCATTTCTTTCATTTTCATTTGCATTAACCTCTACTTAAGAAAAAAAAAATAACCGAGAAAGCAACATCTTCCCGATTGTACAAAAAAAGAGATCTTAATCCGGCTCCCTTGGGTCTAATGTTGTCCTGAGTCAGCACAGCTGGTGCGTCTGCAATTTGTCTGTGCTGGTGTGAGGTACGTCTGCTCTGACCTTATTACCCATCTGTTTTCCCTGTGTGCTGTGTGGCCAATAAGGCACAATTCAAGTCAGCAGCCCTGCAGCTGAGAGGGGGAGGGTTTCTCATGAGAAGCCTCGGCAGATATAAATAAAAGCGCCATCTATCAACCTAACAGGTCCGCAAATTTGAGAAGGCAGGGCAGAAAAAACCAAAAACCACAAAAGCATCAAGGACTTGTTTCACAGATTTGGTGCAGTTGTACTACTCTAATAGATATTCCTGTTGGGAAGTACATGTCATTTCAGGTATTTTGTATTTAATTCTCTTTGCAGATGGTTGTAGACGCCGGGGTCATTTAGGGAGACCCAAAAGGGCATTAGACTACAATAAGTAATCACAAATGAAAATATCCTGTCTGGAATTACAAGCTGGAACAATGTAATCTTAGCCAAAGGGGGATTATCTGGATATGAAAGGTTCTCTGAACTCTCTGCCGAAAGAAACAATTTGTCTTACTATATGTTATAAACCAAAAAGCTAAAACATGAAAACTACTGGCAGGTGATGTGACATTATTGGAAACTGGGTCCTTGCTTAGATAACCCGGCTAAACTTTGCAAATGCAGGACAGTGTGCCCCCATCCACCTCAGATATCCGCTTCTGATATCTTTTAGGTATGATAAGGTGGAGCAACACAAGATTGGAAAGGTGGTCTTAATGCTGTAGTGGTTGTCGTGTTTTTTCTAAATGTTCTTAATCAAACATGGTAGACACACAGTACTTCCTATTACCACTGGAGGGCAGTCTGATGGTTGCACTTCCCACTGCATCTACCAAGTTCAAGAAATCAAATAGAATCAGGGGAGATCATTAACACACACACACATGCACACACACACAAACACAGATCCTGCATAGCTGATGATGCATTATCACTGTTAGCTAATATCTGTCACTGTGTTTCTGCTAATTTGATCACTACAAATAGATGACAACCTGGATGAGCTAAAATGACTCCAGTGACAGACCTTTTCAAACCTGAGCAACAGTAGCACATAGAGCTCTGTGGATTCATGCACTTTTTCCTACTAGCCACGCGTGCAGATGGATTTAGTCTGCATCATGAAATTATTTAAAAAGAAAGAACTGCTTGCGTGTCACCGCTCTAATTAGGTCACTTACATTTGTTTCCGCCCAGGTGCAAACAAAACATGTACACTGAGTTTCAAAAGGAACCCTTGGATATCTCCCAATTTAGCCACATTTTTCATCCATCACAAATCACAAAAGGGAAGCCAAGACTGATTTTCTTTTCTTTTAGTCTGCCAACTCTGTCATCCACAAATCGATTGTTTGATTTCAAATCCACACTGGTGGTGCACAGAGGCAAAAAAAAAAATTGGATTGTAAAAATAGCAATTCACCGTCGCTGCCACCTACCAGCTTCAGTTTAAATCTATTTGCTTCCCAGGAGCCAGACCTTGTAATGTTTAAAGTGTTCTTGAGTAATAGTTCTCCCGGGTTTCTGAAAATCTTTTTGCATTTTTCTTTGGACTTTGGCTGCTTTTTCACTCACTCTCAGTCCAGTCTAGAGAGAGGTACAACAGTGAGTGTTTACAACCAGCTGTAAAACACGGTAGAGACTGTGTCATGGTTTGGGACTGCATTTTAGCTAGTGGTGTTTGGGATATGGTGGATATTATGGAATGCAAAAAAGCACCATTAGATTTTTACCCACCTGGAAAGCACCCGATTGGCAACTGGCAACTACATTTTTCAGCACGATCCCAAACACTTCACCAGTGTGCACACCTTGGATAGATAAACACACAGTGGAACTCTTTCAGTCTTGGCTATCCAGAGTCTGTACCTCAACATTACCGAAGCAGTGTGGGATCATATTTACAGGTAATGAACAAGAGGCAGCCAACATCCAAAGAAGAGCTTTGAATGTCCTCCAGGAAGCCTTGAAAAGTATTCCTGAAGTCTACTCAAAGGAATTACAAGGAAGCTTGCCTAGCAGCGTGCATGGTGGGTGGCTTAAGACAAAATTAATATACTAAAGTCATTCTTTTTCTTTGTTTTCTTTTTTACAAAATAGTTGATGTACAAAAGAAATCAGAGGATCACCAAAACTGGGAGGTAACTTTATCGTGACCTTTTTATGTGTCTTTTCACAGTGTTTTTAGTGCAAGTGTGTGAGACACATTAACAGTAATTTTGAAGCTTAACCAAGTTATGTGCACAGATCATATTTTCTGCTCTGTTAGACTGAGGTGGCAAAGGATGTTTCATAGGTTTTATTTTCATTTGTAATAAAAATTCATGCATCTGGAGAACAGAGCAGGTACCCATCCTGAATTTTTAATTAGTCAAAGGCTGGTGTGACCTATATAATCTCACTGAAGCAAAACAGGAGTGACTGGTCACCTGATTCTCCACCCACTAACACCCCCTCCTGTTCCCCTCCAAAATCAGAGAAGCCCATTTCATCTCGGTAGTGAATGAATGGAGGGCTGCTTTGAAAACAAGGGCACTTGGGTGCGGGTCAATGAATCGCTGAGTTAATGTGCTGATGTGACGTGTGCCTGGGCTTGTTTGAGTGTACAGACTGACACCCTCTCTTCTCTCATTACAGGACAGGACAGACAAGGTGTGACCCGTGTCCCTCTGAGATACTTAAGACTCTGGTACGGTTTCAATCAGTGATGTCATGTGTGTGTACTTGTCTGGTTGCCAAATTACAGTCGGGATGTTGTGATATGTGCCAAATAGGTGACAGGAAGGAACTGAACACATGCACAAAGGCGTTATCTGTCATTTCAGACCCACGATTTGATAAATACTGCATCTGTGCAGCAGCTGTGTCTTTTGCAAATACACCCATTACCTAGACCTTTCTTAGTTAGACGAATAATGCCGTTTCTGACCTTTGTCATAAAGTTACAGCCAGCATGAACTGGTGTAGTTTAGCCTAAAGATGGGAAACAAACTTAACCAAAAGCATGGAAATATATGCGCTTGCCTGAGTGTAAATAGTTTAGGGGATGTAAAGTCAGTCGTCCTGTCAAATACACCCTCTGTTTTATAGAAACCGCTCATGAACAACTCAAACAACATGACACAGTCCAAAGTGCTGACCTTTTATCAAAACCCCAGTACCGCTGAGAACCTGCAGGAGACACTAGAACAGATCTAAGGGCCCAACCACTTACCCTGATAAATTGTAGCATTAGTTGAATCGGCATGGGTTAATTTGCTGCTTATCATCTTTAACATTTGTCTGTAAACATATTGGACACGTTATGAAGTTTGCATTAAATGCAATAACATGCTCAACAATGTGTCCCAAACTCGTTGTGTCCCAGAAACTGCAGTTCTTTAGGTGGCCAATTGAGGCTCCAAAAGCGAGACCGCATCCATGCTAAACTGCCAAATTTACTGCAGACCAAAAGTTTAGAGCCTTTACAGTCTGATACCAAAATATATGTGGTCTCGAGAGATAATTTATCTAGGGTGGTGGGTTTGTTTTATAGCAAACCCTTTTAAATTTAAGGAATGAAGGAGTAGAGTGAAACATTATTTGGGGTGTAGCCACTTTGGCTAACAGGTAGGAATCAACTAGGCTGCTAGCTTAATTCAGCTAATCAACTAGCTAATATTTACTGCTGTCGACTGAGGAGTTGGTGCTGTCATGAAAACGCCCTTTCACCACTGTCGGTTTTAATCGCAGTTTCCCTCGAATGGCCTGCGGAGTGACAAGCCAAGGAGTGTCAGGGAACTTAAGGAGGATTTAAGTGACACTAGGTGGGAACCTGGTGAGACTGCTCCGATTAATAATTCAACAGTGTCTGAAGGGGCAACACAATCTCCTCATACTACTGAACCTTTCTGGAATGAACCAAAAATACGACTCTAAAACAGGTATCAGGTGTAGCTGTTTAATTCATTGGGTTAAGTAGATTTTAAATGGCTATTTTTAAAGTGTTGGTTTGGTGTGTGCCTCTAGGAATAGCAGTGTCATTCTGTCAGTCCAGCACTTTGGTCTTGACTAACAGATGCTGAAAAGCAATTTCAATGAAACTTTATGTTCTCCAGCTTTTTCAGCTTTTTCTGCATCTCGTCCTTTAGTGATACTGAGGAAATAGTCGACTAAGATGATGATTCTGGCACATCTACACCACCATCGGCCCTTTGATTTTTTTTCCCTAATAACCTTGAATGCGTCTGCTCTTACACTGCCAGCCTCTCAACATTTCTCAGTACCACTACACTGGCTTCAATCTAATTTCACCATGAGCGTCATCAGACAAATAATCTCATCTGAAAATGAGACTGCCCCACCACTTTGGCCAGCAGCTGCAGTGCCACCAGATCTCATTTCAAATACATTAAGTATTACCTCCAGGCTTTTAAAAGGGACTTGATCTTTTTTAAAATATAATTTTACCTCCTATTGAAAATGGAGTTTTTTCATATTGAAATAACATTTTAGAGGACAGTGTTGCCTGAGGCCAAACACCACCAGGACATGAGCAATTATGGATGTAGAACTAAAGGATGGAGGATATAAAACTGCGAATAGTGCCTCCAGTTGTGTCTTTCAGAATAAAGTGCTATGAATTATATGAATTAAGCAGTCTAAATAATCAAGTTATTTACCTTTTTATTTTCACAAAGGTGCCTAAAAAACTCCCCCCACACAACTTACTCATTTCATTGTGACTGGGCTGCAGTTTGACATCCTCATCCCTATCACAAAAGGGAGATCCTGCATGTAACTGACACAAAATACCCTCTGAGGCTCAGTGTATCCTCTTTCATTTAAATCCATGTTATGATACGTCAGCTCTGCTAAATGTCTGTGTAGCTGGAGCTAGTTGTCTAATATCTTTGGCTTACAAACACTGCGCAGCGGAGAGTCCATCCATCCTTTGGCTCACAGACAGTTCATCAACGATGGCTGGGGCTTTACCTCCTGTGGGCATCAGCCCGGCTTCATACAGCCAAAGCTGGCTGGCTGCTTCCAGAGGTTGGAAGCCAATACTAAACAACAGAGCTTTCATTTTCAATGAGTTATTACGCAACAACATCTGGGCAAGAGACCTTTGCAGGAACAGAAATTTCTTTCAACCCCTCGCCCTCCCTTTTATTTGCTAATGATGTTGAAATCGGGAATCATTTTGTATTCTCAGTAATCATGAACATCTGGTGTTTGCCATCTGGCTAAGTTGCTATCGGAAGGGCTTGACCATGATTATTAGACAAAAAAAAGAGATATACAAATGTACAGGCTGCTTTAAGCTGGGCTATTTTTTGTAAAGTTTATGTAAACATACTTCCACGTGTACAAGCGGTGGGATGAAATACAAGTAATCCATTTTTGTGCTTTTGTTTAGTTATTTGGATACTTTAACAAAATTGAAGTTTTAATTGCAAATTAATTGTAATTTTTTTTACCTGCATTAGCCCTCAGACCCTCACATAGATATGTGTTTCTGGGACAACATAACCTCATTAAATCTCTCCACCACAACCACACAGAAATAAATACAATGTTTGCATGCTGTAGAATTGGGACAGAAAAATGATGACACAGGACAAAAAGGACCAAGTTACGTTCCCCCTGTGCTCAAAATACCAAAGAAAGTAGGTCTGTATCATACAGTGTAAACGTGGCACCTGCTATAATGCACATATATCACAGACCCACAGACAGTATGTCACACACTAACAGGCATGCATTCGTGCGCGTATATACTGGGCTGTGTGGCAGCCTACACCAGCCACCAGACAGTGTCTGCAGGGTAATCACGCAGACAAAAATAGCTGTGTGTCAGCCTTTCTTGTGATTTATAGTCCTTTAAAATCTGCACTACCAGAGATGCTTTCCTTCTTCAGTCACTGTAAACATGCTGCCTGCTCCAAAAAACACACATGAAACACTGATTTGACATGTTGGTGGTGTGCCTTTATATGCAAGTTTAACTAAAGCAATGATGTGCAAGGAGATATAGTAATATAGTTCATACAAAATGCACTTTTACTTGGAGCAGAACACTGTAAAATGGGTGTAATTTCACCCAAAATATGAATCTCTGCTATCTTTAACCAGAAAACAGCTAAACAAAACTTTAAAACTGTCCCGTATGTGACTTAATGTCCAGCGTAAGGTCTATTAGTCTAATGGTGTAATGACAAGCTGAGGAAGATTGCTGAGACTTGTTGCTCTCCCGTGAATATTGCTAGATGTTCCCTGAGACAGCTGAAACGATGCTGAATGCCGGCCACACGGACCTGATGATATCCATGTGTGGACTTGCGATCGATTTGTGACAGCTTTTTAAAAAAAAGTCGCAGCTGAATAATTCAGTGTTGTCACTCCAGGTATTATCCACCTTCCTCTGATCTTATACTGTACGTTACATATTCATGAAGCTACAGTTTATGAACCTGACCTACATAAAAGTCTTTGTATACATTTGTGCTGACATCAAAGGCATGAAGATTATATTTTAAGCAGGGCCCGTGATTTATCTACTTGGTTAAACTGCAATATTAATCATGCAACAAACTGAGCCTGATCTATAGTCTAAAGTCTGCAAATGCAACTAAGTCTCTCTGTGCCAGAGATATTCTTCTTTATAAAGAGAGATAAAGAACAAATAAATACAGATTTTATTAGTTTGCTGTGTATGAGAATCTAATTTTTCAAGGCGCATTACCAACCATGTACATATGATGGAGTCATGCAAGTATGATGCATAAAGCACTGGTTTGTTAGGGGTAATAATCCCAGAGATTTAGTCTCAGCTCAGGTGGATTGTCCTCTCTTTGCACTTGAGGTGTCTGTGATCACATCTTATCCTACAGTGCCGGTGCGAGTGTTGTACACACTGCTCTTGTGTTACACACAAAGTGTCAGATGCCCCGTGCGTGCACTTGTAAACACATCCCGGTTTGCAGACAGAGAGAGGTGTCGCTGGTAAACTCGAGCGCTTCTGACTACCTTTCCAGAAGAATCACGAACAACTTCGCTTCACACTCAGACTGCACTCTGCTGGTTTGACGGGAGATGGGTTAGCACTGTTATAACAAAGCGAAAATGCGGATTTAAAGGAGTGATGTGGTTTCCTCATGTATTAACATCCTTAACATATAAGGAGGACACAGCTGAGCCCATAGGTAGCAGCAAAGGATCTCTCATTCATCATTAAAGTGATTTACAGTTCTGCACATCTGAGGCAAAAAGTTGAACATATTTCTTCAACTGTATGAAAATCCAAAAAAGATGAAATGGCTTCATGATTTCTGATTCTTTGCTAATGCAGTGCATGTTCTGATTCATAATTCTGACCATACATGAACCATCACATATGTCTGTTTATTAGTTTATGTTTTTATGTTTAACTAATAAATGTAACCCTTTGTATTTGAATCTATACTTCCAGCTTCAAATAAAATCCATGGAGAGGCTTTTGAAGAAAATTTGTTCTTTGGCACCCGCTGCCAGTGATGGCAGACATTAAAAAAAGGAAGTGTCAGATGTAAGTCGACATCTGTGTTGGGTAAAAACCCAGAATCACTGTAAAGTATATTTATAGCAATGAAAAAAACAACAAAACAGACAGAATTGCGTAATGAGATGAATTGAGGGAAATGCACAGGGATGACCTCCTGGAGGAAGGATGGTGCCAGGGGAACGGGGGTGGACCGGGAGCAGTACCAGCTGTTTGCCACGTGTTATGCTGCCTATGTTGTTAAGATGATGGTAAAGTCAGATTATGCTGTAGATAGGCTTTTAGTGTTGCTGTAGAAAGGATTTTTTCGGAAGGCAACATGTAAAAAACCAACCAAAGAACAAAACAGCAGACCAACAGTGAAACAAATAAAGAAATTTTAAAAAATTGTGTGCATGTAAGACTTGTTGCGTATAGTGTTTATTTTTATTCATATGAATCTGTGCATGTGCGTACGTTTGTGTCAAGCCAATGTGCCTAGCTGGAATAGCGTTTTCAATTAAGGCGATGTTTGGGCAGATCAATCACGATATAGCTCGCTCTCTGTGTGGCGGACCCTTAGTCACATGTCCCGCACTGCTGTTGCTGCTGCACTCTGCAGTTTTTATCATAGCAGCGTTTCTGCTTGGGGTCCTTTCGTATGGCTGGAAAAGCACACAGAAAACAGTCTGAGGCACGTGTCTCTTGTACCATTGTCGATTAGTGACACTTTAGAATTACCTTCTAAGAAACCGTTGAGAGTACCAAGGGCGAAAAAAGGAGATTTTCAGCATTTCACCTTATGGCTTGATGTCCATAAAAGGGGAAACGCTGAGATCAGTTCAGTGACTGTATGCTCTAGCTGTGAAGCCTCATTTTCTTGAAAGCCCCCTTATGGCCTGGGTGCTGCCAGCTTCCTGCAACTGCTGACTGTAATATACAGTGACAGTTTGTGTCCTCTCAGCTGGAGCCTTTATGTAGTAACTGATAGCTTTTTGTCAAAGCTCTTTCACATGTGATGCATGACTATGTGGTATAAGTGGGTGGACTGGCTTAGAATCAACTTAAGTCTGACCCTGCAAAGCAGATTTATTACAAGCTTGTAAATGAAAGCAATGGATAATAGACTAAAAAAGAACATCTGCTACCCTACATACGATCCACCAGCCACAAAAGGGTGACAACTAAGCTCTGTTTTGATAGTGCAAGAACAAAATGGTCAAATTCTTTAGAATAGAAACCACAATAGTTTCTCAGTGATGCAAGTGTCTGCATACTTGTAGAGTAGGTAATTATATTTACTAAAGGTTTGGTCCAAACCCTGCAGGCTTGTGTATGATCAGCCCTAACGAGGGCAACAGAGACAGATATTCATTAGTGAGTTTAGGCATAGACTTCCCCTCTAAAGCCAGGGAGATTAATTATCAAAATGGCAATAGTTTTATACCAGTGAAAAGATTAAAGCAATTTTCATAACCCACCCAGTGTTGCAAACGTAGACTGACAGCTTTGTTGCCATGCTAAAGAATGACCCCAGAGGTCATTTGTCCAAGCAGCTTATTACAGGGTTGGTGCTAGATTGGATCAGCTGAAGGGATGCTCTATCCTGCTGTGATTGGTTATTTCTCTGTCAAGCAACTGGTGACCTTCTGGGCTTTCAGGAAGATCATGCTTCAGCTTAATGGGTCAGTTCTGTCCTTGGCTAAGTAGCTTGTTTAACATTTTGTGTAACTGCTTTGCAGCTCACAGATAGCCCAGGAAATGGGATTTTACAAGACTTGACTAAAAGCACAAATGATTTCACAAACT
This sequence comes from Oreochromis aureus, assembly GCF_013358895.1. NCBI lineage: Eukaryota > Metazoa > Chordata > Actinopteri > Cichliformes > Cichlidae > Oreochromis > Oreochromis aureus. Next base: position 47,920,781 of record NC_052948.1, on the reverse strand, counting down.
GTCAAACAGGCCAAACATGCAAATTATTAAAAATACTAAAAGAAAAAACTGAAATCATGTAACGTTGGTCTTTTTGCAAGCATTACAGTTTCACTCCTCTAAAAAATGTTATATATAGAAGGATTACACAATATCCCAAATACATTTTGCATGTCAAAGTCATAATATGGAGGAATAAGTGGTGACTAAAGATGCCAAGTAAATGTAGTAACATAAAGTACAGTTACACACACTGAAATCCCGAGTCTTATTGCAATGAATATAAAATCATCTACATGGTAAAGTGTGTAAACTGTACTTACATGGGTTGCTTCAGACTTTAGAAGCAAATTACTGATATAATTGTCTCGATCAAAATGTTTACACGGCAGATTATCTTAGACAACGCGGGTGGAGCAAAACAACTTAACTGCACAGCCTCAAATGAGGACTGGAGATGGAGCTCTTCTTTCAAATGTAATGTCAGTATTTGTGGACCAAGCAACTCCTGAAAAACAGCATCCGTGTCTTTTGCCTGATCCGTCATTCTGATGTCTGCACTCAGCATTTATTTATGCCGGCTTCATGCTCAGGTAGTGGATAATCATCTTGAATGTGCTCGAGGGCCTAGAGTTCGAGGCCACAGTTAAAAACCAACATTTATACAAGAACTGTTATTTGCTGTGTGGAGTGTCTCTAGATCTAGAATAGTATCATTTGGTTTCTGCCCTTGTTAATTATTGATAGTATTGTCACATATAGTAATCAATCTCAGTAGGCCCGAAGCAGGGAGTAATGTGGTTTTCTGGATTACTGCACTAGACTTACAGCTGATTTCATTATTACTGGCGACATCCTATGAAATTTTCATAATCACATAAAATGATATTAGTTCAACTTCAACTACTGAAAATGTATAAAATTATCATTCTTGAAGTTCTTCTGTTAAAAGTAGTATTTTAGTGGTTATTAGTGCAACAGAAAGGAAAATGAAATAATAACCAGTCTGAATGAAGAGCAGAACGAGAAACTCCAAGTAACCGAGGTACCAAGGTACTGGCCCACCACCTCCCAGTTTGGTGTTTTGGTGCTGATGGTGGAGAGCACTATCCCCATAGATGTTCCATTGGGTTAAAAGCTACTGACTGAAGGCGTTAGGATATGGTCGTCTTGGTCATTTTGCTCCACGTCATCTTGAGCAGAGGCTGGAGTCATTATAAAGTTGGAAGAGATAATGACGCCTTTTTTATCAAATAATAAATGTGATTCATGCGATTTGCTTAATTCTGCCTCTGATGGGACAAGAGGACCACAAACAATGGCAGCAGAATACTCTAACATAAAAAACCCCTCAGTCCTTAAGATTCACATGTTGGGTTTTTTTTGTCATGGAAAATTATACTAAATTTGAGCAAACAAGCACAATCACATGCACATCTAATGAGGACAATCGATGCTGATAGTAAATTATTTTTTATTTACTTATCTAGCCCGGATTTATGTGTTTTTTATGTATTTATTTTGCTTTTTGCCTTGGTTTTTTGAGATTTTTTACTTTTTTTTTTAATTTCTGTAGACTCTTAAAATAAGTTTACAGATTGAACTTCAAAACCTGACTAACTTTGGAAACTTATGTGGTCTTCATTCTTCAGCTAGGGTTAAATTGGGATTTAGCAGGTCAGGGAACCCTGAGATAAAGTGTTGCAATGCAGCGTGGGGAAAAACATAGAAATAAGTCGGAATAATTTGTGTTGTGCGGTCCAGTTTTTGATGTTTCTTCATGTGAGGCTGCGATCAGTTGATCTGTGCTTCTTCTGCTGTGAGATTCACTGCTCTTTGTGGATTTCGCTGACTCAATTCGACAAGATCTGAGCAGATGTTTGTGAGTAACTGCTCATTACTCTTATGAAGCGCTGGCGGGATGCTGAATTTCCACGACCACAGCTTTATTTACACCATGAGTGCATCACAGGGATAAGAAGGAAATATGTGATGAGGGTGTAAGCAGAACCGTGGGATGTCATTATTTCCTTTTTACTCCATGCTGTCAGCTGGAAGCAACGCTAGGTGACAGCACATGAAAAATGAACTCACCCAACAGTTTTATGTAATCGTCCACAGATCAGATTTAAAGACATATTTGATGAAGGTTCTGGAGTATCCACTTTAACCCACAATCATGAATAAACTCTTCTGGACATGAGTAAAAACCATGTGTGTGACTTATCTTTACACCATCTTGAAACCTCACTCTGTATTTCACTATAGGAAGTGTCTTCTGGCGTGACCAATTACCGAAGCTCCAATACCACCATGTCTGACATGAGGTCCCCTATAGTGCCACGCTCACCTTTGACATTTTAAAGCAAATTAGTCTTTGTTCATTAAAAATAGACAGATATTTCCCATAACTACCTATTGTTCCACATATAAGATAACCATATGACCTAACACTGCACTTAAATCTGAGGATTATTGGGATTTTTAAAGTAAAAGACTTTGCTGCTTCAGTAATTTCAGTGACTCACAATACTCGCATGAATTACGTGCTGGGTAAAACAAAGACACTGATAAGAAATACTTTAAAAACGCAGACAAAAACCCACTAAAATAAGACCGGCAATTACCACCTGTCAAATTACACTCCTCTAAGAGTGAGAAATACAACAATCAGATAAATCCACCCAAAGAGAGTGGGGATTAAAACGCAGTAAAAACATATCAATCTAACTCTCAGTCTGCTATTAGTCATTTCCTTGAATAACACAAGCATTTACAACAACAGACTAATAACTGTGCTTTGCCTGTCACATCCTCTGGAGAAATGCGAGTCGCAGTAGACGAGACGAGAAAAAAGGAGTTTTGACACCTAAAACTAACACTTCAATCCAACAGAGTCGTGCTAAAGTGTTGCTGGGTAGATGTCAGGTCTGCTCATGTCAAGTCTGGGGAGCTAAGTGAGTCATTAGTGATAGATTCATTAGCTTGGGATCGAATTGGGGCACCTTGCCATTGTGGGCTTTTTAATTATTCATAAGGATGAGCTCAAAGGACTTAAACATAGATTTAAAGCTCTGACCTGGGCCTCTTTTTTTGTCCCAATGATCCTAATGATGAATGAAAAAACAGAACACAGCTGCACCTTTACAAAAAGGAACATATTTAATATACGTGTTATTCTCCTTTCTTATTTTTACTGCATATAAATGTTTTTATCTCTTCTTCCATAACGTGGACGTACTTTAAGTGTACTCAGGTATGAGTGTCTCCCATGTTGACAGTGGGTACTCAAGCAGTCTTGCTGCTCCTGCAAATCAGAATCACAACCCTGTGGTCATTCATCAGCACGCTACAGAAAACTTATCATCACAAAAAAACTCAGATAAAAGAGTCAAAGCTTTAATCAGGGTGGCTGTTTGAACAGGGACTACACGCAGTTTAAAAACCTGATTCCTGATGGTCAATTAAACATCAGGGCTTTAATACACTAGGCTGTGGCCAGGAGGCTCTTATCTCACTTTCTGGTAGACAGACAACAGAGTAAATAATTAACTGGTTTCGATAGCTGTGGTAATTTAAGACATTTAAATGCACCAGCATTACACTTTATACCATGGTAGGTAAAACCTAAGCATGCTTTAAAAAATACACATCAAACTGGATCAATTTGTACTTCTGCAGACCTAAATATTACTATTTTTCCCCAGCAAACAAAATCCACAAATAAAATGAGCGGCAGGGAAATTTTGCCTTCAGTATTATTGTTTTTATACGGCTGGGTCAAGAAGAAACTGAACACAGGGCTCCAATATGAGCCCATACTCCAAATGTTGCTTGTTTGGTTACTGGTGGAGTTCCTCAGAAATAGAAGGTGAGGAAAGACATTTTGGCAAATTGCTGAAGCGGACTCCATCAAACCTGTAATTTACTTTCCATTAAAGTTTTAAATATAGGTCAATTACTGCAAAATATGGTCTCGTATTAATGGGATACACTGAAGGTGAATAACACAAACATGTCACAAACTGTTCTTACAGTGAAACATTCCCTGTCGATTACTTACATTAAGACAGTTTTTAGTGTGGGACTGATAAATTTATGTGATGGTGAAGTGTCAGTCATCCATGTCCATCTTGCTACAGTTCACAAAAATCACTGAACTTACAATATTGGCCATATTTTAGTGGAAAGTGCACACAGTGATCAACTTACGAATGGAGATTAAAGACACTGATTTATCTTGGAGATAGAGTAACTGTTTGCACGCCTCATTGAAGTCTCTGAGGATTTTGTGCAGGATGGCCAATCAGGGACAATAAAACATAACTTTTATCCTGTACATTATAATAACCTGTGAGTTGTGGTAAATTACTAACATTCTGATTTGTATGAGAACCTTCTAAAATTTTATATTCAGTTATGCAAATGAGGTGTTTTTAAAGTATATATCAGCCTGCATTCTTGGTCAGACCTGAAATATAAACACTAAATGAAATAAATGTCCAAATCCTTATTTCGTCTTCTTGAACTATTAGAGCTCATTTTAGGAATATATGCTTAAACAATAAATCAGAAAATACAGATCCAGAAATAGAAGAATGATGTTTTTTTGTTATACCAATCAGAGGTTTTTATTATATTAACAGAACACTGTAAAAAAATACTTGTATAAAAATAAACTGGAAAGTGATGGGTATAAATGCCACTAAAGTGGAAAAAACAAAATTAAAAAACAGTTGTTTAATTGTAAAATTCCTTATGATTGGAGAATTTGTGTGTTAAAAACAGACACCACCATTAAACTGACAGGGAACATTTTTTGTTTTGAATTACAAGGTCTGTGAAACTATATTTAACATGCTTATAGAATTTGAATAAGTATGAAGTAAAGTGAATAATAACTCAACAAAATGTAGCAAAACACAAACATCAAAAATGATATTTTTACAGTATGTTTTTTAGTATCATCTGGTTTCATGGAAGTAAAATAGCCCAATAAGTAAAGGTGAGAATGTTTTCATTGATTTATATTGAGTAGTACTGATGCATATTTGTTAAAAAGCCAAAAAACCCAAACACATTTCTCTGTTGCTACACGAATGCTGATGAATCACTATTTAAACAGATTATTTATTCAAACTGTGCTTAAATCTGGATTTAAAGCCTTGACCTGGACCTCGTTTTGGTACATGAGCTGCTTAATATTGATTTGTTGCTAATACAACATATCAGTGAGCCTGCTCCAGCGTGCTGATACAGGAAAGGCATTGGAAATCAATTATGCTGTACACAGTCAGCTGGCCACATGAGACACTCAAATCAATTTTTCCCTCTCAATATTCAGCACGAAAATTCTGAAGTGACTTTTAATTATCTTTGAGGATTTCCCGTCTCTGTTTCTGTCAGTACCTCTTAATACTACACGTGTTCACATGTTTAATAGACCTTTCTCACAATGGGCCTTTTGACGTGTCAGAGGAGGAAGAGGTGGGACTAACAGACCAAACTGATGCGCCCTGCACACACGGCAGCACTGCCTTGGAACTGGCTCAGCCACAGTAACTGATGTTATTAATGTTTACTCGGGTTTTAACCAAATCTGATAAGCATTTTAAAAATAAACTGAAACAAACACGTAAACTGTAGGATTTCCACAAGATTAGAGAAGCATGTTAAAATTTGGAAACATTGCACTTTAAGAATTCCTCCAGCTATTTAGTCTTGATTTAACAAAGTACTAGAAAATGATAACGCCCATCAAAATAATTGCCTATTTGCTTTACAAGCTTAGCATACATCCACCAATTTGCATGTGGCTCTTGTGGTTTTGGTCACGGCGTGTGGAAACAGGATGTTGACTTCAGGGTTAACCCTGGGTTTTCTGTACTACACAGGGTGTTCACTTCTTATCAGGGTATATTGCCTTGATAACTTATGTGGTAAAACTAACCAGATTAGAGATCACCAGCTATGAAATCATTATCCAGGAGCAATCAAGTCTCCAAAAAGGAAGGTCTAAATTTTTCTAACAGAATCTTTAATGAGAAGTAGGCTAAATTTGATGAATATCCAAGTGCTTGAAGTGCACATATATTCATTCGATGCTGTTGATATTCAGCTATCACACAGCGATTGTCATCCCACATAAGGGATTTATTTGGAGCGACTGTGTTCTGCTTTCATGCTGCGTTTACACACTTGATATTTTTCTGTATTTATTTCGTCCTCTGTAAATAACAGTTCCCCATACATCCTTTTTTTTTTACTAAGAAGGTGGTTCACGTCTTACCGGGACATATCACCATGGTAACTTGTGCTGTGAACTTAACCTGCTCCAGAGTAGATTACGTTCCAGATTAGAGATTAGTAGGTATGAAATCACCGCCTGCTAACCAATCAATGTCCGTGGGCACTGACCAATCAATTCTCTGGATAATAGTGTGACCACTCCTGGAAGATCCCTTGAACCTCTGCAGAGGTAAGAAGGTCTAAAGGTTTTTGGACCCTCCTTTGTGTTTCCCTGAGGAGCATCAGTAATAAATATACACTGATTAGGTTTAAAATTACAGCCACCTGCTAAATGTTGTGTTGTTCCCCTTCTTACTGCCAAAACAGCCCTGAACCACTGAAGCATGGACTCCACTAGAGTCCACATGGTACCTGGTACCAAAATGTTAGCAACAGATCCTTTAAGTCCTGGAAGTTGCAAGTTTGGGCCTTCGTGGATCAGATTTCTTTGTCTAGCACATCGCACAGATACTCAATTGGAATAAGATCTGGAGAATCTGGAGGCCAAATCAAGATCTCGAACTTGTCATTATGTTCCTTAAACCATTTCTGAACCAGTTTTGCTTTGTCACATGGTGAGTTATCCTGCAGAAAGATACCACAGCAATCAGGAATACTTTTTTAATGAAAGGGTGCAACAATGCTTTGTACCCTTTTTTAAAAGAACATTCACATGCATGGCAGCACCCAAAGTTTCCCAGCATAACATTGTCCAAAGCATCACACTGCCTCCACTGGCTTGCCTTTTTGCTACAGTCTGTTGTGATGCCAGGTGTTGCCCAGGTAAGTGACGCACCGGGTTGTCCATGTGATGTTAAAGAAAACTTGATTCCTCAGACCATACCACCTTCTTCCATTGCTCCATGGTCTAGTTTTGATACTCATGTGCCCATTGGTGATGGTTGATAACCAGTTCTGTGTGACCATTTATTCCAGTTGCCAATATTAGAATAAATGAATCCAGATAATGGAAAGATACCCTGGGTATTCTGAACTCTCTTTGTTGTAAAGTAAAACAAACAATAATCTCAAAAATGACAAAGGTAGCACATGAGGAACATAAGAGACAGCAGCCACACGCAGGAGAAGACAGTCAGGACCATCAGCTGGAAGCAGGAAAAAAAACTAACACAAGACACAAAAGCAATGTTGTCACATTTACATTCATCAGCAGATTTTTTTTAATAAGCGCTGTGTGCGTTTTCATTTTAAAAATAATACAGCAGGATAGAAATTGATAAGATTTTACTTTTCTAAGAATCCTATTATCTATTGGGCTTATATGTCTTTAGAAAAGTTGGCCTTCATAAGTTAGCATTGTAACTGTTTTGTTATCTCTGAGTCTGAACAGAAGCAGAGTAGAAGAAAAAGACTTGAATGTGACTCATGTGTGGAAAAGCTACAGCATCAAGAGTTTGACATCACTGTTTTGTAATGTGCCACAGTCAGAAAAATAACTGAAAAATGGCACTGATGATCTTGGAGGTACAAGATAGAGTGGACGATTTAGAATCTCTGACGAGAGGGCTGGTTACATATCTGTTTTTATCACTGAATGTAACTCCCATTCAAAACTGTGATCAGGAAGTGTCAGAGTTGTGATACACCTTAGACAAACACAAATTTGATTTGGAGATGTGATCATTTGATTTTTGCAGTTTGCTGGGGAAACTTTGAGATTAACAAATTTCAGAGATTAAGAGATTTTTGCCTCTGTGACATGAGTTCAACTCTTTTTGTCCATCTGCAGTGAGATTCTCCACGCTAAATATGATACTTTCATGTTAGCAGGTTAAAGAGGGTTTTTGCACTCCTGACACATACGTTTGTTGATTTTACATTGAAATTCTGACCACACAAAGACATTTGCTATATTCCTTTTTGTTTACCCTTTTTGTATGTGAACCGTATAATCAACCCTGAACCCAGTAACTCTCAAGGTGAGCGCACTGTATGTGGTAATGAGCAGAGCTGCGGGGACCCTCTTTCTTCTGGGAGATTTAACCTTGCTGTTCTGCTGAAACAGCACGCCAAAACACCAGGAAGCCTCATAACCATTTCAGAATGGGAAAATTGAGAGAACTGAGGGATATATTGGGGCTTGGGGCAGTCTGATAAAGAGGAAATAGGAGGATCAAAAATGCAGAAATAAGTGAGGGCTAGCACCACTCGTAGGGAGGTGGGGAGGCGCAGTGTTTAAACAGGAATAATGAGGGATAAGGTAAAGGATGGATGAGGGAAGTAATGACGTCACAGGTTACGTATTGCTATGCTCTGCAGGGTAACCCTTCACTTCATTTCCCGAGCCCAGGACCAGGAATACATCGTATCCTCTTACCCTAAAACGCTCTGAATTCATCTAAAGTAATTCCCTCCTCTTGTTCCCTGCCCTAAATGCAGACAGACACACAAGCGTGCACACACACAGACGCACATTTGTCTGTCTGCAGCTGGCTATGGTCTGCGCTGTCTGGTAGCTGGAGCACTTCAGATCATCATGGATTACTATGAGCTTTTCCCAACAGCCTCTAAAATCTCTGGCTTTCAACATTTAGGCGATTTGACTTTTTGGAGCCATAATTAACATTTAGATTCCTCTCATACTCAGCCAGCTAGCACTCAGCCATTGTTTTACTCTGCGGTTTCTGCACAACTGACACGTGTACACACATTTCTGATGTTACGAGGTTCTAAAACTGGAGAAGATTATTTGTTCATCTGAAAAGATCATTCTATTAAAATACAGTCCATCTGCTACTGTTAAGGATGTTTATCTTCAAGTGTCTACACATGGTGCACAAGAAAAATGCATGAAATCAAAGCTAATGACAGAGACAGTTAGGAAAAAAATAAATTGAATAGACACTTTAAATTCTGTTGAATATTTCCAGAATTTACTCTGCGAGGTTAACTCAATGCATCCGACAGGTGCTGCAGAGAGAAAGGAGAGGCACATATAGAACACATATTCACCCTCGCTAATGGAGCAGATAATAAAAGCTCTGAGGCAGACAGGCGAAGAGGCAGTGATAAGATGTTTCTTATATTAACATATAAAACAGCAGTAAAGACACTTTCAATCCGAAACTGCAAAAAGCTAGAGTTGGCAAAAAAAAAATACTGCCAACATAAAAGCTTTTGTTTTATTTTTTTGTTCTCTAAGACAAAGTCGTCTCCAAAGATTCAGAGGGATGAAGACCCTGAGTTGTTCTGTTTTATTTCTTGGAACAGATACGTGTGTGTCAGTGTGAACTCAAACAGTTATTGGTGCATTAGCAGAAGCACTTTGCAGACACTTTTGTCTTGAAATGTATACGTGAGGGTCAATGTATGAATTTTTTTAAGGATTATTTTTTAAATGTAACAAACCTGTTGTAATAGTGTAGCAATTACCAACTTCTGTTGTGAAGGAATAAACTGGTTAGTGTGATGAGATATCTATCAGATCACATTAAGCTAGCAGAGAGAAAAAAATTGCCACTTTCTGTAATTCACAGGGGAAAAAATGATTCAGTTTCTCACTTGTTCAAGCACTTTGGCTGGCTGTACAAAAAGTCCAAGCACACACACACACTCACACAGCACACACAGATGTGGTTAATGTTAAACACTTTACTCAGCAAGGCTTGGTGGCTCACTTCATAACTGTTGTGAAAGACGCCACCCATCAAGGGATCAACGGACGTCAGTAAATCCATTACTAAAAATACTTGCCAATCCTTTGGGATTACTACGCTTAGCAAGTGGACACTGTGCATGCCACAAATCTGGAATTAGGCAGAGAAAGGCTGTCAATGGTGCATCAACACCTGATCCACTGTCTAGGCATATGCGTGCCCGGGGCAAAGGTGTCGTTAAGTGTGTCACTTCAACTGACCTGCACCATATGGTACACTGAACTTTGTTCACTTTCTTGAAAAAGGTTGGTAAGAATTAAACTAGTGGGAATGCCACTTAAAAGCTGTAATTTTATAATAAAATGCGTGCTTTAAAAAGACTTTAGCAGTTATGTGCTAGAAATACAGTATGACTGTAAGCTTTGTAAAAATGAAATGCATGCAACAGAAATACAACAGAAAGAATACTGTCACTACAGTTTGACATACCATACCATATAAACTGGATTTGTGTTTGTTTTCTATGTGACCCCCAGTTCACACACACAGCAGGCAATATATGGATCTATTAAGAATAAATACAGTATATCTAATTATTTTTAATTTAAAAGATCTTCAGTTTTTAGAATATTAAACTAGTTTGGAGCATTTTTGTTTTGTTTTCCAACATAATTTATGGTTGATAATAACCCTAAAATCTGTTTTCATAGCCCTTTTCTATTTCTTTGTCTATCATAATTTATTTAATTAGTTTTAGTTCAGAATATGTTGAGCTGCTTTCTTGATGTTTAAGCCAGATAAACAGTAACGTGTGTTGCATAAAGCATGTCATTTCCATATTCTGCTGGATATTCGACATCAGACCAATACAAATATTTATTTGATATGATGTGCAATATAGTTTCAATTATAAATATTTAGTATATTCATGCAACAAAGGCATCACAAGTAAAAACATACTGGACCAAATGCACAAAGCAATTAAAACTGTAAGTATAAGCAGAGATAACCGAGAAAGGGAAAAATAAAATCAAAGCCATTTGAGTATGCTGGGTTGCTAGAGTTGAGTGCACTGCAGCAATCTGACACAGATTGGATCTGGATGGCTGGTACACATACCTGTAGGCCTTATGAGGAGAGTAGGAACAAGTAACCAAGGCAGAGTAGTTCAGGTAATTAACTGAAATGACAAAACAGAGTAGTAAATATAAAAATAAGAATGTCTTATAAAGACATAACTCTGCATTCAGTTCTGTGTTAAAAAGTTTTGAACCTATACAGCTATCCACAGACTGCGAATGCAGAGTTTTCCCATCTATACCATCCATCTCACACAGAAGGAAAACTGAATGAAATCCTGCATACTTACAAATGATATTCACTTTGTGGCAGAAGGTGCAAACATAACAATATGTTATGTTTAATAGGTAAAAATTTTCATAACTACCTAATTTTGTTGCATTTATAGGCACTAAATGATTGTTAATTCATGTTGTATGTTTAAAGGTTGCATGTTGTCAAGAGCTCAGTGATGTAAATCTAACTAAGCTGCAGTAACAGACATTTCAGCATTACAGCATTTGTCCCACTATGACTGATGAAGTCACACCCCACCTACCGCATACTGCTGCTCTACATCAAGCTAATGCATAATGATAATAATGATCCTGCAATTATTTCAATTTTAATTATTGCCACAATTTTATTATTTATAGATTTTTTACATAGTAAGAATATTTTAAAAAATGGTGGTTGACATGTTGGCTTATAGCTCACAATTAAGAAGTAAGTAAGTGTAGCTTCTTTTGGACATTAGAATCGTCCATTTCTATATTTGCATTTCTATCTGTTGCTTTTGGACATTTCACAAATTGGGCAGCTCATTCTGATGATTATAAACCAATAACCGATCATTTTTATCACAGTCATCTTGCTGACTGAGCTTCCTAATGCTCTCATTTGTTTGTACAAGTCAGTTCGCTGATTAAGTCAACCTTGGCCTCAGCTGGTCCCTTTCCAATGCCTCAGTCTCATCCCGGAGGTCCATGATACCCTGATAGTCTCAGCTGGAGACAGACCAAAGCTTTCAATCTTATTACAACACTACCATCTTCCCAGCCCCAATCACGGTTTAATTAAAGTAGTCGGCCATGGGACAAGCGTCCAACGGGGACAAGTGAATTAGTAGTCACGTCTGGCCCAAGAGGTGGAAGATTTGTGTTTTTTAATTTGTGTTAGTTATTAAGCTTGGTCTCTCAGATGTTTCAGTGAGACTACAATAGGTGATTTACAGCATTTACATCCACAGGTTATTATTCAGTGGACAAGAATTTGAATACAATGGAAATGGTAAGACTAGAGTTCATGTATTCCTATGTGACAGGTGTCTGCTAAACCTTAAAACAATTCCTGTTTGTAGGAAATCTGGTTTTACATTTAATGTCTTGCAGAAAATGAAATGAGTCCAAGGAGGCACACAGTGCCACTATCCTGAATTCAAAATCCTGCTCCTCACATACAAGGTCTTAAATAATCAGGCCCCATCTTATCTTAATGACCTTGTAGTACCATATCACCCTATTAGAGCACTTCGCTCTTGCACTGCAGGCCTACTTGCTGTCCCTAGAGTATTTAAAAGTAGAATGGGAGGCAGAGCCTTCAGTTTTCAGGCCCCTCTTCTGTGGAACCAGCTTCCAGTTTGGATTCGGGAGACAGACACTATCTCTACTTTTAAGATTAGGCTTAAAACTTTCCTTTTGCTAAAGCATATAGTTAGGGCTGGACCAGGTGACCCTGAATCCTCCCTTAGTTATGCTGCAATAGACGTGAGCTGCCGGGGATTCCCATGATGCATTGAGTTTTTCCTTCCAGTCACCTTTCTCACTCACTATGTGTTAATAGACCTCTCTGCATCGAATCATATCTGTTATTAATCTGTCTCTCTTCCACAGCATGTCTTTCATCCTGTTTTCCTTCTTTCACCCCAACCGGTCTCAGCAGATGGCCGCCCCTCCTGAGCCTGGTTCTGCCGGAGGTTTCTTCCTGTTAAAGGGAGTTTTTCCTTCCCACTGTCGCCAAAGTGCTTGCTCATAGGGGGTCATATGATTGTTGGGTTTTTCTCTGTATTTATTATTGTGCTATCTACTGTACAATATAAAGCGCCTTGAGGCGACTTTTGTTGTGATTTGGCGCTATATAAATAAAATTGAATTGAATTGAATTGAATTGAATTGAATTGAATTGAATTGAATTGAATTGAATTGAATTAAATTGAATTGAATTGAATTGAATTGAACTGAATTGAATTATCCTGCAGAGGGGTGATGCTGTTGTTGGCAAAAGCAATGACTGACAGTGCAGGGGTATGTAAGGTTTCATATCTATCAGTGTAAAACTGGATGTAATCTTAGACACACAATGCAATTTCAAAAAGGCCATTGAGACAATCAGAAGAATCACAAACACATTTTACAATGTAGGAAGCGGGTTATTAAGTACGCAATTCTCTGGATATTCATCATAATATTATGAAGCTGGATTAGATCCCACTAGGATCAGATTAAACTCGCGGCTTAAACTGCAACATACTGTATGTTAAAGTGTTTAATACAAATTTCCATACGAGGATGGAAATCTCACTATTGATCTGTTCATATTCAATATGTGTGACTTTTATTTTTTACCTAAACATGATTAGATGTGTAAAGAAAAGTCAAATAAAATTTCTGAATAATTTGTTTTTCTAATTTTTGACATTTTTACCCCGCTCACCACTTCTCCTCTGGCTGAATTATGGGACAGATTTGGATGCAGGATGACGCTGTGAATTAATCATGAGGTTTGGACAAACCCAAACAAAGGTTTACTCCCAGATGAATGTGTTCCTCCGTGATCCACGTTCTCCACCCGCTAAAGTTATTTGTGTTGTATTTATTCTCTGACATGTGAATGGGCCATCTGTGATTTGCACTTGTTCAATATCAGTATTACTTTAAGCCATAAATCTTATGCAACATTTTTCTCTAGCAGTACCCCTCCCTGTCCCATTAACTGTGTAGTTACACAAGCGTTGTGTAGTAGAAACAGTTGGCATGCCAGCTAATCCAATCCAACACTAACCCAGCTGAGAGAGAAAATGAACAAAAAATTAAGGGATGTCTGTTTCAATTATGATAACATTTGGATCATTGCATAATAATCCACTACCAAACATGCAAAATATCTGAGCTAATGTCCTCTAGTGATATACACAGCCAGCTGTGAGATTTTTTGTTTTGTTTTTTTGTATTGACAGGAAAAGAGTGGCTGCGTGGGTTCAGCTTGGGTATACGATGCCACATTGTGTAAAAAAGTACAGTTTCAGGTGATACGAAATGCTTCTGACAACCACACTTAATTGGACAGCAGTGGCTCAGGCCGTAGAGCAAGAGGTCTGTCACTTGGAGGGTTGTTGGTTCAAGCCCTGGCTCCTCTAGGTGCCAAAAGCACAAAGTACTGTGTGCATGTAGAAAGCTTAGTTAGAGTGCTATCTATGTAATTGTCCAATAAGTTATTTAAAAAATGTCAACCAAGTTTATATAAAATTTAAAAAGGTCAAAAATGTATTTTTCCTTCAGAAAAACAAACATTTTCTCAATAGAGTATATTCTATTCAGCAAAATTTTACATTCAAAATCTTAATTACACTCAATCAAATCAAAGGTAACAGAAGATGGATACACAGTGTTCATATAGAGATGGACATGGTCATCAACAATACTCAGGTAGGCTAAATGAGTTTTAAGAATGCTCATGTGGTAAGGTACCCAAAAAGTGCCAAGAAAATATAGCCTGCACCATAACTCGAGCACCCTGAACCTGGATGGATCCACGGATTCGTGTTGTTTACACCAAATTCTGACTCTACCATCTGAATGTCATTAGAAATTTAGACTGCTTAAATCAAGTAACATTTTTCCAATCTTCTTTTGTATGAATTTGGTGACCCTTTAGTGGTGCTCTGCTGCTGTAGCCCACCTGCTTCAAGATTTGATGTGTCGTTCTTAGAGAGCTGCTCTTCCTGTTTATTGACTTGAATCAACCATTCTCCTCTGACCTCTGGCTCCAACAAGACATTTTTGCCCAGAGAACAAGTGCTCACTATGTGTGTATTTTGGGTTATTAATATCAGCACCTTCATGTATAAGTCCAGTTTTTCTAGTTGGCTTTTTAAAGTTAGAGGTACTTTAATTGATTTATGTTCTTTTGGGTAGTCAACAGTGCCTCTGTTTAGGCTACTGGGTTAACATACTCAAGTGCAGGACTCAACAGGAGGTTGAATAACTCAAAAACAATCTCAGGGTGAAAACTATATCTAAAGCCAAGTCCAAGAGAGAATCCTGAGTAGGAAGAACAAATCCAAAGCCGAAAATCAGAGTAAGAATCAGAGAAAGCAAAGAACACAAAGAGATTAAAACAGATGGAAAGGACTATTCGTACACATAGGGTAATCAGGGAAGTGGAGACAGCTTGGGGATATGAGACACAGGTACAAGCAAAAAAACCAAAACGATATTTACAGTTAGATACAGGAGACAAATTTCAAAGTAAAACAGGAAATACCCCCCCAAAAAATCCCAACAAAAATAGAAAGATGAGAGAACGTACACTGAATGCAACACAGAGGCACACTGCCTTGATAACCTTCTAATGTGACCATAAGCTTTCTGAACAGTAACAGTAGCAGTTTAGTAACTTTAACCTAAACCATGATTTCCCATGAATCTAAAAAACTGTATTACCAGTTAATACCATCAGAAGCTTGTTTTATTTTATGTTAATGGTAATTAATGTTCCTGGTATACTGAACAATGCCATTGGGGACTGGAGCCATGTTAAAATAGCTTTAATGCATTTATAGCATGACCAGTGTATAATGGCCAGTGTCTCATAACCAGTCATTCTTACACTTACAGGAGTACCTTTTTTCTAAGAGTTCTGCACCCTTTCAAAATGTGCATAAATGGACACACACACACGTACACATATGTACACAGTACCTGAGTGTAAATATGCAAATAAATGGATGTGTTTATGTGCCCATCTGTTTGTGTGTGTATTCTAAAATATCTCTTATTCTTAGACCTATTGATAGTGTGGAAATGAAGAAAATCTCATTTCATGCTGTGAGTCTGACATGAAAATCACAGCACTAGATTTTCCCATGCATAAGGCGAAATTTTATCCTTCACAAAATATCCTGACTCTTAGCAGTAATGTCTAAACAGCGTTTCCATGGCAGATGGTTTGTGTGACAGGCTGTCCTGCAATTATGCCATTAAGGGGGAAGCCACTCCCTGTGCTCTCTCACTCTTTCTGCTTCTCTTCATCCACACTCCCAAGCGAGCAACCTATAAAACCGCAACTACTCACTATTTCCTTTTATTAATTAATAACTCAGTTATTCTTTTGATCAATTATTTAATGATTCAGTCTTAACAATGTCAGAAAAAGTGACAAAACATGAACATTTTCCAGACTTGATACCTTGCTTTGCAAATAATAAAGAAATGTATCATAAATTTGGATGTAAAAAAGCAACAACAAAAAAAAAAAGCAAATTCCGATTAAAGTACGATTAGCTGATCAGAATTCCTTTTAACTTGTTGGCTGCTTCTGTAGTTTCTGTATTGCTCCCGTTCAATTTCCCATCTACTTTCTCCAGCCTCCAGTCTTTACCATCCTTCACAACAATTATTTCTGCACTTTATTCTATTATTTTCCCACTGCAATGTAATTCCAGTACTCAGACTCACAGCCTTTCTTTGGTCCATCTTCTTTCTTGGTCTATTCCTCATCCTATCTTTACCTGCAATCCTTGAGATTTATTCTGGATAGAGACCTAATTCTAGGAGATTTACGCAGTGATTCCATTATACATGTTCGGTCAACCACGGTTGGCATAATTAGAGAAAACACCCTTTGGAAACAGCATCAGTGGAACAGTTGGTCATCTCTTAATTTACACAACATGTCAGAATGCGCTCATTAATTCAGACGTTACCTGATTAACTACGGAATTCTCCTACATGGAACAGAGCATCTCCTTGTGGTGCATATAAAAGTTTCTACGCAGCCTATACGTCAAGTTTGGAAATAAAGCAAACTGCAGCAGGTAGTTACAGGAAATGTTGGATCCGATCTGCAACACCTTAAAAACTGCGATATCCACAAGATGTTTAACTTGTAGTTTAATGTGGCCGGTGGCACCCTCTTTACAATCTGTTTCATCCAGTTGGCTTCTATTGTAACTTCTCAGCAGGAAGCAAACCAGGTGCCAGGCGAACCATAGGAAGTACCCAATGTATATCGGTTTATTAAGAAATAAAATAATAAAATCAGCCCTCATTAACTTGTCATGCGTGTGTTTTTTCTTCTATAGCAGCGGCTTCCCCCTGCCGTGTGTGAAACTGTTGGCAAAGGAGGGGACTGGAGACGGAGGAGGGGGGTATCGTCAGCCACATTATGTAAATAAGGTGCAGGAGCATGTGCCAGTTAAACCGCAGTGTCGTGCGAAGTGAGATGAGGCACAGGCTTTGGACGGCAGAAGCCGGGGGCCGTCGGTAGATGGCGGTAACCCAAGAAACCTGATCCACCGGGTTCTCGGCCACTCTGTCTCAGTTTGCAGCACTCGCGTTGAAGGCAGAGGAGCCGAACAGTTTGAAGGACATCAAAAGAAACAGGAGAGCTCGCGGCGCGTCCTCTCTCCCCCCCCCTCTCTCTCTCTCGAGCCGGAGACGGAACGCGTAGTCTCAGAGAGAAAACAGAAGAAACCCCCCCAAAAAACAGAAAACGGGAAAACTAAGAGCGCCATGGAAGACAAATCTAATTCGTTCTCCAGCAACAAGGAGGAGAAGGCGGATGGGAATAATGTTTTTCAGAGGCAAGACTCGATACAGAAAAATAACACGGGGAGCCAGAACCTGAAGGACCATGGCAACTCAGTGGGCTTCAAGGGGGAGCGGGAAGAGACCATGGTTGGTTTTGATGATCTGGAGGGGGCGTCCAGGCAATATGGTTTTATGCAGAGGCAATTTGGGGCCATGATGCAGCCCGGAGTCAATAAGTTCTCCTTGCGTATGTTCGGCAGCCAGAAAGCTGTGGAGAAAGAGCAAGAAAGGGTTCAGACGGCCGGATACTGGATCATTCATCCATATAGCGATTTTAGGTAAGGGCTGGAATAGACACCTGCTCAAACCCCCTCCCCCTCCCCTTTATTTTATCCACCCTCACTGTCACCCTAAGGTCTGCAAGCTATAGCCTCCACTTGTTATCGGCACTCTCTCACACACAACCTGGCCCAAAGCGCATACGCTAATCTACCTCTGTCTTTAGGCAATCAGGCTTCCGCTAGTCGGGGAGGGGAGGGGTGCTTCTGTCAAAATGTGCTCAGTGATTGTGTGTGTGTGTGTGTCTTTCATTGCGGCATTTTTAGTGTTATTATTATTATAAGAGAAAAGGGAGGGACGCATTAAGGCTAAAGGTGTTTCAGTGAAACGTCCTTGGGTAAAGGATGGTGAATGTCATGATTGGAGAACACACACAGAGCTCAGCCCTCCTGACTGCTTCACACCAGCGGCGCAGTGGCAGCTTCTCATTGCGACACATTCCCTGCTCGTATAGGGGCGACCGTACCTGGACACAACGTGACAATGCCATTGCACCATCGGCGGTTGTAAACATTTCTTTGTAGGCGGATGTGAGCCGATGGGCCTGCGTGCAGAAAGGGAAAAAATGCACAGAATGCGGTAAAATCGTGCAGGGAGACGATTAAGGAGAAGATGGCCGTGTTTTGAATTAATTAGTAACAAAAAAACCTGATCATTGAGTCTTATCAGAGAGTTTTTACATGCATTTTTTTAAGCTGACTTGAATGAGGAAATGTGATGGAATGTGTTTGTTTCAAAGGAACCGCAGAAGGATCGTGCCACACTTCCTTCCTCGGCACCCACTAAATGTCATAGTGGTTGATCATTTGGATTTGGTCTTTGGTTTGTCTGATTTATTTATTTTTCCTCTCAGCTGCACCAGCTCTCTGGCTTTATTGCAGCAGAGAGTTTGAGTTTCAGACCAGCTGCCTCCAATTTGCTTACATTTCCATACACAGTAAACAAATGAATCCAGGTAAAGGCGGTACGGGCTCACCCCCCACCCTCCTCTCTCTCTCTCTCTCTCTCACACACACACACACACACACACACACACACACACACACACACACACACACACACACACACACACACACACACACACACACACTCACGAGCTGCATGTTTACAGTTCACCTCTTCACCAATTAAGCATCTCATCTGGTCCAGCCTCTGCACCAGTGTCACCTGGCACAGCTTGGTGGTGACAGTCATCCCCGTTTTCCGTTGTCGCAACATGTAACGTGTCGGGGCACGTTGTCCCCCCCCCCCCCACCCTTCGGCTCCCAGTGCCTTCAGCTTAGAGCTGTCCATGGTCCTGAACTTAGAGCAGGCTAGAAAAATGCAGCACTCCCTTTTTCTGCAAGGCTTTCTTTTGCTGCGGATTTTTTTTTTTTTTTTTATGGCAGGTGATTTCTTATTTTAAAAAAGGTAAAAGGTTACATTTCCTGCTGGGTTATTTAGCTACATACATTTGTTGTGATTAATGAGATACCACATGGTACTCATGGTAGCGCTAAACTCTATAAATCTTCATGCCCCACCCCTTCCAAGATCCCCCCCGCCCTTTCCATGCATAAGAATAAAGATAACTAGGCTATCATCGCCTCAGCCACACAAAGACACACTCATATGTGCTTGCCCCTCTGCAGACACAGATGGACAATGATGGTAGGCAAGGATTAGCACAACACAACAGTCAACGAGCTTAACAGACTCTGAAAACAATTATGTAAGAAGATTGACCCCCTCCAAAAGATAGCCAAAGGGTATGACCACAGCAGTTCAGTGAAATGGATACCTGTTCCACAGCTATTAGTGAGTCAAGAGATTAATTAGTGGTCCCAAAGTGAATGGGCTGCATTTGTTATATTTGAGGAATTTCAAAAAATACAGTGGGGGATTACAATGAAAATCAGCAGGAAAAAAAAGGCTCTGTAATGAGAACATATGTGTGATTGCTCAAGCAGACTGGGCCTTCTTCTTTCTGCAGTATTAGAAAATGTTTCTCTCACTCACGCTGGCAGAGGCACCCTAAGGTTACTTCCTCATGACATTTTCCAGAGGGTTGTTTTTCAGAAGACGCTCTTGTCCTCCAGACAGTGCAATGAAACGACCCCCTTCTATGCTGCTGAGATCGCCTCCTGGCTTGAAAGTGCTACCTTGAGGTTTTCATCCCAGTTTGTGCTTGCGCACAAATGATGGAAGAGACAAGGCTGCTTCTTTGTTGCACGTGGCTCCACGTACTATTTCTTTTCTTTCATTTTTTTATTCTTTTTGCTAGGAAGTCTTTGCCACTTGTTCATTAATCTTATACTGGTATATACTCTTATCTTAAAGTTATGTGAGCAAAAACAGAAGACACAAAACACTATCTTTAATGAAAAGCATTACGTAAGTACAGACCATGAATGACACCAAGCATTCACACGGGCTTTATATTGCTTTGTCGAGTGTTGAAACTCAATATTCAACATATTCTTTGTACACAGTAGCTGCTTAAAGATTTATGGCAGGTTAGTAATATTCATTATTAATAGATTTTTGAGAGGGCCCATGCACGGCCTCGTGCACCTCTGGTTTTGCTAAAGGTGGCTTTGTCATGCTCCATATGCTGTTGTTCAAAGACGCTGTGCAGGTTTTAAGCCTTTTCAAAGTAAATTCTCATGTTGCAGTTCTTTTAATTAACAGAACGTAATTGTAGAGTCAATTGTGTTTCTTTCAGATAGTGTGTACTCTAAAACCTGCATTCTTCTGAGTGGTTAGAGGCAGAAATTTAACAGTGTAGCTTTACTACCCCTAATTTATTCCTACAACAACAGCCTTATTAAAAAGAAGAAAGAGGCGAGTAAAGCTAGTTTCAAGTATTTAATCAAGCTTGAACAAATCTTTTCCCACATGTTCTGTTTTACTCATCTCGTCATTCGTAGATGACTCTGACATCCTTTTTTTTTTTAAACCAAAGTCTTTCTGTTTTTCTCTCTGAGCATGTGTCGTGCTGTACCACGGTGTACCTGTTACATTGTAGACTGGATTGGGCCGGGTTGTGCTGAGTAGGATCATGTGGACTTCATTGTGTTGCTTGGCAGGAGTGGGTCTGGCATTGATCATGATGGATCACTTGTTGTAAGAAGGAAACCTACAAGACAAAATGTGCCGGCTTGATTCGAAGCAGATTTTTTTTTACTTTCTTGTGATTAATCTGCCTCAGCTGGATTATTAGAGGCTCACTGCTTCCCCTTTTGGGGTTCTGTAGCTTCCAGCTCTTGTTATAAGTGGAGCATATTGTCTCAAAGTATTTTTTCTTCGATACACTCAAATCGCATACGCTTTTTTTCTAGTTCATGCTGCGTGAATACATCCGGCAGAGTGACCAGAGTGCCACAGTTTCTCCGTTGCTGCAGAGCCTACAGTGTTTGGGAAATGTCTCCCATTTTAAACAGTCACAACAGCAGCGTGTTATAGCATTCAGACCAAGTTTTTTTAAATTGATTGTAAACTCGGGATAAAAGATGATTAGCAGAGTGCACATTTCATCTGGATGTGAATCCATAGCTGGGACGGGGCTTGAGTGCTGAAATGGGCTGGAAGGGGAGGCTGTACTCTGACAGCACCGGGTGAATGTGGAAGTAGAGTACTTTAGCTGGGGCCCGAATGCATTGCTAGTGTTGGTGCTGCAGTTACAGTTAAGTGCACTGCGCTCGGTTACTGGTTTAGCTGGGGTGCTTTCTTAGAAGTGGCACATTAGGCCAAAAGCTTAAGCTTAATGCAGTATCAGAGCTGCCTCTGTGACTAGGTCAGTAAAACAAAAGAGCCCACCTGCACTGGTCTTACCATAAATAAAAAAACTGTTTTTGGCATTTAAACTTCCAAATTAGTATTTTCATTATTTCAATCTGATAACTTAACCTAAAATGAGTAGTTTATTACAGAAGCAGAATACAGTTAGACTTTGGTACCTATGCCCCTGGGAGTGATCTGAGGCACATAGAGGAGGATGGTGGGGTGGTAGAGGGGCTAGCACACCATGCTGTGTGGGCCAATGCACTGATGCGTCAAAGGGAGAGTTTTGAAGTTACATACTCTGTTGTTTTTGACTTTGGTATGTGATGAGTTACATGTAAACTCTAGTAGCATTGGGGTTTCACTCCATTTGACAGATTTCTTGTATTCTTCTTCCTGATGACAAATATTTCAAGGTTGCTTAATGTAAATCTTGAACTCACATTTTTGTGTATTATTTATTATTTAACTATTTTTGCTCTACCGTTGTTCCCTTTTTTTAACTATAAATATGTTTGTGTTCATTGATTTTCTATCATCCTTGATCCCCTTAGATTAAAGTTGAAAAAGATTAGTCATGGTAGCCTCTTCTGTAAAACTGAAATATAAACAATTACAAGAAGAAAAAAGTCACACACAGCATGACATATCGGGTCAATAAGCTTCAGCTTATTGAAAGGTTGATACAATGGCACACGTGCTAAAAACTATAAAAGCACAGCTTTTGTATGTTTTTTTTTTTAATGCGCTCTTATGACTCATAATGCTATAGCTCGGTCCTCGTGCGCATTGTACTTGTTGCGTAACTTTGTTGTTATTGTGCTGACCTGAGAGGACTCAGTTTGCATCATGGGTTAGCATGAACTCAACGAGCTCAGCAGTTCAATATCTGCTGGGGTAAAAATACCTATTGTGGACCTTATCAGCCACCTCAATGTTTAGTTGAAGTGAAGACAGTTATCAGACATATGATCTGTGGGTATTTATAAAGCCAAGGGCTCGGCTTAATTTATTGAAACAGATCCATTACTGGGTGGCAAGTCTGCCAGACAGGCATCCGGCCAGCCAGTTCATTTCTACCTTCAACAACAACGTGATGGTCAGCAAGGCAGAGCAAAGGCAGGCAGTCAGGGTGCGGGGATAACGTCAGTGGAGAGTTTTTAGAGTGAGATAGGATTGCTGAAAGCATCTATTTTCATTCATGGTTGTCTGGCCTTTACTCGGGGCCCAGAACACTTTGTGAAAAGAGCAGGGTGCTGATGAATTACTTCTGGCTCTGTTCATCGAAAGGCAGAGGGCAGGGACATTAACACAGCCAGGAAGGATGGAGAGGGTCTCAGTCTAAAGGGCCCTTAATACATATAGTAATCGATAGCAGTACATTACTGGATGTCCTTGAATCGTAATTAACTTTGAGCCAGAGAGTTTTGGTACGAACTCAAGTATATACTTCTCGGAGCGAGATCTTAAGCTTGCATGTAAGAGCCTTTCCAGATCTGAGCTGAAAGATTATCTAATATTGTCGGCTGTTTAGATACTTGGGAAACATGTTGCATGTTATCTGCTGATAGCAGAAGTGGCAGCGTAAGATCTATCAGGCTGTATACCTCTGCAGGCTGAAGCACTGGCTAGGCTGCAGTGAAGAGTTTCACAGGCAGTGACTGATGTCAGAAGGTGGCTACTGCTGACTTTTATAATCCCCTTACCTCTCTGCTTCCCACATGAAGTTGGAGTTGGAGCAAACTGGCGTTATAGCTATCGTAATGAAACTTGTTTCACACTTTCCCTCCTTTCCCTCAGAATGAATTGAGTTATCGCTGATATGTAACCTTTTAAATGTTCTAATAAAAGAAGGGGATGTAGCTTCGTGCTCTTGAAGCTTATCCCATTTGTAGGCAGCAGAGTATTTGAGCAAGTTCAGATTGAATAAGAGGCCCAGCTAATGTTAGAAAGTCATGTGACCTGACATGGTAAATACTGTATTTAAATGTCAGAAGAGAGCAGAGTAATCGGGCATTTTTTAAAGCAGAGCTTTATAAATCAACATTGTGCAGTGCTGCTCTTTTCTGGGACTGTTCTACCTTTTCATAAGACATGCAGTGACAGAGTGAACAGTCACCTCTGACCGTATGCTATGCACTGGGATAAACAGAATTATACATATAAACAATATCGGCAGAAGAAGCAGAAAAGAAGCATGATTTCTTTTTCCCTGTGGACTTCAGTTTTGTGGCTACAGCATGTTTTATCCCTTGCATTACTCATTTGTTTCGGTTTTTCCACAGGTTCTACTGGGACTTGATAATGCTCATCATGATGATGGGGAATCTAATCATCATTCCTGTGGGAATAACCTTCTTCTCAGAGCAGACTACAACCACCTGGCTGGTCTTCAACGTGGCTTCGGACACCATCTTCCTGGTGGACCTGGTCATGAACTTCAGAACGGGGATCGTCAATGAGGAGAGCTCAGAGATCATCCTCGATCCCAAAGTCATCAAGATGAATTACCTGAAGAGCTGGTTCGTCGTGGACTTCCTTTCCTCCATTCCAGTGGATTATATATTTTTGATAGTGGAGAAAGGCTTTGACTCAGAGGTATATAAAACAGCCCGCGCCCTGCGAATCGTCCGCTTCACCAAGATCCTCAGTCTTCTGCGTCTGCTAAGACTGTCCCGACTCATCAGATACATACATCAGTGGGAGGAGGTGCGTATATATTTGTCTTTGTCACATAAATAAACAAAGTTGTGCGGTCTCTTACTGTGATTGGGTGGGGTCCTTGCTTGGGATTAGTCAGGAGACTTACCTTATCTGTAGGTAACTAGTGTAATCAGTTTCAGTTCAATGATGGGTGAAATTAATTTGAAATCTGAAATCAGAGCAGATCCTCTCAATAGGAGAAAAATACTGCACGTCAACCAGGTAAGGAAATCCCAAACAGCTGATTCTGTTCATCTGGATGTAGCGTTTTCAGTGGTGAAGCGTGACCAGAGACTGAAGAAGGTGGATGAGTGATGAAGTGTTTCGCCACTGAAATCGCTACGTCCAAATGAACAGAATCAACGTTTTGGGAACACATTTAACAGTTTACCATTCCAGTGTTCTCCAGTGTAAAAAGATGAATCTGAGGCATAGTGAGCAACCTTCTTAATAGTTTAACTGTAGTGGATTTTGTGTAAATATCACAAGGTTATACCCAAAGGATATCACAGAGAGTGATGCATTACTTACCCACTATTGAGTCACTGCATGTCTCACACTTTTTCCAACCTGAATCCAGTGTTCTCATCCTTCTCCTAAGGACTAAGTAACTACACATCATCATGACCCTATCATTTCAGCTAGTGGATCCAGTTTAGATATCATAGAAAGTCATTACCGTGTGTACGATTTCATAGTTAAAATGTAAATAGGTGAACATAACGCTGTCATTTTTAATCAACTTGACTCTCTCTTATTTTAAATGTCCTTGCAGCAAAGCGTCAGGGACACGTTCCTCCATTATTGTTATACTTGCTGTTAGTCACGCTGTTTTAGATTGTTTGATATGCACGGAGTGTATTAAAAATATATCAGCAGCAAGAGGAGTGCAACAAGGCATAATGTGCTATGTGCATGGACTGTATATAAAAGATGGATGCAGCCTCCAGGTTTGAAAAGTGGAATTTGTATGAAAGTATACGGGAAGGTTATAGGGAGTAGATGACGCTGCTGGTTCATGTGTCATTTAACAGCTCAGTAAGCCCATTCTTAATTAATCTAGTGCCTCATTTGCTAGCTTCAGTCCATCTTTATTCTACAGTATTGTGCTTATTTTGTAATTTATGGTTAAATTATGTAAGATATACCTGCAGGTGGGGCTACCTTGTGCCTTACACATTTGCCACTATATTATATGAGCATCCAACATTCTTGGTTTGTCATTTGGAGAAATCAAGAAATCATTACATTTGGTTTAAAGTGAACAAAACAAACAAACCAAAAATACTTAACTACTTACCAAAAGTAGTTAACAAAACTGGAATCTGTAAACCAGAGATGATAAACTCATTTTTCATTGTGGGCCACATACTGCCCAGTTTGAGCCTTAGAGTGCCAGAGCAGTGACTATCCCCCATCTGTCAGTGCAAAGATGTTTAACTACACAGCCCTGAGATATGTTAATATAAGACAAAGAATTCAATTTTAACAGCACATTTCGGTTTTTCCTCGTGATAAAGAAATGCTGCTGTAGCAAATAAAAGAAATGTGTCAGCCACATTCTTTGGGCTTAAGTTGTAAGAAATACAAGCGTCAAGTTACAGAAAATGTTCTGGTAGCTCGTTGCCCAGACTGCTCTGTAATTATAAAACAGAGAGTTTAATTGTTTAATTCACAGAAATTCCTTTTTTTTAACTGCATTAATAAAATGCATAAAATTCTGTAACAGAAAGTGAAAAAACAGGAACTTTTGTGTTATTAATTACTTTGGTGTAGTATCTATATCCATGGGGGAGGTCTTTATCTGAGGGAAAGCTGTAAAACTAATGAATAAATACAGTTAGAAGTCCAAAACTGATCCTGCCCTTCACATTTCCAAAGCTGTCCAGTGGGCCGGATTAGAGTCTTTGCGTGTCCAATTCTGGCCCGCAGGCTATATATTTTACACCCCTGCTATAAACCAATCGATGACATCACGGTGGCCACATCTGGCTTTTATATAAAAGCTGCTGTTGTGCCCGTGTAAACATAAGCTCCAGTCAGAACTGTGCCTGATTCCTGGTACCCATACTACGGATCAGTGAACTTTTATAATACAGAAAAAGATCATCTTTCTGCTTAAGTACCAGCGAGGCAGCTGACTTTTACAGTGTTTATGGTAGCTTATAGCTTTCTGTCAGTGTGTGCTTTAAACATTTTTTATTATCCTTACTGCGTAATGTGGCATTTGAAAAACAAAACCATTATTCATGCTTCAGTAAAGCATTATTAAAGCTTTGCTGAATACGGTTCAGGATTCTCACACACACATACAAGCACACATACGTCACACAACATACACTGAAAGTGAGCGCACTATAGATGGTGGTTGCTTGGTGTTATTTTCCTGGTATGCACACTATGTGGGAAGCTGATTGTGAGGTTCAGCATAGTTTGCAGACTTGTATACATTGGGAGGATGAGACAACGTTGGACCAGGATAGATGCACAAATATTCAGTGCTGCAAGGTTAATGAGAATCTGCAGTGAGGATGCAGGCAGCCAGTGCAGTACAAAGTACACAGGGATGTGTCATAATGCCTGGCTGCAACAGCAGAGCTTACAGGCCTGCGCTACTCTCAGTTCATCTCTCTCACGTCATTCGTCTTTGCCTCCAATCATTCCGCTGCTTATCAAACTCCGTGGCTCCTTCTTTCCCTCTGGTTCGCCCCCTTCCCCCCAGTTTTCTCACCCTCTCACTCGCACAGCATGTCCTCCTTTGGCATGTTGTCTTTCTTTAAGACATGTCCAACCCCTGTGCACTTAAGAAGATAGTTTAGTATAGAAGCTTGCATCAATTTACTTATTTCACTGTAACCATATTAAACGAGCACACCGAATAATAAAACAACGGTGAATCAGACACATCCACTGGAGATGCGAGAGGGAAGAAAAGGCACTCGGTGGAAACATTCCAAGCTGTCGTAACATGTTAGGTGTGGGATGCAGGATTAGAGCTTTAATGGAGGGACGAATGTAGTCTCCTGCCATTGCAAAGATTTTCAAGCTGTGAACCTTCGTTACATCAGCCATGGGATGGACCCAACTAGTTATTCAGTCAGTTTCTACAATAAGTCATCCTCCAAACTGTACGTCCATCCGTCACTCCTTCATCTGGTGTTTGCTCCCTTCCGCCCTCTTCACTCTGTCACCATCTTCTCCCTCCATCTGTGGAGTAAAGGAGGCTGTTATTGCACCAGTGCGGGCTGGCCATTCAGTCTTTTTTCATTTTTCCATCTCTGCTAATATCCTAGTCACGGTCTCTATCAGAGAAAACCTATTCTTATTCTTTAGGGTTGTTACACTCCTAAAATCTTCATTTTTAGTTCACAAGAGCAGAATTTTCCCATTTAGCGTGATCGATACTGAAACTGTATCTAATATATAAAAAATGAGTCACCTGCAGGTATGTTTGAATGATTTAGCTATGAAATTTGTCAGTAAATACTCCACTTTCCTTTATTAAAAGTGCTTGTGGCAAGAAGGATCCTGTTACAGGCAGTTTTGCTGGGGAGTGGATATTGGGTATTATGGTTGCAGTAAAACAGTTGAACAGCTACAGTATTAGGACCCAGTCAGGACCTGACGTGCCTTATTTAACAACTCGCACAACTGCCAGTCATTAGAAAGACATTATAAACTCCACTTCGATGACTCTGCCTGTGCCAATTTGGAAATGTAATAAAGATGGAAGGAAAATGTATGCAGTGAAAAAAAAATACCATTACTAGTTTTTTATGGCAACAGATATTAAGACTTGCGCAGTGCTTGGTGGCTGAAAAGACGTCTACTTGTACAAGAGTGCATGCTGCTGTTTGTACTGTATCCAGTTGTCTGGTTCTCTGTGTGTTTTCTAAATCATTCATCATGTGCGTGTGCAAACATAATTATTGCAATGTGCAGTACTTAGGGAAATTGCAGTGTACAGTGTGAAGGTCACGTAGAGCAGTAAATTCTGTGTGCTCAAACAATCTGAGTGGGGACCAACCGAGGGGAAGCTTGTGCACTTTTTACACATATGAAAGTAACTACTGATTTTTCATACATTCACATCAGCAGTGTTGGTCAAGTTACTTGAAAATAGGAATTAGTTACTAATTACTGATTACTTTCACATTACTTTATTGATTACTTATTTTCAAAATGAATTAGTTATTTTATTACCTAGTTACTTTTAAAAGCTTTAACTTTAACTTTATCTTTATGCAAATTGCATCAAGCAGTCCTGTTTAGCAGGAGTGGGGCCGGTGGAGGTTTCCCCGGTTCCGCAGCGGTCATGTCAGTAGGGGGGGGGATCCAGGGGACTTCTATGTGAATGTCACATTCCCGTGGCAGCGTGCTCGGTGCTCGTTAAGATTTGAAGTTTAATTTTCCGCTGTAGAAAGAAGTTTTCTTGCCACGCAGAGTGTACAGTGGACACGAATGCTTTTGTCACTTTCTACACAATCAAACTCAAAGTAATGTCAGTACTTCCAAGCTTTAAATGCTGCATGGTCGTACTCTCTCCTGCACTCCATATTATCCACCGTTGATATACACACGTCTGTTGCTGCCACGGACGTCACACGCTCGTACGTCCTTGTCATGAGACACTCTCATAAAATCACGGTTTAGCAACGCAGTAACGCAGCATCCTTACTGGAAAGTAACAGTAATCTAATTACTTTTTTGCAATAGTAATCTCTTACTATACTTGTTACTTGAAAAAAGTAATCGGATCACAGTAACGCATTACTGCCCATATCTGCTCATAAGTGCTAAAAAGTGCAGAGCTAAAAATGTAACTTTCTGCTCTTCTTTTCTCCACGTGCCTAAATGCACTGAGGCGCTGCCACGTGATTGGTTGATTCAGCACTGTGCCATTCACGATGTTAAGAAATCCTACAGCTCATTATTTCCCATAAACAGAGGATTGGGAAAACAAAAAGTCATCTAGCTTACCTCTCAACTATAGCGCCTCATTAGGGAATTATGTGTAATTATTAAGAATTTAACAACTGAGAAAAATAATGAGAAGAGTTATCTGGTTATTTTACACCTAATTTCACATGATTTTTTTTGTTTTAACTTTCAAGGGCATTTTGCCCCCTGCTCCTATTCATTTCTAACCCTGCTTCTCTTATGTTTCTCTTATTATTTCATGCCCTCACAGACACAGAGCTAATTATCCCAATGACCTTAAAGTCACAGTCGTGTTTTTTTTGTTTTTTGCTCTCTCAGAATGTTGGCACCTTTGGATATGTGCTAATGCCAGGCAGATCTTAATGACGTGTATTACAGGGAAACAATTTATATACTATCCTATTCAATGCTGATTTTAGTTTGTTTTATTTAATGAAAATGCAAAAGGATAACATTTTTAAACTGCTGTAGAAAATCCCCAGAGCTCCCAGTGCCACATCTGGCTTATCACAGTCACCAGGCCTCCCGCCAGATCCCAGCTCAAGCAGGAGGGCTCAGGTTGGGCTTGTGGCAACATACCATCCCCCAAGGGGGACTGTACCCTTTTTGAGGGTACCAGACAAAAAAACCAAAAACAAAACAACAAAAAAAAGCCCCAAACATCTGTCATACAATATTTATTGTTTATTGTACCTTTAAAATAGATTAAAAAACTGTTAAGATAAGATAAGATAACCTTTATTAGTCCCACATGTGGGAAATTTGTTGGTCGTATTATGAAAACAGAGCTGCCACTACTCCCGTTGCTGTTATGTGGTCTAAGATATTAAATAACCATTACATCTGTGGTTAAATATGCTTCAGTTTTTAGCATAAACCCCCACTTGTATGTGTTTTATTTGTCATCCCTTTTGCTGCCCTCTTTGGCCAGGTCTCTCTTGGAAAAGAGATTTTAATCTCAGTGATACTTTTTACCTGGATAAGTAAAGGATGGGTCGTGGTGTACGGTACAGTGGAGTTTATATAGTCGTAAGTATGTTTTCAGTACTTGCTGGTAATGCATCTAGATTGCTACTGTTGACACCAGCTTTTCTTCGTGTGTGCTGAGCATCCACATATGTCGTGACCAGCGTTGACTTTGCTGCCCTGAGCTGCCTTCAAGCCTCTCTCTCCTCTTCTGTTACTTTGATCTGTTGGCTGATTTCATGCATGTGATAGTTCAGTTTTCAAAGGTGGCGTCAAAGTGCTGAGACACTAACCAGCTGCTTGTAGGAAGCGTCACCTCCCATGTGCACCTTCACTTTGTCAGCACTGGAGTCACAGACGAATAGTACAACCTGTTTCTGTTACCGAATAAGTCAAATTGTCCTTTTATTTCCCTTCTAAAAACATTTAACCTGGTATTATTAATAATGCACTTTATCTGCAAACACTGCTGGTTCAGGCTTTTTAGTTGCATACTTTAAAAACAAAAACATGTACAGTAGTATCTGCTACAGATGACTGCAGAACGTGATGCAAGTGATCTGATTAATTAGAATCTGCCTGTAGGGATCTGTCGTCCTAAGCAAAGGTGCTTAATTCACTGTCGGTAAATTGATCTGAAAGGGGGGAAAATGTGAGCCAAGCCAACTGACCCGAGTATCCAGTTCACTGAAGAAGAGGCTTTAACTGCATTTCCCTGGCTATATTTGGTCTCCACTGAAATATCCCATGCTATTTGTATGACAGCCTGACAGCATACCCTTTTACACCCTGCCATCTTCAGACAAAATATGTGAACGCACTGATGTTTGTCAGTTTGTGTTTTCATCAGTGGCTTATGTTTCAGATTGATCGGTATGCTAAATTAAAGCCAGAGCAGATCATCGGACCTCTGTCTGTAGCTCATTTCAAATAATGCACAGTGAATTAAACACGGGCTCGCAAACAAACAGCCACGCCAATTATTAAGTCAGAAAACAGCTTAACTTTCAAAGATTAAATATTAGCTAATTTATTTGATTAAATGTGTTTAATATGTCCAAACAAACGTATTAAACAAGACAAAGAAGGTGTCTTTGCTAGATAAAGGATTCTTTATAAACAGCTGATTATTCAACTAAGTACTACAGGCACTGAAAATTAAGATATAACCTTCTTAGTGATGAATAGAAACTGACACGAGGTACTGAAACAGTAAGGTGAAAAAGGCCGTAGTGTTCTGTGAGCCATTGTGTACTGTAGTCTGCCACGATAGCAACAAATACTTTGGTGCCAAAGCAGATTAGTGGGACTGTTTGCAGAGTCCTGTGGACTCGATTCACCTGTCTCAGAATAGGCAATGCCAAGTATTCGGTGCCTTAAGGTCTCTGCCCTGGTGTCATGCAGGGACACAGGTGCATAATCGCACACACACACACTGAAAGTGTGCTGAATCATAAAGTGCTGACTCATTTGTGAGGTTAAAAGAGAGATCATGAAGAGAAAAAGAGAGGAAACAAATAGAGGAAAGCACCGGGGGTGGGGCGGTGGGGGTTATAGTTTTCCATTCTAATACTTTGTTCCTTTGTTTATTGTGCTGACCCTGTTTTTTCTGTAATTACAGCTTGTACAATTATGCAAGATGAACGAGAAATTAAATTGGATGCAGTAATGTCTTTTTTAGTACCTCTGATAAGATACATCGTCCGCCAGTTTGTCAGCAACAATCTTAAATAAAGACAACATGAATCTATAAAGAAGATATACAATCCTTTTATCACAGTGTTTACTGGAGGAAAATTAAAAGGAGCCTATCCTCATCATTACATCCTCTTAGTTTAAGGACGCACAGGCAGTAGTGGTGAGGGACAGCTGCGCTTCTCTCCTCTGTGAAGGAGCAAAGGCACTGGCTGATGACGATGTACAACTGCTTCCTGTTTCCTGAGATTTGATGTGATGTGATGTGAGAGTCTGGGAGTTGTTGTGAGATTGTGTCATATCTACCAAATGTGTTTATTTTTATATGTGTATTTCATACCTGTGAGGCATTTTGATGTATGGATGCTGCTACAGTGTACAGTATTTTTATAATACTTAATGCTGATGAAACAATAGCATGGATAGGATCACTGCAAATAAAAAATAGGAAAACATGTGCACAATAGTATAGTTTATAGAGATGAATTTAACAGCATTAAAGCTTTAAAGGTGGCAGCACCACTGAAAGTTGAGGCAGCGGAAGTTGAACCGTGAACATGTTCCAACTGCTGAGCAGGTGTGAGCTAGCCCAGATTTTCTGTTGGGCTAACTCAAGAAGCAAACATTGCCAAGGCTGCACAGCTGGTTGTTTATATTTAATGTCCCAAGATGAACAGGGGGCATTGATTTTCAAAGCACAAAAACAATCTGCTCTTGCTTATAGGTTAGGTCGAGGACACTGCAGGACAGGAAGACTTTAACACCATACTTTATATGGTGCATCATAGTTTTCTTGGTGCCTGGTGATGTGCACGTCATTTGTCAAACTGAGCCAGCAGCCAAGCAGCAGCTTGTGTGTGAAGTGATGGAGGAGATATGCTGTGAGGCTGGTTGATCAGGCCCCTGAAGATATTGATGAGTGCATTAGCTTAACAGACATTTGAAAACAGAAGATTCACGTATTGCAGCTTTGATAAAACTGATGTCCACTGTGATGGTACCATGACATTTTGACTGGACATTTCTAGTCTGCATTAGGATATTGTTACATGAGAGTCTAGGGACTGCTTGGATCTAGGGTTCTGCCTCTTGAAACATATGCTTTAATGCTTTCTCTTTTCTTAACGGTGGCTCTTTTAGCTCAATCTTCTGTTATGCATTTTCCAAGTCATGTTGCCGATGGACTCTACAGACTTTTACTAAATTGATGACTAATTACATAAAAATGGCAGTGCTATTGTTTTTATGAACTGAATTAAAAATCATAGACCATAAAGCATCTGCAGCATTATTACAAATGAAGAAAGGCAACATAAACATGAAATAGCTACATCCTGTAAATCCAAATGCTGTGTTTATGAGGGGTGGGCAACTAATTTGGGAAACTTGTGGAGAAAGGTACCAGTGAGATGAATTCAGTTCTGCTCAATATCAATTTTATCTCTTTATAAAGTGCCACTGGTAAGAGTAGATGCTACATTTAAGTGATTGAAATGTGAAATCTGCGGCACAAGTGCGCCAACATTTTATCACTAGCCCCAGCAAACATGCTGTTAACTCCATGAACTCCCTCTCGTAGTCTCTTTCACGGCATGCATTGCTTCCAGCTCCTTAATAAACTCTTTGGTTATCCCACGTACAAAGAGGAGTCGCTGAGCTGTCATGGAAACCCCAGATCCAGAGCCAAGTAGAAAAAGTTAAAATTGAAGATGAAGGATTTTAAATTGTTTTCCAATTTGTGTTTGGTGTTTAAGATTTTTAAATGGCTTGGTACCTTCCACAACGCTTTATTTTATTGACTTTCACCCAAGAGAATCCATAAAATCCAAACTGATGTAACTCCTGAAAGACTCACAGACTTCTAAACACTTTGTGTGTTATGCAATTTACTTTTCGTGTGACTTTTTTGTGATATTCTGCCTGTAACCTGCCAAGTGACTGCAGATGCAAATTAGCTTTAAGCTAACGCTGGTACAATGCTTCAAGTGGCAACATTTATGTTAATATTGTACATGGTCCCTTTTCAAATAAAATCAAGAATTTTTTTAAAACATTTTTAAAAAGAGACTGATATCCTAGAGCCACCTTGTTATGATTCGCCTGGAGAGGGGCAGGTTCTCAAATGCTTCTTTTTTTGCGGGGTATGTTAGCGCATTACTCTTTGGAAAACTCCCCATCAGTGAATTGCTTACTGCTTATTGTTGTTTTTCAATTTTTATGGGAAATCAAAGAGCTGGTCTTGACTGCTGCATCCCTGGATGTGTGAAACTTGGTAAAAAGTCCTTGTTGCAGCTTTGCTAGTAAAGGTTTAGCTGTACGTTCTTGCTCTGCATTAGCCAAGTTTTATTGGAGATTATGTATCGGAATTTCAGGAGCAGGACCACGCCTCCAAACACGCCCCTTCCGGTTGTCATCTATAGAGGTTCCCCAAGTTCTGCTAGCTGTTCATTCTCATTTACGTGCCCCACCTTCCCTCCCTCCTTGTTCTCAATTCTTTAACTTCTTCACTCCTATTTAGTACATGGGGATCCGCCAGTCCCCTTCGAGGCCTTCCCCAAACCGCAGCTCAGTTCATGTCCAAGCATTCACCTTTACCTACTAAAATGCTGTCAAACCTAAAATGAGGACGTGGGCCCAGCTAGTGAAACTCTTCTCTGCATGTTTAGTCCCAAGAGTGATTTAAATTGTCATCCACAAACTAAGCACACTGCTTTATCTCAGACTTCAGTCTACATCTTATTAAAAACGTCTGCATTCTGCATTAAATGACTGACAACCTTCATGGCTAGCAAACTGAGATATCTCATCAAAGTTTGTGCTTATTCAAATACAGTGAAGCTGCATTCGCTTCCACAAACCTGCTTTTATAATTGATAAAAAAAATAGCATTCCCCTTTGAAATAACCTGAAAAGTAACCCATTCTGTGAGGAGGAGTTATCAAAGAGGGTTTGCTGGCTGAAATGAGAAAACTACACTTATTTATGTTTAATTGCCATTGACCTCATGCAGGCCGGTCAGGGATAACCAAATGGACCAGATGTAGCTCGGGGCCATACAATTCCCAAGTCTGGTTATAATAAAGCTAGCTAAATTAAGTGCTTAAACAAACAATATTGGATACGACTCTAAACCATGTGCATATTTTCTGTCTAGTGTTGCTAACCATTTAGCCAGAGAACACTCTTCTCAGTCTTCTATGAA
The DNA here is from genome assembly GCF_013358895.1 of Oreochromis aureus. NCBI lineage: Eukaryota > Metazoa > Chordata > Actinopteri > Cichliformes > Cichlidae > Oreochromis > Oreochromis aureus. The sequence goes on along the minus strand of NC_052948.1, from coordinate 47,885,421 downwards.
TTCTTGCTTACAGTGTTTGCACATGTTTATTTGGGCTATCCAAATCAAACTGTTCCATAGCGTGTGGATGGGTGTATTGCTATTGAAGGATCCACACATTTTGTTGGTCACTGGTATAAACACACAAGGGAACTCCACCTTGTACTGCAGAGCATGCTAGGTTTCTGGAGGCGAAGCAGACTTGTTTTGTGTTGTGTGTGGGAGTCGCAGGCTGCAGGCTGCAAAAGAGCTCTGTCACGTGTTTTCATGTGTGACAATGTGCCTGTCACACGTTTCATATTTTGTGTGCAGAGGGCCTTCTACTCGCTTAAATGAGAGCTTGAGCCCTTCAGACATTAAACATGTTAAATGATCTTCCCTTGCACAGACAGGGATCTTCTTAGCTTCGTCTCTTTCTTCCCATTTTCTCACACACAAATACACACACAAACAAGCAAGTCAAGTCCCACACAATAGCCTAATGGACTCCTCCAGTCCAATTTTGTCAAGCAAACAAAAATGAAGGACAGTGCTTCTTCCCCCTCCATGCTGTCTGTGTTCTTGTCCTCTCTGTTTTAAGACAAAGCTCTGACGTTGAATGTAATGTGCCTTGAACTGTGTTCTTGCTCAGCTCACAGAGGGAAGCTCGCTCTTGGCCCATAGGGTGGAAAATCCCAGATTGCACCGCTTGAAAGAACGTTTTCCTCCTTGTTCCCTGCAGATTTAACCAATTTCCCCTTTGCCAAGTCTCTCATTACTCCTTCTGTTGTTAGTTGGTCTTGTTAACTGTAGTAGACTGTTTCCAGTAAATTGCTAGACCATATGGTTTAGAGTACAGAGTTAATTGTCAGGCTCAATGATTTGAAAGCAGACAGAAATGTATAGTGCTCTGCGGCAGAGCTAAGATTCATTGAATCAGTCAGAGGTTTGGTTAAAATACAATATGATGCAACATACATAACATATATAACATATTTAACAGCATACATATAAAAACAGAGGGATTATGGGAAATATGAGATTTTAAAATATGGGTTCTGTTAATAAAAAATACATACGGTGTCATTCCTGCAGTGTCAAATATTGAATTTCTGCAGCTCATAAACAGAACAGCAGGAGGGAGAGGGGGCCTAGGAAGCAGTGAAGTCAGATGAGTTGGAAATAGGGCAGAAAACTGAATCAAAATAATGAACCATCACACTGAAAATCCAATTCAGTTTTATTTATAGAGCACCAAATTACAGAAACAGTCACCTCAAGGTGCTTTTTATTGTAAGGTAAAGAGAAAGACAGAAAAGAACCACAACTATCAATGACGCCTTCTGAACAAGTAATTGGTGACATTGGGAAGGAAAAACTCCCTTTTAACAGGAAGAACTTTGGCAGAACCAGATCCAGGGAGGGGCACTCATCTGCTGTGAGAAGTTGGGATTGCAGGGATTGCATTTTTATGCTTTCAGGATAGGCAGATCTGTAGCATTTTTACTGTGTAAAACTAATAATGTGCTGCAATTACTGCAATACAACAGATGAATATTAGTTAAAAGGGACAATATAGGCCCAACAGTTAATGGTCCATACAGATATTTGACTGATACTTAACAGTGGCGTGTGTTGGTGTTAGTTTTCCAAGTGTTGTAATAAAATCTACTTTTGTGTGCACTGTAATATTATATACTTTCTGTTATGGCTATTTTGTAGCTGAATGACCTTTTTGGTTGTCGCATTTTAAGGAATGCCTGATAGATTCAGGCCCAGACGAGGCTTTTGGAGCTTGATGACCTTAGCGTCTCCTGTTTGGTGTCCTTCATTTTGCTCCTCCAGAGGCTCAAGGACAGCCTGTCTGGGTGCTGATAGTGCACAAGCTCACTTATCTCACTGGGGTATAAGACGTACTCAAAATGGGGATGACCATACGTGTTAAATCTGGAATATCCATAATAAATGTATCTGTATTTCATACTGTACGTCAACATCTCTTGAAAGTTTATTTCACCAAGGTTAGATTCCTCTGCCTTTACGAACAACTGCTGGCTGGTTTTACAGGTCGCTTTGTATCGTAGTGTCATTATAAGCTGTGCACGATGTTCAAAATGTTTTATACTGCTCTGTTGGGAGTACTTCTGCTTATTGCATACTCTGTCTGACTCTTTTCATCTCTTACTGTTGCTGTCAGTCCGTCTCTCAGTTCAGCCTTTTATTTGATATAAGATATGAACGGACATGTCTGCACAGTAAAGACGGCAAGACAGAAAGCGACAGGAAACAGAGTCATGTGTGTATTATATTCAAACTACCAACTGTTTCTGGCTATAATTTATAGTAATTAATACTTCCAATCACCTTAAACCACCCTTCTCTTCTTATACTGGTTGCAGCAGCACCAGAGCAGTGAAATAGAGCCAGCTTTTTATCCCAACAACTGCGGCTTATTTTTTATCATAATTTTGTTTTTGAAAACACATCGTATTTCAGTATTTAGCAAAAAAGAAGTCCTGATTTCTGTTACCCCTCTCTGGAGTTCTGAGTAGAAAAAAGCTGTCAGTGAAAGCAGCTTTGATCTTCTGTCCATTCCCATGGGATATCCCCTCATGGAGACTAGTTTCCCTCTGCAGGGTGCGCACAGTACAGAAAGTTGTCACATGACACATCAAGAGTCCTCCAAATGAACTATGCTGGTTGATTGTTTCTGCAGTCACACTTCATGTGCTGTAAGCCGTGCTGCAGTGTTTCCAGTGTTTCAATAAGGGCAACAAAGTCCAAAGCACAGGCACACTTAACATCAGACTGGTACATGGGTTCAAGGTTTGTATGTGAACAGTTACATTTTTATTGTCACTCGTTGTTTTGTTTAATTTTCACTCGCTTTTTTCATATTTTTAAGGCATAAACACTACTTAAGAACAGAAAAAGATCATGTTGGCGGTTGAAAGATACCCATGTTAGCTCCATTTTCTTGGTTTGCAATCAATGTATGGGTTTGTTTTTTTACTGGAATACTGTAACAGAGGGGCAAGTGATCGGTGTAAGGAATACAGTAGAATACTTTGAGTACTGGTTGGTAGTGATGTAGCTGTGCATGTAGGAAGTATCTTGGTGACATATCCAGGGTCACAGTGAAAGACGAGATGCCTGGTACGTAATGCTACAGTCACACACTGGAAAACAGTGGTTGGAGACCGTGCTATGACCAAGTGTGACCGCGTGCTATCAACTTGTGCTTGTTGTGGTTGTTTCAAACATGGGGACCAGCTCCATGATCATCTGCAGTCACTTGGTGACTTCAAAGTGACTTTGTACGAGCAACTGAATTATGTCTAGTTTCTAAATAGTTTCTACAGGACTGCAATTTAACTGCAAAATGACAGGCACTTTGCTTTTATATATCAACAAAACCAGAAAACTAGTTGGCAACCAGCTGAGTTGAGTCTTCTATTGTGAAGATATGTGTCACAGACAAGGTTTGCTCATCAGCACAGACTGACTCTGGCCACATTCAGAAATTAGATGCCAGTTTTTTTGCAAACGTTTTCCAACTTGTTTAATAGTGACTGCAGTCAGCTTGCCTCCCATCAGGCAACCTTTGCAATCACTATGAAAATATGATCACTCACAGGTTGAGCTGCATGCTCAACCTCTTGGCAACCAGTTGGTTACCAAAGCTGCTCAGTTAGTGCGGTTACTGGGCAACAACAAATTTTTCTTATTCGCAAAAGTATGACCTTCTGATTTTTTATTCTAGAAATCTGAACCACAAAAAGGAAAAATCAGAGCATTATAAAATCTCATTGTAAAATCCAGTTCCCACTGTACACAGCGTACAAAAATAATAATAATTTGAATGCATCATAAGAAAATGCCCTTGGATGGCAACACAATAATACAGTTTAAATATAAATGTCTTAAAAAAGACTAACACCCTTCTTGGACTTATTAAACAGTGTTGGGAGCTGGGTTGTTGACCCTAATCCTCATTTTATCTTCCTCCAGAGCTGAAATTCACTTCCAAAAAGCACTGATTCCTTTTTATATATATGTATACTGATATTGCAAACGTTGCATGGGCAAGAGGAACAGTCTTATTGGCTGCAGTTGTTTGGGTTTTTTACGATCCACTCAACTGCAAAAAGTTTCATTTTATTTGATGCTCTTTTGAGAATTTCCTCCAGAAACAAAAGAAAAAAGAAAAATTGCTGTTCTGTGATCTAATCCTTCATGACTAAAAAACAAAACAAAACCTAAACCATCAAAGATTCAGCTTGAAAAATAAGTGGTTGATTGACAAAATGGTTTGAGAATATTCGTCCTTATCAACCAACTAATTGAATAATTGACCAATCACTATAAACCTGTTTGTTATTGACTGATTCTGCATGAGGAGCGTAACGATCCCTTGATTGTTTAAAGGCAAGCGCCGACACTCATTGCAGACATCCTGTAATGATGCTTTGTGTGCAAATTAATTGATTACTAACTACTGAAGCATTAGGGTTTCACTTCCCAAGAGCTAATGTTGCGGTGGATCAACTTAGCGAAGCATCCTTCATCCATCTGTCATGATGACGTGCTCATGTGCTGAAATCCAGCTGTTTATGTGAATCTAAGCACATATATGGAGGAACCACTATGGCGGTAAACAAATGCATGGCTACAGTATGGACAGGACTATATGTAGCATGTCAGCTGTAGTCATGTAGTCAAGAGATATCTGGAACTAGTTAGTATGATGCTGCTCCACTGCTACTCAGATGAGTAATTATAACATCAGACTGCCCTCAAGGGTGTATGCATTCACTCTTCCATTTCCTGATTTCCTCTTTTATGTTTTTCCCTTCCTAAAACAATCATCCCGAAAAGACACACACTGTTAATGCCATCATATTTTTTTAACCAAGCTTCAGCTGCAACTTTGAGTATGATGATTAAAAAGAAATATATAAAAATCAGTCTAAAATCACATCACCAGGCAATCTCCATCCCTCCACCCCCAAGCGTATTGGGACGGGTGTGTCCTCACTGCACACTGTGATACGGTCCATCTTGCTGATATTTACATGAGCACAGCGGGTCACCCTGTGCAATCCAGTCAAATCCCTCCTGCTCTCACATGAGCACTAATCTTCCCTGACTACCTTCTTAGTACAACCACAACTCAGACTACAGCACTCTCTCTGTCTCTCTTTCACTGCTCTGCTGTGACATTTGCACAGATGAAAAACTTGCAGTCCTCTTTCTTTCTTTCTTTTTTTCTTTCTTTCTTTTTCAGTCTAGCCTTCATTAATGCCGATCTACTGGAGATGCACAGATTGTCTTGACTAAATTAGATTTTTTTTTTAAAAGTCTGATCTGCCAATTCAGATTTTGGCTATTTCTATTTTTACTGCTTTCAGGAACTATATTTGACAGCACAATCATTTTTTAATTTCTCCTTTAAAAAAAGTGTATTTTTTCTAAAGCAATAAAACAATATAATAACATTTGAGGTCTAAATGCTACTCTACTGAGCTTCTTCTTTCATTGATGCATTGTGCGCTTACATTTCTGAAGAGTTGCTCCTTGGGATAATTTGACTGGGAAAAAATCTGATCTACCCTGGTCAATGTGAACACAGAGTAATACTGTGTCAGCATTAGTATTTTCTTCTTTGATAGAACTCTTTTATTTCTGGCCGGGGATTGTTGTGTGAAAGATGCACGCTTCTCTGTCAGCTCATTGTCCGCTCACAGCTCGTTTTTTTTTCTTCTTTTTTCCTTCTTCCCTCCGTCAGCCTTACTTCGTAATGATGATTCCTATAATGATGCAGTGAAACTGTCAACAGACTTGCATAACTGAACAGATGACGTTAAAAATGGGTCATGTGGGAAAACAGTTATTCTTGAGGGCACTAACGTGTTTTGGACAATATGTCCACACATGCCTCTTTCACTTCCCAGCAATTTTCTCATTGCACTGAGTGCACTGAGTTATAAATGCACTGGTGCTGCTGTCCGAGCTATAAGTACTGCTTGTGTTTGTGTACATGATTTATTAGACCTGAGCTGATGTTATTTTGTTACCACTGCTCAGGTTACAGGTACAAATCAATAGAACATTCATCCATAAATACATTTACTTGTTGTCCTAATGCACCATGCCTGTCCTGCGCAGAGCAGGCTAATATAAGCCCTGCAGGAAATTTCTAGAAGAATGCGCATACATTAACTGCATACATGAATCCCTGCAGACTCTGGGACTGATGTCTATATAATTACAGTAAAATTTTTTAAAAAAAGGCTTAGCACACAGAGTGGATCACCAATGCTGTCCACCCAGAGAAGATCATAAATTTGATCCCTGTGGGTCTGTGAGCTTCTGCCCCGGAGGACGCTGCCTCTGCCAGTGCATCTGTGAATGGTAGAGCGCAGATTAAGGCAGAACAGAAGTGTTGAGGTTATCACGCTCACACGACCAAAATAGACGCAGAGCGGGTGAGACAGCGGGCAAAGCAGCTCGGCTTGCGGTGAAGTGTGATGTGCTTAGTGGAAGAACAAGAGAATAATGCTGACGGACACAGAAACGATGGAAAGCAGAGCAGATGATCAGCAGCGTTCCCATGAGGAAGATCTCCTTGGACAGAAAGATTGTGATCGACAAGTTCCGAGGGGAAGAGTTGTCTAGTTAAATGTGCGCACTGATTGGCTGGTAGTTAAGTTGCGAGGTGAGGAAGAGCATCAGGATCTGCTGCGATATCACACATCCAGTTTGAGCCCTTCGCTTTCACACATTTACTGGTGATATTTGAGGCACGTTAGCAGTTGTATTTGATGCTCAGAAATTTGCATCTGCTGAGGTCATGAGGGTACATTCAGCATTGGTAGATTAAATATGTTGCAGAAATCATATCAGAGTGGGTGCACAGGAATAAAAAGAGAACATTTGTGATTCCAGTAGAGGAAAAAACATCAGTGGCCCATTTTTTTGTTTCGTTTTGTGTGCTTCGTATTAAACTGGAGACGCTTCTGATTCACAGTGTCGCTGTTTTAGCTGCAAATGTCTGCGTGTGCAGTTCTTACTACAGTTCTGCTCTAAAATCATACAGTTCAATATGATTCTTGAGACTTGTTTTTATGTGAAACACTTTGGCTTCTCTAAGTGTGTCAGGGCTTTGTGTGGGATGAGTCCGTATGGTGAAAATATTTTGTTTTCATAACAACTAAATGATATCTGGAAGAGTAACTGAGGCTGTGATTTTTTTTAAAATAATCTTTTGTCTACTGTCTTTACTGATAGCTTAGAGATGAACTGCATGCAGCAGTTGGAAATAACAACTGCTTAAATAACCTACCAGGTTATTTGGTGAATTTCTATTTAATGCTACTTTTTACCTTCAACGTTTTATGTAAATTTTACTGATAATGCTGCTATTTTTTTAGTTTTAAATGCATGCATGAGAGCCTGCGGTGAAGAAGCAATGATGATTTAGGGGGTTCTTTACTATAGTAATAGATCACCGCTTGTTTTCTGCCTGTGTTAAGATCCTATTGATCACTATGTGGCTCTTAATTAAGTCTCTGTCTCCAAATTACTGCTGGGCCTCATTACCTAAATGTTCCTCTGCATTGAGATTCAGAGCTTTTTATGCAGCCTATGTACTTGCACGCATGATTTGGCAAGAACCAAGTTACAAGCATAACATTGCTAGAAAGGCTTTTCCTCTCCTCTTACACAGTATCCCAGTCTGTATGATAAGCAGATCTGCTGACTGATTAGCGTCTCAGCGCATACAGTATGTTGCCTGAAGCTCTGAAATAATGCCAGCTCTATTTATATTTATTTATTGCTGAACTATACTTACACCAATGTGATTACACATTGCACATTACAGTCATGGGATTTATGATTACTTCCAGCAGGCTGCTTTTCTTTCAGAAAGAGAGAGGGACCGGCATTGAAATGTTCTTTTGCCTATAGATAATATAGAATGTTGCTCATTTAGCCTTACATGCTGTTGCCTTTTTTAAATAGACCAAGCACAGTGGGCAAAAGCTTTTTAGCTTTCAGAAGAGGAAAGGCAGTAAATGAAAACAGGAAACTTGCAAATTCCCAGTGAATTCTCATTATGTCACGGTATGATTTTTTAGAATCCAAGTTCAACTGTAATTTCGTGATTAAGCAAAACCAAAAGAGATCCAGCAGGAGATTTACAAGATGATGCTAAGCAGGAGAATTCCAGATTTTCCTGGAAGCAGTTTTGTTATCCTTCAATCTAATAGCCAGTGGTGGATTTAATCTCCTCAAATTAGTCCCATGCTAATCCTCACTAACCTCAAACAGAGGTCACATGTCCAATTTGAAGATGCATAAAGAACAGTTTGTAATTGCGTGTTTCAGGCCCACAGCTTGATGCTTGGTGATGAGTAGTTCTCTTGCATGCTCTCTTCTCTGTGCATAGGATTCAAAATGTCTGCCTACAGTGCATACATCCACCAGACAGGTCGTTGTCGTGTAAGCAAGAACTCTCCGTGCCATACCTTGTGGGCAACACTGATTTGAATTATAATCCCTGCAGTATTATGTATCAGCATGCTACCTTACATAAACATATACCTGCAAAGTTTCGAAATGTTCTCTGCTCTGTTCTAACAACCCGTCAAAATGATGCAGAAAGACCAACTGCATGAGCGACCTACTGGCTTGACAGAGCTAGCGTGTGACTTTCTATCACTATCATATCAAATCTTGGCTGTTTGTCTCCAATGTATTACAGGATTATGCTGACCTATGCCCTAATCCCCAGTCAAATTTAAGCTTGATGCACTTAATTCTAAGCCTATATTTTGCCAAAGCCAAACGAGAGCATTGGATATGCTTTTGGCTCTGTGTCAGCTCTACCTTACCTGTGTTCATGAGGTTTATGAAAACGTTATAGTTGCTCAAAATGAACTCGGATCTGTCATATGACATTTTTTTGAGTCTAAATTTGGTTTCAAATGTTTATCTCAGAGCAGTTCACTGCCACCGAACTGCAAAAACTGTCAGTTTTGGATCTCAAAGCACAGAATAAACTTATATTAGAGCAACATTTTTCAAAGATTTTCCATTCAGTTCAATTTTATTTATATAGTGCCAAATCAGAACTTTATATTGTAAGGTAAAGACCCTACAATAATGGAGGGAAAACATGAACAAACAAACCTACACCATAGGCTTCAAGTCTTTGTGAAAACAGACTTATCTCTTAAATGGCAAACACTGAGCCTTGAGCTCTGTAACCACTCTGCACTGGCCGATTTATCAAGATTAAGAAGAAATTTAGACTTTTTAAATGCTGGTCTGACAAAAGTTGAAGCATTTTTAAAGAGTTTAGTAAATGGATCAGTTTGCTTCTTGCCACAATGACAAACGATTTGTTTCTTGCTTGCTTGCATAGTACATTTTATAACTCACGCCATACAGTAAAGTCCTCAGCTGTAATCACTTTTTTTATTTGACCAGCTGTTCAGCTGTTGTCAGAACTCTGGTGCTTTTATTTTTAGATCTGGATTGATTTCCCTTACAGTAAATGTTGAACAGAACACGGGCATATATTAATCACTCCTCTCCATCAGCGGGATGCTCAGACACACTGCTGACTGCACGAAACAGAACGTTGCTGATGGGTGATCGAGTAGGTGCATATTAGCAAATTGAAGCGCGTAGTTTTTAGTTGTGACACATATCCTGAGCAAGGGACCGGCTGTCTGCTACATGAAAGCTTTGCAAGTTGTGTGTTTTCTTTGTCTGCTTGAGTGAAACAGACGTTCAAACGTTCAGACCTACACTCTCTGCATTCCTTCCTTTGCCCAATTTGATACAATTCATGTTTTCTTAGAAGCCTTACAGTGAGATAAAACAACAGATTACCACAAAATAAGAAAGAAAGAGGCCGTCCAACACAGTTAGTTCTCGAAAGAGAAGTTGGATGATCGAGTATGTGCAAATGCTTTCTTTTAATTATGAGAAACAATCTGTAAATGCAATATGGAGACATTGTGTTTGTATTAGCAGAGTGCGCTTCAGTGAACCATCTCACACAGTTCAAATTTATCCTTACATATCTGCACATCACAGTGAAGGTTATCCTTTGTAATCCTGTGACCTGACCAGCGATCTACACCTGCAGCCTCTTCTTTAAAACCCTATTTGAAAAAAACAAAACAAAAAAACACTCCTGCCTTGTGGCTACCTCCTGCCGCTTGCAGGCTTTTCAAAGTGATGCCGCTGAAATGCAAACCCTAATAAACTCCACATTGTGTTAATGAGCATCTACATCATTTCCTCTCTGGCCTCTCTGACTCAGCGTGACCCAAAGGTCACAGAGGCTTTCCAGCAAAGTGAGACGGTCCCTGGGAATTTGTGAGACCTCCCTGTAACCATCGCACGTCATAGAAATGTACCCAAAAAACTTCATCCTTATTTTTCACTCTTTTGCTTATGTATTAACTGAAGAAAGAAAGTAGAAACAGAGTGATCAGCCTTTTCCTATTTCTGCCTGGTATGAGTCATTTGCAATTCAAACAGGGCCCACTACTTCCTGTTTTCTAGTCTTGTTGCAATCCTTCAGGAGCATGTACCTCCAGAAATAGCTACCTTTATCACTTCACGGCTACCTTATGCTCTGTCGCTTTCCTTATTATGTCATCAGGCTGTATGTAAATATGCATGCGCACATAACAGAGGGAGAGTGAGTTCTGCTAAAATAAGAGTACAGATATAGGCAGCAGAAGAGACACTGGGTGCACTGAGACAGCCGTCCTGTAAGCTAGTGGCTAATTTTAGCCTTTCAGGGCAGTGCACTATATCTCCCCATGGATGAGTTGAACCATAGAGGGATCTGAGCACCAGCTCAGCCTCTTGTTCTCTCCTCTGTTCTGTGTGCGGACACTGTCCTTTATGCAGAAAGGTTACAGGGCAGTCACAATAGACCGGGATGGAGAGATGAAGATTAAAAGAGCCTCTAAAACACCTGGGGTTTGGTGGTGGTGGGGGGGGTTTAACAGATGATTTTGCATACAAATGGCAAAACTGGTGCATATCAGCACAGCTTGAAGTCCATGCTCTTGCAGATCTTATTTGGGCTTTGATCTGATAGAAGAGGAACTAAATTTTATGCAGTAGTAGTAGTGTTTTTGTTAATGTTTAGGTGCACACAAGGACAGAAAAAGACCATAAATGACCAAGGTTTTAGATATAGAGATAACTATACTGGTGTGTGTTGTACGTACATGTTTACTTACCTGAAAATCTTTGATTTCTTGTGTTATATACAAATGTAAACCTTTGTCAGTAAAAGGAAACCCCCGAAACAAAAAGTTCATCAGTTCTCATTTAAAAAACAAAAGCGAAGCAGCTAAATTGCCTTTATATGTATAATAGGCAGAACAGGTAATGTATGGGGAATGGAAAGACATAACTTAAAATAGATAATAATTACCTGAAACGTTTCAATTCAACAAACTGGCGAATGGGGCAGGTTTATTATGCAAAACGAACCAGTCTATTTCCATATTTAACTTTTTATTTTGGGAGGGGGCGGGCGGGAGGAGAAATTGAGCTACGGTGTGAGGAAGATTATGGAATAACTAACCTGGAAATAAGTAATGGGTTTCTGATGCTAATGAGAAACTCTGAATTAAAGCCACAGCCAACCAGGCGTGAGTCAATTCTCTTCGGCCAGATCCGACGTAAATGAAACCGTTTTGCGCCGCAGACATGCTTACTCACCCCGCTGATGACTTTCTATTCTGAAACTTTCGGGCTCTGATTAAATAGCCACACCAGCACCGACACCTTTTCCAGCTCACAGCATTGAAACACACTTACGGGCTAATTATTCCAGAAGTTTGCACTTCCCCTCATCGTTCACCTCACTTGCTCTGTGCTACCTACTCTAGCTCTATGTGTCTCCTCTACTGGTCAGGCTTTTTTTTTTTTGGAAAGCAGCCATGTTCAGTTATGAAGAGCTCAACATCTGTGAGTGCAGAGATACGTGCACACACACACACACACAAACACACGTGCGGGCACACACAGACGCTGTGGCACCCAAACTCTTTGGAGGACAGACAGGCACACTGTGCCCTCAGCTTCAAAGGTGACTTTGTACTTTTGTGAGCGTTTTAAGTGTTTTTAATCTTTTTTTAATCTTTTTGTGTCCCTGAAATACCAGTGCATCCAACGTTTGAGACTCTTACAGATCTAAATCTGGGCCGCTGTGTCTGTGTTGCTTACTGAAGTTCATATTTCTTCATAACACTGTGCTTGTATTGGATTTACGAATGTCAGAATTTGAGTAAATGTTTTGGCACAACCAAGCAGATGCTGATGAGGTCTCTGTCTCTCCTTTCTTCTGTCTTTCTCTTTGGCAGATTTTCCATATGACCTATGACCTGGCTAGTGCAGTGGTAAGAATATTTAATTTGATAGGTATGATGCTGCTTCTGTGTCACTGGGATGGCTGTCTGCAGTATCTGGTGCCTCTGCTCCAAGACTTCCCCCCTGACTGCTGGGTGTCCCTAAACGGTATGGTTGTAAGTATTACACACTCTTCTCTTTTGTTTGTTATTTTTGGATTTTTACTGTATATAAGTTGTACAGCAGACTCGCTGTTTGACATCTGCCACATGTCAAGCCTGTGGAAACTATCTCATTCCTATACAGCAGTTTTCTAACTCTTATTTTTTAATCAAAACCATAAATGAGCAGATGTGATCAGATGCAGCTAGCTAACAATTTAAAAGTGCAGGGGTTTGTTGAAAGGACCTTTTCTAGTTGCACTGAAATGTGTCCAGCTTGTTTTGCCCTGTTAAAATGAACTCGCTACATCATTCTAATAACACACCTGTACATGGCCCTGAAAAATGGATAGCATTCTCAGTTTTATCATGTATATGAACAACATGAAGGCAGAGACACAAATATATTTTTGCATTTTTTTGTAGCACAGCTCTAGTTAGTCCTAAAATTACATTAGATTGTAACAGAGAGAGATTATAGAAATAAAGCAAAACATTGTTAAAAAAAATGGCAGCAAAGTGAAACGTTTGTCTTGTTTGATAGTGATTTGGTCTCTTTGGTATTTCTTTAAATTACCACCCATAGACTTTATAAACAGTCATGTGAAAAATAAAGTTTTCACAGTCCTGTGAAAACCTCAGCACACCTTTACTGCTTCACTAGGTAAGCAAATGGCAGGAAATGCACTTGTTTAATTGATCTTCAGCAAGTGTGACCACCTCTATAAAAAGGTTTTTGCTGGCCTGGAGCATTCAGCTGTGTGATAACACACGCCTCCCACTTCTTAAGAGTGGATATCCCAGCAAATTTATCCTAATGCTCAGAGACACAATCTGAAAAGTTACATCTCAAACTCCCCAGGCCTCAGTTAGCATGTAAAAGTTAAAACTGGAAAGGTTGCCAGGAGGAAGCTTCTTGTCTCTAAAAGAAACATGGCAGTATGGCTTAGGTTTGCAAAGGTTCATCTTATCAAGACATGGTGAAAGGTATTTGATAATGCACAGCGCCATATTTGTTGAAAACCAAACACGGTGGTGGAAGGGTGATGATTTGGGCTTGTTTTGCAGCTACAGGTATCCTCCAGTCATTGAGTTGACTGTGAAGTCCTCTGTATACCAAAATATTGTAGAGTCAAATGTGATGCCATCTGTCCATGCAAAGCACCAACTACAACAGAATGGGTGAAAAAAAAGAAACAAAGACTTCAACCCGACCTTGAATAATCGTCAGCTGGTGGTCTTTTCACAATGTCTGCTAATGTTATAGTTCCAAAATAGTTTCAAAGTGAAAGTTGCAGCAGTGGCACCTCAACGTCATTGTTAGCCCTCCTAGCAATAGAAAGTTTCTCTTAAAGAATTAATATAACTAGCTCTTTATCACAATAACACAAAATATCTCATCTCGAGTGTCACTCAAAACCACTTCCTCTTCCTTTTAAGTCTTTCTTATTACGACTCATCCCACTGAACTATTCAGCTTCAGACGAAAGGAGGAGCATTTCTGTATTTGTCAGACTAATATCAGAGACAGGATGGGGACACTGCGTGACATTGTGACATTGTCCTATGTGTTAAGTTCACCATCCCACATATCAAATAGAAACAGTAAATAACTAAAAAGTGTTGCTGTTTTTTGTTTGTGTGCTTTTTTAAAAATATCCCCAGTAATACTTGTCTCTGTATGTGGAAAAGACTTTGTGTTCACTAACACGTGTTAAACATATTAGTTGTCATTGTTAAAAAACAAACGAACAAACAAAGACACATGTATTTCATTTCTTCTCTGCAACGATCTGATCTGTATTTCTCACGGTCTGGTTACTGCCGTCATACCGCAGCCAGTTTAAACCAGGGACAGGGAGATGATGTCGGTGTTTCAACCATGGTTGCTGAATTTGTTTAAGTTGCATAAACAAATACATGCAAACCTCAATGAACTGAAACAACGTCATTAAGGAGCATGGGCCAAATATCCTCCACAGCGATGTGAGAGACTAATAACGTCATACGGAAACAATCACTTCAAGTTATTGCTGCTCAAAGTGCTTCTACAAGCTACAGAATAATGGGGTGCACCGAGATTTTCACAGCAATGAAAGCTTTCCTTTTCACGACTGTAAAAATGTAGCATAATGTAACACATTACTTTGTGTATTACTGTTTTTTGTATTACTGATTGTGACTGTAAATGTAACAGTAGAGTGAGTGGCAATTCTAGAGTGTTTTGGGGCCCTAGGTGAAAATTCACAGGGGTCCGTTTATCATTGACACCAGCAAAAACATTGAACGATCATCTAAGGTACTAAAACCTGTAAGTCTCACTAAAAATCCAGACTTACAGCTAATAGATGAGATTTTACATGATAGGGGGCTGTTAGCCACACTAAGTATTTATAAGTCTGTCAATAAAAGTATTAATAATTTGAGGCCTAAACATGCGAGCTTTGTTAAAACTGGCCATTCATTATCATCATTTTTCATTCACTTTTAATCATCACTCACAATCTATTATGAGCAGGTCAAACGCAATATAAGTGTCTTTTTTAAATTCGATTACAAAACCAAGTCTAGCATGATTTTACATTTGAAAATACATGCTGATGTAATCTTTGTAGTTATGTGTATCAATGTATGAAAAATGTAAGCCAGTGTGTCCCCTGTGTACAGTAGACAGCTGGACAACTGGACAGTGTCAGCACAGCTTATGTTTGATTTCTTTGGGGACTGTCCCCTCGTTTGGACTTTTTCTGTATCTTTCATCTTCCCTCTTCTCCTCTTGAGTTGAGGTCAAGCGGACTGTGCTTGCCCGTCTCGGACTGATGTGAGCGCGTGCGGACCTCCTGGATAATGCTGATTGTAAATACTCCCCCGCGGAGCTCTTTTGCCGTCTCCTCTCCCTCTTTCTGTGACAAATATTTCTGTGCTGCACGAGCGCACGAACTGTTCAGAGGCATCATACCGGAGGTGCAAATGTCAGCTTTTCTCAACGTCACAGCTCTCATCTTTACTTCGAGGCAACGAGTTGCCCAAGTGCGTTCGATACCAGCTAGCATGTGTTATTCATCCAAACAGACATTATCCATCTCTGTTTGCACCAAAGGAATTTGTACTGATGTAATTTCCCACAGAACTGTCACAATTCATCCTTGTTAATGGTAACTACGGGCGAACAGCTCCTCAGTAACCCAGATTCTTAAACTTCCTTTTAAACGGCAACACTCTGGGTTCATAATTACTTGTCGCTGTAAAACTTAATGATAAACATCTCCTTGCATGCACGCTGCGTGTTGCTGATCTTACTGAGAATAAAGCAGATACATCCTCCTTCTTCTATGCAAATCAATATCAAAGGGAGATGGTGTACAAGCCTAATTTCGTGCCCCCTGTGTGGCTATAGCTGCAGACTGCAAAAATTGCCTCTAAAACAAATAAGGCATAAATCAGTGCTAGAAGCCTGTGGGTGAGCTGTTATGACACTAAACCCTTTCTCCAAGCTGTATTCACTTGTATGTAGCTAAAACATTGCAAAGATGGCTTTGTATGTTTGGTTTACACTTTCTCTGATGGGTTAGCTACTTGCTGGTGAATTGGAAATTACATTTGTGAATGATATGCAATACTGTGCTGTGGAAAACTCTCAGGGCATCCATCATTTCTTTATATTTTGCTAGGAAAATGGGAAATAGGTGCATTGCTTGATTGAAATATGCACAAACATACACAGAAATACAGTATATAATTAATATGTCGTATGACCACCGTTATTCTTCTGACGCATCCGAAACTCTCTCAGGCAGCTTTCTTGATATTTGATATTTCTTTAAGCAGTCTTCAGGAATAGATATCCAGGCTTCTTGAAGCTCTTCTTTGGATATTAACTACCTTTTTGTTCTGTTCTCTGTTAAGATGATCCCACACTGCTTCGGTAATGTACCGGTCTGAGCTCTAGGGAGACCAATCCATTGTGTGTTTCCCCATCCTGATATGCTTTTATACTGTATCAGCACTGCGTTTGGGATCATTGTCTTTCTATAAATGAAGCCACTGTCAATCAGATGCTTTATGCATGATATTGCAAACAAGCTCAAAATCTGATGGTACTTTTCTGCATTAATTCCATCGCTTCCATCAGATTACCAACACCACTGTTGTACCTCTCTCCTGACCTCCTCTTGCAGTCACTCTCAGGTGGCTTAACAAACAAAACAAATGGGAAAATCCCTTTAAAATGGCCATGTACAAATACTGTGCGAAAAAGCAGCCAATGTCCAAAGAAGAACTTTCGTAAAGCGTGTCAAAGAGCACTTTTAAAGATTGGAAAATAGTCTGGCTCCCAGGAAACAAATTATAAAGAAATAAAGGAGGCGTCTGACTTCTGCACAGTGCTGTATATTATTTACAAATATTCATACAAATTTGCAAATCTAATTTGGGTCATCAAATATGTATTTGTCTGTAAGTAAGGAGGGCAATTTTTATCCCGCTGAGCCGCTTACAGCTGAACCAAATTCATCTTGCCCTTTAAAAAAACATTAAGGAGCATATGAGTTCATCAGTGAGTGCCAGTATTATGTTTGCTTTTACATTTAACCAAAAGCAGGCGTCCTACACATGATAATTGTTACTCTTTGTCAAATTTCTATCTAAACGACAAGGCTAAGAATGCTGAAATCGTAGAAGGGAAGGCTATGCACACTCCAATGACAGAAAGCCACAAAGAATGTGAAACTGTGGAAGTATATTTGGATTTTAAGTTCAAAATTCATAATTTTCTGGATAGCTTTAAGATTCTTCTCTTCTCCGTTTTATGAGGGGGCAATCCTAAAAATAACTCACAAAGAATAACCATGAGGCATTTTAGAGGCAAAATCTGTTTAAGCCAGTGGTACTGTAGGATATCTGCACATGAGCAGCTAGCATAGTGTTACTGATGGTGATGTGGCAGAATGAGCAATTTGTGGAATCTCTTCCCTGTGGATCTGTGCAGAAGTGCAGGCCTGTGCACTGACTGCTGTCTGGCAAATCCAAAGTGATAAGGCCAGCTCGCATGTGGGATTCCTCTTCTCACACCATCGCAATGCATTAGCATTCACAAGTTAAAAATCAGGATAAGGTATCTTTTCCTCAGTTTGCTGTGTTTGCTGCAGGTATAAATAAATACAGTTGAACGTTGTCATCAGGAGGTTTGTCTTTGTCTCTGTCCAAAAAAGGATAGCTTTAAAGCCATATATTGCATCATATTTTTTTCTGTTGTTGGCTCCGTTCTTTCAGTCTCCAGCTGTGAGTAGAAGAGTGAGGGCAACAAGGGCTGCAGATACTGCTGAGTGGTGCAGTGCACAGTCTAGGCCTGTTATCTTCCTGACTAATGGTCTGAGAGTAGCTTCTTACTCTTTAGAGGCTGCATTTACTTAATCACCAAACAAGATAATGCTGCTGTCACTATGTTGGCTCATGTTGGAAGGTGGTGGGCTGTGGCATTGGATAGGCTGTTGTACAGCTTAAAGATGCATGTGTTGGAGCATTTGTGAGTGTATGTGTGTGCCTACTGTTCCTGGCCAAGCTCATATCAAGAGACAGACAGCAGTAGCCCTGTTGAGGGCTCCTGTCTCAGAGAGAGCTAGAGGCCAACAGACAGGCGGATATACTGTAGGTAGACACAAGGGAAAAAAAGGGAAAAAAGGACAGAAACGCCTGGCTAACCATGCACAACTGCCCTTCAGTATCAGTCACCCTTCCTGGCTCCTTTTATCCATGGACCACCCACTTCATTTCCTTCCACTTCTTCCCAATCTCCCTGAATGAATCACTTCCAAAAGGCGGGTTCAGTCCTGAATTTATGAATTAATCAGACGTTTCACCCTCTTCCCTTCTCTCACATCACACTTCCCCTCAACATACACATGGGGCTTATGGAAGGAAAATGCAAGACTGCTTCAGTCCCTATGTGAACAGCTTGTTTTTGGATTATTTTTTGGCTCTCTATGGTAATCATTTATCATTAGCTGAAAGAATTGTGTGCTATTTGTCAATTGATACAGTAGGATGGTTTAATCAAGCTTGTGTGAGGGTATTTGGACCACAGCTGCTGAGCTTTCACAGGCTGTTGTGGGATCTTAAAAAATAAAGTTCTGTTGTGAGGAGAGCTTTGTGAGAAGACAAAGAAAAATCACCGTACCTCATTCATCGTAAAGTTCGGGTGGAAAATCACAAAAGCAAACATTTATAAATGAGAACTATCTTGATAATTGGTTAATAGTTCCCATTTTAAGCAAGAAATCCAAATATTGCCAAGTTTCAGATATCCAAATGCTTTTTTGTCTGTAACCTCTGAGAAGACTTCTGCCACGAAAATGTTAAAAAAAGAAAGAAGGAAAGAACGTGTACCACTGCCAGTCAGTAAAGTTGCACTTTAGATCCACGATTGTCCAGAATTGATCTTTGACCTATTAGATATAATAATCTCCTGCCTGTTCTTTCAGCTGCTGCCTCTAGGGGTCGCCACAGCAGACCCTCTCAGCTTATCACTTCATAATTTCATACTATCTGACTGTTATATAGAATATGGCCATGATTAGCATTTGAATTGTGGCTTCATGGTTAAAAACATCTTTTTTCTTGCCACAGTGACCTTGACCCTTGAGTACCAGATATCTGATTGGTTGAGCTGAAGTTAAAGTTTGCCAAAATGCCAAAATTTGAGGAATTTCCCTCAAACCTTTGAAGTGATTGTGCATTTACAAGAAAGGCGCAAACAGAGTTACACACAGATGAATCTGAAGATATGCCTCGGGCCACATTACTGGTGCCAGTGTATAAAAACCTGCTAAGGAGAAAGCTTCTGTAGAGATATGAAGTCCATTAGTACAGCTACAGGTGATGAACATAAAAGCTCATGAGACAATGACAACCCTCACACTGAGATACATCACCAGGTGCGCTTTTTTTGGTGTCGATGCAGGCCTGCACATCCCTTTACTCTGTCATCTGTGTTTAAAGGCCGCCGTGCCTTCTGTGCGCTCCCAGGGAGAACAGCTTGTAGTTTGATTATGTAATTGAAAAATGAATATTGCGCATTGCTTTTTTTTCCATGCAAGGACTGCTTGTTGGGTTTAGGGAGTTAATCGGTGATTAAAGTCATCAGTTAAGGCAAATTTGCTCATTCACTTATTTTCTCTGCAGACACGCACAAGCGCACGCAAAGGGGCAATTTGCCGAAAATGAAAAAATAAAATGTTTGTAAAACTAAAAAATATTTACAGGGCAACCAGATCTTGCTACACACTCTATTGAGTATAATTTGTGCTGCAGTGAAACTAAGTATCAGTGCGAATCTTTGGGAGTCCAGATGAAAAATAAGTTTAATTGCTGTCATTTGTCCTAGGACTGTTCTCTTTTTTTGCGAAATTGTGTTCTTTGCAGCAAGGCATTACATCCTGTTAGTCTCATAGTTTGTCAGTATCAACAACAACCAAAGCCTCTGGGTCGCACTGAACACGAGGATAATGGTGAATCATCAGCCGCCTTCCTGGTCACGTAACCGGTTTCATCTTGCGCGAGAGGACTGTTGATTCTGTGACTAATGAATTAAAATGCAAGCAAGTGGTTAAAATGCACGAGCGCGCTGTCAAAACAACAAGCACAGTTAAATTATAGAAACTTTGAAGTTGCTGGTGCTTAAACAATAGTGCGGAATGGGGATCGCTTTAATGTGTGTGGTAATGAAGTCTGAACCCGCGCTGCTGTTCTTACGGGGCTGCTGAAAGATGAATATGCAGTGTCTGATGTCACTTGTTTTCCTGCTAAAAAACAGAGCTTAATTATATTTAGAATAATGCTAGAGGAAGTGAATACATTTGTTGTGTTGGCAAAATCTATCCAGATCAAAGGGGGCTGTACATTGTGAACTATAGGAAAACAACTAGAAACTGCTTTTTCTGCACTGAGAGTGAAATGACTCACTCCTCCCAAAGGAAGGCTGTACAGAACCAGCCTTGGAGATTTCTAGTTCTCATCACTCTTTATGCATTAGATAAAAGTGTGCATGTATCTGTCCTTTTGTGACCACCCTAATCAGACAAAAAAAATGGGTGCTGAGCATGAGTGCCTGCTGTAATCATAGCGCACTGCCCCAGAACTGTGAGTCACATGCCGTGATGGCAGTCAAAATGCAAATTTAAGCAATCACACTGAGGAACAGCAGTGAGTGAAGAACAGCGAAGTGAAAAGCGGTGATGCTGTTGGTTTTGTTATGTTCGATAGGAAGCTCCTGTAAAGTCCACTTCGCAGACATCATTACCACAGTATCACTTCAGTGAGACAGCTCATGTTTGATATTATTTATCACAGCAGCAGAACATAATAGAGTTTGGCGTCTGGGATCCGAGCTCATCACTTCCCGTAAATATGTCACGTATAGAAACGGGGGGTGGGTGTGTGATGAGTAAACCCTCTATGGGAGCTTACAAGGTGGTTGCTGGGATGCTGGGGTAATGGAGGGGTTGAGACAGCAGACAGCGATGCAGGGCTGCAGCAGCACTGACGTGTCAGAGGGAGAGATGGGAAATTTTGCAGCTTAGATAGACCAGCAAATTGGCAGGTTGTGTTTGGTGTATGACACGAGGAGAATGAGGAGTGTGCATGACGCAGTTCGGCTGAAGCCTGAGTGCCTGAACTAACGTATGGGCTTTGCTCCATTTGTTAGGAGAGAATTTTCTCTCTGTCTGGTAAAGCCGCCTTTGGATATTTTGCTTCTCTGTCTCCCAGATGTCAAATCGCAACAATGGGCAGCTGGAAACGATCGTGATGATCAGTTCCACATTTGGAGAACTCACAATAATCCTTCATAACAGGCTCCATAACCTGCAGTGCCCCAAGCACGCAGCTATTATCCCGACTGCTTTAATGTTACAGTGAAATGTCAACTCAGAACTGAGCTACTTCTGAACAATTCAGTCTCTATCAGTCTGTTTAAGATAAAGAAAGAGCGAAAATTTGGCTTAAGGAATCACTAAAGTTGGTCATGTGAGCCATGCTTAGACACATGGCTATTTTTTTTATTAAAGAATCACTGACACTGCACTGTCAGAGCCAACTTACCAATATTATCAGTATATTCAACAAAGCAGCTCTGGAATAAATTTAATGCCACTTTGACTGCCTGAGTTATTTGCTCATTATTATATGACTTTGGACATGAGAGAAGGAAATATTCACAGATATTATACCTCGTGATATAATAAATGTGAGCTCAGCTGGTCAGTTTGCCTCATATCAAGAAAAATCTTTATTCATTTTACAAATTGTCTACAGGTCATTCATGATTGATTGACTCCTAATTAATTGTGCGTTACAAGTGATAGACCAGTGTTTCAATCTGATTAGGTGGGCGGATTAATGTAGGCAAGAGAATGATAAAGCTAATTCTGCTACTTTGGAGAGGTTTATGTACAAACATTGATGGGAAATAAGACAGCGAAGTTGAACAGACAGAAACTGTGAGGTTAGTCCCCAGGCCCTTAATGACCAAAGCACTGCAGAGATTTCTTTGTTGGAGCAGTTTATTTGTGCGACAGATTCATGCAGAGAAAAACAGCAAAAGGTGCAGTGAGTCATTTCGGACTTTGTGATATCATCTGGCAAAACCATGCCTCTGTTTTTCCATGCATACAAATATGTCAACACAAACACAGCCCGTCGTTGCTGAATAAACACTCACCCACCATGTGAAATATACACGTGTGAAAGAACATCTAGGACCCAAACTGCATTAGTTCCAGGTATATGGTTGGGTGACTTTGTTCTCTGTGTGGAAATACGTTATTGTGTGTATGTGTTGTGTGCTACAGAGGATGGGTGCTTGTGCTGAAATGCTAGCTGCAGATATTTCCAGTACAATGAAAGCCAGAATCCCTGTCATGGACTGATGACCTGCCACAGCTTTCGCACTGTGTTAGCTGGGATGGGCACCAGCTTCCTGCATCCCTAAGTGGGACAAGGAGTTAAGTGGATGGATGGATGGATGGATGGATGGATGGATGGATGGATGGATGGATGGATGGAACACTTGAACCTAAAGGTAATATTTCGATGGTTTAACACACACACACACCATATTTTATTGATTATCCTGTTAAGTATCCTGTTATCAAACTGAAACACACTGAAATTTATAACAAATCCTGTAATCAGTTCTGGAAGAAACAACTAATCTGTGTTGAGATAAGAACTGATGAGTCATCCAGGGCTAATGATTTGCTATAAATGTGCTCATTTACTAATTCCCACTTGAATAACTGAGTGGACTCAAGCAGATCAGGGAATGGCATGGCAAAAGGGGACAAATTGGCATGATGGCATGTGACACATGGATCTGAGGCAAATGGGAAAAAAGAGACTATCTTAAGTTTCCTATTTCTATCACTAGCTGTTCTGCTGTGTGTGATAGGTATTCTGTATGGAGTGCTTCCTCAGCACTTTATCTTTGCAGGAGGTGAAGCTTTTCGAGGTGTCAGCAAAATGTCTGTGGGCACAAGCTTTGTACCGGGGAGTCTGTCACATTTGTCTCCAGATAGTGGATTACTGAGTTTCACAGACATACAGTAGCTGCAATGGGCTCGCTTAGTTGCCCACTAGAGATTTTGCACATCTCCAGAGGGAAAAGGCATACTTTCACATTAGACATGCTGAGACTAAAAAAAAGCAGGAAAAACAGAAATGAGGGAAATCTGAAATGCAAATGAAAGGCCTTTCAAGCTATGTCCTTACATTGTAAAAAAAAGGGACTTTTAAAAGAACTGGTCATCCTAAGACTGCCAGTTAGGTTGGCTATTTCTTTACAAGTTTTAAAGAAAGAAAGAAAGAAAGCACTCAATCAATCAATCAGTCAATAGCTGATGTCCATCTTTTGCTCTTCATATAGATTGGTTACCTGCATGATATTAAAGCATATTTTCTAAAACTAACGATGACCATTTAAAGTTCTGCTTCCATGCATTTAAACTTTTATCACCAGTCTTCATCAATCAAGCAAGTTCTTTTCAAACTACTTAGTCTGAATTATGTGGCTCCCCAAAAACCCTGCTGGACACATTATCGGATAACAGTGGACCCATGAACTCAAGGTGCACTATATGGACAAAAATACTGGGCCAAATCTCTTAATCTTTGACTTCAGGTGTTTTTACTCCTATTGCCACGGGGTATAAAATCAAGTAGATGCCGCGCGGTCTGCCATCACATTTGTGAAGGAATGAGTCATTTAAAGAGGTCACTGAATTTGGGTGAGGTACTGCAACAAGTTAGTTTGTGAAATTTCTTTCCTCGTAGATATTCCACAGCCAACTGCATGTGCCATTTTTGCAAAGTGGAAGTGTTTAGAAAACACAGCAGGTTTAATCCGCTGGCATTAACATCAGCACCAAAGTGCACCAGGAGCTTCATGAGAAGCATTTCTATGGCTGGGCAGCTCCTTTGGATGTGATGTGTAAGTGACCCAGTACTTTTGTCCATATAGTCTGTTACTGGATACATAGTTTAGTTTAGAAGTTGTTTTTTTTAACCTTTGCAAACATGAACTGCTTTCCACCCTTTGATAATCTGAAAAATGAATAAGGTAGGTGCAGACAGAGAAAGAAGGTAAAAAGGTAGAAAGTTCATTCATTCAGTAAGCACATAAGGTTCAGAAGCATGAAGATTATGTTGGCTGAGCGTTAGTGATCCATCAAAGGAAAGTCTGTTGTTCCATTTTTATCTGCCGCGGAGCCTTTCTTCCTTGTCTTGCTTGGCAGTAACTCCCCCCAAACCTCTCTGTCTCTCCTTCCCTTTCTCTTTCCCTCTGGTTCTTGCAGAACGTTTCTTGGGGTAAGCAGTACTCCTATGCCCTCTTCAAAGCCATGAGCCACATGCTGTGCATCGGGTATGGTGCCCGGGCACCCGTCAGCATGTCTGACCTTTGGGTCACCATGCTGAGTATGATTGTAGGAGCCACGTGCTACGCTATGTTTGTTGGCCATGCTACAGCTCTAATCCAATCACTGGATTCCTCACGGAGGCAGTACCAAGAGAAGGTAAGAGTCCTGCAGTGGCACACATAATATTAAATACCGGAGATTTAAAAGAACACTGGGTATGATACATAGTATGATGTATGCATACACATCTTTAATGTTTTGTTGTTTTAAGGTAAGTTATGCTAAGTACCACTGAGATGGTCTAAAAGTGTTAATGTGTTTTTTTTTCTTTTTTGTGACTCTGTAAAGTCCTGCTCATTGGAGCTGGATTTAAATAAATTAGGCCTCAATAACACTGTGGACCAATAGGTTGAGCTCTCACAATATAAATATAAATATATCCGCAGCGATGACTAGGAAAGAGGATTTCCTACCTACCCCCAAGCAGATCACTTAAGGTCAACAGTGTGATGAGGTCTATGACATGAGCAGCCACCTCACTGTCTGTATGCTGCCAGTGGACACATTTTATTTTTCCCTTTTCCTTCAGTTCCTATTACATCATTACATCTTTTTTTTTTTTTTTTTTTTTTTTTTTTTTTTGTTCACGTGGAGGATGATTATCCAGCATTTCAACTGAGCCACCATCTGTGATCCCGCTGTGGGGCCTGGGCAATTCCCAGAACACCCAGCCATGACTGATGCGCTTTGTGTTTGCACGCAAGAAGCAGAGTTTAACTCCCAAACTTTGCCTGTGCTTATGCTGCAGAACGCATTGTACATACCACACTGTTGGGCGTGGGGATTAGTCCTCTATGGCATGTCTTCATCCACAAACAAGTTTAGGATTAAAATAACTTAATCTTTAACTTACAGGATGAGGTAAGAACAGTTACATCAGGTCACACTGATTTTGTAAGACACTCCTTTTCTTCCCAAAGGAAATAGTTTTGTTTTTTCAGATATGATTTAAAGACAGTGAGTCAGCTGAAATGCGATTAACAGAAAGCGCTAATTATCTTGTCTTAGTACATTCTTATTTACTATGACACGCTGTGTGTGTGAGAGCTGAAACAATTACTCAGAAATTAAGTCTTTAACAGTGTTTAATGCAGGGTTTATTCTTCAAGCCATTTTTTCACCCAGTAATGGAGTCTAATTCCTGCATTTCAGTATATTTTTTTTTTTTAAATTTTAAGTATTTGCTACTTTTCCATGTCAACTGATATCAGAAGTGGCAAAAATTAAATAAATAAAGACAATAAATCTTCATATATAAGTTGTTCAGTTTGTTATTTAAGACAATTTTTGAGTATTTGTCTATGATTTCAGAAAAATTATTTAGATATTATTTAAATAAAAAGCAATTAAGCAGATTAATTTAGAATATACAAAATAAAACTGATGTTTTCCCTTCAAGTTTTCATCATTTTTTAAAATTATATTATGAAAATGGGTTATAATGGGTCAGGAAGTTAAAATTCTTATTACCAATCACTTTGATTTTTTTCTCCTTGTAATTATTCATCTTTTAATAATCTATAAAAAGTTTCATGTGGTTTAAGAGCACACTTTTTGAATCCCTGAATTCAATGAATGTTGATCATATCCATCCACTAAGCAAGCCCTCCAGCAACTTGCATCCCTGTTGAGTTTATCAGAACATTTCCACACAAACGCACACGCACAGGCACGACTGGACAGAGGTACGAAGCACACATTATTTATCCTTCGGGAGATGTAGCCATAATTCTTATCAGAGCATTGGTAGAGTCACCTTGGCTATTACAGGACGTACTAAAATACCACTTCATTAATTTACACCTTGCTTATAAAAGCATTTAGCCATTGTCGGTTTATTCAAGTGTGATGGCCCGACCTTGCCAGCTGTCCTCATGGTCAGTCCAATCTAGAGGAACATCCCACTCGGTGCGTTTTGGCACCACATTGCAATCTTACATGTCACCTAAAACTTGAAATTAAAACTGCAGTTTCTGTTGTCTTTGCAAAAGTGTTATCACAAATACACACAAATTAGTAAAATGCACACTTATCATTAACATATCATAACAAAAGTGTTGTTTGACACATAAACTGAGAGCAGATCAGATGAAACTAACAGATTGAAAGAACAAGACAGCAAATAAAAGAGTTAGCTCAGTAAATAATAAAAAAAAATTAATGGAATGCTGACTGATCATTAATATGCAGATATAATTATGAATTATATTCACAGCATAGAAAAAAAAT
Organism: Oreochromis aureus; assembly: GCF_013358895.1. NCBI lineage: Eukaryota > Metazoa > Chordata > Actinopteri > Cichliformes > Cichlidae > Oreochromis > Oreochromis aureus. The sequence goes on along the minus strand of NC_052948.1, from coordinate 47,858,711 downwards.
TTAAAAAAATCATGACAGCAGGTTGCCCTCGGCAAACAAGCGAGCCGTGCCAAGTCACTGTTTGAATTAGTGGCACATCTCCAGCTCAGTTGCTCCAAAGCAGATGTACATCACACACTATGTTTAATCTACATCCCTTTCCGTCCCTCTAACGTCACCCCAGGAATCGAACTGACAGCTTCGGGGCCGCGAATGCCATGTTCATGGTAACAGAGCTCCAGTGTGGAGCCAGGTTCAGCAGGGGCTGATTTGCTGCATGGCTGTGCATATCAGTGGAGCAGGCTGCAGAGCAGCAGGGATGGGTTCAGGGTGCTGAGCCTCTAGCCATTACATCTATCACTGCCACAGCTGGGGGGTTGGAAACACGGATGGAGAGATGGATGGGGATGTGAGGTTACAAGTTATCTGAGGCCGGAGGATGTTTATGACAAGAACATGACGGGCAGTAAGAAAGTAAAGTGATTGTTGTCGATAGGTTCTACTTAATTTGCAAAAACTCAAAAACTAATTTTGTCCAGACTAGGAGAAAAGCAAAACAGACCATGCAAAAGCTATAGAGAAGAGAGGAAACAGAGAAATAGTGGGAGGAGAGGGAAGGAAATGAGGGTTTAAAGTATGTATGATACAGAGACATGCCTGCTGTGAAGCCCTGGTGCTGCCACAGTGCAGCTGAGTTGCTCTTTAAGATATGTCCAAGATGCCCCACATTTCATATTTTGGTCCGAGGTTCAATGCAAAGCTAATGTAACTACCTCCCTCCTCTGAAATATTGCAAAGATAATTAAATAGTTTCAAAACAAGTTTCTGGAACATAAATGATTCTGTAAAGGAATACTGTGACCGTGCACCCATCAGATGTCAAACACAGCGTCTTGCAATTACATTTATGTCATGCAAGCACTACAAATGGGGTTGCATTTGAATGCGTCGTCCTCTGCGTGACACAGACGGGTATCAAATCAATTCCTGCTCAATAAAAGAAGCGTTGAGCACATACAAAGTGGATGAAGCATTTCAAGTCTTTGCACTAATTGCCTGCCCTCTTTAAACTGTCCTTCATGTCTTAGAACACATTCTGCAACAGAGGAGGTTTCATCATTTTGCATAATGCTGGTAAACATATATTTATGGGTGATGTTTAACTTTGCAAATTGCAGTGCGCCTGGGTTAAATTAGATCCACAGGAATGCCCCAGGAGTGCCATCAGCCAGGAAAGAAGTGGGTTCTGCCAAGTGGCACATCCCAGTGTGGGTGTTAGTCTGACTGGGCCCTGACTATTTCTAGAGAGAGAGAGAGAGAGCGTGAGAGAGAGAGGGAGGATAAAGAGAGAAATGGATGAGGTGGGATAATGAGGAATGTAGTCAGCATTTATCTAAATTGGTCCTTCAGAAAGTAATTAACCAATAAAATTACACGTCTGAATTAATATGAGAATGGAAATTAGTCATAATGAAAAGATAATGTGACGTTGAAGCTGAAGGCCCCATATCAAGCCCAAAATGTGCCCCCATTGCCTACTCTGTGCCCCACCCTGACCACCCGAGTCGAAATGGACCGGTTGAGCCCCTGCAGACACTTTCTGACTTCGGCTGTGTGAACTCAAAATAAATCAATTTCCCGCAAACAAAGCTCTGGTCCCTTATCACCTTTCTGCAGCCGGGTGAGAAATCAATGAGGGAGGCACTGGGACTCGAGTGGCTCCTCTCGCTAACAAATATCGCTTTATGGGGCTGCCTGCGTCACATTGGTCAAAGCCTCTCAAACTGAACTGTCCCACCAGCCTCACAGCTGCTGCTGGCTCTCACCTACAGTACTGCTCTGTTGTCTTTATAGAGGTTCATTTTCAGGTGTTGGGGCTATGGCCGTGCTCGCTGACTACTCAAAATAAATGAGCCAAAGTTTCTTCTGTGTTCCTGTGGGTCAGTACTTGCCTGCAGTATAATGCAGCTGGACATTACACTCCTGCTAATTTTTAGTTAATTACTGGAAACAGGATGTAGAAACGGGATCTTACGGGAAACGGGAAAAACAGAGACGTCAAGTGTACACACTCCCTCCTCGCTCCTTTTTCATGTCACACCATTATATAAAGAAATTCTACTTTTTTTTATTCGTAGCATCTCAAAAGGATTTATTCACTGCATGTCCAGTTAAATCTAAGGGCTTGAAATATATTCTTATTTGTTTGAACTGTATGTAAAGTGCAGCTAGTTCTCTTCTCAGTTATTAAACAACCCAAAAACCAATGCAAATTATTTGAAAATTATTATTTCGACATTATTTTCATATTAATGTGATAGTAGGTGAAAATTAAGTTGATTGTAATGATGAAACTTAAATGACGTTTTAATGTAATCAAGAAAAAACAAAGACAAAAACAGAAAAGGAAAGAGGAGTCATAGAATCTAAGCTAGAATCCTCATTGAATTTAATAATTCAATAAATCACAACACCTGTCACCTCAAGGTGCTCTATATTATAAGGTAAAGACCCTATGATAATATACAATGCGGTCAAAAGGAGAATTCTTCTTTGAAAATTACCCAATATCCTCTCATGCTCCTGGATACTAGGTATGCCTCGCTTGTTCACATTACAGCATAGCTCGGTTGCCTATTAGCACTGGGCTTCCTGCATCGGTGAGATAATCTGCTGCTACCTTGGTCTGACATAGCCCCGGGCCTGTACTCGTTCCTACTTTCTTCACCACCTGCCTCTCTTGTTCTGCCTCTCCCTCCCCACACGCAGAACCAGGACATGGCACTGTGACTGTGTGAGAGCACGCCTTGTCCTCAATACAGAGACACAAATATGCACTCTGTGTAGACCACATTTTTGTTGCTTTGCTGTTTATTAAAGGTGCGATTTCCAAACAAATATAAAACTCAAGACTTTACTGGGACTATCTGATTTTTTTTTTGCATGTTAAGCTGTTAAGTGATGACTGTTTTTCTTTGTCTCTTCTAGTATAAGCAAGTGGAGCAATACATGTCCTTCCACAAGCTTCCAGCAGACATGAGACAGAAAATCCATGACTACTATGAGCACCGCTACCAAGGGAAAATCTTTGATGAGGAAAACATCCTGAGTGAACTCAACGACCCACTCAAAGAGGTGACACAACATTTCAGAAGCCCTGTTCTTGAGTAACATTTATAAATCTGCAGATTTTTCCTTTCGAATACTCTGATTTTATTTTTGGAACCTTAATAAAAAAAAAATAGACACTGAAAGGTAGGTGTCACAATGTCTTAGTTTTGGAACATGAGTTAGATCTATTTTTCTTTTTTTCTGAACACAAGCAGTGAATCTTTATTTGGGTGCAGCACATTAAACTGAAACACCTGTCATCTCATCTTACAAGGTCAGGAAGAAAAAGAGCAAAACGGAGTCTCCCCAGGTGAAACTAGACTGGCTGAAAGTCAAAATAGGAAAACATTTCCTACAGAAACACTTCCCGTGCCTCTCTTTCACTTGTGATAAACTCCATGAGCTTGTGATTTACAGAGCTGTTAAACAACTGCCACAGAGGTAATGAGACAGAGCAATAAAGGTTACTGTGACGTCAAGCACCAGTTTTGGTCCTTGGATGACCTCCCCCATAAGCACATTACATGTGTAATTATGCAAAGGGATAATGGGGAGCAGCGGAGTAAAAAGCGAATGTAGGATAAATGTAGTGTAGGAATCCTGACCAGCTCTCATAAAGCCCCATTAAGTCACCTTGCAGAGTTATATGCTCAAGAGATGAATGCTACGGTGTGCAGAGTTGCTGCACAGTCCCAAGCACTTACAAGAAAGGTGCAGGCATTTAAAGGTACAGTAAAACACGGGCTTAGTTCAATATGTGCACTAAGCAAAGGTTAAATCCAGCTTAAACTGAGAGAGATCGATAATAGCAAACATGGTCACATCAGAGCAATTTCAGTAAGTCTTACATTTTGTTGTAATTTTATGTACAGTGTTTAAAAAAATTGTTAGACCACCTGTTATACAATCAAGAAATAATACACATATATCTTAGAAAAATATTAAAATATTTTAGTAATCTGCCAAAATTCACATTTTTATACCCAGATTGAAAATACGGATTCTTCACCATCAGCAAACATGAAGCAATTATTTTGAATAAGGTTTATTTCTTTAATTAATAAATTATTAATTGGTATAAACTGAATGAGTACTAGTCGAGTAAATTTAATTTAACCAGACTGAATAAATTATTTTTAGCTTCATTTGACTAAATTTTTTAACATTTAATGTTGTACTAAATAACAAATTACATGGAAAATTTAAATGTAATTAAATCTGGGAATTATTTTTTTGTACATATTTAAACTTCTTTGTGTAATTAATCAGTTATAACACTGAGTCACCAAAACTCATCTTCCTGTTCAGGAATGTAAGTAAATGACTGTAATTTGGCATCTCAAAAATAATAAAGGGCTTTACTGTTTTTTTCATCTTTTTTGTGAAATGTTATATTTTACAATTTTAATTAAATAGCTGCATCTACTGGTTGATGAACCATTACAGAAACTCACAAAATGACATGTCTAATTACTAGTACTGTTCATTTAAAGCACCTGTGACATATGCCTCAATCCGAGTGGCGGTCTAACAATTTTGATAATTACTGGAAATGTTTTAATATGAAAACCTAATTAGACACCAAAACTTGACTAAGCTTTATTACATTACAAGACAGTGTGCGTCTGACTCGTCATCTGTAATGTGGCAGCTTTGACTCAGTGTCAGCTGTTCTAACCCGTCTATCCAACAACTGAGGCGACTAGCCGTGGTTTCCCCCATGTCAGATGTGCAGCCTGTTTCCTCTCTGTTTCTAAAAGTATGCTCTTTATTTGATCTCCCATCACCGAAGTAGGTCACTTTACTGCTGATAGAGTAATATCCCCTTTATTACTTTAATAGACACTTAAACAAATACCACGCTCTAAGAAAAACAATAATTAAGCTTACCTACATCTTTATCACAATAACGACTAGGTCTGCTGGGCACCGTGCAGTTTAAGCTGTTGTGCACCTCATCTGTGTGCATTTGTCAGAGCAACAATACAATTATGTTTTCCTGTTCAGCTGTAATAAACCAGATGATTAAGTATTTTGTGGAGCAAACTTCTCCCATAGATTTCCATTCTACTGAGTGCTCTGATGCACTGCTGAAGGCCACTATGTTGGCATGCTTGGATGACGTATAAAATGATGAAATAATCGGAACTGACTTAGTTTGATTAATCTCTTTCTGTGAGCTGTTTTTTAGTACCTGAATGTCCCTTTCACTCAGGATCTTCTGGCCAGCAGATTATAGCTCTTACTACGTTTGGGTTTTTTTGTTTGTTTGTCTTTTCTCACCATATTTTGAATAAATTTACAGTCTAAAAATAGAAACTTCTAGTCATATCAACTATTGTCCTGTTTGTCATTGTGGTATGACCACTGCCTTCTTGTGTTTAAAGTAGGGTATAGTATATCTTACCCAGAGTGAACAGCTGGGTAGTAGATAGGATAAATTACTGAGGTTAAATTTTGGGAGATAAAGAGCAACAATCTAGAGCTTTTCCACAGCTCATTTAACAAAAATCAATTAATGTGGCTGTAAACCTGACCATCATCAGTAAAGCCAGGATACTTTCAGACAGACTGAAACCTAAGTGGCTCTGATTGCCACTGAGTATGGACAATCTGTGGGGTCCTGACTTAGAGGTCAATTTGGGAACTGAATTAGCTCCACTTCGCACCACTCAGACTAGCTAAGAATGCCGAATCAGTTAAAGCATACTTATAACTGATTGTGGCAAAGCCAGTTATCACAAGTCTGCAAAATAATTATGCTGCTACTGCTGCTGTAGGCTTAAACAATCTCCAGATTTTGATGTATATCCTATGTAAGATGAGATGACGTGTCTTTTCAACCAAAAAATTCCACCACTATATATATTTTTACATTTATGTCAGAATATTTCTACATCTGCAAAGCTTTTCCAAATTGCCCTGCTGCTTTTAACTTATTCATTTGGTGAACTGTAAAGATCATCCTAAGACAGGCAATCCATCAACATATTGAGCAGTTTGTTGCCACGGGCAGCCTTCGCTTTAAAGAAAAAGACGTGTCGCATTCAAGGACACTGCAACATCCAATAATTGATTGTGAGCTCCTAAAAAAGTATTACATTGATTATCTCTGGTAGCTGACAACCCGATGTACAATGTAGACGAGCAAAGATGAACACAATGGAAGGGCAAAGGAAAACAAGGACAAAGTAACCTTGACAAAAAATAATATTAAAAAGAAAAAAAAAACACGTTGTGATGGATCGCAACGTTTTTCTAAGGTGACTTTCAGACTGTTGAAAACAAAAATATCTGAAGCATGTATAGGGATTCAATACAGTTGAACTAGATGAAGTTTGAAGCTAATCGGCTAAAATATGCTAAACCAGAGTCCACACAGCCTAATAGCCAGACTGTTTTGCTGCTCTGTCTCTCCCCCTGCTCCCTTCCTCGCCTCTGTCTCACTGCCTTTTATTCTCTGCCATATGACAAATCTTTAAATAGGCATAGCCAAACATTGTTTTCCCTGGAGGAATCCTGATTGTGCATGAAAAGTGCTTACTATCGTATTCATTAGTTCTGGTGCTTGATTGAGGTCAGAGCCGTGGCTTTACCTGACACCGGCTTCTGAAGCTTAGCTAACATATTTTTTGCCCTCGTGGAGCCAGCAAGCATTTCTGAGATTGGTTATCTTTCTGTTAATGTCCTGTTGTCAGTGGAGGAGAGTTATCCCTCATGTGGGGTCAACAACACATTGCTGCAGATGCCAAGTGCCCCAGCTTTCCATCTGCACAGCAACAGAGATGTGTGGGTAAACAGACAACAAGCTCCTAATCTGCTGCTGGGTCTGAGGGGACAGGATGAGACCAGAGAGATGGCCTGCAGCCGGCACCAGAGGGCAAACTCATCAGGATATGAAATGTGTGCCAAAAAGTTTCTTCGCAGGAGAAATGGAAAGTGCTTTAGGAGCATTAGGGATAAAGCAGCAATATGCATTCCAATTCATTTATGTTTGCAGATACTGTGAAGGCGGCAGAGATGAAAGATTTGAGGTGGTGTTCTGTGTCAGGCTGCCGAACTGAAGCTCATTTTTCCCTTTTGGGTGGAAATAACTGAATTATTGATGGCATGATCTCATCTGTTAAATCAACACTTTTCTTTTTTCTTTTTTCCCCCCTCCACCAGGAAATTGTCAACTTTAACTGCCGCAAGCTTGTGGCCACCATGCCTCTGTTTGCCAATGCGGACCCCAACTTTGTGACGGGGATGCTGAGCAAGTTGAAGTTTGAAGTTTTCCAGCCCAACGATTACATTATCAGGGAAGGCACAGTGGGGAAAAAGATGTACTTTATTCAGCATGGCGTTGCAAGTGTCATCACCAAGTTCAACAAGGAGATGAAGCTGACTGATGGATCCTATTTTGGAGGTAAGAATTGTAACTATAAAGACTGAAAATTGAACTTCAGTTTTTTTTATATTTTTTTTCTTGGAGTATTTGCTTATTTTGAATTGTTTTCACATTAAAATCCAAATGTCAGCTACATATTCCACTGTGCTTCTTACATCAACGCACACTGTGTTCTTAGAGTTATACCATATATATGAGACTAGCCTGAGGCCCTTAATGCTTTTTGAAGTTAAGTTATTGTAAATGTAGATTCTCATTAACCAATGTTGGATGTTAGTCAGCTTTCGCTGTTATGTAACCTCTCATCTGGTTGCTGGAGTGGGCCAAGGCGTGGATCAGGCATCCCTTAGGACACACAGAGGTCCCTCCCCCACCCTCACACACACACACACACACACACACACACACACAAGCACAGACTTAGGCGCACATACATGAGCATGAACTCCTCTCACCCTATCTATATGTTCCCACTGCAATAACTTGGCACAGTGTAAAACAAGGAGCAGTTCCCCGGTTCTGTCCTCTGCTGTGCTCTGCTTCTTCCTCTCTCTTTCTCTCGGCACGGTTCCCACTCCCCATCCAAAGCATTCCAGATATCATTAATTTTTTAAATGTCAAATGTAATTTCATTGCACTTTGTTTACTCCGACAAAATCCGCAGGCAGACATTGTCGTGTCTCTGTGAAAGCAAAGCAAAGTTTCCTATTTTAGAGGTTCTTGCATATTTTATCTCCTGAGTTCATCCCCACTATGGAAGGAGGCTGAGGAGTCTAAGAATACCTTCACTTTGGTGTGTCTGTTCCATGCAGTTCACGTCTCAGAGGCGAGCCATGGAAGGAAGCGAATCAAAAAAAAACAAAGAAACGACATAAGAAAGAAATGCATTGCCTTTTTTTCCTCCCCTTGCTTGTTCAAAACACAGGAGTACTGACATACACTCTTTCATCAGTTAGCAAAGAAACCTGCTTCAGATATGGAGTTTCAGATATGGGTGGCTTTAAACTCTGCATTAAGTAATGTAGTGATTTGCTGGAAGTGCATGTGTGTCGTATTCAGGCTTTGTATCTCCGAGGCTGCAGCTCAGAGACATTTTGCTCAGTGACACAGAACAAGCAGATCATGTTTATGAAACTAAGGTGAAATGTCAGGATAACGCCTTTGGCCAACTAGGCTCTAATAAAAGGATGCTAATAGGATGTAATTTTTTTTCTACACCCTGGAGCCTAGCGTTGTGCTACAGTCAGCACAGAAAATATTAATTTATAAAAAAGAAAAAACATTAATTGAAAACTAAGAAAACAAATTAGGAAGCTGGAAACAGATTATGATTAGCATTTTTAATTAATAACAATGCTACATAGTTGTGTGAGTAACCATTTGAGCTTTAGCCTAAAGTACAATAGAAATAAGTAGTAAATAGCAAACTGTTCAGTCAGTATTAAGATGAAAATGTACGTTTTTCAGATTGGGTGTACTACCACTCCGTCCAGAGTTTCACAAATTACAGCTGAGTCCATTAAGCAATATACATAGAGGCTCTTTAGTGTTAGAAGTGGGTGATCAAACATGATGTGTCAGTCTCTGTGTTCATTCATAATCCACAATCTGAATCATTACTTTCCCCCCACAGTTCCAGTTAAACTCCAGTGATCACATGTTAAGGTGTGCATATTGTTACCTGAGCACAACGCTTACATTTCTGCATCCTCTTTTTCTGCTGACTTTGTTCTAAAGGAAGAGAGACTGAAATATACACATACAGCTCAGCTTTAATGACACAATTTGTACAACTCCCCGGAAAAGCAGTTCTTATGAAGACTGACCTCGTACGATCGTCAGATCGCCCACCCCCAAGTTCAGTTAAAATTTCAAAAAGATGGAGGGTTCACAGTGAACGATCAGCATCTAATATAAGCCTAATTATAAAAATGGAGAATATAAATTAAGAACATGCACTAACATTTAATGAGTCATGTAATAGTTTAAATTAGGGATGCAGTGTAAATTGTTCACCTAATAAAAAGGGGTGAACAGCCCCACCAGAGCTGCTGCCTTCTGCCCTGTTGGTATTTTTATTTCGTATTTGTTTGGCATTAGCCTTGCGTTGGGAGCAGCTGGCTATGCCCGGCATCTCACTCTTCCCCCTTTTCTCAAATGATTTGCACCCCCCTTACAACCAGGCCAGATCGTGGCCAGAATGAGAAATCAGCGAGGGGGACTGAGACAGCTCCAGAGTGGAGAGAGCGAGTTACAAAACTGAGCCCAGACACAGGAAACTATTACCATAGTAATGAGTAGGACATCTATGAGAACAGTAGGTCACAAAGCACCTCTGACAATGGTCAGTGACTCACCTGCATGCTAAAGAGATATCATAGTAATCACAGGTGACCGTGGTGAATGAGCTTACACATTGGCGTCACGCAGCTCTGTGAGGGACTAAAGAGACCACAATGCGGGGACAATGACCGACAGGAGATTTAAATCCAGATTCGGCTTTAATGTCTTTAATGTCATATGAGACATTTCCACAGCACCAGCCGTAAGTAGAGACGAGGGAAGAAGAGCTCGTTGCCACGAGTGTGTGTGACACAAAAGTGATGACAAATTATCCGCAATGCCCCAGGGTTCAACAGTGATGCTTTGTGACAAGGCAACAGACACGTGTCAAACCGCATCACTGGAAGTGTTAACAGGGCTCTAACTTATTCACACACAAAAAAACATACCTAGGAATGCCACGTGTGCACAGCTAGGATCCAGACAATGGTATTAGACTTACAATTGTGCTGTGGGTGGCTGAGGATGTTAATGGAGACTAAGTTTGTTCAGAAAAGACAGGCTCATATGTGCCTAATGTCAAACAACATTTAAAAAACTATAAGAGCTTACACAATATTGTCAGCATACTAGTATGGAAGTTTAGTATGAAGCCATGAGAAAAGAGAAAGAGAGATGGCAGATGAAGGCCAATCATAACTGATTTACATGGCGATGGAAAAGCTGAGAGGCAGAAAATGAAGAAGAAGAGGTCTGAAGCAGGTTATGGTTTTACTTGGCACACTCTGGGTCCGGGTGTCTCCAGCTGACTCCACCCACCTGCTGCAGCATAGAAATAGAAAATGTAGATGGGTTAGACAGCTAAGCAGTGTCTTATCTGAGTAACTGTATTTCTGGCCTGCATCTTAGCATAGATAAGATAGTCGCAGAAACCCAGAGAAGCCATAGTAGAGTTGACATTTTTTTTAGCACTATACATATGCATATGCACATATAATCAGAAACTATAATCAGTCCTCTTAAAGATGTTCCTAACTGTACTTAGACATGTTAGACATATGATGCTAGGCCAAAAAAAGAGTGTTACCTATATATTGGAGGAGAAGCTACAGCTAACTAGACTCAGTTCAATTTTAAAAAAAGAGAGAGAAAAAAAGCTCAGAACCAACATTTTTACATGCTTTTGAATTTAGTGAAGACTCTATATGCTATCAGTTCTCATTCAGTGCCATAGCAGGTCAAACTTTGGAGAGTATTTTCATTTCGCCCACTCAGCTGATTAACTCACCTTTGTTTTTAACTGAGTCACTGGCTGCTACGTGTCAAGCTAGCACATTAGTCTCTGGATGTCTCCAGTTTACTGGTATACCAGAGCGTTTTCTTAGAGATAAACCAACCACTCTTTGTACTTCACTCTTTTTGTGTTTGTTTATCCCCTTGAACATGACGCAGGTTTTTCTCTCTCTGTGCGTCTGCTTGCATTAGTGGATGTACCAGTGAAAGTGAATCTTTTTCCATTAAAACAGCACTAACACCTTATTCGCACGCACAGCTTGAGAGTGTTGCTCACACATCTTGCACTCTCTGTGCTCTATTTTCATGACAGCTCCTGGCAGAGCCCAGAAAGATCACACCATAACAAGTTAACATTTAACGATTTAATGAAGATGGAAGTCGTGCAGTGGACTGGACAAATGTGGGTGTGGGTTCAGTGGTGTTAAAGATTCAGAGAAAGAAAATTAAGGGAAGGATTGTTCACATTCAACTTCTGGATGAGCTCAGACGCTGTATATGTCAGATTTTACAGTCATATAGAATATAAAGCATTGTAAGCTTCTTGGTGGGTACCAAAAGCATCTGGTTGACTTCCTACTTCCAAATGGACATTTAACCTAATACCCTGTACTGTGTACTTTTGACCCGCTAATAATTCGAGAAAATCTGAAATAAATTCAAAATTGTGCACCCAGTTCTTGTATTTCAAGGCATTAAAGATGTATGCAGGACAATCGAGCTACCTTGGTAAAAGAAATAAATAGAAGCCCCAACTTTACACGACATTCATGCCCATGATACGAACTTGTACGCTCTGACCGCAGCTGCACCTTTGAGCATTCACAGTGCCTTCTCAGATGTCCATATAGCCATTTTCATAGGTACTAATGGACCTCCATATCAACAAAGATGTAGGCTTTTGAACTGAATGCTAATAACAAGCTCCCTCTCTTCTTAACTTCAGAGGATGCAGCATCCATCTTTTCAAAATAGTATTTCAAATTTCACTTCATCTGATCACAGAACAGTTTTACACTTCGCCTCAGTTTTGGCCCAGGAAAAACAGCAGTGTGTCTGGATCTGTTTCTTCTCCTGAGATGAAATGAGCTCATATTTTTTCACAAAACACTAAAAATCTCTCAATCTAAACATGTAGTGCATTTGTTGTCCATGTTAACTGTAAATTAAATGTATAAGTACTCTTTCCACACTGATGACAATAACACAAAACAAGAAAAATGCTATAGCTACAGTATATTATTGCTAATAATAAAATGTAATTACTATTAATAATGATGAGCTGAGTAATTTTCGTGTATATGGTACTCTTGTGTTTAATTTCACACATAAAGACAGGCATTCTGTGTTATCTAATGTGAAGAAGACTGCAAAGTTAATTATGATCCAATGCTGATGAATTCTTCTGTTCTATTCACATCTTGTCGTGTCAGTAAGAAATATTTCGGTCTCGTCCTCTTAACGCGGTGCATTGAGCCCTGCCCTGTTTTTTCTTAATAAAGCTTGGTACTGTATCATATTATTGCACTATTATATCTCCGCACCATGATGAATTATCTTAGCGTAATGCAAGTGACAGCACTGCTGATGGGCTTCACATTCTATTTGCATTCACATTAGCTTCTTCTCCTGTACCCTTTGTACTCAAGGCTCATTTATATGAGAATACTCTATGTACTGTAATTACTAGGATGATTCCCTCCTGTACATTTCACTCCTGTTACAGTTTCATCATGTGTCCTCTTTGTTTTCCTTTACCTGCCCTATAGAGATCTGTCTGCTCACCAAGGGCAGACGAACGGCGAGTGTGCGTGCAGACACCTATTGTCGACTCTTCTCCCTCTCTGTTGACCATTTTAATGAGGTGCTAGAAGAGTACCCAATGATGCGACGCGCTTTTGAAACGGTCGCCATTGACCGATTGGACCGCATTGGTAAGACCTACAAGCCTCATTTCTCTATGATTGTTCGGATCTCTTGCCTGTCATAGTGCCTTGTTGTCTTGTCTTTATCAGTATTTGTTTGCCTTCTTTCCTCATAAAAGCATTGTGTCTGCCATCTTGTGCTGCATGACCTGTATGCTCTCTATTGATTTCTTTTTTTCTCGTGTCTCTTTCTTTACCTTAAAAAAATATATATATTAAAAAAAATTTTGTTGTTACCAGCATTAATCCTTCTTAAGAAACAAAGTAGCGTTTTGTGGTTGGATTAACTGGAAGGCAGTGCATGTCGCTGTCCGGGAGGGAGTCAGGTCGCCCCCTCGTTGGTTTGGTGTTGACCCCCCCACTGGATGTCAGCGAGTGGATTGAAGCTAACCTCACATGCATGTGTGTCTGGCGCTCTTTCCACTCATCTGCACTCCTGGGTATGAGCAGCACCCCGCCCCATGTTAGAGTTCTCAAAATCAACGAGACAGAAACCTCATAAAAAGAAACAAAGAGCTGGGTCAGGTAACAAGAAAGCCCCCATATTCATCGGGTCCAGTCGAGGACCTTGTGTAGCTTAATTCAGTCATCACGTTATTTTTACTGTAGTACAGAAATGCTTAAAGACAAATTCAATCATGACAGATGATAGTTCAATACGTGATCACAATTCAGACACAGAGTCTTGTTAAAAAAAAGGGGCACATGTATGTAACACAAACAGGGCAATAATTGGTTGCATTGACCCTAATGTCGCACATTCTCCCACTTCGTTAAGTTCTTACGTCTGCTCTAACATTTTCTATAACATTTCATTATGAATGACCTAAAAGTAATAATTCAGCATGCTTCATGTATAAGTTAGGCGCACTGTTACATTACTTTCCACTTGTGTCACAGTGGAGCAGGAAAGATATTTAAGGAATATACTGCGGATTATTTTACTATACTTTTTATACGATGTGGTATCTGTGTAGTCTGATCCAACCGCTGGGCTGGGTAATCTCATTAGTTACTCTAAGAATATCTGAATTAATGTAGTGATCTTGTTATCCAACATCTATCTAGGTAAAAGAATTTGAATTTTACTGCACTGTAAAGTCTCTAAAGCCTAGCAGGAACGTTCTTACTTCTTATATAATGCTCTAGGATTATCGAGCTAGAAATGACATGATATCTCTACAGTAATATCTCTGAAGAGTAGAATTCTATTTTCTTTAAAAACATAATGCGTTTAGAGTTTTTCCAGCATGTGCTAGGTTTGCCCACAGATTTAATCAGGGCACCATACACCTTTTTTCAACGCAGCCATTTTGACTTTACACAGTAGGTAAACACAGGTGTTTCTCATCACTATAATTAAAGCTTGCGCACAAATACCACAGAACCCTAATTAATGTCACTAGAAACACCCGTATTTGAATACTATGGCATGTCTAAATGACTGCTCTGAAAAGAAGGTGGTTTATTAAGTTAATTATTCAGGTGCAGCCTATTTGTCAAAAAAAAAAAAACCTGGGTGATGTTCCCCATATGAAGGCTGTTAAATGTTTTACCTTTTTGAAGCAACACTGCTTCCTTGCTTTTATTGTAGCACATATGCAAAAAAAAAGCCAAATCCTCTCACTCTGTATCGCTACTGGCTTTACTAATAAAGCCACCTTCTTGTCTTGTCCATTTTTATTTATTTTTCTATGTCTGTTGATCGATTACTAAAAGAGGCCATAATGTTGTTAGTGATTTGTTTAACGTGGAAACAGTTTCACCTAAAAACAGGAAAATAAGTAACTAAATAAAAATTCTTGAGTTTGCAACTTCACAGTTTTCCAGTGTTGTCTCATGTTAGTTTTGTAGTAACTACATTTCTGTCAGATATTGCTGTTTTTTTCCTTGTCATGTCTTTCTATCTGTGGTTTAGTTTTACCTGAGACAGGCACATTAATAATTGCAAATTGCTTTGTAACCCAAATGTTGACTCAAAATTGGAATCCTGTAGTGTTGAAATCAATCAAACTCCAACAAGTGATGTGTCTCATCGTCATGACACGTGCTCCTCAAAATTATGTTCAAATTCAACTATAAGCTGGTGGGTGGGCAGAGGGGGTAATGTTGACTGATGACTGGATTATTCTAAAATTCCTGACAAAACACAACATACGTGTGTCAACAAAAAGACCCACTATCGTTTTAAAGTTTTGAGTTTAGCATTTTGTTTTTTTCCATTTTTAGTTATTTAAACTTAGAGATCACAAGCAAGAGGTAGATGTGACTGTGAACTTGAAAGCACTGCACTCCCATACTAGGGATGTCACAGTACCAGAAATTTAGTAGCTGGTACCAATACCAATAGAATTACACTATTGTAGGTATTCAGTTTGATTAAGAAAGAGAGAAATTACCCAGTGTACTTAAACATAAGCTGCTTTATGAAAAACATTAATACGACAAGAATGTTAGTTCTGTAAATAAAACCAACAGTGGAGACTGAAATGTTAGGATGGTTGCTGAGTAGCCTTCGAGGTATAATGTTAATTAGGGGTTGTAACATTATGTTATCTTGAGCATTTTAGGTAATGATATGTTTATGGATTTTACATCGGCAGTGCCAGCTGTGACAGACAAAAGGCTGATGTATATTTCAGGACAACAGCCAAAATGCTCTGGAAGTAAATAAGAACCGAACCCTCAGTCAACTTGATTTCTGGATCTGGATGTCGGTCTTTTAGATAGTTTGCTAAATTTAAAGTATTTGTTCCTGTAAAATGCAAATAAAAACTGCGTGCAGTAATAATTTTCTAAAATTATATGTTTTTGCAGTTCAAACTGTTTTCTATTTTCCTTTGTTAGCAAATTATGGGTGTTCGAGATTTGCAAATTCTTGGATTCTGTTCTTATTTACATTTACCCAGTTTCCCAACTTTTTTGGAGCAGCGTTTATATCACGTCCAACTTTTATTGCTGTTGGGGCAGAGCTATCACAGTAGCTGCACTACAGTACTCATCTTCTTCGAGTTGTAGTTTTTCCTGTGCTCATACTTACCCTTCTTCGCCATATAAGGCACGATTTAGCACGCTTATATATACAAGTACATGACTCAGTACAAGTCACTGCTTACTAAACATTTACAGAATTTTGGTATCCATTCTGGTGACATCCCTAGCACACACAGTTAGCAAGTTTGTATATCTCAAGTTAACTGCATGCTAAAACACGCTTGGCTTTATATTTCTATCCAGTCAGCCCTCAACAGAAAGACTTTTACATTACCCTGCTCCCTGCAATAAAGCACTAATAACCAATTGTGATTCAGTTGTATATGAGCATAATTTGCAGGAGACAAAGTTGTGTTATTTTGACTACCATATTTTTTCAAAACTCTTATAATCTTCTTTGATAAAATGTGTTAATTTTGCATCGCTGAGGCTTTCACAACATACTGAGTGCCCTTTGACCTCAATAAGGCCTAATTTACATTTGCCCTTTTTATAATAACTACCAAGCTTTTCATTCTAACTAAATGTTGGAAACTCAAAGTTACCCACTCTGACTGACACCTCTCAGAGTGATATAGATTCGATCCATCCTTTCAGACTAGCCATGAAGGGGGTTTTGTCTCATACGAGGGAAGACACTTTGTCATGATCTGTGCTGGTTGTATCGTTTCTATATCTGAACTGCATTTGGTTACATGCCTGTCTTGCTCTAAAAAGGAAAGAAAAAGAAGTAACCATGCTTTGAAACCAATAACGTGTTGTACATTTGACATTATCTTTTATCTATCTAAAAATTATTTGACCAGGAGTCCGTCTTGAGACGAGCTCATCTCGTTTTCAAGAGTGTCCTGGCCGACGAGTAGGCAACAGGTAAACACTTTATTCCAATTCCAGTATTCGAACAGGAGCAAAATGACCTATTAAAGCTTGCTAAATGGATCCAGTCTCAAATTCATCCTCCAAGAGTTTGAAATTTTACTCAAAGTCACATTGACTGTTTAACTCCAGCATCAGTGACACATAACTCAATTCACCCACACTAAAGCTGAAAACCTTTTGATGAACACATCATGTCAATGTCAGTAAATAAGACAATCAAGGAAACAAAAGATATCATATTCAGCGTTACATGTCATCTTTGATTTGCAACAGATTTTTCGCAGAATAATCAACTGGATTATTAACTCAGCTCAGACATTTTTAAATAAATCTTTGAATGCTTCGTTCAAAGTGTATTCACAAATGAAATCATGTCTGCCGATTAGTAAAACCTTTACTAATGCAATGGCGCATACAATCTTTGTTACATGCCGAGATCCCATTTCATTATTTATTCATATATCATCGACAGAAAAGCTTTGTTTCTGATTGTCTGGCTTAAAGTATGTGGGTTTTTAATAATTTTCAAAACTGACACTGATCTTAAGAAAGTCAGTGTTATCTTTTGGCTTAAACTTTAATATGGAACATGTTACTCTCTAAAATCAGAGACGTTTCTTTTTCACAGAGGGCAGCTGCGAAATAGTCCGCAATGGTCCTGTGGTAAATGCATTAAGCCACTTTACAGTCTTCTTTGACCAATATTCAGGCCTTTAAATATAAGTATGTAATATGTAATATAACGTAGTAATGCAATCCATTTGTGTATAACCTAAAAAAGTTATGCACGACATTTTTAAATACATCTGGGTGGTAGCTAGTAGCAACAACGGTACTTGCACTTGTACCGAAAAATAATGAATACTAATTTAGCAACTGCAGTTTGCTGTCAGTATGTTGGTATTGGATTTGTTGGTCCACATTTTCTGCAGGAATTCTGCATTTTCCGGCCTCTGGCTTGGCAAATGATTAAAATAACTGGAGAAAGATTTATACCCTAGCATAAAAAATTAGCTTAACTAGTGACAAAGCTAGCAACAGCTGCCACTTCTTGCCACCACTTGGGCTCCGCCCACATGTCATCAACTTTTGTAAAAACTTGAAAAGACTATCTGGTCTTTAAGTGAATCCTGCTTCCGGGTCCAGACTACTCTGCGTTTATTAAGGCTGTTGTGTTTTTAACATGTTTTGATGCTTTGTATCTTGTTCTCTTTAATCTGAACAAGCCCCTAAAAAATGCATTGATCAATGTCGGCCTCTCTTGGTTTTTATTACCACTGTTCATTTTAAAGCTCACTTTTTAAAACCTGCCCATGCAGCAGTAAATTAATGACTAACCTTGTATTGTGGGTCGATTATCTCAGTTCTCTCCTGACTGAAGGTTGGTCCGTTTACAGCATCCTGCCATGCAATTGCATTTGTGCCTAACCATCGGGATCCCTCACGTTAGCGTTCATGGAGTGGAAAAAGTTAGTGTCCATTCTCCAGCTTCATTGTGCTAATATGTTTATGTTATGCTAACCACAGCTGTGTAGCCAGCCATCACATAGCACATCGTTATATACCAGCTTGCCCAACTTCAGTAACCCCACAAACGTCACTAATATTTAGTTTCATGTCTTCATTTATTTCGGAAGTGATAGCAGAGCCGTATGTTTTAATTTTTTACGAAATCCCTCAGTCAAAACATGGTATATTATGTTTACGTGGAAACTAGCGAGCTAACTTCCTACTAACTTCTAACTCCATTAAATGTCATAAATTCTGTTTTCATGGATGTCTGGATGTTAAAATTAATTGTTACACCTGGTAGAGCAGCCACACTGATCATTTTATTACAGATGAAAGAATTTAGACAGTTTTTAACTCTCAGTGATGCCACGGTGTTCCTTTGACTTTGGGACCTGAAGCAGAGTTTGGACCTGGAAACGGCTAATGACGACAATAAATTTTATACTAGTTTTCAGTCGCTGTAAAAGGCCAAATCCCGCTAACATAAAATTCATAGAATGTTAGCTGTAGACGCTTTCTTAGCTTTTGTCATTTGATATTTGAGTTCCTGCTGACCACCAAAGTCTGCTAGAATATACAGTTTGTGATATGCACATTTTATTATTTAACATTTTATGGGCAAAATTTGGTTTCCTATAGAAACAAAACAAATTATAATTAGTAAAGAAACAGAAAAGTGAACTAGTACAGCAAAATCTGTATTTTTTCTTATTTCACTTGTGACATATAATAAAGTCCGTATTTCCAAAACTAAAATAAAGGGTTTTCTAGCACATGTAAGTCATTTTTGTAACTGTTAGCTGAAGCTAACTGTTTAGCTGTTCATTGAGGACTATCTCATGTGTGCCCTCTAGGTTTCAGTGTAATGGCATTACAGGAAGTACATCAAGTGAACGAGTTTCCTGTAGATTGACTCAACACAGTAATTTTTTCACACACAGATATCTATCTGTAAAAACATGAATGCATCTGGAGTTATCTTTCAAAGATATGCATTTTAATAGTCTTCATTGTTTATTATATATGATGTCTGTGAACATTATATTGTGTTCTGTGTTTTGTTTTTTATTGTTTAGTTGATGTTTGTTGGCTATCAAGCTGTTTTATGTTGAGTGTATTGAATGTAAATAGTGGGAATTTGGGACATATCTGATCTTTTTACTATTATTTCTTTTAATTTTGTCAAAGCTGAGTGGTTTTTACTTTTACTTTTTATTTTTTTAAAGCATATTATTTCCACAGCCTTTCTATTCAAGTTTATAAATGGGCTACTGTCCTAGTAGTAATATGCCCAAAGTGCCTAGCTGAAAAAAAAAAAAAATTGAAGGAAAAAACAGAAAGGGAGAAATGGATTCCTACCAAGTTGTATTCATTAGCCCGGAAAGTATTAGTGGAAAATATACACAATATGTCGGGTTTTGCCGAGCTTATAAAATATGTCTGCCTCTCAATCCTCTCAATGTATTTGTTTTTTGGGGTAAGTTTAATTCTGTGATCAAAGCAAGACAGTAATTCAACATGAAATAAATAAAGCTTATTTAGGTACAAATAAAGAGTGTATATAATATATAAGCTGAACGAACTATTGATGTAATGTAGACTCAGCCTGGTCTGGGCAGCTGAACTAAGTTAGCTTACAACAAGGGTTTTTTGTTCAATTTTTTCATCATTCTGCATACCTATAAATTGTATTATTCAATAGGATCAACCATAAAGCAAATATATGAATGTATGGGATGGCAATTTCATGTGCTGTAGCCATGATGCACCATGGAAAATAACAGCTCTCCAGGTAATGAACGGAAATAACTTGTTTCTAACAAAATAACCTAAATGTTGCTGCGTATGTGTAGCTAAAAATGCTTTATTGGCATTTTTCGAAACTGTCTGTAGGACAGATATAATTAAATGAAAGTAAATGCTTTTAGCTTGTATAGTATCAATATGCAGTAACCATACTGTACAGTAAACTAAGTTTGCCTGACTTTAAGTCTATTTTACTGTGCACAAAACACTGATAATGAGATACTTTTCTTTTCAGAGGTATACAGAAGAATCCCTGTTTCCCTGAAACCCAGTTATTGCCCTTGTCTCTAACTTGTTGGTGTGTTCAGATGTTTCTGTCAGAGCAACAAGCACACCAAACAATGAACATGTGTTGTCCTTCCAATCTACAGAGTTTAATCCTGTCACCTTTAAATATGCAATGAAAACAGACGTGTAAGTTAATGATAGTCTTATAATTAGTGTGTGGTGCTTGTTTTAGCTACCCCACCCTGTAGAGATTGCTGCAGTCGAAGAGAAAACATCAAACTGAGGGCTTTATCCTGAGAAAAATTCGTCAAAACATGACAGCAATCTATTTTCAGCTGCTACAGCAGCAAAAGTCCTGTCTTATAGTTGAATGCATGACTTACCAGCAGCCTTGAGAGGTGAAAGCCATCCAGCATATGCTGCCAAATGGTGAACTCAGTGGAAAAATCTTCTGCCCGTCAAGGACAGGGCTGAATGATTGATTGACTGTGGCTAAAGCCCTGAGCACACTAAAAGTCCACTTTGTCTTCTTTACCGGCAATGCTTTGCAGCTTGTCAATACACGGTCAGTAGTAATGACAGGAAACACTTCCTATGAAGACGTTTGGACACTATCATTCAAAGTAAATATGTTTATTAGGTCTTTAGATTTGGCAATTCCTTCTAAGATAGGCTCGTTTGAACATGTCTTTATATGCCCTTTTACAACAGTTTCTTTTTTTTACTCAAACTCCCAAAGCCACAAAAGTGGCTGGTGTTTAAAAAGCCATCTGTCAAGCTTTTTATTATTACGGTTCAAGACCTGTGACATGCTAGGAAAGACTTTCCTGTGGGCTCAAAATGCCCTTTATAGTGCATATGACTGGAGTACTTTTTAAAAGCAGTTTGTTTACAGTATTAAAGGAATACTGTGTTATTTAAATATGCAGACAAACTGCTTTGCACTAGTCAATATAAAATATAACTTGAAGAGAATCCCATTCATTGTGTGGTTAGATGATTAATATTTAGTTACATTTTATACATTATGTATATGATATATAATGTATAAAATAACATATATTCTCTTCTTACTTGACTTTGTTTCCACACTTTAAATGTTACGCAGAATGCCCTTGTGATGTGTTATGGCTTTGATGTCAATGTGACCATGTAGCTAGACCGCAGCTTTAAATTAAGCCTTAGACCCTTTTCTTCTAAAATATCTAAAATCAGTCATGTCATGTGTGGGTACAACTCATCAGTATTCTTCTGTGTTTCACTGTCCACTTCACAGTCTGTGCTATCACGTCACACTTTCAGTAATCTTTGTCTCCTTACGTGTCCTTCGCCCCCTCAAACTGTATATTTCCCACAGTCATTTCCATTTAATGTCTTTCAAAGGTTTATTCACTGTAACAGCCTTTAGTGAATGTGTAAAGATGCAGTTTGTGTGGTTAAAACTAGCGCATTTATGAATGAATGTGGAATGAATACAATGAAATGCCTCTGTTAAAGAATTGGCCTTGATCAAAGGAAGAAGCTAAAGTGTGATTAAAACCCACAAGCTGCGTCTTTACTGACCTGTATCCTGCTTTTTCCTGTGGTGCAGTATAGTTTATCCAAAGTTTACCGTGGCTGTGTGTATTCACTTCTCCTGACTGCGTCCCAACAGGGAAGAAGAACTCGTTGCTGCTGCAGAAGTTCCAGAAGGATCTGAACGCCGGGGTTTTCAACACACAGGAGAACGAGCTGCTGAAGCAGATTATCCGTCAGGACAGGGAGATGGTAATGATGGTGGACCGCAAGCAGTCGGTAACCGGGATGAACTCAACACCAATGTCAGGAAATTCCATTATTAACTCACCAGCCCAGCCGCCCTTCTCCACTGCTTTTGGCACCACTCAGCTGCAGCAGTCCTCTGTACCCCTGACCTACAGCGCTTCAGCTATTGCTAATGCCTCCGCTGCCCGCATGATGCCAGCCGCTGCCGTTGCTGCTGCTGCAGCACAGGGGCTTTACCAAACTCAAAGTGGCACCCTAAATTCCTCACAGACCCCACTACAGCAGCAAGGCGCAATCATGTCTCCCTGCTCCTTCACAGCTGCCATGTGTAGCCCGCCTGTGCAGACCCCTTTGGCTAACCGGAGCTTCCAGTATGGCTCCCCCACAGCCTCCCAGCTGTCCCTTATCCAGCAACCCATTGCCCAACCATCTCTGTCTACGCAACAGCTCGCTCAGCAGCCTGCTGCGCCAACTGCAGCCACATCCTCTGCAGCGCAGCAACAACAACAGCAGCAGCAGGCGTCACCTCAGCAGCAGCAGGTCCCTTCACCTCAGCGGGGGGACATCCACAAGAGCACGCAGGCTCTACAATCAGGCAGCTTGAGTCGAGACGTCCGACACTTATCAGCCTCCCAACCATCACTACCACATGACACATCTCTGGGGCCCAGAGTGCATCCCACCTCAGGAGACTCTCTGGCCTCCATCGTGCCACCCACAGCAGCGGTGATCCAGGGAATGAATCTACAGAGTGGCATCCGCACCACTGTGCCCCAGCGGGTCAATTTATTCCGGCAGATGTCGTCAGGAGCCTTGCCTCCCGTGCGCTCGGCTGCAGCAGCGGCAGCTGCAGCAGCAGTGGCAGCGGCGGCGTCATCCTCAACCCAGCACAGGGATTCTCCCGGATCTAGAAGAGATTCAGTGCTCAGCAGTACAGAGACTGAGCAAGACAAAATGCGTTTTGCATCAAATTTATGATCCCATTTTACCCTCCCTCTCTTTTTTTAAACAGAAATATGTTTCAAATCATTTTTAATGGAGCTAGAACAAAAGAGGTCAAAATGAGGAACTTCGGCATTGTTTTCTTTCTCTCCAATTTTCTTCTAAAGTAACCTCATAGAAATGCTGTATATATGACCCTTGTATTATATTTTAGACAATTTTGTCTCCCTAAACTTAAGAATGTATATTATACAGATACACGTCCTTTCTTTGATCATATATATATATACATATATACATGTATATATAGATGTGAAAGCGTGTGTGCACGTGTGTGCACGGGGATGTGTGTGTTTGTGTGCATGGGACCATGTCAAAAAAAACACCAACAACATTGGCAATGGCAATTTAAATCTGTAGTATAAACATGAGTCTTCCTTTCTGAGAAATGTAAAGAGTTATATATAGATAGATATATAAATTACGTTTTTTTATTTTCATTGATTTTTTTTTTCATTTTTGCTCTTGATTTTTTTTAAAAACTGGTTTGCATTGTGGACTCTCACAATGACTTTTTCATTTTCTACTAAAAGAAGAGCAAACTTACCTTCTCCTATTAAGCAGCTTTAGCACCACTGTGCAAGAATAAATGCAAATAATTCCGACCAATAATCTCAAAAAGCACACAATCGGTCTCAAACCATTTTCCTGAAAACTCATCTAAGAACAAAACAACAATACTGTAACTATCCTGTTGCTGTCCGCGGTGAAAAATACAGTCCGATGAACCACTACATCCCCACAGAGGCGCACACACACACAAACCATGGCAGTGTTATGGGTCCAAAGGGAATAGATAATAGAAATGCTGCTTTCTTTGTTTATTTTGGAGGAAAATGAAGTGTGTGCACAGATATGGATGGATGTTATTGTTTTCTATTTCTGATTTCTGATGGCTGAGATGTTACTTAATGTTGCTTAAAACTTCTGTGTATATTTATAGTATTTATAAACTAAAGATTATCACCATTATGCAATAGACTGTGACATAAAAATTAACTATATGTGTCCTGTAAATAGTTTTGTAGATCTAGTATTTACAGATACTGTGTGGTGCATTCTCTATCATAACAATGTCTTACTTCTATCAGGAACCTGGATATCATTTATGAGAGATAAACAAACCTTAATGCAATAGCTAGCACTACTTGATTGAGGGACATTTATAATTCTTTTCTTCTCTCTTTCTGTCTCTCTGTATACTACCCTTAGTCCTAGTGTAGTTTCTGATTTAACATCCAGTGGACATACAGTATACAGTATTTACCTACAGTACACAACTTCATTTCAGTGTCATCCTATTAAAAGCAAATGCTTCTTTTCTATAACGTTACTCCAAAGTACTGCCAGGGATCATTTACCACACAACTGGTATGAACATGTATGGTTTAGGTGTGAAAATTAGACTTTCTCTTTCCTTTTTTTTTACCCATTATATTTCCTTTTCTTTTATATATAAACCACAATTTAGATTTTGAGCTAACCAGCTCCTGGAGTAAATTTGTACTGTACTGCTGTCATATCACAATTACTGTAGTTGAAGCACAACATTTCTAGTACACGTTTTAGTTTTAAGACATCAGGTATTCGGTCACTCGGTTGTGCAGGAGGACATTTACACTGAGAGCTGTTTATAAACTGCTGTTAGTGACAGAAAAAACGAAATGCTGGTTTGCATTAAGGTTTCTGTCTCATGTAAATGCATTATGTGGGCTTAGCTACTCTAACCTGACCAGGACTTTGAGGCATGGACGCAGGGTCGAGCAAGCAATATTTTAATATCTGTCAAAGGGAATATTTTGAATATTTAAATCGACACGAAATCTCAGGATGACCAGTCGTTTTCCTGCTTATAGAAGACGTTGCGCTTATGCGGTCTTCTTGATCAAACGTCTCGGCCGTGCAGAATTTCTAGTCAGAGTCACCATGGCACCCGTGTCCCATCGGGTTAAAGTGACTAAGCCCTCACAGCAACCATTTTAAAAGATGGCTCTTCACTACAGGTTGTGTCGATAGTGTACCAATACAGTCAACCCCATCACGAAAGCATGCGCTGTCACAAATACTTAAAAAGATACTATCTCAAAAATGTTGACGTTAAATGTAATGTTAGATTATGTTTTTGTTCATTGTCTGTCTGCCTAGATGTTATCTGTGTGTGAACAGAAGCATTGACTTTTCACATGGACATTCTGAAGTATTTGTGCCTAAACTATAGCCATGTTCCATCCTTTGTTATGAGTGTGAGCTTGGTGCATATTGGGGTGGGTGGGTGGGACGGGGTGGGGTGTGGTCCGGGTCACTTCTGCACACTACTACGCAATCATCCTTACTATACTCTATGTGTTCTATGTCTCAGTGTTTTTAGACGAGAAAGGAGTAAGCAATGAAGATGGCCAAATGTCTCCGTTTATCCAATTGGTATCTTTACTTCCGGTACGAACTTTTAGAGGCAGGTGTTTCTAACATTCTAAGTCAAGCTATATAGATATTCAGTGAGGTTTATGTACAGTTTAAAAAAAAATAAATAAAGAAGAAGTGCAATCTTTAGACTTGCAGTGACACCAGTGAGACATTGTACAAATTTGAGCACCTTTATACCTTTCTTTGTAGCTAACCACTGACGTTTGGGTTGAATATCGACGCGTGGAAGGAAACTGGCCAAAGCAAAACATTTTAAGTCATTGTCTTTGTTTTGAATTGCACTTTCTGACTTACTAATAACAACATGTAGATTCTTTCAGCTAGGTTAGATGTCGCGGTGAGGGAGCAATATCTCCGGGAATTTGGGTGGAGATGTTCTATTTACAACGAAGAGCGCTTAATCGTGAATACGCCATAGTGTATAGGAACTAGTTCACAGTCGAGATGGACAGCGGCACTGTTGGTTTGTGCTGTTTTTGATACTTGCCTTTGGAGGGAGAGCTTCCCAACTATGTGCTTTTTTTCACTATACCAATCGCAACTAACATACTGGAATGGGCATTAATGGTGATGTATAACACAAACTAATGAGCTTACATATTAGCAGTATAGAGACTCTCAACAAACCAGCACATATATTTGTATATTTTTGTTTCTTGTTTTGTTGGTTTGGAGAAGAAAAAGAGAGAGATGCAAAAAGAACTGACAATGCCCAGAGAGGACGAACCAAATGTTTGATTTGGTTTTGACGACCACAGGTTTCATATGTTTACTGATGATATGCGTAGTGGAATGAGGGGCGGGAGCGACAGTGAGCTGCTCGGTCCTCTTAAACCCCACTCACATGATCACTGTTCAGCTCATTCATGTAATCCAAGGCTTAGAGTAAAAAGAACTGTCAGTCGGTTACTTAATACGGACGAAAGAAAGATAAATGTAAACTTTCTTACAAGAATATGCAGACAAACAGTGTTTGTCAAAAAATCTTTTTGATTTTTTTTTTTTTGTTTATTTTGTTTGTAAATAATAAACCTTGAAAATATAGAAAATAAACAACATATTGTCATTTAAACTGAGTGCGTGTCGTCGTGTTTTCACAGCGATGGAGCTTTTGCCCATTCGCAGGTTTTAACAAGTGTTAGATAATGTGGAAAATGGAGAAATATTCAGAAGGGATGAAGCAGTGATGGAGAGGCTCTGAGAGCATCAGGGAATACATTTCTGTCAGCACATTTCAACAAACTATTGGTCATCTAATCATAATACAAAGATAGATTTCTCAGTATCTATTCATAGGGGAAGAGTTACTAAATACATGCTAATGTAAGATGGGATTTATTAGTTCCACATTATTACAGCAGCAGACTGGGCAGAGCAGGAATAAACAGATGCAGCATGTGTCTGTAAAGTGTTTAATGCAGGCTAAATAAACTTTTATTAAAACTGTAGTATATCCAGTAGAGCAAACAAAAACTAATCTACAATGATCCTGGTAATGAATTCATTATTCTGCTCTGTTTTAGAGCAAGAACCTGTCCATCCGTCATCTTACTTCCACTTATCCAGTTCAGGGTCATGGTAACAGGGGATGTGCAGTGAGTTTTTACCAAGCGGTTGCATGAAAAACTGGGTCTCCTGTGGACATCACATCAATAAACTTACAAAAGATAAAATTAATATTGAGCAGAATTGAGTTTAGCTTGTTTGGCCGCCATCTACAACAGTCCCAGACACAAGTTTAATTGAGCTGATTTGTTTAGTTCCAAATCACGACAGCTCCCTGAAGGCGCTTCTCGTGTAATCTCCCAGACCACCACTGCTGCTGTACAGATGAAGCGGTCCTCTGCTTCATCTGTACAGCAGCAAGCATCTTCTCATCCCAGCGTATAAAATTTTAAAAAAGCCCTGCCATGTTATTGCTTTCAGCTTTAGTGCAGAGGCTGAAGTCAGTCATTGTCAGTATGCATGTTTAAATAGCTCGTGCTGTCACTGTGGATAAATGTGTAAACAGAACAATACCTGGGGCACTATCCAAGAACACGTGGCATAAACTTATGATTATGGGAGCCGATCTGAGTTGTTGTCACTGTCCAACACAAAGAGACAAACAAGCACACATTCTCCTAACCACACCGTGGGCCAAATAACATGACATGCATGTTTTGCACTGTGAGAGGAAACTCAAGCACCTGTCAACAGTGTTGACCATCGTGAACCCTCTGTAACTGATTCCATCCTGACGATCTGTCCACAAGGCCTCTGAAATAAGACGAAATAGACAACCCAGATAAATGTAGACGACGCCTCATCATCTTCTTGAATTTTTTTCTTGAGCAGTGCAAAATCGAACTACTGTGACTTCATGCAACATGACTTTTCAGTTAAGAAATAAGAAGACTACACCCATGACAACAACACGCTTCCTATTTACATCAGACTGAATATTTGAGGAGCAAATTCCATAAAAATATTCTTATTTATTTATTTGCCTTATAGGTTAGCTGCAGCACAGAGCAGGAAGGTTGACATGAAGGGTGCAAACAAGCCAGGCATCAAACCAGGGACTGACTGGTGTGCCCCTCATCACTTACTCACAAGTCATGCTCAGAATCTCCTATCTGCAAACACTGGTCTCAGCATTGTTGTGTTTTGAAAGCGGCATGGGATTTGAGGAGTTGCTCAGAAGGATTCATGAATGACACAAGCTGCTTAATCCCACCCCTGAGGAGGAGAAGGGGGAAGAGAAGGAAACACAACAGGGCGAGTGACATCCACATAAATGACAGATGCTCGTAGTTTCAGTATTACGCGGGGAGAACATGTGCCTTAACCTTGGTATGACCGTGACTTGATTGAATTTATTTACAGGGGAATTAAATATCAAAGTCTTTGGTTTAACCAATAGCAACCGAGTCCACAGCCATGTAAGTTAAACTACATTATTAAACTCTACCAAGGGCACAACAGCATGAAGCACACAGTGCTGTAGCGAACAGCCTGACTGAGTCCCCGACTGATATTAAGCTCAACCAGTGCTGTCCTGTTTTCATACAGAATATAATGCAAAGGAGCTGCATAATGCAGATGCTTGGGGTCATTTAGAGATGGTTTTTAGATTACTTTGTATGCTGTCTGCATTACATCTATCGGAGTAGATGCTCACAACAGCTAAAATGATGATGGTTTGGAGTTTGGAGCAGTTTGGAGTACGCTGCTGGAAATTTTAAAAACAATGACCCCATCATTTTCCACAATTCACTGCAAAAATGACCCTCTGATTCCCAAAGTACACATAACTAAAAAAAAAACAAAGTGACCCACTATTTATGGGAAAGAAGTTAAGAAATGTCAGCTTTGACTCTGTGTGATGTCACTAGTCTCAACTTACATACCTGTCAAGTACAAACTGTGGAGCTAGTCAGCATCACAGTACGTTTGTTTAAGTATGGCCATGGTGTGTCTTCTTATGTTGAGACTCTGATTGCTATGTTAGCACATGCCCCCATGCAAAGGTCAAATATGTGTTTTTGCCATCCAGGCGAATGCTGAGCATGCCTTCACAGAAGTCAGAATAAACAAACAAAAAAGAGGGGACAGCGCCGGTCAAGAGCGGTTCAAAGTCACCGCAGAACGGCCATCGCTGTCCTGTGGTCCACCCTTTCTTTCACATCTGATATTTCTCCTGTGTTCTGAGCAGGGCTCATTTCGCTCAGTCAGCCTGTGTATCTCTGTGTGTATGTTTGTGTTTACTCAGTATTTGTGCAAGCCCTGATTAGATGCACAGTGTTCTGGACTGCTGGATGAAAGCTTCCTGGGAGCCAAAACAGTGGACACGATTGGAATGCAAGTGCTGCCCTGCTGCTGTTTTGTCTCTGTTTGCATCTGCTATTTAGCTACAGATTACACACACACACCAGATGGTCGCTTTATTTTAATTGTAATTGCTTTTATTTTTTTCTGCTTATTATTTATAACCATGAATTTAAAGTAGTTGTGCAGCAAAACTACATTACCTGCATAATATTATGGGACCAATTTGGTGCCAAATTCCCCAGCAAAACTGAGGAACTGGACTCACCACTCTGCTGCCCCGGTGTCCAGGTTTGACTTCAAATTCTGATTCTAGGTTATTACACAGAAACAATCATACATTTCCAGGTAATTATCACTCTTCTTAAAGATTGTTTTAGTAGCTTATTTACATGGACCTAGATAGAAACAGCTATTTTATTATTATTCTATTTTATTCTATTTTGCATTTTTCAGCCCTGATTCAAGGTTATTACACAAAAACTACCACGTATGGCTCGAGGTAATAAGCCAAAACTTTAGCCATGGTATTTGTTTCACTTGCTAGCCTGTTATTAACTAGTTGCATATGTTTCATATTACTCAGTTTTAACTGAGTGTCACAGTGTTTTAACCACTTTTCAGACAAGTAATTACTTGGATTACTTTGTTAACTACGTGGTAATAACTTGCTGTTTCCATATCATCACATTCTTGTTTCCACCAATTATAACCAAGCTCTAATAGAAATTACTATTGCTTTTGTTTTGGCCTCATAGATGAACAAAGAATCCACACAAACACACACATACTAATTTTCATATATTTCACTAATTTTCAATATTTCATATTAGTGAGGGCATCTAATTGACATGATGCTTACCCTAGTGGCTTACCCTAACCCTAACCATCCAAAATGAATGCCTAATCCTAACCCTCAGCCTAAACCTAACCATAACCTCATAGTAA
Source organism: Oreochromis aureus (assembly GCF_013358895.1). Taxonomy (NCBI): domain Eukaryota; kingdom Metazoa; phylum Chordata; class Actinopteri; order Cichliformes; family Cichlidae; genus Oreochromis; species Oreochromis aureus. Next base: position 47,828,363 of record NC_052948.1, on the reverse strand, counting down.
CTCTGACACTAAAACCACATTTTGAGCCTCAAATAGAAATTCAAACTCATGGGGACGGGCATTTTGTCCCCATAAGTGATGATGGTCAACACACATGTAGTGAGTGACATGCCGATTTTCTGTCCTCACAAAGATGTCTAAACATGTACACACACACTGCATTTTTCAGTTTTCTACCATCAAACAAGAAGGTGAATCCAAGTGTTGAGATGTGCATGCGAAATTTATAAAGCGACAGTCGGCACAGTAAAAACTTTTACAATATACCCTCAACAGCACTGCAGTCCCATTTCTACCTAATAAATAAATTTAAAAATAAAATTTCACCAAAGTACTGGGCGATATGCACAAAACCAGCAGAATGATTCAGTTTACTTTATTCATTTTTTGGATTTTTGCCTGAGCCTTTTAACTAAAAGACAAATTATCCCAACTTTTCACATGTAATGTTATTAAAACAAGGTTTGCAAGTCCTATTTGCTAACATTGCGGCAAGCATGAGGTTTTCAAGTGCTGAGTTCAACAAAAGCTAATATTTCAAAGGCTTGCTGTAAGTTTAAAGCCCGATCATTAACACTTCCATCCTTGTTTTATGTTGCATTGCTGATGCAAACGTCAGTAGGAGGAAAAGGAGATAAAACATGAGCGTTTTGCATAATTACAAATAAAGGGCACTGTTGCCTTACAGTAAAAAGGTTACTGTTCTGCCCCTGTCTCATTTTGTTCTTCGCTCTTTTTTTGCTACATCACATCCAGAGTCGGTGTCAGAAACACCAGTTAATGTGCTGTGGACTGTGGGAGGAAATCAGAGTACCCAGAGGAAACCCAAAGTCACACAGGGAGAACATGCAACCTCCAAAAGGGAAAGCAGGCAAGTTTCAAACCCCAAACCTGCTGTGAGGCACAGTGCTAACCACTGCACCACTGTGCTGTGATGATGCTCCACGTCTGTAGGCTAATAAATAAAATATGGAGATATGAAACTGACTCAAAAAGGTTCAGATGAAGTTTAAAAGAAAAGAGCACTTGTCTAAATTTAGGGAAACATTTTTGTCTTCCTCTTATATAATCCAATATAGAGAAAATAAAAGTCGGCGGCTGTTGTTCACTAAAGCGGAAATTGAGTCATTATGTTACGAATGTTTTTCAAAGACGATGCAGTGATCTGAAATCAACAATAAAGGATGTAGCAAAAGAAAAGCCAAACAGCCCTGTGTGGGGTCTGCCTGTGTTTCATGAGAAGCCATATTTTTCTCATATGGGACAGGTTTTTGGTGCAGCCACAAAAAAGTTTTGCTGTGAGTTTGTGTAAAATGCTGAAGTTGCAGACATATAATTAATGTTATATTAGACACCATCTACAACAAGACAACAACATCACCCTTCTGTAACTTAATGTGACAGCAATAATCAGTGGTAAAATCACAATGTTAACCTCTGTTTATTTTTTCCCCTCTAAGTTTATTTTATTCTGAGACCAGTGAGACTATAAGCACTTGTAATATTGCCTTGTTCCCAAAATCCGCTTTTATTCAGGGAAGGCTTTCCTAAGCTTGGCTTTGAGCTCTACCACTTGTTCAGGCTCCCTGCTTGACAGAAAAGCACACAACAGAACACTATCAGTCATGGATTGGCCTCCCCAGAGCTCGAACATCAACATTACTGAAACCGTGTAGGATCATCTTGTAAAGAAACAAGAAGGCTTGCCTAAGAGAGTTAAGGCTCTGCAGCTGTGGACAATAAAGGGGCTTATACCCAATTTTGACTTTCAAGTTCATTAGATTTAACAAATACTGTACTTTCATGTATGTTTGCACATGTTTCAATAAATCACTGCACTTATTTTCTTAGCAAAATATAAATGGGTGTGTCAAGGCCGTTGCATAGTATTGTATATACTGCTCTGTTTTACTTCTCTCTGGTACCCAGATGTGCTGTGAGTCACTTCAACCTTTCACAAGAACCTTTGCTTCACATGTATTTAACCTCAAATCTGACTGCTGGACATTTGTCCTGACCTTAAGGTAGAGGTTAGAGCTTTCTTGTAAGTCACCCATGCACTCTTACACAGACACACACAAGCAGAAACAAACACGCATATCCCGTTTCTCTCTGGATGGATCCCTTCATACGCAGCATTAGCGATTGAATGATGAATGACAGATAAAGCCTCTTGAATGCTCTCTTACCCACAAAGTGATTCTTTAACAAAGACAGAAGAGATAAATAAGAAAGCAGGGGGAAGCCCTGTGGTAAAATTACCTCGGATTTATTTTTATGAAAGCTTTCTACATTGCTGATGTTGCCTAGAATGTAGCACTCAAAGGCCTATTGATGAACTGTAAGCAGATGGTGTTTGCCATCTCCTTCACGCAACACATCTCTCCATCAGTTACACATGGAGAATTTTTTTCCTAAGCCAATTTCAGCACAGTCTTGTTTTCCGTTCTTGTCCTCGTAACACAGAGGAAAACTGAGGAAATATGCAAGCTTATGCAAAGTTGAGAAGTTGAGAAGTTTTATAGTCAGTGTGACTGAGTTATTCATGTATTTATTTGTTTGTTTGTTTATTTTTCATTGTGAAATTTACAGAAAAAAGTGGGCAAATTACAGTGGAAGTAGAAAAAAGGACTAATCCACCCATTTTTTATTATACAACATCTACAGCAACATTTGAATTTCTAATACCAGCACAAATTGAACCATCAACATGTTCAAATGAAAAGACAAATACTTTGAAAGCTACTGAGCACATAGGCTTTTATAGTCTGTGCTTCACGAACTACACATATTAGTCTGCTGACTAATTGCATGGAAAATTGCTCCAAAAATTTAAAAGAACACTTCAGTCATTCATCGAATCTTGATGAGCCAGTTATTGCAGATGGATATCTTTACTGTGTGATTTGTCAAGACAAAAAAGCCATAACAGCAATCAGTAAAAACAAAATCATCCAAAACTCCGAGGGCTGAAAATCACAAAGCAGAACTAAAAATTGAAATCATACATGGATTAAATTTATCTTATAATGATGCTCAGTAGTGTGTATGCCCCCCATATGACCGTAAGCACCTCTGTAACAGGGGCATGCTTCTGATGAGATGGTGAATGAATGGCCTGCTGATGGATCTCCTCCCAGTCTGTGACACCATTAGGGTGACGTGCATCGGTAGTCACATTAATGTTGGCTACCATTCGAACCTGCTCTAACCTATGAAAAGGACAGTGGACCTGCTGGTTCTGGTGTTCTCTAGAGAATACCATTCAACCTGTGAGCTGTGAGCACAGCACTCATGAAGCCTGGCACTGACAATTTGGTCACAAACATGCGCATTAGTATCCTACTTTTGTGAGGTTCTGTTACTCCTTGTGTGCATCGGCTGGCGTTTCCGCCACACTCTCAAGATTGTTGATTGCAAGACCCAACAAACCTATCAACGTGCCACCCTAAGCTGGGCTAACTGTGCAACCTAAATGCACTGCAGGTACCGTCTCATGCTACCAGCGGTGACAAGGACGCTGACAAAAAGCAAAGGCAGAATCATATAGTAGGATAAAGAGAGAGCAATTGTCTGTGGCCACCACCTGCCAAACTGCTGTCTTTAGGGAGCTGTATCTTCTTGTGGTCTGTCACTGCACCTGTTGTCACTTTTGTTTGTGGCAAAGCAGGTGAAATGGATTCTTAATGGTTTACACTTCCTAACTGTACAGACTAATATCCTTGAACTTTAACTGGCTTTAAGTGTTGCCCTAATTTTTGAGTAATGTGTATCAGAGAAGTGACTTCCTTCCTGTAATTTTGTATCCTTTGTAGAAATCAATGTCTCACATTTTAATGAGGACTAACCATAGATCTTTATCCAAACACTGTCTTTTGGTTTAATTTATGATGCCAAATGCCTGTCATATTCTTTAGTCATCTCTCTGTAGTCACCTTTTGAGTCTTCTCTTAAGAGCTCTCAATCAGATCATTATCTTACAATTGCTTCAAGGACAACATTCAATGTCCCTTCACCAGACACACTCTTCCACTCCAGCAATAATCTGCGATTGCAAAGTGAGGAAGCAAATGCAGACTCCCAGGCAGACAAACGTAAACAAAGAAACAAACCTTCAAAATGAGAGGGTTCAGAATTACAAAGTCTAGGAAATGTAAAAGAAAAGCAAAACCACAAGAATCCATAAACAGCAGACAAGCACGTAAGGTTGAACACTGAACACAGGAATGACGGAAATATACTTACACACTGAGAGCTAATGGTGATTACAAATGAGACACAGATCCACACAATTAACACAATCACAGGTGAGGAAGTACAGCTGAATACAAGACATGGACGACAACTAACTATGTAAAACTAAGTAAGCAACAATAACTAAACAGAAAATTGTATACATAAAAGTAAAGCTGACAAGAAAACTCATAATTGCACGACAGTTTGGCCAATCAGAACCTTCAGACATTTATTTCTTACAGTTTAAAAACTATTGAGTTGTGCCATCAGATTTCATCTACTACAACATCATTTCTTTATTTTAGACAAATTGTACAGCTAAAATTCTTGACACTGACAGAAAGGAGAGTTTCACCAGTCAGGAATCTTGATGTCATCTGTAATTTTGAGGTGTAATAAAGTCCCATTTAACTCTAGAGAGAATAAGTGTAGTGATTAATTTCTGATGTTCGCATTAGAGTGAGTGAGTGAGTGGAGTACCACACACACACATTGGATTACTGACAATTTCAAAAGATGAACGGTTGTTCTTATTGAATTGCAAAAGTGGTAATCAGCTTTGGAAACCTAACATACTGCATTTCTGGACTGTTTTATATTATACAGTTTTTGAGCAGGCTTAACTAATTAGAAAATAAGATCATGTGTGAAGACAGTCACGCACACACAAACACACACATACTTGCATGCAGTGATTTGGCCCTTCTCCTTGCAATGAACAGACCCATAGCATGACTTTTAGTAACATAATATGCAATGTGAGCTTAAAAGCATGAAAATTGGGTTCATTTGTGTGGAATTAATTAAGTTTAAAACATGATGTCTGTCTGCAAAGCAGTTTCTTTGACTCTTGTTTTTTAATCCACTAAAAACATGCTTCTTCAAAGCAGGTGGAACTACTAAGTCATTTGTTGGAGGAGGCATGGAGTGTATCAGCAACAGCACACAGCTGATTTAGGCTGCCAAGATATAGCTGAAATGAGTAAGAGTCCAGATATGAGTGTGTCACTACAGTAAACAGAACTAATACTTGGCGGCTCAGCACTTGCTATATACTCCAAAGGAATCTTCACTTTTTCTTGCTTTGCTGTCACTGCGGAAATAAAGGGGCCGTACTGTAAAGGATAGTTACTGTTAATGGCAGTTGTCCAAAACAACTTCGCAGTAGGGGTGTAATAAGTTTGGGTTCAGTCTGGGTTTAATAAGAAGTGAAGTCAGCGAATGTGCTACTGAATACACATTCACATACAGACACACACACATATGGAAAGGCTCAGTTCACAGCGCACTGAACATGCCAGAGGGATATTTTCTACATAGATGCCATCGTACATCATCCATTAGCCGTTTAAGCAGGAGGGCACTGTGGTCACTGAGGGTCACCAAAAGTTAAGATACTGCTGCTAGTGTAATTGCTGTCTTGACTGTTTGCAAATTTATTTCCAATCAGCTTCAAAATCATGCCTGCACTTCCTCTGGTTGCCAGCAATCCACAGCCTGAATTTGCAGACTGTATGAAAAGCTTTCTTTGGATAATTGGATACTTCATTGCTCGAAATGTAAACAGTCTGAAAGGTCTCAGGCAGCCTAAAGATTCGGATACTGTATAACTGCTTTAAAGGCCCTGCCATACTCACATCTTTCCAAAATGGTGACTTTCAAACTAAAATGGTCCTTTGAGAAGAGTTTACATGACAATAGCAGTAAAAACTGCACTAAGCAGAAAATCAAGCCCTGTGTTATTTTGTCACACCTGCTCGCACTCAATTATGTGTCAGTGACACATAATTGAGAGCAAGTTATTGTTGAATTTGTGATCTACACTAATACACAATCATTTAAGGATGGGGCATCAGTCACTGACTGATCAAACAAATCTAGTAACTGTTACATAATTACTGGATTTGTTTGCATCACCCAGCAAATTAAACCGAACTGAACATCCCTCATAAAACATTGAGTGTTTTTCAGAAGCAATGATGCAAAACTGTTGTAGTGTGCTGTCATTTGAACAGGGCAGCATTGACAAGAGAAAAATCACTGCACTCCATCTATCTTTTTTTCTCCATACATTTAAGTGCACTCTTCTGTGGCTTAACATGGCCAAACATAAGCGTCAGCACTAAAAGCTCCAGCTACTGATCCAGGCCGAGGTGATTGATCACCCTTTCTCTGTACTCACAGCATTACTCACTGAACATTTTTTCTTGCCTTTAGGCCAACTATTAATCTAAAATGATGGAAATAAGGTTTTGTGAGGCTGAAGAATAAGAGAGAATAGACTTTTGCATATATTGTTATTGTTATTGTGCATTGGATGTTTCTTTAAGTGGCATGCGTTTTTATGCATTTTAAAAGGCATGTGGAAGTAATAAGTAAAAAAGACCCTCAGCTCAAAGTCTGTTAGAGAGTAGCAGATGTGGATATATTGAAATAAAGTCTAAGCAGCTCACAGTTGTACTTGAATAAATGTAAGCCATAGACTCAGAAAAGGAGCAGATCTCACACTTCATAAGACGGAAGCAAAGAAAGCTGGCAAAAGTTCTTAGTTTCTATAAATACCTATTGTGGTACTGTAGTATAGTACTCAAAATCTCTATTTTTTTACCTATGAACAAACAATCATGAGTCGAAGTACTATAAATAAATACCATAAAGTGTCGTTAGTACTTTGAAAACATAGTACAGTACTTGGTCATTCTTTCATAAGAATAGTTAAAGTGCATTTCCTAACATACCAACCAACATAAATAAATAAATAAATGTCTTTCCATATGGTGTTTACCCAGGCAGCGTGTCATGTGATTATATTACATATGACTGCATAAGTACACCACGCACCGAGACATTATGTGTTATATCACCAGTTTACATATGAACACAGCAGCCAGTAGGCAGTAGGCCTTTTGTGGATGATTTTTTTTTTTTCAGAGAACTACTCATAACGATTAATAACTACAGCGCAATGCTGTTGGATTATATCTGATCTGAGGAAATTACGTCTGCATTGTGTTCAAGCATGAATGAACTGAATCTGGTCTTAAAATCTGGCACATGTGAGGGCATCCAATTTTAACACAGTGTACTGATGAAAGGTCATTTCAGTTTTTGCTCATTTGCAAAGTGAAAATATTTAGGGCTGCGTGTATGCTCATCAATCGTGCCACATGATCATCATTCACCCTCTTTCCTGGTGGAGCATTTGTCTGTCATGGCAGTTGTGTTGTGTCTAAAGCATTCTTCCAAATAAAAGGACTTTTCCATTCATCAACAAACAAAATGATGCTATTTTTTTGAAATTGTCAGCATTTTGTACATATGCATTGTCTAAACATGGGTGCTTAGGTTTGCAGGAAAGTCGTATGTATGCATTTTCTTGCAAAGTATGCACAGATGAACTCAAATCCCCCCTCATTCTGTATCAGTTATTCATCACTGAAGTAAACTGTAATCTGGTCAGCTGGAGGGCACATGGATGTCAGAGGTTTCCCTCTGATATAGAGTCCTATCCCTATACTAAACTCCGTGCAGACATGTGACACCTAAAGCCTCCTGCGTAACAGTAAATAATCCTACCATCGTTAAAGCCATCCAGATTAAAGAAAATCCCTCATGAAACGACTTTTTGTTGTAGTTTCCATAACCATATTAATGACGATATTGTGATTCTCCGCACGCTTTCTCATCAGGACAAGAATTTGAATAGACTGCAAAATGTTGTGGTTGTTACACATAGAGCAGACTCAGCTACACATCCATCACACTGTAGTAAAACTGCTATGGATGGAACTCGGGGGATGTCAGCAGCCTGAGTTCCATCCATAAAAACAAATCCATAAAAAAATATGTATTTGTAATTTGATGGATTAAGGAGCGAATGACCTCTGCAGCCTGTTAAGTCTAAGCTGTGGAATCCCGACCCGTCTGTTAGACAACATAAGCTTTTATTTTATTTTTTCCCTCCCCATAATAAAAAATGAAAGGGATCAGATGTAATTCTATTATGGTGCTGCTACTACCGCTAGTTCCCCCAATAGTGCTATTACTCGTGCACCCGATTCCGTTAATATGGTAAAACTGCTGTAACTGAGACAATAAGTTAATGGTATTGTAGTATTTTTTTACAGTGATTTATTGGGTGTTTTTTTTTTTTTTAAGTCACTGGTCTTTAGGTTTTAGTTCCTCTAGCTGTTTCTTTTTAGCACCATTTACTTTTCCAGCATTTTTCTGCCCTGGTCACAACTTTTTCGAAACATGATACCGACATCAAAGTCAAAATTACTTTATTTTTTTCTTAAAATATTATCAGTTTGTCAATTTGAACATTTGATATGTTTTTTAAATTTCCTATTGGGAATAAAATATTCGCTTATGGGATTTCCAACAGTTCACAATCCAGTTTCAGTTAGTTCTCCTTTTTAATCTAGTTGCTATTTTATATGTTAGCTAAAATACTCATTTAAACCAAGTTTAATTCCTATAAATACGTTGGTACTGACCCTGCAACAGTGACAGATGACATATGAGCAACACTGCTGATGAAAGCGATATACAAATAATAAAATTATTTTTTCCTTGTTAACTTTAATACCTCCTGATTCTGTTTATCTGGACGTAGCGTTTTCAGTGGGAGAAACATTTCGTCACTCATCCTTATAAACAATACATTTGCACAATGGCTGAAACCAGCTCACTGAACTTTAGGTAACAAGTTTGAGTTTTTACTTTTTCCATGTGCTGCTTTTAAAACTTAGTTATGCTGACTTTACAATGTACATTAAAAATCATACACTGAAACAGTAATATGCATTTGTATATATTTAACTTTTTATTCAAGAAGCACGAAAGCTGGACAGTACTATCTTCATTCACTACCAAGCTATAGTATGCCAAACATACAAACACAATTCTAAACGTCTTCCTTTATTCTAAAGTCAGCAGAATCATGTGACAGTCACATACTGCCCAGTATATCCTGGTCTTTGCATGACAGGTGTGTGATGCAATCCTGATATAATCTGGCTTTAAGTTGGACCAATAGAGCCTTTTTTTTTCAACCATTAATATCATCATTATCATTGTAAGAAGCACATCTTTGTGGCCTATTTTGCACACAAGCTTGACAGCCTCAGGTTTTGAGAAGTGCTGTTGCAGTGCAGATTTGCATCCTTCCTCAGAGCCTATATTGAATTGCTGTCAAGGGCAATTAAGTGTTCACATTAAAGGGCCACACTATAGGTCTATGGATTCTTTTTCCTCATATGTGAGTATTTTCACATGCAGTAAATTACTGGGTCACATATTTGTAAATTTAAAAGAAGATAGAATAAATATTTTTGTTTTGCAAAACGATGCTGCACTCTGCTACAATCTTGTTTACTTTCCAAAAAGCGTTTTTTTTTCTGTTTTCATAAAATTTCTAAATATATATTTACCCAAATCAAACAGACTAAACTAAAGACGAAGTAAGAGTAAAGGAAAGCAAAATTGCAGAGATAAAAGTATTTTGCCATTTTGTGCAACTCATGCATGTAAATACTGCATAAAATAAGTCTAAGATTTACTAGGGAACGGTAAAGCTGAAAAGTTCAGAGAAAAATATCTGTTTGCCCTCATGTTCCAAGGCCTGCCTTTCAGACTCTGTCAGAAGCCACGTGATAATCAAATGGTTTCCGGTCTCATTAGAGGAAAGTATTACATCACAGAATGAACCGACATGTACAGATGTACAGATTTAAATGTACTCAACCAGAAATTAAGGATCAAGAGTGCTCTACACACTGGATAGCCACGTGGCTTTTAAAGCCACATCAACAAAGGTGCTTTTCTTTGTGAAAACTAAAGCTAATAGCTTGACTAATGGTCTCTTTAATTTTCCTACATTGCAAAATGCAGTTCAGAGTTTTCAGTTCTCTAGTTATTTAAGAAAGTGCAAAAGTATTGGGTCATCAGTTCAGTTCTTGAATAATTTTATTTTTGTTTCCCTTCCTTAAGAATGGCTTCTTGACAGCCACTCTTCCATTGAGACCATTTCTGATGAGGGTTCAGTGAACAGTAGATGAATCAGCTGAACAGCCAGATGCTGTTCTCTGGTCCTGTGTCAGGTTTTTGCTGGATTTTTCCTATTTCTTAAGGACATGGCTTTCTGACTTTCTTTCCTCAAGACATGGTTCCCACTCTTGCCTCAGGCTAGCGCTCTTCAGCCATCACACATGTGCCTTATCTGCCTGTAGTCAAGAGGCAGCTCCTGCATGCAGTCTCCACCAAATTTTCTATGTGGTATCATCCACCTGCTGCCCATCCTCCCACATCGTCCAGCACCTACCTCGAGAAAACCAGTGCCTCTCTCCGGAGCTTCTCCCTCGACACTCTAAAGTAAGCTGTTCCTCACTCACACTTACCACTCACCTCTGGAGCAACACTGTGAAATTCCTTCTGACAGACTCACCTGGACTAATCTCCCTCTCCTCTCTAGCCATGAATTCACGCCCAGTCACCTGCATCGATTCCTGGAAATACTTCTTGTTGTGATCTTCGCTGTGAAAGTTATTCCTTTGTGTAAATAAATCTGTGATCTGTGAAAACTTCCTCTTTCAGGTCACGCTGTAGAGTCCACTAAACTTAGACATCTTTAAGATGTGACAGATCAGGTACAAGGACCGGACTAAAACTGAGTGAAGAAACAGCCAACATACAAAGAAAAAACTCTGAAAGAACTATTGCTCAAGACTACTTTAAAAATTATAAGAAATCCAGCTCCTTGGAAGTCAGATCAGCGCTTCTCTTTCACAGTCCTTGAGAGCAAAAGATAAAGAAATGAGGGGTGACCCAAGACTTTTTCACAGTACTGTATCTTGTGCAGAATTTCATCTTCTGGATCCGCTTTTGCATGACATGATGATATTTAGTATTGAAGTGCAGTAGTTCCTAAAGTTTAAAATAACTTTGTTTTTTTCCTAACATTTACTCTGGTGCCACCATCAGGTTTGCATTTAAGAGTAATGCTTGAACAGCTTTAGGGTAGACTTCCCTGAAATATGATTTAAAAAAAAAAACATTTCTGGATAAAATATAGATCTGTCTGTAAACCGTACAATTTGTCAAGGCATTGTCAGCTTTGGCTCCGTTTCATTAAGAAATGCTGGTATACAGGACTGTATCCATAAAATAGCTAGTGTAGCCATCAGGTCCATGTTAGAATAATGATGTCAGCATTTCCTTCAAAGTGATTAGCGCAGCTATAGAGTCCTTTGAAGTCAAGACTATGTTGCCTATGTTGCAGTTATGTTTTAGTCCAACACAGAGCTCATGATTTTTATTAAATTTTCAATGTTTTTGCTAATAATCAGCCATCTCGGTGTATTTAAAATAGAAATTACATCACTAAAAGAGTAGATTAATTAGCACAGACTACTCCTTTGCAAGTGTATATCCTAAAGCCTTATTTCTATGTGTCACCATCTAATTCATGCTCTATTCATTCACCCGTGCCCCGATGATTTACGGAGGTGGTACGTGACAGTCATTAATCAGGTGTTTCCACGTGTCTGGGAGTGGTGATAAGTCCAAGGGTTGTGATGAATGCTGGTGGGGATGAAAAAGCATTGTATTTCTTCCCTTTCACAGTACATTTGTCATATTGATTCAGTCAATTTACATAACAAAGAGGCCAGATGATCTCTCTCCCTCCCCTACTTTGAGGGTGGGTTGCGTGTTTGAATGCATTCTGTGCTCAGATGTTCTGCAAAGTTTCTTCCTGTCAGCATCGTAGGAGGGAGCTATTCCTGGATCAGTGCTTTGTTGATTCTGATTTGGCGTCCCGGTGGTTTATTGACAGGAGGGAAACAGTTGGGCCACTTGACGTAAACTACTGGCCAAAGCTCCAATGACCTGAATGAGCGCAGTGGACAGAAATCGATGTTTTTTAGTAGACAAGTCAAAGTTTCTTATGGATTCCAGAGCTTAATTTTATCTAGAGAACCTGGATTCATTCTGCTGTCTCACAAATGCATGCAAATACATGCATGTCCTTTTTGTAAACCATTTGTCTTTGCCTCTCTTAAACTCAGCACACCGCACTCTGTTGGTGGCTTACTTTGAAAACAATACTTTATGGCTTTGATAGAGCTTTCTTTGCTTTCAGATCTGCTTTAATTTGTACGTTCTTGATGGCTGGAAGACACCACACCAAATTCTGACTCTACCATCTGAATGCAGCTGAAATGAGCACTCAACAGACCAGGCAACATTTTTATCCACTCCCTGTAAACCCTTGAGATGTCTGTGTGGGAAAATCCCAGTAGATTAGCATTTTTCTGAATTACTGAGGCCAGCCCATCTTGGGACAAACAACCATGCCACATTCAAAATCACCCTTTTTCCTCATTCTGATGCTCAGTTTTAATTTCAGCAAGCCGAAATACATTGAGTTCTTGCCGTTGTATTGGTTGATTACATCTAAGTGTTAATGAGCAGTTGAACAGGTGCACCTAATGAAGGGTTGAGACAAGACAGAACTCTGTAGAGACTCTGGTGAGGACAGAATTAAGTCTGACATTTGTAGTCTACAATAAAAAGGCACAAATGCATTAAAGGTAGAGCAAGATAAATGTAATTTTGGATGTTTTTGCTCTCTCGAGTGGCCTACAAAGATAAAAGGGTTGTTTCAGTTATCTAACCTTCTATTTGCCCTGATGTCAAATTACAGCTGGTCTATGGTCCCTGAATCCTGACAACTAGCTGAGTGGTGATCTGTCTCTTAAAAGCTTGTATTACCCCTGAGGTTAATGGCATTTCACAGAGGTTACTGAATCTGAATTCCTTGAGAGACATTTTCTCTGCTAGTAATGTCATAATCAGCTCCCTCCATGTTTCTCTGTTTGATGATCATAGTACACTGAGATTTGCTCAAAGTTCATGGTCATCTTTATGGTTGTGATGGACATCCTTCATCATGAAACATCTCTAAACACCAACTACAAATGAAATAGAAGCTGCTCGCGATCGTTTGGATGCATCGTTTTCCTGTAATGCTGAGTCCAGCAAGTCATCGGTCTTACATTTTCTATTGCAACACACAATACAATCTGGAGCCTGTTCTGTCTGCCGTTATTGCCTCGCTCAGCAAAGTATCCGCTTTCATCTACCGTATAGAATGATATCCATTTTTTTCTGTCATCTTAAAATCACACAGAATAGACAAGTGGCTATAGGAGAAAAAGGCCCTGGCATGTACCTCATGTTTTTTTGTTTGTTTAGTTATTTATTTGCATGTCCTGAGGAATAAAATGAGAGCTAGGATAGTGCTTTGGCCCTGGCCTTGGTTATATACTGCCTCTTCCCTGTGAAATTCTAAAAATAAATCAATTTATCCTCTCGTTTAGTTTTTCTCATGGAGAGGAAATACACAATTGCAATTACAGAGATTGGGTTACTCTTTTCTATTATAACTTTTATTATTTGCCACACACATCAAAGTGAACAGAAGTTGCATCCACACAGGAAGTGACTTGCAACAACGTGGCAACCAGAAACAGAAGCCAATGATAAGCAGCGACTTCAAGCAACTACAGGTGAAAACCGCAAATTGGGCAGGTCTGGAGATTTTTTTTTTCTACTTCAAAGCCAGCAATTGAAGTGACTACCAATGAGAGCACAGGATGCCAGTGATTGACATATGAGAGGTTGGTAAATACATTACAGGTTTGCCTAGGCACGCAGGTCAACACAGGAAGTGATTTGTAGCAACATGCTGACCAGAGACCATAGAAAGTGAATGAAATTTAGCATTTTCAAGCAATAACAGGCATAGAAAACATTGGTGACATGAAAAGGGTAGTTTTTATATAAGATGTTAACATGTGGAAGTCCCTTTAAGTTGTGTCTACACAGGGAATGAATCGCTCATTGTGCATTGCTACCTTGTGATATGACAGTCACCAGCATCCTGGACTCCTTGGTAGTTTGATCTTAGGGTCTGCTCACCTCACGTTGGCAGCATTTTCTTCTCCATTAGTTGCTTGAAGTGGCAGCACGGTGGCACGGTGGTTAGCACTGTTGCCGCACAGCAAGAAGGTCCTGAGTTCAATTCCACCATCAGGCCGGGGTCTTTCTGTGTGGAGTTTGCATGTTCTCCCCGTGTTTGCGTGGGTTCTCTCCGGGTACTCCGGCTTCCTCCCACCGTCCAAAGACATGCAGCTTGTGGGGATAGGTTAATTGGATAATCCAAATTGCCACTAGGTGTAAATGTGCGAGTGAATGTGAGTGCGAATGGTTGTCCGTCCCTGTGTGTTAGCCCTGTGACAGACTGGCGACCTGTCCAGGGCGTACCCCGCCTCTCGCCCTATGACAGCTGGGATAGGCTCCAGCGCCCCCCGCGACCCTGAAAAGGATAAGCGGAAGCGAATGGATGGATAGTTGCTTGAAGTCACAAAATGCCATTGACTTTGTATACTCGCTGGTTCTTTTTTTATTTTTTGCAGCTGAGAAGTTTTTCCTTGTATAAATGAAAGTGAAAACAGCTCCTAAGTGTCCATAAAAAATCCTCAATTTCATACCATTTTAGCCCACTCACTAACTTTCTTGTCAGTATATTGAGTGGTGTATAAAGACTTGGTTGAACGAGACTGACTCACAGCATGACCTTACCCCCTTGGATGTTTAAAAAAGAAAAGATCACCAGATACAGACATATTGTGTTGTTTATTCCGTGCAAGCTTTTTCCTTTTCAACACCTTCTCTAGATCAGCCCACAATGTCCTTTAACCATGAGGAGTTGATCAGATATTCATGTTGCATCAAGCAAAGGTGACAAGCAAGTCACAGAGATTTATTTGATACCACAAAGAAGTGCAGTAGATCTGAGAACAGACTCTGTTTGGGTTCTTCAAATAAAAGTCAAGCTGGAAAAACTTTTTTAATCACCTTATCCAACCAAGATTTCTTTGTATCCTGTAAGCGAGTTTCTAAGTTAAGTTAGGTGAATCTTTTCTACATACAGCAGACAGAGTTTAGGTCAAAAGACTTTACATTTTACAACGTTTGTGGTCAAAAGTAACATGTTTACATTATGGGTAGTTTTATTTTTATTGGTTTCTTTGAACTGTTCTTTTTCAAGGCACAAATTATTGCACAGCATAACTCTTTGTGACTTTAAAAAAAGGAGAATCGTGTGCCTAAGTTTGAATTTATTTTAGATTTTCTTTAAACAAGCTCACAAATTCTTGGTTAAAGGTCCCTTGGCAAGTTGCACCTCAAAGGCACACGTTTGGTAGCCATCACTTCATTAAAATCAATGGGCTTCTTGATATGGACCCAGCTTTTAAGCAGAGTCCAGACATTTTCAATAGGGTTGAAAGTCAGGGCATTATAAAAGCAATTCTAGAAGCTTAATGTTACACCATCAAATAGAAAAAAAAATGTTGATCTGTGATCATGATGTTACCACCACCATGTCTAACAGCTGGTCCAGTTTTCTTAGGTTGAAAGCCTTATTTTCACCTTTAGTACATACATACCTAGTACATACCTCTTGTCATTGTGGCCAAATAGTTCCATTTATGTCTTATGTGACCATAAAACTTTTCTCCAGAAGGAATTTGGTCAATGTATGTGTATATTTGAGCCTGGATGTATATTTTTTACTCTTCATGGATTAGAAAATCATCCTAAACTTAAAGCTGTGTGCTGAACATTCATTCCACCCTGGAAAAAGAAATCATTAAAAGCCCCAAAATTACAATGACATTCAGGGACATGAGTGTATGCAAACCTTTGACCATAACTATGCATCCTATCATAACAGAGAAATAACAGACTTGGAAAACCTGAACTCAGCTGCCGAGGGATGCCTGTGCTTGTTTATTACCAGTGCCAAGCCCGGATAAATGGCATCCCGTGCACAACCTATTTGTTTTGATGAACAGATGAAAGGAGCAGTTTTTTTTCTGACCTGGTAAAAGTCATCCATCCATTCATCTTTTGGCAGCTGATTTAGTGCAGATTGCCGTTAACGTGCTTGTACTTTGTGGTGCAGCTAGACTTTGCAGCTAAAGTAATGGATATGGTACAGAAGCAAAATGCCGTCCATTCATTTATTCTATGTTTAATTGTGTTTTAGGAAAGGTTGTCAAGGACTAAAAAGAACACATTTCTCATTGTGTCATCTGTTAGTATGCATCCCTTCTCTCTCTTTCTCCTCTCTGTCTCTTTTTGCCTTGTTCTGAATTTCAAGCTTGTCCTTGAGTCTGGCTACTTTTGATAATTAAATTAGCCAGATGACATGTGCAGGTACTTAAACCAATTTATATATTTTTAAAAGTTAAAAGTTGACCAACACTATTTTCCAAATAGCTTTGTAAGCTTTTCTACCCTTTGTGACTACATGGAGAATGTTTAGAAACTCAGTGTGTGTCTCAGTTGTAATTTGACACTTCTGATGCATAGTGAAGGACAGAAAAGTCTTTACTGTTCCAAAATGTATTTAGGTCCATTTCCTGTTCCATCCCCCCTTTTTACGGCACATCGTTTTAATTATTAGTGTCCACATAGAGGAAACCAAATTATGTGACTGAGAAAGGTAATAATAAGTGATAAACCAAAAACTGTTAGTGTCATTTCTATGCAATCATGTGTGCGTGTGTGTGTGTGTGTGTGTGTGTGTGTGTGTGTGTGTGTGTGTGTGTGTGTGTGTGTGTGTGTGTGTGTGTGTGTGTGTGTGTGTGAGAAAATGTGCTTTGGTTTGTGAGAGGTGCTGAATGACTGAGATGATTATGTGGCTGAAGTGGGAGAGAGAGGGCAAAGTGGCCAAGACTCTAGTGACAAGGCTGTATGAGTCTTATCCATATTGATGCTGTATTTACCATCACCGCCTCCCAGCACTGACCTGAAAGCCACTGTTTAATGCATTATTAAAAAGGCTTGAGGGCTTCAAGTGTTTTGAACTGACTGCAGACTATCAGAAGAGTTGTACTTTATATTTCTGCAGCAGTGAAGACATGTATATATTCACTGCTTAGTTAACTGTAGTTTTTCAAAAGCCAACATTGTGCTTGTTTTTAGGATGCATCTCTTTAAGGCCCCCCTTCAAATTATGTCAGTATGTTTGAATTGGTCAGTTGGGATGACAAGTAAGTAAAGCAGTCTTAGTGAATGACCACGGGGAAAACTCTAGAACTGAAACATTAACCCAACACAGAAGTGCCAAAATATGCAAAATATGTTTCTTTAGTGGCCACTTGAAGCCACTTTGGTGTGTACTTTTGGCCTCTTCCTTATTTCCCAAGGGTTCACCAGCATAAATGGATGTGCATATTTGTTGTGGCACAGATCTTTAGGTCAGATGCTCTTCTCGATGCAACCCTCTCAATCCAGTCTCAGGTCCAGGAATTGAACTAGGGATTGTTCATAAAACACTTTATTTATTAAAGTGTTTTATTAGTCTGGTAATTAGTACTAGATGAGCAATGTCCATGTGTGTCTAAAGACAACATAAAAGATGGATTTAACTATCATTAAATCACCTACTGGTTTGTGACAGCATGTTTTGAAACCTGCAGAGATGAGCATTTTGGGGAGTTTGTAACCAAATGTGACAACAAGAGGCAGATCTGACTAGAAACAACTCATCAATCCTAGTTTCTGAAATTTACAATGTCTAAAACTTAAAACCTAAAAATACGTTTTTTAAAAAAAATAAAACATGATGTGAATGAGCGACTGAGACCATAAACTAATCAGCAACGTGTTTACAGGGGTCGTTAGCTGAGGGTTTTCCCATAGACTTATGGACCCTAAGCCTTTTTGCAACCCGCGTTTTCGCCCCCTGGAGGCCGCTATAGCAAATGCAGGTTTCAGGCACTTCAATGTTTGCTTCATTTTTCAAAATAGGAAGCTATGTCAATCTGTTAGATTTTATGTGGACATCAGAAGCAGCTCTAGCTAGCTGCATATGCATTATGTTGACATCTGTTAGTGTGCACTGGAGTAGATGAGCATTATGGCAGTGTGCTGCAGAGCAAGATAAATAAGTAATAGAAGTAAAAGCCTGAATCACAATAAATAAACAAATAAATAAAAATTTAAAAGCGTTCAGCATGAGTGCTTTCTAGGAGAGATAATAACTCCATTTGGCAATGACTTTGTCACTTTCTAAATATTTTCCATGCACAAAAAGCTATATATCTCAATTAGGGGCAAAATAAACAGGTTCATTTGTAGACAGGATAAATACTGAAATACTGAACCATCCCTGTGTTGTGCTGCCCTAATCAGGACCCAACCAGATATTCTGCATCTAAACTACCACATTTATTGCCTTCAGTGAGAACTTACAGATATACTTCATGCACATATTGCTTCATTATTGGTAAGGAGGACTTCAATGGAATTTTATTTATACTGCGCCAAATCACAACAACAGTCGCCTCTATTCACTTTCTATTGTAAGTTAGACCCTACATTAATACATACAGAGAACAACCCAACAATCATATGACCCCCTATGAGCAAGCACTTTGGCGACAGTGGGAAGGAAAACCTCCCTTTTAATAGGAAGAAACCTTGCTAATGTCAAGATTAAAACCAGAGAAGGCGACATACTGACTGCACCACCAGCAACATGGGTTCCCTCTATCACAGCTAGACATCCACAGTCTGAGGTACCACATGAGCTCCAAACCACGCCGATCCCTATTATGTACTATCTTGTTTCAGGATAGACAATAAAGAAAAGAAGAAGAAGAAAACAGTTTGCAGTAGATTGCTGCAAATTAAAGAAACTTAAGTGTACTGGCACTGTATGTGGATATAACTGATTATATATAGTTTAGCTATCCTCTAAGATTCTTTGTCCACAGGAGGGTCCAGGGCCTGTATGTATTAGGCTTTATAGTACAAAGAAAGAAGGAAGAGAATTTTTTTTAATGAGACCAAAACTTTTGATTTTGGTCTCATGTACATAGATGAGTAATATCACATGCCCATACTTCTGTTCAATATAAAATGGGGGATGTGCACTAACTTGCTATAGGCCATGTTTGTCTTTGGTTATTAGTTTCTTACAGCTGGACAGAGCCATACATTGCAAGACCCACAGCAGTCGCAAACTGTAGCCAACAACTATGTAGCTATAGTGACTTTGTCTAATTGTTTCCATCTTACTTACATTTGATTTCTCAAGCATGTTAAGATAACTGCCAGGGCCTTGGCTGACTGTGGTCTGTGACTGAGAAGTTGGCCAGCTGGGGTCAGAAATAGAATTAGCCAATGCAATCAGCAGGTCATCTCACACAACATCAGTTTGGACAACATAGGAGTAATCTGCATGAGATATTGGACTGAAAAACATTTCATTAGGACACATTTGAAAGAATACACAAGGCTGGATAGGTAGAAAAACACCAGATGAGGAAAAATGTAAATGAGTAGATGATGCAAAGTGCCAACACGTCAAAAGGTTTTGGCTGTAATTATATTATCGGGTGTTTGTAAGTGTGAAAGCTGCCAGTCACTGTGCTGTAACTGTTAAGATTTCTGCAAGCTACAGTCTTTCTCTGCCAAAAAGTCCACTAAGGACCTTTTGCTTTTGCTTTACGGTAACTTTCTTTTGCATATATTTGCTTACAAGAGAAGTTTAGGGAGAAAACCTTGTTTACATGTATATAGTGTTAATGGCCATTCTGCAAATCATTTCAGCATTTTAAGCCAAGTGGATCTCATGATTTAAGAAGAAAAATATAGACTAATTTGAAATAGATTTTTTTAGAGATGTAGAAAAACAAATAAGTTGGCCAGCATCCAAATAACTAAGCCTGTGTTTAATGTGTGCTGGGTCCAACTACCAGACAAAAGTTGTTAGGTGTCATCTTACCCCAACATTAAACATTAACAGATCGTCAGTGAGAAAGCAAAAGTAAGTCATGTATCAACTTGCTTAACATGGAGTATCTCAGACTTTGATAAGAGGACTGATTTCATTTCACAATACTAATTCTTCATTAAGAGAGAACAGCACTTATTTTATTAGTATGTTTTCAGGTGCTTTGGAGGGTTGCTCCATATGTGAAAAAACAACTAGTAGTACTCTATCATAGGTTTCAGACTAGCAGCTCAAGAGTAATGTATTGTTGATAAACAGATTGCAACAAGAAAAAAAAATGCTTGAAAATATGTTTGTTGTGCGTTAACTTTTTTTTTCAAATACATGTTTTTAAACTGACCATTAATGCTTTAGGCTTGCTTTCTGGTGTATATACACATGCTGAGATTCCCTCCAGTAGAAAAGCATGTACTGTTAACATAGATTGCTTTTAACAGACATAGACTGGACAAGACATACAGGGAAGTGAGGCCTCCTGAGGTAATACCCTCACCTTTGTGCTTACACCTTGCCAAGAATGGTCACTGTGTTAGTGATAGCTGCACATCTGCATTATATTTTTAGGTCAGTATTAAGGCTTTGGCTTTAGCCACAATATAGCACAGTAACTTCACAGTGCAACAGAATGTTTATAAGGAAATTAAATCATTAACTAACAGCTACTGGAATGGAAAACTAGTGAGCGGTGTTACAGCTGCAAATAAATATAGTGCATGACCATGACAGGAAAAGCAATGGGTGTGATAATAGTTTCACCCACCCAACAATGTGGCTCGCTGTACTGGTGCATGTTGTCTCAACTGTGCCATAAAATCAGTGATATGCAGGCCCAGTGCCCAATGCTTCAGAACTAATTTAAATATTGATGAGCCATATTATGAAACCCGCACACATTCTGACCAACACAGCACCCACAGAGGGGGTTTTTTAAGTAGTTGACTGCAAAAGTGAATGCCAAATTAAAATCCTGTGTTTACATGTACAGTTACAGTGGTGACATAATGACGTCGAGCTCTTTTTTGTTATAAATGTCACATTAGTTTTAAGGGTCCACTGATGAAAAAGAATCCTTCTTATGCCCGTTTTTACTGCATGAGCTGCCACAGTCCAACCATCTGCTCACTGGCATCACATTACCCAACTATATAAAAAAATATCAGTTAATATCTTAAAAACATTCAACCATCCATCTGATATGGGAACAGTCATGTCAGTTACTTTACTGAAGGCAATTTAGCATTGCCGACTTCACTTCTAGAAAGTTAATTTTCTAAGTTGTTTTGACCTTCTTGCCTTTTCCCTGACATTACTTTGTTACAGAGGTCAGTAAACCTCTTCCTTTATCAAATGAATATCTGGCTCTGATAGAAGGATGGAGAAGGAGAATTAATTCAAGGACGGTTGTAGTGCACCGCACATGTGCAATTGTACATGTGGATGTGTGTCTGTCATGAACTAAAAAAAAATGTAGCCAGGACAACTGGGGGGTGGGAGTTTAATGGCTTGGAGAGGCAATGAAATGTGGCCATCTCAAGGATACTGCACTAAGGTTATATTTATTGATTACAGCTCTGTGATGAGGACACATGAACTGACATGTACAGTATTCCAAGTATGTTTTCATCTCTCTATAAATGCTAGTGATGTTTGGACATCGGTTAAATTCTCACAGCTTCCTTGAGATTTTTAGTGCTCTTACTGCTGTCAAGTTCAGAAATGAGAGCAGCTTCACCCTGAGCTCATGTAACAGATGTGAAAGAGGAACCACAAAGAACATTGTGCTGCCTGTTACATTGTTCAGCATGGTCTTAGGAGGTATTTCACTGAGGGATGCATTGACCTCTACAGGCTAGGCAACGGGACCCTGAGTGGCGTTAGGTATCAGGATGAAACAGTTGTCCCAGGACTCATTGTCAGACCTTGGTGCAGTGGGTCCCAGGATCATGAAAGTGCCTGGCCTCATGTTCAAGCAGTGCCTGGTGCATCATTTTTTCACTTTGACCCGCAGGGTGCAGGTATTGGGTGAGCAGCATGGTGGTGAGGTAGCACTGTTGCCTTACAGCAAGAAGGTCCTGGGTTTAAATTTACCATCTGGCTGGGGTCATTCGATGTGGTGTTTGCATGTTCTCCCCATGTCCACATGGGTACTCTGGCTTCTTCCCACAGTCCAATGACATGTAGTTAGTAGGGTTTGATTAATCTGTGATTTCAGATTGTCTGTGAATGATTGTCGTCTTCTCTGTGATGACTGAGATCCGATGTGTTTTCAAAGTGTTTCTCTAATTTCTTTGAGCAGTACATTAAAACAGGGCTTTCACCCTCTTTCTTTCTCCTCCTCAGTTCCATGCAGAGCTTGCTTTTGTGGATGGGAAACTTCACAGCAACTGTAAAGCAAAGCACATCTCTTGCTATCCTTATGTGACTCAGCAGTGAACAGCTGGTGAAGAAAGAGAGAGGGAGAGGCAGAGCCACAGTGACATGTTCAGAAGCAAGTCCCCATCACTGAGATGGCAGTAAGAAAACTCTACATTAACCTGCTGCCACAACAGTGGAGAGCACAGTGTTGAAGGTTGAACCGGCTTGCCCGCCACATCTTTACATGGCATCTCATACAACACTTCCAAAAGGAAACAATGGACTTAAAAAGCTATTTTATATTTGGCATAAAAACAAATATACAATTTTTTGTGTCTTTTACTCTGTGTATGAATATGACTTGACATATGTTCAGTCAATTTTCAGGACAGGCTTAACTCAACATGGACATATGTATCCCCATCACCCACAATGGAATTACAAGATTAAGAGATCTTTGTAGTTATTTTTTTTTTTTAAATGAGTGTAAAAATAGCCATTTTATTACAATAAAGAGACTTTCGGTGAAAATAAGTGCATCATCCATTACCTGGTCTCTATCATGTTTGATCAATTATGGGAAATATTGTGAGAAAGAAAGAAATATTTTTGGTGTAACTGAATCTAGCTTTTTCTTTGATTTTTCTAGTGAAACAACAATAGATCCTCTTCATTTTTACCAGTTCTTCATTTATGATCTTTTCTTTCACTGAATTATGACTCAGTCTGTTTGCTCTTTGATTGTATCGCTCACCTATTTTTGTTCCAACTACTATAACAAAAAGAAAAATACAGGCTATCATCTTGCTGAGGAAAAAAGGTAGACTAGAAGAGCAACATATTGTGCTAACATCAATATTTTCCTAGAAGGAAAGTCTGCCCATTAGAGTTGCTAAGCTCCCGGATGGTTTGAGAAAGGAAAGGTTTGCAGAATATATATACTCAGAATAATAGCTATTATATGGCACATGCAATCTGAGGCATCATTGAGATCCAAAGGGATCGGATCATTAGCTCATACAGCAGAGACTTAAATGCATATAATGAGGGTTATATTCATCCTCAAGCTAAAGCATATGTAATCATAAAAAAAGACGTGGTGTAATGATGACGGGAGGTAGAGTTGACCTTGAGACCTAAAGACAGCCATATAAAGAGGAAACGTTTGCTTCAGTGAATGTGCTCATGTCAACAGCACCTTGACCTTCCAAAAGAAAGAAAAAAAGGAAACAAAAGGAAAGAAAATATACATATATATAATCTTACAGACTTAGCACTACACAAATGTGTCTGTGATGCAGGCTGTTAGTATTTCTAGTGTGCTCAAAGTTGCTGTGGCACTCTCCCAGTCTGTCTGGGCATGTGCAGGAAAGCACTGCAGTGCTGCACTCTGGAGAGAGAGAAAGACAGAAGGAGAGGAGTTTTGACAGTAGGGTGCTCATTCCCTGCAACATACTCTTTTTTCTATCCCATGTGTGAGGGAGCATTTAGAGGATAAAAAGCTATGGTCGGCTGCTGCATTATAATGCATCCATTAAGCAAGAAAAGGTTAATGTCAATGTCAGGAACCTACAAGGCACTGAACAACTTTTCATGGTACGTATTGTGATTTCACAGCTCATCGGTGCAGTGCAACATGTTCCTTTTCAGATTTTGCTCTTGCCAGCAAATAAACAGAGTATATTTGATGCCGCATAATGCGTTTAAAGAAGCACATCCAAGATTAGCGATGTATTTTCTACCCTTTTTATGAACGCAGACAGTTTTAGCCAGGCAAGGACCACTCCTTGATCAAGAGAAACAACCAAGTCCACTCACAGGCAGCTCTTCCTATTGGCCTTTGTTTGCTCCAATAGAAAATGCTTCCTTTCATCTTTTTTTTTAATGTGATTTTATTTTGTGTCTATACAGTATTTTTGTCTTCCCCATGCTTTTATTTGTTCCCCTGTCCAGGCAATAAACATCACAAAAAAGTGTCTGCTGAGAAAAAAAGGTGGTCTAAACAATCCTTTTAGATCAGGAAACCCCAGTTCTTCCTGAACAACACTGTAGTTGATCAGTGAGAATAGTTCCCATTAAAGGCCACATAGTGACTTCCAACGTGTCTTTAATTTGGGAATTTAAAATAACACAGAAGGAAAAAAGGGATTAAAAATACAAAAAGATAGGGGTAAACAGAAATAGCCCCTATACACATAAATAGAGGTCATAAGGCAAAACACCTTTTTGAAAGAGGCAATAAAGTGCTACATACAACTAATACATAAAGTAGAACAGGGTAAGGGTAAAACTCTTCCTCTGTTGTCATTCTTTTTCTCCTACAAATTAATTACATAAAGAATCACAGATAATGTTCCCTAAGGCAGGAGATGCTGAGGTTATCAGCCCTGGAGCTTTGATACAGTATCAGGCTGCAACATTAATTGGATACTTGTGCTGCTGCAGGCATGATCATTCTCTGGCTCTCGAGCTGCTGAGGCATCAAAACAGGTGGAACATAAATGGCACAGCATGTGCACCTCAGAGTCGTGACGCACCCTGGTATTGCTAAAAGCTGTCATCCATTTTGTGGGCAATGATGACGATAGTGGCGAAAGGGGGTGGGTGGGGGTGAGATCTCTGGGTTGAAAGGGCCATCAAGTGGCCGGGAACTGAATTGCACCGTCAGCTCAGTGCTGGAGCACCGAGGCTCTGCTGTAATGACTCCGGCAGACAGACAAGCGAAACAGTGCTTACCACTGAACTTGAAATGGTCACACTTGAACAGTCCCATTTAGGCAAGCTGAAGGTGTAATTTTCTGCTAAGTGATATTGAAGGAGGTGTGACTGACAGGCTTCAGTTGGGAAAAAGAGGTTTCCCCTGAATAGAAATTCAAATAATGTCCTGAATAAAGCTCAGTCATAACTGACTGACCTCCCCAAAGGTACCACAGTTGCTGTAAGCGACACCACAGTCCTCCTGTTTCACTGGGATATCCTTTACAGGCGCCTCAGTGACTCTGCTATCCAACTCCCTGTAATGCCACACTGTGTTCCTGAGAAACTGAAGAACTCTTGAGCTTTGCAGGTGCCGGAGAGCGGCGTTTGTGCTTATATCAGGCCCGCTGTTGGAGGTTACAGCGAGGTCGAGGTCAATCAGAAGCGAAGTCAGCGGCAGCCTATTATTAGTGTAGGGTTTCTCCTCCGTCTTCGTAGATCACTTGACCCAAAGAATGAGCTAGATAGCGAGGTCACTTAGCTGAGCACGAGCGTTACAACTTGGTTCCAGGGAATCATTACATAGTTGATGGGATGGAGGCGCACTGGGAATAGTTTTTCTTCTGTGTAATGATCTGTCAGGACGAGAGAGGCTGCTCTGCTGTCAGTAAAAAGACACACCCGTTAATGAGCGGTGTTTTAAATCGTAAGTCAACTTTTTTTAAACACATGATTTAATAAAGTAGAAATTGTACTACTAGATCTGCAGCACTAAAGTTCCTGGCTGGTAAAACTCTTTTGTACAAAAACATTATCTAAGACAGGAACTTGCTTTACACTTCTACATTCTCCAGTGAAAAAGCTGTCTGATTTCTGGATTTAATGAGTTGCGTTCAAAGTGACAGAAGCCACATGACTGAGGTGTGAGTCGAGTAGGCATACATCTAGGCAAGTGCTACTGACTTGTTTGACTACTTAATGCATAATATATACCTATATACGCTCAGTGGCCACTATATTAGTTACACATCTGTTAAACTGCCTGTTAATGTAAATATTTAATTAGCCAATCACATGGCATCAACTCAAAAGATTTAGACATATACACACGGCCAGACCATGGACAGACAGGAAAGCATCAGTAACTCAAGAGATGCAGAAGAGCATCTCTCCACAAACAACACACTGAAACTTGAAGCAGATGGGTTATGGCAGCAGAAGACCACACTGGTTCCCACTTCTGTCATTAAAGGACAGGAACACTGAGGCTACAGTTCACTCAGGCTCACCAAAATGGGAAGTTCAAGATGGGAAAAATGTTATGTGGCCTGGTGAGTATTAAATTTTGCTGTGACATTCAGATGGTGGGGTCAGGATTTGGCATAAACAACATAAAAACATTTCTGAAATTCATATTTATAGTGTTTACGTTTGACTGGGACAAAAAATCAGGGCTTGCATTTATGGTCCAGGGTGCCCACCATGATCCCCAAAATAAATAAATAAATAAATAAATAAATACAAATCTTGAAACTGCCATGCACGAGACATGCAGTGAAAGGGGATTTTTTTTAAATACTCTTTTCTGTTGCCTACATTGTAGATGGTGACTTTACCTCCACACCTAAGCAGTAAAATGAGTACAGTCAGGGGTTACAGTGGGATTCTGTGTAGCGGCTCAGCGTAGGGAAAAGAATCACAGCTCACAATAATCTAACATGAGCTTCAGGAGATTTTCTTAGTGTACAGGCTATGATCAGCTGACCTGCGGTTCTTTGTGCATTTACACAAGTGAATTCAGCAAGATGTATGCAGTTTCACAGCTATCTTGGCTGAAGTCCATCCTCTACACTGACAGTATACTGTTTATACTGTCTTATACCTGACAGTATGCAGTTGGTAGAAAGTTGGAATTCAGTTAATTAATCTAATCATCATCAGCTCAAATGGAGATTCATCTCTGCGACACTTCCTGTAACCTAAACCTGACCATGAGCACCACAGCCACTGTGTTATCAGTCCAACACAGTGCTTTACTGTGAATTCACCACAGTACTGTAAGCTAACCAGTTTATCCAGGACAAAAACACCCAGGATTTTAATGCAACATTTGAAAAACACAAAGTTGGTGTAGCTTTGTTTGTTTTGCAGGACTTTTCACAAAATGCTGTTTCCAACAGGATAACACAGCATGTCACAACGCTCAAATGATCTCAAACTGGTTTATTGAACATGACAGCCAATAGTCTCGGTCCAACTCGTCTATTTTTGAGATGTGGTGGAATGGGAAATTTGCATCACGGACACACACATTTCTTCAGATATTGAGGCTCATCTTCTGATAGATAGGACATTATTTAGAGTTGGACCACCTTTTAGGCACACTAGGAGGTTGCTCAGGACAAGCATAATGGGGCTGCCCTGGGTTTCTTCCTGCTAAAGGGGAGTTTTTCCTTCACAATGTTGCCAACTCCTCCCTCAAAAAGGGTTGTTCGACTGTTGAGGTTTTCCCTGTATTATTGTAAGGTCTCTACCTTACAATATGAAGCACCTTGAGGTGATTGTTGTTGTGATTTGGTGCTATATAAATAAAATGTAATTGAATATTCACTTAAAACATCTGCCGCAACTGTATGATGCTATAATTTCAACAAGCAATTAAGACAGGTCTGAAGGAAAAATGGGGTCCATTAAAAGTTAAAAGTTAAAAGAAAAAAAAATATCACGAAGGTTTACAGTTAAAACTTTATAACATTAGGAATGTGAGAGTAGCACTGCGCTAAAACAGAGACATGCTTCATTAGGTGCACCTACCTAAAGTGACTGAAGTGATGAACACTAATTAGGTGTTATTTTATTTACAGCCGCGTGGTGGCAGCAAAGCTCAAAACGCCCAGTAGCTCCGGAGCGCGTGTTTGCGCACGTGCATTTGCCTGCGCGCTCTAAAGTGTTGAATGAGTTTAGTTTGCGAGTAAATGTTCAACATTTCACCGAGGAGAGACTGTTTGCCAGAGGTTTACCTCGGTTCGCAAACTACTTCTACTTTAATTAAAACACATTTTGGGGGGTTAAAAGACTTTAAATTAGTCTTAAAACGTAACTTCTTTAATTATAGAAGCAGCGGAAGTTAAAGTGAGTTCAGGTCCTGCAGTGGCACATCAAGAATGAGCAGCGGTTACACACCGACAAGCGCTGGGTGAGTGGGAGGGTTTGTCTGCGCTCCACTGTGTGTTTGTGTGTTGGCGTGTGTCTGTGTGTCTGTGTGTGTGTGTGTGAAGTTGCGGCAGTGAGGAGATTATCCCTGAAAGTGCGGACTGTCAACAGGAGCCAGGTGACCGGACCGAGGAGATGCTGCTAAAACACAACGGGAGTCTTCTTCTGCTCACCGTCACCTGCATGTGCTTCTCAGGAGGTTTGCTTTGGTCCTACCAAGAAGAGGATGTCACTGACGGGTAAAATTGTGTGTGTGTGAACCCAAAAACCCCAGAAAGGTCCTTGCAGTGAATGTGCAATAAAATTATGACTTTGCTTTCGAAATGTTTCATCCGCAGTGAGAAATGCTCGGAAAATAATATTTCTACCACAAAGTACCCCTGCGTGAAGTCAACGGGAGAGGTTACGACGTGTTACAGGTACAGCAGAGACTGTCAGCGGAGTGATTTATACTTCTTTGCAGTTGTGATTGTGGGAATGTTTGAATGAAAGGGTTATAATTATAATCTGTGCCAATGCACGTAGCTCAGCATGATGTCAGATTTGGATTTGTTAATGTGAAATATAAAAAAGTTTTGATTTGGTAGACACTGAGTGCAGTTCTCTTTTTATGAAGCACTGAATGATGTGTGTAAATGAAGACTGCGTAAGCTGTCATGCCTGGGGCTAATAATAATTAAACTTCTTCTTCATTTTATCTACTGTTTATAAAAGTTATCATATCTGCGCTTGTAGGCATGTATTTATGTTCTGAGGAGTTTTCCAGTGACAGATGTGGATTCTCCACTTTATCATCCTTTGTGAATTAAAGGGATCATAGGTATACACAAGCTTTTAGACTGGCCTTGTCTATGCTTGGAGACTGCCTCTAATTATGACAGTTCACAGACATAGTGGACACAGCGATGCCCCGCAGCAAAACTTCTGTCAGAGGCTATGGATTAAGTTAATCTGTCTTCACTGCGAGGGGTGCCTCACAGGCATAATAAAAAAAAATACTCGTCACTACAGACTTTAAAGAGATGGTCATATTAAAAATGTGTAAGAGACAGGCCAGATTTCATATAAGCAGCCGAGTGTAATAAATGCCGTTAGTCTTCATCATGGGTGTGAGTAAGTTTTCCACAAAGCTGAATCATTTAATTAGCGGCAACTACAGACGTGCTACTGCACCGCCACCCACACAAACCTCCTTAGGGTGTTCCTTTAAGATATATGCTTGAGAATTTATTTAATTTTGGCTTGGACAGATACTAAATGCTCAAACACCACTTTGCTTGGATGTAATGCTCTATGTTTTGATTCGAGCTCACAATGTGGGTGTGCTGCAGCTTTGGAAGCAAAATCATACGACCTATTTAGGGAAGTAATTTCAAACATTTTGCCAGTGAGCTTGATTTATAGAAGCTTCTATTGCTGTTTGTGCTTTTGTGAAAGAACATTGTGAAGTAAAGAAATGGCAGACTTCCACATTTCAAAGACTGTAGAGAGGTCCGTTTTTGCATCACTTGACAAACTGCTGGCCGCGGTTCAAGCACACAGTAACATCCTGTTTGATCTTCAAATCTCAAACACACTCTTAACATAATGATGTTGGTTTATGGTTATTGGCTGCAGCCACAGTTGTTTCCCACAATGTTTACTTAAAGAAGAAAAGTTGTTTTAGCTAAGAACCAAGATAATGCGTCCTGGGTGCATTTCAGGTCACATGCACAGTGTGAGCTGATAACTGTCTGTCAGCCAGATAGCAAATTTCATTGTAGTCATCATAGGAAAGAGGATAGAATAGCTGAATGGGGATGCATAAACACAATCTCATGTTCAGTCCCTCCACACGAAGGAATTGCTAACCACTCGCATCTTATTTGCTGAATAAGATGAGTTGCACTATCCAAGGTTCTTGTTTAACATCATTGACAGACTCCTTAATCCTGCTCAGTCTGCTTTCCCTGTCATGTCTTCTGATGACTGTGAAGAATTTATAAGTTTTCTTAGCTGGCAAGATTAGGCACATCGGGTCTTAGTTCAAGTCTGGATTCTTTCAACCTGCCCCGTTGCCCAAGTTTAATCTGATTTCCACGACAGCTTACTGATATATTCTCACACATGTACAATTTGTCCTGCCCAGCTGACATTATCCCTTATAAATTTATTCAAGAAGTCCAATCTGCAGTGGCATGGTGGTGTGGTCGTTAGCAAGCAAGAAGGTCCTGGGTTTGAATTTAGCCTTGGGTCTTTCTTTGTGGAGTCTGCATGTTCGACACGTGTCTGTGTGGGTTCCTCTGGGTACTCAAGGTTCCTCTCAAAGACATGCATAGGGTTAGGTTAATTATTCGATCTAAATTGACTGGAGGCGTGACTGGTTGTCTGTCTTTGTGTGTTAGCCCTGTGACAGATTGATGACCTGTCCAGAGCGTACCCTGCCTCTTGTCAGCTGGGATAGGCTCCAGCCCCTTCTTGACCTTGAATTCGATAAGCGGAAGGAAATGGATGGATGGTTCTGCCTGTCATTTACCACTGCCTTCTCTTTATTATAAATCAGACCCTTTCATCTCGCTGCACACCAGATTAGTTTAAAACACCCAGCATCTTCCCTCTGCTTAAAGAAACCTCCCTAGATCCCAGTGTTTTAGATAACATTTTACAGGCCCATTTTTTAACTGCTAATCGTTTCTAGAATGCTTGAGAATACTGTCGCTCATCAGCTCCTTCAGCTGGTTAAGGGAGATGGTATCGTTGACAAATTCCAATCCGGTTACCAACAAAACCACAGCACTGAAACAGCTTTACTGGAAGTTACTAATGACATTCTGATGCACTTGGATAAAGGTGACTATTCCACAGATTTTGAAACCACTGATCATCCCACTCCGAATAACATTACAAAGCTGGGTTGGCATCTCTGGCACTAGTCTCAAACGGTTTTCATCATACAGACACTTCAGAGTTCATATTAATAACTGTAACTGTAATTGTTGTCATCATAATATTAGGGTTATATATGTTACCCCTAGATCATCAGCTTAACAGCTTCAGAAACATATCTTGCCATTTTTATGCTGATGATGCACAGCTGTACATTTCTGTTAAACCCAACAGCCTCAACAGACGCTGTTGAATCACTGTATGCTGAAGTTGTCAGGTTTGGCCCTGACAGCTTCTCTAAGGAGATTGCAGCAAGCTCGGGTGCTTATGAAAACAACCTGGCACTCACACATCCCCCCTTTTCTTGCTGCCCTTCACTGGTTCAGAATTAATTAAAATAATGTATTAATAACATATAAAGCCCTACATGGCTTGGTCCCTGTGTCTGAGTACTACTGAGACCTTATTCCAGCAATTGGCCTCTCCAATCGCCTGATCAGTCTCTTAACTGTTCCACACTCTTATTTTAAAACCCGAGGCGATCATGCTTTTCAGGTTGTAGCTCCTGAACTTTGGAACAGCCTTCCTCAGCCTATCAGGTCGGTTAAATGATTCGTTTGCGTGAAATGACTGCTGAAAACTAATTTTTATAGTCCTTACACTTTCCCTCATTATTTTTAAACATGGTATACACCTACAGAATTGATCGAAGTATTTATGTTAAAATGAATGTGAGACCGTAGCTAAAATATGTATGCTTATCCTTAATGTGCGGTTTTATTCAAACTGTGGAGCACTTTGTAACTGCCTCTTTTTAAAAGAAATGCTATAATATAATGCTAGAAAGTTATTATTATTTAAGAAAAGAATAGAGTGATTGGCATTTGATAGCATGAATCTGCATGCTGCATTTTTCTCAAAATACAGTCGCACAGTGCTATTATGCCTTGGCATGAATGAGACGTTCTTCAAAGGGAACCAAGCACCATTAAAGTTGGCAGGATTCAGCTGCCAAAGGAAAATAAAGGCTTATGGCATTCATTACGCACTCTGTAGAGTATCAGTGTGTCTGCACATCTCGGAACATTTTGTTGGTTTGCTAAACACTGTCGAAAGAGCTGTTTATGTAAAAGGTGTTGTTAGATGGGCATCAGTACCACAGAAATTTACAGTCCACAAGGGTGTGAGCAGAGGTGTTGCAGAAGTTACAAAGAAGTACTGTGCATGACTAACTTTTAGTCAACATGATATGCTTTTATTGAAGATTTTTTTCAGTGCAGTCATCACAATATATTTTTTAAGCTATTGTATTACTTTAATTTACATTTTACAGTGCATTTTTTTACCAGAAAGAAAAACATCTATTTTAGTCATGCAGTGGCACTGTATGCACAACACCGATGCACCACTGATCATACTGAGAAAACAGGACCAGAGGAGAATTAGTACCAGGGCTCATTTGACTCTGCACATATATATCTCTCAATTTCGCTTCTGGTCTAATCTTCTTTGACTTTCTGTTTGAGTTGTTTCACATTAAGATTTCCATATTATGGGTTGTACTGTATTAGGATTCTGTATTTCCAGTCATTGTGTTTGATATGCTTGGCTCATACTAGAGCTAAGGCAGGAAAAGCTGTGTAGGGTTTTTGTTTCAGGAGTTGCATTTGAATAATAAATACATAGGATTGCAACATAAAAGCTTTACAAAATAACAGACAAGGGTTTGATTAACATGATACATTGAGCTTTGTGTTTGTTTGGCAGCATCTTCAGTGGTCACGGCTGTTGTGTTGTTACATTGTAACACCCAGAATTTATGTCATAATTGTTGCCAGTAGCGGGGTTTATGTTGACAAAGTTTTTTGTTTCTTTTAGCAGTGCTGTTTTCTGTTATACTGTATTTTTTATGATACCACAGTTGTTGACGCTCAAACATCAATTCTCCTAAATTAGGTCATTTTTCTTTTTGTGGCTTAGCTTGAGCTGAGCTTGATTTCTGATTTATTGGAACACTGCATGGAGTATAATCAAGCAAAGTGTTTTATTTGAATCAGTGTTATAAATTTTAAGGCCTTCCAGTTCTTGCTCAGCAGTTGAAAATAATGTCTTGTGAGACATAGTCATTGGAAAAATACACTCGCTGGTCACTTTATTGTGTGCATCTGCTCAGCTGCTTGTTAATGCATATATCTAATCAGCCAATCACATGGAAGCAACTCAATGCATTTAGACCTGTAGTCATAGTTAAGACAACGTACTGCTTTCGCTACAGTTTACAGAAAATGGTCTGAAATTATCCAAGGAGCAGCAGTTCTGTGCAAAATACCTTAATGATGTCAGAGGTCAAAGGAGAATGGCCAGACTGCTTCGAGCTGACAGGAAGGCAACAATACCTCCAATAATCACGTTACAACACAGATATGCAGAAAAGCATCTCTGAAGCAGCAGCAGAAGACCACACTCCCATCAGTGTATGTCTTCTCTCAGAAAACTGAGGTTACAGTTCACACAGCCTCACCAGAATTCAACAACAATTTCTGCAGCGACATTCAGATGGTAAGACCAGAATTTGGTATAAACAACATGAATGGATGGATCAATCCTACCTTGTATCACCTGTTCAGGAACCTAGTTGTGTTGTTATAGTGCCAGGGATATTTTCTTGAGCATCATTTAAAGACTACAACATACTTGATTATTTCCTGATGACCATGTCCATCGCTTTATGACCACAGCGTACCAATCTTCTGATGGCTGCTTGCCAACAGGATAACACACCATGTCACAAAGTGCAGATAATCTCAAACTGGTTTCTTGAACATGGCACTGAGTTTACTGTACTCAAATGCCCTACACAGTCACCAGATCTTAGTTTAACAGAGCAGCTTTGGAATGTTGCAAAACGGGAGAGTCGCATCATGGATGTGCAACTGTGAGGCTGGATCAATATTTCTGAGGGATGTTTTCAAAAACTTATTGAATATGGACGATGAAGAATTAAAGCGGTTCTGAAGGCAAGTACCGGCAACATGTACTTAATAAAGTGCCCAGTGGGTGTACACTTTACAGAAGCTCTTAGTGAGTATAACTTTTGAGCTTGCACAATTTTAGGCCAATTCACAAACCACAAAGACAAGTTGTTTGATTGTTTTTGTACCGTGTATTCATACGTGTATTCAGGTTGTAGATGTTTTTCCATACTGAAGTATGAATTCTCTTACAATCTAAGAAGAGAGCCAGGTCCAGTATGTAAAACATCATAGGACTGAGACACATTAATAATCTTTGTTTATAACTTTTCTTAGGGTGACAAGAAGGTACAAGAAACAGTTATAACATTGGCTTGATTTATTGTGTATATGATGTCAACCCTGCCTAGCCTGCAAAGGAAATGCTTCTCTGGAGAAGAAGCAGAACACAGGCAGTGCGTTTTTTTTTCCACTATACAGCTGTAACAGTTACATATAATTGATGTGGGGCATGTGTAATTGTTGCTTTGTTATTTTTCCAAACAATTCTGGTGGTACTTAGCAGTTTGTTGTGTTCCCTCTACCTTTTCTTCCTTTTTGTAGTCGTTAACTTTGGAAGTCAGGGGAAACTCTGGCTTACACAGCAATAAAACTGAGTCTAACCTCTTTATCACCCCCCTCAAGTGGGACATCATAGTCATGACATATGCACTTGGCTGATCCAAACAGCGCTGTTTGTGTCCTATAAATGTCCAATCGTTTATTTCCAGTTAACTTCTCTGGATTTTTTTGGTTGCATTTCCTGTAAGTATCAATTACTCCTTGTATTTTAGTGAATCACGAAATGCACAAATGTGCCAACAGGAATGAGAAGCATTGTCTATTCACTGTAAAATCAGTAACTGATTTATGGTGTAATTCCAAGTCATATTCAGGCACAGCTGGGGGTGCTGCTCAGCTCCAGTGAAGTGATCGCTTCAGCCTGATTATTCAGCTTGGCCACAAGACCTTAAGTCTCCCTTGTTTCCTTTGGTTTTAAATCTGTTTTTCACATCATATTTAAATCTATTCTGCACCTTGGAATAATCCTCTCACTTGGACTTCTGTTCCATCTCCCAATTCAAATAGCTTTCAACACGAGAAATACATTTTGCAGGGCATTGTTGCCATACTGTTGTCCCTCCAATGATCCATGAAGAATATATTGCAGCACAGTTTAGCAGACCCTAGTAAAATGATGTTTTGTTCTTCTGGACTACTATGGTTCTTATGATGTTGTAAATGTTTTGGACAGAAAACAGAATGAACCTAGATTTATAGACAACATATGTGTAGTGTCATTCAGGAAATTTCCATGATGGAAAAAAATGTAACTCAGAAAAGCCCCCATGTTAGGATATTACTAAATGAAAGGCAAGTAAGCCGCAGGCAAACATTCACTATTGTAAACCATTTGATTGGGTAGAGCCCTTCGGATATATGTCTTTGTTTCAATTTTCCAACAGTTGAATGTCTTTGCATAGCGGTCTTCTATCTGTAACAACACATTGATACAATATAATGAGGCATTAATTGCACAGTGATTATTCTGAGACTAAGGAACGAACGAGGAAAGGAAAGGAAACTGATGAATAAGACAGAAAAAAAGTAGGATAGCTGAAAATCATTACACCTAATCTTGGACTGTGTCTCTATTACTTACAAACCCACCCATCGTATACCTATGTGGGACTAGATATGAGTCAAGTCTTCCTACTCATTTATGGATACCAGAAACTAAAGAGAAGTCCAAGTAGAAAGATTTTGGAAGATAAATTCCAGAAACCGGAGAACTGTAGCACACAACCACATCTTGTTTTGTTGTTCTTCTATTTTTTTTCTCCATTTGTTCCAAAAGAGGCACGTTATAAATTATTAAAGCACAAACACAAAACAGTTTTAGGTTTGGCTTAAGTATTATATATTTAAGCCAAATATTTTTAGGTATGACAACATATTAAGCTATTTGTCTTTGAACAAAAAACAAAAACAAAAATCCATTACAATAAAGTAAGTGAGTCGTCTGAGGAAAGAGCATGACACAAGTCCAAGCTGTTTCTCATCAGCCCTGGCAGTTAAACCAAGTTAACCGGAATTAACCCCAGTAGTTGCAAAACTATAGGTAAGATGGCTCAAAATGATTTTAGTAATTTCAGATGCTTGAAATTATTTACCTTAAACCGCTCCATATTGACATATTTTGATACTGAGGTAAGAGAAAAGATAAAGTTGTTGGAAGAACAACTTATATTAACTAACAACTAGACCTGGGCGATATAAGATTTTTTCACATCACGATATGTTTTTTTCATTACAGGCGATAACGATATATATCACGATATAAGCCAAATAACTATATTTGTAAGATTTAAATGTGCCGTTGCTCACAAGTAAAATGTGAAATAATCAGCAGCTTGTTTTGATTTAAATATTTATTTCCAATAATACGTTCAACAGGGCAGATGTACTTAAGGAACATGAGACTTCAGTTTCAGATAAATAAAGGCAAATATTGCAAACTACACAAAAGGCAGCCGCTAAAGCGTTTAAGTTTCAAAATAGAACAAACAAAACAGACCACTAAATTGTCAATTCCACTTAGAAACAAAATTTTAATTCTAAAAATAAATCTTAGTTTGTTTTACAGAAGAACAGACAAAATTGACTAACTTTTGTCAATATCAAATAAACTGAGAACTAAAAGGAAATTCTCAATCTCTCCTTGTTGTATAGCTTAGCTTTTCAAACAGTTTTAACAGTTACTTTAGTCTGACAAAAGCCGAATGACGAATTAGCGCTTTCAGTCAGAGATTGAGCATGCACCGCTTTATTGTATTTCCAGACTTTTGGCACAATTTACAGTGCGCGCTACTCTGTTTTTTGTCAGACTTGAAATTGCCGAAATACCTTTACACTACGGAACTTCTGTGGCCCTTCCGTTCGACAAGCTCTCCAGCATTGGAACCATCATCTGTTTTCTCTTCGGTAACCTTCGCTCACGCTCTCGGTTGATTTTTCTCTAGTCGGCAAACTCATTTCCTCCATTACCTGGGCAGCTCGGCTGGCTGCTTCCCAAACAAATACACATGTGCGCCTTGGCACTTGTGCTGTACGTAACAAGTCACGTGACGTGACGCTGCGGCTGTGATTGGTTCGGCTCTGCGCTACTTAATTTGGATTGGCTGTTCTTTTTTTTCTTTTAAGAGGACAAGAGAGATGAGGCCTATCGCAATAGTTTAATTTTTCTATCAAGAAAAAGTTATTTCGCAATACATATCGTTATCGTTCTATCGCCCAGCTCTGCTAATTGAAAATTTACTTGCATGCTTTCACTTAAATAATAACAGCAAGTTAAGGGAACAAGTTGTAATTTCAAGTTGACTCAAACTCTAAAAATATACCACCATCAATAAAGTGGAAAGCTGAAAGAGAATCACTTAAAACATTGCATTACCTCAACTATAACTCAAATACCCATTTTACAGTGTAAAATGGGTATTTGACCACAAGCTCTGGTATTAAAATGTCATAAACCCTTGCCTTTAAAAAGTACTGAATATATAATCTCTATGACTGACATAGTCATGAGAGTGTGGTCAGATATATTCCATAATAATAAACCAAATGCCTGAAATGATACATAATGTCCTGTCAGAGAAAAGATATCAACATCTGCTTTGTATCAGGAGCCAGAAAGTGGGTATGAAGCCTGTTAACTGTAGCAGACTGCTTTAATGCACACTATGTTGTGAATTCTTGTTTGCTTTTTTTGCTCTCCAGTGACAGCTCCCACGCTGTTGAACATTAAAAAGATGTTAAGAGGAGGAGGAAGTCAGCTGCCCAGTTAAGCTCTTAGTCTATCTCATTTAAACCCTGCTTTGTATTAAGTGATATCAAGTGAATGATTAATAACTATAACCTTTTATTTGATTTTTTTTGTTTCTGGGGTCGACTGTTTGAATGCTGGATCTTTGTGAGCCAATAACTATTCCTAATGGTAAAGTGCATCAATTTGATGTCTGATTCAGTGAGGCAGTAGAAATAAATTATCATTTTTTTCCTAATTTATTTCAATCAAAGCTTCAAAAACCAACAAACTGCACTCCAGAATTAAGTATAAGCATCTGAACTGGTACCTTAGCTAGCTATACGATAACTTCAAAAACTGAAACTGAAAATTTTAAATTCCAGCATAAACATGATTTACTTAGTGATGGTTAAGACTTTGTTTTGATTTGGGTAGATCTGCAAAGGCAAAAGACCTTTATTTGAAACTGTTACACAATAACCACTTGGTTTAAGTCGGGGCTTGTGTTGTGGTTGCGGTTTGAATTTGTTTCTTGGTGGTTGTAGAGGGCATGGATATAAAAAAAGAGTAAAACATATTTTTGGTTTTTAGGTATGGTCACTTCGGAAAAAAAACTTTATTATAAAAATTATAAAAACTTTATTATACTGATGTATTTCCAGATTTACGTCACTTAATGCACTTTAAAAACACAATTGCAACTTTTATTAGATTAACATGCTTCGACTAGAACTTGCCAACGATAACAAAAAAATTAGCACAGTCATAACACTACAAGTTGTGGTAAACCCAACGCGCTTTTGATTCCTGATACAGAACAGAAAATGAGGTCTTGGCTGGCAAAATAAATTGTGTTGTTGATGTATAAAATTAGTCCTAATTTAGACTTTTTTTGAAGAAAAGTCTCTCTTTTCCAGCAAATTACCTCCTCACCAAGTCAGCACATTCATGGCCCATGATTTCTTTTCTTGTAGGTTGCATGGAAGTCCTAGAAATGATCCAGAATATCCAATCTGTACATATAAGCTGGTTTTCTGTTATTTAGACTCAACAACAGGAATCGTCAAAACGTGATGTTCCCTCTTATAAACACATTCTTTTATGGTTTTTATAACATTACAGCTTTCAAAGTTTACAATAGTGCCAGTTCTTCTTCTTTTCAGAATAAGTAATTTTAATTTTGCCAGATGTTGTACAAAGTTAAAAGTGGCAGGTTATTGTGTACATTACTCTGTTGCCTGGCCTGTTTGCTCATCTACAGCTATGATGAATTATCTCCTTGTGTGCATGTCCCACTTTGGTAAATACATTACTCTTGAAAAGGAGGGATTAGGTGCACCTGCATGGACTTTTCTGTGCGTATAGACCTAATTGTAAATCCGTCATTGTTTATTCAACTATGCTCATTACTTAGTTCTCTTTTGAACTGAAACAAATCTTTGTTTCTGTTTCTGTTGTGTGGGCCAGAAGAGCCAAGATGCTGCTAATGTTATTCAGTTTTAACATAATGATTTGAGTAGAGAAATATATCATATAACCTCCTCACACTGCCCCGCTCACCATTATTTTTATCCAGTTACAATGTTTCAGTCTGTGCGACCTGCATCAGGTATAGAGAAGCAGTGTTAATGCACATTTGTACATCTATATAAGGTCATCAAGAAACTACAACGTTACATGAGTTCATCATTCAGTCCTTTAGATGACAATGCCTGCAAAGTGAATATCCAGAATGCCTCTCTTCTCTTCATTTATAAATCATAGTTTCCACCCCTGAAACATAATGGTAAAAAAAACATAGTGATTTGGGAAATCATGAATGTAGGTTTTGGTGTAGACATCATCAAACTGACGTCATAAGAAGCTCATTGGTCGTTTGTCAGAGATAAATTACCTTGATGTTTGTTGTTTTGAAGAAAGGCTTTTCCCTATTAAGAGTAATTTTCATCAAAATAATCCTCTTTTGGAGAAAGAGTTCTTTAAAATTCTTGGTATGGAATTAAACATCAAAGCCAAAAAAATACATTAAAAAAACAATATTGTTCAGTTTCCCAGACATGGATTAAGGCTAGTTAGAGACTAAAAATGATGTTCAATCCATGTCTGAGAAACTGGCTAGATGTGTTGCGTGGGACTCTATACCAGTGATTTTAAGACACACTTTCACATGGGATACAGGATGATGTCAGACAAACTATATCCGTATAGTTTAAACGAGATTTAAAAAATGTGCAGGCTAAGAAATCCTCTACACTAATAACCCCAACAGAGAATGTTTCTAACAGCAACATTCAGGTAATCATACACTTT
Source organism: Oreochromis aureus (assembly GCF_013358895.1). Classification (NCBI taxonomy): domain Eukaryota; kingdom Metazoa; phylum Chordata; class Actinopteri; order Cichliformes; family Cichlidae; genus Oreochromis; species Oreochromis aureus. Next base: position 47,787,991 of record NC_052948.1, on the reverse strand, counting down.
TCTCTAAAAAGAAAAAAAATGCAACATATCAACAGCAATTAGTTCTATGTCTCTAAAATTCAATATGATCTTGCTTTGGAGTTTATTCAAATCCATTTTAGCTTTTATTTAGATAGTAAAGCTGAGAGAAAGAGCAGAGAGGATGAAACATGCAGTAAATGGCCTTGAGGCAGATTTAAACCCGGGCCTCTACAATAGCCTTACTGCACATGGTTTGCATGCTCAACCCAGTAACTTATACTTGTGCCCTGTTCACACTCATTCACTCTGTTCACACATTGCATGACTGAGCTGAGGCAGGTTTATAGTGGAAGGCAGAATATTAGAGTTTTTCACATATAGACAGTACCTGGGCAGGACACTCACATATATGAATGGCTGTCCAAAATACGTTACCATTTTTATTAGTGTCACCCCTCCAGTCCCAACCGCAATCAGTTTATTAGTGGAAAATCTCCTTATTGTGAAAGTTCAGTCACTGCTAATGAGCCAGCCCTGGTCTTTCCTGTCTCGTGTTTTCGCTGCTGGCTAACTTGGTGGCCTTGTTCCTGTTGTGGCGGTCGTTTTCATCATTCAGGAGCTTCCCAAGGAAGGATCTTGTCCTGAGATTGTACTTCAATACTACTTTCTTAGCCATGGATTATATTTTGTTGCGGACACAGACATTGCTGTTATACTTCTTTGAAGTCTTCTTCAAGTCTGTTGCCTGGGTACATACACAGCTGGTAAAATTCTCACGCTTACCATCCAATAACAAAATTTACGTCACTGGGACCCTAGCGGAAATGCGGACACGTAAAGTATAAAAGTATGTTCAGCAAGTTGGAGGGCCACTCTAACCAGGACCTCACTAGTAAAAAAATTTTACAGAGAAGAAACTTGATTTAGAAAGACATGTACGTGCATGTGTCTACCCCAACCACAATTTGGTTCATTTAAAAAAAAAAGTAAGGAATCTGTAGCATTTCCTGCTTGCTTTGTGAGGTTTCCTCACTTTAACATTATTGGTATATGTTTTTAACATAGGAGCTAGAGGACAGGTTAAGTTTTTTCACTCATGTAGGAGTCAAGGCATAATTATTGAACCCTGCATAACTTCATTGTTTGTAGATGACTCATGTTTAATCTGGTGTTTCAAAGTAGATAATGCTAGTGTGCTGTATCATCATTGCTGGGGATCATTTGAATAAATCTGCCGTGGATAACCTGATATTCGTAGGTTGTGCCCTGTCCCTCTTGTTGCTGATTACACTGGCTCACTGCATTTGCTTTGAACCTACTTCCCTATTAGTAGGGCCCCCTTGTGACCTACACGGCCTATCTGTTCTGTTGGCTTGTCCTCATTGTTCAAGGAATTTTAATACATATTTACTTAAATATAATTGTCTGAATGCTTATTTTCCAAAACCCAGTAAATTTATTTTGTGCATCAATTTTTTCCACAAATGTTAACATTACTTCTACTTTATTTTGCTTCTCTGTCCCATGCAAGTATTATAGATATGTATTTGTATTTAATAGCTCACCCTAGGATAAGCAGCTTAGTGATGCGCCTTATACGGTAAAGGAAGTCTCCCCGTCCCGTTCCTTAGCGCTTAGGTAGATACAGTCATGTGTAAGTTATCATAGTGATTGCAGGGGAGGACATGTTAGTGTTAAGGAGCATTCTTTCGTGACAGATGTAAAGCACCAGCAATAACAAACATCCTCTCTCCTCTCCTTTGTCTTCAGCACATAACACCAAACTGTTATATCAGTATTATAGATTATGTGTTGATTCAGTTGCTGTTGATATAAAAAATGTCATGTGCTAAAGGTTCAAATCAGCATTCATGACACATGATCTTTAAATACACTTGGAATTAGGAGGCTCCCTTTCTAGTTCATTGCCTTTGTTCTCTTATTTTCTTTCTTTGAATAATTAGAAACATGCTTTCCCGATTCTGATCAGACTTATTTCAACATTTACAGCATTGCTGGACAGATTGTAATTTGATTTGGTTCCTTACATGCATTTTACCATCTGTTTCCATTTGGAAGAAAACTGTAACACAAAACATCCCTCACCCGAAAGTTCAAATACTTTAAAATGTGTCCTTAAGCCTGTAGACTTTTTTTTTCCTTTGTTGAATAGGTCGACAACAGCGTGTGGATCATTTTCACTTATTTTAAAGACTTAAACACTATAGCAGTTATTGGAGAGCGTGTCAAAGCATATGGAGGACACTTATTTTTGATTGCTCTTATCAGTATTTCTTATGTACTGGCTGATTATCTTTTTGAATATCTCCTTTTTTCTTGCTTGAATAAATCAGGTATTAAAGAATGCATTTTGCAAGGGTTTTTTGTAAATGATAATCCATTCTGCATGCAATGACCTGTCAGCTGATCTTAAAGACTTTTGTGTGTGGTCTGTTTTCACATTCAGCCTAATTTTGCAAATCACAGGCATTTTTTTCCTCCTCTAAAACACGTATCAGCAATTTTTTGCTCGACATTTTGGTTTCTTTAAAGCCCGCTCTTGTTTCTCTTGGCTGATGCTCATTCGTGCATCTGGCTCGTTCCGCAGAGAACCGAAGTGTGGTCACGCTTTGGTCATGCTGTGGTTTTGCTTTGGTTAAGGGATGTGGTGATAAGTACACCTCATGCTGTGGCTTTTCTGCCCCATTTCTTGGCTCTGTATTTCCAAGACCGTGCTCGAGTTTTATTCAGTATGTTATTTTAAAATACCCTGATGTAGTTCATAAAAATTACACTGTAGCACACTATACATTAAAATAATGTTTGTATACCTATTACAGTGAAACAGGAACTTCTTGACAAGCTAATCAGATAATTAAAGTAGTTTGAATGTTTCACCTTGATGTGCTTTTTGATCACTTGTTATTCGTCGTTAGACCACTTGAAGCTGCAATTTCTTGTGCTATTAGTGGAAATAACATGCAACTAATTTGTCAGTCCTGAAGGACAGCAGCTCGACACCACCTCGGTGAAAACACATCCATACCAGTCATTTTAAATTGTAAACAGCTGCAACGCGCGATGTTAATAACACGTTTTGGAAGAGGGACCTCAAGTTTTGTGGTTTTCGACAGATGTTTCCCCTTCCATTGAGAATTTTATTTCATTTCTTACTGAATTTCAATATTTTTAAGTCAGATGTCATTTATTTTAACGATACTCATCACTGCCACCGCCGTCAGTGGCTCAGTCCCCTTCTGCAGACTTTATTACACTGTAGTTTTGGAGCTACATAATACCAGCCTGCTTAAATTTGCTGTCATTTATCTTTGTCCTCATCTTACCTTCTTCTCCGCATAAATGTGCATTTTATTTGCACATTTAGACGCAGCACCCAGCAATAATCAGAACATGAGTAAGCTGTTGTTGGCTAATTTCTATGTGCAGTCGCTGGAAGGAATATTAAATTTCACTGCAACATAAAAATAACACAAACACCACAAAGCCTCGAGCGGGCTAACCTCACATTCCTCACATCTCCATTTGATTACTCATTTCTTGAACATATGCTGAAAGCAGAAAAAAAAATACAGTAACTACTTAACACCTACACGTAATAGTCAGTAGCTGTTTTCACACTGCAGCGCTGTAGCTGAGGAGCGCACGAGGAGAAACATCTGAGGCACGATTTTTAACGTGATCGCTCCCTAGAGCAATGTTTGTGTGGTGCCTGAATGTGTTTTCCAGTGATATGAGACTAGCACAGGTACAGTAGTAATTATTTTCTTGCTTTCTGGCTGCTCTATCGAGGCATCACCCTGAGAGAAAAGACAACTTTGGATAGTCCCACTTCCCCCTACATTTTTGGGGGGTTTTTGAAAACGGGTAATATACAAGTTGTTCCAGGGCAAAGCTTGTAGTCCTGTGTTTGTATATGAGCACATGGCAAAAAAGCAAGACAGCAAAAAATGGATTACAGTTGTTAAAAAGCAAAACAAACTAAATAAGTAATAATTAAATAATTTAGGTATAACAGTTTTATGAAGTAATTGCTAATGTTGCTAATGTCATGATGTTTAGTAGTTATGTAGAACCATATGATATATTGCTCTGGCTTCATATAATCAGTCACAGATCTATTGATATAGATGTGTATTGCATTCATTTTTGAAGAACATCATTCTAAAACCGACGCTGGAGTAATTTAATGGTGGCGTCAACACACAGTTTGTTTATCAGAGCAGCTCCTGCACTATGTTTACATGTTTGTCAGCCCTATCTGCAGCACACTATGCAGTTAGCATTACAGTGAAGGCGATGTTGCTTCAGAGTCAACTGATGTTTTCACGTTTGATCTGTTTTTTCTGGTAATTTTTTACTGGGTTTCGATTTTAGTAAAACATCTAGAGTTTCTTAGCACCACAAACATCTTTTATCATCATTTGCGGACACTGTTGTTTACTTTCACTCAGTCCTACTCACTGCAAACTATCTTTCGAGTGCGGTCCAATTGAATCGACTTCAGCACATTAGCATCATTTGGAAGTGTAATCCGGCAGTGGTACATTTCATGGAACTATACAGAGTAATTGTGTTTTTCAGTGTAAACCAAAGTGTTTGACACATGGAAAACCATGACGCCATTAGAGCTACACTAGAAGCATGACTGTAAATAGGTGAATGTGTAAATATGTGCTGGAATTCAGGATTTATTTATTAGCCAAACTCATACAGCAATTCGGTACTTATCATCTGGAAGATCCATTCTACCTTTTTATTTATTCTCCATTTAATGTAAATCCTGATAAGGCATTTCTGCTTATTCAGTAAACCGACTAGATATGTTTTTCATCTTTTTATGGCATCATTATGTAGAATGGCTTTTTTGCACTGCAGATTTTATTTTTCAGCAGATTTTTCCACACAGTTAAAGTAATGAGCTGTTAAATCTGTGAATAATAACATAGGAATTAAATGACTATCATTCCCCGCAAGATTCTTTTAGCATTTCCCTGAAGTGAAAGTTGCATGCTTCCACAGAAATATCTGTGTTTGAAGGGGATTCGTAATACCTGGCCTCTGTCCATTAGAATGGTTTGAGTTAGAAACACATGGAGGTGTAATCAGGTTTACTGTAACAGGCCGCAGATAGCCACGCTCGCTATAATTTCCTGAGGTGTCACTTTTACTAGTTCATATAAAGGAAATGTTTCTCAGCTCAGAATGTGGCGAAAACACAGCTCGATTTCATTGTGTTGTGTTTTGAATTATTTAAACATTTTTAATATGTGATCGCAGTTCAGTTTAATTTGTTTGAGAGAAAGACACCACTTTGGAAAAGCTACAGAGAGAGTAAAGAGCTTGGGCTGACTCTGTTACAGCCAGCTGGTGGCTGAGCTGAGCTTAGTGTTTTGTTGCGTGAGTCTTGTTCAAAAAAAAGATGTCGGATTATTTTGCAGATGCCAGCACAGCGGGATGACTGTACGTAGTCACTATAACTGTTGACAGCAGATAGATCTACAGAGAGAAGTTCTTATTTCAAGTGAACCTTTACAGCCAAACAAAAAGTAGTCAATGAACAGCTGTATCTTATTCCTAGTATGGCTGCATGACAGGCAGAGCACTTGTTTATTGTTGGTTAATTCAGGATGTTATGCTGTTACTATAAGAGACTCTTACAGAGGTGAAGAAAACATCTGATCTGACAGGAGAACACTGAATTGTTTTAAGGTTGTTCTACATTTTAAGAAACGTGTGTGTTTGCTTTATAGCAGACAGTGAGATAAGAAGATCAGTCCTACTCTAACAGATGCACTAAATGAAGCTGGAGCCAGGGGGCCGTTAGCTTACTCGGTTTAAAATCTGTTTGGAAATAGGGGAAAACAGCCTGGCTGTGTGTGACTGGGGGCTTTTTGCCTCTTGTTTTTGTGCTAATTAAACATGCCAAACAAGTTTTTTTTACATGTTTCCAGTCAGTGAAAACTAAGAGGCTGCTGGCTGTAGCTTCATGTTCGTACAGACTTCAAAGACGTATCACTCTTCATTTATTCGCACATAGATAAATAAGTGCACTTGTCAAAATGTTGAAAGTTTCCTCTAACCACAATGAAACACTTTCATGTAATTAAAAGCAACATATTCTGTTGCTACACAGAGCTCTGGAAGCAGATTTTCACATTTTTCCTTCATTTACTAAGCCTCTCTGTTACCAGCGTGTCACAAGAGAGCATATGAAAACAAAAGGGCAAAAATGAAGCTGTTTGAAATAAGTGCCATGAAATTGAGCAATACATTTGCACAAATCCAATCCAGAGAGACCTTAGCTGTGTACCAGATCTGTGCGACTGTCACAGGCTGTGTGCAACGAGTTCAAACAGTTAACATACCATGCTAGTGATCAAATGAGGCATCATTTTTATTTGAGCAGATATACAGTATGTGCGAATACACTCAGTGGACACTTAATTCGTTACACCTTGCAAGTACTGGGTTGAATGGGCTGGTGAGTCTAATCTAAACAGTTTTTATTTTCCCGGTTGAATTGATGTTCAGACCTGCTCTTACTTACCCTTCAAGTTTCAGCCTTCACAGTCTCTGTATGCAGCTTGCTCCCTTCTTTTCTGTAGCCACCCATGCGTTAGGATTTAGCTTCCCATAAAACAGCTGAAATTATTATTTCTGATTCTTGGACATGCTTTAGTTTTTAATACCATTCCCTTTCAAGCTCTGGATTAGGCTGTTCCCAGTAAGCGCAGGACATCGCACTCAAGCTTACTTAATGCAGTGTTTTTATATGACATCATGCAATTTGCAATGAAGATCCAAACTTAGTGCTGCTTGTATAACACATAACACAGCTCTTTTGTGATACTTAAGCTCATATTTAGAGTTTTGCGGATTCCAGAGGGTTGATTGTGTGCCACATTGTTGTAAAAAAGGTTTTAGCCAAAACATTTGCATAATTTGATGAAAAGTCAAGGCTGAGTGTCTGGATGTTCGGATGCTCTTTTGCCCTGATATCTGCTTTTCCAGGTGAATCGTTAAACCCAAATTGTTAGGGAAATCTTAAAGTGAACTTTTTTGTTAGGCCATAGGTGTGTCAGCAGGAAACAGTGCAGTGGCCAATAATTTTCTGCACATCTGTCACCCTAGTATAGTCCAGACATGGTTAATTTATTTTTCTTGTAGCCTTGAACAGCTGAGTTGTTCTTGGATGCCACAGTCTATGCAATGTCAACTTAGACTACACAGTGGGTTTAGAGGTTATCATGCTCCAACTGCTGTTGGTAATCACTTCTTTCTACCAGACATATATCAGCTAGTGGAAAAACAAATTTTCCAAGCTCAGTTACCTTTTATGGTGTTTCCAAACAGTTGTCTTTAATTACATTATAATAAGTGATAATAATTGGAGATAGCGGAGCTGAAGTTATAGCAACAGACGCAAAGAAAGAATGTTCAGATCCCCTGCTCGCTGCTGCAGAGAAAATTATGGTCTGCAACCATCTGATTATTTCATTCTGAGTGTATTATTTTTAGCAGAAAGAATGACCTTTCCAAGAGTCTTTTGTTTTCTCAGTGGGAGGTTTGGAAAACACAAAGGTATCCAGGCATTTGGAAGATGCACTCCGCAGTTTGTTTTTTATGTGTTCCTGTGAAATCATTTTCATCAGGGAGAACTTTTTTCCTGCTTTTTTGGATACAGCACTGGCAGACGGAACTGTCTCTCTTAATGTTCTTTAGTTTTGTCTGGCTGTAACTCGTTGGCTGAACCTTATCCACTGTTTGTCTTGACAACTATTGCATGTTTGCAGAAATAAGACACATTTTGACATGCCAGAGTTTTATTTCTAAATGACATAATCTAAATGAAGCTCAGAAACACCCGTCCAAACCAGGAGGCCTTAAAAAATTTGTTTATATTGCACCGTGATGTCCCTGAAGCTGCGGAGAGAGTCTTATGTCTTTATCTGTGCGCCTGTGTCTGCGTGGCTGAGTTTGTCTGCATTTGTAACACTAATCTGTGATGACTACATGAAGGGAGCAGGCCTCGGTTGACCTGAGGTTTCGCTTCATTTTGAGGCAATATCTGGTATTACTGTTGTTTTTTTCTTTGTTTCTTTATTAGTAGGATGAATTTTTTGGGAATATTTTGAAAGGAGTTAAAAGTCTATATCTAGCTTTCTCCAAATCTTTTAGTTAAAAGATTTGGAGAAAGCTAGATACACAGTGATTCCAGAGAATCCTAGACATAGTAAAATGCTCCAAAACTCCCAGCAATATACAAATATGGAAAACATCCACAAGAGTTTTTCAGGACCTACGTATATGCCATCTCTCTTTCTTCTAACTGTTCTGTGAAACTTCAATGAAAAACACACTGAATTGTGATATAACATCCAGGAAGTATCTGCAGCACACAAGGGCCCAAACAGCTGCTAAGCTAAACCTTTGCCATAAAAACGAAGTTCTTGTGTAAAGGTCAAACATCTGAGCACACACATTGAATGTTTCTGGCTTAAAGAGGACTTTATCCCCTTGTCCTCTGTTTCCTCCCTCAAAGGACAGATATTTATACCAAGAGTTTGCTCATAAATGCACATAACAAAGCTCAAGTACTATTAGCTTGATCCAAAGAAATGTGACTCATTACTCCTCCAGTTCTGACCCTCACACATTTCTTAGAGTTTACCTCAGTAACATTAATATTAACAAAAGATGTCATTCATAACATTCATGTCACTACCTCTGACTGCTAATTTGTGAGAATTATTACTCTTGTCATGTCACAATCATTCACTCAAGTCTGGTTTTCCTCAAGATAAGGGTTAAACACTTTAATGTCTGTGAGTATCACTTGGACAAGTTCATCAGTTTGATGTCTCTGCAGAACACTTCAACAACCCCTACACTTACTGGTAAAAATTGTTATAGCTTATTTTTAAAGCATCTGATAGCTGAGTGAGTGAGGGAGTGATGATATGGGTTAGAGCTTGAAAATTCTGCTAAACAGCAGAGGATCCTGCTGTAAAGGTGAAAGTGAGCTGTTATTGAATGGCATGGAATACTAAGACTGTAATATGTCTCCAGAACAGTTGCTTTGTGAACATTTAAGAGGTCTGTGTTTGGGATCTGGATTAGAAACTGGCGGCTGCAGGAGAATATTTCTGAAAGAACTGCAAGAGGAAGCTCTTGCGGTCCAAATATGAGACTGAAAGACTGAAAAAGAATTTGGGCAGAGGTACTGTTGATGAGGAAACGTCTGATTTAACAGATGGTTTTGTGCAACCACGCAAAGTCCTGCGTTGCAGGTTTTCCACAACAATCAGTTGACTAAAGCTCACACCAGATTCATTGCAGTGTAAACAGGAGGTCCTGTTGTATTTACACTAGCCTCTCACGACACATAGCACGTTCATGCAGACTGTGAGGCGAATAGACAATGCTGATGGCGGTGATGTGGTGCAATGAAACAAATATAAGTGAAGAGAATTCAAAGAAACTAGAAATTGAAGGGACTGTGCCAAAGTGCCAAAAAGTGAGGTAAAAGGAGAAAAAATGAAAAAATGTCTGCGATCCAGAGAGAATAAATAGTCTGAAGGTTCAGTTAGCATGGCAAATTATCAGAGGCCTTTGAGACTGATCATCAGATATGGACTCAGCGGTCTGGGGAAAGTTATTGTCAGAATAAGCAGCATATCAGCAATTCTTTGGCAGCCACTCACTTTCATTCCATTTAATTTTCCTCTTTAGTTGTCAGGGACCATATACGAAAAACATTAATCTCCTAAGGAAAACGATGCATTGTACCAGATTTAACTGCTAGCTAATTTCCATCCTCAGTCCCTGGGCAGGTCAAATAACAAATAGAAATACACGAAAACACATCATCAATGAACAGATTACACTAACCTATGTAGTTTACCTTACCTATGTACATTACCTTCACACATGTCAAATTACACATGTAAATAATATATACATATTCAACTGGTCAGTGTGTGAAAGATCTGAAAAGAGTGGAAACGTAAACGATCAATAAAGTCAGTTTTGTTTGAGTTGAGACCTGAAATTCTGCCTTTTTTTAGATAATCTTAGTTTCTGATGTAGAAACTGTAGATCGGTGTTTTATCACCAAATGTTTTCAAAGTACAGAGAGTCTCTGGAAGGTCAGGGTGTAAGATAACCTTACTGACAATCAGACTCACAACCCACATCCACAGTCATAATATTTTTATTCTACTCTGAATCTTTGCGTATAATTCTTAACTAATTAAGAAGAACCTCATAGTACAAACCATAGCTGCATCAGAAGTCCATCATATGGGGTTGATGATGAAATAAGTTTTGTTGTGGATGGTTATATGCATTTGTATATTAATGATGTTTCTGTTAGCACGTTCACTAGCGTGTTCTTTTGTGTTTATGATTGCAGCAATCCTGTTATTTATTTATGAGTCATTTGTAAAAGCTCCACTCTTGAAAATGTCATCAGTGTCTTCAGTTTGTTTGTTTTGTCTCTTCAAGTTACCAAGACTATAATTAATATTAAGACAAGTCCAAGAAAAACAGAAAATCCTGGTAGTCATTATATGGTCGTAACGGTTGTTTCGTTTATGTCCCACTCTTTTTAGCACGATCAGGCTCATCTGAGTACAGAAGCTGCGTCCTCTTCACTTTGAGAAACATCTTCTCTTGTGAGGAATGCAGAATTACTGGCAGCAATGTTAGATAAATAAGCCTCCATGGAGCAGAGTGCATGTGTCTCACAGCTGTGTGTTTGTGTGTGAGTGTGTTACCCTTCAGTTTGATATTTTTCCTTTTTGAAAAGAGATGATCGATTCATTTTTCGAACTTCTTGCTGTATCCAAATGTGGATGTTGATGCTTCTGTGTGCTGTGGTGAATTAGTGTGTCACAAGGCACTGCCAGGCCAAGCTGGGTGCACCATGTTGGTTCAGGGAAGGGCTTCTGTTTATAAGGTAATTAGAGTGCTTATGGTTCACCTCGGGTAACTGAGGTCAGACTAGTTTATGTCTAGATTTCAGGGCCCCCCTGTAAGACGATATGCATTACTAGCACATTTAAATAACCTTTAGGTGAAAAAAAGGCACAGGTGACAAAACAAACAGGGTGAACACTCTGAACAAGTGCAAGTTTTCACAGTCTAGCGTGTCTGAAATCAAATGTCAGTCACAACATGCGGGCATTGTGCGTGTGCAGACGTGTGACTCCCTGATATTCTTGTAGAAAAGTGGCATGAATGCACCTGGGAAATCTTTCTCCCTTGTACTTTCACTCATGAATATGAATGAAATCCACATGTGTTTCAAATTTGTTTGCCGATTTGCATGAAGCACATGAGCGAACGGCAGGCTTGCAGGGGAGAGAGCTGTTGTTGCGAAAAGTGCCAAGGCTCTGTGCGTCAAAACTCGGCGGGGTTTTGTTTTGTGTGCTGAATCATAAAGTGCTTCATGGTTAATTGGCCGTGCACAAACTCCTTAATAGTTGTTGTTGGTAAGAGAGCAAAGAAGCATTCATGTTGTGATCCTTGACTCTCCCCAAGTGTGGAGCGTGATTAGGATATGAGCATTTTCTGCTATTAAACAGTGTTAGAGGAGCAGAGGTAAATTGCTAAATAGTTTTTGGTGAATCAGGAGTTGTCTTGATACACGCTGCACTTATAACAGTTAACGTATCCGTCATCGCACTTAATCCCAGCACTTCAGTGCTTCAGTGTTACACTTGTGTAGACTACAAACACTAGCTACAACTCTAATCACTACACAATGTAGGAATTTGACAGAAATGGGCAGTAATATCAACGCAGTGCATTCATTTTTGAGCACGTACTTCACTATATGGCATGTACATTTGTTGTTGTCGTGTATTATCCATTTATCTCTGAGGACTTCCATTAAGGAGCTGTGGCTGATTTTAAAAAATCAGGAAATAAATCATGTGGATAGTTTGAGGGTATTTTATTGCCTTAGTGCACCAACCTTAAACCCAAGCATCCATCATCCCGTGTCTTTACAAAGCATGTTGTTTTAACTTTTAGACAGGTCATGTCTTTACCATCTCCCTTTATTTCTTAGTTTTTGTGTCCACACATGTCAAAATACAAATGTTTAACCAAGTGGCGTCATAAGAAATCAGTAATTTACATTTAGCCAATTAGTAAAAATGGAAAATGTCAGATAATACTTAGTTGTGTTTAAAGTGCTCTTTTATCAGCAAGGAAACCAAATACCAGTGCGATTACACTTGTTTATTTAATAATATAATGAGAGACAGTACGGCGAGGTATAAAATTATAGAGATAATGAGCATTTCTCTGGATGCTAATTTAATAAAACAAAAGATGCAGCTCAGTAAAAATGAACTTGAACACAGCTTGGGATCCAGTTTCCATGGGATGCTGTTGCCTCTTTCGTGATCCTTTGGAGACGGACATAGATGTTTGTTTTCTCATGATTGTTCAGCTAACCCTGGTTATTTTGCTAAGCTGGTTATTTGCTATAAGTGCCTTCTGCCCTCAGGGGGATGTTATTACGACATGCGATATTGGGTCACGCAGGAAGCCATCCTCAGATCTGCTCTCTCAGGGTGTCTAAGTCCAAGCTTCTCCCAACATTCAGTATGCTGGGATGCAATAAATTAGAAACATAAATTGAAAGACAGATGTGCACAGATATTTAGCTGTATATGTTTTCTGTACAATAATTTCATACCTGCTTTACAAACTGATTTACAGTACAAATATGACAAGGAAAGATCATGTTTATAAGAGTAGCAGCTCTTTAAGTTGTCAGTTGTCTTAATCAGTGCTTCTGTGATAGTGTCCAGTGTGTGTGTGTGGGTGAGTGTGTGTGTGTGTGTGTGTGTGTGTGTGTGTGGGTGTGTGTGGTATACACATAGATCTGTTCCTCTGTCAGTATGTTTGATTGATCATACGGATCAACAATGGTGGTCATCTTGATTGATTTCAGGAACTGACCAGTACCTCATTTATGTGCTAAATCCCTCTCTCTGATGTTCAGAATCACTGCACTCAATGCAATAACCCAACAAATCATATGCACTCAGTGAAAAATACATCAGTGCACCATATTTGAATTTGTACATAGATGCGTCACACATGGCCTGCTCTTTCCCCATTAAGAATCTCTTGAGTGGTGATTGTTCCTTTTGTATGATAATCACTCGTGCATGAGTTAAAGTGTTAAGTTTGAGGTAAGGGTTCAAACCTGGTTTTTGCAGGTTAATTTCCTTCTGTGGAAGCCTGAAGAGTTACAAATGAAGCCATAAGGGCTTCACTTATGAACACATGAACTCAAAAAAACTGACTATTTGACTCTTAATAAAACAGGAAGCAGCAAATGGAAGTTGCAGTAAGATGAAAAAGTGTAATTAAGACATTCCTGGTTTAAAAATTGCCCTAGTATGAAGTCATTCTGTTTCTAATGGGCCGTTTAAGAGAGAAATCTGAGAAATTAATCAACTGTCTGTCACTTTAACCATCCTTTGATAACATGTTTTGCATTTGCACGCTCAGTCCAATTAGTCATTATTGCCTTATTACCCAGTTATTGTCTCATGTGTGTTCTCATTTTCATCTTTTTGTATGCCGGTGTAGCGCTTAATGACGCGCTTTAAAGCCACCGCAAGGTAATGTCAGGGATTTTCCTGAGATATAGAAACAACATTTCCTTAATAATTAATAAATAAAAATAAAATTTCATCTAGCACTGTCATCAGGTCACTACTCTGTCAACTGACATTTTATTTATAGCCTGAAGGTGTGCTTAGCAGGCAGTGTTTGCATGCTAGGGCTAAACTAAAAACAATGGAGAGTATTTTCAGTGTTAAAAATTAGCATTAGCAGAGCTATAGATTCTTAATGTAGTGACTAAATGATTTACCTGGGTGCCTGTAGGAGTTAATTACATATTGATTGTGCTTGAATCCTGGTGATCACATAGTGTTCATTGCATGAACTAACTGGGGAATGGTCTTGTTAGTATTACCTTTTCTGATTAAAAGGTACACAGCAGTATGATTCTTATTCAGTGTCTATCAAAGAGAGCACGAATGCACCATATTTCCATGACTTCATGGCATAATTGGTTTGTTTTATACTCTCCTGTTTGAAAGAAACACCTGTTAGTACTTTTCCTTTGCTCTGAATCATACCTTGTAATGACGTGACTCTTGCTGTTAAAAAACTACAACAAAATTGTCTTGTAGAATTTATAATAATAAAACAGAAAAACTGAGAATTAGTAAACAGTGAATTTAAATCCTTGGACAAAAATTAAATGGAGGTTAAAATGTTTTTTTAATAAAAAAAACCCCACAAATACCATAGTCAACTTACAGGAGGATTGTCCTCTGAATTATGTTGAAATTCAAAGAAGTGTAATTAGACCTGAGCAAACATGCAGAAACAGACACAGCAACGAGATCTGCCGACAGCTGTTTGTGTGTGTGTGTGGTTATGTGTGCATGTGCGTGCATAACAAAATTAGTTTTAGATTTCCTTCAAACACGTTCATATAAACAGCCTGAAATATTGGAACAGCAGTTTAGTTTTTACTTTTCTTAAAAGCTTGAAAGTCAGTGTTTGGTATGACCACCTTCTTTCTTCAACACAGCCTGAAGTCTCTTAGCCAGCTTTCTTCTAATTTCTTTAAGCAGTCTTCAGGAATAGTTCTCCCAGCTTCTTAAAGGACATTCAAAGGTCTTCTTTGGATGTTGGCTGCCTTTTTGTTTCATTCTCTGTCAAGATGATCCCACATTGCTGTAATAAGTCTGAGGCCTGTGCTCTGAGGAGGCCAATCAATGACTGATAGTGCTCCATTGTGTGTTTTTTTTATTATTCAGGTATGCTTTTACTGCACTGGCAGTGTCTTTGGGATAATTTTGCAGAAAAATGAAGCTGTTGCCAATCAGATGCTTTTAAATAGTATTGTCAACACATTCCATCAGTGTTCACAAGATCGCTGTTGCAGTCCTAAATATGACAGAGCGGCAACCAGATGGCTATAGAAAATGACTGTTTACCTCTTTCCATATGTCTTCCATATATTTTTGACCCAGAAATCTTACACTTGGATTCATCTTTCCATCGGACCTGTTGCCGATGATTTTCAATCTAGTTCTTGGGTAATTTGCCATACCTCAGCCTTTTCTCCCCATTTCCCTTGGGGAATGGGTTCTCAACAGACACCCTTACACTGACACCATTTCTAATGAGGCTTTAGTCAACAGTAGATGGATCAACTGAAGGACCTGATGTGTCTCTCAGGACCTGTGTCATGTGTTTTCTGGATTTTTTCCTATTTCTTAAGGACATGACTTTTAGATACTGTTCATCTGCTGTAGATCATTTTTAAGGCCTGCCACATCTTCCTTTGTTCTCCACTTGTCCACTTTTTTAAGTCCACACTGTACATTATGCTACGATATGGCAACTTTTCAGCTAATAACTCTTTGGGAATCAACTTGATGGTGCAAAAAATACTATTGTATGTCTGTCAGACTGTGTTATCTTTGGGAGTTTCATAGATTCAATCAGCTAAAGAAATGGAAACAAATTATGTGTTCTTACAACAGACTGCTAGTAACAAAGATACAATTTGAAACTGGCTCTTTGCTAAGTTTTCTGTTATGTGTAAAAACAAGACTGGTTCATCCTGTAAGTTAAGAGCCTTTTTTATGTTTCAGTGATTCATAGGTCAGTGTTAAGAGGTTCAATAAGCATTCCATTTAAGTAATTGTTTTATTGGTGTTGAAGTACTACAGTATTTTACACCCGTCAGAGTGTGCTATCTTTGGCATTTGTTGTCGATTCAGCTAAGGAAAGGGACAAATTATATCTTTTGGGACAGGTTGTTAAAGTGCCCAAAGGTACAATTTAAATGTTGTTCTTTGTTAATATTTTTGTTATCTGTAGAGAAAACATTGGTTCATCCCTCTATGTTAGGGGCCTTTTGTAATACTTTAATTATTCATAGGTCAGTGTTAGGCTTAACACACCAAAAACATTCCTCTGAAAATGTTCGGGTACAAGGAGTGGACTGAACATGAGCGAAAAGTATTTTTCGACCTGAAGAAGTATTGCTCAAGATCACTTAAAAAAATTGTAAGTCTGGTTGGAAGCAAAATACAAAGAGATAAAGAGGAGCTCATTTCTGTATATTCTCACAGTACTGTATATTTTATGTAAATGAGTGACCTTTGTGTATTAACGTAGTGAATTTGTCTTCTTATGCACATGTTTCTTTGATATTTTACAGAAAGAAGTGTTGCAAGGGCTTCAAGTTTGTTCTGGGTCAGTGCATTCCTGAAGGTATGAAACTGGATATCTCTCCTGTGCTTCTCTGATTATTTTGGGAATTCTTCCCAAACCCATCCAGTCTTTAGTCTGATAATATATAATAATAAAAACTTAATGGTAGATGGATCCGAGATGTTCAGTTTGTGTTTTCTTGCTCACACTGACAAAGCGCTTTATTTATGTCTAGACTATGACG
The DNA here is from genome assembly GCF_013358895.1 of Oreochromis aureus. Taxonomy (NCBI): domain Eukaryota; kingdom Metazoa; phylum Chordata; class Actinopteri; order Cichliformes; family Cichlidae; genus Oreochromis; species Oreochromis aureus. Next base: position 47,771,493 of record NC_052948.1, on the reverse strand, counting down.
TATGCGCCGGCGCCCCCTGTGAGCAGCAGTGTACCGATCATTTTGGCAGAGTGGTGTGTACCTGTTACCCCGGCTATCGCTATGACCGTGAGCGTCACAGAAGGCGAGAGAAGCCCTATTGTCTGGGTGGGTACACCACATACATATTAATCAGTGTCATCTTTTAAAATAATGTTTGATTGTTTGATCAGACATTATTTAAAAGAAACCTGTGCTCCTTTTGTTTTATTGTACTTGTACAAAGACAAAATACGTTACAAATAATATTTTTTATATATATTTCTTTAAATGATCATGAGGTTGTGCTTGTCAGTGAAACCTAAGTGACCCGAAGTGACACTTTGTCTTTCTTTTATCTCCCTCCTGTCACCGCATGATGCAGACATCAATGAATGCGCAGACAAAAACATGACGGCATGCTCTCAGATCTGCATTAACTCTGTGGGGAGCTACAGGTGTGAGTGTGAGAAAGGCTACTTCCTGGAAGAAGATGGGAAAACATGCACCAAGGGGGAGAGAGGTGAGATTGACATTTTCTCTTCAGCCAAGGTCAGCTCACAGTCAGAAGTGCCCTTGAATAAAGACACTGACCTTTTGTCTTTATTCAAGGGCACCTCTGACTGTGACGTGAAGCTGACAGCTTGTTATTGGTGTATGTGAGCGAGAGAGGGAGGCGGAGGAAGAGGAGGGGTTCTGCAAAACACAGACACCTGGGAGTCATTAGACATCTTCGACCCTTGTGCATGTCAGAATTGTTCTGTCTCCTTAACGTGCTTCTGTCCCTTTGACTCCTGATTTTCCTGATTTGCTGGGTGTATTTGAAGAAAGCGCAAATGTTCTAGGCGATAAAAAAAACTTTTTTTTTCTTATTTTGCCTCAGATTCAGTTGCAATGAAGCAGTAAAGCGCTGCAGATTTGTTACTTCCTCCCATGCGTTCATCTTCTATTGCATACTGTAGTTCAGAAAAAAAAACTGGAGAATGAGAAACTGCGGTACATAATCATGCAGCCACTTTATGTCCCGCTGCTTTGTAATATAGTGGGGGAAAATAATATCCAGACAGTTTCACCATTCAACCACAGGCTCGAGACAAAACTAGAAGAGCTACAGTGTGCTTCTTTATGGGCTTTGTTTCCATAGGAATGTGAGGTATGTGCAAGTTTATTGATTAAACATTATCATTTTAATCTGGACGAATTAGCGAAAAGCTGAAAAAGTGGAGAGGAAAGTGAGAAAAAAAGACATGTAGAGTTATTTTCAGTCGTAACAATATGTTATTAAATCACATTGTTAACTCTGAACTCATTTTAATTCTGCACTTTCCCGAGACTCATTTTTTACAGCCCCCTGCCAACTTTAGTTCAGTAAATCACCCACAATGGGTAATGTACCTTTTGGTTAGTGGATTTGCTTTTCCCCAGTTATTAAAAAAGGGAGTATTTGCGAGAACAAAACTGCTCAATCTTACATTCATTACACTGAACCAAGAGGCACAAAGAAAGCAGTCGCTATCCGGTTGTACAAATCAGATCAGAATAAAGTCAGAACTGGTTGGTGGACAGTTTCCTCATTTCAGGTTTTAATACCTGTTTCTGAAAAGACTAAAGCACAAACACAACTATAATACTAAATAGCTGTTTTGCTGCTTTTGCCTTCAGAACATAAGCCACTCATCTCTCACTCTGCTCACACAGCTTATCGGAAACCCATCGAACACTTATGAAAGCAGCATTCCTGAACATAACAACACTATTTAAATTATTAGACTGTTTTGGTGACAGATTTAATGTAACCTGACAGTAATAACAATTTTGGTTTCCCTTTATGTGGTCAATTTAACACAGCTCTGAATCATACGCTTTAGGTTAACTTTCCCAAAGCATAGCTTTTGGTTTACACTTTATGGCTAGCAAGTGAAGATACATGGTTCGGTCAAATCAAAAATGTGGAGCTTCCCACTGTGGTGATCCTTGTTGAATAAGCGAGCAGCCAAATATAGCTTCTTCAGTAAAGTCTGTTTTCCTGACAGTTTTCTAAGAAAAGCATTATGTTAACATAAACATTTTCCATTTCCCAGCAGTACATCTCTTTGAGAAGTCTGATAATGTCATGAATACTGGAACCTGCTCAGCCACGTGTGATGATTTCTACCAAATTAAGATGTCTGTCCTACAGCTTAAACAGAAGGTAAAAATGCGTGCATTGGATTGGTCCATTTCACCCACAAACTCCACAGAAATATCACACATCTTGCAAACTGAGCTACACATGTGCATGACAGTAGTATGTTAGTTTTCAGTGTAAAACACAAGAAACTTTTTTTAAAAATAAAATAAACATAAAAATGTAGATGTTCTTTAAAGTTTAAGAAAAAAGTAAGTAAAAATTTCTTTTATTCATATCATGGAAAGGTTAGGAACCGTCGGTTTGAACACCTGTACCCAAGGTCACAGGCTAAAGTCTTGTATAATTTTTACTGATCAGCAGGTGAACCACAACCTTTCAGTGTGTGTGTGTGTGTGTGTGTGTGTGTGTGTGTGTGTGTGTGTGTGTGTGTGTGTGCCAGCATGGACAGATGCTTCTGCGTCTTGCATGAATTCTGATTTGTCAGCCCTGGCAGCATGGTGAGGTCTTTAAGGTATTACCCCCAGGGGTTACCAGCTCCACATGATGTTCTACTCAGATCAAAGATAACTTTTTCCTCAAGGATGCTACTTAATATACAGAGCAGGAACTCTCCTGGTCATGCTGAATAATGCAGAGGGGTTGCCTGGCCTTCCATCTGGCTGGGTTACTGCTTATACTGTGGTGCAGATAGATGATCGACTTTAATCTTTGGCAGAGAATATAATTTTAGCTTAATTTTAGTTTATGTTGGCCCTCCAGGGTGAAGGTTTCCTTTCCTGTTTGACATTGCATGCTTTTATGAGTCATTGTATGTAAAACTGTTTTTAAAACTAAATGCCTAATTGTAGAGTCAGATATTTGGATGTTTTATATAACTTCCAAATCAGCTTAAAAAGGCTTAATTAATTCAGTAATTTTTAGCTAACTTTGCATGGCATTTACAGTGTTATTCAACCATTTCTCTTTTTTCTTTCGTAACTCCTCTAAGATGGCTTTGCTGTCAAACAGTGCTGGCATCCCTGAGCAGATGACGAGTGAAAAACTCCTATCACCTATGTCTTTACCAGGGCCTCCAGGTTCCCCTGGACCTCCAGGTAAGACACAGCCTCAGTCTCTACGCGAGAACACCAGCCTCTATGAAGACGTGATGGCGTTAAGCAAAATGTTGAAAACACTGATAGGCTAGATGCGTTTAGGCACACCTTACATGAAATAATTACTGACAGCACTTATGCTATTAGTAGGTTTAAGCCCACACTGGGGAAATTCACTTGTTACAGCATGCTAAAACTGATAAAAATGCATTAATCAATAATAATCAATAAAATACAAGAGTAATATATATATATTTGCGGCTGTGTGTGTGTTTTTGTGTGTATTTTAGGTGGTATTTATGACACATTTCTGACACTTATCTTTAACAATCCCTAGTAACAATTAAAGTGATGGGTAGATGAACTGATAGAAATGTTTTAGTTTTCACAATTCAAAGCATTGGACAACTTTTAATTTTGACCTGTTAATAGAGAATGAATATTTGTACCATATTTAACTGTAAACTATAGGTAACCTCAAATTGTAAACCTCTGCATAGCTAAATATAATGCAGGCATTGTTGGGATCATCTTAACATTGAAAGCTCTCTAGTACAGCTAAGAAGCATCTATTATGCAGAGTGTGTGTGTGTCTGTGTGTGTAATCTCTTCAGTTGTTTCCTACCCACTCATATCAGTGTGTAATTCTTCAGGAGATCCAGGACCAGACGGCCCTCCAGGAATTTCAGGACAGACGGGGGCCCCTGGACCACCTGGCCCCAGAGGCTTAATGGGACCCATTGGACCAACACCCGACCTGTACCATATCAAACGAGGCCCTCGGGGACCTGTGGTCAGTTATTAAATCCCTGTTTTACAATCAAAGATTTACACAGAATTTAACAAGAAAAACTAATGTTCATCTTGGATAAAACAAACAGCCTCACAGCATTTTATATCCAATTTGTCATATTCTTCATGTCAAAAGGAGAATATGACAATCAGAAAGTTTGTGTCCTGATTGTGACCTATGAATAATTTGATGTATAGCACCACTCTTACACCAGTTACCTCTATTTATTATTATTTTTTATCTTATAATTTTACTTTGTGACACATAGAAAAATGGCTGATTTAATAAGAAAAGCAATAAAATCTTGAAAATCTCTTTTTTCATTTTAATGATTCACTAAATTATTATATTATCAGATAGTTTAGTGTAACTGCATTGACAGGAAACCCCCCCTGAGAAAGACACAAAATACATCCCGTCATGCACCCTTTTAAAGACCCTCATTCTTGCGAGGTGGATAAGGATAACACGTGGAAATGGCAGGACAACAGCTTCGGTTGCTTTCTTTGGCTTGCTGTTTTTATGCTGTGCCAAGTCTTTCCTGCAAGTGTCAACCCTACATGTTAAAGTGTGGGACTGGAATCAAGAATGTGCAGGATGTGGCTATCAAGACATATTTTCTACTTTTTTAAAGCTCTTGTATTTATGCAATCTTCTCACTGATAAATCAGACTATCAGCACCTACCATCAATCAAATCACAAGCTGCTTAAAGCCAAAACAAGAGCTGTAGAAGAGTGTGTTTTTTTAAAAGATGACCTGTTGCTTTGTGTTTGAGTGTGGATGCGTTTTAATCTTATCTATACATTTTGTCAGTATACATGCTGATGATCTCCTACTGAAAAGATATTGTCCTCTCATCGCACAACAACCTGGTTAGACTCTAGGTGCAGTTATGAGGTTTGGTCACCAGGCCATGTGTGTTTGACTTCATGTCTGGATTTCAGAGGTGATGAATGCGTGACTCAGAAGCTTTGTAGTGATCTGAATATTGGCGCTACTCCCTATACAAAGATTATTATCCCATGAGAGAGATCAAAGCACTCTGTGTTGTCAGTTTGAAGTTACTCAAAAATGGCCTGGAGGCAGGAACAGAGTTAATCGTGGGTACTCTCACTTGATGGAGCATGATAAAGTAGTTTTGTATTTTGAGGGGCTTTGGGTAAACTGTTTCTGGGAATATACTGAATTCAACAAGCCGCCACAGAACAATACTTTAAAGCAGTAAATATAATTTCATACCTTTGGAGTTTGAAACAAAGGTGACTAAAGTATGTTTAAAAATCGAATATATCTGAACTACTTTTTGTATTGAACAGGGGCCTCCAGGAGCACCAGGAAAAGACGGTCTAAAGGTGAGTTCAGATGCTATTTAGTCAGCCAAAAATCTTCATTTTGGGGAATTTTAAAGTATAAATTTCCTCTACAAGGCAATTACTATAGACAAGAGTAGAATTGCCCATCACATTGATCCCTTAGGGAGCAGGAGGAGTCATCACCATTGACATATTGCATCCTATTTTTAAAAAGAAGTCGGTGCAGTGAGTGCAGAAAGCAGCTGGATAGATTTGCCAAAATCACGTCAATCAAAGTAAATTTCCCAATAGCTAAATTGTTTCCCCACCTCTCCAGATTTGTTCGGGATAAAAAGCACAAGGCAGGTGCCAGAATACTTGTTAATCCTCACCTGGGTGCTGCGTGGGCACATGAGGGGATTACTTAACTGCAAGTTGCTACAAGTTTATAGGCAGTTTTCACAGTTTTGTGTACAACATGAACACAAGCTTTGGTCGATGCTTGAAATGTGCATTACATATTCTTACAGAGAGGGTCAGGATTTTGCTCACTTGGAAAGAACTTTCTCAAGTCAGACTTGAGCCCGTGACTTCAGCACAGAAACATCATTGACCACCAATGTGAACACTATAGATACCTCTGGGCTGTTTTGGTTGTTTGGAATCACCTGGATTTCTTCAGATTGGCCAGTTGGAGATGTTATTTTAAAGGGCTAACAGGAATGTTTTTCTCTGCTTTGCCTTCTTGTGAAGCCTGAGGCAAAGGGTTAAAAAAAGAAGGCTCTGGCAGATGGTTAAGTCTGAGATTAAGGGGGCACAATGCAGATTTCATCCTAGTTACTGTGAGATTTGTTTTGTGCGTTTTTCACATTTTTGCATTAAACAATATGCCTCTTGCTCTTTTTTACAATATCTATAACCAGAAGCTCTTGCTCTGCCACTTTGAGTGTGACAGTGGTTCGCTCTCATTTAGATGATGATGATTTTTATATGGCAAAATAATGTATGAACATCACTTGTGACTGTGGCAGTTGTTACTAAGATTAGCCTCAAAGAAAAAGCTTTTTAAAAATAGACCAGAGCTCTCTCTCTATCTTTGATTTGACCCTCGCCTGTGATAAGTACGGCAGGTCGTGGTGCAGTGAGTGAGGTCAGATTTTCTTTTTTAGTTTCACTGGGGACTTGATCCTGAACCTTCAGGATGTCAGAATGAATTTAGACTGAGAGCAGCCAGGTGAAGTAGTTTAAGGAGCTAATATGCAGAAACCTTGAAACATTATGAGACTTAACAGTGCCCGTGATTGGACACCAGGGTGGTTGTGTTTGTTTAAAAGAAAAATAAATCACTTTCAAGAGCAAGGTATGAAAGCTTCAGAGATTCTCATGTTAAATTGGACCTTGTAACTCTGTTTGCTTGGCTTTTAGATTGAACGCATGGAAAGACTTAGGTGCATCTGCCTTATTGACACAGTACCTTGGTGTTCTTTTCAGTGCAGCTGGGATGTTTGTGCGGATAGATTGGAGGGTTATGGTAATATGTCTCTCAGAGTAACAAATCCAAACCATCTGCTAAAACACTCCCAGCCCCCCTGTGACCCTGAGCATGGCTAACAGGGTAGTCAGCTTAATGTGTATGTGCTACTGTAAGTCACCAGGCTGCCATGATACTTCACAGTCGAGCTGTAAAGGATTCAGCTTACTAAAGGGGCTAATTTTACTTTTTTGCTTAGAAATGTATTTGTTATCTAAAGCTAGAAAAGAAGATTTTACACTAAACTCAATGGAGAGCCACACTTCGTATTCTCACATTTTGAGCATGAGCTTTAGGGGTGACATTTAGATGATGTTTCAAACTTTACACAGAGTTGATGAAAGCTGCATTGCTCTTTTAGCAAAAATATATTCCAACACAGTACATGCTTCTTTGATATAATGTGCTCCCATTTATTCCCTTTTTAATCCATGAAGCAATCGTGTTTACTTTCATCCTGAACTCAGTTTTCCAGCTTGTGAAAGTTCCCGTTGCAGAATATCATGAATTCCTCTCATGATTTTCCTTCAGTGTAATTCATCTTAACTAAATATTTGTTTTGTTTTCTCAGGGGGACAGAGGAGCTCCTGGGCCTGTTGGACCACCAGTAAGACTAAGGCTGTCTATACCGAGGCCACATTACTGTAACTCGTTACTATCCAATAGAAAATTGTAGTTAAACAACAGCATGGCTGGGAAATTAAATGGTATCTCATGGAAAGTAAGCATTATCATCATGTCCAAGCATCCAGTGGCCAGTTCACCAAACAGCTGGAGCCTTGATGCAATAAACTCTTGTGTAATAATTCTATTTATATCCACAAATAAGCTAAAAATCTAAATTTCTAAATCAGTTTTTCTGTATCTCTTTGGTCAAACGCAGGGCCCTCCAGGATCCTTTGACTTCCTGCTTCTGCTGATGGCAGACATCCGAAATGACATTGCTGACCTGCAGAGCAAGGTGTACGGTCGACCTATGCACTCTTTAGAGGAGGACTTTCCCACAGTCCCTGACAGCTGGAGACAAAACCAGGACCCTTTAGATATGGGCTCGGGTGAGGACTCTAAGGAAGCGCCGCCTCGAACAGGCGGAGGGCCAAAGAGGAACAGGAAGAGGAAACCAACACGAGAGAGAACAGAGTGAACAAACTGGAATGAATGAAAAAGGTGTTTTTAAATACTTTGTGTTTGGTGTGAATATTGAAATGATCTGCCTTCTTATTTAACTTCTTTTAAAAAAGAACATATTTTATGCTGTTTGATTACAGATTGTCTATTTTTGTATGATATACAAGATAATGTAATCTATTTTTTAACAAAAATGAGTAGACTGTGCCAACGCATGCTTTTTTATTGCATATTTTCAGAAACCTACTGTTCCTTTATAGCACATTAAAGAAGTCTCTCATAAAAACAGATTTTTTTTTCTTTAACTGTAAACAATCGGGATGTGTTGCATCATTTTTGTGCTTGCAGGAAGAATTAAAGCAGCAAAATATAGAATTTTACTTTTTAACCTTAGTGCATTGAGTCTCATCTATTGCATGCCCCATTGTCATTTTTAAAAATTTGTTTTAGCAAAAGTAATGATTCAAAGAAATTTTGGAAATACTGCTGTAGTCACGCCTAGCAGCAGTGATCAGAGCTGCAACTGTGGATTATCGGTAAGTGTTTCAAATGTCACTGAAATGACACTGCACCTTATCTAATACAAGGTTCCTCGAGGTGATGTCTTTGTTGGCCTTTTTAAATCTTAAGAAGTTTTTGACTTCTGTCAAGGAGGTGCCATTTTTTCTGTGTACTTTTGAATGAATTCTGATAAAACTTTGTTCTGTTAAAGACGAAATGAATACATACCAAATATTCCCTTAAAAGTGAATACTGCCCAGAGAGTGAGCTGTCTTGGTGGAATTTTGCGCTCTCACAGTGGTTCTTGTTTTGCAATGTTTTGCTACCTGAAAGAGCTTCAAAGTGAGAACAGTTTTGTTTTTTCATAATTTATTTATAGTTTTTGCAAAAAAACCCAAAAAACAGATGCATATTTGTTATCAGAGCTTCCTTTAATATAGGCAGTGAAGCTGTGCGCTGTGGTGTTAGTTGGAGGGCTGCGTTAGGCACCAGAGCAGCCTTCTGGTGCCTAACCATAGCCTGTAACTTGATAATTTTAAAGTAAACTTTTTAAAACTGAATTATATCTCCTGCCATGGACACCAGACTAAAGTTTCTGTGCCTACAGCTCATTAGTGGCTTGTTTAAAACTCGGAATAAAAACCACTGCACTGCCAAAAAGAAAAATATAACTTTTTTACATTTTAATTTTTGGGGCTGTAATACTGACTTGAAATTTGCTCTGCAAAATATACTGTATGGTGAAATTAAATCTAAATACTGTATCCAGAGTGGAACAAAAACATAATGTGGTGACTAATTTACCAATCAAGCGTTTCTGAGGAGTGGAAGGCTGTAAAAACAGTGTTCCTGTCAGCTGGAAAGCAGAATGCAAATAATTATGTCTAGTGAAATCAATAGTTTGCTTTGTTTGGGTCAAGTAAGTTTTTATGGGATTGGAGAGTGATTGTGCTTAAGTGTTTGTAAAATACATTGTATATCTGATCTAATAATAAACCAACCAAAGTAAAGCCTTCTCCACAAGCAGGCAACTTTCAGAGGGCAGTGTGAATGTCAGCTGACTGAATTTCTAAAATGTTTTAAAAAATTTTCTCCACCAGAGGGAGTCCTTCTCAAAGCCAAAGATCCAAAGCAGTCTGATATTTAAAAAGAAATCTTATTTTTAACCGACCTGTTGATTTGTTGGCAGGAAACAGAGCAATTTTTCAAGGCTGGAGAACATTTTTAAAAAAACTGTTCATCCTTGATGAACATCATGAGACTAATAATCACCAAAAGGAGAATGTTATTTCCTGATCTTTGTGGATTTGAATATCAATTCTGTCTGATGACCAGGCATATACAAGCCTTAGGAAACAAGAAAAGAGAAAAGAAACGTCTGACTTCACTCATCTGTGCATGTTTTGGGTTTTTTTGTTTTGTATTATTTATTTTATGGTATTTGGCGTTTTGATTTTTTTTTTTTTGCCATTATCCACAATAATCCCAGCCACATGCACACACTATGAACGATTTTGATAGCATTCTCTTACATATTACCACGGGTCGTATGTGGTGCCACTCTCTCTCTGGTTGAGTTAACCTGATTTAATATTTGAATAATTTCAGATGTGTCGGTAGGGCAAAAACAAACATACAGTGTGCCCATTAGCTAGAAAGCATAGACTGGGACATGTGTCAGAAGTCTTTGGCATAAAAAGTTTATTTTATATTATATTAGACTGATTTTAGAGTTTAGCTGCCTGTATCAACACGTTATTATCCATTCCTTATTTACTAAAGAATCAGCAGAAAAAGGGACTTAGTTGTGTTTTACATCAAGCATTCAGTACCCTTATGAGTCCACTAGATGGCAGTAATTTCTCAGTCCTGTACAGCGTGTACTGTTTGAGTTCAGCCCATTAAATGATGCACAGCACAGAGTGCTGACTGAACTCATTAAACTTTGGCGTGTAGTTCACAGGGATCCACACAGACACAATCAAAACACCGTGATGAATAAAGCTTTGTGGGAATGCTCACTCAGCATGGGTAATGTGTACATGCTTGCTTATTTTGGGACTCTGTGACATCACCTTTTCTTCTCTCTCAAAGATTGACCTGCAGGCGTCAGAGTGATCATTTTGTTCCTAGAAGAACTTTTTTCCCTAATTTAGATCATATTCACATTCTTTATCTTTTCTATTAGAAACATTTGTGTCATTCCCAAAAGACAAACACAGATTTGTTCATTCTTTGACAACATCCAAACCGAGATCCATTCAAATAGTTGGAAGTTTGGGATTTTGAATGCCAGCCTCATTAGACACTACATCATTGTTAACACGTTGTGTATTTGTTTCACAGTGAGCCCATTTTCCCACAACGCTGCATGTTATGATTTGCATTTGATTAAAGAGGGACCGATATTGAAGTGCTGGGCGATCCTTTTTAACAAGCTGGACTCCTCTCGTATAGAAAGAGACAAAAACATGGGGAAATCTTGGCAATAAATTTCTCAAATATCCCTTCTGGAAGTAATTAATCACCACTGTACAAGGACAGGCCTTTAAAAGGATTTCAAATATTTGCTGAAGTGGCCCCTTGTTCCCAATTATATCTCCCTGCTTGCCCCCTTCATTATTTAGAACTGTCCACAAAAAATATGCAACACTAAATGGGAACATGCACACACACACACACAAACAGACCCCAAAGAAAATGTTTAGTAGCAAAAAGGATGAGTGAGTTACTGTGTTGCTAAAAAGCCCTAATGAGGTAATTTTATTAGTAGCGGCTGCCCAGGACTGTTGGAAACAGATGGAGGAAACAAACAGAGAGGGGCAGCATAAAGAAAATTAGTGCTACCCAATTCATTAATTAATGCATTAGTGTGGGCAGCAAATTAACTGCCCCAAAAATCTTCCATTCAGCAAAGATTATGATGGAAGAAAAAAATACATTGTTGCCCTTCAGCGTAATTACAAGACAGTGCAAATTCAATTCTAATGAGGCGAAAGGCACCCCCTTAACATACATCCCCTATTCCCCCTCTCTAAAAGGGCTTGCTCTTGTTGAGGCCTAAGTTTAAGGAAGTATTGAGAGTGAAGGAGACAATGATGAGAGATCGGCCAGGGTCTAAGTGCTTTATGTGCTGCAAACAGGTAGAGAGGATTGAATGGCTCTCTTTCTGGGACTCCTGGGGGGCCTGTCTTCCCAGCACAACAACACTTGGCCCTGAGAAAAGGGCCCGCTGAGGAGCCTGGAGAGTGAATGGACCTGTGCCGTGGTGGGTCAGACTGAATGGCCACAAGTTCTCCACTGATTAAAAACGATGTTGTGCCGGTCCGGGCTTCAACACATGTACGCAAACACACACACTTATGCGTGTAGACACAAAAAAACACACATGCACATACTGAGAGCCCTCACCCTTCCACCTCTCCCTCTCATTGAGTTATCTTTACTCGGGCTTTGTCTCCTCTAATTGGAGCTGATGAGTGACTAATTGGTAGCTTTTTTACAACACCCGGTACTTAAGCAATGGCAAACCGAGTGAGGCAGCATGAGCGGAGTTAATGAGAGGCTTTGCACAAATAAAGGCTTTAAAATGGGCCTGTTTCACAGAATGGGAGAAAAAGGAAAGTTGAGGATATCTTTTGTGTCCTCCACATCTTTCACTGATGTGCAGGTATCTAAAAAGGGAGCGGGAGTGGTGGAGGGCACACAGTGGCTGCTGAAACGTTGAGCACTTGTCTGCATAAAGGGATCTGTTCTGTATTGTTTGGGCCCCATCGTTTAGTGTGTCTGTTAATAATGAGAAAGGGCTGCTCCTCACATGAATGTGGCAAAGTCCTTAGTGGACAATAAGTGCCCTCTCTTCTGCCCAGACCACACTGGACTGTGTCAAAGCAATCTGAAATGAAGGTTTAGCCCCCTTCTGCATTGTCCGGGGTGAGTGTGTGGCCTGTGTGCACAGAGCCGAGCCTGCGAATAATACAGCGGCAGATCAAATCTATGCATTATTGGCTTAAATGATCATAAAACATTCAAATCTGCTAGGCGTGATAAGCGAAGCTTCTGTGTCTCTTGTGCATCGGGTCAGCATCACGCTCACTGGATGGTAATTAAAATCATAAGAACAGTGAGTGCCCTGGTCCTCAAAGGAGAGAAGCGATTTGCATCATGGTGGTAAAAGTAAGAGCCCGGTGGGACGTTTCCTTAGCATGCTGTCACCTCAGCAGATATTTAGTCTACGTGATAATGGATTGCTTTGTGCTTTTCCGGTATGAATAAACACCATGAAGCAACAGGCTTCATTTAACTAAGCCATCGTTCACACCAGGCGGTGACAAGCCACTCTCCCTTTCCTCTTAATGCTTTAGATGCCCAGATCCCCCAAGAACAAATGGCCCCATGCACAACACAACAGGTATTTGTTTTGTCTGTTAAGGCCACTGGTTCCACAACACACAGAATGAAAGGAGGACATCCAGCAGTCAAAACAAGGATAGAACATGCCCCTCAAAAAAGTGCCACCTCAAACCGCATGTGGATCAACGGCAGAGGCTCGCTGTCATTTCCAGGATTATATTTAGTACAGTATTGTATAATTCGCTGGCCAAATATTTGTTCTGACTCATGCAATAGGCTATTCACAGTTTCACTGACCCATTAACAATCCACGGTTTCCCATTGTCCACTTCTAAATGGATCTATTAGCACCGTCTTTGTTATTCAAATCCTGCATTTCCCCACAAAGAGTGTGGTTTAACTCCCTAATGAGGACTTCCTCAGACAAAGGACAGATGTCTCTATTTTCTCTGGCCTGACAAATCCACTGGAAAGATGTCAGGAGTGGTAAGAGCCTGCACCAGAAATTTTCACAATTTCATATATTCTCCTTCTTGTGTATTTTGTTTGGCAGAGGATTTTACAGATGTATTTTAATAGTAGATTTAATAGTAGATAATAGATTAAGATTTTTCTTTCCACAGCCTCATGCCGTGACAGTTTTCTGATATTTAAAGACATGCAAAAACAGATCTGGTTTGACAACACTTGTGCATACCTGTCATAGACGCAACTGGTACTTGCTAGCAGGTCTGACCACTCTCTAGACCTTCAGAATGAGATTGTAGCAATGAATTTCAAAGCAGCTGCCAACAGCCACTTACGAAACAGCACAGGAATGCACATTTTTCTCTAACAGTTGCTGGCCGGTTTATAGGCCTCTGTGACTTGACTCAGTGATTTGTTTATTTATTTATTTACTACACCTATACTGCAAGGTAAAATGTCAAAATATCTCACATGAAAAGGCGTTCTCAAAAGTCAAAATCAAAAATCAAAAGCATGATGGCGGATGAATCCTCCATGACATGTAAATGCTATTTCACTATTTTTGTCAAATTTAAATTGAATTTGCATTACAGCTAAATGCAAATTCAATAGCTTTTAAAAATAGCTTTTAAAAAAGCATGCCAATGGACTACTTGCACAATCACTTCCGCGTTCTATGTAGTCCTGCCCCAGTGCTTCCGGTATGGTTAAACCATGGCGACGTTCTACACTCGCTGCCTACAAGAGCTCCCAAAATTGAACATCGCTGATGTTCATCGGATTTGCAGAGTGACGACTACCCCAGCCAGCAAATTAGATAAAGGATTTAAGTTATATGCTGCATCATATATACACAACTACCAAGGTAAGAAAACGTAAATTAACCGACAAAGAAACGTTAGCTAACGTCAAATGCAAACACTACGTTACTCCGCTATGTCCTTCATTTGATGTCAATTCTCTACATTACATGTTTTCTTAAACGGTGTTTTCTTAAACGGTGTTTTATGTCGTCCGAAACTATAGTTGAGGTTTTCTTAACTAATGTCACTTTTGTTGTTAGACACTGTTATAATAGCGTTAGGTAGTTGGCTAACTAAGGAGGTAGTTAACTACCTAATGCTACTCTTGCTAAGTGTAAAGTACATATGTTTAAGACGTGCTGACATGAGTAATACAGAAATAATGCTAATGGTACTTGTATCTTTATTCAGTGTCCAATAAAGACAGGTTGTCAGGGGAGGTCTGTGTGAGAGCCCTGTGCTACAGGTCAATGAGGAAGAGTGAGGCACCACACAGACTAAGTGTAGGCAGGAAGCTGTGTAAAGTTGTTAATCCCCGTTCAGTGGGGTTCAGTTCATTTAAGCATTAGTTAAGTTCATTCCTAAAGGCCCATCAACTTGAATGTTTTCCTTGTCTCCCTGCTTTATCACTCCTAATTTGACTAGTCAGATAGTTTAATCAACGTGTGTTTGGGTGATCAGAAACATTTGACACCAAGTTAATACTGCAAATATACACAATCTAAGTTATTACAGTTGTCAAGGATGGTTAAGTTGTTTTAATAGGGAGAGAAGGAAACACTAAGCATTCAGGAGGGTAAGCCTGTAGTGGTCAGTAACCATAACACTGAACTATGTTCCTGTTCAGCTCTTCCATGAAGATGATGTTACATTTTTAATTTTCGTTCTTTCTTCGTAGATTAAGCTTCTGGATTCATCGCCGGTGGTACTGACACATAGCCAGTGCTCCTGTGTGGCAGGTGCTGTTTTGTGCAATCACACTGTGGCACTGCTCTTCCAAACAGCACACTACTCACAACTCAGAGTGCCGGTTGTCCCCCTGTGCATAGCTGCACCGAATCTGAACAGCAATGGCACAAGCCACGGACAGTGGTAATTTAAATGAGGTTAAAGTTTTTGAATTAGTCCATGTTTACATATGAACAGCAACACCATCCATAGTAAATGTGTCTTCTGTTAGGGTGTGAAGCCAGGACCCATCAACTCCATGATCTTCACTAAGCCGGTACCAAATAGGATGGCCCAGACTGGAGTACGGTAATTAGATTTGTAAAATTTGGTTTCCTGTGTTACAAATGCATGTTGCTATTTGTTCATACATGTGTCAGAATAGGTATTAATTTACATACAACATTACACTTTCTGAAGACGGCTAACTCAGTCATGTACATATATACATCCCAGTCTCTAACTTATGCACCACTGTTTTACACCTTTTAGTTTTTAGTTTAGTTGTTGTTCAGTATAATAACCTTCTTCTTGCATTATTGTCATTGATGTTTCCTTTAGGAGTGGCTTCTACAGAGGCATGGTGGGTTCGTTACCAGATCCCTGCTTGTTCAGAATAACGGAGGCATATGCAAAATTTAATATTGAGGACAGGCCACTTGTGACCACAATGAACATGAGACCTGACAAGCCCCTTGTGGAAAGTGCTTTTGGGCTGGTGCAGGAGGGCAGTGTTCTGTCATATCAGCAACCGGTTTTGACAACCCGGTACATCACACTACACCGTGATGCACCACCAACACCGCACTTGCCTCTGGAGGGGTATGACATCTTGCCATCAGATTGTGTGTTTGTGTGCTCAGAAGAAGAGCTTCTGCATCTGAAAAGCTTGTCTGTAACTCTGGAAATGGCTGACAAAATAGAGGAAGCTACACGTGAGCAAAGCTCTTCATCTGAGTGGCATCAGCTCCGCAGGCCCAGAGTGACTGCCTCTAAGTTTCGGGAGGTGTGTCACGTCAGAGGCCAGAGCTCGGCAGAGTCACTAGCAGAGCGTATATTGAAGGGAACAAGGCGGACAGCAGACATGAGGAGAGGAACTGAGATGGAGCCTGCAATAGCAGCAGAGTATAGTAGGCTAATGAATGTTAACTACTCACCCTTTTTTACATATATATGCCAAGATACCTGTGTTTGGAAAAATGAACAGTGAAAACATAGCAAAAAGGAAAACAGATCCTTCAGGCTGGCTGGAACAAAATAACTGATGTTTTATTTGCAATGTATTTCATGAAGTTTTTTGTTGTTACATGTTACTTTTATGTGAAATCAATAAACTGTTATTTAAGCAATGGCGTCAATTTCATTTTTTAAAAACACACATTAAAACATTGAATTTGTGCAGAACTTATTTACATGGTAAGTATTTAAAAATCCATGCCTAGCATACTGACATACATTTAGACAATAACACAACTGAGGGAAGAAAATGACAAATGGTATTTTGGATGTTACAAAAGCACAATGTCACTTATGATTTTAAAATGATTTACTTTATAATTTTGATAAACAATTTTGTTGAATATGAATAGTAATATAGTAGTATAATTAAACAGTATTATTAACATTCAACATTTGCAATGAATTAGAATTATCAATAACTGGAACTCAACTATCAGCACTCAAGTACCAGTTCTGTAATCAAGTTTTGTCAAGGAAGAAATGCAACTGTAGTGGCCTCAGCTGCAGGTCATTTTCCATAAGTTCCTTGTACTGGCACTGGTGTCTTGGGAAAAGTCCATCTTGTCTCACTTAACCCATTTTTTAACTAATGCTGTGTTCTGGTAATTTGACAGCATGCATGCTACTGCAAACAGTTGGTTGATATTGTAAACATGTGACATGGTAATAATGCTATCAAAAAGTTTGTTCTGTTTTATCCTCCTAATGACTCGTTCCACATGTACCCTGAGTCTGGCTATGGCCTGCGTCTCCTTAACCTGGTATGCTGGCATCTGCTTCTGCTTAGATAGAAAAGGTGGGCAGTACACTTTGCATTTACAACAATCGGTGATTAGGAAGCCCTTATCTACCATCACTGCCATGTCTTCAGTCAACTTCTCAGCAATGCCTGATTGTTTGAATAGTTCCTTGTCACTAACCGAACCAGCATACAGATTAGAAATGAATGTCACTGGACCATGTGGAGCTATGCCAACCAGGGCTTTCATCGTACAGTGGGATTTGTACGAAGAGTACATTTCACTTTGGAGAAGTGGTGAGGATGGTGTCTGACACCTCAGCTCTGTACAGTCAAGGATCATCTGGGTGTCTGAGAAATCTTTGAATTCCTCAGGGAGGTAAGCTTGCACTTCTTCACGTGTAAGCCAGATGCATTGAGACCCCAGTGCAGTGGCAAGAAAATTTGTCCATGTTGCAATAATGCGGCTCACTGTGGACTGGTGTATGTTAAATCGGTGTGCCAGGTCCCTCTCTTCAAACCAACTGACAGGAAAACCAGGAAAAGAAAGAACTCGTCAATTGGCTGTAGCAGCTGCCTCTGGAAGGTGAAAACAAAAGGAAAATGTTACTCCTTAAGCTATGAACTAGTAAAATTATGCTTTTCTTGGCTAAATGTTTTGTAATGGTTATGCATACCATACTGTACCATGGGGTAAACAATGAGGTGCTGTAGTACACAGGTATATGTATGTAAAGGATGCTGAGTCCTTTATCATATATACACCTGTGTATGTATGCTATTGTACATAATGTAATGTTATTGTACATAAATACATTAACATTACACCTTTAGTTCTAACTACCAACAAACCCATAACCTACCATTGATGTGTGTGCAGGTGTCAACACTTCTTCGTTCCTATTGGCAGCTGACTTGGCTCTTGAAACCCGGATCATTTTGTAGATGCAAGGCTCAATCAAAAACCAAAATGCCATCAAATGATCATAGCTTGGAAATCTATTCACGAGAGAGACATACATCGTGTCAATCATTAATTAACATTACACACTGACATAAAAATAATGTAAACTGTGACAAATATGCTAATGGTATGATGTATAACATAGTCTGATTAAGACTCTATTTGGTGTTGTATTTTACCTGTAGCATTAGGATATCGTTTAAACACTAAAGCATCTACATGAAACATACAATCGGCAGAGAAGTAAATATCTATTTTGTTTTCATTAAGACTGGAAACACTTTCGAAATTTAACTGATGGTGACCTTGGTATATTTTAAACAGTTTGCTTGAATAGAGCTTAGGTGTACCTGGTGTAGAATCGGATGTCAGTGTCAGAGCCAGCAAAACGCTGTAACCCAAATTCTCGCTGGACACGTAACTCCTGTATTTCCTTCCTCAGAGTCTCCACATCTTTGGACAGGTCTTTTGCAGCTGATGCAGATATGTCCAATGCAGACGGCTCAGGGACTGAGCAGTAGTCATGATCTCTAGTAAGACTGTGCTCTTCTTGATCGTCAGGAGGAACTAGTTCAGGGCGTCGCTCCGTTCTCTCCCAAACACTACGCTGCGGTGGTTCAACTTTATAGCCATTCCACTCAAAAAGTGTTGGTACAGCACCTTTAATAAGCCGCCTTCGACCATCAAGGGTTGTTGGCTCTATGAGTTGATCACTGGCAAAGTGTCTGCTGCAGACCCTGGTGTGAGAGGTAATCGTGAAATGATCCCGGCGTATGTTTACCAGCCATTGTCTTCTCAAGTCGGAATGGGTCGGAAAGCCATGAAAACTTAGTATGCCGTTAAATTTGGCTGAAGCCGAACAAAGTGGGACACAGCAATGCTCGGAGTATTTCTTCTCCTGTTTTTGAAAATGTTCTGTTTTAAATACTTTCCTTTTTATACTCATTCTGAAGTGACATTAGCGTAGCTACCGATAGATAAACAAGCATACCGGAAACGCCCAAGCGGTAGTATTTGGAAACGGAAATACGTCACATGCCTTAGTGCAAGTAGTCCATTCCAGCCTATCACTAGCAAGGATGTGGCAATTTGAATTTTTGTTGTGGTATACTGCTATTTACTCAAGTACAGGCCTCTGTTCCTAAAGGTTTTATTGTAACTTTTTTCCGTTTATTTATTTAGTTATTTGTTGTCTGATGATTTGGCTTTTTTATTATATTCGCCGTTGTTTATTCATGTTGTCGTTTACTTTTGTTGGTTGTGGTGGTGCAAATGTTACAGAGAGAGAGCGTAGAGAGGAAGGGGCGGGATTAAATAGGACCCAAAAATCGTCCAATGAGAAAACGCCCTGTTGGCCCAACAGGCATCCCGTCATGCTCGCGGACTCAGCGCTACGTCAGCAGTGATACAGAAACATGGCGGTGCCCATAGCGGAGAGCCCGGCTGTCGGCGCTCGTTTGTTGATAATAACTTTTGTCACGACGCTAATATTTCACAGCAGTGTCGCCGACATCACCGTGGGAGCTTCGACGTCAGAGGAGGCTCCACACCGCCGGTTTGAGTACAAATACAGCTTCAAAGGACCGCACCTGTCTCAGAGTGACGGCAGTATCCCTTTCTGGATCCACACTGGAAGTAAGTTTGTGTCCAGCTGTCAGCATCACGGAACCGCTGCTTGTCAAATCGCATCGACAGCCGTTTGTCCAGCTGGCACGAGCACGGCTGAGGTCATGTCCTGTTTGTGGTTTGTTTCGGCTCTGGGGTGTTCAGAGGCGACAGCGGCTTGTTTTGTTCATTCACAAGTGCACTAGGAAATACTTTGATTTTAGCACTCGACTCCCAGTCACATTCTCATTCAAATCAGTGCAGAGCTGAATAAGTCAGAGTTAAGTTAGAAGTCCTGACTGGCGCTGGGGAGTGTGCAGACACCGGCCTCCTCACTGTTGAACTTTCCTCTTGCAAAAATAGGCCTTTGGAGTCTTGCATCACACTGTGAGTATTCCTGCTGATACAAGAAAGCTGCACCAGCTTACACTGCATTCTCTCTAAATAAACACCGCTCAGCGCCTGTACATAATGAACACCTTCATTAGCATTCTGCAGGTTATTTCCTCAGTGAACTGTTTATTTTCTAGAGCTAAAGGTGGCTTCATTAAGTGTATGAGTGGAGGTTGACAGGAAGCAAAGAGAGAGAAAACATAGCACCCAACATATCGTGAATAAACTTTTTTTCTGTTGTCCCCTAACAGCCACAAAGATTACTGTCACATTTGAATGCATATTAAATATGACCTTTTACACATTTCCAAAGCACAACCTGATGCTCTCCTTTGCTCATTTTGTCTTACAAGAGCTCCAAAGCCATACTTCCTGTGATTCAAAACCGCTAAAAATATTTATTTATTTACTGACCTGGTACAAAGTAGAGGTAGTGTAGCTTTTGAGAAAAAAAAACAACATACAAACAAATCAGGTGCTAGGCAGTAAAGAGCTTATCAAGTAGGTACAACTTGATAATGCTGACGTGTAATAACAATAATACACCGCTGCAGCAGTAGTGGGGAAAAAAACAACAACATTTATTGTGTCACTGAGTTCTTTTCCACAGATTCCTCAAAGTTTGTGATAAATTAGTAAGTAAACTCACTTTGCGTCCTCTCTCTGTTCTAGATGCCATTCCTAGCGCAGACCAGGTGCGCATTACGCCATCCCTCAGGAGTCAGAGGGGTTCTGTTTGGACGAAAAACAAAGTCAACTTTGAGCACTGGGAGGCCGAGGTGACATTCAGGGTATCTGGAAGAGGAAGAATGGGGGCCGACGGTTTGGTAAGGAGGGAAAAAACCTTAGTGTGGGCTGATTGTGCAGCTGCGAGGGTCTAGCTTCATTTTCCACTGTCTACTCCAGCCTCAAAGTATGGGTCATCTGACCTGAACTGTGCTTTGCGGTCTGCCATGTTTGGCTTTGTGGTTAGCCCAGTGTGGTTAGCCTATGCCAGTCTCTTCGTCTTTCTCATGATGAGCATAAACATAGAGAGAAGTCTTTCTAAAGCCAATAGAAAACAATTTTTTTCAAAGATGATAAGAAAATGTGTGTTTGTTTATTAGTTAGCTGACCTTAACCAGTCACATGAACTGGCAGAGGAAAAACATTTTCAGTGATCCCACACTGATTATCACTGCTCCTGGCTCAGCTCAGCTTAAACCCCCTCAAAGCTGTCCTCTATATTGGACAATTAACAACCATGTATGGTGGTGACTCTTTGAGGTGGATGGTTGTTGCTCGGGGAAACTGGTTGCAGATCTTCTGCACCAAAATAGTAGTTTTTCACGTTTGTCTGCAGCTACTTGCTAACTATTAGCTGAGTGGTAGTAAAACGTCAAAAGGCCCAATGCGAATTAGAAATGAAAAAGGTTCACCTTCAAAATGTAGCCAGGATTTTTCAAAAGGCACATCTTTTACTTTGAAGGCGAACCTTCTCCATTTCCACTTTTCACAGTTTCACTACTGCTCAGAGAGCAGCTGGGCAGTGTTTGTAGACAAGACCGCAACTTCCATTCAAACAAAGACTGTAGCAATATGGTAGCAACCAAAGCAGTCACAATGAGGGTTTATCTTACCGCTTGGGGAATACACATTTTCACTTAGCAACAGGGGTTGCCAGGGGGTCACTGACCAGTCCATAGGGCTGTGTGACTGGGACTTTAGCAATCATTTTCCCAGTAACTACCATCAACATCCAATAACTAGTTGACAAATAATCATTTTTCCCTCCCATCAGCCAGTATTGACTGATGGGAGAAATCTCCCCGTTTCTGTCCAGACAGGCCAATATTGCTTTTGTGGATAATCTAATAGTAGACATTGAGAAACTTGCTTCTAAAACCTGTTTCACCTACACGCCCTGTTTCAGGTGTGTCCTGCCCATAGGGTTGTATGACAAACATTGGCTAACAAGTGTAGTGTGAAGCGTAAAGATACTGAGTTTACTTGTAAGAGGTTAAACTTCTCTGGGGAGCCTAAATGAAGCACTTCACCCAAATACACAATTGCATGCTACAAATATGTAAAATTGCAGATTTTACATATCTGGGGGGGGGGCTGATTATTAAACAGTCCGTATGTGAGGCGAAGGATTTTAAATTAAGATAAATACGCGTTCGTATCATGTATGCTCTGAGGCTGCAGCGATAATTGACAAGGACACTATATCTTATGAAATGAACTTGCACTGTATCTGTTTAGGTCAGTTGTTAACAAGAAATTGGAGTAGAGAAATTGTGCACTGTGCAGTCATTAAGTGGCATTTTAATCTTTATTAGATAGTGACAGTGTAGAGATAGACAAAGACAGAGGAAACCAAAAAGAGAACAGATAAAAGATTTGGGGTATGACACTCAACTCAGCTCGGCACGCAGAAAATGTTTAAAGGCTCTGATCTGATCTGATCACACTGTCTTAAAATAATATTGCCAAAGCATCAAAATAAAAATTATGTTAAAATAAAAGCTTTACAATAGAAAACAAATATATGTGTATGTTTGTATATATGTAATCACCCATATATCAAGATAAATATTAAATCAGATATTCTTTATTCAGCTCTAATCCCATGGATTCCAAACGAGTTTTTTCACATAAATTAGCTATTTATTGTTTTTTATTTACTGATTTATTTTTATGTCTGACAGGCCGTGTGGTTCACCAGTACACAAGGCCTTGAGGGTCCAGTGTACGGAGCTGCTGATCAGTGGAACGGAATTGGAGTCTTCTTTGATTCTTTTGACAATGACGGAAAGGTTGGTGTCAGCTATAGTTTTTAATAATGGTAAAACCTAAATGACTATTTAGCGTAAACTGTAAAGCGCTATAGCTTTATTCACATTTGTTTCTGTTATTGTGTGGTGGGAGCAGTCGGTTCAGAGACTTTCTGCCTATATTATAACAAACAGCTTTATTTCTCAGTCAGGAATCATGTTAGCAATTAAGAACCCAGAGCTTTTTGTTTATGTGAAATTTACATTTTACTTAGTTAAATAAGATTACCTAAACATCAAACCTATTTCTGTGCTTTAGATGACAAAAAGGATTAATCTGTTTCTTTGTTTTCTGGGAATCCTTCCAGAAAAATAACCCAGCTATTCTCGTTGTGGGAAACAATGGCAACCTTGTTTATGACCATCAGAAGTAAGTAAACATTTCTTGCGCTTTCCTCTGATGTCGTCACCAACTCGAATTTTACCAACTTAAAGAAGATTAGAAAATATGATTATATTTGCTTGGAAAGTAAATAATCCTCTCTCCTTCCTAATCTCCCTCGGGCGAGTGAAAGCTTTAAATCATTTTTTTAAATCTTAAATTCTGTGCTTACTGTACCATAAAGTATATACGCAGGCATGAATGTTATTATCTAATAAACCTGAGTGTGTTTTCCTCAAAGTTTACCGTAATTATGAGGTGCAAGTAATAGTTTTTTGTTTGTTTTCACGCAGCGATGGCTCCACGCAGGCCCTTGGTACATGTTTACGAGACTTCCGCAATAAACCCTACCCTGTCAGAGCCAAAATAACATACTACAAAAGGACACTGACGGTAGGAGAAAACATGAACCTTTTAGCATTAAGTGTGTATATATTCACAATGTGAAGTAAGATGAAAACAAAGGCACTTTTGAGACAGTAAAAAATGTAGCTCTGTTTTTGTTTTTTTTCCTCTTCAGGTCTTGATCAACAACGGTTTCACTCCGGACAAAGAGGACTATGAGTTCTGCACAAAGGTGGACAACATGGTCATTCCATCTGATGGTTTCTTTGGCATTTCAGCTGCTACCGGTGGTTTAGCAGGTATTATTCTATTTGCTGTTAAAAAACTTTACTGTTTACAAAATCAAAACCTCATAAGCAACGGATTTCTCTGTAATAATTTATATTCGACCTGACAGTCGCTCTTAGGTCACTTTCAAAACTGAGCTACACTCATGGACGCTTTCAGGTGCATTTTTTTTTTCCTCTTATTGAGTTAGCTCCTCCTTTTACCTTCCAAACCATCCATATGACGTGTCAGCGTCACACCACAGCTGCAGATTTGTTGGCTGCACAGAAATGGTTTGAATCTTTTGTTTCACCATTTCCCAAACAATGACTGTGGAGGTCATTTGAGTATAGTCCTTTTCTTAGCAGTGTGGTCTTCTGCTGCTGTAGCCCATCTGCTTCAAGGTTTGATGTGTTGTGTATTCTGAGATGCTCTTCTGCATTTCTCGGTTGTAAAATCTGGTATACTGTCATCTTCCTATCAACTTGAAGCATTCTGGCTATTCACCTCTAACATCAACAAGGCATTTCACCAGTTTTTGGAACCGGCACTCACTATGTTCTCTCTTGTTCGGACCATTAAAACATAGAAATGTTTGTTTGGGAAAATCCCAGCAGATCAGCAGATTCTGAAATACTCAGAATCTGAAATACTCTCTCTGTGTGAGACCAACAACCATGCCAAAAATTACATTTTTTTCCTCATTCTGATGCTCTGTTTGAACTTCAACAGGCCATCTTGACCATGTCTACGCACCTAAATTCTTGCTGCGATTTAACTGGCTAATTAGATGTTTGTATTAATGAGCAGTGGCAGTAGTAGCACTAGAAATATTTCAGGTCTGCCTTCTATTAAAGACTTAATTTCATTTTTACTGTCTAGTAATTTCTGTAGTTAAAACATTATTGAAACATTACCTCAGTCTTATGTAGGGATGGGTATTGATAAGATTTTCACGATTCCGATTCCATTTTCGATTCTGTTTAACGATTCGATTCTTTATCGATTCTCTTATCGATTCTTATTTTTTTAAAAAGAGAACACACAGGTCGATTAGCTTAGAACTTTGTTTTATATCTTCTCTTTGAACAAGATAGAAATTTAGGAGTAACATGGCCTTACAAACCCAACAGTGAGATCTTAAGAGATCCACAGCCTACGGCTCTTCAATGGGGTGTCACAGGGTCCCCAGGAAAAAAAATTGTAAATGTAAAATAATAAAATAAATATTCTTCTGTAGCAATAACAAAGTATAACATAAATTATTCTGTAGCAATTACACAAGAATATCCAGTAATGTCCCTGCCTACAATTAAACACATTCACTTACCGAAAATCGGGGGCATCTGCTGTGGCAAATGGGTGCAAGCCTTTGACCACAAACTTAGTCGAATGTCACCGAGCAGTGACTATCCTCGCCTGAAAGGAGACTCTACCGGTAGACTGCAGCGAGAACTGCCAGCCAGACTCTGTCTGTCTCATCATGGTCACCTAAATGCACAGTAATGGCAGGTTTTGTAGGCAGATCGCGCTAACATAATATGCACTGTTAGTTGATCATTTACCTGCCGCATTAACGGGAGCTCACGTGCAAACGTTACCGCTGCTGCTGGGTTGAGATTCACGAGTCCGGAGCGGAATTAAAAACACGACATTCATTTAAGGTTATCGCGTGTTTTGTGAGCAAATGCTTTTGCATATTCGTAGTGTTTCCTCCCTTAAATGAAATATCTACTTTGCAAGTATTTCAAGTTGCCCCGTTGTCATCCGTTCTCGTAAAGTATAACCAAACTTTTGAGCGTTTGAGCCGCTTAGGCGCCCTGCCAGGTAAATGACGCTCCGCAACGTGGTGACGTCTTTCGGGGCGACTGGAATCGATAAGGGAATCGTTTGCAAAAATGGCAAACAATTCCAAGGAATTGAAACAGTGGGTTCTCAACAAGAACCGGTTTTCGATACCCATCCCTAGTCTTATGATGACTTTACTAGTTTTGCTGGTCTGGTCTTGACTAGTTAAATTGTTTCCATCTTAACATTATTGCCTATTACTGCTACCTTTAGTCCTTGTTCCTAGTATCACTGTTTTGACTTACTGCTTATTGGTAATTGATAATTACTAATATAGTATGATAGTTTTACCTTATCACACATTGCAGTTGTTTCTGAGATATTATATTATAGTCTTAAAGTGGAGGAATTCAATAATTTTATTTCTGATGTTTCTGATTTTCTCATTGAAATTTTCTTTTGTTCGTCAGATGACCACGATGTTTTGTCCTTCTTGCTATTCAGACTCACAGAGCCTGGCCAGCAACCGGTAACTACATTTTTTTTTTTTTTTTTTTTTTTTTTTTTTTTGTCTAGAACTCCTAATACGTTTCCAATCCCTTTGTGTGTGTGTGCGTGTCTGTCTGTGTGTGTGCACGTGCATGTGTGCGTGTATATGCACTATACACCCAAGCAGAGCCTCTATTGAGTTCACAGAGGGGTTTTTTGTCTTTCCCATTGAAGCCCCCAGTTGAATCTGAGATTCCTAAAGAAGAGAAGGACAAGTACCAGGAGGAATTTCAGAACTTCCAGCAAGAGCTCGATAAAAAGAAAGAGGAATTTCAGAAGGAGCACCCAGACGTCCAAGGAGAACCAAGTTAGTTTTCTGAAGCATGATGGTCCAAACAGTTGTGTAAAATTACACAATGAATGAAAACTACACATTTATTTATTACCTAAAACAGAAAGTTACATTATTTGAAAAATATGAATCAGAAAGCATTCAAGAAGAAACAAATATGTCCAAATATTACTTACAGATTACAGATTTCTTTTCCATAATTGGGTTTTAATCTGCAGTATCTTTTTTCAGTTGATGATTTGTATGAGAGTGTGAATGACCGGGAGATTCGTCAGGTGTTTGAAGGCCAGAACCGGATCCATCTGGAAATCAAACAGCTCAATCGGCAGCTCGCTATGATCCTGGACGAACAGCGTCGATACGTCTCCGTCATCACGGATGAGGTCGCCAAAAAGGGGACAAACACTGAGTCAGGACAGGTGGGCATGTCATCAAGATGCAAACTTACACAAGATGCTAAAGGTGTTCGCTGTAAAGCTACAAAATGGATTTTTATATTTTGTTACAGATGAAGAAGCATGTTTCTTTTTTTTGTTTGTTTCTTTTTACATTTTAAAAATGTGTGTTGGGACTTTGGACTGTCTTTCTATGAACTTCTACCTTAGTAAACTTTTCATCTGGGTGCTTATCAAAACATGGGAAACCCTTTTTATGACAGCTGTATCAGTATGAACCTTCAGACCATTGTGCTTCATTTCTCTCTTAGCTGGATTCTGCTGGTCAGCAGCTGGGCTCCATCGTAGCCACGCAGCAGGAGGTTCTCAAAAGCCTGAACGAGTTGAAGTAAGTAACAACAGCGTTTGTTGTTGACAGTCGGTTACTCTTAAAAGATAGCTGCTTTTTAAAAAAAAAACAACATAAAGACACATCCGTGATACTCCAGAAAAACAAGGGAAATCCTGCCGCTTAAATCCATCACATCACATTTAATCTCAGGAGAGGCTGGCTGCGACATCACAGGTGTCTGCCGTCCTGATAATCCAGCGGCTATAACAGCTTCCTCCACAGTCGGTAACGCTGGATTTCGAGGCCCAGATTTACTGATGCATTGCACCAGTGTAAACTGGGTTTTGGCACAGAAACAAGATTACCCAAATACCTAATACTAATTACCTAATAAAAAAAAAAACTCATTTGCAATGAATCAGTTACATGATAGAGAATTGCTGTATGAGCAGGATAGTTTTGCAGTAGACTTTTTGACAGCTGATCAGGAGGCAGAGAAACCCAAAAGGTGGCTGATTAAGAATTCTGTCATACCACAATTACAGCTCAAAGTGCACACTGATATCCGGCTCTAATGTGCTTCTTTTAAAACCATAAAAATGGTCACCCCACCTGCTCTCTCATTTCTTTTTTTTGCAGACATGGAATGAATAGAGAATGATTGATTCTGCTACTTAAAATAAGTGAGCCTGATTTGGTGTGCAGGTTCAATGTTATCGTTGTCATTGTGGGCATGCCAGCATTTTTAAATATGTGTGCTGCTTGATGAGTGAGTCATTATGACTTATGAAACAGCTACGTAGTCTTACTCACTCTTTTGTCAGCCATTTAGCACAAATATTTATTTTCCTTTCAGGAAAACTTGATTGACAAATTTGATTCATTCTGGGTGCTTTTAAAATCGAGCTGCACGAACAAAGAAACTGGATTTATTTATTTATTTTTATTAATGCATATTTGTCTTGTGTTAATTTTAACACACCATCTGCATAAAGACTTAATCAGAATGACAAGATATTAAAGATTTTAGTTTATATAACATTAATCTCTCATGTATCACAAAAAAAGCAAGCTGTTTATATGCCCTAAATCCAACAGGACATTCATTCTCAGATGACTGCATACATGATTTTCTTTATCATATTGTTGACCCATAATTCCCGTGGCACTCGACTCTTAGTTACTCGTTTGCTAAATCTACCCAAGCACTCTCAGTTTTTGTTTTTTGCTGCTTCTTTTTTTTTAATCCTGTAGTGAGTGGGAAGATGTAATAATTGAATATTAAGGGTGCTACACAGGAGTAAGCTGATTGGCACAGTAAATAAGTTTGCTGGCAAAAGGCTTCAGCAGCTTCTGCTAATGTGAGCAACTGATCTGTATTACTTTGTAGATTAAGTGCTCAGTTTATCCTGACCCGTCTTAAACACAGAGTTTATGATAGGACTTTGTCTCGCTCTAAACCTACATAGAGGGCTCTTTGCTCATAAATGGGTCACTTGGAGTAGACGAAGATTAGACGTAGGGTTTAATAAATGCTCACTTACTTCCTCAAGGGAGTTTTTTTTTTTCCCCCCATGTCCATGAAACAAATTAGATTTTGTTTGTATGTCGTCCCTGTTTCAGACCTCAACCATGTGGCCGAGCAAGAAAAGGCCCCTTCTTAGCACCGTTCTGCCCTTATCAGATTAGTAGTCTTTAAATACATCTGTCATATACAAGCAAAAAATACACAGTGTCCCATCCATTTGATTTCTTGTCACAATCTCCCTCAGGGCCGTCTTACTTACACTAGTGGAATTCTGCTCATTTGTCTTTTTTTCCCCTTCATAATCGCCTTAGACGTGTTTAAGATGATAGAGGGGGAAACTAGTTGCTTCCTCCCTGTAAGTAATCAACTTTAAGAAATTACATTTTGTTGAGAAATGTGATCCTGGCTTAAAGTCTTTCTTCTCTTCTGGGAATGCTTTGCATTCAATGTAGTCTTCTTTTAGTGATTAATCTGAAAGTGAAGATGCAGATTTCACATTCAGTCCTTGGTGGGCCTCAGCAGCAGCACCTCAGGGTGGTTTATTCTGCTATCTGACGGGGTGAATGTGAGAAATGATTTGTACTAATTTCCATTAATAAGTCAAGGGTGAATGGCAGCTTGACACAAATCTTCCAGACAGATGATGAAGTGACCAGGATAAACCAGTCTGAACTGGTCAGCATATGTTCTTTTGACCCTGACTGTTCAGTTACTGGTGCGCAGGAGTTATAGAAGAGGATTTCTACCAGATATAAATGAGCAATTTAAAGATTGAGAAGGTAAAATGCTTCCACGGGTGATCAATTACAGTTAGAAAGGCTCTCAGTTTCACACACATCCACATTAATGGGGACCAGCTATCAGATGCTTTGTTAAATTTTTCAGACAATTTTTTAATTTTGTCTTCAGCGTGTTAGCCGTCCCTCTCATAGACACATAGATGCATAATCCACGTGGTGTCCCCCTGTTTCTGAGCCATTTCTTATCCCTCTGTACTTGTAATCTGTTGTAAGAACATGTTTTTATAAGGGATTAATTTAGCAATCATGACCTCTTTTATCAGATGGCAATTTTCTGGTTTGTCAAAGTTTGAGAATATGTAGCCTCCAGTGAATAGGGATTAAAAGATTAATTTTTAGACAATTTATATGACTGTAAATAAGCAGCACCTCACAGCATGTTTACTGTTCAGCATGTTTCCCCACATGAATTCAATCAACAGTGATTTATTTCAGTCCTTTTGGGGGTTCTTTAATGTTAATGTGCAGTCTGTAAACACGATGTCTGTCTTGCTCTGCAGAAACTCCTTTCACGAGTCGCTGAGACAGATTGGCTCTGTCCAGAATCAGGGTAATCAAGCCCCTATGGGGACATACGAGACCATGCAACATTTCAACGACATCAAGGAACATCTGCACACCGTCAAAAGGAACGTGGAGAACCTGGTTCAGCGTAATGCTCAGGTGTGGATCAGAGTTTGAACTCTTCTGATCTGTTTTAGAAAAAAAAAAGTATTGACTGAACCAGCTGATCTGCATTGTGTTGTTCAGAATCCAGCTGACAAGGCCGTGAAGTGTCCCGACTTGCCTCCCATGCCTTCCTGCTTATCCACTGTTCATTTTGCAATCTTTGTCGTGGTCCAGTCAGTCCTATTCTTCTGCTACGTCATGTACAAGTAAGTTATTTTAGGTTGTAATTTGGGTTGCATTTGATTGGAAATCTAAACATGCTCTGATTTTTTTTTTTTTTTTTTGCATCTTTTTCTTCGTTTCGCTTGCAGAAGTCAACAAGAAGCAGCAGCTAAGAAGTTCTTTTGATGACCTACGTTCATAAAGCCGAAGTGTATACATGAGGGAATGTCCATTTTCATAATTTTTTTTTTTTTTTTTTGGATGGGCTTTGATTATTTTCAGTGTAAGTTATTTTACTTGAAAAATTGGTTTTGTTGTAGATGTTTTTTTTTAATTCATTGCAGATTTGTAATTTGATCAGTGTGACACTTCTGGATTTCCAACATGATGTAACATGTTCCTTACAGTATTCCTGGTTGGTCAGATCCTTAGATTTTTTTAAAAAAAAGAGAGAAATCTGCCACAGTCCCATTCCCTGAAACAACCTGTGTTTTGAAATGTGCAATTTTGTATAAAATACAGCAGAACTATTGATAATGTAAACCTAGACATTGGATTTCTGGGACTGTTTATCTCTTTCAGTTGAGTCAAACATGTCAGAATCTGACATATCCTCTACCTGAACAATTTACATAAACGACCTTAAACAAATAACTGCACCATGCCTGGTTATTGTTTCACACTTCAAACATGATTCATCTATGCTCAATAATTTGTTTTCTGTTTATTTCTCATTATCACAATTTTTCCACCTATTCCAAAACACTTCCTGGACACTTTATGGTGTACCTTGCTAATTCTGGGTTGAATCCTATTTTGTCTTCAGAACTTCCTTAATTCTAAATGTCAGATTTAACAAGGTGCTAAAAACATTCAACAGACATCTGCACATCCACGACTGGACTCCACTGGACTGTGATCAGGTAACTAGAGGCCATTTTAGTAGAGTGAACTCACATTCATGTTTAATAAACAAATTTAAGATGATCTGTACTTTGTGACATGGCACGTTGTGCTCATGGAAGTATCCATCAGGGGATAGGTACCCTGTGATCATAAAAGGATGGACATGGTCTGCCACAGTACAATACTCAGATTATGATGTTTAAATGACACTGACTTGGTACTAAGGGGCCCAAAGTGTGCAAAGAAAACATTTTTAACTCTAACACAAGCAGCTGGAACCCTTCATATGTATGCAGAAGGGCATTTCTTAATGCACAACACTTTGAAGCAGATCGGCTACAGCAGCAGAAGACCACATCAGGTGCAACCCCTATCAACTAAGAAAATGAAACTGAGGCATGACAAAGCCATTATGATGTTCACACCAAATTCTGACCCGACCATCCAAATGTTGCAGCACAAATTGAGACTCCTCAGATCAGGCAAGATTTTTACTGTTTTCTTATCTGACTTTGGTGAGCCACAGTTTCTTTTCCTTAGCTGACAGGAGTGGCACCTGATGTGGTCTTCTGCTACTGTAGCCCATCTGCTTCAACATGTTGCACATTAAGAGATACCTTAATTTTAAAGAGTTGTTCTTGCTGTCCCATCAGCTCGAAGCAGTGTGGCAGTCTTCTGTTCTGATCAACAAGACATTTTCTCCCAGAGAACTACTGCTTTCTGAATATTTTCTGTAATTGTAAACTCTAGATATAGTTGTACAAAATGTATTTGTTGTGGGCCTGGGATCAGTTTCATGGCAATCCATAAATTGGTTGTTTATTTGACTAGTCTCAATACAGAGACTAGAATGGCAGCTGACCAGATGACTTTGTTAACTAGAACGAAACTACAAAACAAGCAAAACACCGTGTAAAAAAACAAACAAAAAAAATTTGTATTAATTTGTATATTTTGGTATAAAAAGTGAAAAATTCAGTTCTTTCAGAGGCAAAAAAGGGCAGATTTACCTCTCTGTGACAGACTGGATGAGAATCAAGTTTTCAAAAAAATTGCAAAAACTGCAAAAACAAAACTGAGAACCTCATAATTACTTTTTAGAGGATTCACATAAAGCTGAGAAGAAAAAAACTCACATTTGCCATCAACTCTGAGCCAACACTGCATTAAAAGTAAATGAGTGGTTTAAAAAAACTTCTGAAAACAACTGTGAATAGTTTCAGAAAGCGCACCATCTCTGGGCTATAGCTCTTGCAGGATGAAGGGAGATGAAGAAGGAAACTGTTCTCTGGTCCAACAAATCAAAAGCACTTTCAGAAATTATGGACACCATGAGGAGAAATATCCAGCTCGTTACCAGTGCATTTTTTCATAAAAGTGCCATGGGATGGTGGTGGCTTCCTGAGCAGGTAAAGTGGGGTAATTATGACCCCATTATTTTTTAAATAGCAATAATTTCTCTTTATTTGTTTATCATACTGTTTCTTTCCTTTATGGTGTTCAATATATTTTCAAAAAATATATCAGCAGGATTGTGCACCCTGTCTCTGGTACTGGTACTTATAAAGCACTTCTCTGCTGTACCTGAGTGGAAAAGCATTACATTCAAAGAACAAGTCTCATTCACCCAATCATACACGCATTCACACAAGTGGTTTTATTTTCCATATTCAGACTCTGATGAATGCAGGTTCATCTCCAGGTTCAGTATCTTGCCCGAGGATACCTCGATACGCTGCCCGGAGGAGTACTCAAGGCTCAAAACTACAACTAAAAGAACTGTACGGATCCTCTGATGTCAGACATTACAGGCCACCATGACAGGTCCCATATCCATCCTCCTATGGCTGAGAGCTGCTTTGAATCCAACATGAATGAGGCCTACACAATCAGGCAGGTGGTTTACATGTTGTGGAGGAGTTCTCTATGATGTTCTTTGATTGTAGTAATGAATTTAAAAAGAAAAAATACTCTTACAATCTATACGCTACTCCCTTTGGTAGAATGAGCACCGCCTAGTTATTAAATCAGCAGAGCAGCTTTCCTAAAATGTTCAGTGTGCAATCATTCGTGTACAGGTTCCTCGCCAAGCTTGAATCTTGATTGAGTGATAGTGAAATGAAATGAAATGAAATGAAAGGTCCCCACCCCTCCTCCTGTCAATCATCCTCGCACTGAACAATAGCACTGCTTGAGGGATGGCTTCATGGGGATAAACAAGACTCTAATCCTGCTCCTCTCTCTCCACCCTGCTACTCTGCTCTTGGCAGTATAAGCTGCACACTGGCCAACCCGTACTTTACTAATATGATTAAGCAACAGTGGGTGGAAGCCACATATGTGTGGTGACAAACTGAAGACGCCCCACTCCAAAATGATTTTTGACACGAGCGCTTCTCCAACTGTTGCCAAAGAATTACTGTAGTGTCAGAGTTATTCGAAAAACATCCAGAAAGTCCCGCATGATTTAAAAATAGAGAGAAAACAGGCCATCTGCCTCTTAGTATAGTGAAGCAGGAAGGATTAAATCCAGATTATGGACGAGGCAAAACGTGTGTGCGTTTAAGTTCGTGCATGAGTGTGTGTGTGTGTGTTGTATATGTTTCTGTTGCTTGTTGCCAGTGTGTCCTTGGCTCCATAGACAAGCAGCAGGTTAGCTAGAGAGCTACCACTGGATTTGACAGCTATAGGAAGCTGAAGCGAAGGGGAGCAGGATCATATTCATCAGCTCAAAATTCCTCATCGTCGTAAAGAGTAAAGAGTCCCAGAACTGAAGATGGCTTTCTTGATCAAGA
Source organism: Oreochromis aureus (assembly GCF_013358895.1). Taxonomy (NCBI): domain Eukaryota; kingdom Metazoa; phylum Chordata; class Actinopteri; order Cichliformes; family Cichlidae; genus Oreochromis; species Oreochromis aureus. The sequence continues at coordinate 47,737,487 of NC_052948.1, read as the reverse complement.
GCATGATTGGGAACCCCCTGTCAGGAATGGGTCTTGGTGGTGGAGGTGACAAAGAAGAGGAGGCCACCCCCTCAGATCCAGCCAAAGCCGCAGGGATGACCCGCGAGGAGTATGAAGAGTACCAAAAACAGTTGGTGGAGGAAAAGTAAGTAGCAACATGGAGGGTAGCCCCTGTTTTTTTTTTAATCGCTCCCACAGGCCCACCAAAAACAGTATGGCTGCTGACTGTGCAATCTGACCTTGACGAGCTGTATTCTGTTTCATCTCATTCATTTCTTTCACTATTTTCCCTTTTTAATCTTAATATATGACTTTAATCTTCACACGTTAGCCTCGCTAAATCTTAATGCCAATGTGTATATTATTTCTTTTGAATTTACAATAAGCAAGGTGTGTTTCTGAGCAGTGGATCTGTCACTGAAGGTCACAGAAATTATACCACCACAGTAAAAATTCTGTAACATTTGATCTTTTTTTAAAAATTCATATTGTTCTACAATATAATCCATCAAGGCTACATGTCATAATGGACTCAGCTCAATGATCTTCTATAATCTGTCATCTGATTCTGCATCGAGAACAGTTATTGCTGACATATTGAGTGACTTATTCTAATTTTGAATCTAAACAAATAATCAAGCAAAATTTAAAGTACGATGTAAAGAGCATTTTCTCACTTTTTTTCTTTTCTATTTCTTTCTTGTCTTTAAAAATAAAGTAACATTAAACATTTTTAAATATTGAAATAATGGCATAATGTGAGTTTGCAAATAAATAAATTCAATTAGTTTTTTTAATGCACAGATTCTGCAGCATGAAGCAGATCCATGCAGCCTGTATTACATAACAAGTTTAATCCTGCCTCTCTACTCCCATGTTTGGATACTTAAATCTGTTTAATTTTGAAAGGTATCAGAAAATGTCCACATTTTTATTAACTGCAGATTCCTAGCATTGATCTAATTCTCCAAAATGATGATTCACACACAAACAGAATTTGTTAAAGAAAGAATATGAAAGATAAATAGGTGCCTCTTCAAAGCACCAATAGGCCATCTGTAATCTGTACAGCTGTGAATAAAATTTCAATAAATGGGAGTTTGTTGGAAATCTTAACCTTAACCACCATGTTGCTTTTTTCACTACAGTTTAAATCGTGGTGTCTTGGCTTGATTTCAAATCTGCCTGACTCAGTCTAGCCTAATAATCCCATCTTTAATTGGCTGAGGGAAAGTACACGAGCTTTGTCTCAAAAATGCAGGAATATTCAGAGTCTGGCAGACTGCAGGCTGCTGGAAAATCACGATCATCACGTTTTTAAGTTATCACTGGTAACCTGAAATCATGATTCAAAGATCAAAATATCATCTTCAGAAAAAAGTTTAAATGTTGTTTATAATGTTACAGTGTAATAATTTATATATTAAATACGTGTATTTTCTTGCTGAGCAGTAGTCTCAGCATGTACTTCATCTTTTACAGTTACAAGTGTTAAACTCGGGCAGCATACATCGAGAAATATTGTATTATTTTTATTATAAGAAATATTAATTTTACATATTTTACATGTTTTTTAAAAGCTGCAAAATGAGAAAAAAATGTATATGTTAAATATTAAAAAAGAACAGCTATACCATATATGTCTACTAAACTTAACTTTATGAAAACCGCTATTAGATACAGCATGAGCTAATAGGCAAACTAGCAGTAACTAAATTGTACTTTTTTATATATTTAACTAAATATTGAGAGCCTGTAGGTGAAATGAGCCATGTTAGTATATTATTAACTGGAGGATGCACATTTGTGGTTCAGGAAAACTTTTAATTATGACTAATGGCCAACACTGAAGGATAATTTACTAATAACATTTTTTTGCCCCTAAGGATGGAGAGAGATGCAGATTTCTTGCATAAGAAGGCAGAGAGGGCAACACTGAGGGTGTGCCTCAGAGAAAAATACAGACTCCCAAAGGTAAGTGTACCCATATTTTTTTTACTTTTAGTTTGGGGATTTACTCAAGTTTGGTACAGATTCATTATATTAATTAAGGCTGTGTCAGGTTCCATGAAATCTGAATAATTTTCATTGCTTTTTGATGATTCTCGCTAGTACACCATTGTCTACTAATATAGTAAATTACAGTTCTTGGTTTACTTGAGTTAATAGACTTCAAAGATGCACTTTCAATACAAGAGTTCACTTTTGCAAGCATTTTATAAACATATGAACATTCAATATATTTTCATAGAAGCTAGCTATAAACAGAGGTGAGTACAATTAAAATTGCAAATATAAATATATTAATATACCTAATAGCCCCTGGTGGTTTTGGTTTAAAAGAAAACATTAAAACATGCTTATACTGTATCTGCTCACAATAAATGTGTTTTACATTGTTTAAATATAATTTTTTAATTAGATTACAGGGATTTATGAGGGATTTTTTTAAGGATTAGGGCAGGTAATAATAATTGACAACCCTTTATTAGCTTTATTGGGAAAGAAAATAAGATGGCTGAGCTAAGTGCCCTGTCTGCAGGTAGAAATAGCTACTTCATGGTTAGTTTAGGTTATCTTAGTCTAATAGTAGTGCTTGGCAGCTCCGGCCTGGACAACAGGAGGTAGAAGTCATGCCAGTAGATTAGTGGAAAAAGAGATTCAGCCAGCGTCCTGGAGACGTTAGCCTATGTGTTGCGCACTGCACCTTGAGTCGGACAAAGCCAATTGCCACTGAACAGGTGTCCCAGGCTCATCAGGAAGCACCAAAGTGATTCAGAGTGATCTGGCTTTAAGAAACAGCAGCATCTACTTTAGAGGGTTCAAAGCGAGCTATTCCAGGATTTCCAAGGACTCTGAAAAGAAAAATAAATTGTAATGGAAGGAGAAAAAAAGGTATGGTAGATTTCTTTAACACCATTTAAAGCTAAAGACCAACAGAGGGACCTTTAATTTGATAAACGTGATTAACTATGTGTTCTTTGGTGGAAATGGCAAAATAAGTTTCTGTTACAGGTTTTCTAACATCGTGACTGTTATTTATCTAAATGAAGGGATGACCTTGGCTGCCGGAGGTGTTTCTAACGATCTCTTGCAGCAGTCATGTCATTGTTTGTGTTTCTGTTTCAAACGGCAAATGGATTTCTTAGCACTGTTTTTCTTTTAAATTAAAACCACATAATTATCATAAGGATAATGGCTGAAAGAAGTACATGCAAATGTAATTATGCTTGGAGAATGATGGCTACATCTCTCATCACTCTTAACGGGAACAAAGGTCAAAGTGTTTTTACTGGAGATTAGCATTTGAAATAGATTTTTCAGCAACAATAAAAAAGCAAAACCATTCTTTGAATTATGTGAAGCAGACAATATGAATGAAAACATTGGTGTGGTAAGAAATAGGAATGAGGTCTCGTGCAAGGCTATAGAGGATATCTTTAGATTCTAATAGGAAAGGATAAAGCAGGTCTGCGATAATCCCTCAGATTGAACTTTAAAGTACCGGTAGTCACAGCACAGTGCCTATTGCATGACTATTCCAGATATTAAGTGATTAGATTTTGTTTGTTGGAAAAAAAGGCTTTAAATTTAGCATCTTTTCTGATGCAGTGACACATGAAGTGTGGCAGTGTGGATAATAACGTCAGATGAAACTCGTGCCTGCTTGATAAAAACACAGACAGCCGGAATATCCTCGAGTGCAGTTTCTTGAACGTGGATTAAGACAGATATCAGAGTCTATCTGTTTGTCTTCGGCCTTGTTTTTAACTTTGCTTGTTTACAATTTGATTTCAAACCCAGAAAAATGTGCCTAATTTGAAAATAAATGGGATAAAAGGTAGATCTTTAAAAAGCCCGTTCAATTCCCTTTGTAAGAATTCAACATAAAATATAGAAATCCAGTGATTGCTGTCGTGTCATGAATCAACTTCCACCTTAACGCACTGATGTTCCTGGATTCTGACCGTGCTCTCTGTTCTGATGTTGTCACGTGCAGAGCGAGCAGGATGAGAACATGATCGAGATGGCCGGGGATGACGTGGACGTGCCCGAGGAGCTGCTCAAGATGGTGGATGAGGACGCTACGGAGGAGGAAGGCAAAGACTCCCTCCTGGGTCAAATTCAAAACTTGCAGAACATGGACATGGACCAGCTGAAGGAGAAGGCCTCGGCGACGGTCACCGAGCTGAAGACCAAAGCAGAAGAGAAGTGTTCCGTCATGTGAGCGGCCAGAGAGGGCATGTGGGTTCGCAAAGTCGGGAAGAAGAAGAAGAAGAGAGAAGAGAGGAATGAATATCACCACTTCCTGGGAAAAAAAACACGTCTGGGATTCAGTCAAAACGTAAAAATGCCTGCAAAGTATTCATTTTTCTTCTAAGAACTAAAAAGGCATTATCTTCACCAGGGTGTTATATCTTTACCACAACCAGTCTGCATCTATTTAAGAATATACACTAAAGGTTTCCATGTCAGCTGATTACTCGGTGGGTAATCGTTACCAACTTTCCATAAAAACAAAATAATACTATTTTAAATCATGTGCTGAGTGCCCTATCCGCTCCCTCCCCCTCATTACCGTTTAGACAAGAAATCTAGAAAAGTACATCTTCCTGATCCACTGCCACGGATGATTTCTTTTCATAATTCCTCCATAAAGCTACAGGCCCTGATATATTTTGAAATTTGTATTTGTCATATAATATTGACTTTTTTCTCTGTTTATCAAAAAAATGTAAATGTTTAATCTCTAAAATTGTTTTGCGGTTCATGAAATAACCAAGACTTATTAAACCAATCCTGTCTGCGTATTTCCACTTTCCTTTTGGTTCCATGGTGATTCTAGATTTTTTTTTCTTTTGTATGTGGTGTTGAACTAATGAAATTTAGTCTTTTTTTCTGTCGGTGTTACTACAAAAGGTGATCTACACAAGTTTTGACATTATAGTTGTAATAAAACTGTTGTGTCTGACACATTTGCGGAGACATTTGCAGATTTGCACAAACTGTAATTTCAAAATCATTACATTAAAAGCAATGCTCATAAACGCTTAAAACACACATGGTGGCTACACTGAGAAAACTTTAAATAAAGACATATGTGGAATACAAGTAATGTGTTGGTTTGCATTGTTAAGCTTGAAATATCTTCTTAAATATCTGACATTTTTGTGTGTCAGTTATATGCAGCAATTTAAAAGGAAACACCTTGTTATGAATGTACTGTATATGGTAATGTGATTTTATAATCAGACTTAGTGGCTTTTAACCTGGTCAGCCAAGCAGAAATTCTGTTGTACAGACATCAAATATTTAAGATTAAGTAACTATAATCCCATCTACTGAATCAGGGCTAATGCAGTAAGTAAAGAAATAGGTCTTAATTTAATTGAGCATTATCCAAACAGTTTGGAACTATAATGCAGAAAAGGATGGGGGGTGGGGGGACAGTGAGTCACAACCTGAGGAGTTTCACATGAACCCAAGATGTGGATTTGTAAAGTCTGGAGATTACATCTAATAGGATCAGCACAGCCAAGGTTGTCAGCCTGTGCCGTCCTCCTCTGTTTCTCTCCAGATGAGAGGACAAACTCAGGTTTTGAAAAACCAAATATCTAATTCTCCTTTTTACAGAACAAGGAAGTACTAGCTTGGAATATTTCCATAACACCCCCATTCACCCAACAAAACTTTTCCAGTTTAAAAATGCTTGCAGACATGCTTGTACAGTGTGAAACAAATGGAGATTTAAGAATGAAAATATATTCATTTCTAACTATTTAAAGAGTTAGCAAAAAGTAATGGCTAAACAGTTTAAGCTAACATACTTAGCTTAAAGCAAGCGTTGCACTGTTAAAGTATACTTTTTCTTAAATTGAGAAATATACTGTTGCTAAAAAATAACCAGTTATAACGGACAATTATATGGTTACCCATGAGTATTGATATACATAGCTAAAAGTAAGAGCACTGAAATAATAATGGATAAATGCAAACAATAACACTAGTTAGCTAAGCATAATGGCTTAATGGTTGAAATTGTTAGCTCCTTAAGGTGCTACACAGAGAAACTGACCCACCTATGAGTGCAGCCAGTGCAGGTTTAACAAAATATTAAGCAAATATTAAGGAGCAGAAGTTCTGTTCGTTGCTTAAAACTGTTTGGAGGAGTCTTTCTACGGTGGCCCTGAGAGGCCACAAAACACAACGGAAATATGAAAAACAACAACGGAAATAGGAAAAACGAAAACAGAAATAGGAAAAAATGGATTTCCAAAAGGGAGGGGAGACAATAACCCAACGGACCAGTTGCAGGAACCCAAAACATGGTAGGTGTGTTTTATCATGATTCATATAATACTGATGACGGATTTTTAGGCTAATATTTAGGCTAACACACTTACCTCTCATCTTTTCTTTCCTCACAAAACTGATAGATCCTCCACTTCTTTTAAGTGTCCAATTCCAATTCTTAGCATATTTTGGTTCCTGCAACCGGTCCGTTGGGTTATTGTCTCCCCAGAAACACTTCCCTTGTGGTTTTGGAAATCCGTTTTTTCCTATTTCTGTTTCCGTTTTTCCAATTTCTGTTTTCTTTTTTCCTATTTCCATTGTCGTTTTTCATATTTCCGTGGTGTTTCGTGTGCTTTTGCTGCATTTTTCTTAGAGCTGGTGTTTTCTTCAGTTGCAGTCCGTTTGGCCTCTCAGGGCCACCGTATCTTTCTCCTGGGTGTACACTCGCAGCTTAATTAGAGTTACCTGTCAGTTGAGTTATGCTCACTGATGCACTGTGGCGACAGAAAAACCTTTATTAATAAGTCAAGGCTTTTAATTATTCCCCAGAAGGTCACAGCATTGGTCAGGATGAGCATAATGTAAATCACAATCTTTACTTTTCTACACATCAGATGGAGGAGTTTCCACTAAGTCACCACAGTAAATCTATTGTTAAACCACTTGTTACACTGGACCTGCAGTGGAGCTCTTGGGACAGTTTTAATTTAATAAAGTGCATTTAGTGTAAAGTTAAAATCAGGAAATCATCACTAAAATTCAAACTCAAATTCATCAAAAACACAGTCAACATAATGATAATGTTTATTATTAATTCATTATTCAGGATATTATTACCTTGTAGAACTTATCGGTAACTAAAATGGTTTTCCCCTATCCCAATGTTGTATTTTTCTATCTAGAATAATGATCTTTTCAACTAAACTATTTAAATACTGTACTTTGTACCTATCCATTCAACTGTATCCCCAAGCCATGCTTAAACTTGGGAATTAATTTTCAACAAAGTAAAATCTAAATCATACACAATCCGGTTTTTCAGTGTTGTTTTATTTCTTTAAAGTACATAAATGGATTAATAAATGAAATGCCAAAGTACAATCCTACATGGGGTATCACATCATTTACACACATCAACAATGTGTGCAAAGTTTTTCATAAGGTTCTGTCCTTATGATGTAACAGTTATGTTTATTTTTAGCTTTTTTTAGGCCTTTTTGCTTTTATTTTTAATAGGAGAGTAAAGTAAGCAAGAAGGTAGGGGAGGAGAGTGAAGAGGAAAACAAGCAGGGGACACAAACCCAGGGTACTGTAGTGAGGATAATAGCCTTTGGTATATAAGTTGTTTCCTTAACCAGCTGAATTATAGTAGCATCAAAGTTAAGAAAAAAATGTTGCTTTCTTATTGAGAGCTGATGAGAGCGAGGAGGCTGATATCACTAACAAACAGTTCGGGCAAAGTTGGGTCAACAATATGAGACGAAAGGAAAGCCGCTAACATTACTCAGTCTACAAGTACCTCTGTTTTTACTGACCCCTTTGTCAGTTATATAACCAAATATAAAACCACAAAATGACCAGGTTTTGGATTTGCTTTAATTAGATGTAAGTAAATGTTTTGTACAGAAGCTGGGCTGTTTTCTCCTGTTTACAGTTTTCATGCTAAATATTTGGCTTCTGGATATTTACAATACAGATGTGAGAGGGGTATCAATCTTCCTCTCACTCCCCCTCCCTCAACAAGTTCAAATTTCAATCTCTAATTTAGAATAATCTGAAAAACTCAGGGTTTTGTTTTGGTTTGATTTTTGATGACATTTAGTAGATTTAGGCCTCTTTGATGAGCAACAGACCACACAGACGTTTGAGGCTGTCATCACTGTTGTTATAGGTTGATTTTTTTTTTCATAATGAAACAAAAAAATCTTAAATTTTTTTTCATAACCATCTCAATAAACAGAAGACGACTTTTAGTGATATGTGGGCTGCACATGTCTCCAACAACCCCTTTTCCAAGCAGCTATCATTGTTAACTCACAAATAAACTTGTGAGCCCTGCACTTCTGTCTCTTGGCTTAAAGGTTTGGTCTTTTGGACAAAAACATAATCGAAGATCATCATCTGCAAGTTGCAATTTGTCTTATGATTGCATCGTGTGTGCAACAAAACACTGAGAGCATCTTCTGTAAAAGTTGTGTCTTGTCTTTTTCTTTCCGTTTGCATCTCTCTCTGTTTTTGTGCCCCCTCGTCTCTGTGGCAAACAAAGGATAAGGTCACCTTCTTTAATTAGGAAAAGCTAAATAGTTTTAGGGGTTTTAACTCTTTTGAGTAAAATAATGTAATCCCCTTAAGCAGGATTACCACACTGCTGTCAATCTTTGTTTGCCGTTAAGTGGCTATAGCACAAATATGTTATTGTTTGGGCTTTGTTAACCTCTTTGACTCGACACTTACAGGAACCCGTTTTTAAAAGGAACCTTGTTGACAAATCATTAAGCGGTTTAATTGATTTTTAATGAGTGTATTGAATAATTTAAGTTGCTTTCAGTCGTGTGTCAGTAGGTGGATGACCTTTTCTTTTGGTCAATAAAGCAAATAATCTTTGAACTGAAGGGAACGTCTCTTCATTTTTGGCAACAATATCTTGACGCTTTGATTAAATATTAAGCTGCCATCTTGCAATCCCTGTCCTCACCAGAAATCTTGTAATTATGATTTTGTTGTACCTAAATCTGTGGGCCTAATCTGCCCTCTCTTTTTTCCCCCACAGACTGACATGAACATGACATCTGGAGGAGTAGAAAGATGGTTTTAAGATTTATGTAAGTAGGTTTAGAGCCAGCACCGACTCATGCACTTGTGACGGGGAGGAGTTAGGGAGGGTGTGGAGGCTGGTGCCCGCAATGGTCGCACTGCCACCCCTAAATCCAGCAGGGCCAAATCCAACAGGACGTCCCCTCTCTGACGTGCAGCGGGGGTGCCGCATGAGCAGGGGGTCTTAGAGCAGGCGTTACTTTAAAAGCCGGCTCCGAAGATGCTCCACAACCACCGAGCAAGATACTGGCACTTGTGCGCAAGTTTTCCAACGTCGCCCGACATTAAGCTACAACTTTATCATAAGGGGTAATACATCTGAGAAGAAGTCAGAGTGTTTTGTTATTATTTTTTTTACTTTTGGATATTTTTTCCGGACTTATCAACCAATGTGGCTTCTTGGATCAACTACCCAAGTAATGATGATGGATGAGCGCATGTCTCCCGCCGCACGCTGCGTCCAGAGCCCGGGGAGCAACCCGTCCACTGTCCACAGCATAGAGGCTATACTGGGATTTAAAGAAGACGCCATATTCCACAAGTCAGCCTCCTATAACGTGACGGAAAGAGTCCAGGTCAAAGACGCTGAGCGCAACGGGAATGGAATAGTGAGCCAAACGAAGAAAACCCATTACTCGGAAAGTTGTGACAGTAAGTAAATTCGGTTTTCTTCACATTTAGTCCCGCGTCAGTCAATCTGAGTGCAAAAACAATATGCTGAAAATATGCAGGCATCCTGTGATTTAGTTTGGAAAGTTGTTTAAAGTCCAGATAAAGTAACACCTGAAGGAAATCAAAATGTATTTTATAAAATACATTTTGATTTCGATTTTGATATTGGTGCAAAGGTTCTTTTCTTTAAAAAAAATAGATACAAAAATACAAACGAAATAATAAATACATTAAAAATTTTAAACAAATCTAAAATAATTATAATAATAAAATATATATATATTTTTTTTTTTTAAAGCCACGTTGAACTGGAAATAGTGGAGTTGCCATTTTATTTTGAAAAGCGAATTTTAACTCGGCTAAAACTTCCAGTCCCGGCGTTTGACTTCTTCCACCGCCTCCTCTCCTCACAGGTGTGTGTTGTGGCAGCAGCACCGGCGAAGCCTCCGTGTGCCCGGACTCACCGGACAGAGACGGCAAACTGTCCGACGACGAAAGCCACAAGAAGAAGCACCGACGGAACCGGACCACCTTCACCACCTTCCAGCTCCACGAACTAGAGCGAGCTTTCGAGAAGTCCCACTACCCGGACGTGTACAGTAGAGAGGAGCTGGCCCTGAAAGTGAACCTGCCCGAGGTCCGGGTGCAGGTATGTCCCCGAAGCAAAACCACTTGTTTTATTTTATTGCAAGTACCTTTTATTATATTGAAGACCGTTAGGCCTGTAAGTCAAATCATAATGATGACGGTTCATATGCTTATAAGGCTAAAGAAAAAATAATAATAATTAGATCTTTTTAGATTAAATTTAATATATTTATTGTAGATTTCTGAATATTTATATTACCTTTTAGAAATGTAGAGAAACGACGGGTTCGTTTGATTTGCAAAAAATTATCTTTGGATGCCTATGATCAATAAAAGATCATAAATATGATTGGAATATTAAAACGATCATAAATGTTTAATAAAAGTGACAACAGTGGATTTTTTTTTTTATCTAAGAGGAAATGCTTATTTATTTGTTTGAATTGTAACCAAGCAAAATAGGAATCAAATTTATAAAATTAAAAAAAAATAAATTAATAAATAAATATTGATCTTGTCTTTATGTTTTTTAAACATTTGAAAGAAATTTGAAAAATGGAATTTGAATCAATTTCTAAATCAGTTTCGCTTTATTGTTTGTGCAGTGAAACAGCTCCATGCAAAGTGCTGGAATCAAAAAGTTTCCACTGACACTATATTTAATTCCTTTCTTCTGCATTCATGTTCAAATGCCTTCCTGCAGTATTATGTTTCACATTCTAAATTATAGAGGTTGCAGTTTACATTTATGACTGATTTTGGGCCTAAAAGTTTTATTTTTCTGCATTTCTACTGGCTACTGGATCGATTCATAGACCTCATTTCTTTTTCGGGTATAAATCAAACTTTTAGGGAAAAGTTTTATCAAGATAGACAGATGATTAAAAAAAAATCTTTATATTTTCAGGTTTGGTTCCAAAACCGGCGAGCGAAGTGGCGTCGACAGGAGAAGCTGGAGGTGAGCTCCATCAAGCTTCAGGACACCCCTTCCTCGTCTCTGCTGTCTTTCAGTCGTTCTCCCACCAGCTCTCTGGGCTCCGGGCTGCAGCTGGAGCCCTGGCTCTCCACCCCGATCACCACCTCCACTTCGCTGCAGTCGCTCCCGGGCTTCATCGGCAACTCGCAGGGCCTCCCAGGCACTTACACGCCTTCTCCTCCTCCTCCCATGCCCTCTTCCTTGCCGTCATCCTTCCTCAACTCCCCAGCCCTGGGACACAGCTCTCACCTGCCTCACATCAGCTCTATGTGCCTCCCGCCCCCGGCATACCACTGCTCAGCTGATCCGAGGAACTCCAGTATTGCTTCACTGAGGATGAAGGCTAAGGAGCACATTCAGTCTATTGGGAAGACATGGTGATGTCGGGTGGACTTTAAGACCCCCGAACACATCATGATGAATCTTTTCGGAGAAATCTGGCTTCATTTTCATGATGGGATTGTATTTTTTTTAAAGACTGACAACTCGAGCTGCCCTTTGGAATTCAAGACATCTACACGTACAACTTTGTGGGAAACTTGTGACACTAAATGTGAAATTCCTGTAAATATGAAGCCGTCTCTTGTCCTTTGTCTTCTCTGTAAATTGTTTTATTGTATCAGCCAGCCCAGTCCACATCTCATCCAGTGTTACTGCCAATAGAACAAGTACAGAGCCTACTGAAAACTCACCAATGCCTGTTTATGCTTCCTCTTGTAAATGGATAAAAGGAGCATTTTAAATCTTTACTTGTTTCCGAGTCTGAATCATAAAATAAATGTATCAAATGGGATTACTTTCCTTATGCAATAAATTGTTTGTGTACAAATACATTAACAAATTTATAATTTCTCCCGTTTTCATGCGTAATTTGAGATGTCTGACAGAATGAAATGATGGTAGATTAAGTTTCCATCAGGAAATGCATTCATTACCTGCAGAGGTGTCTTCAGTATCACACTTGTGTAAAGATAAAACAAATTCTGCACATGTTATATGGAAAATGTTAAAATTAGCCCTGTACAGTGGTGAAAGGTCAGTAGACCCGGGGAACTGCATTATTTAAATAAAACCATTCCTACTGTGAATCTAAGTATACAGATTCATGCTTCTGAATTATTAAAAAGCATATGGCGGGTTTGTTACACACAACAGGCTTAAACTCACCCATTTTCTCTATCCGTTTAGGAGAATGAGTCCCTCAACCCACTTATTTCCTCCTCATTAACTCCTGTAAACTTTATCCCATTTGCTCCTGGGATTAAACCCATAATGGGGGTGAAAGTGGCTTGTACTTCTATTGTTTGCCAATCATCCTTAACAAATGAGTGAAAAAGAAGCAGAGTGAAAACTTTCCTCTGGCTTTAAGAGAAAACTGTGCGTGTGTGTTTGCGTGTGTGTAAACCAAATTGTTGCAATTAGCACATCCTTCTGTCTGCAACTCCTGAGGGATGATAATTATCATTAATCCAACTACCCAAAACACACTCACACACACACACACACACACACACACACAAACACACACACACGGCTGGTGTCTCTGTGTTTGTGTGCTTGTGCGTTTTTTCCTTCTAATGAGAAAGAGTGATCATCCATTTTCATCCGCAGTCGTGATTATGTCAACATTTTACAATCCACGTGATTATTTGCTCGAAATGAAAGCACTCTCAGATTGACGCTGTGCGACATCTGGTGGTACAAACTGGTTACTGTACTGGTGAAGTAAATCTCAGAAGCACTAACAATTTCAGAAAAAAAGAAAAAACGGTAAAGGACACTTCTGACATGCAAAGCATGCTTTCACATCCACAGTGCAGTTATCACAATGCCCATTTTATTTCAGATTCTCAGCTTATGTAACACAACCTTGTCAGATCGTTCAGCAATCAAAACGCTGCATGATATGCATACAGGAAACCAAAACTAGTGATGAAACAAACTGTTACAGCAGAATAAAATATACAGTGTGGATATGTGATTATAGAATACGTTAAGTTGATAATGATGATTGTTTAAAAAAAAAAAAAAAAAAAACAGAAATTCATCTTGCATTCAGGTGGAGTCACTGTCTTGCAGTTTCAAAGCCAGAAGAAGCAGGTCTGACATCTATAAAGCAGTAATTACATTGGAAATGTACAGATGATTAGAGGTAACACTGGATCACTTGATAATTGAGGATTTGTTCCACACACATACCTCTGCCAGATATTTTTCTCTGTCCTCTTCTCTCCAGTGGCGCTGAAGCAGCCTGTCTGCAGTTTGAGGCATCATCTGATTTGGATTCAGTGGTTCCATCAGAGCCTGCATTAGAATCTGTGTGAGCCGGGCTGCTTTTAGGGCTGTCAGGTAGTCACTGTCAGGGTTTACCGCCTGCTCCTCCTCTATGCTCTTCTTTCCCATCAAGTGACCTGGGAAGTTGGACGTAAAAGGGAGCATTCTGAAGAATCTATTCTAGAGCATCTTCTGAAATTACACTGCAATCAAGTGTAGATGTGTGCAAAGCATTTTTTTTTCTCACTGCAAAGTGCTCATCCCCCCTGGTGTAACTTATAATATATATAACTTAGCTGCAGAGAATGACTAAAAACATACTTATTTATCACAGAAGAAAACAAATGAATGATTTGAAGTGACCCAGAGTTATTACAGTCGTAATAAATAGACTATTACTGTTATCACTATTTGTTTCAAAGAGTGAACAGTCCTGCGAACCTTGCGATATAATCGCCAAATACATAGAACAAAAAGTAATATTAACTTGTCTGCATAAATATTTTTTAGCAGACTGTGTGACGGTTTCCTTACCTACTGCCCAGTGATTGCCTCGTGGATACATTTTCCCAACAACTGCTGCAGGGCTCTCTGAGCAGTTCAAAATACACGGTACAGTAGCCAGAATAATCAAAACTGGCCACACGGGTCTGCACGTCCATGAATACCATAAGCACTCTCCGCCCATGTTATCGGAAAATATAAACGTAAATATAAACAAAAACAAAACACCCAACGTATGTTAGTCCTTAAGTTACAGTTAATCGGCTTGATCTAACTTTAGAAGACCTCCACCATAGTCGATTTTTATTCGCGTGAGCCGATAAGTGTGGAAACAGCTGTCCAGTTGCAAACCTGCTGAGGTTCCACTCCCAGCGCCTTTGATAGGAATGGCTAACGGTTCAAAGTTAAATGCCCCTCCTGACACAGCCGTACGTCAGTGGGTGTCTTAAGTAGCCCGACGCTGGTGCCAAAATGAGAAAGTGAGGATGACAAATTATCATCTATACTCTGTAATTATCGATCGCTATTGTTTGCCCAGAGATTGCTGGGTGATTGCAGAAGATGTCAGCGTCATTTCACGCGAATGGACGAGACCTCAGTAATTGCCTCTGTCTAAATAAGAATGTGAGGAAAAGCTGTGACTGAAGAACTCTTCGGGTCATTTACATGTACACTACACTATATAAAAAAAAATAATACTAATAAAATGAAATAGGGAGGTTTTCATGTAAAAGAAATGAGTCATTTCCACTGAGTGGCTCATTTTAGGGAAAATCCAAACATTTTATGTGTTTTATTTTAATGATACATCACGACTGATCTGTTGGAGTTAAGTTACTTGTACTTCATATGCAGATTTGGAAATGCATTGTATGCAGGCTGAAATCTTGATCCAAAGAAGCAGATAGTAGCAGAAAAAAAGCCTGAATATGAAAATTATTAGGCCTTTGCCCAAAACACTTTTCATGAAAGTGATGATAATAATGGAGAGTTCTTAGAAATCAGTGTAAAATCTAATTAAACTCCCTTTTTCTGCTTAAAACAACACTTCATGGCTGAAATAGTTTGCTCAGGTTCAATCCAACCGAGTGAAATTAGACATTCATAAGCAAGCAATATTTCACATGTAAAAGTCTGCCTATAAACTGTTAAGGGGAATTCAAGGTTCCCTGCTGGTGTCCTTTGTGCACGTCTGAAAAGCTGATTAGCTGAAATGTTGTCTTTAAGAGGACATGAAACAACAATGGAGTGTACCACGAAGACGAAGAAGTCCAAATAAACATAAACATCAGAGAATAAATGCACAAAAGTTGGCTCCAAAGCACAGTTTTCAATGTTTTAACACTTGGTTACGCTCCGCTAGAAAGAAGTCCTTGTATGTTATAAAGAAGCAACGGCACAAATATGAATAAGAGTATTCCATATTACTGTTTGAGTCACATGTTTTTGATGCTAGTGACAACAGGCGTGGGTAAATCACACACTCTGAAAAGTTTCTGCCACGTTAGTGGGACATTTTCCACTTAGCAAGAGTTGGAAGACTTCTGCAGGTACGTTTGCCCTCAAAGTCCTCATAACATAAAAGTGCTTTCTTTTCTGTGATTGGTAACTTTCACTGTGTTCACATGCATATGACCTCAAATACGCATGTGGACATGTCACATGTCACAGTACAGTCAAAATACATGGGCTGTGAAAAATCAGTGGTTGCCCAGTTGCCCACTGCACTGCATTTGTCATTATTAATTAATTAATTTATTAATCAATTAATTAATTTGGTCTTGCAAACCAAATGCAGGTACTTGCAGCAGGCAACTTTTGAACAAAGAGTGACTTAACATGTTGCCCAGTGGGTAGCAACCTGTCTTCAAAGGTTGTCCAGTGCCTGTGTTGCTTTAAAGTTAAATTGCAGTTGAATTCCTGCAGTTAATACTTTGCTATCTGTGGAGAAATTTCTACATTTCTGTTTTAAATCTACAAATTTCTCACTGGACTCTGAATGTCAGCAATTAATGTGAATTTCTGTGTAGGAGGGCAACAATTCTGCAACAGATGACAACAGATTTGCAATATTCCCTTGTTTATCACAGTTACTCGCCATATTATCACAGACACCATGTAACTGCCAACATGGCATTATTCAAGTCAGAAAATTATAGCAGGCTGACTTCATTTTACTGCCATCTTATCATCTTCTTTAAAGTGACCAAAGTAACTTGCAAGTGACTGCAAGTGGTTGCAATAATTTTGGTCATGCTGTGCTCTCCCTAGTGTTACTGTAGCCTCACTTAGACAATTGTGTTAAGGCTCCAGCATACTGCCTTTATTGGTACCCATAGCTTTGCAAATGCACATCTACACGTTGCAGTTGTCTGCTGGAATGTGCTATTGTTTTGTTGGAGAACACATTTCCATAAGCTCTGCACTGTTTAAATTCCCAGAATCCTTCTCTCTGTATAAGAATTACACAAAAAGACACCATAAATCTGTCTTTCCAATATGGCAGCGTTCTTCAGACCTCAAGTATACAGTTATTACAATAACCCCAGCAAGCAGGATATTATGGTTAATAATATTTCTGACCTCAGAGATCTAGGGTAATAAAGTACATCGCAGAACTGTTATACATATACATTCTATACAATGAGACTTGGTTTTTCAGAGTAAGAGAAACTGCCCCCTGCTGGTCATTAGAAAGAATGCAGGTATACATGCATTTCTCTTTTCAGAAAAGGAAACCTTTCTTCTTCTTTAATACACTACATGGATACTTATCAGTCAATGTCTTTATTTCTTTTGGCTAATAGGAAGTGAAGGTATTACTCTTACTTGTTTACTTCTTTAAATCTGTCTCCTGTAAATCCCTGTAAGTATTGACCCATAATAGGTTATGGCAGTGGCTCCTGCTCTGGGAGTTCTGCAGCACAAACTCCCAATGAAAAAAGTTACTTCAATAGTCTAAATAGTATATAGAGCAATTTCTAAGTTGTGGTGGCATGAAATACAAACATGCTGATGCAAAAACAAACAAACAAACAAAAAACAGTACAGTATTTATCAGCTTATGGCTGCTTGGTTGTAGGAATCGGTTATTTTGGTCAGTACTCAGATCACAGTTATTTGACACCATCACACACTTTTAAACTTTTAAAAATTGTAAATTTAAAACCTGTTAAAAAATATTATATTTTCAAGGGAATTTCCTTGAAATGTAAATACAATTCAAAAGTAAAGCAAAGGAATGTGCTGAAATGCAAATATAGGAATTATTTTTACAAGCAACTGGAGCAAAATACAGCAGCACAAAACACACACTACTCTAACACAAGATTAGTGACTGTGTGCTAAAACACAGGAGGACATCCTTCAACGTTTGCTTCTTCCTTTTACACAACACCAAATTGTTTTCACGTTTTTTGCATGTTAACAATTTCTAACTATCACTTTATTTTCAAATCACAGAAAGTTATGCATACACACACATTAAACAAAACCAACGGCTCTAACAAGATGCCATAAATAAGAGTGATGAATATTTTGACACCTGTTGTGTGCTTACTTACGTCTGCCATCTTGTTAATGGAGAGTCCAACTAATTTATTGGCACACTTTATTGCAGAGCACGGAAAGGTCAACAGTGTGAATTAGGCAGTCCTCAAACACAGTGAGGCACCCACGTACGTACCCGTGTGAAATTCTCGTACTTGACTGATCCCTTTCATGACTTTATTGACATACAGATTGCTGGAGGTACAGAAATGATGAGGGCAGATAAGGACTCCATGCAGGGAAATACAGTTTTGTGTTGAAAAGACTAAGGGTTCCATCTGGATACCCACCACGTCACAAGTCCACACACAACCCAGCAGAAAATTCGAGTGCATATGGCTCATAATATTATATCGTCGTTCAAGAATGACCTTAACAAAGCAGGATGAGTCACCTATGTTTAAAGGGCAGCGTTGCCATTGGTTTATTTTTATGGAAGACAACAAGCTCATAACAAAAAGAAAAATGTAAAAAAAAAAGACCAGGAAGATGCAAGAAATACAAGGTTCAGTTGGAGGTTATTCTATAAAATCATTCATAAAGGCATAGTTTCATTTATCACTTTTACCTTTTTTACTGTAATGGACTGCTCACTTGGAGCATTTTACCAACAAAAAAAGGAACAAGATGAAAAAAACATAATGAAATTACATTACCACCGAGTGAAAGTATGAACTTTGGATTACCCCACACTGAGAAATGAAGGAGGTTTTCATTAACTCATTCAGCGATTCAGTAACACCTACTCATGTCTGATTGCCAGGCTTTGATCACTTATACTAGAGGTCACTTTTTTTATTTTCAGCCTCATAATTAAACCAACTTAAATGACTTCTCTGAAAGAATAATTGTCTACATCAATCAGCATTTTGTATTTGGAAGGTAATAATTACAGGTTGTGACTGAATAAAGTGAACTTTGAAAGTTTTACTAGTAATTTTCAAGCATAAAAGGCAATTCTTCACCGTAGGTTGCTATACCCTACCATGTTTAACATAAAAAAAACATTACACGTTTAACTGTGAAACTCTATATTGCGCTCCCTTTGTTGGGATTTAAACAGCAGATGGCAGTGTGGGTGAATTTACAGAAGATTCACGCTCTAAATTTGTGATTGAACTAAGAGTTGCAATATAAGTATAATATGTGATGGCAAAAGGCATGAAACTATTTATTTTACTTGTATGATAAGTCTACAATCTAATTTTTGTTATTACTGTTATATAGTATTTTTTCAGCTTAGTATATAATTATTTTAATGTGAGTTTTGAGCTGTGAATATCATGTCATATGACACATTAAGCAGTGTGATAGTGGTGTCACGAACACTGACTTTTAAAGGGTGGTCTTTTTGGCAGCATTCATTAAAATGAACAGTTTGCTTTGTGTTTGTCACAGTTTTGAGTGTGAAATCTTTTCAGACGCCAAAAACACAATATTGCTTTCATTTTAATAGACATAAGGAACCTACAGTGGGTTGTTTTTGATACAAATGCCATGATGGCTTGCACTAACTAATCAAACGAGTCAAAGAAGCTAATAATAACAACAATAATAATAATAATAATGATAACAATAATAATAATAATAACAATAATAATAATAATAACAATAATAATAATAATAATAACAATAATAATAATTACAAATGAAAAATGTTGGAAAGTTTTGGTTTAAATGAAGGCAAAGAACAATCAGAGAAAGAAATGCCTGTCAGGAATAGATTTCATGACTTATAAGTCTTCCCTTTCTTTGTAAATAGTTTCTGATTTACTCAGCATCAAACAGTAAGCGGCCTGAAAAAGTAAGTACTCATACATAAACTATTACTCCAACATTACCTAGTCTTTTTGTGTTCCCTTGAAGAGTAATGCATCATATTTCAAATTTACTTAGTGGTTCCTTATTACAAATTACACTGGTATTGTGTTACTAAAAAGTAGTATCTAGTAGTATTTATTTGTTCAACAAATAGCAAGTAATGATTACATTTAGGTCGATCCATTTTAGGACAATGATATAAAATTGTTTCACAACAATGGAAGTGCAGATTTTCAGGTTTAATTCAAAGAGTTTAACAAAAGGAATTAAAACCATTTTAATAGACAGCCCCCTATTTTTAGAAGCTGAAAATTAACTGGACAAAATAACATAATTGTAACCCTAAGGAACTGTTTTTAAAACTTGGACGATGATCATTTGCGACGAGTCACTGCCTGAAGTCTAGAACTAATGGACATCGTCAACTGTTCTGCTTCCTCCCTTGAAATGCTTTGCCAGGTCTTTACTGCAGCCACTTTCAAGCAGCAACTGCATTCAGTTTTGTCTTCAGTAACTGAAAAGCTGCTGCACTGGGCTGAGATCATGTGACTGACTTGGCCACTGAAGAATCACATTTCTTTGCTTTGAGAAACTCTTGGGTTTTTGTTGCAGTTTGCTTTGACTCATTATCCAGTTGCACTGTGAAGCACTGTCTGCTCAGTTTTGGGGCATTTGGCTGAATACATACATACATCCCCATGGCATAACACTGCCCCCGTACATTATTCACTGTTTAATGAATGTACAAGTTAATCTTGATTTCATATGTCCAAAAGAAATTTTTTTTCCACCCTGCAGACTCCGATCTTCCTGTTTTTTGGGTGTAACCGTGGTTTGAGCCCTTTGTATTTCCATTCATGAATTTGATTTAGTTCAATAAAATGTTATTTTGTAGCACTAAGTCGTAAGGTTAAGACGCTACAATAATAGAGCGAAACCCAAACAATCAAACAACCCACTTTGAGCAAGCACTCGGTGACAGTGGGAAGGAAAAACTTCCTTTTAACAGGAAGAAACCTCCAGCAAAACCAGGCTCTGGGATGGACAGATTGTTCATTAAAATTATGAGAATTTTGTGTTTTTCTGTATTTCTGACTATTGTTTGATTATGTGAGTTTCCCTTTTGTGTCCAGTCTGTTCTCATCTCTCTGTCTTGTCATCAGCATCTACTGCTGAAGTCTGTCTGCTCTCTCTGTGTTCTGCCTCCGTGGTTGCCTGGTTTCTCTGTCTTTTCATGTTAATAAATCTGTTGTCCTGGTCCCTGTGTTTATCCCTTAATTTTCCTGTTATAATCTATGTTTTATCCTTTTGTCAGTCATATCTTCATGTCTGTTTGTCTGGACTCAGTGTGTGTTATTTCCTGTTTTATTTTGATAGTCTCCTGTCTCATGTAGGTGATGTTCAGTTTTGCTTCCTTTGTCTCGTCTGGTGTGACGCAGCTGATCCTCTCTGATCCCGGCCACCGCAGCCACAGACTTTTCACACTCCTTCCGTCCAGCAGGGGGTTCAGGAGCCACAAGCCATCAGGTTTTTGAACTGCTGACATTCTGTACACACCATTACACACTCACTACTCTACACACTGTCACTTCAACAAATGTCACTTAAATGATCATTGCATAAGTTTTTGCACAAACTGTAAATACCAACAATTGTCTTAAATTCTCTAAATATTTATACTTGATTATTTTGTTTGTTTATTATTACTGTTCATTTCTTGTTATTTTCTTCTTAAATATAACTGCACACTTTCTATATGCTCATGTAAAGCCGAGGAGCATGAGCCAAAGAATTTCATTATGGGTAAATGTGGCTACACTGTTTATCTGTATATAACAATATACGTGTATATATTGTCTGTGTCTCCCTCTATTCTTTCTCGTGTCCTCCCTCATGCTGTATGAGTTTTATGCCGTCTGCTTAGCCTCAAGTCACTCTGTTCCTGTTCAGCTCAGATATAGTTTTTGGTTTTTGTTTCCTGCACAGTTTTACCAGTGTTAAAACAAAGCTGCGGCTTTGAGTTACATCAGTCTGCTAAGTCCTGCATCTGGGTCAACACTCTGTTTGCCACACACGCATTCACATGACATTACAGGGTTAATTTGTTATGAAATGATCAAGGAACAGGCTTTTCCTGAACATCAAACTGCGTGTCTTCTCCTGACCAAGTACTTCTTATGTATAACACACCTTGAATTTAAACATCTGCACTTCATGGCATCTTGATAGTTTAATTTAAAGTCCACATGGTGGTGTGCAGAGCTAAAAATCACAACAATTGTGTTCAAGAACTTATTGACCTAACTGTAAATATAGACAATAAAGTATACTATCTACTAGATATACTGTTTCAGTTTTCTTCAGCACACATAAACAGTATTGCTGACGTAATGAGACACTACTGAGTAACAACCATGTTTCACTCAATGATCCAGAAAAACGTAAGTAGATAAAAGAGTTCATCTAGAACTATGCATGAACAAATATTATCTACGATTCACTGAACATATCTTCCAGTTGGTTCTCCAGAACTACTGAAGCACTCATTATCTACTAGGTTGTCCTTTATTCATTTTTTAGTACCCAGTTGCACCTATTGTAAAGTGATACTGTAGTTAGATGTTTTTGTAGCTGCCGCTTATAATAGTCTATATACTCCATCATGTAACTCCATAATTACATGATAGAAATAAGAAAAAGTGTCAAACAAAACAGGAATACATGGCTGGCGTTTCTTCTGCCTCCCTTTAAAGCATTGGGAAAACACATTCAAGTGATAATATCTCAACCAGGAAATCTGGGGGGGGGGCAGGAGATGGCTTGCTTTTAGCAGCTCCTCTTATGCCCTGCATGAATGGAGACAACATGACGTCATGTGACTTTGTCTGTGTTAGGGGGTGGGGAGCAACCTCAGCCTCCTCTCCTGCACTGAATCTGTCACAGTGTAGAGAGACAGGAGGAACCATGAGGGCCTTTTTATAATATACATTCTCAGCTCCAGCTCCCCTTTCAGTGTAAAAAATGCATTTGTGTTGTCTGACGAATAAATCTGGCATGGTGCTTACATAATGAAGGATAATTAGTTTAAGCTGCAGCATTCGAGGCTGCCTTTGGTGGCTCTGCCAGATGTATCAAGGACTGGTAGCAGGCCAAAGAGAGTCAGTCTTATTCTGCTGAAAGCCTCTTCCTGCAGTCTGCCAGGTAGGTTATGAGCTATTTGATTTTGCACACCAATTTTATCACGCGTATTGTCATCGATGTTGTATGTAATACCTTGTGATTAGCTTGTCATTGGTATGTTATTTCTGTGCTTTGCTGTGTGGGCTAGAAGAATCATCAGATCAGGATGATTGAGCTCATGTCTGCAGATGTGAAAAAGAAGCCATTGTCCTTTGCATTGCAGTCACACCTCATGAATATTTTGTGTGCCGTTAAAAGCCGGGCAGCTGTTTGACCATCAATGCCAATGCTTTAATGTTTAACAACAAAAACGCAGGCAAGAGTCTCGGTGACGGCGGCACACAGACCGACAGTTGGGCCTAAACAGAGGCCTGGGCTATTCATACATTTTGTTTCTGTGTGTTATGTATCACTGGGAAAAAATGCGCAGGATCAAAACATGGACATCAGCCGTGATTCTGTGTTAACATCATTTATTGACTTATATTTGTGTTCTGTAGCGTAAATATATGAACACGGTGCACAAAATAAGACCCTTATTATACGCTCGCGCTCATTTCCTTTTCCTCCATTTCCTCTCCGCCTCCCCCACCTCCCTGTGTTTTTGCCTCCCTCTCTCGCTCTCTTCTTTCTCTGCACCAGCTGCTGCTGTTTCAGAGCCAAAGTGGAGAGTCCTCTCACCGCCTCCCCCCACCCCACCCCTGCACAGGCAGAGACAAAAGGCCTGATTCGCCTGCTGAATACTGCCCCCTTTCTCCATCCGTCCCTTCATGCACGGCCATAGTGGTGGTGGCGAGGGGTTCAGGATAATACGAGGCCTGGGCTGGGACTGAAAGCCAGGACTGACCCAGGGAAGGAGAGTGGGAGGAGGGGGAAGGGAGGGCTGAGGATGGAGGATGGAAGCTGAAGTGGTTGGGGCTGAGTAAAGGCAGGTGCTGAGGCCTCCAAAGGAAGACTTTTTTTCCACTCAATATCTCTCAGAGTGGGAAAAAAATCAGAGAAGGGTATGCCAAGTTTACCTTTTAAAATGTATATATGCATGACAGTGCATGTCTATGTCCCTGTGCGTCTCTGTGGGGGTGTATGTGGTGGCGGGGATGGCACGTGATTAAATTTTGGGAGGAAGGCGCATGTGCATGTGCGCCCTGTTTGCACATGTTTACTTTTGTTTACACTTCCTGTTATTATATGACAATGATAGGAATAATTCTGTTAGGGGCCACATCAAAGTCTTCAGTTTTCAGAGGGTTTTCTATCATGATTGGGGGTAAAGTACTGAGGGATGGGTCTGAGGAACAGGCCAAGGTTGTTCCTCAGTATAAGATTCAGCTGTTATCCTTATTGTTTAACCTTCTCAGTGCATTAGTAAGCAGCTATCACAAAGACTCATTTAGATGTCATTTTACCATTTAAGTCTTGTTGGCATCCATTACTGTTTTGTTTTTTTTGCAACAACATATCTGTGTTCAAACCAAGCATCATATTCTTCTCCATTATTTGTATTTTGTGGCTTGATTTCAAAGCTGTGCAAGCAACCAGACTAGTGTCCACCTGTAAAATGGTAATAGCACAATCCTTGTTCTTTTATAAAATCTTTGACAATATGGAGCTGGTTTAGTGAGAATTGTTGCAGTGCTTCCTGGGAGGTGAGCACACTGCTTCTGTCTGCAGCAGAAGGCTTTTATGCTGGGTGACCGGAACCAGCTGAAACCGGTTTGAGGCAGTCAGGGGGCTGACAGGAACAATGCTGTCTCTGTGCTCCATGGGGATAGAGATAGTCTAGGCTGCTTCATGGCAGACCTTCACAGCTCAACCATAGCACAAGCACAGACCCCGCTGCTCCTGCTAAATGCTGGCTGGATGTCCGAGCGCTAGCGTGCCGAAGCACAGCTCAGTGTGAGGGGAGCAGTGAGACTTGGGAAAGGACGAGGGCAGTGGGACGTGGCTGGCTGGGAGTCTGCAGCCTAGATCCTACCTCACACATACACACATGCATACACATAGGAGCATGATTGATCTGTTCTCTGTTTACATGTCTGTGTGCTGCGAGTAGTGTAGAGAATGACTAAGGACGATTTTTACCAAGACCACCATCACTCACCAGATCGCGGGATGTAACCTGAGCCTGTATTCTGGGCCCTTGCCTGGCTGGGAAGAAACAAGACTTTTTTCTTTTTTTTCAGGCAGGGTGGGGTGGTGGATGGCTTTTGTGGGTTAGTATTGTGACTTTGTTTGTTTCAGGATGGAAAGAAGGAAGGAAAGAAGGTTTGGCTAGTGGCTGGAGAGGGACGGAGGCAAGAGGGTGAGGAGTTGCTGATTCACTCGCATGTTTCCTCTATTATTTATTTAGACTTTAGTACTCTTTTACACATTGTGTCGATTTCAAGTGGTAACAATGCACGTCTATTAAACTGGTGTTGTCAAGATGGGTTCTATGTTGTGTATTTGACATATTTGCTTGCATTTAACCTTCACTTGGTTTCTACGTCAAGCTGTTCTGCCTGTCATGGCTGTGACTAGCTGTTCTTTCCACCAGGCCTTTCTCTCTCTGCTGCAGCTTCACACAGCTCAGCAGCCATTTTTTCCCCTCACTGCATATGTTTCCTGCCCTCTCCCCCCATAACATTTCTCCTTTTCTCTGTCATTTCATCACCAGCAAACAATATGGATTAAATGAGGAATTTTTTATTTTGCAATCCAAGTCCAGGTTACAGGATATCGGTCTGTCTGTGGAACTTTGGCTCCTGTAGATTTGGATGAAACAGTAGCACTGGTTCAGCTGCACATACAAGCAGAGCAGCTTAGCTGTCCCTTTTGTCCCCAACACTCATAACAGGCTACATTCAGACAGGCCCCATCATAGCTTGTTTAAATTGTTTTTGTAATAAAAATAAAGGCTGATTCCTTAAAAAAAGATGTTCAAAACACAAAACATTTCACCTGACTGTTAAGAATATATTCCTGAATTGTTTTTGATTATGATAAACAGACACATAGTGTTCCTGTTTATATTTAAACAAATTATTTAACTAAGCCAATTTATTGTGAACATTTTATTTCATATTATTCAAGACAAAATTCAGCTGAATAGTGACAACTGAAAAAGGAAAATCATATATACATACATATATATATATAGTTGAGGCATAGTACCATAATTCGGCAAATTCTTGACGAGAGCTAAAATTGGCATAATTAGTACTGTGGTATACTTTAAGTTTATTTCACTTTATGGTGTAATGATATAATGAAGTACTGAGCATGTAGATATTTAAGAGGAGAAATATTATTATTGTTTTATTTATTAATTTATTTAATCACATTTAATGTCATCATAGCATCACATCTACACACTATGTGGATGGTGTGTGACAACCTGGTGTACCTGTCTAAAACTAGTCAGTGAACTAACTAAGTTATGAGAGAAATAGGACTGAATTCTACATATTTATATTTAATGTATTAAGCAAACAACAATATAAAAAGAACACATTTTCTTCAGTATCCATTTTTTTAAGGCTAGCTTCATACCATCATTGTATGACTGACCTGATCGAATTCTTGTATACTTGCATACTCTTGTAAACAGAACAATTACAATACAGTTAAAGGTTGTAGCTCCCAAGACCAGCATAATAAAATGTTTTGATT
This sequence comes from Oreochromis aureus, assembly GCF_013358895.1. Taxonomy (NCBI): domain Eukaryota; kingdom Metazoa; phylum Chordata; class Actinopteri; order Cichliformes; family Cichlidae; genus Oreochromis; species Oreochromis aureus. Next base: position 47,711,164 of record NC_052948.1, on the reverse strand, counting down.
ACTTCTATCTTTCTAGGGTGATCACCTCATTGGAACAGGATCAGGAATATGGGAGATATGAAGACGCCAGACTTTGATGACCTGCTGGCGGCCTTTGACATCCCTGACATGGTGGATCCTAAAGCCGCTATTGAATCTGGCCACCAAGATGACCATGATGGACAGCTCAAGCAAACCAGTGCTGGTGTGACTAACAGTGAGAATGAGGCCCAACACCCCTCAGCAGCACATGATGTTGGTGTTAGTGTCATTGTGAAGAACACACGAAACCTAGACACAAGTGAACATTGTGGGACTGAATCAGAGAAGGGTAGGTATTTCCGCTCCCATTCCCGACTCCTTTCTGTTCGCAATGGACTTCATAATGGTTTGGTGTCCACAATACAAACTGGGGCTCAATACACGAAGAATGGATGTAAAATTCCAAGAGAGGAAGGCCAGAAAATGAACAATCAATCATGTACCGTCAATCAGTTTAGCCCAATTTCCAGCACAGAAGAGTTTGATGATGATGAAAAAATCGAGGTAGAAAACCCAGGAGACAAGCAGGGAGCTCACACAGCTAGGAAAGGGGAGCGGAACTCCAAATCTCCTAAACGGGAAAGTCTTTCCAAGCCCAAAACAAATGGAGACCAAAAGCCTGATCTTAACAACAATAACAGTGGTACTTTAAGAAGTTGTAAGTTCAAGAATCTCTGTCGGGCAACTTTGCCTGAAGGGAAACTTGAGGAAACAATGCCCAAGTCTCATAGCAAAGAGTGCCAAGAAGGTGGGCAGTCATCGGGACTTGGTAATGCATCCAGCCTTTCAAAAGTCAAATCCCAATCCTCAACAAAACTTTCATCTTGTATAGCAGCCATAGCTGCTCTAAGTGCCAAAAAAGCGGGTGCTGAAGACTTAGGTACTTTGGATTCTCCTACAACACAACAAGAATCAGCACAGGTCAAAGAAAATTCAAAAGTCCCAGAGAAGCCACAGGATCAGGAATCAGCCATGGAGTTTGCAAAGAGACTGCTAACAAGACAACCAGACAGCCCCTCTAGTGTGACTAGTGAAAGCAGCAGCAAAGGTTCCCCTGCCTCAAACACAGACACCACCCCAGTTATCCCAAAGGTCAGGATCAAAACAATCAAAACCTCAACTGGACAGATCAAGCGTACAGTCACCCGAGTCCTTCCAGAATTTGATCCTGAGGGTCTGAATAAAGGAGAGAACACATCTGTCATGACAACCACTAATCCTAGTGCATTTTTTTCATCTCCAACAAGACATTGTCTTCCAACCACAGTAGTAACCACCACAGGGAGACCTTCAATTGAAATAACCAAGCAAATGACAATTAAACCTGTTGCAACAGCATTCCTGCCAGTCTCAGCAGTCAAGACAGCTGGTTCCCAAGTTATCAACCTTAAGCTGGCTAACAACACAACAGTTAAAGCAACAGTCATCCCTGCTGCATCAGTACAAAGTGCCAGCAGTGCCATCTTGAAAGCTGCTAATGCCATCCAACAACAGACTGTCATGGTACCTGCCTCTAGTCTGGCAAATGCCAAACTTGTGCCAAAGACAGTCCATCTTAGTAACCTCAGCCTTCTGCCTCATACAGTGTCCTCTGCTGCCTGTGATTTCCAACACACCAAACAGCCCCAGCATCAGCAATCACAGCAAGCAAAACAGCAGACAATTCTCGCCAGTCAGCAGTCAAAGAAAGTCTCTAGAGTTCAAGTGTTCACTAGTTCTCAAAGCTCTGTGGTGGATGCCTTCAATAAAGTCCTGAGTAGCATGAATCCTGTCCCTGTGTACGTCCCAAACCTCTCCCCACCAACCTCAGCCTGTATCTCTCTACCCTCACTTGGCTACAAGTGCTTGGAGTGTGGAGATTCATTTGCTCTTGAGAAGAGCCTGACACAGCACTACGAGCGCCGCAGTGTGCGGATCGAGGTCACCTGCAACCACTGTGCCAAAAGTATAGTGTTCTACAACAAATGCAGCCTCTTGTCTCATGCTAGGGGTCACAAAGACAAAGGGGTGGTTATGCAGTGCTCACACCTAATCCTAAAACCCATCCCTGCAGATCAGATGATTGGTACATCAGCTGGAGGACCGCACGGCGTTAATGCCACCACCACTACCACTCAAGCACAGGCACCTGCGGGTCAAATGCAAGACAAGGTATCTGGTGGTGGGACCCAACCTGCAGTGATTTCAGCTCCAAGCAGTGCACCTGTTGTGGCAGCCATGCCGTTGGAGGATGACGCATCAAAGCTCTGCAGGCACAGCTTAAAATGCTTGGAGTGTAACGAAATGTTCCAGGATGACAACTCACTAGCAATGCACTATCAACAAGCATCGGAGTCCAGTAGTCAGGTGTGTATGTAATGTGTAAGTCACCACAGGATATGAGGGAAGCTATTTTTGCCAACTCCGGTTTATTTTACAAAATCTCAACAAAAGCCGCAGAAAATACCATGCTATGAAAACGCAAGGCATTCTGTATAGAAGGTAGAGTGTACAGTTGACTGTAAATGCTAAGGTACATGTCAGGAAGAAAGATAAAAAATAGTTTAATCTGCAGTATATATTAATTTGCATTAATAATACTATCATTTTAGTTAAATAACATGATGTATTCTGGAAGCAGTTTTCTAAATATAGTAGGGAAAAAAAGTCAATTTTTTTAATGTCTTTTCTTTATCCCATAGAAAACATGCACCATTTGCCAAATGCTTCTCCCAAATCAGTGCAGCTTTTTGTCACACCAGCGGATCCACCAGCACAAATCACCTTACATCTGTCCTGAGTGTGGTGCCAGTTGTCGCTCTGTCCACTTCCAGTCACATGTGACCAAAAACTGTCTGCATTACACTCGGAGAGTCGGCTACCGGTGCGTTAGAACTTTATAAACTTGTATTTTTGTCTTCTGTTATGCGAAATAGTTTTATTTTCAAAAGATGTGCTATTGAGACCCACGTTTATATGCATACTGTGAAATCTGATGAAAATATAAAAAATACATTGAGCCATGATTTTCTGAAAGTGGCCATACGCAGAATAAAATGTCTCTTGTTCTTGCTTTCCATTCAAACTGGCACTTATAATGTCATTTCTAATTACAGTTATTAAAACATCTTCAGCTTGACAATCCCATATCCCCAAAAGTGATATTATTCACAACAAAAATTACTGAGAAAAAATTGGACTGTCGCAGTTGGAGTCACCCAAGTTACATGCCATTAAAAATGAAAGTTTGTCTTTGAGCAATTACAGTTCAATTATGACCCTGGTCAATCAAATTGTTATTAAAAGAACAGTTGGCCATGAAGGTAAAATCTGCAACGATATAATACATTTTATTACATTCTTGGCCTCTTGATGATATTTTTACAGTTGATATGGCTCGTAATTGCTTATCAATTAAGAGTGCTATCAACTTCGTAGACATGACACTATATGCAAATGCACTTTCAGAACATTTCAATTTTAACTTAAATTCATAAATCAGCTCAATATACAAACATTTTACTTTTATCCCCAAGACCAGAGGTTAACAATCCAAAAATATAAATGTATTTTCTATGTCTATGTGACGATATCTGTATTTCTACTTCAATTAGTACTTTAAAAGGTGATTATAGAGAGATTTGTCAGGCTGGTCATTTCCCGCTGTTTCCACATACTAGTTATGGTTTCGGCAGGGCTCTAGACTAACTTTTTGCCACGGTTGCACTGGTGCGCCTAACTTTTTTTCTTAGGCGCACCAGCACAAAAGTTAGGCGCACCCAACAGTTCAACCGCATCGCTTAAAACCGCATTTTTACATGTGCACTTTTTTGGGGGGAAAATTGCTGTCTATACAGACACTATTAATTTGTAAATGATTAACTAACAATCTTGTCAACACAAAGTTCTTTATTTGGAGCACATTTCTACAAGAAAGATAAGTTAATGAAAAAGTGATTGTGCTTAAAGTGCTTTGGCACTCTTTGGCAATATTGTAGACAATGTTAAATTTAATCATCATCTCGGCCTCCTCTGACGACAAGTTTGCTGCTGCAGCAGGCAGCAGCAAACAGGTTGATGGCTCCGTGTCAGAGCACTGGCTATGAATTTCAGATGGATCAGGCCTTAACTTAACAAAAAAATTATCAATAGTTCTTTTCATCTTTTCTTATTACCCAAAGCTATATCCACTTCTGTCAGGCCTAGGCTACTCACTATGGCTGGGTATCATCACTCATTTCTATAATCCATTTCATTCCGATTCACAAGGTCCTGATTCGATTCGATTCAATTTTGCCTCAGAAAGTCAGAAATATAATTCTGATCATTTATCAGTACTGATACATGTGAGACTTCATCAGAGGTGTGAGCATCAAAGCAGATGCCTTTGTGTCAAAGTAACTGAGGATAAAACACAGAAAAAGGAGATTTTCCTGGCCTGCATGCTTTTTATAGCAGATAACCTTAAACATATTCTGCAAGTTTACATAATTTTAAAAAGTTTAAATGTCTTCAGTACTGAACAACAAAAATTACGCTCTCTTTTCCGAGGTCATTAAAGTAAAAAAAAAAAAAAGAGTGGCCAACAGGGCTGTACAACAGTAGACTGGTGGGTAATAAGCGAATGAATAATGCCGAAAACTGAGATTTGAGATGGGAAACTGTTCTTGAAGTACACAGAGAGAGAGAGAGAGAGAGAGAGAGAGAGAGAGAGAGCTGTGCATGAAGTGTGATTTTTTTTTTTTTTTGTCTGTCCCATTTGGTTCTTTAGCCGTCAGAATTGTTGTCTGAAGACCAACAAGGATACCAAATGGATTTATTTTGCCAAATGGATCATCATGGCATTGCCGTATTGGTCCATTTGATCAAACTTTGGTGTTATTATTTATTTTATTTTCAGTTGTTACAGATGGGACAGACATGACTGGGGGATAGGAAAGGGAGAAAGAAAGAGAGGGAGGAAAAGAAAAACAGAAGGGAAAAGGGACAGTGAGAAAGGGCACTTACAAAGACAAAGAGAAAGAAAAAAAAAAATCTCCTGGATCACCTGTTGAGAGAAAAAGAAGAGAAGACAAGCAAAAAAACCAAACAAAGACAAAGCAACATACTAAACACAACACCATCACGTTAATCTAGCTAAGTGTAAACAGCAGTAAATACTAAATATTGAAAGTTGTTGTGCAGCACGCAGGACAGACAGCGCACAATGTGCTTTGAGGTGTAGTTTATGTCTACGAACAGTGAACACCCGTGTGCACACCTGTGTGGATCAACGCGCTTGTATACAAAAGGTTTCCCCATGTAACGGTCTGCTAGAGGGGTGTGGAGGGCCATAGCCCCCTCCCCCAGGGCATGAAGCAGGCATGGAGGAGATCCAGGCTCCAGACATCCAGAGGTCCCAGAGTGCGAGAGCCCAAGGAGTACCACCGGAGGGGCATCCGTGCCACCCTCCTGGGAAGGGCTGAGGAGATCCCCAGACGAGGGGGTCACCCAGTAGCCACGGAGCAGAAGCCAGAGGGGGCTGCACTGGCGTGCCCGCCGGCTCTGCCGGCAGCCAGCTGTGCCAGAGTGAACCAAGTTGCAGGCCCCGAGGCCGGAGGCCCGAGGGCCCCCTTTGCCCTGGAAGAGGCCTGACCGAGCGATAGGCACCAGGCCCCGCCAAGTAGCCACCGGGAGTGAGCTGGTGCATACCTGAGCGCCCAGCCCCGGACACCAAGAACCACCAGTGCACCAACCCCTGAGGGCATCAGTTACCAGCAGGGAGTGTGGTGAGGGGAGATAGGCCTCCACACTTGGAGGGCCTGGGAGTACCCAGGGAGGTGGAGTCTAAGACCAGACCTGACATATAGACACAGACAAACAGGCACACACAGACATAAACATGCTTTCCCACCCTCATGCACACATATACAAACACTCAGCACTCACCCAACGTAAGGATAGACATACATAGACATGTACACACAATCATACTCCCCAAACATACTCTATGCCCCGGGTCCAGGTACCCTCCCCCAGAGGGGGAAACAGCACCCAGACCCAAGAGATGTGACCCTTTCCCCGGGGTGGAGGCAAGCAGACCGCCCAGGCTCCGCAGCAGCAGGGAGGCCAATCGGACAGCCAACACCTCCTCCCAGCCCCCGCCCCAATGGCTAGTAGAGAACGGGGTGTGTGAAGACCCCATACCTCCCTCCTCCCGCTCATGTGTAGTGTTGCTGCGTGTTGTTCTAAAGTGCATTTAAAACAAGGGAGGGCATGGTGCTGCTGCCAGAGAGCAGCAGGTGTTAGCACGCCCTCCCGAGAACCCTCAATGTCTACATGGATTTAAAATTGAGAGGTGGGCACCGCGCCAGAGGTAGGGTTGAATACCCAAACCGTCCTCTGGGCGCCGTTAACGTGGTCACCCTCAAGGCCCTATATACATATATATATGTGTGTGTGTGTTATGAGAGTGTGAATAATGTGGATGTCTAAGTTGTGAAATAAAATTGAGGCACAGGTGGCCAGAAGGGGACAGAGGGGGGAATGCCTCCCTGCACCCTGGTGACACACCCGCACCCCAAGGCCCTACCTGTGTGGGTGGGTGTGGTGGAGCGGGAAGAGGGAGGCAGCCGGGATGGGAGGAAAAGAAGGAGGGCAAGATGCCCTCCTTAGGGCCAGCTCCCCGCTGACCCCAGTAGGCACCCCCGTCCTCTAGTACCCACCAAGGCAAGGGAGCCCAGGCCCATCCAGACCGGGGCCTATGGCAGCAGCGCCGCTAAGCCCCACAGGACCTGGGGAAGCCCACCCCACCCCACCGCAGAGGAAACTATACCCACCCCAACATTCAATCATCTCCAGACTACACAAGACAGCAGACACCCAGGTTAGGTTTATTCTCCACCTCTCCTGTGTCTCTCCCCCACCTGCAGAGTGGACTTCTGCAAGGTTGGAACAACCTCCCTGCCAGTTGAAGAGCCCCCCAGTTAGGCCGATGCACCAGAGGCCCCCCGCGCCAGGGCTGAGCCCCCGCGCACCCACCCGCCCACAACCTCGGCGACACACCGACGAGGACCGAAGCCCCCAAGGCCCAGCCAGAGCCCCATCACGGAGACGAAGCACCCCCGAACCCCAAGCCCCCCCGCCTGCCATCATTTTTATAGCGGCAACCCTTCCCATGAGTGATATGGGTAAAGATTTCCATCTAGCCAGATCGCTTTCTACTGTCTTTAAAAGCGGGATGTGGTTTAATTTAGTTAATTCTGAAAGCTTAGGAGAGACATTAATACCTAAATATTTTATATTTCCAGATTGCAGTGGTGTAGGAGAAGAATTATGGAAGGAGCAATTAATCGGAAGAACTGTAGATTTTGACCAGTTGATTGAATAATCTGAGACTCTTGAGAAAGAATTTATCAATTCAATCACCCCAGAGATATTGGTTTGTGAGTTTTGGAGAAAAAGTAACACATCATCCGCATAAAGGCTGATTTTATGTTCTACATTCTTGCATTTTAAGCCCTTAATTACTGAATTCTGTCTAATTGCTGCTGCTAGTGGCTCAATAAAAATTGCAAACAGTGAAGGGGAGAGTGGGCATCCCTGCCTGGTGCCCCTCAGGAGACAGAAGCTGGAGGATGTTTGGTCATTTGTTCTGACACAAGCTGTTGGGGAATTATATAATATTTTTAACCAGTTTATGAAAGAGGTTCCAAAACCAAATTTGTGTAAAGTTGCAAATAGAAATTTCCAGTTAACTCTGTCAAATGCTTTTTCTGCATCAAGAGACAATATTATGGTTTCAATGTTTTTACTGCATGAGTAGTCTGTTAAATTAAGTAATCTACGTGTATTTGTTGATGAGTGCCTACCTTTTATGAAACCAGTTTGGTCAGGATGAATTAAAAGGGGGGTCATTTTCTCTAATCTCTTTGAGAGAGCTTTGCAGATTATTTTAAGGTCTACATTAATAAGGGATATTGGACGATAGCTTGAGGGATATACAGGGTCTTTGCCTGGTTTTAGTAAGAGACTGATATTTGCAGAGTTCATATTTGGTGGTAGTCTACCATTCTCTTTGATTTCCTGCAACATTCTGTAAAAACTGGTGTTAGAATCGTCCAGAATTCTTTGTAGAATTCTGCAGGAAAGCCGCCTGGACCTGGAGCCTTATTATTGGGCATGCTTATCAGGGCTTCCTGGAGTTCACCTGGCGTCAGTGGCGAATCCAGTGTCATTGCTTGGGTGTCTAATAATTTTGGAAGAGTTATGTTGTCCAGAAACTGATCAATTTCGTTTTTAGATGGGTTTATTTGTGGTGTATATAAAGTTTCATAGAAATCTCTAAAAATTTTGTTTATTTTTTAAGATCATATATTGTATTCCCAGATAAATCTTTAACAGCACATATAGTTGTTTTTTTTTATTGATTTTTAACTGGTTAGCAAGAAATTGTCCGGATTTGTTACCGTGTTCATAATTTTGCAGGCGAAGTCTTTGTACTAAGAATTTAGTCTTTTTATTAATAATTTCATTTAATTCTAGTTTTGTTTTGCGTAAATTGTTTAATATTTCTTGATCTTGGTGTGATACATAGGCTTTTTCTAAGGATTTGATGTTTTTTCCAGTTCTTGAATATTTTTGTTTTCTTCTTTCTTCTTATGTGATGAGAAAGAAATTATTTTACCTCTCATCACGGCTTTCCCTGCTTCCCAGAGGACAGATGCTGATGTTCCAGGAATGTCATTAAAGTCTAAATATGAAGTCCATTCTTTTTAAAGTATTTGATAAACTCTTCATCTTTGAGCAGCGATGTATTAAATCTCCAGTTTTTACTTGGTGTGGTATTATTCTTCTGCATTAGTGTTAAAGATACAGGAGCATGATCGCTGACAGCTATAGGATGAATCTCAGTGTCTGAAATGTCACTCAGCAGTGAGCTGCTGACCAAAAAATAATCCAGACGAGTAGGAGTGATGAACATGTGAGAAGAAAGAATATTCCTTACTGTTAGGGTGGAGGGAGCGCCATGCATCGCAAAGACCAAAGTCGCTCATATACTGTTTGATTATATTTGTGGACTGCCAATTACGCTGAGTTCCTGCTGTATTGAGCCTATCCATTTCTTCATTTAGTCCCAGGTTGAGGTCTCCCCAAGAACAATTGTGCAATCTAGGTGTTCGGAGAGTGCACTAAAAAACCGTGGAAGAATGAGGGTCATCAACATTCGGACCATATATACTTACAATACCTAGCTTTTGGTTAAGTATAGATAGTTTGACTATTAGGAATCTGCCCTCTGGATCTATAACTGTATCGAGTACTGTGAAATTAATATTTTTATGTATTAGAATTGCTACTCCTCCTTGTCTAGAATTATAACAGGCTGAGAACACATTAGGAAACTCAGGTGTTTTAAGTTTATTCAAACCTGTGACAGGCATGTGGGTTTCTTGTAATAAAACAACGTCTGCCTGTAGTTTTTTAAGTTGGTTAAGTATTTTTAACCTTTTTTCCCTAGAGCCAGCTCCATGCACATTCCATGAGACAAACCTTGAAGTGTGATTTTATCGTGGGGGAAGCAAAACAGCACAAGTCAGAGGGAATTCCTGACGATGTTTATCAAATGTGAAGCGTAGTTTGGATCTTCTTTTGCTGTTGGTTCAGTGAATTTTGGTTGGAGAGAGACAAAACATGCAGCTCAGAATCTAGCACAAAAAAAGACGTAAACACAGCGCGGACCCGACGCATCAGAATCAGTGAGCTGTCGGCTTTCAGCCCTGACGGCATGTCCATGTACGGGCCGTCGGGTGAGAAAGCCGAGAAAGAAAAAGCGGATTCTGGTGCGTTGGGTCCACTCTGTGTTTACGTGGAATTCGTTTACCTGCTCTCATTTACTGTTTGGTGGTTGTTCAAATAGTTTTGTGAGCTTTAACCTGAGATTCTGGCGTTTCTGGCAAAATACATTTATATTTAAAAGTCGATTCAGGATTTCATGAATTGATATCGCTTTGTTCAAGCTACTCACCTCTCTCTATCCACCTGCACTTTCAAACGTACACATGAAGGGGCCCGCCCCTGACTATCTCTGATTGGTTTAGACCACAATAGGGGCATAATGTGTGTCAGTTGTTGACCACATGGAGACTTTCAGAGTTGCGGATTTTTTTTTTTTTTTTGTACTCGAAAAGTAGGATTTTTTTTTAGTCGCACCACTGGAAAATGTGGTCGCATTTGCGACCAAATTGGTCGCACTCTAGAGCCCTGTTTCAGTCACACATGCATTGAGACCAGTTGGTAACCTCATGTTGACCTCTGGACCCTGGGTTAAAGTTTGAAATCACAAGGTTTTCAACTCAGCATATATTCTTCCAATTTCACCTAACAACTGTCCCACATCTCAGTTGTTCACAGAATACACACTTTTACTGATGGCTGCCTGGTGGTCCTGGCAACCTGTCTCTAGTCCTGGAGAAATGGGGCTTCAGCTATTGATTTCACATCAACTGCCAGCAATTGCTTTTTTTCCCTCGTGATTAATGGTTGCCAATTAGCCTTTAGGTCTTTGTGACTGGGGCCTAAGTTAACTATCGTGTATTTTAATATGCAATATAAAACTGGTATTGGGCTTCATATTTAACTCCTAAAACACATTTATGCATATTTATTCATATATTTTACTATAAACTCAAGAATCAGGTCCAGGTTTGACACGAGTCTTTTGCAGACTAAGGTGCTAGACTCTTGATGGCACAAAGTCAATGACCATTTTCAATTCATATCAACAAAGTTTCTGTTAGGAGAATGTGCTGAATTGATTTATAAAATGTAAATTGAGTCAATATCTTACCTTTTCTTCCTTTCTCCATTCTTTGTCCCTCCAGCTGTACCCACTGTAGTGTGATCTTTGCTGATGTCGCAACTCTAAAGTCCCACATACAAAGTACTCACTGTGAGGTCTTCTTTAAATGTCCTCTCTGCCCCATGGCCTTCAAGTCTGCACCGGGAACACACTCACATGCATATACACAGCATCCAGGACTGAAGGCAGGCGAGCCCAAGTAGGTCTTCACATGGTGTATCTATCATCTTTTACAAAAATATGTAAAACAGAACCTAATTCTGAAAATATTTTTTCAAAAATACAATCATTTGCAAATCCCATAAACATATATTCTATTCACAATAAAACACAGAAAATGTATCAAATGTTTTAACTGACAAAATGCACCATTTTAAGAAAAATATTATCTTATTTTGAATTTGATGGCAGCAACACATCTCAAAAAAGTCGGGACAGCCAAGTTTACCACTTGTAGCATTACCACTTCTTTTAACAACAGTCTTTAAATATCTGGGAACTGAGGAGACAGTTCTGGGTCTTCTTTATCTTATTTTTAACTTCATGATGTGGCAAATATTTTCAGTTTGTTAAAGGTCCTGACTGCAGGAAGGTCTGTTCTGCATCCAGACTCTTCTACAATGAAGCCACACTGTTGTCCATTAGTGCTAATTCCATAGGCACTAATGTATACTATCAGAGATGCACTGCCAACCAACAAGCTGGATGGCGTCCTCTCCTCTGCAGCATCAATGTTTTCCAATAAAAGATTTAAGTCCATTGTAAATGAGCAGTGTAGTCTGACAACCTGAAGAACACAGACATGCAGTATTGATTTTCAGCCTTCTACCTTGTGCACAGATATTTCTCCAGATTCTCTGAATATTTGGTCATATTATGTACTGTATATAATAAGATATTCAAAAGCCTTTACAATTTTACATTGAGAAACATTAATTCTAAAACTGTTTCACAATTTGTATTTTTTGCAAATAGGTGAACCCCTGCCAGTCTTCTGACAAACTCGGCCTCTATAAGATACTTCTTTATAACAAATAATGTTACCAATTAGTTACCTAATTGGTTACAAAATATTTCTCCAGCTTCTTGTTTTAAGTACCACCTACTTTTCCAGTATTTTGTCCCCAATGTTGCTGCCATCAAATTCAAAATGAGCCAATATTTATCATGATGCGTTTTCTGTGTTCTATTGTAAATAAAATATCCGTTTCTGAGATTTGCCAATCATTGCATTCTGTTTATATTTACATTCCAGACAGATTCCTAACATTTTCAGAGCTGGGTTTTCAAATTAATCTCAGTTATATACCCATATAAATAATAACTGTTTTCATGGTCTACGCATCAACATAAATGTACGTAAGCTTTCTTTGACACAGGCACACGTCAGTGTAACCTAATGCCCATGTCCAATGACTTTCATTATCCTTGCTGTTTCATCAGTAGTAGGATTTGTGTGTTTTAGATGTGGTGGCTTAGCTTTGGTTTGTTTTTTCCACACAGTAACCTTTCACTTACTTACTTACATCACTCATCATCAACAGTTCCTATGATATATACGCTGGGCAGCAGCTGTCCTTGACCCATTTGGCCTGAGTGTCCCTCAAGTTGAATATTTCATACTATATGTAGTGGACTGGCACCAATATTAATTATAAGCATGATGTAAACCCAAAAGCATTTGAACAGCTCCCATCCCTAAATACTTCTCTGTCTGTCTTTCAGGATGATCTATAAATGTTCCATGTGCGATACTGTGTTTACTCTTCAGTCCCTCCTCTACACACACTTTGACCAGCATATAATCAATCATAAAGTTTCAGTGTTTAAATGTCCCGACTGCTCCATGCACTATGCACAAAAACAGCTCATGTTGGATCATATTAAGGTAGGCATAAAAAATATATAGTTTGATTTTTGTGCAATAGGATTAATTTTTCTATGAGTATTTTTAACTTGAAATTAAACCTTTTACTGTACCTTCCAATTAATCTCATGAGCTTTACTTTAGAAATGTCAGACTGTAGATTTTTTACACTTTGTGCCCACATGGCTCATTTTCAGGCCATACATGGAACCTTGAAGACAACGGAGGGCCCGCCAAACCTGGGGATCAACCTTCCACTGAGCACGAAGCCCACTAATTCTAACAGCACCAACAGCAAGAGCCCCCATAATAATAACAAAGATGGAGGAAATATCAACGGTCAAAACAAGGGAGAAAAGAAGCCTTCAGCTTTGTCAGTAAAGAAAAATAACAGTAACTGTTCAGAAGACTTAAAGACTTCTCCCAGTTCAGGATACACATGTAAAGACTGCAATAGCCTCTTCAGTTCCAGGGAGCTCTTTGTGGTGCACATGAGGCGAGAACATGGCAAGGTAAATATCTGCCACTCTCATAAGAAAGTTTAAGATTTGCCAAATTATTGTTTTTAAGATTTGCTTAGTGTTGATAAATGAGTTGAGCTTCTCTGAAGATACACAAGTATAACCAGAAAAGGGGTGTAATGGTTGAATGTAGATCACAGAGGCCCACATTGGAGATCAAATGCAGTACGCTTTATTGAGTCAAAATTTTTAAAGCATATTTTTAGTATCTTAGGCCTAGAGCTCAGTCAGCATTTATTCTCAACTGGTTGGCAAACCGTTGCTGGCTGTCACTAGATGAAATCAGTCACAAAGAGGCTGCTGCATCAAAACCCTCCTTGTGATTACTTTGGTTGACAGGAGTTTGCTGTGGTGGTCAGGGGGTAGTGAAACTTATAAAAGTGTCCCAAACCAGAAATGGAGAACATTCACCTTCAAAGTGAAAGCTGCACCTTGCCACTGCAACCGACATGTTTCAAAAGGGGAAACTTTCAGATTGAAGGCAAATGGTCTTCATTTCCAATTTGATCAAACGTTGGTTAGTGAGTAGTTGGCAGTTACCATTTTCCATGCAAATGACTCCCAACGAGGTTTGCAATGCAGCATCACATACCTCTTTGCAAGCAGTTTCACCTAGCAGTTGCTGTGACATTGATTGCCTAAGCCCCTGACCCCTGACGAGTCAGTGACCCCTAGTAACCACTGGACGCTAGTGACAAAAGGCAACTTCCTGCAACCACATGCCACTGGGTGCAGGACTACACCTTTTTCCCTAGCGTCCAGTGGTTACTAGGGGTCACTGACTCTAGGTCAGGGGCTTAGGCAATCAATGTCACAGCAACTGCTAGCAACCTCTAGCAACCACTTGCAGGTGGTCAAGGAATACTCATTTATCCTAGCAAGTGGTGGCTTCCAGGCAGTTGCCAAACAGTCTCTAGGTCTATATGACTTAGTCCTCAGACATTCTTCCCTTCCCCCTGCAGATATTGAAAAAGCACCCCTGTCGACAGTGTGACAAGTCTTTCAGCTCCTCCCACAGCCTTTGCCGACACAATCGTCTCAAACACAAGGGTTTACGGAAGGTCTACACCTGCCCGTGAGTATCGCTTTCACTGCAACTGTTTGAGGAATGCTTACATTTCCTAAAGTCTTATTTGTGTCCATGGTCTCCATGACGAACTCACATTTTCTTGTAGGAAAATGTGCCTTGTCCTTAGTGAAGTCTGAGATACTTTTTTTAATGTGCCTTTACTTTTTTAAATTGTGATTTTATAGGCACTGCCCAGCTCTCAGTCAGCCCTTTACTAAAAGAGTGTTGCTGGATCAGCACATTCAACTGATGCATGGAGTGAAAGATGTAGGAGGAAAGACTCATAACATGGAGGCTTTACCTGACAAAGAAAAGGTACTGTGCTACAATTTTAGAAGGAAATTGCTTCTTTGTTTTTCATGACATCTCTGAGCTAACTTTCACATAATGTCCTTTACAGAGCCTCAGCCCCAAAAGGAAGACAGAAGATGATGAAGGAGATCCAGGGTTGAACTCCAGGGGCACTATCTCGCAGCCACTGAAGAGGCTTAAGGTGAACATCCTCAAAGTTCACAAGTGTGCTGTCTGCAGCTTCACCACTGAAGATTTTGCCGCGTTCCAAGAGCACATTCCTCAGCACAAGTCTGACGGCTCATCTTACCAGTGTCAAGAGTGCGGCCTGTGCTACACCTCCCACCGCTCACTGGCCCGACACCTCTTTATTGTCCACCGGCTGAAGGAGCCTCAAGGCCTTGGCCGATATAACGGACGGAGCAAGGAAGATGAGGAGAGTCAAAGAGAGAACCAGTTCGATGTTACTGATGAGAACAGTGATGGGACACCAAATACTAAATGTAAGGTGTGTGGGAAGATGTTTGAAACGGAGGGAAACCTGAACACTCACATGAGGACACACGGGATGGCGTTCATAAAGGCAAAGAGACTAAGTGCAGCGGAAAAGTGAAAGAAAGACACTTTTTACTCATTCCACAATTCAACTCAAACAGCTTGTTAAACCTACAGTACCTCCACTGACTGTGTTTATGTTGTAGGTACATCATGTAAATGCAGTGGTATATATTATGTATACAATACACACTAAAAAGTATGTGATATACATCAAAGTCCTTTAACGTATCTGAGTAAATTGAACAAAGTTTCTGGTGAAGATGTTTATAAAGCCTTACATAGAACTTTTCTAGAAGAGCCTTTTATGTGAAATCGTTTCCACAGTTGTCTTCTTGCTAGGACCAGATAATGTATGGACAATATAGTCTAATGGGATTAACCCTCATACAGTCAGCAGTGTTCTAAACTTTTAATGCCCAATGAATGTCTGTCAGAAAAATATATCAATCTGTGGGGAAGCTCGCAGCTAACTTGATTTTAAATTGTTTTTGAAAATTCATAGATCCCTTTAGGACTTACCTTCTACAACAAGACCCCACTTCTTATAACACACCCAGAAGAACATGTGTGCAGTAACTTTGAGCTGAAGTAAAAGTAAATATCAAACAATTCAGGACAATTGGTTAAAGAAGCAGCTTAGTGTCATTTGAATTTTCATGAAGTCAGCTGCTAACATATCAACAAACAAAGTTTGGAATATGGAAACATAAATATGTGACGCAGCATACAAAAGCTAGGCGAAGTTTTTTTTTTTTTTTTCATTTTAATGTCAAAATGTCTCGATTAACATCCAAAAAAAAAAGATTTTTGTTTATTTTCTATGAGGTTTTAAGTTTAGTAAATGATTAAACTTTCATTACAAACTTCACAAGGAATACAAGAAACCGTCAATCGATTACAATTCACAGGCTAAAGACAGAAAAATATTCAGCATCACTGAGGGGCAAATTTCGTTGACTATCCGAATTGCACTCTTATGCCTGAATTACACTTCTGTGGCGAAACTATGTAGAGCCTATGTTTCAGAAGGGTTTGTGGTTACAACACACCTGCAGATGCAGATTTAACACAGAAGTATAAATAACCTGTTAGGCATGTGTGGCTGTGCTGAGTTTGATTTGAACTTTGCAGCTGAGAGCTTTGATATTAGGATTTGGGGTAAAATTGTGCGTTGTTTATATGCAGTTTATTCATCAGAAGCACTTAAAGAATCTATATTTGTCAGACAACGATACACAGTGAAGTTAAGATAAACACTGGTGATATCGTAAAGTCCCTTTCCTGTGCCGCGTCACATAGGAGTTTAAGGCTCCCAACTTTACTGATCAGAAAATCAAACTTTACTATTTACTTTAAAGAAACTTGTGGGCCAATTTTTTTTAAGTATTTTATAAAGGATTGTGATATTTTTTAAGTTGATGTTTCATTACTATCTTAATATACTGTAACTGGCAGCTCTTTGAGATTACAATTCACTTACAATGTTTATTTACCTAAATATTGTAAATATGAGACAAAGCACTTGACTTCCTTTGAACAGCAGTCCTCTTTACAGTATATTAGTGTAATTCTAACAAGAGCACAATAACAGTAAAATTGTAACGACACTAGAGTATCATTTCATTTACTGTGGATGTGAATGTTTTTTTCATTTCATGGTTCTTCATGTTATTCATCATGATGAATGTTCACTGACAGGAATTATACTGAAACAAACTTCTGAGGTAGAAGAAAACGTCTATGAATGTACGCTTGGCTGTAAATGGGTGACAGCCAATTCAGTGAAATAAACGCAAGATTGTTGCTCATTGTTTTCTTTGGTCTCAGCCTTTCCCAAAAGAAAGCCTCACTTTGTTTTGTTGTTGTTGTTGTTGTTTTATAATGACAATAAGACTTGAAATGTCTTGCGCTGTAAAACTGCATGCGAGAACCAGTCTGTTGATTAGAATGTGTCTTGCTGCCACTGCTGCCATTTTTAAACACTTCTGATGCTTGTGTACAAAAATTGTTCTAAATGTTAATAAATGATGTCTATTACACAGGAGACATCAGGTCTTCACTGGGGGAGAAATCCTGTCATGATCATCCTGATGTACCTGATTCTGCTTAATATTACTATTAAGACTAATGTCTAACAGCCAGATTGATATAATTGTACTCAATGATAAAAACAAGTAGTTCTCTGATGAGCCACTCTCCCAGTAATACTTAGAGTCAGGTAAAAAAGAAGAAAAAAGTAAATACACCCTTGATTCAGTAGGTTGCAGAACCACTTTTAGCAGAAATAAGTTGAGGCAATCATTTTCTACATGCCTTTATCTATCTGTAACTTTGTTGTGGAAACATTCTGGCCCACACTTCTTTCACAGTTCTCTTAAGGTCCCGCTACAGCATTTCAATCTGCTTGACATCTCAGGTTTGACTTTGCCATTAAAATAATTTTATTCTTTACTTTTCAGTCATTCTGTTGTTGATCTGCTGATGTGCTTGGGACCATTGTCCTATTGTGTGACACAGTTTGGGGCAGGCTTTAGCTTTCAGACAGATGCCCTCACATTTGCCTCTAGAATACTTAGGTACACAGAGGAGCTGATGGTCAACTCAGTGACTGTAAGAAGTCCATGTCCTGTGGCTAGAACACAAGCCCAAATCATCACTCCTCCACCACCGTGCCTGATGGTTCATATGGGGTGTTTGTGCTGATTTGCTGAGTTTGGTTTTTGCATCATGGCCAAACATCTCCACTTTCTTCCTGTCTCCCTAAAGGGCATTGTTCCATCAGATGCAAGAGTACGCTATTCTGCAGTGTTCTTTTTATATAGAGACAGACTTTTCCGACAGCCCTTCTAAACAGGCCATACTTTTTTAGTCTTTTTCTAATTGTACTGTCATGAACTTTAACATTTAACATGCTAACTGAGCCTTCTTTTTTTGCATGACTATACGTGTTATATCATTTTTTTTTTAAAAATATAAACATTTCAATAATTTCATCACTTATTTTAACACTAAATCCCATAGCTGTCAATGCAAAAGAATCAATGACATTTAGAAAATTTTCACTCTGCAGTTCCCCTTGGTTTTTAATTCATTTTTAGTATGTTGTGGCTTATTGTTATGGTTTTACTTCCTGCAACATAAATTAAGCAAAACTATTATTTGACTTTTTTGATTGCTCTCCTTTAATAAAGCCACAAAATGTGTTTTCTGTGACAAGAACACAAAATTGTTATTTTTGAAGCCCGTTGTGAAGATTCAAAATCCTCTAAATCGGCATGAAAAACATAAAATAAACATAAATAACCATACTGCACTGTTATCTTTTAGACTCAAATAACCCAGTGATGACGATGTATCTTACAGCACATGGCTAACAAGTGCCACTAATCCCCACTATTGCATAGCTCTAAAGGTACCAGTTAGCTGCAATGTAAAAACAGAAAAAAATGTCTTGTATTTATTAAAAACTCTCCTTTTCTCTTTAGTTTCTAATGCTACACTGTCAGTGACAAAATGTTTTAATCATGCTATGGAGTAAGTGGCTAAAATAAGCGGTGATGGTAAGGTCTTTTCCTCTTTGTAAGAGACATACAAGCACTTAAGCACAAAACTACTATTATTAGATCAAAAATAGGGTTGCATTCTATTAAATATGTGTAATTTCCAATGCTGTTGCTAGGTAAAAACGAGACAGCCTAAGAATGTTCTATAGACAATCCCCCCCTCTAGTGGCCAGTTATTTGGAGTGCTGTACTCTGGATGATCTGTGGTGTTTCTTCCTCCACTAGAGAAAAGTAGAAAATTGTAGTAATAGTTATAATTTTCAAGTAATTACCTTTGTGTCTCTGTGTCTATTTAATGCTATTTAAAATGTGTGAATATGCAAAATAAAATTGGTATGTAAAAATATAATTTAAAAATGTGTGTTTAAATGGTTATGTGGACTGGTCACCCTTCAAAGCTGCACTTGAATAATGTTGTTCTTGTGCAGTGAGAAAAATCACAGCCTGGACTGTTTTGTTAGCCTCTCATCCTCCTTCATGTAACCAAATCCTGTTTACACCTGTTAGTGAAAACCAGTTAAAGTCATTCAATTTAGCCGTGGAAGATGAATTTCACAGTACACTCTGAATGGTGATGTGTTCCCTTCTCTGTTATTTAAACACCTTCTTCGCTAAAAAGAAACAGTCAGTGCTAAAATGACCCTCCATTTGGTGGTGTTTCTTCTTTTTGTGGGGGGCAGAGGAGCAGTGGAAAACACACAGACTTTGACAGTGTCCCAAAGATGCGTGGAGGATACAAACACTTTTCTCCGGGAAATTAACCAGGATGAACCAAAGGGCTATGCAGTTCTAAGTAAGTGATTGTGATTTTTGTAAGGCATTTCTTATGCTTGTGTGGAGGGGACAAGTGGCATTTAATCCACTTTAGCAGAGGAGCTAAGATAGAAAAGTCAAAAATAGAGAAAAAAATTACAAATACTCCAGGACAATGCAAGACCATAAGCTTAAGTTCATTTTCACCTTCTCAGAGTATAAAAATACTGCTGCTGGAAGCTTCTGAAAATTACAAAGACTAGGTTTTTATGACTGTCATGCTCACATCAAAAATTATCAATGCATATATCAAATCTGTGACTTTACAGCTGGTGTACAGACCAAGAAACTGCATTAGTGTTCAAACTAACTGTAATAATATTTAAATGGTTAAGATGATGTTGAAAGTGTTCATTTCATACCCACATTGTAATTAATTCGTACTCACTGTGTGCTTATGTATTGTCAGTGAGACAGTAAAAAGACCAGGCTTGAGGCTAATAACTAGGGTACTAACTGTACTACCAGCATAAGGAGTAGCACTGGACATTGCGTGGTCATCACCACCCTCCTGATGGAACCACTGAAATGCAAATCTTTGTGGAGCTGTGATAAGAGGCTAATAAATGTAGCTGTTAGCTAACACATACTTTTGTTAGCTAACAGCTAACTTGTGCTCAACCATTAAAAGAAGAACAAAATACCTAATAAATCAAAATATGCTAATGTTACTCAAGTTCAATGTAAATGTCAATCACATGGCAAGACCGGAAATACCTGTAAATTTGATGCATCCTCAAATACGTCTTTCATTAATAGGCTATCAAGGCTATTTCAGATTGTTAACTGTAGTACCATTTTAAAAATGACCAGCAGCCCATATATGAAGAGCGAATCTGACTAATCAGTGATTTACTTACTACTTCACTATTTCAAGACTTTTTTTAAAGTATATTAAAAAAGTATATTTAGTATATTTAAGTATTAACTATAGACCCTACACTCTTAGCTTCAAAATTCACCCCTATCTGTTTTATTTAGCTCCTTTTCCCTTACCAGTGTCACAGCAACGTTAATGACATCACTGTTTGTTTCACACTTACTAATAAAAGTAGGTATGCCAGCTCAGCAGGGGTCTTGGGACACACGTAAATCCAACCTACTACACCTACTGTTAATGCTGGTATACAAAAAATGCCCTACAATCCACCTAGAGGGCGCTCATGAGTTAGTCTTCAGTTAATAGAGCTAAATGGCAGACTGAAGTAGCTAAGCTTGCTCCTGCCACCGGGAAAAACCTTTTTTTTTTTTTTTTTTTGTTATCCATAAGTCAAAATTTGGGGTTATTTCCTCAAAATTTCAACTTTAAAACTACAAATTTCAAATTATTTTCTGAGAAGTTTCGCGTAATAAGTCGAAACTGTGAGATCCCTTTTAACTATATTCAATTTTTGGGGGGATGCACTAGTATGTGTATGTCATCTTGTGATCAAAATTAGCAAGACACAAGACACTTCTTCTTTATTTGTTATCTGAAGGGTGTCTTTAAAACTTAGAACTTCATCAAGAAGTGAGATTTACATATATAGTAACACCATGTAAATCCCATGTATCTTTACATGCAATGGTGCTGTGAATGAATGGCTTGTTTTTCTTCTGTGTTTTGTCAGTGTATGATGCTTTTGGGAAAGTGGGTAGCAATGTTGTAGGAGGTAACACCAATCAGCCTGGTTTGCTGCAGCAGTGCCGCTCCGCTCACGGCCCCAGCTTTTCTGGACAGTACTGCCAGGTGTTCCTTCGGCAGGTAACAACTAACACAATAAAATGTCATGATAACCAATAGATATTAGATGAAAGTAAGCATACTTTAAACTAAGTTTTCTTCTTAAACAGGGAAAAGTCCAGTACTTTGTCGGTATTTGTGTACCTGACTCCTGTGAGAAAGATGACGTGCAAACATTGGTGCTTTACGGTCAGTGATTTAAAAATGGATTTATGCAGTATCACCTACACAATACAATATCTCTTCTTCTTTTTTTAAACGCGACTAATTTTCACTTTTCGACAGACCAGCTTCAGTTTAATCAGATGTCCCTCATTCCTCCTTTACCTTCCATCCTGGTCAATCAGTCCACTCAGGAGATGATCATGACTCACTGTTTGTCCAGCAAAATTGCCCCTGATACATCTGATATCACCTGCCTGTAAGTATACGATTACACTGCTCTCACTTTCTTTACTGTTTTATCTGCATATGCAATTCCATTAGGGCAGGGGTGCCCAATCCCAGTCCTCGAGAGCTACTGCCCTGCAGCTTTTAGATGCGTCCTTGTTCCAGCACACCTGAATCAAATGAATGGCTTGTTATCAGGCCTTTGCCAAACTTGGTGGCATACAGAAGAGGTAATCAAACCATTTGATTCGGCTGTGTTGGAGTAGGGATGCATCTAAAAGCTGCAGGACAGTAGCTCTTGAGGACTGGGATTGGGCACCCCTGGTCCAGGCCTTTAGCTCAGGACACCTTGTTTTTGTCTTGTCAAACTTTATTTTCTCCTGCAGGTTTGTGTGTTGTGTAATGGTAGCAATTCCTCTCGGAGCCACCCTGTTAACAGCTATGATAAGGTGGCAGTGGAAAAGAAAGGTCGAACCTACATTAGAGTCTTCCTGCTTAAACGCTGCCCTCAACCTTTACGGGACCCTGAAGACCAGCAGCTCATCTAGCAGTGAAACTAATAGCTGGAGTTCAGAAGAAAGTAGTAAGTGCAAAGTGCATCATCTAGATTTACTGAGGAGTAGTACTACATATCACACATATTATGGTTACTATCTTCAGCAACCAAATAAAAACATTATGTGAGCTGCAGAATCAGTTATTACAGAGGTATTTATATTGAGACAATACTGACTTTGTTCAATATTGGTTTTGGCAGATAGCAACCACCCCACACGAACATGCTCTCTTCAAAGCCGTGTGTATGGCTGCCTTCAAGCAGTCTCTATACAGAAGACCACCCAGGGCATTTTTAGCACCTCCACATCGATTCCAGTCGGAGGCTACGCCTCACTGAATGGCATCCGTGTTCTCAGCCTGCTATGGATCATATGTGGCCACTCTGCACAGTTCCCTGTAATCAACAGCTTGGGTATGACAGTACACCGTCAGTCTCATATAACACACATATACTTTCACTTATGTTCATAAGACCTCTGTTGCAGATAATTACAAAGACTGGAGGAAAACTGTTGAAAGCAGCCCTTTCTATGTGCTAACCATAAGTGGACCTGTTTTCATGGCTGTTGATACTTTCTTACTGCTGGGGTGAGACTGGAACAATTTCAGATTGACAGTATAAGTAGATTTTTTTCATTATTTTATTGCCAGCTTAAGAAATTTGATGTTTTAGGGGTCTGCTTAGTGCCAGGTCCCTGCTGGGCTCTATCAACAAGGCTGAAGACAAACTGAGCCTCAGCCTGGTTGGGAACTATCTCTTAAAGCGGATTACAAGGTGTTGTATTTTGGTCAGTTAACCAAATTAATTTGTGTCTGCGTCACTCTATTTTTACACTCAAGTAAAAGAGGCCTGCTGCATGTGTTATTAATTTTTTAAATTAATGTTCTCTGTCCTCTTTGCAGGATTCAGCCACTGCATCTGTTCATTATGTGTCTAACCATTGGCCTTATCTCTCTGGTCAAGTGGGGACCCTACTGGTTCCCATTTATAGACACAGTGATGGATTGTAAGACATACTGGTGGGCTAACTTACTATTGATCAGTAATCTCCTCCCCGTCCATGAGATAGTAAGTTTAACTTAATTTAGTCCTACACTGGGTATTTTAGCACAGATTTACTAACCTGTTCTTAACCTTTTATCTTCAAATCCCTGTGCAGTGTATTCCTTGGACATGGTACCTGTCTCTAGACTTCCAGTGTTATGCAACCACTCCTCTCTTGGTCTATTTATACAGACTGTATGTTCACATCCTTTAATATGATTCTGAAATACTGTTGAAGTGATTTCTCCATTCTTGAACTATAGCATCACTAGGAGCAGTATACATTTTTATTAACTCTGTGGTTGTAATCCTATTCCCTCCATGTTTAATTGTCAGAAATAGGAGTGTGTTTATGGTTGTGGCAGGTGGCCTCCTCCTGATGACTGTTGTGGCCAGTGCTGTTATAACTGCACACCTGCAGCTACCAGTCTTTCAGCCATCTACAATGTAAGATTCAATGCAAAACAGCGTAGGAGCCCAAAAGCATAAACTGTTAGGTG
Organism: Oreochromis aureus; assembly: GCF_013358895.1. Lineage (NCBI taxonomy): Eukaryota > Metazoa > Chordata > Actinopteri > Cichliformes > Cichlidae > Oreochromis > Oreochromis aureus. Next base: position 47,687,426 of record NC_052948.1, on the reverse strand, counting down.
AAATGAATGTCACGTTTTTTTTAAGTTTCAGTGTTTCCTTTTTCTACAATGCAAAAACATAATTGAGGCTGTCTACCAACTATGCATCTCGTCTTATGATTTCCCATAAAGTGAACTTGTTTATTTTGCAGGACATCTGAGAATTATGTTTTGTATTACTATGTGAAACCCTACACAAGATACGGGCCATTTCTAATAGGGATCTTGACCGGAATATATCTGACAACAAAGAAAAATCCACTGTTAAAGCAATGGGTGAGAGCATTTTGACAGGCTTCAATCCCAGACCGTGGCTTAGTCTTTTCTGAGAGTTTAAAAATAGCATATGCCTTTTGGTTTATAGCCGAGCCAGAATTTGAACATTTGCCACCACACTTATGTGCTTATCATGTCTGTTGTTTCAGTGGCAGGCAGCACTTGGTTGGCTCTGTTGTCTGTCACTTTTGGCTCTTTTGGTTGGCTTGCCCTACATCCTGAAGGAGACGCCAGCCAATCCATCTGTGCCACACGCCCTGTATCAGGGGCTGCATAGACCACTCTGGGCACTGGCTGTGACCTGGATTATACTGGCCTGTGAGGAAGGCTATGGAGGTAAACCAGGTGTTGGGATGAAATAAATCCCATATCTCTACATTAACAGTAATACCAATATATGAAAGCACATAGTACGTTTAAGGACATTTTGTATGTTCTTGTTTTTATATGTATTTTCTTGTTTTTTATCACTCCAGGCTTTATCAAGAGGTTCTTATCCTTGACTTTCTGGGTTCCTCTTTCCAATATCAGCTTCGCCTGCTATCTCATACACCCCGTCTTCATCATCCTGTACATTGGCTTTCAAGAGACCCCAATCCATTACACAGACATCAATTTTGTAAGCATTTCATGTTGCACGTTCTATTTTAGTGTGCTTATTTCAAATGATTTGACTCAGTTTTTCATAACGTCAGATTTTTCTCCTCTGCTCAGATGTACCTGTTCCTTGGCCACCTGGTGCTGACATTGGCAGTGAGCTGCATGCTCACTGTGTTAGTTGAGAAGCCCTACCTGCTCCCAAAATAGAGGAGGGCATGGACGTGCCCAGCTATTGACATCCTTAATAACTACCCTTATTATCTTTGTTTATGCATTGTGATCTCTAACACTGCTTTGATTTATAGCTGCTTTTGTAGCTAACAACGCAATTTAATTAAAAACTTGGAAGTATGCTTTTACAGTGTGTGTGTGTGTGTGCTGAGGTTATTATCTGACCCAGTAAACACAATTAACGTATCTGACAAGTCGCCATGGGTTGATGGAGAAAACATCCTACAGGGTCACGTGACATTTTCTTGACTACATTTTTATTGCCTCACACAACCATGTTCTTAATGCTCTGCAGATACCACACAAGAAAAAGATAACTTGTCACTATGTGTTAGCGTAAGGTGCAGACATTTTGAGCAACCCTGCATTTCTTTATATTATCTCAGGAAAATGGGAAATAGGTTCAGTGATTTACTGAAGCGTGCCAACATAGATGGAAATACAGTAAATAAGGCAAGAACAGGGTTCAAATTCTGCAACCACTGAGTCCACAGATCTCAGGCTCAAAGGGAGAGAGTACCACAGTCTGGGGGCCACAGTTACAAAAGCTCTGTCGCCTTTTGTTTTCAGCCTTGTGTGTTGGACAACCAGCAAGCCCTGGTCACATGACCCTGAGGGACCTGCTGGGAATGTATGGATGTAAAAGTTTACATTTAGTGTGACCACCTTTAAGCCCAAACTCTCTTTCTTGAAGTAGTCTTCAGGAGTAGTTCTCCAGGCATCTTGAAGGACATTCAAACCTCATCTTTAAATGTTGGCATCCTTTTATTCGGATCTCTGTCAACATGATCCCACACTGCTTCAACAATGTTGCCGTCTTAGTCATGTCTATATGCCACTGACTGACTGAAATCCCAAACCATGACCGAGACTCCACTGTGTTTAACAGATGGCTGTAGATACTCACTGGTCTTCCTGTCTTCTCTGTACATATTGACAATGATTTGAACCAAAACTTGAGAAGGATAGGAAACTCAAATTCATCACTCTATTACACCTGTTCCCATTGATTTTCAGTCCAGATCTTTTGTAATTTGGGATACCTTAACCATTTCTCCCTGTTTACCCTTCTTAAGAATGGCTTTTTGACAGCTACCTATCTACTGAGACCATTTCGTTTGGCAAACAGTAGATAGATCAGCTGAAGGACCAAATGTATGTCTCAGACCTTGTGTCAAGTCTTTGTTTCCTATTTCTTAAGTACATGACTTTCAGACATTGTTCATTTGTTGTAGATAGTTGGGCTGCCACTTCTTCTTTTGTCTGGTTTCCTCAAATTTTCAAAGAACGCACGCTCTTTGGGAATCCCTTTGTTGCAAAAAAAACCTATGATCTTTGGTATTTTTCATAGATTTAATGGAGGAAACTGTGAAAAAAAATCACGTTCTTTGTAACAGGCTGCCAATATCAAAATGTTTGAAGATACAATTTAAAATTGGTTCTTTGCTAAGCTATGTGTCGACACAACACTGGTTCATCCATTGAGGTCGATCGCTTTTTTATGCTTGAGTGATTCATAGGTTAATGTGAAGAGCATATTAAGAGAGTTTTTTTCTAGCAGGAGAAAAAAACAGGAAGAAAACTTCAAAAATGAGTAGTCATTTCAACACCAGTGCACTGAAAATGAGAGAAAAAGTTGCCAATCTATAAAGAAAAGCTTTGAAAGACTTTGGAAGTCTGGAGAACTAGTGCTCATGATAGTCTGGCCTTGGAAGCAAAATATAAAGAAATGAGCAATGGCTCAGGACTGTCGCATAGTTATGTAGGTATTCAAGCCCATTAGCCCTTTAAGAAAACCAAGCTCTGACTGTACATAGCCAGCCTGTAAGCAAGGTACAGATGTGGTTGTGATTATAGTTATATACCTAGTTATAGTAGTTATAGTTATATACCTAAAACAACTACTACATTATGATGTAGTAGTTGTGGTTGACAATATATATATATATATATATATATATATATATATATATATATATATATATATATATATATATATATATATATATATATATGTATATATATATATATATATATATATATATATATATATATATATATATATGTCGCTCGGACTGGAGAAGTGTAGTCGGATGGTAACAAAAAGAGGGAAGGTAGTCAGAACTGAGGGGATTGAACTACCAGAAGGCAACATTGCAGACATAGAGGACAGTTACAAGTACCTGGGGATCCCATAAGCGAATGGGAACCATGAAGAGGGCGCTAGGAAAGCTGCAACCACCAAGTACCTGCAGAGGGTCAGGCAAGTCCTGAGGAGTCAGCTGAACGGTAAGAACAAGATCCGGGCCATCAACACCTACGCCCTGCCTGTGATCAGGTACCCTGCTGGGGTAATAGGCTGGCCAAAGGAAGAGATAGAAGCCACTGACATAAAGACAAGAAAGCTCCTTACCATGCATGGAGGGTTTCACCCCAAGTCCAGCACCCTGAGGCTGTACGCTAAGCGGAAGGAAGGGGCCGGGACTGGTGAGTGTCAGCACCACAGTCCAGGATGAGTCAAGAAACATCCACGAATACATCACGAAGATGGCCCCAACTGACAGCGTGCTCAGTGAATACCTCAGGCAGCAGAAACCCAAGAAAGAGGAGGAAGGCGAGGAACCATCATGGAAGGACAGGCCCCTGCACGGTATGTACCACCGGCAGATAGAGGAGGTGGCTGATATCCAGAAATCCTACCAGTGGCTGGACAAAGCTGGACTGAAAGACAGCACAGAGGCACTAATCATGGCAGCACAAGAACAAGCTCTGAGTACAAGATCCATAGAGGCTGGGGTCTATCACACCAGGCAAGACCCCAGGTGCAGGCTGTGTAAAGATGCCCCAGAGACAATCCAGCACATAACAGCAGGGTGCAAGATGCTAGCAGGCAAGGCATACATGGAGCGCCATAACCAAGTGGCCGGCATAGTGTACAGGAACATCTGTGCCGAGTATAACCTGGAAGTCCCGAGGTCAAAATGGGAGATGCCCCCAAGGGTGGTGGAGAATGACCGAGCTAAGATCCTGTGGGACTTCCAGATGCAGACGGACAAAATGGTGGTGGCTAACCAACCGGACATAGTGGTGGTAGACAAACAGAAGAAGACGGCTGTAGTGATCGATGTAGCGGTTCCGAATGACAGCAATATCAGGAAGAAGGAACACGAGAAGCTGGAGAAATACCAAGGGCTCAGAGAAGAGCTCGAGAGGATGTGGAGGGTGAAGGTGACGGTGGTCCACGTGGTAATCGGAGCACTAGGTGCGGTGACTCCCAAGCTAGGCGAGTGGCTCCAGCAGATCCCGGGAACAACATCGGAGATCTCTGTCCAGAAGAGCGCAGTCCTGGGAACAGCTAAGATACTGCGCAGGACCCTCAAGCTCCCAGGCCTCTGGTAGAGGACCCGAGCTTGAAGGATAAACCGCCCGCAGGGGCGTGCTGGGTGTTTTTTTTTTTTTTTTATATATATATATATATCTAAAGGCCTTTTTTTTACTGAAATTACAGAAAAATATATCGAACACTCTTCTTGAGTGTCTAAGTGCTTTTCTTGCAACTGACTCATAGCTCACCCCACCATCCTTTCCCTACTATTAACTGTTCTCGTCAAGACAATATGTTTGAATTAGACCATGTTTTCACTTCACTTTCCATGTCAGTGACTCATCTTAAAGTGAAACTGACTGACGAGATCACGGCAAAAGGCTTTAAATGTTTGGTGACACAAAACACACGGCTACGTTTCCATGAAAGCACTTAAAGTTACGACAAGCGTGGTTCTATCAAGATGCAAAATGTTTGGTGAGCAGCCTCAAAGAAAATCTTTTTTTTCTCCATTGTGCTGCTTTTCTCTGCCACATACACAAAGACACACATTACATTTTTACTTGAGTAGTCTCTGCTTTTGTAAAATGTTGTCAAGTGGTTTAAAAACTCTTAATAATAGATCTGTTTAGATCATGTTTGACACTAGTGATGGCAAAAAAAAATCTTTATCACTCAAATTTTAGACAAGTTTTCCAGCTGCAGCATTTAGTGTGTCATTATGGAAATAATGTCCTTTTATAACAGCGTAACATTAAAGCCAAGTATTTCTTTCATAAGACTGGTGTAATGCATTTCTTTGTTCTGGTGCCCTCGCCTTAATTGGTTATGGAAAATCATCCTTTAGCTGACGCTCTCACGTACACGCAAAAACAAAACACGGCTGTGACGCACGCCTCTTTCATGTGCGGCACCATTCTCACCCCCGCCATACTGCCCTAGAAGTTCTGGGAGAGAGAAAGAGAGAGGGAGCACATGTTGGGCTGAATGAGTTGGTGTAACAACATGGTGTAAAAATACATCTTGCTTTGGTAAGATGATACTTTTCTCTCCATGACTACACGACTCCATGGGGCCACGTCCCAATGACATGCTCATGGTGGAGCAACTTGTCTGTCAAATGCTTTTAAAAAATAGTTTTAAGGTTTGTAATGCTGCAAAAATACTTTACGATTGTGTTTTTGTGTAACAAATAAAACTCTATCCAACCAACAGAATGAAGAAATTGTAACATTGTAATTCAACAGTTATTTCTGTATGCTGAGATTTTCACATCAGCTGTCCTCCACTGTTACCTTTCAATATGTTCTTTCTGAGAAGGCACAGATTTATAAATCACTCACTTATATACAGTCACTGGCCACTTTATTAGTAACACCAACTGTTCCTTTATCCAGTCTAATCAGCCAGTCGTGTGGCAGCATATCATGTATGCACACGACTAAGACGACCTGGTAAAGTTCAAATGAAGCATCAATACTGTGTATTTCAGAAGATGATTAGCTGGAATTTTCCTGCATCCTGACCATCTCTTGGGTTTACAGCACAGATAATGGTCTACAAAAGAGAAAGTGTCCCATGAGCAGCAGGTCTCTCAGAGGTCAGAGAAGAAAGGCCAGACTGCTTCAAGCTGATAGGAAGGCAACAGCAGCTCAAATAACCATTCACTGCAACCAAGAATGCATAACAACTTGAAATGAAGTAGATGGGCTACATCAGCAGCAGACCACAGTGGGGGCCACTTCTGTCAGGCCATCCACAGTCTCGTGCAGGGGGTGAGAGGTGTTGTCCATAATGGACCTTAGCTTGGCTAACATCCTCCTCTCACCCTCTGTTCTATGGGGTCTAGGGGACTGTCCAAAACAGAGCTAGCCCTCTTTACTAGTCTATTAAACCATTTCCTATCCCTCTCTGTGCTTCCACCTCCCCAACAGACAACCGCATAAAAGATAACAGAAGCCATCACAGTGTCATAAAAAGTCCTTTGTAATGTTCTGCACATTCCAACAAAGTCTGTGTGGAAAATAAACTAAATCCACAACTGGCTGGAGAGATGTGGGGATGCACAGAGAAGGGCAACCTGGGAAAGCAGACATGGCTTCCCTGGAAAGGGAAAAACTAAACTAAACCCAAGACACTGAAGAAATCCCCAAATTAAAACTAGAAGTGAGAATTATAAGTAAACGGAGAAACACCATCACATATATGTACTTATCATAGGGGAGATTAAGACTCAGAAGGCAAACTAAGACTCCAAAAGAAGAAAATTTAAAGATGAATGAAAAACACCAAACAAAGGATTCGACCACAAGACCCAAAAACAGACCCAGGCCCAGGATCGTCACAGCCACAGCACCCTGTGGAATCTGTGCCAGAAAAAATTACACCAATGCATATCCTTTAACAGTTACATTATAACAAGTTCAGATTTATTAAATCAATCATTTTTCCATCTATACAATTCAGGGGAGGTAAAGCTTATTCCAACTGCCACTGGACAAAAGGCAAGGCGCATGCTGGCATATACTCAACAACACAGACATGCTCACATTCACACCTACAGCCAGTTTAGCCTAACTCCATGCATGTGTTTGGACTGTGGATTTCATTTTTTAAATCTAAAATGTTACCACAAAATACCAAATCTGGCCTCAGATCTTTTTTCTAAAGTAAAATAACAGAAGATCCCAAAAGAAGAATGAAAATTTAAGTAAAAACAAATGCAGTGAACACAAACAGATACATGCTAAATGTCCATTAATATTCCCTGTGTTGCTTGGTAGATTTTCAAAGCCCCCAGAAAGCAACAGCTGTGAGGACGCGAGCATTACATAATGGCACAAAATGAGTAAAATGATATGACACGGTTTTAATGGTTTGTGTCCTCATCCAGTCATTCAGGAAACGTGTCACTGATTTGCATGCACAACAAACAATAATGACGCAGTGCTTTGTCAAAGCTGTTGTTGTTATTTTAGAGTTTAAAAGGATTAAATTAAAATAGTCATAGAAAGTCACACTGATATTTTTTTCTCTTAGGTTTGATGTATTGCTGTTTTATTGGACAGCGTTGGCTCCTAATTTACAATGTGCTGATTTTAAAGCAGTAAAATGATCCGTTCCCGTCCTCTCACCTGTTCCAGGGAGGATGATGCAACAGCCTTGAAGCACTTAGTTATAAATCTGTCCATCCCTTAAAGATAGAAACATGGGAAAGATTAGCTAAGAGAGATGTTTTACAGTTTGTCCTGCTGATAAAGAGCTCCCTTATGGCCATACACCAAAGTAATGAAGTAATAGATAATAATACATAACAGGAAAACTTCCTGTTTTTTCACCATCTACTATTGAAATGTCTGTTTTGGTTTGTTTTGTTCATAATGGGTCCACAGTGGAAAAATAATCCTTTTCATTTTTCATTGTAATTCACAAATACTTTCAGTTTTATAATTAGAGGACATCCTGGGCAATGAATGAACAGAATTATTCTGCAGTTTTACACATTTATTTCTTACAATTTTCAGCCCTGAAATTTGTAATGATCTAATTTCTCCATAAGCACATCATTTTGTGCAGAAAAACTGAGATGAACTGTACATTTTGAATTTCTTTTTTCCTATATAAAGATATATTTGAGAGTAAATGAGTAGTTAAACTTCTTTGGGCTGACAGAAAGAGTGGTTTAACCAGTCCGGCCCACCTAAGAACAAAGTATGTGGTCCATGATTTAAATTGAATTTGACATCGCTGTCCTAAAGTAACCAATTGAGTCATCGGTCTTCAGATTCTTTCTTCACATTTAGCATACGATGAGTATGGTATAGCACTATAAGATGATCACTCTCTGAATCCACGTCTCAAAAGATAATTTGTTTCGTTTCCCAGAACTCTTCACCACTGAAAACAGGGCATTGTAGCTTTGCCAGAGTAGTTGAAGAGGTATTAATTTCTCAAGGAAAATGGCCCTCATTGTTAAAGGTGTGCCGCTAGCACAGTTTAATCAAACAGGAATTTTAATTACATTAAAATAACTGAAATAGTATATGCTGTATTTTATTATATGTGTAATATCTGTTTTTTATTTAAATACTGCTGTAAACTGAGGTTATTGGGGATGGGACAGAAACAAACAAGATTTTAAGATTTTTTTTCCTGTAATCAGAATCTATAATTGAGGATAAAAATGATTTGAACAAGAAATCAAAGAAATCAAACAGACAATTAAACAACCGCAACTCAAGTCTTCAGTCTGTAAAGTAGGCCATCATTGAAACAGCCTGTAAATATAGATATCGAGTGTTAGATCGGCACATGTCCACTATATCAGGTAACCGACTTTGTACTTGTGGGGAGACAACATTTAAAAATAGACTCACACCCCGAGACCGCCAGCTCTGCCTATGCTTGTACTGAAGTCCTACATCATAGGTCTATATTCTCAACCATACGGCTATCAAAAGGGTACGTACTACTTGCATGGCTGGAAATCCCCCCCACCTCACCAGATAGACAACTGTTTTAATGCCTTGAGTAATAGTTATACTTTTATCCTTTATGATTCACCTGTGTCATGACTTGTTAGACATTTGTTTGTGGCTTTCTTTGGAATGGTAAACGTGGACAGTCACACTTCATCTGGATAGGTGGACGCATAAACTCCGCTGTGCTACACGATACACACGACACGCTTGGTCAAAAATCTGAATTGATTCCTTTATGTGAATTATTTCGGTTTTCATTTCCCTCTCATTTTTAATATGTGACTGTCAGGGAACTCTTACGTTTTAAGGCAGCCTGTGCTGATATTATCAAAACTTTGTTCAAAAGCTTTTCAGGCAAAAGATTGAAAATAGAGACACTTTCAAGATGCAGCACACTTGCGGAGGTTATTTGGCTGAGGTTGGTTTTATTTAGGAAGATCCACAAGAAGAATTCAAAGCCAAACACATTTACATTACACCATTCAATCCTGCCACCAAAACTGCTTTGAATTGCATGTGCAAGAGTGAAATGTACTGTCATATCTTAACAAAAGTCTAAATGTGGGGTTAAAAATTGTACGACATTTTTTTCTTGATCAAGGAGATCAAAAAAAAAAAAGGAATTTACTTTGGTTGGTATTAAGGTCATTCATCAGATTAACTGGCTTTATTGTGATATAGAAAAAAATAATATTGGTGTTTTTAACACTGATTTTTTTTTCTGTCTAAAATCATTGTGAAATCAGTTTCAAATAGAAGTTTGTCAATAAACTCAGAGTAGGTAGGATTTGAATTTCATAGTAAACATCTGAGGTGGAGGGCTGTGCGACGTGTCCTTCCGTGCAGCAGGAATGAATGTGACAAATGCAGGTCACGGGTAAAGATGTTCTGGTATTTTTCCAGTGTCTGTGCCACTACCTCCCCTCCAGAAATCTTGTATATCAGCGTGCATGATTTAAAGTCTCCACCATCAACACTTCATATAATGCCCGCTGCACGTGTGTCGGATTGTCTGCAATGGCATTTTAAGAGGCATCCAAATAATTGCTGCTGTAGTGAGGTATTGCTGTACAACAAATTTAGATAAATGTGAAGGGCTTTAACTAACTATACAGACCAGAGATGGTACTTTCCCTGTAGCTTCATGAACATCAGGTATCATGTTAGCAATAATCATTAAATTTTTAATTAAGTTTTTTTGTTTTCACAAAGAATCCCAACTTTGCACCTTTTTTAAATGGTTTCCTCAGTGTGTAAGTAACGCTTCTGTTCATCAGGTAAATAGTATATTGATAATGTAGTCAATGCACATTTCACCACCACTTGACTATTCAAGAAAATAGACTTTAGAGAGCACAATCTTCCACTGGCAACAAGAAAAGCATCACGAGGCAGACTTCTTTATCAACAAAGAAGTAATGGCAGGAAGGCTTCCTGTTGATAAGATATGTCAAGTGTGTCTTAAACATCCTTGAAATAGATGCAACAAGCCACTGAATGAACCATCTCCTGCTGCTTAGATAAGCAAAATGCAAACTGACAGCTAAAAGGAGATAGTAGCTTTTGCTTCAGATACTTCAAGGAAGTAAATTCAAACATAAGACTCAAGCCAGAGATTCTCTTTCACATCTTTGCATTTTAACTGTTTATTTATTTGAATTTTATGCTAACCTAGTGTGTCACTTTGCAGATACTGAATTAGATAAACAAGGATCCAAATGTACTCTGGGATGGAATAATGACAGAAGGTGCAACAAATCTGTCACTGTACACAAAAGTTTGTCGGCCTCATGTTGCTGTCAGTTTTTTGACAACCTCCTCGAGACGCTCGACTAGAAGTCCCCATGGACGCGTCACTTCCTTGCGCAGACAGCCAAAGTCAGCCGGCTCTGACAGACAGTCAGACTTTGGATTTTGACTCGGTTGTGCACAGTCCCACAGTAGACAAGCTGTCTGCACAAGAACCAGGAACAGAGACTGCGCACTGTCTTTCAGACACCACTGATAAATCCACACTACATGTTTCTGCAGACCCACACAGCCTAAAGGCTTTATCGTCCATCCAAAATGTATCAGAGCAGTTTTCGCTTTCCTCAGAGGCTTCACCAACAGATGACAATTTCAGGGTTCAGCGCTGTTTGAGCCAGTCAGGAAGGAAATCACCTCTAATACCTCAACTCTGTCAGGACCTCATTTTACCTCAGCCTGAATCTGCTTCTTCTCCTCTCATGGAAGGACATACTCCACCTGAATCTTTTGGGGCTGTGTCACTCACACTTGAAGGTTTGATGGAGCTGTCTGTCACTGTCCCCTACTCCAGTCCCAGTTTCAGCTCTGAAAACAAACCTCCATTATTAAGGTCGTTATCACCTCAGTCAGACAGTTCAGATAGCGATACGGCTGTAGCGCCTTTGTCAGATCTTTATATCTTTGAAAGTGATACGCAGGACTTCATTCTAAGCCCAAGTATAGCTCCCGGTGAGATTAAATGTTCTGAATACCAGCCATTATCACAAACAAGTGGGGAACAAGTGAACCATAACTGTGATAAACATGTACTGATGTGTGATTCATCAGACGTGACAGGATGTCATCACAGCTCTTGTGAGGAACAATCCACAGAGAATAATGAGCCAGATGTGAGTGAACACTTGGGGCTAAGAACACCTGCTGTAAATGCTTGTGAGGCATACTTTATGTCTCTAAATGATGAGAGACAAAGAAAAGCAGAGGTCACTGGAGCAACCCCCCCGCGCGGCAACAGCCCTATGGAGGTCTGGCAGGACGCACATCAGTATCTGGCTGGTGATGATACAGAAGATCGGGATGTTTTGGACAAGATGCATCACTCTGTGATCCAAGAAGCTCTCGCTCCTGCCAGTCACTTGTCTTGTTCCCCAAGAGAGACACAGGTTTCACATTACAACCCTGAAGGTAGCAAGGGGATTGGCTGGACAGGCGATGACACCAAAGGTTGGGGGCCACCAATTGAGAGGTGGTCATCAGTAGACAGCTGGGCAAGTGCTCTCTCAGATTGGACTGGGATCATTGCAGCTCCATCAGAGGACTTCACATCAGCCTTTTCAGAAATAGGGGCTGAAATAGATGCATTGACACAGGCCCTATCAGAGGTAAATACTCATACAGAAGCAGAGACTGTGAAAGAAGGACACAATCTAGAAACAACAGCTAAGGCACAAATGGGTGTGCAGGATCAACCTCTAAGCACACAAAACATCTCAGAGAGCTCCATCCACTCTGGGCAAGGCTGTCTCTCTTTGTGCCTCGACTCTACAGGACTCGAACCCCATCACACAGAGGGGGCTGAATCCTTATGCGATCCAACACCCACCACACAGGGAGACAAGTGCTCCCCATCCAGAGGTGCACCTGGTACAATGGTGGCCTTTTCAGGAGAAAACACAGCAGATGCAACTGTGGTTACACTGATGTCTGGATCTACTTCTGCTGATCTGGACCTCTCTCCGTTTGATGAATGTGCAGAGTCCCAGGACACAGAAAGTTTCATCAGCGATGAAAAAACCCCAGTTGTACTGAGTATAATAGAAGATACAGATTTGGACCCTCCTACAGATTTAATAACCAAGGAGGTAAGATGGTAGATATTTGAACACTTGAGAGGTGAAAGTTTGTGATCAGCATGAAGTGAAAACATGAACTATTACAGAATATTTTGCAGTCGTGCTTGGGGGATGTGTGCAACTCTTTCCAGTCTGTCTGTTTGCATGATGGCCAACAGCATCGTTGGCCAGCAGACAAATCAGTCATGCCCTTTTGAAACACAGGCACAAAGTTCAAAAACATTCCTGCTCTTGTCCTTGTCGTCGTTGTCATACCTTTAATATCACTAAGCCAGTCATGAGTTGCGCTGAATATAAAATCCACGTATGTCACCACACACCAGGCTCGCGAGCATTGTCGGCTTGCTTTGGATTGGAGCCATTCAGTTTGCAACCAAGTCCTTGCACCCACAGCCTTGATTGGATAAGTCGTTTGGCTCCCAACCTCAAAGACTGACAGCTGTGGGTGCTGAGGGAAAAATGAGTGCCTAAGAGGAAAACTTTGGATTGACAGAAATGGCACCTAATAATAGCTGAGAGTCCAGTGATAATAGCATGCATCCTTGGCGTGTCAGGGTGAGAGGAGAGCACAGCTGAAAACTGAAACACGACCCTCCATTGCCCTCTCTCTATTTGTACGCACCCTTTGACACACCCATTTCCACCACATCTCCTTTAAAAAGCCCCGATCAGGACCCTGACAGGTTCTTGGGGCTAGGACACTGCTTTTGGTTGACTTAGAGGTGCAATTGCAGCTGGAGGTACAGTCTTTAACACTGACAGTCAAGGTTCCAGTTGCATGCAGGACATATGGACTGGTGGATTGGGTATAGAAGCATGGTGTTTTATAAACGTCTGATTTTTGGCTCTATAGAAAGGTACGTGCTGAAATGAAAAATATCTGATCAGTCTTTTATGTAATTGCCTGATACTGAACCCTAAGGCAGCGTATTAAAAGCACTGTTACAGTGTTCTGTGTTTGTCTATGTGCAGCCATAGAGGAAATTGAAAGAGAACTTTCTTTAATTCTCAGTTTAACACTTTGTTGTTCTTTGTCCTTTTCTTTATCAGCCCATTGGAGATAGACTGTGTGAAGTGACAGATGAACACAGGCTTGTCCAGCTGGGCTCAGTGGCCGAGCCGGAAGCTAAACTGAGCTGTGGGCGATTTGAGGTTAATAGGGATGAAAACAAATCAATAACTGATTGTAGTGTCCTCACCCCGGACGCTCTGACAGACTCAAACGTGCCAGGTGGAGACACACAACCTAGCCTGCATTTTAATGCTGACAACCGCGTGTCTATTGACACTTTGCCAGACCTTGATAGAGCACGTCAGGTGGAGGCGCAGAGGGCCAGTCCCACATTTATTATGCCCTTAGCTCCAGTGAGTATTGGCCCTTCCCTCAACTGTAGGACAAGCAGCAGTTTGGAAGGTGATCAGATTTGTTTGAAAGGCTCTCTCAATAACAACAGTTGCAATCAAGTAAGACAGAGTGCTCTCTTGCCAACCTCGGATGGAATTACTAACAAAGCATCTCTGGAAGGCGGTGAGGAGTTGATTCATGAAAAGCAGAATACGACAAAGACTGCTGAGAGATCTTCACCAGAGGGACTACAAGGCTTGAAAACTAGTGACACTGTAGACTCTTTCTTTTCTAGAAAGACAATATTTGAGGAGATTGATGACTTCAATAGGGAACTAGAAAACTTCATCCCTATCCCTGCTGAAAATTTCTTCATTTCAAAAGAGAAACACATTGCATGCATCACTTTAGATATTTATGATCCATTTGTCTCCAAGCCTGTAAAACCCAAAGCTATTAAATCGGAGAAGGTTGATCTGACTCATAAAAAGACCGAAAAGATGCCTCACAAAACCCACAAGAACACCTCAGAGGGAAAAACACGATCCAAAAAGGATAAATCGTCTGGTCATCATCATTTCACCCAACCTTCCAAAAAACAGGAAAGCAAATGTCACCGTGTTTCCGCTCAGCAGACCTCCAACCAGCAAGACACTCACCCTACTATTGGAGAAAATCATAGCAGTGAGAACAGTCAATCTGGACTTGAGGCCAAGGAGGCCACATTGGTTATTGAGGCAGGTGTAGTAACTGAGAAGGCAACAAGCAAGCCACACGGCAAGAAGAAAAAGAAACATGGTCAGAATACAGCGCCGGGGGAGCCACTGGCTGAAGTGGAGAATGGAGCAAAATCAAAGACTGCAAAAGGAAGAATCGAGCTGTTCGAATCTAAGTTGGGTGCCAAAGCTGGCAAAGCTCAAAAGGAAAGCGAACAGCCAGATGTAGCCGAAATAAAGTCCCAGCAGCAATCGGAGGCTAAAGCGTCAGAGGGAGAAGAACCTCCACATCCCACAGACAGTAAGGGCCACCAGCCAAAGAACTTTACAAGTCCTCTGAATGATGATGTGGTTAAAAGGCGACGTCTGTCAGAGGATAAGTTTGGGAAGATTGTGAGCATTTTGGAGTCTAAACTACCAAAGTCAGACGTGTCAGCAAAAGGAAAGGAAGCTGAGCTCAAGACTGATGTTGGAGGAACTCGTAAGAAGGCGTACAGTGAAGTGGTCAAACAGAGGATTCCACCCAAGGAAGGTACGGGAATTGATTAAACAACTAGTCCTCTGCATGGAAACACATATTTCACATGGCATTATTAAAGCCTATCATAATATCTGCAGAGCCCAAGGTGGTGAAGCCTATCCAGGCAGTGGCAGTGAGTGGTGACCCCCAGAGTCTGTGCCTGTGGTGTCAGTTTGCTGCTGTAACCTCGGCCTACACTGTGACCTGGAGCAGAGAGGGTACTGTCCTGGCTGAGATGAAAAGAAGGTAATTCATATGACTTTTATGTCATTTTTAGCAATAATAATGTCCTACCGAGCTGGTTTAGCTTCCCTGCAGCTGCTTTCTATCTGCAAGCTGCTTTGCAACTGTCTGTTTTCTTCTACTGAGTAACACTGTCCCTTTGTCTGAAGTGCAGGGGACGAGAGCAGAGTGTCCCTGACCATCAGCAATGCTTCTCACAAAGATCTGGGCAAGTACCTCTGCCAGCTCAGCAGCTTACATGGCTCAGTCAGCCTGGACTACCTGCTCACATATGAAGGTAACAAAAAAATGTAGCTCATTTTTGAAAGTGAAAATTTTTAAAACGTTTACATGATGTATATAAATGAAAACTACATTTTTTTAAATTTTCCCCGTTATTTTACAGTGCTCAGTGAGATTGTCATCCCTCTAGCTCCAAAAACCGTTTCATGTGAGTTAAGATCTAGGAGCATGTTACTTTCTACAGCTGAGCTTTAAAAAGAAGACCCCAGATGTAGTATTGTGTCTGTAATTTTTTCCTCCCCAGCTGACCCTGTTGAGGTTAGTAGTGAAGAAGAGGACGCCCACTTCTCCAGACTCTTGTTCAAAGACGATTTCTTATCCGATCAATACTTTGGAGACAGCCATCCTATCAGTATGATCACCGAAAAGGAACACTTTGGGGAGGGCATGCATCGGCGGGCTTTCCGGACCAAGCTGCATGCGGGTCAGATACCCCTGTTACTGCCAGGTCACTCCTGTGTGCTCAAAGTGCACAATGCTATCAGCTATGGGACCAAGAACAATGAAGAGCTTGTTCAGAAGAACTTCACCTTGGCTGTGGAGGTACGAAAATCACAGTTAGTCTGTAGTAATTCTTCATGGCTCAAGGAGTAATTATGAGATTATAGAAGACTGTAGGAAAACAGCCCTCAGCTCCCTTTGCACTACGCCCTCGCTAACTCTCCTGATGACATCTAGCCCCGGTCACTAGTTTCAAATTTACTAAGTAAAACATGAGGCTAATTTTGGAAATGAGGGTCTCCATTAGAGTCAAAAAGGAGGACAAAGCAGATCATATTTTAAGGTTATTGCACCTGGTGGCTGATGGAAAGATGGCACTGCACCAAAAACCTTGTGATTGCTTTGGTTGCTAGCATATTGGTGCAGTCACCTGTAGTTTGCATGGAAGATGCTGACTTGTGTGCTAGCACTTGCTAAGCTCTAGCCATGCAGTGGCAAACTTTGAGAAAGTACAACATGAACCAGAATCAAAGTAAAAGTCATGTCTCAGTGCTGCAGTTGGCATGTTTACAGACATGTTAGCATCTTCCATGTTATCATGTTAGAACTGTCGCAATCAGCCAGCGATCGAATCGGTCAAAAGAAGGTTTTTGTCAGCTGACTGGTGAACACGTTTTCTCCCTAGCAGCTGTGGTTGTTAGGAGCTCACTGACTAATCTCTAAGCCTTTGTTACTGGGGCTATCAATCTCAGCAACCACTCACCAGCTGGTTGGAGCATACCTCTTTTTCCCTAATGACCCGCGGTTGCCCAATGGTTTTAGACCGTTCTTAAGTGTGGCTGGGGCCTTAGTGATGTGACTCTACACTGTCACACGTCCACTATGGTGGCCAAGTGAGTTGTCGTTAGTTGTTATCTGACTGCAAAACCTAATTTGGACTAATTGTGTCCAGTTTCAAAACAGTAAGGTAGTGACAGTGTTAAAGCTCAGGGTAAATCTTCATAACAGGAACTCAGCTACATTTTATACACAGTCTATATATGATTAGCTCTGTGGTTGTTGCTATCATCCTTTTTCTGGAGACTGAAGTGACTCTTGACTGTGAGGGAGACATGCTAAGTAGCATTAGCACATTTGTTTTAAGCTGCTAGACCACACTTGAATTTTAATCACCAAACACTGCAAAACGGACCTCTTGGCCCAACTTTAACTGCAGCTAAGCCCAGTACACCACAGTATTTGACAGCTAACGGCCTATTTAGCACATACCTGTCACTCAAAGTGGCCATTCTCTCAATATTGTAAACTTTAAGCCTTAACGAAAGTTAAACAGCACACTTTTATAACATCTATATGCCATAAAGGAAAGGTGAAAAGTGCTCTTTTACCAGACTACAAAGAAAGTTTTACTTTTGTCTTTACCTACATGCATCATAATGACACTATACTTAGTTTACAACTCCAAAGTGTCTGTAATAGTATACTGTTCTACAGAATACATACTGCAAATTTTTTCTTTGTATGTGTGTTAAAAGTTGGATTAAATAATAAAATTCTCACCAATCGATTCAGTTCACTTCATTCTGTTTCATTTTATTATTTCATTTATTTTTGATGCTCTGCAGGAATGCCAGGTCCAGAACACAGCAAGAGAGTACATCAAAGCTTACACTGCTGCTGCTCAGTCCACCGAAGCCTTCGGAGACATCCCAGAGTGAGTGACACGTTTGATAAGCTCGTTATCATTTCTTCACTACATTAATTCGCTTTTTTTTTTTTTTTTTTTATTTGTTCATTTCAGGCACAACAAAATACATATATTGAACATAAAGTGCACAAAAAAACAAAACAAAAAAACCAAACAAAATGTACCTGAAAAGGAGTGGGATGAAGAAAACTTATTAAATCCCACCCCTATATTCACTCATCAACAAAAAACAATAAGCTTCCCGCAGCTACGCCCATCATTGCAAACCAAACAAACCAAACCAAGCAAAACAAATAGAACCTTCATAACTGAATACAGAATATGTTAATTATAAATTGCCTTACCACAGGTAACAGGCAATAATAATTACAAAGTAACAAACACACATACATATACATATATATCTACACACACATGTACATATATACACATACATACGCACACACTGTTTTTTGTTTTTTTTTTTCCCCTTGGAATCCATACCAGCAATGGTAAGCGAACAGACATTACAGAGCACACTAAAACCATCATTGATTATACTGTGACCAGACCAACTGTTTGTAGAGGAATTTAAATCTATGAATATTTTTGCATTGTTTCAGTTGTAAACTCAGACTGTTCCAGATTTTCACACCACATACAGACACACAAAAACCTTTATGGGTTGTTCGAGTTCTAGGTAATTTGAATTCTCCGAAGCCTCTCACATTATAAGCCCTTTCTCGAATTTCAAATATAGATTGTAAATTTGCAGGTAGAAGTTTATTAAAGGCTTTGTATAAGATTATGGATGTATTGTAATTAACCAGATCCTGGAATTTAAGTAACTTTGCCTGAAGAAAGAGTTTGTGAGTATGATCTAGATAACCAGCCTTGTGAATAATACGCAGTGCTCGTTTCTGTACTGTACTTTTAATCGGAGCTACTTTGTTTGGGGCATTCACCAGGATAATTCCCATCTACCTGATTCACCGTCCGTCGAATGACATCCCCTACGCCACACTGGAAGAGGAGCTGATCGGGGACTTTGTTAAATATTCAGTCAAGGACGGCAAAGAGATCAACCTGATGAGGCGTGATTCAGAGGCAGGACAGAAATGCTGTGCTTTCCAGCACTGGGTTTACCAAAAAACTGACGGCAACCTGCTGGTTACTGACATGCAAGGTCGGGAAAACAATTCAAATAAAATTGTGAAAAATCATTTTTTTGTGGGAACTATTTCTTTGCAGGTTAGAAATCTAAACATCTATGTGATTTGTTGCTTTTCAGGAGTTGGCATGAAGCTTACTGATGTGGGAATAGCCACCTGTAAGAAAGGGTGAGTATGTACATTTTATTGAGACCAAACACACTCTATGTGCAAACTGTGAATTTGCACTAACTGATCTCTGAATGTTATTTTTTTCTTTGTAGATACAAGGGATTCAAAGGAAACTGTGGCACCTCCTTCATAGACCAGTTTAAGGCCTTGCATCTGTGTAATGTGTACTGTGAGATGCTAGGTCTCAAATCCCTGCAGCCCAAAGCCAAAAAGCCAGCGTCTGCTCCAAAACCCAAATCCCAGAGCTCCACTGCACCCAAGAAGAAAACATTTGGCCCAGTAGTTAAGGGGAAGTCATAACAGGAGGAGAATGCTGGACTAAGGATTTGATTATCAATTGAATCTGTTACCTTTTCTTTTTTTAGTGATTCGCGTCATTCACTTTGGACTGAATTCTGCAGAGTTTTATGGACAGTTTCTATAAACTTTTTAGATTTTAGGAGACCTTTTAAAGGTAATAAATGTAGCACAAGCAGCAGCTGCAGCTAACGAGACTGTCGATGAACTGTGATGTCTTGACTGATGAGCGAGGAACAATTTCCTCTTGTTTTTCTACTCCTGGGATATTTTCAAACTATTAGTTCATTAAATTAATGGACTTTTTATTGATTGATTAGATGAAATGTCTAAGTTAGGTTGTACGAATGGGTGTGTTTTGTTTTTTGTGTGTGTGTGTGTTCGCTTTGCAAACTGGCAAATAATTGAACATGTATCCAGTTTAATGTTACATTTTATTTGTTCATGTAACTGATTTAGAATGACATCATGATCCAACTCTGGACACAAAACAAAGACATTTTTACCCATAAAGTTGATGTATCACTTGAATGTATGTAGAAGTGAGCAGTTGTGAGCGTCTCTCAGTATTTCTAAGTTAGACTTTAGTGGTATAAAAGTCCTCCAGCTACCCACATTCAGTGCATGTATAGGGAAAGGCACGTAGAGTGAACCCTATAATACCACATTAACCTGACATCGAGAGGCTATACGATCCCAGGAGTATTCCAGCTATTCAGCTGCAGTCTAAAACAGTCTTTATACAACATGCCTCTGATCACTCCTCACTTCTACCTTTCAGACCCCTGACCCACATTGCTGACGTGGCACTGAGGTTGCAAATGTTTGATTTCTTTCGCATGTGCGTGGTAGGACAGGTGAAAGACGGTGAGTCAACATTACTAGAAGGAATACAAATTCCTGCGTATGTTTGTTCTCTGCTTGGTCTTGAAGGCGTCCGTGAAATGTGAACCTCTGTCAGCAACAAATCAAAAGCACTTTATTTACGGTAAACAGAGAGACAAATGTGCAATAGGCGTTACATTTACAACTCTGGCATCAGCAGTAGTAGTAAACCAAGGCCTGTTTTAAGGTCTCTAGCAGCAAATTAGCACCTTGAATCCAAAAAGAAAGTAGGCCACACTCAGAGGCTCAGCATCACATACGATGCATAAACACACCAAATGTCTATTTCCATCTCCTGCTCTGGTGTAGTGTGCACAGAGCCACTGGCACAGCTGACATACAGTCTTGCTTTACAGTGTGAACAACAAATTTAAAACAGGAGGATTTATTAAAAAAAACAAAAAAAAAAACCAAACAAACACTTAAACCCAAAAGTGAAGGAGTGCGCCGAGGTGCTTTTCACACTGTAGCTATTTAGTGTGATAATGGCGTTTGACGGAGAGGAAACAAACACCATTGTCACACTCCACAGCTCTGGAGGACAAGGTTTTCTGCAGACAGAGGCGCTGTTGGTGCAAAGTGGTGGATGGGTGACCTGGTGAAACAAAACGGGGGAAAAGTGTAAAATCAGGAAAGAAAAATCCAGATTAAATAAATTGTGCAGTTTATACTTGGCCAATTTTTTTTTTTTTTTTTTTTTTTTTTAAAGCAGTAAAAACAGACAATAACAGATTTTGAAGGAAAAGAAAAAAAAAGCCATAGTGTCATGTAAATATTCTAGGCTTATCCAGTATGTCCAAAGTCCAGTCTAGTCTTTTTTTTCCTAACTGATTGTGGGGATGACTGCAGCTGTGTGCACCTGTGTGTGTGAAGGAGACAAAGAAAGACACCCATGTGAGACTCAATTACCAAGTTTGCCTTAACTTCTTTAAAATGATGAAATTAAAGACTGGGTCAGGCTGTATGCCAAATGAGCTTGAATGAGGTTTCAGTCTACTTTTAATGTTAAACACATCTGAGCTGAATCGGCACAGGCGAGGGTCCATCAGAGCCCTTTACAATTTAAAGTGTTCATTCAAACATTAAATGCTTCAGACCTATAGGAGGGAAATGCCTACTCACCTTAATTTTCAAAAGGTCTTTCCAGATTCATTCATACTCAATAGTTGCACTTTTCCCTGCAGCTACTCTTTTTCTCTTCTACTCTCGGTCTTCCTTCTCATGCCAGTGTCTCTTTGTTAATGCCAGTTTTAAGTCCAGTAGAGCGTCCGCAGCTGCAGGTTCGTGAAGTGATCCGTGGTGCATTTGGGTTCAGGGCTGTCCCATCCAAGTCTTTATGTAGACAGAGCAGAGTTTGGACAAACAGCCAGTTGCACATTAGTGATAAGCTACGGGGGAAGTATTGATCGACCCTGACCAGAGGTAGAAGGTGGAGGGGAGACTTTAAAAAAAAAAAAAAAAAAACCCCTGGCCAGGGCCTTAATAATCAGGATTCACTGAAAGTCACTTTGAGCTCAGCAATAACAAACTTAAGACTGGTGCTGCTCCCAAGCAAATAAAGCAGTTTGGTGGAAATGAAATTTATTTTTGTTGGAGGTAGGAATCTAAAATACTCATACTGCAATGTGCTGTTTCATATGTTCTCGGTTTTAAACACCAAACTTTGAAGTTCCTAAGAATTTATTCATGACCAAAAACATCAGTTCTAAGGTCACAACTTAATCTGCAATAGCTGCCAGGTGAATGAACAGTTACTGGCTAAACCACACGAATCCCACAAGTGTCAAAGGTCACAAGAGTTAGCTAAAAGTTATTTGCTGCGATAGTAGAGTTACACGTACGGTACTCGCCGAAATGTAGATTAAATTGAAGTGAAGCGATGTTTGAAATTGTTTTAAGCCCAAAAATGAAATTGAGATTGAATTAATTAAAGTGATGGATAAATGGCTAAAGTACTTGTTTATAATGTTAAATATAAAACCTACATGTAATTAGATGTAATTCATACAGTTTTTTAACCAAACTGAGATTAACAGCGTGCATGAACTTGACAGGCTTTTAAGCTCACTGTTGTAATGCAAGGTTAACAAAGGCCTGCATGACACTGAAAACAGCTTTACATGAACGGGCCAGTGTTTTACTCAGAAACAAGTGTTTAACCTGAAATCAAATCCATTAAAAGTTCGTGTACATCTACAAGAACAAAACAAACCTGTTTCAATAATACCTGTGATTTTTTTTTTTTAAGAGTGAGTGAAAGTGTTTATAAGGAGCTACAGGAGAAAAGTTGGCTTTTGGTTTGTTTGTGACCAGATTGAGGGTAGGAGGGCTTGATAAAATGTCCCCGGACTGGCAGGGTGGCTTTTATTTGCTCGTCCTTGAAGCTGATAACTCTTAGATTGCCTGTGTGAATGAACTGAGGTCCCTTCACCATCCACGTGCACACATACACAGAGAGAGAGAGAGAGAGAAAGATGGTAGTAAGTTTCAATTATTTGTCGATGCAGACAAATTTTCAGTAAAAAAAAAAGCAGAAAAAAAAAAGCACAGATACCTGGAAACTGAATAGAAATAGTTAGAATTGAAGAATGTAGGTGGAAAAAAAAAAAAGAGCAGCAGCGCTTCATCTGGGATTACAAAGATTTCTGAAAACTTTGCAAACTTGTGTGAGTGAAGTAAGTTGGCAGAAGTGCTGAACTGATACACTTTAAGAGACGGTTATTTCTGAGGAAGGTCATCAAATGAGTTAAAATACGATAAATTAAAATATAGGGGCATATTTATCCACCCAAATTAGTTTGAATGATCAGTCAGTAATAAAGTTAGAAAAAGTCTCTGATTACATGTTAAAAATACACTCACCAGCCCCTTTATTAGGTACACCTGTTCAGCTGTTCATTAACACAGATGTCTAATCAGCAATGGCAGCAGTTCCAAAGCTTTAGCCAGTGGTTTGATTTCTGATCTGTTCTTCAGCTCCTTTAGGTCATGGCAGGATGCTTTTCGAGGTCTTTTAGTCTACTTCACTTTGTCAGACAGGTTCTGTTTAAATGATTTCATGATTGATCAGGTCTGGCAGTAATCAGGCCTGGGTGTGGCTAGTGAAATTTAAATTTAATGACAGTTAATCTGTCATTAAACACTGGAGGCAATTGTTTTCCTTAATAAATGAAATCATCATTTAAGAAGTTATTTTTTCTGACTAATATCAACATTTGTTTGATCTGACATATGTAAGAGTAACAAACATGCAAAAAAAAACCAACCCTCAAATCTGTAAGGCAATCAATTTTACACACTGCACATTGGGGCATTTAAAATTTGAGGAATATGTAGTTGTAGTTCTGGCACGATTAGTCGAAGTACCAATTACACTGAATAATCCTTACTAGCATATTGTAATTTATTATATTTTTACAGTTTTTGATTCATTATTGATGCAAATTGCAACTTTGAAGCAAAAAAGCTCAGCAAACTTTCATTTTCAAGGGAGTTGTGCAGGTGTTATGGAGGACTTAAGCCATACGATCCAACCTTTCACATTTATAAGAAGCACATGCACAACTATAGGCCGACGATTTATCCAAAATGTACAGGATGCTCGTGCACTTGAGCAGATTTCTCCAAAGGGGCTTTATTGAAACAGTAAACAGTGTCCGTTTCACGGCTCATCCACCTCGTTTTTAAGGAAAGTTGGATCTCGAATAAACAACACAGTGTGTGAGAAGTCAGGTTTTTATTTGACTGAAATTAAATGAACCACAAAGAGTTGCAGAAATCAGCGAACTGAACAAAATGATATTAACCCTCGTTTGTTTAAAAAAAAAACAACAACAACAAAAACAAAACTGTAGAGTCAGTCTGAGTGTTGGGATCACAAACTGGAAGAAACAGAAGGGAGGGAAATGTAGAGAAAGGGGAAAAAGGAAGAGATAAAAGAATATTAAAAGATGTGAAGGCTCAGCTTCATTTCTGTCAACTTTTTGTAGCAGCAGCCCAGATTTACAGACCACATATTGCACCAAGTGAGTGCTTTGAATAAGAGAGGGTGGGAGGGGGAAATCACATTCAAGTAAATGACAAGAGACATAACAGGCGACATGACCTCAGAGTGATCTATAAAGTGCCCTTTAGGTTCAATAGTGTTAGAAAAAGAGAAACAAGATAAGAAAAAAAGAAAACACTTCTTTTCTTTGTAAGAAACGTGCTGCTTTATATTCAGTGGGGATCACAGCTTTTCTCTCAAACATCCACGCGCGCACACACACACACACACACACACGCACAGCTTCATTTTAGTGTTGATCAGTAATACTTCTGTTAAATGTAATACATACATACATACATATATTCATATAATCATGAAAGAACTTAAAATTGTTTTTAAATCTCCCCTCAAGTACAATTTACAGCATTATGAACAGCAACAGGCATGAGAATATTAATGTAATCGTGACGTCTTAGAGAAACTACCCCCCCCCCCCTTAATTTTAAGTTTTCCCTCCCCAACCTCAAGATCAATTACACTTCCAAATTATTACGTAGCAAACACAAGATACAGTTTCATGCTGCTCTCAAAGCACTACAATAAAAACAGTTTTATTAAACACATTTGCTATCACTGTAACAAATGATATGGATTAATCATTTCCCAGACTAGCCAGATTTTCACTTCACACACCATGTCATATATAGTTGTCAAAATAGTAAAGAACAATTGTTCATCAGTACAAATACACTGAGAGTACTTTCCTGGAAGAGTTATACCAAATGTTCAAAAGAAAACTTGTTCCATGATGACAAAATGTTTTGTTTTTTTTTTTAAGGAAAAAAAAAGAATTTCCTATCTCTGGGAACTCATCCCCCATCTTTGAATCATTATTAGTGGCTGAAAAAGAAAGAAAACTTTATTCTACAAAAAGGCTGCATGGTGATCTCTGATCACACAGTGCAGACAAGGCTCTACGGAGGGGCGTGGCCAATTTCCTGAAATGTGATTGGCTAGCATTCCTAAGGTAATCTGGTGTTGGTCTAAGGATTTGAGAGTGTTGTGATCATAGTGCCGTTGCAGTTTCTTAGAGAAATAGTGCATGTAGAAGCCAGATTAAGGCCATGCGAAGCACCCCTCTGTAGAAGGCGGTGCAAATACTGTGCTATAGTGTACATAAAGGAGCTATTGAAATGCATTGGTGTTTTCCAGCACTGTAGATTTTCACAGGACGAGGGTAGAGGGGGAAGAAACAGCGGATCAGGGGCCAGCTCCTGTCATTCATTGCTCATGCCTGTGGATAACAGAATTCAGCATTCGAAACAGTGCGACACTCCCTTCCTTTCCCCAGCACCTTAAAAGGAGGGACCTACCCAGACTTAAAAGATATAAAGACGTAGGCATATTGGCTCGACAAGTCGCTGTACAGTCTCGAACCACCGTGCAGTGGAGGTGGCTCGCAGTCAGGCATTACAGTACAACATGCTTGCACAGAACTGCTACAGCAGCTGGTTTGACATCCCTGTTTCATTTTGTCTTATCGTTGGAGGGTTGGATGCGGTTGGAGGGAGCCGTTCTAGTCGACTCCCTCAAAGCCCTGCGCGTTCTCGACGGCCATCAGGAGCTTCTCTCTCAGGTCTTCAAATGATTCATAGGTTGGTAGATCCAAGCGGTTAAAACTGGAAAAGAAAAGGGTAACATTTATAATAAATAAATTAATTACATTTTTTGGTTCTGTATGAGGCAATATCATATCATCCACAGGGATCACTCAAGTCATTTTCATTTTTATAGCGCCAAATAGTTGCCTTGAGGCACTTTTTACTGTAAGTTAAAGATCCTACAGTAATTCAGAGAAAACCCTCACCCAGTCTCATTATTAAAGCCCTACCCCACAGCTCATGATCATAGTTAAGGTTAGGAATGTAGAGCGACCAGTACATCAACAGCTTCACTTCTTACCATGACAGACCAGTACAATCTCCACATGACCATTGACGCCGCACCAGTCTGTCTGTCATATGAGACTATAGGAAGAACTGCAAATATGCAGTTAACCTCTGTACAAGACTTGTGTAAATCTTTCACATACAAAAGGGCTTCAAATACTATGGCAGTATATAAAACAGTGGCAATAGTGCTACAATGTATTTGAGAAATAAGCTCACAAGTACGATTTAGCTCATACCTTCTCCTGCGTGGCTACAAAAAAAAAAAAAATATACAAATTCAGTCCGTGATGCTAAAGAGAAGAACACAGACCGCACACACTGAACATTGGACTGGATGACCGACAAACTGAAAACCAAGAATATTACTGCCAAGTTTAATGTGGTCACCAGGGGGCAAAAACATAAAAATGAATGTCTTCACACTAACTGGTACCATGCACACGTTTACCTTGCATGTGACAAAAACTCTGCCCAGCTGACATTCCCATCAGTTTAGCTTTAAGTGCCTGCTAGGACTGTCACTGAAAGCATGTCAGATTTTTTTGCTAAGCACCACTGTGCAGCTTCACAGAGCTGCTAGCACAGCTGCAGACTCTCAGCTTTGTTGTTCTGTGAGTGTGTGTAGCAGTGACATACCATGTGTGAGCTCTTGGCAACTTATCTGGTGTTCCCCACTGCTCGATGGTGAACAGCTGAGGACCATTAGAACCTGGCACAACGGGAGAAACAATTATGATTCCACTCTTGATGCACACACGAGGACAAATTAAACCCTTTAAGACCTTGGCTGCAGGAAAGCCTTTGGATATTTACTGAATCTAAAACAAAGGATTTTTTTTTTTTAAACAAATCAATGTGACATTTTACAACTTAGCAAATCTTGACATCTCTTTTTATGTGTGGAATTGCATTTACTCAATCTTTGGACCACAATTTGTTAGAAAAGGATTTTTGTGACCTTGTTGCATCTTGTTCTGGCCAAGCATATGCTAACACTGCTACAAAAGTAGAAAACACCACACAAACACCAAACTTATCTGCTTAGGTCACGTACCATAAAGCTCAGCAAAACCATTCATGGGCACTCGTGATGTTCCTGTGACAAACTGGAGGAGTCGAATTCTTTTTTCAGCATCCATCAACAAGACAACCTGACGAGAGAGGAACATTTCAATTTCCAAAAAGTCAACAAAATTTTTCAATCAAAAAAATAAATAACACTCTCTTTATTAACGCTTTCCCATCAACTCAACACAAAATGATATTTGAAGAAAGTTTCTCCATATAGTTTTGCAATCTTGCCTTTGTGCACGTCTGTGTGGGGATGAAGTTTTAGATCTCTGACGTGAGGACATTTGGGAAAGTGAGGACATGGACGGTCCTCATTTTGTGACCTTCAAAGAACTGCTGGACTGCATTTTAGGGTTAACAGTGAGTTATTAAACTAGTTGTTAACTAATTGGCAAGAGGTAAGGGTATGTTTATGTCAATGAGTGTCCTCACAAATATACGCAGAGTATAAATGTACATTTGAACACACACAAAAAAAAGAAAAAACATCAAAGGAAAAAGTGACGACACAAAATTAAACAGAAGCGGTCGGAGCCTTTAATCAGATGACAGGACACAGCAGTTACTGTGGCTAGTGTGTGTTTGCTGTGTGAGTGTGTTAACGCTCAAGTCAAGACAAATGATAACCAGGGGCAGGTACCACTTTAGCCTCTTTCATCAGAGCAAACAAGCCTGTTCTTCCAAACAGACTTTGATCTTCAAAAACGAGGCCAGCAACTTCCACTCGCAGGCCAGATGGAGGGAAACGTGCTTTTATGATGAAACGTCCAGAAACGCGTAGACTAACATAGTTTAAATGCTTCTGCTGCATCCAGTTATGAGTCTCGAACTGTGTAACTGAGTAATGAGCATACCTTCCAGAACCACTGTATGACGGGGTGATTGGGACAGTAGCCATTCTTGTAAACGGTGTGTTGTCTCCAGTCGTTGACGTCAACGTCACCCAGACCACACATGAGCAGCTACAGAGAGACGGGGGTGAAATTAAAGACAGCATTTACACCCAGTGCCACATTTTACCATAAAATAAACCCTTAAAAATTTTAACGAATCTCCCAGGTATAGCCTTAAATAAACGGTCTATAATAAGTGTCCCAGCAAGCAAGGTTACTTAGGACAGTCTAAAGATGACAAAGCAGCTTAAGAGTAGGATAAAATATTCTCACACAAGTAGTATTTTAATTTGAAAAAACAAAACAAAACAAAAAAACCCCCATCTTGATATTAATTTTACCCACTGGATAATAAGTTAAACATTTTTTTTTAGCTTTACTAGAAAGATATTCATACCTCCAGTTCGTTTTCATCAAAGATCTTGATCAGATCTATTTGAATGAGCTCAGTGAAGCCCTGAAAATTAAACAAAAGGAATTATAATAACAAGTAAGCAGCTTTAGAAGAATTTAAATTCAACTCTTAAACTAAGTAATGGTAAAATGGACTATTTCTTCTATAGCGCTTTTCTACTTTGCCTGAGCACTTAAAGTGCTCTATACAACAACCATTCACACAAGCACTTTTCTATGCTTTGTTTATGTAAGTGCTTTCTATCTAACATTCACACACATTCATACTCTGATAGATGCATCAGAAAGCAACTTCGGGTTAGTATCTTGGCCAAGGATATTATGCATGCAGACTGGAGCAGCCAGGGATCGAACCACCAACCTTTCGATTAGCAGATGACCTGCCTCTTAAGCTACAGCCCCCCCAAAGGCTTAGGTAAACTAACTAAAAATCAGTGGCCACATTGCCCTCGAGTGGTAAGCGTACATAAATACCTCCAAGAAAGCGTTCATCTGCTTCTGGACCCGATTGACAAATCTCCACTGAATGACCAGACTGACAGAGGGAAAATTCATATTTATTATTATTGTAGATGAGCATATGATTGCAATTTTGTTCATAAATATGAGTCAACGGATGACATGAAAATAAAAATACTTACTCTATGTATTCCTTCTTGTTGTCATTGGTGACCACCATGTCTGAGCCACTGGGCTTCAAGTCAACCTGGTAGGTCTGAAGGATTAAATAAAAGGCGAGTTTTCTTCTGATACGCAATAACATTAGTATACTGAAATTAAAATGAGGTTTTAACTGATTAAAAGTGACTGCTTCGATGCCTGCACACCTGCCCAAAATTGTCCTCATCAATGCAAAACCTCAAGTCCAGCTCAGTGGGATCATTCTCCAGAATCCACTTTAGAGAGTTGTAGTACTCACTGTCCTATTAGACACAAAGAAAATTAAAGAATTCATTGGCCTTCACTTGTGAGAAAGAAGAGTTTTACTTCATCAATGCAAAACTGTTCCAAAGAAAGCTAAGCAAAAATATATTTATTTATTTTAGTAAAGCAAGTTCAAGGAATAAATATTTCACAGATCCAAACTCACTGGCTCTGTAGTGCAAAAAGAAACCTTACCACAGACTCCATGTCTTTAAGAGAAATCTGTTTTCCTAGCATCATCTTATAGAATGGTCGGATGAAAAAACCTGAAAAGAGGCACAAAAACCCCCAAAACATGATGATAATCATCAACATCACTTTTATTTTCTACATTCTACAACACGTTTAAAAACACAACTGACGGAGTGCTTTAACATTCTGTGCTAACTTTGTAATATCAAAACGATCCTCTACAATCAAGTCGCCTACCATCCAGCAGCTTTCCATGAAACACGGCCATTCCAGCAACACGCCCGATGAACTTGAAATAGGAGAGGTGATCCTCATTGCATAGGCCAGAGTTGGGATTAATTTGGAGAGTGTAGTTGTCCCTGGAAAGACATGAGCACAGATGAAGAAAGGGATTTCATGCTCACATTTGACAGTAATATCGATTTCATAAGATTAGGCGTTTAAATGCATACACATTACTAAAGTGAGGCATTTAGAAAAGAATTGTAATAAAAATAGGGGGAAAAAAACAACACAAAACACAAAAGTAGGAACAGTGGAGTGGAGACATCTTTTCATGTAACCACATCTATAGACTACTTTTTCCATTTAAAATTTTCAATTGTTTGCCCTTAAATGTCACCATTTATTTTCTTTGGGTACTTCATGTCAAAAATATGTGAGAACAAAGTCATTACATATTGATGACGGTACAACATAAGACACTTTGACCACCTTAATGCGTGTTGTGTGTGGGAAGCCCTTGTTTGACGTTGGCTTTTTGAATAAGAGGAAAAGCTAATCAAAGTAAAAGGAAACTTTCACAACTCTCATGGGGATGACACGGCAGCACTGCCCCTCAACAGCCAACTCATTTAAATGAGTAGAGATGGATGTTTTCATGGCTCAGAACAGAAAGAATGGTTCCTTTACGACTAGCTTTGTGTAACACTATGTCCTGAGTGGTGTGTGATATCCTGTTGAATTCACAAGGGTTCAACGCCTTTCTTCAGTCTCAAAAACAGCTCTTAAAGGAGGCACACACAAACGAGCAGACACTTACGTTGCAGAGTATTCAAAAAGGCCATAATAAGGATTGAACATCTCCTTAGATAAGAGGAAAAACCACTCTCTGGCCACACCACCGTAGTCTAGTCCTTTCTCCGATTCAAACTCGATCCATAGACGTGCCTTCAAAACATCTGGCCTCTTTAGTGACATGATTCGACGGTAAGACTCTTCAAAGATGTTGTTCCTGTGTAGCTTCATCTCAAATCGATTAGGGATGTCAGCCTGAAATGGTTAAAAGTAAAAACTGTAACTAGGGTTCTGTTGTTACTGATTTAAAAACAGCTAAAACAAGAGAGTTCTTAGAAGAAAGTAATGTCAAAGATCATCCACTGGAAAGTTTATATAACAGATGGTGTTGGTCCCCTGTCACAAAATTTGTATTCTGTGACAAGTCGGCGTGGTTGTTGGACAGTGATGACATTCACTGGTGATGGAAATTGTGAACAGGAAACATTCATCTTCAAACTAAAATTTGCTTCTCTTTGGTTTAAAACCCTCTATCCAAAAGATTACTACTGATTACCAGCAACTACTTGAGGAATACACATTATTCACTAAGAACCAGAGTTAGCTGGGGGGAGTCCTCAATTGGTCTCTGGGCATGTGTGAATCTTTTGTTACTAAAAAACGCAAATACATAATGTTGTGTCAGCAGACAGTCCAAACTAATCTTTGTTTAAAACGAATTGTCACTGTTCACTTAAGATTAAATTCAGAAATCAAACAGCAACAGAAAAGAAAAATAATGGACAATAAGTGGTAATTATGTATCAACTCCAGCATATTTTAAATAAAAAGAATGTGGAAGAATTGCAATGAATATTTAATATACAACACAGATGTTATACTCAGTCACCCAGTGTTGTGACAGTGTGAAGAAAGCTGACTAAGTACGCAATCAAGCATAATCAAAACAGAAGCAATTAGACCGCTTTGTGCAAGAGGAAGTCAGGAAGTTTGGATAACATTTATCTTTTGCATAATTATGCAAGAGTAGCACAGACAGAAACTAGAGACACAGGATAGAAAGTCTTACCGGTTTCTTTAATTTCTTTCTGAAGTAGTCATATTTCTGTTTGAATTCTCTGGAGTAGGGAACTGCCTGCAAAGACAAACAAAACACAGAAGTCAAGAAACAGTCAAAAATTATCAGTCTCCTCGTTGGGTTTCCTGATATAAATGTTTGAACACAAGTGCAACATGGTGGCGACCTTCCAGTGAGAGTGAAGTCTGAAGTGGTACACAGAGGGACACCAGGTGTTAGCATGTTAAGTGACAAATGCAACTACTAAGTGATTTATCTCTGCTGTGCACAGACGGGCCGGGGCTGATGAGAGTGGACGACAGATAGAACTGCTATGTTAAGAGAAAAAGCTGTCATTTCCATGTAGCGACTCCCTAAACAAGTGGGGCAGTAAGAGGAAACAACTCACGGGTCCTGTGATGGCTGGACTCTGTAGACGCGGGTCCTCCCACTGCGTGTTCTTTGTATCTGGATAAAATGAACACAACAGAACATCATTTCATTTGTATCCTGAAGAAATTATGTTCAGGGACACTGGAACGAAACAGATGTTTGAAACCAGTTTGAGTAAATAAGAAACAAAAAAATAATGGCAGAAAAGCAATATAATGTGAAAAAGGTTTTCATAGGACTCCATGCTATCCTGTAAAAAACTTAGTACACCCTTACTGCTGCCACAGGAACAAACAGGTCAAAAGCTCCTGAGAGGACGATGACAATGAGGATGATGTAGCCAGAATCTGCAATGAGGAGGTTGTTTGTGATCTTGATGAGAGCAGTCTCTGTGCTGTAGTGCGTTCTGAAGCCAAAGTGAAAGGGTTCACGGAGTTCATGAATAGACGTGTTGCAGGGATAGACTATTCAAAGGATTTGATGATGATGTCAACAAAAGCTAAAGCCATTCACTAATATATCTACTAAGTCTGATGTACTAACAGACTTGATGTGACTAGATGGAACTCAACTTGGGTTGCGGGACAGGAAAAACAGAAAAAAAGGATGGCATGGAGGTCAGAGTTGGTGAGGTGAAATACTTGACTGTCTTCAAGTCAGATCAGGTGAACACCAACAGCTAGTTTGGAACTTAGCCTTCATGAGAGAGCCAAATAGTCTGACTGCTATCAGAGACAATGTTATTATAAAGACTCAATTGTAACATAGCAATGATCATAAACTGGATCCAGCAGGAAAGTAGAAGGTAAGAACACAGCAGCAAAATAGAGTACAGCTGTTAAGCTTTAACAGTACAAGTAACCCAATGGGATATACACTTTCCCAGAACTCCAGGTAGAGATACCAAAATGGAGATATTTTGCAATAATCCACAGCACCACATTTGCCAAAAATCAAACACACCATCTAGGCACAGCATAAATTTACTTTGCAGTCATTGATTCAACCGTGAACTGTATTTTAAAGTATTCTTGTGTGGCCATCTGTCTGACAGCTAAGGCTTAGTCAGGACAATAATCCCAAGCACAGCAACACATCAACAGAACAGTTGAAAAAGCAAAGAATCAAGCTGCTGCAATGACCCAGTCAAATCCAGACCTCAGCCTGACTGAATGGTGTGGAAGAGCTGTGCATAAATAAATGCGTGCAGCCCTCAATGAACTGAAGCAACTTTATAAAGAAGGGTGGACCGAAATTCCTCCAGAACAATGCGAGAGACTGATAACGTCATCCAGAAAATAGCTACCTCATGTTTGTTGCTGCTAAATGTAGCTCTACAAGCAACCGAATAACAGGGTGTTGCTTGGTTTTTCACATGACTGCACACATAACCAAATGCAAGCATGGAAAAGTTATCTTACTGTGGTCGATGTAAAAGGTGCGTCCGTCTGTGTGAACTCTTTCTTCCCATCCAGGCTGAAAAAGAAGAAGAGAGGAAGAATAAGAAACTACTAGAAAGCGCCAATAAACAGGCCGTGCTCAAATAGCAATTTAAATCCATCCATTTATTTTTCCTTTTCTTCAAATTTATGTTTAATTGAACTTCACTGACCACTAAATGGTCCAAACAATGACATCCCAGCACTGCAAGCAAGGTAAGCTCAATCAAACACCGACAAAGGAAATGAAAGGATTTTGTGCCATATTTGAGTTCGGTCTGGCACATCAGCAAGGCAGGGATACAACCACAACATAAAGGTTAAATCACCACTATGAGTTCAAACCAGTATACCACGACTGACACGGTGACCACTCAGTACAGTGTCACAGGCCACACACACTCGTACGGCACCAGCAATCAAGCAAATAAAAACATTACAGTAGACTGAGTGTAAAGGGGTGGGGGGAAGCCACAGTTCAATCTGTTGAACAAGGTGTAGCTACAAGACGTACGGTATATGTGTAAGGATGCTGCTGCTGCATGAGTGGAGACCAGGCTGAAAAAACTGAGAATACATGCAGCATACAGCCAATTCCTTCCTCTGATATATATGTATTTATATATATATATATATATTTAGCTCCTTGTGTTTCCTTTGAAACCTCCCTCCCTCCTTGTTTTACTCCCATTATGTACTCTAGTCTCACTCCTTCAATCAGTCCTACTCCAACAAATGCCTGGGAAATCCGTCTAGTGTTAACCGTTTCTCAGACATTGCTACAGACTGAGAGATCCAAGGACAATGATGGGGAGCTCCAAATGTTAAACATTAACAGAAGGAGCGGCAGTGGTGCAAGGAGGCTGCACACAGAGAGAGGAAGTGGGGTAAAATACTAAAAAGGAGGTAGAGGTACAATCCACCCATGCTGGTCATGAAAAAAGAAAACACTGAAAGAAAGAGAGAGAGAAGAGGAGAAAAAAAAAAGAAAACAGAAGGCTGTCTGCAGGCATTTGACCAGACTGGACTGGACCAGACAGGTAGGCAGGCAGAGGGAGGGAGGCACCAACCAACCTCCTCTGGTAGGTTCTGCCAAACAGACATGGCCAGGTGTAGAAGAAGCATACATTAGATCCATCAGAATGAAGAGAAAAGAGAAAGGGGGAGAGAGAGAACACATACACACATGCACACACACCACACAAGCCTGTGAGTTGTACAAACCCATAAAGCTTTTTTATTATTACTGTCATTAGTAATATTATTATTATTACTACTACACCTAGTTACAGTAACATTTTGCCCACTTCCAGGGAATCTGAAGGTTTCACCTCCTAATTAGGTTATTACAGTCCCCAGACCCTCTTGGCTAAGCTTCACACAAACAGCTTCTGTTCTTACATGACTAAAAATGGAAATGTGTAATGAGTCTGATCACATGAAGTTTCATATTTTACTGTAAAAGTAATTTCTTTCATATTTTAATTTTAAACATAAACAGACCAATCACACGCTGATTACAACATGCACTATAACACAAAATTATTATGTTGACTTGATTCTACTTTAGCTAAGACTACATGGTTGTACTACTCCAAACGAGCAGATTTGTTACACACATAAAAGACAGAATACATATTGCTAATGATGAGTGCACAAAGCTATGCAGTCTTTGTGATTCATGAGGTTGTTTTGCATCTCCATTGTAGGCCAAAGGTTAAATATATACTTAGTCTTATAGTAATTGTACTTACAGGAAGAGGGCCAAGGTCACCAGGCTCCATTGAGTTCTTATTCCTCATATGGACCGGATATTTCAACCTGGGATCCTCCTGATTGTCAGCAGTAAAAGACAGGAAAGTAAACTATTATATTGGAAAAAGCACAACAAACTCTAAATGTGCACCTTGTTCTCTATATTAAAAGGTAAAAAAGCAGCTCTGTCAAAGTGCACATAAAATTTACCTTACCACCACCAGATGTCACTAAAAGACCAACACTAAATACTGCCCCACAATTCTAATCACTAGATTAAAAATCACAGAGTGTTTTTTCCTCGTCCCTAAACAGCAATGTGCTTGCTCACCCAGGTGGTGGTCCTGCTGTTGTGGTCGATGAAGAAAGGCCGTCCATTTGGAGCTATTCTCATCTCCCATCCTGGGGGCAGGAAGCTCTGCTGGGTCTTGTGTTGCGACTTTGGGGAGCTGTAAGGGGACGGCTGGGGAGACTGAGGATTAGAAAGTGTGTCTTTCACAGCCCTCCGTACCTGAATGTTGTTGGCTCCCTGGGGAAACAGTGACATGAAATAAATAAATAAAGATCATGTAATGCTATCTCCCATTTCATGATAAAATAAGGACACATGTCGAAACTTCAACAGACACTGACTGACAGCGAGATAGAAAATTAGTGATCATTAACAGAGACAGAAACACATCTTCCAACAATCTCCTTTTTCTTTGTCTGCTCATAAAAAAAGAGAGAAAAAGATTAGAATTCTTAGCACCATGAGATTTCCATCTAAAACTTGCAACATTTGAAAGTATCATCACCACTTTTCTCTTTAAACTATTATATCAGTTATATCAGTTAATACCAGGCTCATTTCTGATTTCCATGTTCCATGCTGTTTACTCCATCAACCTGTAAATGAAAATGTCACACACATCTGATTTATCACCCTTCCCAGATAATGGGTAAGACTTCTCTTGCTCTCTCTTGGTTACCTAGATACTGAAGAAGTACAAGAACAACTAACAAATGTTTACTTTAAATCCAGCAGAACTCATTAATCTAAATCTGGTAACAGAGCTCTCTGTCAAGGCTGAAAGGAAACCTAATTACAACATAATACCAGAAACTATTTATATACAGGAAAGTGAACATCTCTGGTAAAAGCTCCTTATGTCGTCCAGACTAAAAAGTGTCCCTGCATCAGATATATATATATATTTTTTTTTAATAGCAGTAATCATCACTGATTGACTTTTTTCTTCTTCTTTCAAACAAGAGAGAAGAGTGCATTAATTAACCACAAACCTCCCACATCCCCTGCAAGTTGTAATTACAACTTTCTGCTGTGACTATTTCACTTCCTTTTACTTCCACAATACTCGCACACACTTTAATTAAAACTTGTTCAGGTCTGTTCCCTAGGTAGCATCTTCACCACCGAATAAAGCCATTAAAAGGCTGCAGAAGCACCAGATGAGATCATGCATTTCTAGAAACGTGTTGATCAGACTTACATTTGCATTCGTAGTGCATAATTTAGGTTGAGGAGAAAATGTACGTGCAAATTAATGCGATGCAATTAAATTGACAACCTCAAAGGTTATCTGCATGATGTAGCCTGCAGCTTAAAAAAAAAAAAAAAAAAAAAAACACAAGTAGAAATTTCAATATTTTACCCAGGTGTTATACGGCTAACGCATTAACCACTTATGCTGTGTGAATATTAACACCCTCTGACCAATGAGTGAGAGAAAGCAGTCATGTAAAGCATAATGTTGGGAACAACATAACATGGAGGCGGCAGGATGACTCTATGAATTGCTATTGGTCATTAACATTCAGGTTATTGAAAAGCAGAGATGGAAAAAAAAAGCTAATATTTAATCTGTCCACTAGATGAGTCAAACACCAGGAATGTACACGGACTGGCTACATATAATCTCCTCTATTAAGCTTTCTGTGTGCTTTGTTACTTTAGTTAGACCTTTGATGTTTTGTTAGCATAGAGTAGCATCAGAGAGTGAATTAGCCTTGAATGCGGTCTTATTTGATTATAAAACCTAGTGCAAACACACAGTAATATTGACACAGCCTTCCTTAAGTTCCTTATTTACAATTTGTCACGCCTTCCCAAATAAAACCGATTTGCCATTGCATTACCAAAACAGTCTTTATTTAATAGTTTTTCCACTCCTTCACTTGTATGTCCCTAGTTTTATTTTAACAAATTACATTATTTGGGACCCATTACTACAGGGGTCCCCAACTCCAGGTCCGAGGGCTGGTGTCCTGCAGTTTTTAGATGTGTCCGTGATCCATCACAGCTGATTCAAATGGCTAAATTACCTCCTCAACATGTCTTGCAGTTCTCCAGAGGCCTGGTAATGAACTAATCATTTGATTCAGGTGTGTAGACCCAGGGTGAGATCTAAAACCTGCAGGACACCGGCCCTCGAGGCCTGGAGTTGGGGACCCCTGCATTATCAATTTAAATAATTTAGCCATCTTAGATTTACCACAGCAGGTTCATGCTATTATTCTTTTAAACCATAGTGTGAATCGCGGTGCTTAAGGAAAGCTCGGATCATATTATTCATCTAATCAGTGTTTAGCTGCAAGGTCCTTTAGTACACAGTCATGAGCTCAACTTTCATCAATGAGGAGAAAAGTAAGAGCAATATGAAAAAAGAAAACTGTCATTAATGGAGAGATCCCAACAACACTTGAGAAGATTTCATTAAGTTTGGCAATGAGGAGAAGACAAAAGCAGCAACCTGAAAAGAGGAGAGCTAACAGGTGGAAATGTTAATCTTTAGAAGGAACAGACAGACAGAAGTGTGAGAAAGTGAAGATCATGGTTTAGCAATTTGGAGCACATGGCAAGAAAGGACGGGAGGGTAAAGATTTAGGAAGGTAGGACAGAAATAGGTGGTCCTCAAGTATGTAGAGGAAAAGGAGATGGGAATGATGGTGGAGCGGGACAGTACAGGTGGCTAATTCTCACCTCCAAGGGGGTGGAAAGGGTGACAGTAGGGGAGCTGAGGCTACGAGGTCGTCGGACTTGGGGCTCATGGAGGTGGTTGTTGGAGGCATTGGAAGAGGAGGAAGGGGTGGATGCAGGTGCCAGAGCTGAGGCTCCTCCTGATGATGATGCTGCTGCTGCTGCTGCTGCTGCTGAGGTGCTGGCGCCGTCTTCAGTCAGCTGTCAGTGAGAACAGCACTTTTGAGGTTAGGTTGGGAAGAAATCAAGCATGCCATGCTGTTTGCCAAAAATAAAAAATAAAAATAAAGTCTCTTTGAGAAGCATGCTTTTCTGCACTGGAAAGGTCTGGATGCAGGCTTTTTTTTCCTTGGGAAATAAGCCACTAAAATCTCAAAGGCAGGGGTCATTTCAGGGCCACGAACAAAACAACAATAGGATTTTACATCCAACTAGAAAACAATGACAAAGGTTTGAAATAGTAAGATTACCACATAACTTTCACCCCTAGATGAGGTGGGAGGTACAGCCCACATTTACAGCGGGGTATAACTTTATAACAAACACAGAGGAATTATTTGATAGATTTGCCTCTCCTTCCGAGTACTTAAGAAAACAGATGAGAATCAGAGAATGAGGAGACTATGACATTTATAATACAGTCACAGAGTTACAGAGTTGACCATAAAAAGGCACAAATGCAAGGGTGGATTTCAAAGGAGAGCATCAAACATACACCCAGTCCCCTCTGTAGCCGTCTCTCTGTGAGCACTGCTTACGTGGGGCTGCCTCGCTTGCAGACAGAAAGGCAGGGTGGAAAAATGGAGTGGAAATGGGAGGAGGGAGGGAAGAGTAGTGGTTGCGGTCCCATGCCAGGGTTTAGAAACACGTGACCAATACACAGTTGAACTTCATCCTTATGTTACACAAAATGCTAGACAAGAGAAGGAAGACGCACAGTAAAAGTTGGACAAAGTAGGAAACAAAACAACGCAGAACTTTGACATTTAAAAGCTCTCTCTCTTTTTCTTTCACTCTTGTACACAGAGAAAAGGAGAAGCACAGGAGGGGGAATAGAGTGGGAAGAGATCCAACACACAGCCGAAGAATCATGGGGCTGGGTTACGGTCCAGCCAGCCCGACAGCTACACTTCAGACCTGCTGTACCTGCACAACTGGCCTAGTCCATGTAGTGGTGCGGTTGTTATGGTTGACGTAATAAGTTCTTCCCTTGGCATCCTTCCTCTCCTCCCATCCAGGGGGCAGGCCAGGCGTGGTCAAGGTGTAAGCAGTCGACGAGGGAGACTGGCCAAGTGTAGAGAGAGAGCAAAGCAAATATGGCTAATCAGTACAGAATAGTACATTTAGACAAGTGGAGGGACTCTAATATTTTATATTGAGGCTGCAGGGAAAGACATGGATAGAAATAAATGCATTCAATAAATTCAAGCTGAGAACCAGAGTTATACATAATATCTGATCATTGTTAATAAATAAATAAATAATATATATATATATATTTTATTTATTTTTTTTTATTTTTTTTTTTTAAGGTGGCAATTTTTACAAAAAAAAAAAGAAAAAAAAAGAAAAAGAAACAAAAAACACAATCCCCCCAAAAAACAACAAACTACTACTAAAATAAACACCATTTGTGGAAAACTGGTAGATTATTACAATCCAACTAAGTGAACTATTAACCATTTCCAGCATAAACATTACAGAGTGTCAACCAAATAATCACAGCATAATCTGGTGATGTATTACACAGACAGCATGGCTGAACACTGGCAACATTTTACGATGCAGCGTCATGGCTCGTTATCAATGACTGATCAGTGGCATTCGTTATTTACAGCTAGGCTGTCAGTTCTTGGTCAAAACACAACAAACACAGAAACAGACACATAACAGACAACTTCTGCTCTAACGCTGCACATGATTTATGTTTCTAATGTGTTCAAAAGTAATTGCTTTATTTAGCTGTTTGTGTCCATTATGAAGTATGTGTAGCATGAAAGGGGCAATCTGTTTTTTTGATGATTTTCTAAAATGCAGATCATCATTTGGCATATGATCTGATTTTAGAGGAATCAGAAATAATGTTCCTGTCAAAAAATTAGTAAGTAATAGTGCTGTTTAGGGCTTCCTGGTCTACAGGAACTGAAAAAAGCAGTATTTTTTCTGCACCTCAAAAGAAAAGAAAATTAAAATGCACGCATGCATTTCTTGTAAGTTTGTACTTCGCTGAATTTCCAAAGTGCTTTCGGGCAGTGAAAAATGGGATTTAAATGAATATTGCTCCCTTGCATGGCTGCCAAGAAACAGCTACATGGCTTTATTCTTGACTTAAAAATGTGACTCTATTCAAACATTGTGATAGGACTTTCTTGATCACACTGCTCTGCTCAGCATATGCTCGTACAGGACTTTATTGGAAAGAAACACTGGTGTAACAATGAGTAAATCTTCCTAATGAGCAAGCTCTCGGTGACAGTCCCATCCTACATAGTGTCAGGGAACTAAGAGATGTGTGATGAAGGGTTATACTGTGCATAAACTGAGATATTACCATAGGCTCCTCACCACCTGAGACTGTTTGAGCTCTCGTTCTTCTGGACTGGGAACTCTGCTGGTGGTAGACAACATGGGAGAGGGTCTTTAGTTCACAATAGGTTATGTTTTAAGGGTGGAAGTTAAGATCCAAGTGTGGGCACTAGTGAAGGCTGAGAGAGGAAAACTGAGTGGACAAAAGGGAGGAAAATTCATTCTCAGAGGAGGTGAGGAGTGGCAGAAAGACAAGAGAATCTTTTGGTTATGGGCCTAAGAGCGCAGTGGCTGTGAACAGCAAGGACACAGGACACAGAGTGAAGCAAACGGCTGTTGTGATTGGATGGCAAGAGGGGGAAAAAAGAAGTTTGATCCCTGTGCTATAATTAACCTTTGGAAAACAGATTTTTCCCTCTCCATTCAATGTGCAGCATCTTTAATTTTAACCAGAAACAGGTGCGTCCTGAAAATGTTCAAGCAGGTAAGTGATTTACAGTGCTGAAGGTGGGAAAAGGAACCAATAAGAAAACAATCAAATTCAGAAGGAAAAAAATGAAAAAAAAAAAAAGTATTTTCTTTCATTTACATGCTTTGTTTCTCAGTTTTAAACGCAGATATGCAACTAGGTGTTGTTCTGCTTACACAGAAGTACATAAACGATATCAGTCCTCCAACAGCAGCCTTTTATAAAGCAATTTAATAGCTACTACTGCCAAAACAAATAGAAAACTAAAATATGGGAACAATTTTAAATCTGTAACATCAAATTAAAGCTACCTCATATCCTCCTATTAAGTTAATGACATATTTTAAAGTATATTACAGTCAAATTGACAAAAGGAAAAAATAATTAAACAGAAGGGGGGTGGGGGGGATTTCCTGTGGTTGCTCACTACGCCCACAGGAAAACATTAAACCTTGTATAGACATCAAACAAATGCTTTCCCCCCCCCCCTAATGGTTTCTAAACAGTCGTCCAGTTCTGAGAAACGTATCATGGAAGGGAAAGAAAGAAACGAGCACCTGTACTGTCACCTTTTCTTGACAATGCTAAAGCTCACTGCTGTGACTCAGCTGTGTGACAAACATCTGACTCAGATCTCGTGACAGTTTGTTAAGCTGAATCCCAGCTGACACCATGACTCAGGACTCCAATCTTACTTTTTTGTCTCAGAGGTTTTAAGTGGAATCATGATTCTGGTGGGACGTAACAATTCAAACACAGTGGAATGTGAATCACAAAGAGCAGTGATGAGAGATGAAGAGGTGTGGTAATCCTAGAGAGACAAAAAGTAAAGTAAGTAGAATAAGTGGTACAGTTGAAGGAGGGAAGAAACAAAGGGTGAGGTGGGTAGTAGCATCTGCTGGAGGTTGAAATGCAAGAGGAGCAAGAAAGGTGATTTAGCATGTGGTAAACTAACAGGACAGACATGTCCACGAGGAAGAGGTAAATGAGACATTAGCAACCTGCTTAGATAACACAGAAAGAGAAGGAAAGTAGAAAAAGCTGGAGGAAGGGTTTGTGGCTTTAGAAATATGTACCATAAGAGGAGGAGCCTGGGCCTGATCACTGACGCCATCCGTCATACTTGAGGAACGGAGTCGGTTTGACAGCTGGCTCTGTTCAAAGGAAGCAAAGAGAGAATAAACGCTACTGCCAGCGCTGCCTCTTGTTTGGCTGCCTACATTTACACCAGGTCCAGGTTTTTGACAATGGAAAATTAACGGTTCTCCAGTCTCACCAAAGCAGAGCTGGGCCCTGGCACTTCGCCGTTTGTATCGGGAGTCAGCGACAGCCTCAGATTTAAGTCTTCTGAGAACTCCTGGGTGATGGGTGTTGGCGTGTGCTGTGGTGTCAAAATGGAGGAGGGACCGGGCAGAGACTGAGCCAAGCTGTCGTTATCCTCTTCTGTGATGAGCTCCCAAGACTACCGGGAGAACAAAGAGACAAAATCTTGATGTAACACAGATCTTTTGGAAATTTTAGCACTGTAGATGAGGTTTAAGTGTGCTTGAGTGGACTGCTCTTTTTTCCTCACATTGTCCAAGTCCCTGGGCTCCAGGTGCTCGTTCTCCAGGTCTTCACTGATGTGGCGCCTTGATCGGAAAACCCGGTGGGCTTCCTGATGGATTTGCCGCTGTTGATTGTCACTCTCAATCTCTGAAATCACGTCTCTGAGAGACATGTGGCAAGAAAATGTGAATTGAAACCAAAAGTTAATAATCATGAATTAATTCTCCTGTGCAGGATTACTTAGTAACAAGAGCCAAACGTTATATTTATATATGTTATATTTAGTTATTTCAGCAATACCATACAGTCTATCGGGTGTGCTCAGAATAATAATGATATAA
The DNA here is from genome assembly GCF_013358895.1 of Oreochromis aureus. Taxonomy (NCBI): domain Eukaryota; kingdom Metazoa; phylum Chordata; class Actinopteri; order Cichliformes; family Cichlidae; genus Oreochromis; species Oreochromis aureus. The sequence goes on along the minus strand of NC_052948.1, from coordinate 47,644,214 downwards.
AATATGTCCATCATGTTTTGTCAACCATGTATACTTTTTGTTGAAGGATTACTTTGACGTTTTGAGCGATATGCTTTTTCATTTTACTCCTAAGAGCTACCTCAGAAGATTAAAAGCATCTCTTCTATCTGTGTCCTAAATATAAAGCTAAGTCAGAAGGCTAGCCTAGGACAAACACATTAGATTACTGACATTCAGTCCATTCTTCTGTCTCCAGTTTTGTGCAAAGCTAAGCTAAGCTAATGGCCCCTATATCCAAGATTTTGTTTTTACCCTGTGTGCAGTTATTTAGTTCTTAGCAAAAACACTGATAAAGCTCAAAAATGTAGCTTTTTAAAAATATTATAATTAATGTTCTTTTTTATATATCTATATAATTAATAATAATAACAATAACAATAATAATAATAATAATAATAATAATAATAATAATAATAATTTCCCATTTGAGTGGAGACATGGATATATTTTAAAATATCAAATTATTACTTTTTAAAGGAGTGTAAAGTCTACAAATAGGAATAACTGTGGCCGACTCCAGTTATCCTGTCTTTAAAAAAAAAAAAACTAAAAAAACCATCTTAAATAATATTTTTAAAGAGTATTTCCCCACTAATGGGGTGTTAACACAGCGATTGATTTTTTCATGTATAAAACCCAACAGTGACATCTTAAAGGTTCGTGTCTGTGTTAGTGCGAGATCAGGCGTACATGTTGGAAGGCCGTTTCCACTGTGTAGTGCGGTTGTTGTGGTTTACGTAGTAGGTGCGTCCCAGGTTGTCCACTTTTTCCTCCCAGCCTTGAGGCAAAGGAGGCAGCAGCTGCTGGGGTCGCTGGGAGCCTGAGTCAGCGGACTCATCCCAGCCCTGAAAGACAGTATGGTTGAAGGGTAGTATGGTAGGTTTAAGCCAAAGATCAGAAAGAAGTACATTAAAGATTTAGCTGGTTATATTTTTTCCTGCCTTTTTTTCCCCCCCTTTTCATGTTTTACTTAACATTTACTTAATGCCCGTGTTTCATGGCTGCCAGCAGGCAGGCGTATCTATGCCTACAATCCAAGACGAAGCTGATGTTTAGGCAACAATCTCACTCGTAGTGTTGGCAAATTTACGCTCAATTTAATACGTAGGCAGAAACAAGAGCCACAACAAAAACAAAGCGTTAGTAATGAGGCTGTAATATAATGAAAAAAGAAAAAGAAAAAAGAAATACGAACAGTGGGGGAAAAAAAAGGAAATTTTTAGCAGTATGAACATGAGGGGTGCCATTTGAGCTTTCACGCTTTGGCTGCTAAATGTCACCTTATCTGTGAAGCCTTTCGCTCTCTAGCTCTCTTCCACACATCCAAGAACACACATTAAAGTAGGAAAAGCTCAATTTTCTCCAAATAACAGGCCACATAGTAAATGTTTTTTCCAGACCCTGACCTGGAAAAGACTTTTACCAGATGCTGGCAGTGAGAGGCTTCCCAAATTCTCAGAGAAATAATAAAAGAAAAAAAGAAAGATGCTCTCACATTACTTTTGGTTCACAGTGGGACATTTACTTTCAAGCTTAGAACTATGTTGCCTTCATGTGGCAGAAAGGAATAACAGTAGAATCTGGTTTGGTTTTATTGTGGAAAAATCAGTCCAAAGAATGTCTTAGGTAATGCAAAGTCAGCAGTTTATACTAACTCAACAACAACAGAGGATTAGACCTTACCTCAGCCTCCTCCCTCATGTCTCCCCCCTCCTCCTCATGCCCTCCTTGTTTGGGCAGATAGGCCATCTTCAGACGCAGGTAACCCTTCACCCTGGACTTGTGACTGAAAGGAAAACATCTGCTTTAAATACTTCCTGCTCATTAGTCCTAGTTGGAATTCCAAGTTCAGTATTTAGCTGACAGTCGCATGAAGTTATTGTTGTCTAGACTCCAATATGGTCAGAGTCTAGACAGTGTTGTGAACCAAGATCTAACTTTAATAATGTGTCACTGTCTACTCCACTTGCTAACAGGGAGCAAACTAGACAGACACCAAAAAAAAAAAAAAAGCAGCTACTATTTGCCATCTATGTTTTCTCATTTTATATCAAACACAGCAAAAACTGACCTTCTTGGCCGCAACAGGAAGTCTTTAAACGTGTAGGGCCGCTCCATAGCAGGATCCTCTGTCTGCAAATAGAGGAGGTTTTTGCTGACAGAATTTAAGTGAACACACAAGCAAATACACATGTTGCGATATCAGAATATTACAGTCGCCAGCTTTCAACAGAGGGTACAACCCTCTGCACAGCCATCCCAGGATCATTATGCAATCCTGAGCTTCTCCTGTTACATATTGAGCAGCCTTTTGTAATTCGCAGCAATCTCACACCGCTCTCTGACAGGGCCAAACCAGTTCACGCTGGCTGCTCACCGCGTACTGCCCTGTGAGATACCACTGAGGCCAAAAGTCAGTTTTCATATTGAAGAAAAAAAAAAAAAGCAATCTTGAATGCTGGAAAGTTTTGTAAAAGGAAAAAGAACATGTGTGAAAAGACCCAGTGTCAAGTTTCCAAATTACAGACCTCAATTACAGTCAAAACACTGCTCTCAAAATATTAGGTGGGGCTCCTCAAAGCAGGACTTTGAAATGTGTTGGAACAAAATTCCAAGTCAAAATATTAGGGGCAGTATTAACATAAAATAATATCTAATATTAGTTTCATCAATCAAGCTCCCATTTAGGATGGTTTCCTTGTGGACTAAAGCAAGTTCTGCAGCCACTTTTCAGTCCATGGAGCTCCACTCTGTCCTCCTCCAATCTGAAGAGGTTAAAGTCACAGGGAGGCAACTCTGATGAGTCAGGTGAGTAGTGAATAAGATGGTGCACAGTTCAAGCTGTTTACTGTGCATGTGAACTGTGAATGTGGCAAAAACGACCAACGAGCTCACTACTTAAGCTCCTGTCCTAACCTTGAACATCAAGATCCTTTCAATGAAAACACTGTTCGGTATCCAAGTTGAGAATCTCTGGAGATTAGTTCTCATCAGCGTGATGATAATCCTTACTATGAATGTCAGCTCAGTTAGACAGAAATGCACAGTATGGATGTCCTGGCACTTTCATGGTCCCATCTAAAAACAGCAGCAGCACTGCAAGAAGTCCCGAGGAGCACAAGCAGATGACTTTAAAGGGGAAATTCCAATCATACATTTTTTTTTTTTATTTGCTAAACGTTCAGACCTCACATGGTTTTATTTATCTGGTCTCACCACATACAACACAGAGCCCGGTAAAAAGAGGTAGTTGAGTGTGGAGCCTGCTTAAATACAGACGACCAAGAAAAAGACCGAGTAATGAGCTACGACAACACGGGAGGAATGGCGTGGTCCTGTTATTTGCTAAGAGGAGGTCATGGTTCCATAAGGAAAATGTAGCTACCAGATGGACTCGGATGAGTCAGTATTCATGTCCTGTTTCATGAAAAGTAAAAGGACGTTTACAAGAAGCTATTACGGAGAAAGGAGACATGACTAAGTTATGCCCAGTAACTATGAATAAGACGAGAAATTCTGTAATGCATGAAATAATAAACCGAATTAAACCAGACGCATACCTTTTTATACATCAGGTATTTGTATAAGCATTACAGCAGGTTATTCGTGCCAAGCGTCCATGTTTAATCATTAAAACACGCATGTTTTTTTTTAGCATAAGTCACATTAGGACTAAATATTATCCATGTTGTCCCAAGGCTTCAACTCTCAACGTGACTCAGCTGTAAGCTTTTATCTGCTAATAATTTCCTGGGCCTGTGGGACCCAAATAGGGCATTAATAATTAACCCCAAAAACTTTTACTGATAGGCTTTTAAGGTCGACAACTAAGACAGAACTTCAGGGAGCCACAACCAAGCTAGCAGCAAAGCTCTCAAATGTGCAGAGGTGCTGCTGCTTCAGGATGATTTGTAGGTCTCTTAAGCCTTTAGCACATAAGAGCTCTACTCAGTTTTGCCATTTTCACAAGAAGCACATCAACTTCAAATGTGTTCTCTGTGCAGAGCATGCAGAGGACAGAAGGACATCAGACCCCAGACAACTACCTGGTTTACTCTTGCATCACACTGACTTACTACTAGGAAGGTTTTAAAAACAACAACCACCAAACCCCCCCACCCCCCCCCAAAAAAAACAACCTTTCGTGTTCAGTCCAGCTGAACGGTTTCATATTCATTTCCACTACATAATGTCGCAGGTGTGAGAATGGCTTGTGCTTGCATCAGACCTCAACTGTAAAAATTCCCAAGCACCCTGATTCTGCATGTAGATGTTGTGTGTTTACATGCTAGACAGCCCGCTTTCCCTTTCTAATACAGAGAGCACTGTTTGATCACAACAAAAGCATTACCTGTGACTAGCACTTTCTCACACTCAAGATGGGAAAACACAAACAAACTCTCGCCCTGACCTTCACAGAGGTTAATCAGAAACAGCAAAATTGTAGATAAGAAACAGCTGAGCATTCAAAACAGTGCTAAACCAGCCAGTGTGTCCACACGCACTCACACTTTACACACATACAGACATAAATAAATGACAGCAGAGACGTAAATAACTTACCGGCAGATGACTGAGAGGAACATCAACTTGCCCAAGGAAATCATCTCTAGTCTAGGGGGAAAGAAAAAGCTCACGTTTAGAAGCTGAAATTCAAAAAGAACGACTTTTTGTTTTTGTTTGAGTGTGTCTGTGAAAAGCCTGAAGCATCAGTAGGGAAAATGAAGGGAAAACCACAATGTTGAGGTAAAAATCACCAGATTATCCAGCAGCATTTTGTATGTATTAAATACAGGCGGAAAGAAAGGCAAAAAGATGTTCATTTCATGGACAGCCCCATCCAGAAATACAGTGACCTCCAGCCTAATTTGTGAACACATGTGGAAACCTGAGAATCTCAAGAAAGTTTAAAGGCAGTAAAGAAAAACTGTTCAAGTATTTCCACGCGGTCTTACTGAAAACAATTGCACTTGATTAGTTAAGGTTTAAGATCAGCTTCTCAGAAATCAGGACAGATTTCCACATGTGTCCAGACAGAAGGTTCAGAGCGAGATTTATTTATGGACAGGCCTTTGGCAACACTTTATGGGAGAAAACCCTGCGATCCCAGCAAGGAAAAAACATCTACAGCCACCAGATAAAAGCCAAATCAGCTGGACAGAAGGAGAGAAGGGCAGATGTGACCACAGGGAAAAATTTAAAACAGGGAAGGTTTGTGTCTGAGATTTAAGAGGCCCATAGATTTGTCCGTTACCGAGTATGGATTACCTGTCCGAGATGGAAAAGCCCATTCTTGGAAGTAGCCTGTGTGTAGGACACAACTGATTTAGACAATAGGCATAAACTAACTGATTGACACACAAGCTGGGTTGAAATGATGCAGTGACAGATTTACGCAAAGACAACTACAGTAGTGCAACAAAATAACCACTGACTGTCAATTATACACTCTCCCACTCACCACAATTACAAAAAATACAATAAAATTAAAAAAAACCTTCAGTCTGTTGCTTCCTTTAAAGACTGATTATTGTTAATGTACAACAGAGGAAATTTTCAACATTGTGGCACGTGTGAAAGTTGTGTAACACTGTATATATGCTTAATTTGACAGTAAAATGTCATATTTGTCGTTACTTAACTTGAAATCAAAAAAGCAAAAACAAGTTTTCAGAAGGAATAAAAATCAAAAACTAACTTGGTTCTGAAAACAGTATTATACCTCTGGATGAAGAATAAGAACAAGCAGAATTTAAGCCTCTACAGAATAGACTGCATGGCCTGGAAAGGATTTTTTACACTGATTTGAGGTTAAGGTGTTTAAAAAAACTTAAAACAAAACACCAGTTTATTCTGATAAACAAAGGAAAAAGAGCTGTGGAGTGACTGCACTGGGCTCCCACCACAGTTAACCAAGCTGGAATTCAGTAGTGAAAAGGTTACAAATGAGTCACATAAAAATGATGACTGATTAACGCACAGGCATGTAAACACACACACACACAGACGCACACACACATTTATGAACGCATGTGAAGTCACTCATCCTCGCACGTCCACCCACCTCCACTGAAAAACACACTGTAAATGAGCCCTTCTTGGAAACCAGGAGTCACTACTGTGCAAATTACCGCAATGGATGCTTTAAATTTCTAAACCAACCAAACTAAAGGATTCACTTACTGTTAGCATAACTCATTTAAAGCAGTCCGACATAAGATTCCTCCAAGTTTGAGAGAGCATCAAAAGCAAACTTGACCACAGTATAACCACAACTCTTTTACCACATGATCATATAAACAGCAGTAGCGCTGTCACTTCCAGTGTATGATATAAGCAATTGCAATGATATTATCACATGGAAAACAACACCTTCTGGAGACAAACCTGTTTTCTTGTTGTTGTTGTTTTGTTTTTTTAAATGTCACTAACCATAACAAGCATTTCAACTCTGACCTTATATACAGAGTTGGATTTAATTACAGAGTCATTAAGGGGTCAGATTGGAGTCTGCAGCTGCCTCCCAGGACCAGGTTACACTCTGAGGGTGCGACCAAAGACCAACAGAAGGAAGTAGGGGTGGACAAAGAAAGTGGCTTGAGGTATGAGAAGAAGAAGAAAGAAAAAAGGAAGCTAGCCCAAAAAAAGTTTGAAAACAGAACACAAGTAGGTCACCGAAACAATTGCTTTTCACATGCTTCTTATTTTACTCTGGCAAGTTTGGGTGAGAATATATCCGTTTCAGATCGTTGTGCTGAAATATCACCGTAATATCTGTGGATTACAAATGATTTTGTGGTTCTCACAGCACCAAAAATAATAAAAATGAAATAAAATTTTTTTTAAAAACCCTAAATGACGCCTGCAGCAACATCTCTCTCCAGAAACTGACCCTGTAATTAAATCCAATAAGCAAAAACATCCAGACAGCGGCTTTCATTGCCAATGTTTATAGGATATTTTGCTCTTCACTTCAATTCACATGTAATGAACGAGTAAAAACCTAATCTATTATAATTCCTAAACACACTTCAATCCTTCAAGACTATAGGAAAGCAGCTAAAGTGCTAAGAACTGGAAATGCTATGAAGCTACAGGAAGATGTGGTGACACAGTGTTTATGACAAAGGGCAATCTGGAGCAAGTCCAAGCTGGCACTGAGGTGTGAAAAGGCTGTCTCACCTTCTCAACAGTCTCCCTGCTGACACAACTGAATTACAATACCATGCAATTCAGAGAAGTCCACACTGTCAGAGAAAAGCCCTGCGCAACACAAGTGATTCGAATGCCTCTCACATGCTATTGGACCAAAATAAAAAGCATGCCCTCACCCCACTCGTCCACAATCTTGCCTCAGGTAAATATAGCCAGCCTACTGGCCTCCAGGAGCTCTCAGTGAATGGAAACCGAGGGGTACTAAGGCAGTGCTGTAACGAGGGCATGGCACGGAGGCATAGCAGTTTGCAGCTAGTCCATCTGGTGTGCGCACACAAACACAAACACACACACAAACACACACACACACACACACACACACACACGTCATCCCAAGCCCAGTTTTAAAAAGGGGCAATCCAACTCCAGGCAATCAGTTGGGGAAGACCTGTTATTATGGTCTAATTGGGGACTTCCTTGTTGCTTGAGAAACGGGATGCCATGGAGTCTCACATCACTACTATGAGGGCCAAAGGAAAAGGTTCATTTTTCCCACTAGATCAGAAAGAAAACAGTCATTCCTCCATCAGGGATGAAACCTTGAACAAATTGAGCCAAATGCATTTGGTTCAACATAAAAGATTGGAATATATAGATATTTTTTTCTTTTCCCAAACCTAGATTGTCTATATCAACACCACCCTTGCCCTTTTCATCATCACCTTTGCTACTGCTAGCGTGCATCTTGACATCTCTTTTTTCATCACCTGAAAAATGTGAAATCACTGGCAGGGCTGTGCATCACAGTATCTGCCTGGATGCAGACTAAGCTCAGTCAAACTGAGTGGGAAGAGATATTCTTTGGCCGACTGGTCACAACTTCTACACATACAAGCAAGAAGAAACTGCTGAGGTGCAATAAACTCAAGCTGATGATTAAATGCAAAAAACTGCAGTTCCTGGAGTGGCCACTTGAGGCTAGCTTCAAAAAGAAAAAAAGCATGTTTATACTTTTACAAATAACCAATCTGGTTTGTGGTGGGGGAGTTTTTTTGTTTTCTTTTTGGGGGGTGACTCAGAGATGAATGAAATCTGTGGTTTGGTCAGATGAACTAAAACATGATATGAGCAAACAGTTTCCTGTTTAGGCGGTCCTTCCTGGAGCTAAACATCTCATGATAAACCTACATCCTGCTTGCTAAATGGTGTAAACCTCAAACAGTCAATGACGGCCTTATCATTTCATTTCAAAATCTACTATATTTAATTTTAGGCTAAAAGTTGAGTTTACAGCTCTAATGTGCCATTTTTAAAAAATAGCTTAAAAGAAACATCTGAAAAGTTCTACATCAAAAGTATTTAAAAGTTTAATAAGTAAACAGCAAACACACTGATTATAGCATTCTAGTACCAGAGTTGGAGCTATGCGTAAGACAGGAGAGCAACACCAAAAGATTTCAGGCTTTGAGGAAACCGACAATGCTTGTGAAACTTTTGGATCATTGTTTGGGCTGCACTGTCATGTTAGTTCTTAATCGCCTGCAGAGCAGCTGCAACGATTCACATCCATACCAGCCAAGAACTGGAGAAGACATGCCGCTCGCCTGCTCTCAAAACCAACAAACACGCTCGAGGTAAACTAAAAATAGACACAGCCAGCTCTTAAAGAGCGCTGACTGCACTTAAGGGTATTATCAAAAACCCCAGTGTCACATTTCTGTGAAACGGAAGGCAACAAGTGCATGGGAACAAATTATCCATTCATCCATTTCTTGCACAACTAAACTGGCTGACGTGTGTGAGATTTTAAGTCGTTCTGGTTACGAAGTGAAAGAAAAGCAGCATGTGTGATTTAGATCAGCAAGGTTGTCTGTGATTTTTAGGTCCAGGAAAGTCACCACCCTGTATCAGCACCACACAGATCTCTCCCTGTCTAGCCTATATTCTTAGAGTTAAATAGTACTTAAGCAACCACTGCAAATTAGATGTGTTAGGCTTTTTCATTTGTTATGTCCATGACAGTGCTGGATCTCACCCTTTTGGCTACAAGACGAACAAGCCAAGTCATATTAAACTAAATGTCACATGCCACCCACTATTTTTGGATTTGTTTACTATTCATTCTCATATCAGTTTCTCTAGGAACATTAGAACAAGTCTATAAATTTTACATAACGCTTTTGTAATTCAACAATTTTTCACCAAACATTTCAGAGGCAGAGTATGCTTCTACTAAACTTTTCCACACTCTTTACCTTGGAATTACTTGTCGTTGATTCATTGCCAAAGCTCACATCCTGATTTCCACCTCCACCCGGGGTAAAATATATCTTGAAATGTGGCTGCCTTCTGGGATTTTCCCCACTAAAGTTTAAAGTACAACCATCAGGTCTGTTTCTTGCTTCTGTCTCCACATCTGTTTCATTCTCGTCTATAGTCTGACTGTCTGCACCACTTTTCTGATTATTATTTTCCACCAGCAGCCTCTGATGAGACGGGCTTCTATGTAATCGAATTCTAGGGTAGCGCACCCTATGGCAGCCTCTTGAGCTGTTGGGTCCAGCATCTGTGCATTGTTCTTGTGATGGATCACCCGGTTGTCTGCCCTGCTTCTGATCCTGGCTCTGATTTTGCTGGAGCTGAAACACTAGCCTCTGCTTTGTGCCATTAACACCAGAGGACTGGTCCAGGCTTTGCTGCTGGACAGACCAGCTGGTACCGCCATAGGGAAGGATTCTGAAATGCTGGACATCAGAGCTGTCAGGAGAATTCCTCTGGATGTAGATGGCACCAACACTGATGCCAGGCTGGCGTCTGTTATACATACAATGACCGCTGGAACCAATACTAAAGACCCTACGCTTGGGAAGGTTTGGCTCCGCCAGAGAAGATTGCACACTTAAAGAATCAGGGCTGTAGTATGGAGGAGGGGACTGCCGCGGAAAGTTAGCTTGACTCTGTGGTTCGGTATAGGCAGGCGCAGGTCCTGGGGGAGAATAACAGGGTGGTGGGACATCATCAGCATGACCACTGGAATCTCCATTACTGGATCCATTGGAGCGCTGAAGGGAGATGTGCATGGATGAGCTCCTAGTAGGACGTGGCTCAGTGTAGGCGGCAAGCTGGGGTATGAACATGGAGGAGCTGCGTTTAAGCGAAGGCTCAGAGTGGAAACCAAAAGCCGCTGATGGGACGTGCTCTGTAGCCGAGTCCTGGGAAGGCCTCGATGCTGGACGTGGCTGCGCGAGGTGTGCCGTGACCACATCGTCGTCTCGCTGCTGCACCTCAAAGTCTCCTTCCAGTATGTCCGGGGCTGTGTTACTGCGTCCTGAGCCAAAGTACAAACGCAGACGCTGTGCCATTTTCACCTCACGTCCAAATCTCCCGTTGCCTCTCACTTTCTTACTGAGTGGCTGCTGGTTCTCTCCTCTGGCTCTTGCCTCAGTATCCTAACTGTTGCCCACTTCTCCTTTGGCTAGACAACTGATCCTCTTTTCTTCCATTCCCCCCTCCCCACTCCCCTCTCCCCTCTCCCAGCCTCTTCGAGTCTCTTCCGCAACTTTCCTTCCCACACCAAGCTGAACTGAGAAAAGAAGTACTCACACCACAAAAGCAAAACAGCCACTGCAAAACAGCTGACAACTTTACACAACGCACTCAAAGGAGAGGGAGAGTGAGGGCTGAGGGCTGATGGCTAAGAGGAGGGGGGGGGGTGTTAAAAAAAAGGAGGAAAAAAAAAGAAAAAAGGAGGAGGATCCCTGTATACCAGTCTCTTAGTACCGGCAAGCACTAGCGACAGACGGCAGAAATAGCCTGAGCCAAGTGACAGCCAGCATTCCCGACATGATTGGATAAGAGTGGCCGGCACTCCTGGTTTCCGAGGTGACAGTGGGTTGCCTGGCAGTCACGTGACTACAAATGGCCCTGCCATCTCCTGTTACGACCCCATACTGCCCTCACGTACCAAATGAACACCCCCCCACCGACCCCACCTACATCCTGCTTGCTTACTCCTATCCATCCTCCCCTCTATTAACGTGAACTTTTTCTAACCCTGGCAATTCCCCTGCCTCCACATCTCATTAATCTCTTTTCATCTGGCTTCATGAGTTTTTAAACTATTTACTTCATAATTTAAACATCATCTGGAATTTGATTTCATTTGCTAAAATTGATATCTCAGTAAGAGTAGCTCAGTTTCCCCAGAGTAGCACTCAATATCAAAACACCACTCACCAAGAGTACACCTATTAAATTAAATCATAACTCATTCCTTTTTCAATAGTGGCTCATATTATTTAACAAAAGAAGTTCCCAACATATTCATCTTAAATACAAGTAGTTTCGTTCTTTTGACGGTGGATTTCTTTGAATTTAAAAATAAGTTAACAGAAACTTAACTAGAGTGACAGATGGCCGAACCACTGCATGCTCATCTACAGAAACTTTCTTATGACTTCTTTTAGATAGATATCGTTGACTAAACACTCTCTTTTTGGATCAAACTTAACTAAATGGCGAGCAGTTTTGGATTTTTAGGGAGGGGTGAAAGTTTAGCAATGTGATCAAAATGGGAAAGCTCGATAAAATTAGAGCATTATTACGAAAATAAGTGCAGCAATGTTGGCAATGCCAGTCAGCTGTTTATTTGCTCCCACTCAACTCCTTCGGCATTGAACGATTCCAATCATTCAGTGCTGCCTGCAATCAGCCTGTTCTGGAAAAGACATGCTGTGAACTAAAGGAGAAGAAAGAAATGGAAGGGACAAGGAAAGCATCAATAACTTCTAGATTCTAGATTCACAGCAAGGTTACTTGTTAACTGATCACCAATTGCCACTTGGTGCCAATCATGTCAAAAATTCAACACCAAGTCTGGAGAATATAATTTATCCTGTAACGTCTTGCAGCTTGGAAACAGAAAAACAAGAAGCATAAGGAAGTTGGTGCTAGAAATGGATCAAGAAAAAAAAGTGAGATTGAGAGTAAAGAGCAGAGTATCTGACAGATCACAGCTTTGATAAAGCGAACAGCACGGTCCTCACTCGGAAAAGGCATGTCTACTTGAAACAGAATAAACATGCAATGTCTGCCATACACAGCCAAACATTTGACGCTGCTTTTATAGGTCATTCCTTTTGCATCCAAAAGCAGTCCGAGACACAACTTGGCTGTGATCCTAGCCTGTAATGCTGAATGAAATCACACACAAATTCTAATGCCTAACTCCAAGTTACAACACAGGAAAAGACACTTTATATGAAACATACTGTACATTAATGTAAAAAACGCTCCTACAATTTGATTCACCACAGCATCATCATGTGAAAAAGTGGGAGTTGGACTACTTTGCCCTGAAGCCAGAGTTAGTGGGGGAGTTGTCCGCCTCCGTGCACTGACAAAGCCCCTATCACAATTTGCCATTTCAGAGCTACATGCTTGAAAAGCAACTGCCTTGTTTTAACCGCTTGGACTGGTTCGACCTATGGCTTAGACCATAGTGTGTCACCTTATCTTTTTCAAAAAACAAGTTGCAACCAGCAGCCTGTAGTATTTTTTTCCATTCGTTTGAAATAAATATCAAAGCTCTGCATTGTGGACAAGAGGGCATCGAGAAGCGATACTGACTGGACAAAGAAGCCAAAAGAAAGACACTGTAATACAGGAAGACTCACGGCTTGGCAGCCAGTTACACTTAGTGATGACACACTGCCTGCAGTGTTAGGCACAGTCAATAAATGTGTGTCTGTGTGAGAAATGTTATGGGGAATGTTCTGTATAAAAGAAACAAAATGCCAATGTGTGGTCCAATGGCAGCGAGCCCAGCTTGCCAAATGACATAACATGCCTGCTTCAAACTGCACTGTGCTGTAGGTCTATTCAGCCTCTTCTTCAAATTCAACCATCGGTGTCATACATAGCTCTCTTATATTTGTACTATGCTCTAGCACAATAGTACAAAACTATTCCAAGTTGTCATCTTATTAAACTGTTTATTATTAAATACAAAAGTACAAGAAGTCCTTTCAAAGAAATGCTGACCAGTGGTGGGGGAGCTGCCTTGGCACGCACCAAGAGAAAGACAAAAAGCACCTCCTCGGACATATAAGGAGAGGACCGTGCTTGAGGCTGCCTGCGCTGTGCTCTCGTGTCATCCTCTTATAAAGAGAGTGCTCACTGTACTGAAGGAAAATTAGAGCTGCACTTTTTAGAAAGGACGGAGTGCAAATGAGCAAGTTAGACATGTGTTACATGTTTAGATCAATGAAATATTCACGTATTTATATGGTTCACCTAGTAATAAAACTGGAGAACGTGTTGTTACAAAAAGACACTCCCCAAACAAATCCCAAATGTTTCAACCTCCCACGATGGTCCTCAGCAACAGCCCTGAATCTGAGAGGCCCCGACAGAATGTGCCTTATCCAGCCAAGATCACCAAAACTATGTTGGGCTGCATCCGCTGTTTGTTTTATACAACATCAAACCCAGGACCCAGAGGTACTGAGAAGACATAGGAAACAAATAACACTGCTAGCAGAGCCTTTTGCTTATTCTACAGAACAATGACTCCACGGTGTCAGCAACCACTTTTCTTATGCACGCCTTCTCTGAAGATACTCCAACCAAGGTCAAGTTTAGAGCCAAGAGTGAATTAGTAAATTGATTACAAGACCCATTTGTGATGGTTTTACTCACTGCAAGACTTGACAATGTGCAGACATTTAATCTAGTTGTCAAGGCAACTGAGGGCCTAAACAGGGTTTTAATTTCACAAGTCAAGGAAACCAGTGTTCTCGTCTGTGGGGGAAATCTGAGAAATTTGACATAAGAGGAATGTAGGTGCTGTTAGTGGATTACAGTCTGAAAGCAGAGTACCGAAACTAGCAGTCAAACAAGCTGTATGCTGTTTATAATCTACAAATCCTACAGCTGAAATCATGTCATGTTAAACCAGGAAAATGGTTCACATCATGAAAACTGTTAACACATGAGGGAGGGCAGACAAAGTCAATAAAACTTATTCCGAGTTATTGAAAATCTCTGCGGTATAATGAAAGCAGAACTGTTTGAGACAAATTTAGCAATATCAGTTTTACAGTCATCACATTATGTTTTATTGGCGTAACTGAGACTAGAGAACAAAATAAAGTGCTACTGGAAAGCAAATTATCACCATAGGACATTAAATGAAAGACAATATATTGTGCAAATATTTCCAAGGAGAACAGATTGCACGAAGCAAAATTAACTAAATAGACAACGATTACGAGACAACTAACCGATTAAATCTAATCAGATCATGCATCCATTGGATGTAAACGTCTTATTTGCATCTGCTGGCTTTAAGTGTTTAAGGTAACTAACTCAAATTAAAGACAAGATGATACGTTTATTAAATTTTAATGACATTTGATTCTTTGTGGAGTTTACACCGTCTGCTCCTTGCTATCTAAAATATAACAGGACACCGGAATTTTCTCGAGCATCTTACACTTCTGATAATCAGTTGTCTGCTTGATGTTTATTCAGCTCATAACTTTAATCTCAGCCAAACCAATTTACTCAGGAACAAATAAAATACTAAAAAAAAGCAAACAATATCATTTTTAAGTTATCTAAGTGAGTTATATATCGTGTTTAACCTGAGTAGCGAAGACGGCGGTGGGTTTGAAAACGATTTGCCTCCGGTGTTCTCTCACCGCTCTAGTGAGTTCAACCCCAGCTAGCTATCGAGCTGGTGGGTAACAGACGTCTCAGAAAACGTCGGAGCGCTTTTGTTATGTGATGTCTTGATAAACTGAGCAGATATTTGAGGTTAACACAGCTACATTCTCGCCTGAAAATATGTTAAACGTTTATTTTGTGACCCAGAAAGAATAATAAGAGTGATATTAAAACTAACTAGCTGCCGCCATTGTTGAAAACTGAGCAGGGCGGCGCTATAATTCTGGGACACAGCTTCTTCTTCTTCGGGGTTTAACGGCAGCTGGCATCCTTGTACATGCAGTGCTGCCATCTTCTGTTTCAGTCCGTCATTACACTCTTAAATCCTACTACTTACTCCTGCGTCTTTTGGGATCTTACAAAGCTTCAAACGACGCGTCGACTATTAAATTAGTCGTCGACGATTTTAATAGTCGACGTAATAAATCGACTAGTCGACTAATCGTGGCAGTGTTGCATTATGTTAAATTTAGTCGTCAGACAATAATTCTAAATAAATCTACAAAAGTGGGAATCTTACCAGTCTGTTTTCATCAAACACCTCAAAGAGTAGCCTGTGATTCTGTGGACACACCTGTGGGAGCAACAAAATAACAAGGAAGATGTTAGAGAAGTTGCTTGCTGTTTATGTCAAAATGTATGTGCATTTGCGAGTAACTGGCTGCTTGCTTTTGTTTTGTAATAATTCAAGACTGTGCAGAGTCTTAGAAGGTAGTCAGCTGTCTAATTATTGAAATACAAGTCTGAGCTGCACTGCCCATTTTACTGTAATCTGTTTCCTCATAAACAACTCCTACACTATCAGGAGTTGAGCAATCAAAGTTGACACAAAGGTACAACTTGTACTCTTAAAAGGCTGTTATCCATATTACACATTATGACATCATTATGCGACTTAACTACCTAACAACGGGAAATGACCAGTTCGTATCATTTATTCACCCATGACATCTTATAAAGTATTCTATCGTTTTAATTTCACAACAATGTTATCTATTTATATTCACAAAACTCGAATTATAGATGCCTAGCAACCACCTAACAATGAACTAAAGACCCTCAGTCTAGAGTTATCATATATGTGTCACTATGCTTATAATGTCCTGTCTGATTACAGGGGTGGAAGACGTGGGTCTCATCGTCATGTTAAACTGCAACCAAAGACTCACAGCTATACAACTACTTCTCCAAAGCAGAGCAATAACAGACTGTCAAAGCAAAAAATAAAAAATAAAAATAATCATCATCATTCAAGAAAGCATTTCAAAATCTGAACTCACTCTAAAGTAGAATTCTTCGTTCCATTTTGGGTTGAGGGTCTGAAACACAGTGTACAGAAGCCACAATGAATAACTGCATTAAGACACAATAAACAGCATCATTAGTTTACACAGAAAAGAACAGATGTATGAAAAGCATCCCACTCAGAGTGAGAGAAGAGAGGCCAAGTGCAAAATTAGGCTCTATCTGGCATGCCAATGATCCTCTCTTATATTGTTAGAGGTGGTTTGTAGCAAACTTGCTCCTGTGATAAGAATAAGCCTTCAGATTAACAGGCGTGAGGATTTTCACCCACTTTCTGGATGCATCAGCTCAGCAGTTACACCCCCCTCCAATCCACTCTCCTTCTGCCTCACACATTTGATGTTTTTATTAGACTGAGAACTAAGTGACAGTTCTCATTAAAATTCCTTTGGTGACTCAAATGACTTAAACACTCAAATGTCAATGAAACCTGAATTTCACAAGTTACACTGAATAATAAACATTAAATGTTTTACAGCAGTGATAAAATAACATCTGTACTAAAACTACTGAGATACCACAATTACAAATTAACTCGCTGTACTTGGACGAACAATATTAATGAAATCCACGGCTCACAAGGCAAAAACAAAAATAAAAATATCCAGAACAGCCTAACCTCAGCTCTTCTGTGCTCAGGGCATCGTCTAGATACTGATGTTTGCCTCAGACTGGCTTTTTATTTCTTTGTCATATCCCATTTTTTTCATGTCATCTTGCCACAAGCCAAACTCTTAGCTTCAACAACAAAGATGCCATCAAAGGTGTCCCACTTAAAGACACATGAAGCCCACAGAAGAGCTCAGCACCACTGCTTCTTTTTCTGCTCCACATAGCAGTGCTATTGTCAGCTATTTATATCCTATAAAGAAAACCATGGCCACTGGCAGCATATGTTTGGCTGCATGTGGGCCTGAGCTGCTTGACTCCAACACAGGCTTTCGTTGGCAGCTTCTTATAACCAACTTTACTACCAGGAAGTAAGAAACTGAGTCAAGCTATGCTTTAAAGTTTAACCCCTGCATATTATAAAGTACAGCCTCAGAAAAGAATAAAATGGAGTGCAGCAGAACCCAACACATTTCAGATGAAATTTAAACCATACAGCTCAGAAAATTCAAAAATCCTGGCAATCAATATGCACTTCCATTCAAATTACAGCTTCCTTTGAATTGGAAATGTCTCCTGTCCTGGGTTTACAATAATGGCAAGTAATAGCTCCCCCTGCTGTGAACAGATTTCCTCCTCAAAAATAGGCCACGGGGTAAAGAGCTCGACCAGTGTCTCCCTCTAGACTGTCCTGAACAGATAAAGGAAGCCCTGCCTTTTTGTGCCTTTCTGGAGCTTTGCCTTGACTGGCAGGTGTGGGGGTACGGAGTGTGTGTTTGTATTAAGATGATCTGTGATCCCACGCCTGTGACTTTAAAAGGGACTCAATAAGTGCACATTTAAGTGGCTGAAAAGGCCCATCTAAAGTGCAGGTGTGGAAGTAGATTAGTTTGGCAGGGATGGCCAAGCTAGCCAAGCAATACAAGTAGGTTCATTAGAGTTCATTGGGCTTTCAAGGCTCAGGTGGTCGAGTGAGCTCTCCACTAATATAGGGGCTGGCCATTCGATCCCTCCATGTGCCAAAGCACCATCAGGCAGTACAATGAACTCCAGATTACTTCTTGCATAGCAGTCTGCTGCCATTGGTGACTGAGTGTGTGTGACTAAGGAATAAAGCTACGGCTCTGTTCTCACCTGGAATTAACATGCATCTTGGGTGATCCAATCACAAGGAGAAACCTCCAAGTACAGGTGTGAGAATGCACACGCAGATTTGACTGCTCACACCATATTCAGATATGCCGTGGGCTACACAATGCCATTCGCTTGTTTTAGCAGTGTGTACATAAATTTATCTGGAGCCACATTTAAAGAACGCCTACACAATCGGTGTTCTTCCTACCAGTGGAGAAACACAACGTCCTCTTGCACTAGTACTGGCTAACAGACTTATTCCCAACAAGTCTGTTTACAACTGTACATGTACACGATAAGAAATCTCACCAGCACATTAGTGTGATAGCATGAAATATCTCCAAACTACTGCTCGTTTCCCGTTAGCTTCAGCCATTTACAATAGTTCTCCCATTAGCGACAGGTGCCCTGCTGGTGAGACCGGCTGTAAAATTAACATAGAGCAGCACAATGTTTTGAGTCAAGATTAATTAGACTTTAATTTGAGACCCTTAATAATTAAGCTGGTTTGCAAAACTTCTGTAGGCTCCATGTTTATTTGCAGAGTAGCTGTCCACTTGTGACTGCATCACCCAAGACATAAACAGGACCTCTAAGACAACAAACATCAGACTAAACATGCTACAGTTCAACGCTTCAAAGTCACTGTTTACTTATGGACTTACCTTTTTAATCGTTTTTGTTTGGACTAGGGCAAGCTCTCTAGTTTCGTCAGCAACATAGAGGGAAAGCTTGACGTAAGGATCACTGCAAAACCAAAGAAGGAAAAAAAAAAAGTCAGAAGCATATCCAAATTCAAACCATCTGCTCCCAGCAATAAATATAACAAACAACATACATCTATAATAAGTAGGATACATACATTTCATATTTCATTTAATTTCCATATCAAAACAATGATTTCCAAAGTGATAAAAGACCAAAGCAAATTACAAATTAGCATATACAAACAAATTGACTTTTTTTCTCAGTGCAATCAGTTATAGTTCCAGTGTAGACAGTTCACACTTAGAAGAAAAAGAAAATTGCGATTGGTGCACCTTAGTTAGAAACTCCTTCCATTTGAGTATCCTGAGAAATATAAATCATGTCTTATTGGTAAAGACTGCTAAAAATAGAAACAGCTAAACGTTTTGAGGAGAGCAGTACAAACAATAAGCAGACCATGTGTGACTGTGCTATTTAAAACTCCCCACATGGCTTATTTGAAGGTGCTGACAGGGTAGAAATCTCCAGTGAGCTCTGGTCTGAGCGGTGATCTACTGTTCACAGCGAAGACCAATTAGTCTGCTGATGTTAGTCACAGCAGGCAACACCTGGTACCATGCCACACTTTGCCAAAACCCTTCCCTGGGAGAACTAACTATTTAAAAGGTCTGTGTACATGTGGAGAAGGTGACTTTGCAAAGTTACATAGTCCTACATGAAACTTTTACATTAAAATGATAGCGCAATTAACAAAGAGCAAAGCGAGAAAGAAGCAAAGCAACGACAGGATTTCTGCACAGACTAAGAAAAGGTTTTTCCTTTGCTCAACCTAATGTAATAAGATATATGTGCTGAGACAGTTTGGTGTGAATTACACTTTTCTGCATTTGCAGGTTCAAATTAGTTTCTCTAGTAGTGTTAGAAGAGAGATGGCTACACTGACATTAGAGATTTATTCAGTGAAAGCATATGTAATACACCTTAATTAGTACCTTGCAGTCCACAATTTATAAAAACAACTGTAACTTATCAACAGATGCATATTACCTGCATTACAAATGAGTTTATAATTGTCCTTGTGGTGACTTGCCAACTTGATATCTCGTCAATATGTAAACTGGATTCCAATCAAGAGAGCCAAGTTCAGACTTTAAATCATTAAAATATATTCACACACCTTAGCTGTTCCCCAACATCATGAAGAGAACTGAAATTAAGTGTTATCAACACAGCTAATATACATGTTAGCCACCACCAGACACTGTTATCTGTGGTATATGAAGATGATGTGGAACATAATGTTAGTAGGGCAATTTAGGCAACTCAATAACTGCCTGCTACTACTGTAACCCTTCCCCTGCTACTTACTCTTCAAACAACTGCAGTCGAGAACGCGACTGCTTCGGCTTCAGATGTCTTTGGTCAAATTAGCAGTATGCTGAGTTGACACAGGTGAATGGTGCGATTGCTGTTTTGTGTCGAGATGATGATTTGGGGTTTCTGGCACGACCCACATGGCACGTTTCAACACCCTTCACAGAATTTACTGCCACAGCATCCTGTAATAACCTCTTGTGGTCTCAGGAGCTACAATTGTGGCTGCTTAGCAAGAACTGCTTAGTATAAGGTTAAAGACAGGATTTTAAACACTTTTTAAATATCAAAATATTAGTGAGTGGGTTTTAAATCTATTTGGACATAATCAGTAACCATAGCATTAGGATTGACCTAATCAGCAATTCAGTTTCACTTCAGATATACCAAAATTATATTTTGCCTGGCAGCTACAGTGCAGTCTTACTTTCATTTGAAGGAAGAAGTTGATATAAAACAAAAGAATAAGAACGAAGATAGATGGGCAGACAGACGGATATTAAAGGAGTTGCAAACATACCCTAGGCAAAACGGGTCCTGCTAATTAACATCTTCAGGAACACAGCTTCTAATTGTGTGTTTGTGTGGTTCTGTGATATGCTGTGACTAAACAAAAACAATGAGACCACTGTATCCCAGCTGCACTGAGACTTCTTGTCTCCTTCCTTCTATGAGCAAAAGTCCTTCTAAGGGTGAGAGACAGGCTACTTGTGGTCAACACAAGATTAAAGATACCAAAGCAGCCGGAATCAAAACATAGCCCCGTCCACTTGCTCTTTGAAGTTACTTCCTTGACTTTCTCTCATCGCTGCTCAAAAACGGTGAAAACAAAACCTCAGAGTGTTTCATTTAATCTGAAACAACAGAATGTAACACACGAGCCACAAAGGAGCACCGACAGGAACACATTTGGAGCAAAAAGAAGAAAAGAACAGGCTGGCACTGTTTGAGCATCTTATGAGGTGACAGACTGCCAAGTCAGCACTGTCTCCTGTGGTAGCTAGCCACACATCAAGACCTCATTCAGTGCACTGCATTACAGTTCAGCTTTCTCCTGAGCCAGGCTGAGCTGTCCTGCCAGCAGGGCATCAGGATGCTAACACATACACTCTGGCATGCGAGTAGCACTCACACAGTGCTACACATGCCAAGCTCTTCCTCAGACAATGTCTGCATTCTTACAATTCAGATACATTACTATGATCAACAGTAAGCATCAACAGCAAGCACAGAGCTCAAATTCAGAAGAGGCTTGTAGAGCTCCTGTGGTGATTTCAGACAGATATTATAATACAGTTTAATATAGTTTAAGTTTTCTTTACAGCATCATGTAACATGTTACTTTAAAGAATGATGATAAGCAATCTTCAGTGAGTCTGTCCTGCGAAGTCTTGCTACATGTTTTGCATTTCAATCACACTTGCAAACCTAAACAGGCATTCGGTAAGATGTAGCTAAAAGACCTATAACAGCAAAAGGCGGTCACATGTTAAGATTTGAAATGCTGTGCCATTTAAGTGGCTCTTTGGTAATTGCTATTTCTAATGGATGTTTGAGCTTCAGCATAATGAATATTCCATGTTTAGTTTGACACTAGAAAGCTAGTTTCAAATTAAGAAGAAAGTCTCTGACTGGCACATGGAAAAATACAACAACAGCCAGCAGGATGGTAGAGGTGGTGTTGATAGAAGTGACAGCGAGTCATTCAGCATATTATTAGAGCAAAAGCAAAGCTGTGGGTAATTAAAATTCAAGGAGCAGAAGTTACAATGCTTAACAAAAAAAATTACAATAACTCCACAGAGGGTTATTATGTAACATCATGTAAAAACTGTATTAACAGTCTGTTGCACTTCACAGAATCACACATGGGAAGGGGACATTGATGGACATAACGCTTCAGAGATCATAAAAAGTTTAACCACTGTGTTCCCACATGTGAGAAGGTATGTGGCATGTATAATAATTAGTCAAGCTCTTTTATCTGGAAGAAGGGTAACAGAGGTGGGTTATGAGTAGGATAGAAGAGGCAGGATGGAAGTCATTGATTAACACTTGAGGTGCAAGGTCTGTAACTAGAAGGAATGTAGGAACCGTGCATAACACTGTGCTGCTCAAGGTTAAAAAGGACTAGCTAGAAGGAGAACCCCAAAGAGTGGGGATGCTAAACACAATGCTAGAACTAAGGCCTGTCTAGTTTTCCTTAAGCATGGATTTCTTTATGTAATGATCCGTGGCGAATCATTATTAGTGAGTGAAGTAGCTGACATGTTTGGCATGACCTATCTGAACTGTGATGATGTGTATGCATTCTTTTAGGTCCCAAAACACCCTAGTTTTGTGAAGGAAGAGAACGTGAAGAGCACCAGAAAGAAAGAAGCCCAAGTCCACTCACCAGGCCTTCACAATGATGACAGGAAAGCAACCTAACACTTCTATTATTTAGACAAAAACAGTATCTTCTGACGTGTTCTCAAAAATTCCATGATACGCACCTGGCTCCAAGGATGTCTTTCTTCGCAAGATCAATTCCTGCAATGACCTTAACGCGTAACACTCGTGTTTCATGCTGTGGACAGAGGGAAAGAGATGACCGGTCAAAACATTTAATTAGCTAAGTGAAGTCATCCAAGATATTTCAAGCAGCCAGCTGCAATGAGCTGCTTTTTAAATCAATAAAGCTCACCTATAAATAAATGGCCGTTTGTAACTTGGCACTAAAACTCAAACGCAGTATCCCAAAATATGTAGACACTTAATACGCTAAACCACCTCGTGCCAGGCTGTGTCTACACTTTTCTCCAAGTCACTGCAGCTGCAATTAATTTACTGGGGAGGTCTCTGACATAGTTAATGATGCTAGCATAACACCAGATGACAACGTGAGAAGAACAGGGGAGTGGGGTGCATTACTGAATGTTTACCTCATGATCACAGCAAATGCTTTGTTTCATGGCTAAATCATCAGTGAATACTATCCCCATCTGTTTAGTGTGTGTGAGGGATGGTTTTACAGACAAGCCTCATATCTGCAGGGTACCACAGAACTATCAATGGGTTAAATGATAGTGTTCACCTTCTAATGATTATAAAAAAAAAAAAAAAAAAAGATAATAACTACAATGTTAACATAAGAAGGCACCTAAATTCTCCGTCAACATTTCAAACCTGATGTTAAAAATATTTTCTAGCCAATAAAGATCTTTCCCCCTGTTATCATTATTTTGGTGGTGCTGTTGGTATTTGTTTCCTCTTTGCTGTCACTGAAACATTTAAGTCACATAACATACTAAAAACTTGATGTGACAGAACAAATTACCAGTGGCCAATACATCCAATATTGACAATCGGGAGCTAAATCGGCCAATCCCTAGATTGATGTTAGAGAAACTAACTTCACAGGGTTGAAAGTGCATCTACGTAACACAGATTCAGTGAATTGCTGAAGCTGAACCCTCTTGCATCCTTCCTGGTCAGACAGACAGATGAGTCAAATGCAGGCAGTGTGCAAATTCAACAATCAAGAGTCACACCCCTATTTCCCCTTTAAAAAACCATTAAAGATTTATTTTTAGCTGTCCGCCAGGATTATCCAAAACAAAAAAATCCACACTGCTTGCCATTTGAGAGTACACTGCTCCTCACATAACTGATTATACGACAGCTCCCCTGTTTTAAAAAAAAAAAAAAAAAAGTCCAATGTTTGACTCGTGACTATGATGCTGCAGTATTAAAAAAAAAAAAAACAATAACGCTCGCATTATTTCATAATTAATGGCTACATGCTTTATGTAAATCTGAATGCCATGGCAACACAGTCCTCTACATCCAACTCCTTCGGTGATCACCTCACTTATCAGGCAGCCACGGTTACAAACAAGAGGTGGTGTTTAAATCTGACACAGCGGTCGAGCTTGTACTGGGATCGAGCCATTCCACCCGAGAAATCGGTCGGTTTCCATTCTGCACATCTGGGATACAACAGAGCATTGCGAGGTAGCGGTTAAGCTCTAAGTCGTCCATAAATTGAATTAAACCGAGGATGGAACGAACCAACAGAGGCTGCTCGACTAAATTTGACGGCTTGGTTTCACGACTGGAGTCACAGTGGTGAAAGCGCTACTGAAAATGAGCTGAGAAAACTAGTGGACACGAAGACAGGGAGGAACTGACAGCTGCCGAACATTACACTGGAATGTTATCCAGGGTAAGGGGTTGTTAGCTTGCCTATCGGGCTAACGCTGGCCATCTCTGGCTGCACCCCTCTTGAAGAGACTCTTGGTTGTAGTATACTTTTTTTTTTTTTTTTTAAATGGCCCTGGTTGAGTTTAAAGCTTACCTCATCTTCTGAAAGTCCATATATCGGTTCGTAATTCGCAGCCATATAGCCTGCGGTCCACGCTAAATACACACAAAAACAAGCCGCTTTGCAAAGCTAGCTAGCTAGCCTTGAACAATAAAGTCCCACTCTCCTCTCTGTGCCGAGCGGTGAAGGTAAAGTCCACTGTGAAAGCAAGTACTCGGCACGCCGCGGGTGGTTGGTTCGCACCCGGATAACGTAATCCTTTCCCGCGTGGTCCGTCCAGGACCCAACTTGGAAATGAAAAAAAATAAAAAATTACAGTGTGGCGAAATGTTTCGACTGAGGCAAACCGCTTTTGTCAACTCCGAGCTTATCCCTCCCGAAATGTTGTGACACTTGACTTCCTCCTAAGAGCTCAGCCAATCGTGTGCCAAGAACACGTGATTGCTGTCAAAATCAGCCAATAAAGTGCGCCTTGAATTTCCCTAACGCTCCTGGCTGGCCAATTAAATAAGAAGAGGACGTGTAAATTAAGTGGGTCGTTTATATTTTTCTCGCTCTTTTTATGTTATGTATAACCATGTCTCACTGTTGAAATAGCCAGAATGTGTAAGATAGTTTTCACATATAATATCACCATCTCCACCTAACTGACGTCACGGAGAACCCGAAGGGGATCGTGACTTGGGCGGGGCTTGTAGCAGGCAGCCTATCACGTGCTGCAATCACAGCAAGTAGCAGGTCAATCTACTGATCTGGATCACGAAATTAATTGAGTTCAGGAAGGGGCGAAAACTGAGAGATACTTTTGGAAATCGAGTTAACTCAGCTCAACGAGGAGTCAGATATTGTATATTCATTGTATACCGTAAAATTACAACTATACCTTTTATTGCATGTGCGATCACATATGTTGACTAAAATTAAGATTATTCTCTTATGCGAACTGCTGTGAAAAAAAACAAAAACTTATGTTCTGGTAACACTCCGACACATCAGAGGCTTGTTCAAGTAAATAATTTGCAATGACAGAAAGAAATGACGAGATTTCTTGTCATTTCTTTAAGTAGTCTTTAGGAATAATTCTCCAAGCTTCTAGAATAGCATTCAAAGCTCTTCTTCTTTAAATTTTGCCTGCCCTTTTGTTCTGTTCTCTGCCAAGTAATATTGATGTCCAGGCTCTGGGGAGGCCAATCATTGACTGATAGTGTTCCACTTTGTGTTTATCTATGCTTTTACTGCACGTGCATTGTGTTTGGGATCACTGTCACACTGAAAAATAAAGCTGGTGATGATCAGACAATTTCCAAATGATATTTCATTGCAGATCGAATCCTAATGGTGCATTTCTGCATTCACAATTCCACCAATTTTGACAAGATCTCCAACACCACTGGCTAAAATGCAGTTCCTATCATGACAGGGGAAATTATTTTGGTTACAGTGCTCCAGTACAAACAGTAACAAAGACAGACAATACACTAAGTAAGAAATATCACAATATATACATACATACACACACACATATACATATATATATATATATATATATATATATATATATATATATATATATATATATATATATATATATATATATATATAAGTCACTTATTGATAAATAGCTGAATAAGAAAAAAGAGCATGTGCAAAAAGGGTGTAGCTATTGCAGTATACAGTGTGTTAGGTTAAGGGAGATGGCTACAGGCAGGAATGATTTCCTTGTCGTTTAGTGGTGCTTTTTGGTAATCTCAGTCTCTCACTGAGCGTGCTCCTGTGACTGACCAGCATGTCATGGAGTTGGTGGGAGGTATTATCCAACATTGTCTTTATCTTGGACAACATCCGCCTCTCCGACACCACCTTAAGGGAGTCCAGCTCCATCCCCACAACATTACTGGCCTTACGGATCAGTTTATTGAGTCTGTTGGCATCTGCGACCCTCAGCCTGCTCCCCCAGCATGCAACGGCGTAGAGGATTACACTGGACACAACAGACTCGTAGAAAATCCTTAGCATTGTCCGGCAGATGTCGAAGGACCTCAGTCACCTCAAAGAATAGAGACAACTCTGGCCCTTCCTGTAAAGTGCTGGAAGGGCCAGAGTCGTCTCTATTTTGTTGTACCTCTCTCCTGACCTCCTCCATACATATTAATAATAATTTGAAACAATATTTTAAAGGTGGATTTATAACTCTTGTTGCCATTCATCGGACTGGTTGCCTCTGATTTTAAGTCAATTTCCTGCATATTTTACCATACCTCAACCTTTTCTACCACTCCTTTCTCAAGAATTAGGTTTTTGATAGCCATCCTTCTTCTGAGGCTTCAGAGAACAGTAGATGGATCAACCTTAGAGGCAGATGCATCTCTCAGGTCCAGCGTCAGGTCTGTACTGGATTTTTGTCTTATTTTTTAAGGACATGATTTTCAGATATGACTGCCATAGATAACTTTTTATACCTACCTCTTCTTCTTTTTTTCTCTAATTGCCATCATGTAATTTAGTAAGGACATAGTGGACACCATGATGAGATATGCCAAGTTTTTAGCTGTTTGTACAATTTGAAATTAATTCTTTGTTATGTGTAGACATGATGTGGGTTCATCCCCAGAGTTAAGTGCCTTTTTAATACTTGTTACTTAACAAAAGATTTTAAAAAGAACGTTGGTATATGTATATATGTGTATACATATATATATATATATATATATATATATATATATATATATATATATATATATATATATATATATATATATATATATATATATATATATATATATATATATATATATATATATATATATATATATATATAGATATATATGTCTAGGGCTGGCTGAAGACTCAGGATTTTAAAGGAGAGTTAGCACTTTAGAGGGTTAGACATGCCAAACCCTGCAGCTGGCATTGTAACAGATGCCTGAACCATTAATAATAGATTACACCATGTAAACCCGTTATTAAAGAAGCCTTATCACAACTTGCACACTATGCACTGACTAATGTGTGCAATGAATACAGGAAATGAATCTGATGATCTGATGAGGCATGTTTGTCATTCATTGATCTTCCATTCATAGCCCGCCAACATTTGAAGACTGCGAATGATTTTTTGTATGTTTGTGTGTGTGTGTTTGTTTCGCTTTTCAGGAGCAACACCGGTCCTTTTCTACGGTCTAGACGCTTTCTTCCCTAATTAAAAGCTACCAGAGCATACAGACAGGCCTGCGACAAACACCCGGCTTTTATCAGCCAAAGCAGATCTGTTTTATTTGAGCCTTTGATTTGGTCCATTTAACAGACTTTAATATTTAGAAAAGAAACAGTTCCAGGAAGTAACACTAGATGCCACTGCAGAGCTGTAATTGCTGTGCTGTTTGACCCGTTCAGTCTTCGAACTGGTGCGCTTTTAGTTAGAGAGCGCTGAAATCTATGAAAATTAGACCCCCCCCTTCGCTGCTGTTATTTTCGGGGGGGACCTCAGTCCTTCATCTATGGCTGCTTGACGTGCCTCAGGCCTATTCGACTGCAACAACGGCAGCACAAACGGACGTGCACAGACAAGACGGTTCGCATACCAAACAACTTCCCCAAAAAGACGCAGTTTATTGGAAACGTGTATAAATGGGTATATAAATCCGCGCACCTGTGAGCATTTAAACGGAGGGCATCCCATCAAGGAGCATCCTTGTTCAGATGTTGACTGGCTTGACTCACACATGGCTGTGTGGCAGTGATACTTTGAATCCACGTGGAAGAGCAGATGGCCATATTATATAACATTATTGCATGTAAGCAGAGCTGAAAAGAGGGACGGAGAGAGATTTCCCAAGCTACCTCGGTTTGAAGGCCTCCAACACAAAGCGTGCTTTTACTCTGTGATTACTCACAAATAGTTTTTTTCTGATGTGAATGAGCGCGCTCAGAAGCTCATCGATGTCTCCAAAAGCATGATGATGCTGTTTTCATTTGTTGAGCAAGAAAAATACGAGAGGATTGTTGTAGTGATTGATTGCAGATATGGAACATATTTGTGTATATTAAGGGTCTCAAAAAGAAACCCCCAAAAAGAGAAAAAAATCACTGAAATGTTGCAAATGGAATAAAAATACTGCATGAACAACCCAGGTTTCACAACGCTTATATATGCAAATAGATGCAAAGCGTATAAAATATCTGCTGATCCTTGATTTTATTATCAATATTATTATCGTGACATATACACAATAGCGTCTATTTCATTACCGTTTTCCAGGACCTTCTATTCTTTTGGCCCCCATCTTTGGCATAAACTCACATGTGGGCTGGCATCTGAGCCTGTTAGATCTCTCTAGGTGTGGTTTCCAAGAAAGTAAACACAATGAGAAGAAACGAAATTTACGTCAACAGACAATGATCGGATACACGTACGATCCCTAAAGATCCCTAAAGGAATCTGTTCCTGTCTCCGTCTGTATCCTCGCTGCATCCAGAGTCGATTTGGAAACAAAGTCGCTCGAAGTGTATTCATTTCTGCAAACGCTGCAGCGGCAGGTTTGGGATCTTTTTTTGCAGAGATACACATAGAGATACTTGCCGTCTTTCAAGCGGGAACATAATGTTCAGGGTTATGCTACATCCTGTTGTAAAGTTTCAACAATGCGCCATTCTTTCGGGTTATTTGCACGCTTTTGTGCAATTTTCTGTTTTTACTCTTTTTTTTTATACAATTAACAAATGCACTCAGTTCTTTCCCATTCAATCTTTGCAGCTAGTGGTAGCTGACTCGTCCTGTGTATAACCTATGTGAGGATGACCCCGTGTAAAGGCCTGAGGGTGATGCTGCTAATAAAAATGGAAAAAGAGAGAGAGAGAGAGAGAGAGAGAGAGAGAACAGTAGGGATAAATCTTCCACTCACACATGGCTGGAGCATAAATTAAAAGAGTGAATCACGGGCGGATGGTGTCGCCTATGAAGAGGGGAAGAAGGACTTCAAATAAAGCCTACCGGGAGACTTTACAATGTTTACAGCTCCCCGTGAGAGGACAGGACGAGCGCTGTTTTAGCAGGACACATTGTTCTGATTGTCACAATGTGTTTTACAATGTTTGTTCATACACAGAGGGGGTAAAAGTTACTAAGGTAGCAGCAAAGAGGCCGTGGCTCTCCTCAGCTTGAAACTTGTGTGGTAGTAACCCTTACCAAACCTTCAGTGCCGAGTCTTTGACGCACTTTATGTGATTTTCATTAAAGTGCAAAAAAAAAGAAAAAGAAAAAAAAAATGTGACTAGAAAATATAGTCATAGACATATTACATTCTTGTAAAAAGGCAGAATGCTACAGGCAAAAGAATGCACATGGGCGCTGCAGGAGAATGGACTACCATACCCGCCACCACAATCACACAAAAACGGGGAGCTGGAAGCATGCAAATATAATAATAACACACAAAAGCATGACACTCAAAGAACATAGGTACAAACACCATGAGCAGCAGGTAAATAACAGTCGTCTCCGTCATGAACCATGTGTTTTTTGTAAACAGCATGTTGTTTTATTCAATGTCGTTTTACAGAATACATTTGTGTAGGGTGGATCCACCAAACGTATACCTTCACACACACACACACACACACACACACACACACACACACACACACACACACACACACACACACCTGGGCATTTTGCTTTGCGTGATCGTTAATTTCCTGGAAAGTTACCTTAACCATAACATGTAACCAAATTCCTCAGGATGACTCAAACACGTATACAAATACTGGGGGGGCAGACAGACAGAGAGAGAGGTAGAGGCAATACTGTCAGCACTTATTTCTCACTGATTAAACATTCATAAATTAACTTCTTCTTCAAGACTTTACACTAAACGCATTCTTTCTTTTCTTTTATTCTTCTCCCCTACATGTCGTTACGCCTCCATGTCAAACTTGTTCTGCCAGTCGGTAGTACTTCCTCGAAACCTCAGGTCCGTGGTGTCAACCTTAACCGTACATGGGCGGAGCTGCCATACCACACCCCACCCTACCCGGGATCAGCGCAGAGAGCACAGTGGATGTTGGCGATAACCTCGCTGACAGGACGGCTGAGCTGACCGGCGCGCGCTCCTCTCCTCAGCTGTCGGTGAAACGCGTTAAATCACTGACACAAGTCGGTGTCTAAAAGCCGGCTCTCCCGGGAGCCTGCAGCGAAGTCGCCACGGCGGCGGAGACTGAAAAACTTTCGATCCAGGTAAGTCATAAATGCTCTCTCTGCCTACTCCACATTTTATTATCGGGAACAAGTGTGCGTGACGTGGAAGTGACTTCGCGCTGCCTGCGGAGTTATAAAAAAGTGAGTGTAATAGGATTTAGTTCTGGATGAAGACATATTCCCTTGCTGACAGCTGACACGCAGGGGTTGAGATTGTCGTCCTCCCTCTCGGTGTGGGAGGATGATGATGATGATGATGATGATGATGATGCGCGGGGTCAGAGGAGTAATGAGGTTTCCTGTGTCTGTTCCATGCTTTATTGGCTTTAAGTCTAGTTAGGAAAAGGTGAGGAAGGCCACTGGCCCTTATAGCCTCAAGCTGATCAACTCAGTACTGGATTACAGTGTTAGTTGTCTGCAGCTCACCGAGTCTTTCCGCTATTAGCAACCCACACTGAGGCTTTATAAAACCACAGCTATTGCGTGCAGATTGCTGCTGTGATATAAAGTCCATGTAAGTTTCATCACTTATGGCTTTTTGGCTGTTTTTTGTCATGCATGCTGCAAACCAAGGATCACAGTTGAAGAGCAAGGGCAGTGTGAGTGTTCCAAGATCCAGCCTGTTCAGTTTAACAGATATCATTTGTGTGTGTGTGTGTGTGTGTGTGTGTGTGTGTGTGTGTGTGTGTGTGTGTGTGTGTGTGTGTGCGTGCGTGTGTGCATGTTAGGTGCATGGTTGACTGGCTTTATATTAACATCCATAGTAGTAGCTGGTGCTTTTGCGGCAACTGTTGCTATGGAAAAGGTTGTAATTGGCGTCGAAATAAGTGGTGACTCACTAAAATTAAGCGCCTTCAGAATCTCTTTACCAATGCTGTTTTGTAAGGGAATTACATGCTGATACACACTTCTTATAGTTTCCAATTAGGCATTCATTTTGGTCTCCCACCACTTTCCAAGTGCATTCAGCCCAGCCGCTTAGTTTATTTTTTTTTAATATTTCACAAGAAGAAACCAGGCAGAGGTGCACTGGGATGTCAATATACACCCACTATAAGAAAAGCACAAGGCAGCAGAAACAATTAAACGCTGTTAGAGCCACCTACATCAAGTCTAACACATGCCTTGGGTATATGAGGAGACATTTCACTATCAGAAAATTGTTACACCTTTAAAAACATGGAGCTTTAGACCAACTAGATTTGTCATAGAAGCTCACAGGAGACACTCGAAGGAATATTTCTCTTCAAAGACAGATGCTATGGCGGCCCTAGTGGTCAATAAATACATGTTATCCCCCTTATCGCACAAACCAATTTCTTATCATAGCGAGGCCGAAGATCAGTGGGATCATTATTGCTGCAGGTAGTGAGGAG
The DNA here is from genome assembly GCF_013358895.1 of Oreochromis aureus. Taxonomy (NCBI): domain Eukaryota; kingdom Metazoa; phylum Chordata; class Actinopteri; order Cichliformes; family Cichlidae; genus Oreochromis; species Oreochromis aureus. The sequence continues at coordinate 47,612,305 of NC_052948.1, read as the reverse complement.
TGCGTGGTCTGACGTCCTTAAATCTCTTTTCCTGCAATTGAGTGGCTCAAAAACACAAGAGGATACAGGTTGGCCAAGAAAATGAGGCAAGTACAATTACACAAGCAGCACCTTATAATGCAACAATGAAGTAAAGCTAAAGAAAAAAAGCTGTTCCTGAAAGAAAGAGGCAACCCATGATGGATTTTCTCTGAAGAGTAATGAGAGAGAGAGCAGGATCTGTTTTACTGTTTTGGTTCTGTTTTAGCTGCTTTGCCTTTATTGATATGATAACAGATAAACACTGGACACTGCCACTGGTCTAAGCAGTCATCCTAGCAGCACTCAACAAGCCCAGTTCCGAGCGATGGATTAATGCATCCACAGTGTGTATGTAAAAGAGGATGAAAATAGCCTTTAGCAAAGGCTGTTGTGACACCTCAAGCTGAGCATTTTTGCCATTGCCGTCGTGGTGTTTCAGATTTGAAATTTTAGGAACAACAGGTGTATCTGTCTGACAAACAGAGGGACGCTGCACTGCCCATAGTTACCAGCGTTGAGCACACATTACAGATTGTCCTGCTTTATCCATGGGCTGCGGGCTATTTAGACAACAAATTCATTAGGAAAGCGATGACCGAGGTTATGGAGCAGGGCTTGTTTTCCCACTTTCCCTTGTTTTCCAATGTCCGTACTTCTTTTTGAAACCAGAACATTGCCCCCTGTTAGCCATTAGAAAGAATGCAGGTTAAAGGCCCCCCGCATCAGGTTCCATACACTGTATTAAAAAAACACAACTAAGAGTTTTTATAAGATATTTTAAATGTTTTACACCAGTTTATGCACTATACACCCTGTCTTGAAGTAGGCAAAAGAGCCGGTACATACCAGAGCATTTAAGGTGCCCATACCTTAGAATTAGTGGAGCTTAGAAGAAGTTTCGACAGGGAGGCAGCTTGCTGAATCTGGTTTTGGTTAAGATGGCTGGTCACTCTTTGATTAGCTAAGCAGGCGTTATGGAAATGTGTCACACAGTCATGTAAATAAGTAATGGAGGGTGGGCTTTTCAGGCCCATCCACGTATCAAAAGTTTTATGCTTTGATGCTAGGGAGCATTCCAGATTCTCGCTGTAGCTAACATTTGCCCTCTGCTTGTCATTTAGTCACCTCTAAATTAAGATTGGCTTCAGAAAATGGTGCCTGCCCATTTCATATCACCAGTGGTTAGTCGGCCTGTGATGGCTTTAAGTTGCTGAAAATAGGGCACGTGTAGACCCCGTAAAGAGCAGTGTTTTCACTAGGAGAGAAGAAGAAGTTCTTCCGCACATGATTGGGCCTTTCTTACTTTGCCAAACCTTCCATTTGGCACATAACACATGGAAAAACACAAAAAGCATAATACGGACTTTGATACATGTGAAAGGTGTTGCAGTAACTTTATTCAAGTGATGAATAACCATATTGGTGTTCTGTGTTTTTCTTTAAAAAGAAAAAGAAGAAGCCAAGCTGTCATTTTAGTGGGATGCCACTATAGCCTAGTTACTGTGTAATTCAAGCCCTGCCAGTGTATTCAGTGTTATCTTGAACCTTTTCCACAAGTGCCACAATGACAATAAAAGCCTGAATCCCCAGCAGACCTTTCACTCTGCTGGTTATTTATGGCAAAATATGGACTGAAAACAGCTACCTACAGTACAGTTAACCTTTTTAAACACAAGCACGGGTCAGTGTAATTTGCCAACTGTGTGACTTAAAGTTTGTCCTAACAAGGTCAATTAAAGCGATCAAAGGTCATGTTTTTGTTAAGGTAAGAGTTTGTCTCTTTTAGATTTGTTTAATTGCTGTGAAAACTGCTCTGACATAACTTTGCATGTCGTTTTCTGCTGGTTTCTACCCTTGATTGTTCCTCGAATGCCACTGGAACTAGTGTTCAAACCGGTTTTACTTCAGTACCAGGAAGTGTGTTTGGTCTGTTCCAGTCTGAGCAGGAATGCAATCTGAGTGATTTACGGTATCTTTTTTATATATTCTTCACCCAGACTGTGCAGTAAGTCATGGTCAGAAATACAAATTGTACTGTACAGTTTATTATCCTTTTACAAAGATAATTAACTTTGCGAGCTAGATCATGGCAAACCTGCAGGCTTGTTAAATCGATATCATCTCAACGATACTGCCCCAAAACGCTCAAATGTATTAGTGCCTCCGCAGACATGCTTACGGCCCAAGGAAGGGAAATTGTTATTTTCTAAATAGGGACATAAGTGGATGCATAGTAAATGATTGAAGATATGTTGTGCACTTTGCATGCTCAATCTCTATAACCTTCCAGGAGAGAAAAACAGGTTCCCAGAAACACGTCTCCCATAGCTCAGCTGTGTCGGTCAGGTCTCTTGAGAATAGTGTGACCCTGCATAAGAAAGAAATGTTCTTTATTCATCAGCTGTGCAAAGGTGAGCTGTTGTGCTGTGGAGCTGTTGTACGACCACATCAGACGATGCTTCACTGCTCGCATTTTACCACCTCATCATCCAGCACGTGTACCATGACACTGGAAGACTGCTGACAAACAAAATCCTGAATGATTTATAATCTCTAGCATGAATCCAGTTTCACAGTGACCCGGCTGAGTGATTTGGGATATTTTTGTCATGCCTCATGTTTACATTGCATGTGCAGATCACGCTAAAACTAACAGAAGGTTTATCTGGCATTGATTTCCCAGCTTTTCATTTTATTTCAATTTTTTAAATGAAACTTTATGCACAACAGCAACTCTACCACTTCTCTGCACGTTTGCCTTTTTACCTTAGAGGTCGACAGTAAATGTAGTTACTTATTTACAGATCACGAACAGACATGTCTGGGTTTCTTTCTCAAGACGTGCAGCATTTTTTTTTAATGTTACATTACATGTTAGTGACTCGAATGCTGTTTTTTCCTTAATGCATGATGCAGGTCTCGTCATAATCAGAAATTATATTAATAACAGTACTACTGTAGTGTTAAAAAGTACTACAGCAAACTTTAAAATTCATAAATGTGGTGGTACAAGTTTTTGTTTGTTTGTTTGTTTATCTCGAAACACACAGTGAATCCATACAGTGAGGATTATTCAGTAATATTGAGGGAAGAGCTTCACTCTGTTGGCCAGCACTTTTCCAGCTTAGCAGCTTATTCAGTTTGGACTATTGGTTATGTAAGAAGGCTATATGCAGCAGGAGGCTAATCCAGTGCCTTGATCTTAATGCCAATTATCAGATCATGGTGACGTTAGTAAAATGAAGGCACCATAATAATAATAATTTTTTTTAAAGTTAGTAACAAGTTAGTAATACTGTAGGTTGTTGCTGCTAAAAAAACAGACACCCTTAGATTTTTTTTAATTGCGATGAGGCCGTGATAATTGAATAGAAGTCAGATTTAAGTTAGCATACCACTACACATAATATGACAGCACATGCCCAAGCACACCTGCGCCTTACACCTCAGCACATCATTAATGTAGAATTTACCTGTTGTGAAACACATGCCATTAAAAAACTTGACGACTTTCATGAGGAAAAAAGTCAGTCTGTGTCTGTGCTTGTCCAGTTTTGCGTTTTTCACGGCGTGTGTTACGTTGTCATTCTTAGAAATAGCATGTATGCAATTTTATTGCAGGGCTCTCATGTTTCCACCCACGCTCACTGTTGGCGCATTAAAGCATGCGCAGCGAAGTACTTCACATCATGTCATGACATGTCAAGGTGACGGCAAACATGCCACGCACATCTAGGAACTCTCTTGAGTCAAGGCGGCACCTTTTAAAGCAAACAGCTCCGTTTTGACACTTTCTAAGGAAATGGTTATTTTATATTCTTGATTTTAAAAAAAAATCTAATCAAAGAACAGTCTGGCTTAAAAATTGAATTTATAAAAGCACTTCATAGTTTCTGTTGTATGCTGCAAGAACAAGGATAATGGCTCAACGGGCTTTTGTCCTGTTTTTTTTTTTTTTTCACATGCAAATAAGAAGCAGGTTGCACGCCTCCCTCAAACAAATTTTCTCATTTTTGAATCTCCCTTTTTAGTAGTTTTTCAGAGCTTTGTGTTGAAGAAAAAGTGTCATTTTCATATATTTGCATATGCTCAGGCTAAACTGCATCAGGTGCTCCCTTAAAAAAACACACACAAAAAACACTTCAAGTCTAATCATGCCCCTCTTTATATTTGATCTTTTTCTTGGATGTACTGGGGATTGGGGGGGTGGTCAAAGGATCCTTGCATTTGACATGTCAAATCCTGGCTTAACAACTCTACAGGCCCAGCAATGAAAGAAAAGGGAGGTAGCATGTGAGATAACATGTGAGGGGAGTGTTGTTTTTTATTCTGTCAGCCTTATCGCTCATGCAACATTAGCTCTCCCATCTATTTAACCTCTAACTAATACCTCCTGCATCTACCCTACCCCCGCCGTCCAATGGCTTTAGAGATAAAGGGTCATGCAGAGTAATAACTGATACTACATCAGCACATGGCGAAGCAAATGCAGATTTTCCAGTCATGAGAAGATGAGTCGAGCCAGTCTCCAGCAAGGCAAATCAGCCTCCTGCTGTGTGTGTTGTCGGGGCAAAAGCCCGACCACAGGTTATGCAATCAGTTACGCTGCGTGTGCCAGCTGGTAGAGGTAGTCAGAGACAGAGTGGATGCTTTTTTTTAATCCTTAGTGAAACAGCACATTATCCTCTAGAAGGTGTTTCGTCTTTCATCAGTTTTTTACTCTTCAATTTACTCAGATACTTTGTTTACCATTTTGGCTTATGATTCATATTCATGGCAACTGATTGAAATGGTTTCTCAGCATAAACTGATCCAACGTATCCAATATTGGATATTTCTTTGCTACTGACTATAAAGTTATTTCACCTGTGGTTAAAATCTTTTCACACCGTCTGTTTCTAAATGCGAAGGGCTTTGAACTAATTTTAGCACTGCATGTAACACTTCACCGCCAAACAGGCTAGTGTCACAATAAGAAACCACACGGGCTGCGTGTTCCAGTTTTTGTTTGTCATTCAAGTGTGTTGTAACTCAATACAAGATGTGCAATCAACATTGTGGGTCAACTGATTTGTCCAGAGGGCAGATCAGACAATTCCTCCGTCTTCACCTTTCTTCCTTCCTTTCCTTCTCTCGTTTTTTTCAGCCCAACAAGGTTTTGTGGTGCAATGATGACGAAAGTCGGAGAAGTTCTCCTGCTGTTGTTGCTGCCAGCCTTTGTGCCGCACACAGACGGAACACGTAAGTGTTTTGGCTTGAAACTCAGTCTTAGCATCTTCTTAGGTTTCTGAAAATGAGCTAAGATATCCGAGAGGTGTGATGTAGCTGGTTAACACACAAGCCAGATCTGCATAATTAATAAGCACTAAGCAATACTGAGTTTCATCTGTGGATATTTTTTTGTTTCGTATTACTCTCAACTCACATTAAAGTTTTATTTCTTTCATCTTCTCATGTAATTTAAAGTTGCGCCTTTTTTCATTGCTTATGCTGACACACTGTTTAGGATGTAGTCTGGTAAATTCCTATGTTTCCTTGTTTCCATCTAATATCTGTCTTTAGATTATAGCTTACCTGGCAAGCCCACAGAGCTCAAATGCCGTTCTCCAGAGAAAGAGACCTTCACATGCTGGTGGAAGCCGGGATCTGATGGGGGACTGCCTACTACATACGCTCTCTACTATCGAAAAGAAGGGTGAGAAACTCACGCAGAAGCGCCTAAGCTTGTTTTAATTTTAGTTCATGTTATCTGGTAGCCACAAACAGTGAGTAATAGTTCTTTTTTTAGTTCACAGATCATAATATTAGTATATCAGGGCCCTTTGCATAATGTATTATAAAGGGAAGTGTAAGTACTTGGCAATTGTTAAAAATAACTATTTTTCATATTAATACAAAGAAGCGCTCCATCACTACAGCTGGCACAATGGGATGTTCTTGTTTGTGGTTTATTAAATGGCAGCAATCCAAACGGTGTAAGAGGATAAAGATTGCAAAGTGCTAAGAGGTGCCCGTGAACATGGATTTTAAAATACTTCAAGGTTGATACAGATGTACAGAGAAGGAGTGGAAGTACTAGCTTATTTAACTACAAAGTGAAAACACACTTTGTAAATGATCCAGGCAGGCCGTGGTCATGCATGGTTAATAAGGGTGTCATGAGGAATACTATTAAGACTGGAGAACACTGGGACACTAACTGTGAAAAGAAAAAAAATAATCTACTATGAGTAGAGAAGACTAATTGGAAACAGGTACTTTAGCTTAAAACAAGTGATACTAATGAGGGCAAGGCAAACATTTCAAAAGGCAGGAAAACCAACAAAGGAAGTCAAACTGACAGGAATATAAAAAGGCAAAAAAAAATACCAAAAAACCCAATAACCCCCCCCTCCCATAAAATAACAGAGGAAAAATGAACACAACCTATATTGTATGTTAGGCTGCATGTGCTGCATGTGAAAAGCCTGATACAAACTGAGCCACACAGTGACAAGAATGATACTGAACTCCTGATATGCAAAGCATATAGCCACATCGCGTCATGGTTTTACTGTGGCTGGACTCAGAGGGAATCAGACAAGTACCATTAAGTTTAAAAGGTTTATGTACAAAGTATACAAAATCAGTACCTGGCTGATGAGTTTGGGAGATGAACTCGATATTCTTGAACGATGTGGGGAGATTAACAAAGGGAATTAGCAAAGCTGGGCAGAGTGAATCTGACTGCAGTAGCTCAGAGGCAATTGTCTTTGAGTGTTTACTTGTCACCAGTGAAAGTCGGACTGAGAAACTGGTTATTGGCAGGCAGGCATGAAACTGAGGGAGGCTGAGGAGATTGTTGGAGAGTGGTCCGGCAGGTGATTTTCAGGTAATTCCTTTTTTTCGGAGGAAGTCACGTGATTAAAACTGTGACTATCCAGCAGTGGCTCTTTAACTTAAAAAAAAAAAAGAAGATTGTCAGGGTGAGGTTAGCCTAGTGCTGGCACCTAGGGCCTCACAAAATGTTTTCCAAGCTTTAGAGATGAACTGAAATTACTCTGTTTCCCTCTGAGGGAGGCAGGCTAATAATAAAGACTAACTACAATGACACAGGATGGAGGTAAGATGAGTTCTGGTTCAACAGGGTCTGAGTCTGTGGAGAATTGACGAGACAAAGCATCAGGTTTCACATTTCAGGAGCCAGGTAGATAAATTATGGTTAAGTTGAAATAAAGCCATACATATAAAGAACAGTTGCCACTTTGCTTGTCTTGAGCTGAGTCATTTAGCACTTTGGAGATAAACTAGGTTTTTATGATCAGTCAATACAATAAATAGTATTTCAGCTCTCTCGGCCAGTGTGGCCACTCCTCTGAAGCTATTTTGATAGCAAAGTAACTTTCGGTTGCCTACGTTATAGTTTTTTTCTGCTGGAGGCAAATGCCAAGAAAAGAAGGCATGCAGCTTACCATCAGGTTCAGTACATTAGCACAGGACAGCCGCCTCCGAGAGACCCCCTTCAATAATGAATTGTTTTGACAGATCGGGATGGGTCAGTCAAACCTTTGAAAATGTTTGATCTGCTTCCTACTTCCATTTCATTTAAATGGCCTGGAAGAGGAAGTGAGTCGGGTTTTTCAGCTTGGCTGTAATTCCTGATGAAGCAGCATTTAAAGTCTGCACATCTAAGGAACCGTTGTAGCTGTTTCCAGGATGTGGAGACAGGCCTGTCAGTTACAGCTTCACATGGCTTCACATGGCTAGCATAAATTCCACATTTTTTGGCCTTAACGAAGAGTTTGTTTTAAAGTAGTCTCTGTAGTACCTGCTTGCGGAGACATGATGTTCTTCTAGGGTCTCAAGGTATCATCCAAAAAACAAACAAAAAAATGTTTCAGACATCTCTTAAGACATCATTGGTCAGGGCTTGAAAGACAGTGGGGGCATTAGTTCAACTAAATGGCATGACCAGATATAGTGACCTAATGGAATGTTAAATACCGTCTTCCATTCATCCTCCTCCCGGACGTGGAACAAATGATTAGCATTACGTTGATCTAATTTTGTGAATGCTGTGGCTCACAGGCTGAGGTGATTAAGGGAAAAGGATACTTATTTTTTACAGTGATTTGATTTAACCCTCATAGTCGATGCAGGGTTGCCGAATCTCTTTTTTCTCTACAAAGAAGAAACCTGTACCCACTGGAGTGGAGAACGGTTGAACGATGCCATTGTCAAGGGAGTCCTTGATGTATTTATCCATGGCGAGGTGTTCAGAACCGCAGAGATTGTATAGACGGCTTGAGGGAAGACGCAAGTGAGTGCCGTGTCTTTTTTCTTGTACGCGTTCTCTGACGTGGTTATCGATAAGGTCAGCAAGGGCTATAATTCCTCAAAACAATTTGATTTATCGCGAGAGGCCAATTCATTCTTCATTTGCTCATTAAGGATGTCATAAAATGTCCATCTTAGGGCTTTTTCTTGCAACCCTGTCTCAGCCATTACCCTGAACTCAGCAGAAACTCTCCTACAGACTTTGATGTATGCTGAATACATGTCAAGCTGCTTCTTCCTCATGGAGAGAGTGTTCAAAGGCTAACTTGAAATCCTTAATGAACTGTGTGTAGGACACAGACTCTATAGGGTTTCAAAGTAAATATGCTTTAGTGTTTTTGAGTGCCCAGACCCTTAGAAGTACTGTTTTGTGAATAATCGTTTGAGAAGGCCCGTGGAGAGCACTGAAACAGTAGCGAGTACCAAAGCAAAAATCCACCCCAGTGACCTGGCTCTCCACCAGATAGTTCAGGTGAGATGGAGATGGCTGTGAAAAGGCAACTGCATCAGGAGAGGGCACACTGACCTGAACTGGTGCTTCCGGGATGGGAGAAGGTGACAGTTTGGAGTGAATTATTTACAGTGCATTACCCATCTGTTCTACCCACTGATGTGTTTCACGTAGCTGCTGAACTATAGATGTCAAAGCCTTCTCATGTTCACCTAACACAGTCTGCTGCGTCCATGGGTTGTCTACATCGTTCTGTCAAGGTTTTTCTGTGGCTGGACCCGGAGAGCAAACTCAGTTAGAAGTTAAAAGGTTTATTTACAAAGTCCACAAAATCAGTAACTGGTTGGTGAATAGCAGGCCGAGAGAGGGGTTGTTGCTAGGCAGACTGGAATCAAAGGACGACTGAGGAGACTTGGGAGAGTGGGCAAGTCCTTGTTTCCACAGGAAGCCTCAGAATTAGATTTGGTGTACTGTCACTGCCCAGTGGTGGCTCTTGAACTCTAAAACGGTTGACAGGTGAGTGTCTTGATTAGTCTGCCAAGAACTCCAGATGGACAAGAAGAAGGAATCTCTAATAAAAACAGCTGCAAACAAACATCAAACATAAGACTCGAATTTACCACCACATAAGAACACAGCATTGATGATACAGTGCAGGTGTCTGGTAAAATACAGCTCCACCCATGAGCAGCAATCCGCCCACAACTCAACCTGAGAGCAAAGAGGAAAAGAAAACAGGGAGAACAAGTCTAGCCTGACCTAAACATAACAAACATAACAAACAGAGGAGGGCAAAGTTAATGTTCCTCATATCTGTTACTAAGGCTCTGATTAGCTTAGCATAAAGGCCTGAAGGTGACACAAATCTAGTCTGTCGCTGCTCCCTGCCAAAAACAAGTCCACCCCTTAACCATCCATCCATTCGCAGGAGAAACATATATTGCCTCTTTCAGTCCGGGAGCTTTTTGCCTCGTGTCAGTGGCTTCCAATCTCTGCTGGTGTTTGGACTGAGAAAAAAAAAATCACAGACTGGCTCTTTAAACTACACGAAGAAGCTCTGAGTCCCCACCGCTCTTGAGATTCTCCCCCTTTAACGTCAACTTTCCTGTTTTGTTCCGCCATACATGTTGTAGTATTGCAGGTGCAGCAGAGGTGTGCCTGTTTGTTTGGTTTGGTATGTGCCGGGGCGGGTTTCACTGCGCACATATCATGTCTTAATTGTGCAGCTTGCAAACATGTATGTACCCAAAGTTTTCTTTAAGAAACTTACATTTAAACATCAATATTTTAATTTGATGAACTTGCACTTAATGTTCTGCCTAAAACGCTTTATGGCGCAGATTTATTAGGACAGGTTTTTCCACTTAGTCAGTTTTGCCATGGCTTCCTGACACATCACATGTGCTTCTTTCAGTAACTCTATAAATAGATCAAAGTAATACCATTATAACGTTACATTATTGGTGTGGTATTTCTTTATTGTTTTTAATTCTTTTGATGTCTTCTTGTATTGAGCTTTCAGTTAACTGTGGTATAGTGTGTAGCAGCAGAACAAACACACTTTGATTAATTGGTTTGTGTAAGTTCTGCTCACCATAGAGATGACATGAGTCACTTTCCCCACTTTTTCTGAAATCAAACCAATCAAAGTTTATTTATTTAATTTATTTTTTCCGTCTCCAGCTCGTATGAGTTTGTCCCAGGCAGCTTCACGGGCATTCAGAGGCTCAGGCTATATTTTTCCTCGTCGTGTCCGCACCTGAACAGGTCCCCCGACCAGTCGTCACTGGTTACTGCGACAGCAGCAACAATATGTTTCCCATGTTCTACATGCAAACACTCCCAGTTGTGTTCATTAAAACACCCAGGTCTACTGGGATATGAAGCTGCAGTTAAAACAGAAAACAACACCAAAGTTATTTTCTTTGTCTCTTTTAATTAAACACAACATCTTAGCAGCTTAACAGTAAAAAAAAAAAAATGGCCTCCATTTATTTTGCTGCCACTTTCTCACCATCTGTCTTCCTTTGTCCCTCTCACACACACATGCAGTGTCAGGAATAGGGAGGACGTACACTGTTATGTTAATGTGGCTGTGCAAGTACATTGCAAGCGCACACCTGTGATTACATGCCGCTCTTCTGCCTCTCTTTCAGTTCTGACGTAGTGCACGAGTGCCGTGACTACCACACAGCCGGGAAGAACTCCTGCTTCTTTAACAAGAACAACACCCTTATCTGGGTCAGCTACAACATCACCGTGGTGGCCACCAACGCACTGGGCAAGACCTACTCTGACCCTCTGGATATAGACGTGGTCTACATTGGTGAGGGGAATGAGGGCAGGGGTGGAGGGGTTTTCATAATTTCACCACAAGGATTAAAAAAAAGCAGCTCCACAGCTGCTCGGCGGCACACTGCGCTACACTGTGGCAAATGCTCTTGGAGTTTAGTCACCCCCTCCCTTTATGCTGTAACTGCTCACTAAAGGTCACCTTTTAATGTCCACAGTGAAATTTCCTTTGCAGCGATTAAAGGACTAGCTGATGCACGATCTACAAAATCAACTGAAATTAAGTTTAGCATTCATTCGCCATTAACTAATGCTAAATTAAACAAAATTAAAACACACTTGTGTTTTGAAATTGTAACAAACATTTCTTTCACCCCCTTGTCATTTATGAGCTTCCAATGTGTTTTTGGTGTAGGCCAGTCGCACTTGAGCGCGTGCATGGTTGTTTACTGCAATGGAAAATCTCCTCTCTTTTCTCCTGCTTCAAAACTGCACACTGTCCAGTTATTTTAGACAATCATTTACTTCACTAACAGCAATAAGGTACTTTAATACAAGTAATTCAATACTTCAGTAAGAAGTAGTTCCATCCTTCTAAATAAAAAGTATATTCATGAAATATTTAAAAAGGGAGAATAAATTAAAAGAGAAGTATACACCTTGGCCTTGAGCCTCCTTAACTGGAAGTGTGTCGATTTGTTCTTACCCGATCTGCATATCTTTTTCTTTGTGTTACCTCACAATTGTCAGATATGTGTCTCCACGAGGATAGCGTAAAGCCCAAACAGTGACATTTATCACTACTATATGTCATAATACACAGGTCCACAAATATGTTGAAGGTCATTCCTGCAATGCTCGTGCTTATCCGCTGGGAGTGTCCTTTTGTTTGCTGTGTAACAGCTGATAATTCACCCTGCAGTGGTTTCACCTGCTGCCGTTCACAGGCCCAGTTGATGCCTATTGTTTTTTTTGTTTGTGTGTTTGTTTGTTTTTTTGTTCAGTAATACAATCTTTATTCATTGTTGGATTTGCTATTGCCCTGTTTTTCATTCACATTTTCTCTCTTCTGCTCCAGTCCAGCCCCATCCTCCAGAAAAGCTAGAAGTGACAGTAATGAAGGATCAGGGCTGGCCCTTTCTTCGAGTGTCTTGGGAACCACCTCGTAAGGCTGACACTCGCTCTGGCTGGATCACTCTAATCTATGAGCTCCGCGTCAAGTTGGAGGATGAGGAAAGCGAATGGGAGGTACGTAGGTCACAGCGCATGACAGGGTGTGACATGCTCTTTGAAGTATTTGCCTTTCAAATTTGAAACCTTTGCTCTGGACTGGTGTAAGGGAACTACATGACGTGTCAGTGAGAGGACAGGTTTTTTAACATTTAAAATCTGTATATTGGCAGCTTGACAGAATGACTGATTCGTGTGTTTCTGTTGACTATGTGTGTTTCCAGAATCACGCTGCAGGCCAGCAGAAGATGTTTAACATTTTCAGCCTGCGGTCAGGTGGTACATACCTTATTCAGGTGCGCTGTAAGCCCGATCACGGCTTTTGGAGTGAATGGAGTTCCACTTCCTACGTCAAAGTTCCTGAGTGTAAGACATCCACCAACTGTCTTTTGCATTAACTAACTATTATATAGTGTATAGAATATATTTTATTTATTAAAGGAAAAGTTGAAATTTTTGAAAGTTATATTAAACCACTTTCTTGTTAAGAGCTACTCTTATAATCTAAATAGCAGTCAGTTAGTTTACCGTAGCATGAAGATTAGAAGTTAAAGAAGGAACCAGTTTAACCAATTTAATTATCACTAGAAATCTTATTCCTTCAATCACTGTGGCTTTACTGCCTTTTATGTGCTTTACTTTTTTCTTTGTTTCATGTGCTAACTGGTGTATTTTTATCCTTGTCCTCAAAGTCTTTATGTAATGTTAATATCATTATATCTCACACATATGGGAGTGTTATCATAACTCACTGCCAGAAAGTTTATCTATGCATAATTAGATAATCCCTTTAGCACAGGAGCAGGATATTTATTTTCCCAATGGGCCACATGATAAACCGGAACTGTTTTGAACGGTCGCACCAAAAAGTGGAATTCTGCTCAATATTATAATATTTATAAGTTTGTTGGTACGGCCCTCCACAATAATCCCAGTTTGTCATGCGGCCTCTTGGGAAAAGTATTTGCTTGCCTCACTTTAGCATGATGTAATGGTACTAAACACAGGGAGAAAAAATAATGCTGGATACTGCGTTGTTCTGCTGAAGCACCCACACTTTGTTATGTTGCATCTTTCAGATCTCCATCGGGAAAAGTCTGTCTGGATCCTCGTTTTAGTCTTTTCTGCCTTCATTTTACTGCTCCTCACATGGCTGATACACATGAATAGCCACAGGTAACAATGATCTTCTTAACCACTTTGCTTTGTTAAAATGCTGGTTATTATTAATTATTTTAATGTATTATTTCTGTACAATTTCAAAACGTAATGAGAAAGTACACCCTCAATCAGATATAAGCTTTTATGTATCAGGACAAAACAACTGTGATGATGTCTTGAAATTAGGTTAACGCAACCTCATATTAACAACGACAAATGACGACACCATGTCGTTATTTTTTTTAACAAATATTAAGCCAATTAGGACGGTAAGTAGCAGCCAGCTCCGGATAATCAAATGCAAGTGTGACGAGCAGAAGTTTTGTCAGATTTGCTCCACACTACCACATTTAGTGAAAAATAAACACAGAATTTTAGTACAAGCTCCTCATAGCACCTGTCAAACACAGGTGATGTGTTTGCGCTTGCTTTGCAGCCATAGGGCCTGGGTATCTTTCAGTCAAGGTTGATCATAAATTCCTCTGTATACCAGAGTATTCACATGTGAGGCCATCTGTCTGACAGCTTGGCTGAATCTGGGTCATGCAACAGGACAATGATCCCAAGCACAGAAGCAAATCTACAGCGGAATGGCTGAAAAAGAGAAATTAAGAATTAAGGTGCTGCAGTTGGCCAGTGTCAAAGTCCAGCCAGACCTCAACCTGACGGAAACACTGTGATGGACCATAAAGAGCTGTGCATAAACGAATACCTGTAAACCTCAGTGAAGTGAAGCAATACTATAGAGAAGAGGGTGCCAAAATTCCTCCACAGTGAAATGAGAGATTGATAGAGTCCCAAAGAAAACAGTTACTTCAAGTTATTGCATTAGTTTTATTAGTTTTTGTTATATAAATAATTATAGTGTGTAATAAGTCACGAGTTGTTGTCCATCTAAGGTTGCATTTACCTGAGTTTTAAGACCTGCTAAGGACTAGATTTATGTTATTTTTTAACATTGTGATATGTAAAACCTTAGAATTGACTAAGGATGTACTTTCTTTCTACCATGACTGTACTTTGTCATATGTTACATAAGCCCAAAGCCACTCTTCAGAAATCTGTGCCATCAGAAACTGAATTTGAATAAGTTAAATTTGAATCTGAATTGTAACTTGAATAAATGCTTTTGAAAACTGAATTTGAATTAGTCGTATTTGAAATTGAATTTATGGTTTGAAAATGATCATCACTAAATTGAAATTGAATTTTATATATTGAAAATGAATTCATTTGCTTTGAAACTGCATTTCATCCTTTAAAAATTCAGCTCTCCAATAATTTCAGTTTCACTCCCACCATTCAGTTTCAGTTCTACAATTCAATTTCAGTTCCAAAATTCAGTTTTTTGGGACTTACATCCGGTTCCGGTTCAAGCGCAGATTAATAGAACTACATTTTACTAGCGCACCGAACGTGTTACTGACGGGAATCTACAGCGTCTTGAGCTGAATTAAGACTTCAGAAGTCATTCGTCATGTCGAATGACCAGCGGATAAACTCTCAGGTTGGTAATAAATGTATTACATGTATAAAAACAAGCGTCATGTTAACAAATGATAGCTGTACAGTAACTTTTATGCTTATTGTAGCTGTTAGCTAAAAACGCTAATTTAGCCTAGTTTGCCCTGGATTTAGCTTTGACAAACAAATATGATCGACTGTTTCTAGTAGAATTCCAAAGTTGTCATCTTGTACCCTGTCAGAGCCCTGTATGCTTGTAGAGACCCCTACAGTAGGGAAACATGCAAAACGGTGTCCAAACCTTTGTATTTGAGCTTTATTTATGTCTTACACAGCATCCCAACTCTTTAGCTAACTTAATAACTTTAGCTAAAGTGAATAGTTAGTCTAATTTATTAGTACAGCATTACTGGATCACCTCTGTTTGAAGTGATATATGATATACAACTATCACTGTTTAACTATCATAATAATTCTTAGGGTACTGAGTGCATGCTTAATTAGTTGGGGTTTTTTTTAAACATACTGCTCCATTGCTATGTTTGACAGGCTGAAGTTGTCGGGTCACCTCCTAAATCGACCATCTTTTACAGGTGTTTTGTGCCAGAAATGGAGTGTCCACTGAAGACTGAAGATACTGAATCTCTACGCCTTGCCATTGATCCCTCTTGTGCCTTCATCTAGACAAGACATATCAACTTAACCACTCTCACATGCTCTGTACCTACATCACCTTCCCTGACAGTCGTAGCTTGGCTCGTCTGAGGGTGAAATTATAAGAATGTGTTATTTTGCAAAGTGCTCTCTAGGGTTCCTAAATAAAATATGGCATTGAGGTCATTTCTTTTGAATTAATCCCTTCTTCTGAAAAAAAAAAAATATATATATATATATATTTAAGAACCTCTCCTGGTTTTAATGGCACTTTGGATTTCCTTACTTTCTGTTCCACTCCCAACCCCAAATAGATGCTGACACAATAACATGGAAGAGGGAAAGAAGTTGGAAAGGACTACTATAAATAAACCTAATGCCTAACAATGAAAAATGTAAAATAAGAATAATAATAATAAAGATAAAAGATGAAGTAACAAGTTTTTAGTTTATTCCAAATGATCATCCAGATGTCTGTGACATATGATGACAAACACCATAATGGAAGGCCTTTGTCATCACATGCTTAAACTCATCATATATTTTTGCATATGCTGAACAGGCAGTGAGACATGCTGTAACTGTGGGGTAGAAAACTGCATGAACACCATACGGCAGGGGTCTCAAACTCCAGTCCTCGAGGGCCGCTGTCCTGCAACTTTTGCAACACACCTAGTAGATCATTAGCAAGAGTATAGAACTTGAATGCATGCTGAGTTGGCAATTCAGCCATTTGATTCACGTTACAGCAGCTCATGAGTGAATGAACATGGTGCAATAAAAGTATTTTAGAAGTACATGTTTCCAAATACATTTACTTGAGTAGGTAGGTAGGGTTAGGGGTTGCCACCTCAGCATGCAGTCAAGTTCTATACTCTTGCTAATAACCTACTAATTGTATTCAGGTGTGTTGCACCAGGGACACGTGGAAAAGTTGCATGACACCGGCCCTCGAGGACTGGAGTTTGAGACCCCTGTCATACGGAATATGACAGGTGTGGTTGAACTGCATGAAGACTCTGAAGTTTCTCTTCTCTTCTGGCAGGACAGGAATGTGGCCTTGTCCTGTGAGCTACCGTGAGGATGTACTTGGAGTAGAACTGGACTGTCACCGGCCTCAGGCTCTTCACCTTTTCAAAGACAAAGCAGTCATTTAGATAAAATATTGGATATTGTTTACCTGTAAATGCACAAAGAGAATTTAGAAATGTAATTATTGTCAAGAGTGAACAAGCACTGATAGTGTAATCTACAGCTGTGGCCAAACGTTCAGAGAATGAGAAGTGTTGTTCGTTTATTTACAAAGTTTGCTGTTTCAGTGATAGTTGTATATCATATTATATCACTTCAAACAGAGGTGATCCAGTAATGCTGTACTAATAAATTAGACTATTCACTTTAGCTAAAGTTATTAAGTTAGCTAAAGAGTTGGGATGCTGTGTAAGACATAAATAAAGCTCAAATACAAAGGTTTGGACACCGTTTTGCATGTTTCCCTACTGTAGGGGTCTCTACAAGCATACAGGGCTCTGACAGGGTACAAGATGACAACTTTGGAATTCTACTAGAAACAGTCGATCATATTTGTTTGTCAAAGCTAAATCCAGGGCAAACTAGGCTAAATTAGCGTTTTTAGCTAACAGCTACAATAAGCATAAAAGTTACTGTACAGCTATCATTTGTTAACATGACGCTTGTTTTTATACATGTAATACATTTATTACCAACCTGAGAGTTTATCCGCTGGTCATTCGACATGACGAATGACTTCTGAAGTCTTAATTCAGCTCAAGACGCTGTAGATTCCGTCAGTAACGCTATCAGTCTGTAGTTCTATTAATCTGCGCTTGAACCGGAACCGGATGTAAGTCCCAAAAAACTGAATTTTGGAACTGAAATTGAATTGTAGAACTGAAACTGAATGGTGGGAGTGAAACTGAAATTATTGGAGAGCTGAATTTTTAAAGGATGAAATGCAGTTTCAAAGCAAATGAATTCATTTTCAATATATAAAATTCAATTTCAATTTAGTGATGATCATTTTCAAACCATAAATTCAATTTCAAATACGACTAATTCAAATTCAGTTTTCAAAAGCATTTATTCAAGTTACAATTCAGATTCAAATTTAACTTATTCAAATTCAGTTTCTGATGGCACAGATTTCTGCCCATAAGAATATTGTTACTAAAATACTGCAATTACTAAGCTATCAAATTATTTGAAATTCTTTACATTTTATGGCTGAATCATCCCATTACCTCAAAAAAATTAATACTCCTGGTGCCCATTTTTCACAGTCTGTTCTGTAAAAAACCAGACACGACTAAAAGATATTTCTGTGCAGACTTCAGTCCTTCCTTTGTTGTAAAAAGCACGGAATGATCTTATTCACATGTATAAATTTCCATTAGTAGGAAAGAAAAATCTGATTACATGTCTCACAGGTAATCAACTATAAATAACTCTATTAGCTCATGCGATAATGTAACCATTCTGGGCTTAGGTAACATACTGCAAATAAAATACTGACTATAGTCATCACATCTGTGATATTTAACTGCTGCTAACAAAGCCTTTTGTGTGTCTGTGTGTAAAGTCTGAAGCACTGCATGCTGCCACCAGTCCCAGGTCCTAAAATCAAAGGCTTTGACAAGCAGCTTCTCAAGGTAAGGGGGTAACATCATGAACACTGTCTCGATGGCTTCTTATTCAGAAGAAAATTTCTAGTTGTATAGTGCTTTCTATTTGCATTGAGTAGTTTTACTGTTTGTGTGCAGAGTGGCAAGTCTGACGAGGTGTTCAGCGCACTGGTGGTGTCTGACTTCCCACCAACCACGTCTAACTATGAGGACTTGCTGGTAGAATACTTAGAAGTGTATATGCCAGAACAGCAGGAACTGATGGTCGACAAAGGCAAGGATCATGACGGCTGCCTGAAATCCATAGGCTTGGCATCCGACAGTGACTCTGGCCGGGGCAGCTGTGACAGTGACAATCTGCTGATGGATAAGAGTGGCGCGCCGAAAGAGGAACAGCAGCAACAAAATCAGGAGGGAGATCAAATTGGGAAGGAGACACAAGGGCCCAAAGAAGCCTGGGAGAAGGAAGCGATGCCATGTGCTAATGAGGATGTAGTTAGCCCCGATGCATCAAGTGAGAAGGTTAAGACCTGGCCTTCTGTGTTTTCCCCAGTGACTCCGTACAGCCCACTGGATCCCCACAACTCACTTGAGATGCACAAACAGCATTGCCTTTCTAACACCCAGTTTCCTCCGGGCTCCCCATCCTCAGACCACTACATCAAAGAGGCTCTCCAATCAAGCTACTGGGAGGTCTGCTTTAATAATAATCAACCTTATCCCCAGACAGAGGTCCACCCGCAACTCCAGGCTCACAGCGATCGCAACATCTCAGCCGTCAACGACAGGAATGCACCCACTGGTCTGCTGTTGCCCACCCGGATGACTGAGTACGTTGAAGTGCAAAGGGTCAATGAGGAGAATAAAGTGCTTCTCCATCCTATTCCTTCAGGCCATAGCCGTGAAAAAGCCTGTCCCTGGGTAGGACAGAGAGACGATTATAGCAAAGTGAAAGGGGTAGACAGTGACAATGGGCTGCTGCTCCAGAGAGAGGTGGTGGAAGAAGAGAGCATGGAGATGGCTGGAGCAGCCGAGAGCTGCTACACATCTTCCATCGCTTTTACCACTCCTAAGCCAACAGCCTGCAGTCCCGTTGCCCTGCCGGTCCAGGATGAAAGGGTTCTGGCAGTAAGTGGGTATGTCGACACTGCCACTGTATTCTCAGTGCACACCTAGTAGACGTGACAGCCCAAACTGGCAGTTGTAGAACGTTGCAAGAGGTGGGGACTGAGACACACGAAAAAGCACTAACACTCCTTAAAAAAAAAAAAAAAAAATTGCCAAGACAATGTATATTTATTTTTTTATCTTCTTCTCCTGTAAGAGACATATCTTTGCTGAGGGCGGAGCAGTGACACACTATTGATTATCAAATAATTGTTATTGAATATCCTGACTAATGAACTTAGTTGAGTTTTGTAATTAATTCTAAAATTCAACGTGGTACTTTATATGATCATCCTGATTGTACTGGATGTCTAACATGAACCATCATCTGTGGCACATAAATGTTGTTTTCTTCAATCCTATTGATATACCATATAGTAATTGTGATTATCTGTTAAAAACTGCAGAAAGCCCAACCTTTGTCTCAATCTTTTGTATGTGAGTGTATTTTCCCTTTTCCTTATAGAAACCAACACTACATTTTTAAGCTGCTTTCTTTAAAGCTACAATATGTATAGCATTAAATTTAAAAACAAACACAGCAAAAGTGAGAATGTACTGTTCTATTTTTTCATTCAGAGACAATGTTTTTCTGTAAATACACCTCCTGCAGTATTAATCTGCAAAGATATTTAGATTTTTGAAAGGAAAAGTAGTGTTCTATTACTTGGTATGGTAATGTACAACACTGCTCTTTATTTCTGTATGCATAGATGTCTGTATAGCCTACACGTACGTATTATAATATGTAAAGCTTTAAAAATGAAATGTGAAATCTTTGTGGAAAGTCATGTTTATAACAAAATAAAAAGACTAAATAATGGAATTTTGTTTATTTTTTGTGTCCTTATTTGATATTTACATATGTGTAATTGTTACTTGGCTTACAATATTATTAATGATAAGGCTAAAATCTACTACAACATAGAGAAAAATACATTTACCCAGCAGCAAGCAGGGGTGGCATGTTTAGAAGCAGCCCACCATAAGGTGGTGTGCAGGTCCCTGGATTGCTTTGTGGAGTACTCATTAATAATAGCTAATATTTACCAAAATGTTATTGCATTGTGGTGATCCAAGCATTACTACACTGAAGTGGCAACATATGAAAAGATCAAAGAATTTCATACATTTCAATCACAGGAAAATAAAATGTAATTTTTGTTTGTTACAAAATACTAAAGTGGTTCTGTGTTCTTGTACATCCACTGGTGATCAATAAGACTGGCTGGGGGATAATCAATGATTCTTTAAAAAATTGTTAGAACATGTAAAAAAAATTAATAACATGACAAAATAGGCAACACAAGTGAATTTAAAACGCAAAAAAGAAAAAGGATAATGAATTATTTACTTATGCAATCCTCTCACTTTCTGATCAATTTTTCATTTCAGTTCAATTCTAGGGTTAATTGACCATCTGGCACCAAATCACAAGAACATTCTCCTCAAGGGTAAAGAGCGCACAATATTAGAGAGAAAAATCAGACGACCACCTATGAGCAAGCACGTGGCGACTGTGGGAAAGAAAAACTCCTTTTTCCTTTCCGAAGTGGCAGCCCTCTGCCTTGCTGTAGGTGCAGGGAAAGAGAAAAGAGCACAGAGAGACAGGACAAAAGACACACCGTGGATAAGTGTTATTTATCTATTTATTTAAATCTTAACATTTTTAGAGCGATCAATTTTTTTGTACTTTAAAAGAAATCTGAAAATTATTAATTGGTTTTCTTCTGATTTTTTCGGGTTAATAATCATGTTTTTTTGGCTCACTTGTGAACAAAAATGGACTGTTGTGTACACAAATAAAGTACACAACACATTAAGTACATAAAAGGATGAAAAATCTTTATACTGTGTATCCTTTTCACACAATAAAAATGATCCTTCTCTTTTTGTGGACTCGTTTAAAAACCGGTTTAAACCGGTTTTAGACTTTAGACAGCCTTTTTTGTTGATACTAATTTATTATATATTCTGTATCTTCTTTGTGCGCATAACTTTGTGAGGTTACTATTTTTTTTCCAATAAATTGCTAATCTTAAGGGGGACAAGTTCAGGAATGTGCTCGCACATACTATGACGTTGTGAGCGCGCGAGGGACGTCACCGCCCACTTCAAACACTTTTTTTTTTGAGAAAGAAAACCGGGTACCCGCCTTACCTGCTGCTATTTTCTGTCAACACGGTGGAAGAAGAGCACTTGTCGTGTACCCCCTCAGTGCCTGCCCACCATGTATAAAGCTATATCGAGTCTAAGCGGACGCTGTGATGCTTTAACACGAGGGTCCTGCTCAAGGCCCAGTTTGGCCTATTTCCACGGGGCAAGTGGTGAGTTCTCCCTGCTTCAGCTCCAGCTTTTATCTTCACTATATAAGTGTGTTACGCTTTTTGGTTTGTTGCTATTACAGTGCAGGAGGAGCATAACTGTTCACAAAACATGACCTGTTTTTGTTTTTGGGTGGGGGGCCTGCTGTGCTGGCATAACTTTCTGTAATGTTAACATTTTCCCAGTCAGTATTTCAGTTAATTGATTCACGGATTATGATTTTTTTTTTCTTTTAATAATATCTCAATTTGAAGATCTGTCACAGCCATGCCATTTGTAGATGTCTGCTGGTTTCACAACAAGCAAACAGGCAGCATTGCATCAGTGTGCTGTGAGGTCAAAGGTTATCTTAATGTGGTCCCATCCTGGCTTCAATATTGTTGAAAAGTGTGAATGAAATGAAACCAGTAGCATCAAAAGCAAACACAGTTTAAACCTGATGTGTGTGGGTTTTTTTTGTTGATGATTAGTAATTACACTCATTGGGTGTTAAATATTTGGCATTTGTGTCAACAGAAAGATGTTTCACATAATGTCACTGAAATGTCACCCCAAAGCTTTGATCATCCTCTGCCAGATAAAATAGAGAGCTCGATGGTTGTCAGCCAGCTGTTCTTTCCTTCTTCTTCTTTTGTTTTTACGCTGCAATTAATTTACAGGAGCATTATGTCAGAAATCAGCCTTCAAGCCTACCTCTACAGACGTGCCAGAGATGCCCCCGTGCAATTTCAATCCAGAAAAATACACGGTAAGAGCAGACTCCTGCTGGTACATTTGGCCTTGCATTATGTAATCGCTTCAGTAATAATAGTACTTAGTTGGTTGAATAAATGAGCACTTCAGCCCAGTAAGTAACAAACCTCGGTCACAAAAAAAATAAACATCCTGTTCTGCAACCCTTATCTTGTGTACTTGTCTCTATCAAGGGTATGTCCAAAGACCGTATGATAGAGATCCGCAGACAGAACTGCAACCCCATGACCATGAAGGTTACTTATTATAAGAAGCCAGTGTTCATCCACCAGGGGTACATGCAGTGGCTGTGGGATGTGGACGGGAGACGATATCTGGATCTGTTTGCTGGTGTGGCAACTGTCGGTGTGGGCCACTGCCATCCGTAAGGTCCTTTACAGTTTGCTGTGCCACACATGGAGAAGTATTTAACAAACACAGGCATCCTATGGATGAAGTAGAGACACTGACATGAGTCGGTTATTGTAACATTTATGCACCACTTTCCACCCAGCATACAGTGCTATTGTAAGCATGTTTTATTTTAAAATGAAGCATTTTTAAACATGCCCATTTTCTTAAGAAAGCATACATTATTTAATAATAACAATTAATAAAATAATTATTTTAAAAAATGTGCTTTAACTTTGTAATGCTCAGAGTTAAAACAATCCAGTTACAGCCGTGGTTATCTTCAAATTTATGCACAATATAAACATTTGATCAAGGGTTTAAGCTGTAACTTGAATTGTAACTTCAAGAATTATTGACACTCACAAAGCAGAAGATAGAAATACAAGTTATCCCAGTGTGTTATCCCAAAGTGTCAAGAACTGGAGTGAGAAGTATCATAAAGGAATTCATAGAAAAAGCCCCACAAAAGAGAAAAAACCTGGCAGGATTGAAAGGTTTTAAAGACTCTGGAAATAAAACTAGTGAGAGATGTGCCTTAAGACCCCAGAACAACTGCTAAGACATGAGTGAATAACCTAAAGAATAAAATCTTAAAGAAGACAATCACTACAAGTAGAGATGCCTTTAAGGCAGACTGAAGTACGCCAGGAGAACCTGGAGAAAGATTATGCAAACTGAACACGCAGCCTGACATGTGTGTTCTTTACAACTCAAAAACACCATCCCCACAGTGAAGCACGGTGGCGGGAGTATTATGCTGTTTGTCTTTCAACACGACAACAACAACCCAAATCAGATGTGGCTCCTGGTGAAGAACTACCTTAAGAGGACCAAAGTAAACGTTATTGACTATTGACCATAAAATCTAGAGGAGGCTGAGCGATTCGTCAAAGAAGAATGGGCTGGGATTTCTCAGGAGATTTGTTGAAAACTACAACAAAGCTGCTGCAGGCTGTTATCCAAGAAGATATGATACATGTTTGACTATTAACATCGGGGGACTAATAGTTTGGAAACCGATAGTTTAGGTTTTTGTTAAATAATTTTGTTTCTATGTGTAAAGTAAAATAATATAAACATCGACAATAAAACAAAGATGTTCGTCTTAAAAATCCCTTGCTCTATTTAACAGATACTCTGGAAATACTGAAAAAAAAATATGGGGCTAATAATTCTGTAAGCCTCTCCTATAAGACCTCAGTCTTTCTAGCATCCCGAGTAGCTTGGTCGTTTTAGAGAATGCCCTACATGTGGTCCCCAACCTTTTTGCGCCACAAAACGGTTTATGTCCGACAATATTTTCACGGACCGCCCTTTAAGGTGTCGCGGATAAATACAACTAAATGAAACCGGTACTGGTACCAAAAAACAAGATTTATTCATAACACACGGGAAAAGACCCAGGGAAACTGAGTTAACGATAAAAACGATTAAAAAAAAATAGCCGAGCCTCAACTCCCATGGCCCAGTATCAATCGGCTCCCAGTCCTTGGCCTGGCGGTTGTCTCCTGGTTTCTCTTTGCCAAGCTAATTTATTGTCTGCTGGACACAATCTGAACATCACTTTTTTTTCCACATGTCAGCACAAAATGTACTCCATAAAAAATCACGAAGCGCTAAAAAAACTCCACATTCTTCATGCCTTTAAAGAACCTGTGTAAAGTCCCCTACGTCCTTTCCACCTGATTTTTTCCCTCACTGTTGTACATCTGTTAATGAGTAACGCCTTTAATTAGATTTTTTTTAAATGCTAACATGAGCCGAAGGTAGTTTGTTGGTTCCAGCTGTTTCTAGACATTTTTAATCTTATTTCACACCTGTTGCATTAGACAGCAGCAGCTGGTAATATCAATAATTACTGATTTTTCCCTGCAGAAATGGTCAGTCCGCATCTAACAACAAACGTGTACCGCACTTCAGACAAGTGAGCTATGAAAGTTATAGATTAGACGCTATAGTTTTATAAGCCCAGTTAGGTTGTGAATTCTCTAAAGTAACTATGAAAGCATTGTTCTACGTTGAGAAAGGTTACTGTACAAGAACTGGTGCGAACACTCTGAATGACTGAATCTAACATATTTAGCAAAGTACTTGTTGGAAGTTGCTGAAGTACTTTTCTAATTACTAAATCATCATATTATATATTATTACATATTGTTTACGGTTTGTAAATTGTACATTTTATATATATATACATCTTCTTCCCTATGTTAATACTGTCCATATGTATATAGTGCTGCAGAACTGTACCCCCCCCCCAAACATGTTTACACTGAGTAGGAGATGCTCTGTATCTCATTGTACAGCTGTATAATGACAATAAAGGCATTCTATTCTATTCTATTCTATTCTATTCTATTCTATATTATCACGGAGAAAATGAAATGGCTTCTTTGTTGACAGGAAAGTAACAGCAGCTGCAGAGCAGCAGCTGAAGAAACTGTGGCATACAACTAACATCTATGTTTATCCAACGCTTCATGAGTATTGTGAAAAACTAGCCTCCCACTTCCCAGATCCGCTAAAGGTAAGATATTGAGTTTTTCATTGAATTAGCTGTCATCATGGGCTGATGCTGTCATTAAACAGTGTGCTGGTCTGTTCTCTGTCCAGGTGATATATCTGACAAACAGTGGCTCGGAAGCCAATGACCTGGCAATTTTGATGGCTCGTCTCCACACAGGCAACTACGATATAATTAGTTTAAGGTCTAAATTTTTCCTTCTTTCTATGAATACCAAATCTATCCCACTCACCTCCTGATGAAAGAAAATTGTAAATTCTGTAGAAATGTTTGATTTTTGGCAACTTTGGTTACTAACCTGTTAACAGACAAAAATTCATAGCCATTGTTTACTACGAGGCAGGGTCAACATACCCAGTATAATCAGCCTAATCAATCTCATGAAGGTGGTTATTGACCCAGGGTTTCGCATGAAGGGGGTGGTGTTGAAGCAAATGACCAATCACAAACAGGGATGGGTCTACTGACAGTGTAGCAACTGATTTTTACAAAAGAAGATAAAACTGACATGATTGGAAATATTAAGGAGGTTAAACATGTAATACAAACTAAAATAAACACAGCAGCTGCAGAAAGAGCAGAAGTGTGAGTGGCTATACTAGAAAGTAGTGTAGTATTATAAATGCTGTATGAATGTGTTTTATGCCCTTCTGCATATCTTGATTGCAATAAGTGTTTATTTGAGTTACTGACCTCTGGCATCAACGATGCATTTTCACCAAGAGAACTGCCGCTCACTGGTTATTTTCTTTTTTTTTTCTGCAGAGTAGATCAACAGTTTCTGAAATATTTAAACCTGCCCATGTGGCACCAACAACCACCCCATGTTAGAAGTCACGTTTCCTTATGATTCTGATGCTCAGATTGAAGTCACGCTGTCTGCACGCTTATCAGTGGAGTTACGGGAATACCTAACAAAGTGGCTAGGGAGATGCAAGGTTTCAAGGGATCTTTAAGACTTAAAAATGATTTTAAATTGTTTGCAGCCAACAGAAAAATGCAGGAATAGGACCGCTTCGGAGCTGCCATATTTCTCACAGGTGCTCCCAAGGAAACAACAAAGGCTTAAGACATTTATAAAAACCTTTTTGTAGCCACACACAGCGGTCGAAGGCAACCTTCAGCAATGCTGCCGCTATTTTCCAGAGAACTGTCAGTAGGGGCTGATTTATATTTGTTGATCTAGTTAGACGTGCAATATAAGTTGTCATGATGCCACACCTTTGTAACACTGAAATTACTCAGGTTGAAGCAGCTTTGCTAATCCTATAATCTTGTTTCGTACTACCGGCCTCGGGTTTTTGTTTGTTTTATTGTCTTACTGTTTTTACTATTGTCCTTTTTCTGCTATTAATTCATGTTATTTTATCTGATTGGAGGCACTGAAAAGAGAAACACAGAGTTAAAGTAAATCATGAAAAACAACGTTGAGGATTGCGGTATTGTTGCCAGTAATGTGTATTTTTGTCTTCTAGAGGGTCATATCATGGTGGCAGTCCACAGACCATTGGCCTCACTTCCAATGCAGCATATAAATACCCTGTTGCCAGTGGTTTTGGCTGCACAAATGTAGGTACTGCAAGAAGACAGCAAAAAAAAACAAAACTTTGTTGTATCTGAAAACTGGAAGCTTTCCCATTCAGTGCATAGACACACATATAAACAAGAGTGGCAAATTAAAGAAAAAAACTGCAATAAAACACTGGCATTAATTCTTGAAAATCTTTTCAACTTTTAATCTAACATTACTCACAAAAAGATATTACCTCATATGCAAATCTTGTTGTTCAGTTGGGTTGAGTACTGATGACTCCAAAGGCAGTGAGTCAAAATTTTTTAATTTTTAACTCTAAGCAAACTTTTCAGTGATCCCTGGTGCCCTATGGATAGTGGGTGTTGTCTATCTGGATGAATCCAGTCTCAGCAGAAAACATTTGATCGAGATAAACATGATTTAGAAACATTAACAAAGTAAACTTGTAGGTGGCATCTGGTTAATAATTGGCTTAAAGTGACACATTTAAGGCTGAAATGTATTAAAGGTAATATTCTTTCACTGAATGTGTTTGCATTATTTAAACTAATTCATTTGCACATTTTATATCTACTTAATTAAATATAATTCTAAAATGGGCTGAAGGCGACCGATGCATTCACAGCAATAAAGTTTGGTGATGCTTTATTTGTGCTGTTAAACTGAAATAAGAAGACCTGATTTCTGTCCAATGAACAGACCATGTGTCCCGATGTGTTCAGAGGGCCTTGGGGAGGAAGCCACTGCAGAGACTCCCCTGTTCAGACCATCAGAGAGTGCACTTGTGCCCAAGGTACACAAACATGTGCACTTGTGGCTCAGTGCCAATGTACCCGTTCTGTTCTAATAAACAGAATAAAAGAGGGAGATGTTTTTAATTTTTTTTATAATAATCTGTCTGTATCCAGGTGAAAAAAGGAGATGTGTTTGGGGGGGGTGTCTTTGTTTTGCATAGGTCATTCTTGATTGAAACATGCATTTAAACAAAATTATATACTTTCATTTTTGTAATTTTCTGTTTTCCTTTTGAGTTGCGATTCACTTCTTTCATAATACAGAGTAGGGCAGATTACTTATAACCCCCAAAACAAGGCAGCTGTTGAGTATTTACTTCTTTTAATGTTTTACCACTTTCAGGAATGTTAATTATAACCTGTCTCTACTAGACCACTTGAAAATGGTCCCATTGTCAGCACAATTTCATGGATTTTTGCACAAACCAAACATCTGTCACAGCAAAATAATATCTGAATCAGCCAACCATCTAAACTGACAAGAAAGTTTTTTGTGTTGTTCCCCCTCCACAGGTCACTGCATGGCAAATCAACAGTACATTGCACAACTGAAAGAGACATTTGCTACAAGTGTCCCAAATAGAATAGCTGCTTTCTTTGGAGAGCCGATTCAGGTACTTTATTCAGTTGTAGAGTATATTATAAATTATATATTTCTATATAATTCTCCTATCCATGTCTGTTTCTTTAAATATTTCCTTTTTTCTTTTTAGGTTAAACATGTGGTTACACTGAATGGATTCTGATTTAATTTAGAACAGGCCTTTGTGATCATACTGTCCATGTTTGTTGTTTTACCTTGTTCAGAATGGTCGCTGTGTTTGTGTTAATTAAGATGTGACAGTGGGATGTGCACGTGTGTGTTTATACAGGGAGTGGGAGGAGCTGTGCAGTATCCTAAAAACTACCTTAAGGAGGCTTACAAACTTGTAAGAGAGCAAGGAGGAATCTGCGTTGCTGACGAGGTTAGGTGCAAATGTTAAATAGGTTTTCTAATTAAAAGTTTTAGCTACATTGTTTTGTTTGGGTTAGTTTTTTGTTTGTTTTTTAAATTCTTTAAAACAAAATCTTTAAGCCTGCCACAGCTTATTCGAAAGTGGAGATTAAGCACATCGGTACATGTGCTGCCACACGTGTTGAATCTGCTGTGTTACTTCCATTTAAATAAAGTGCTTCATGGTAAAGCATTGTTATAAAATATTCCTAAATGCATTAAAAAATAAGAAAGTAACTGCCAATCACTCATAAGCTACCAAGTCAGTGGGCATAAACAGTATGTTTGCACATCTGTGCCTCAACCACACATACTAGTTTTACACACAAATGCAGGAGTAGGTGGATTTAGTCTGATAAACTTTGTTTAGAAAAACCTGTTCTTATAGGAAAACTTTTGAGTAGTCTGTTTCAATACAACAACCAAACACAATATTGATCATGTCCTGCAATAGACTGAAGAACAAATGGGAACAAAATAGATCGACTGATACTGAAGACCTGATCATATTTCAGTTTTTCGTTCCTAATATTAAAAATCAATTGGATTTTATTGAAATAGTGGCAGATCAATTTTGTGCTAAGATCAGGCAGTCCGGCACCTGTTTCCTTTCTTTTATTCTGCTCTTTTTTTCTGCATCATTTTTTATGTCAAACTGTCCATGTCAAACTGTTTATGTCAAATGTACCATTTGACACAAAACTTACCACCTTAGCTACCCCAGCTCTGGATTTTTTTCTTCAGTCCTGAGGAAATTCAATGAGGAGGTGGGCGTTATTGTTTCAGTTTCTTCAGTTGTAAAATTCTCCTGTTTTTTCACTATTGCAGTGCATTTCTGTCTCCAAAAACAACAAATTATTTTGTGTGTGCACTTAGTTTGTACGTACTCTAAGACCATTTCAATGCACATATGTCAGTATGTACCTTATCTCCTCTCTGACAGGTAAGCCAGTCTGAATGAAACTGTGCAATAATTTAACAGTCACCAAAATGTATGTCTGTGACAGTATTTTGTTTGAGTCACCACTGAATATGGAAGGAAGACAAAGGTGCTGCAGGCTAGTATTAGTGAATGAGACTCAGCGTTTGAAGGGAGATGTTTTATTATCTTGATTAAATTACAGATTCCTACAACACCCCCAATAGGTATTAAATTCTTATGAACACTTATGTGTTTTTTTCCTTTGTGTTTCCATTACTGTAGCACTCCTAAAAGGGGGAAAAATAAATAAATAAATCACTTAATCATCTGTTTTTCACCTGGCAGGTCCAGACTGGATTTGGACGAACAGGAAGCCACTTTTGGGGTTTCCAAGGCCACGATGTCATTCCTGATATGGTTACAATGGCGAAGGGCATTGGCAATGGATTCCCGATGGGAGCTGTTGTTACAACACCAGGTGAGAATATGCTCTAGTGTTTGAAGATCTGCTTGTATACTCAAGGAACATAAACAAATACATTTAATTACACTATACATTATTTTCACTACTAAACTGGCAAAATGTAACTGGCCGTGGTGAGACAGCATCTGTCTCTTTCTGCCAGGTAGTGACGGAGCTTTTTGGATGTGAAGACTCAACAATTTAATATGTATTTATAGATTATCAAAAAAAAACAAGGACACCATAAAAGCTTATTTTTTTTATTTATTAATTACTTTATACTTCTCAAGCAACAAGCAGACCAGAATTTTTTTTTATTTTTTTTTTTTACTGAAATTGCGAGTGAATGAAATAATCGACTCTCCAGTTGTGACTCACCACTTCAGCCAAGCTCTCAGCAAGAAATTGAGGAAAGTAGACAAGGAGGAAAAAATAGTTCCGCATTGAATACCTAAGACATAGATTGATTAGAAGAAAAGCTTCTAGTACTTGTTCCATTTGCACAACGCTGCTGGAGCCCTGGGAGACTTGTACTGTTGGATTATTAATGCTTTGAGCCTCAATGTGAGCCTCTCTTTGTTTATCATATAGTAGCTGTCTGACTGAGGTGTTACCTTGAAAAGTACCATCAGACTTCCATTTTCATCCGTTTTAGATTGTTAGTGTTAAACAATACTGAAAGACCTAGTATCATGTTGATAAAGAGTTCAACATGAATTCATTTTTCACAAAAGTATTTTATATGTATCTTGTATTTTGAGATGTAATGTAAACGGAGCAGTCGCTGGAAGTTTGAATTTGTTTTTTCATTTTTTGTTGTTTTGTTTTGTTTGTCTTAGAAATTGCAGCCTCCTTTTCCAAGGGGCTTCACTTCAACACCTTTGGGGGAAATCCTTTGGCTTGTGCTGTTGCTTCATCGGTGCTTGATGTAGGAATTCTTTAACCTTTTCTAAATGAAGCCTGTTCAAAATAACAGTGACAGCAGCGACACTAAAATACAGAAAAACAACTGCATTTTTCCTTAACAGACCATCAGAGAGGACGACACCCAGCAGAACAGCCTTCGTGTGGGCACCTATCTGATAACAGAGCTCGCGAAACTCAGAGACAAGTATGAGATCATCGGTGATGTCCGTGGAAAAGGCCTGCAGATCGGTGTGGAAATGGTCCGAGACAAGGTGCAGTGACCCATTCTATTCATATGTTTATACAATACATATTTGCATTGTGCCTCCCTGGGGCCATTGCCCAGCAGTGCCCAAGTTAACCGTTAGCTGCAGCACTTGTGCCTGTCTGACAGTATTGTGGCTGCAGTGCATGCACTTTTTTTTATTTTCCTTTAATATTTGAAAGAATTGAACAAAGAAAAGAAATAATACAGACTCTACAGCCAGAAAAAAAATTGCTTGTAAAAAGATGTATTGTGATGCACAGACAGACCAGAGCAGAGCTGTGTTTGCAGCTCTGTACATGCAGTGGGTGAGAAAAGAGAGGAAGCAGGGAGCTTATTTCCCATTTTACAGCCTATACAAGCAAGAGAAGTTAATGTTGTTCACACACAGCAAAGAACACAGGTGGGTGGGTATCAGCTGTTCAGGAAAAATCGTTTACAGTTGTAACGCCTGGTTCTCAGTGCCTTCTTTTCAATCATCCTATAGGTTTTTTCACACTGTTTTTTTAACATGTAAAACTGCTAGCAGCAAGAGTACATGTATTAGCTAAAAAAATAATATTGTTAATCCTCTTGCTTTGTCTCACTGGGGAATCAACAGGCCATTCAGGCTACTGGAGCTTGCAATACAGTGGCAGAAACTCTGCTCACTGTTGCCCTGGAGCTGACTCTTCTATTTCAGTGACTTCATTTTTGAGAGAATTTGTGATTTCTGCTTGGAAAATATCTTGCTGTTGATATGTTGTTAATGGTGTCATTTTGACCAGCGTTTCTCTTCGCCAGCACAGTTCGTTTGTGCTTTGCAGGTGGCGTCAAAGGGCTGTAATGTGGAAATTGAATTTTAGTGTATGAAAGTGATAGATTTTGATAGATAGAAGCCCTTTATTTGTCACGTGCATATGCAGTGGAATTGGACTGCAATGAAATTTTGGCTCCCTATCGTGAGCAGCTTGTTAGTTCCGATTCTGTTTTCGGCCTTTCGGGATTGGAGGGCGGACACCACGGTTTCTAGCTGAAAAAACAAACAGCGAGAAATCAGCAGGTATTTCCATGACTTAATTTAAATGATTGGTAGTTCAGAACAACACCACTGTCTCTAATCAGCACAAGTGTGATGTCGAAGGACCATCAAACCGTAGCACTGCTGTACAGTCAGTGGACCAATTGATTTTTTTCCCCATCAAACACATGCAACAAAATTAAACTATGCACACAGTTCAGAACACGTGAAGCACATGAATGGATTGACAGCATGGCTCAAAACTGCTAAATTCTAAGGACGTTAGTAGTGATACGTATGTGCTTTTATGCCCCCCCACCACCACCACCACTGCAGTTACAGCGGCGCCCCTCTATCGTCCGAACTAGCTAGCAGCGTCGTGGTGCCCTTCTTTATTTTGCCCCATGTAGATAGCAACGTTTGTTTCAACCGAAGGTTTATTGATTGAAATTCCTCAGCAAAGGCAAAAGCCCTCAGGTGCATCATTTATATGTTGGGACCCCCAGACACAGCGGCGCCCTCTATTGTTTTTGGAAACACCCGCCCACATAAAATGATCCTCAGTGCTTTAGAGTCGCGGCATTTCGGTGTCAGGACACGCTACGGAGCAGAGCATTTCTTCCGGTCAGCAAGACTAACAGAGTTCTTTTTAACATGGCCTTCACAAATGGTAAGTAAAACCAGACTATTACTGTATTTTATAAATGTGTATCATAGGATATTATAGGATATTCAATCTATTTTCTTGTCTAAAACAAAAGCCTGATTTTTAGAAGCGCGTGAGAACGGCGCAGGATACGTTTCTTCAGAAACACCCGATTTTATAGGTCAAAGGAGTCCTCTAACAAGCACAAGGTGTGTACAGAATTATGGCTGTTTAAATACATGTTTCTTTTTTTCTTGTTTTTAAATTATGTATTAGCTGGGTTTTCTCCGATTTGCATCCAGGATTAATAAACTGACCAAAAAAACATTCAGACTCTGCGATCACAAGACCAAACCTTACGCCAGGTTTGTATACAAATGTCTGTATACATGTTTCGGAATTTAAAAAAGGTTTAAATAATTACAAATGTTTTTTGCCCACTGTTTTTAAACCTACAGGCCTGAGACAGAAACACGATGCGTGTGGAGAACTGGGCCCATCCAGAATAACACAGGCCATACGGTGAGTATACTCATAAAGAAAAAAAGACACGTGTATATTCTGCTTTGAAACGACACAGTGCGTATATATAATGTTTTAACACATGTCTATCTGTACAGCCAGCACAGCACCCCTTCGCATGATGAGGATGATGATGAGCCCGTGTCATTTCTGGAATATTTACGTCATATAGAACTGCCAGAAGAACAAGACCAAGAACAAGCAACCTCAATACAGCCTCTGTGTGACAGTGGAGAGCCAAACCCATTTTTTTCTAACATCTACAGAAGTAGGGCTATGTGGCACACAGCAAGTAGCATTCTCTGATGTTAGCAGATTTGAGAAACACTTAAACGTCAAGATTGTAATCTATTATAACGCTGCAGGGCATAAACGGCTGCATTGTTTTTTCACACATGATGAGCCAAACCGAAACACGCTTATTTTGTATCTGCACATTGGGCATTACCATGAGCATACTGATTGAAAAACCAACAGCTTTTCTCGGGTCAGCCTATGTGTGTAATTTCTGTTACACATATGAACACATATGAAGCACCACTATACCAGAACCCATGCAGTGCTTCATATTATCACAAGGGACCATGTTGTGTTTTATTTCTGGTAATTTGTGTTGTTGGTAACATTGTTGTTATTTGCAGATGTGGTTACAGTCGCTGCATTTCATGTTGGGTCCCCTGTGCTGATGACAGAGTGTGAAACATACGTTACATCTGTATTTACAGCTGTGGTATAGTGGTGCTTCATATGTGTTGTAACAGAAATTACACACATAGGCTGACCCGAGAAAAGCTGTGGGTTTTCCAATCAGTATGCTCATGGTAATGCCCAATGTGCAGATACAAAATAAGCATGTTTCGGTTTGGCTCATCATGTGTGAAAAAACAATGCAGGCGTTTATGCCCTGCAGCGTTATAATAGATTACAATCTTGATGTTTAAGTGTTTCCCAAATCTGCTAACATCAGAGAATGCTACTTGCTGTGTGCCACATAGCCCTACTTCTGTAGATGTTAGAAAAAAATGGGTTTGGCTCTCCACTGTCACACAGAGGCTGTATTGCGGTTGCTTGTTCTTGGTCTTGTTCTTCTGGCAGTTCTATATGACGTAAATATTCCAGAAATGACACGGGCTCGTCATCGTCCTCATCATGCGAAGGGGTGCTGTGCCGGCTGTACAGATAGACATGTGTTAAAACATTATATATACGCACTGTGTCGTTTCAAAGCAGAATATACACGTGTCTTTTTTTCTTTATGAGTATACTCACCGTATGGCCTGTGTTATTCCGGATGGGCCCAGTTCTCCACACGCATCGTGCTCTGTCTCAGGCCTGTAGGTTTAAAAAACAGTGGGCAAAAAAACATTTGTAATTATTTAAACCTTTTTTAAATTCCGAAACATGTATACAGACATTTGTATACAAACCTGGCGTAAGGTTTGGTCTTGTGATCGCAGAGTCTGAATGTTTTTCTGGTCAGTTTATTAATGCTGGATGCAAATCAGAGAAAAACCCAGCTAATACATAATTTAAAAACAAAACAAAAAGAAACATGTATTTAAACAGCCATAATCCTGTACACACCTTGTGCTTGTTAGAGGACTCCTTTGACCTATAAAATCGGGTGTTTCTGAAGAAACGTATCCTGCGCCGTTCTCACGCGCTTCTAAAAATCAGGCTTTTGTTTTAGACAAGAAAATAGATTGAATATCCTATAATATCCTATGATACACATTTATAAAATACAGTAATAGTCTGGTTTTACTTACCATTTGTGAAGGCCATGTTAAAAAGCACATATGTATTACTACTGACATTTCCACCTGTTTTGCTCAGATGTCATTCTAAATCAGACTCTTGCAAATCTCTGAACACAAAGTGCATCATTCAGCACACTTTCTTTCACCTGTAGGAACACTGGCCTTCAAAATGCAACACACTGATTTAGAAATTGGTCCAACTCTTTTTGCACCTTTGCAAACTCAACTGTAAGAACAATTTAATCATGTGTCAGAGTATAAAAGAGGCTTTGAGTCATTTCTTCAAGAGTTAGGCAAGAAGCTGAAACAGGAAGAACAAAGAGGAAGAGTGAGAGGGGGTCTGTGAGGTAGCAGCAGTTTTTTTGTCAGTTCAGCTGAACACGTTGTATTGCAGTAATACACATATATTTCTTACCCTTTGGGATCTGTGTAGGGTTTCTCATTGTACTTACATTACATGGTGAAATCAGTAAATTTGCTTAATATATACATTAAATAGGCAATTTTTTTATTCTTCTTTTTTTTTTTTTTTTTTTTGCATATAGGTGCACAAAATCATTTGAATACGTAGCATGACTTCATCAAACCAAAACATGCATGAGCACTTTTCATGGTACTGTTTTATATTTATCACATCAGTGTTTATATGATGGTCTGCGAGAACACATCAGGTAATATCTGTGTGTATTGTTTTTGTGGAAGGAACCCGTTTTGAGAAGAGACGACGTGTTTTTGTTTTTTTGAGCGCTGTTTTTTATTTCGCAAGAGATGTGTGGGGTTTTGACAAAAGCAGCAAACTCTTTGTTTGTGTTTGAAGTTTTGAGAAACTGAGTCACAGTTTCTGGAATGAACCACATGGATAAACATTAGGAGAAAAAGTGTAATGAGAAATGAAGTGGGTGAACTTTTCATTCTGAATCAGAATATTCCAAATATAAAAACATAGTGAAATTTTTATTTATTTAATTATTTTTTGCTGCCGTCTTTATTCATTTATTTATTTTTTTATCTGTGTACCAACCATCTAGTTAAATATTTTTTTCTTTTGCAAGATGGCTGCAGGTTGTGAACCATATTTAGTCACTCAGTGTCTGTCTTCTCAACATACATAATTCAAGGTTAAACAAATGAATTCAGATCCATTCATTAATTTGAAAGCTGAAAAGAATTCCTGTCTGTATGCTCTATCAGAGGGTTTGTCATAGACATTTGTGTCCTTACTTTGGTACGTTGTCATGAGCTGTTGTGTGAAGCAAGCAGAGTTAGGACCCAAATGTAGGACTTAGAAACTGGACTAAACTTAAAGGCAGCTTTATTGCTGGACTTACGAGAAACAGAATACAGGAAATTTAATTCTTCAGAGACTAGGACCCTGAAAAGAAAATACTGGACATGCAGAACACAGCTAGAGGGGAGATTGCCATCAGAAACTAAAGAAAACTGAAGACTTAATTAGACACATGAGGTAAGGGCAGAGTGAAAACGAGTGTGGAACACAGCTGAACAGAATCCACTAACAAACCAAGGGAAGCAATGCGGAACGTCACACACACAGGATGAGGGACTATTAAAGCAAAACAGGAAACATGGAATAGGTAAAGAAATGCAGAGACATGACTGAATAGGGGATACAAGACTCACTTGACACAACAGGTAGACCATACAACCACAGAGACAGACAGACACATGTTAAATTTATTTTAAAATTCTAGTCTTATACCATATACTGTGATTATTAGACCACGTTAGAAACAAGGAAATAAATGTTTTTACAAATCTGTAAAAAACTTGCTTAAAACTAAAAATTATATTAGTTATTCAACAAACAACTACTACATAGTCCTTACTTACATATAATAACCAAAAGACGTAATACGCCCTTAGGCATTGAGCAGCTTGCATTCTTGCTGGCGTTGTCAAAGTGCACTTTGACAGGCTCTTTTGATATTGACTTTCAGATAGTTTCTAACTAGTCCCAGAGACCTGCTTTGAATTAACCTTTTGTGGAGTCTGTCTTTGAGTACATTGTAGGCTTTGATTTGGCCACTCCATCA
Organism: Oreochromis aureus; assembly: GCF_013358895.1. Lineage (NCBI taxonomy): Eukaryota > Metazoa > Chordata > Actinopteri > Cichliformes > Cichlidae > Oreochromis > Oreochromis aureus. The sequence goes on along the minus strand of NC_052948.1, from coordinate 47,575,052 downwards.
GTTCAAGTACTTCCTTTTTCCTGTTTCTTGGTCAAAGAGTCTTTGCACAGCTTTGAAGGGTGTTTGGGATCATTTTTTGTTGGTATATAAACCCATAACCAATCGGTTTCAGTCCAGAAGGGATTCCGGGATGTTGAGGTACACTGAAAAAAAGGGATTGGCCAGCTCTTGGATTTATGTAAGCATCTTGCGTGTATTTAACACAATTGCCTCATGCTTTAAAGTTAAGTGTAACTATATAGTGTAGAAACTACGTCATATGCAGAGAGGGTAGATTAAATTGTTCATATCATGTTCGAGTGAAGTAAGTCAATAATATAGCAATGTTAAATCCCGCAACACCGCACGGGATTTCAGTCTCGCGCGCTTTGGATCGTGGTTTCAGGAAGGCATCCATCTCAGTCAAGTCAAGCAGCTGCCTTTACTTTTTTTGGTGTACCGAAAAGAAGTAAATTGGGTGGTTGTTACATTAACAAAGTCTACCTTTTAATTTGAACACAAAAGTTTCATGTTTCTATGTTGAATGTAATTAAATCATGTAGGATCTGTATGAAATTCAACTTAATTTGTTCTTGTTGAGATGACATGATACAGTCTAGTAAGAGTGGTTAGTTGCTGGACTCATGAAATTAACAAGATCACATGAGATTTCAAAATCACTGAAGTTATAAGAGGCACACAACTACACACACACCACGTGTATGCTATTGCTTTTTATTGTGGTGTAACCTATGAAGGACAAAAACGTAAAGAAAATTCTGCATCAAGCCTGTTTGTTAAGCCTGGGTTGGTGGCATGGTGGTTAGTGCTGTTGCCTCACAGTAAGAAGGTCCTTGGTTCAAATCCACAATCTGGTGCAAGTGGTTGTTTGTTTCTATGTGATAGACTGGTGAGCTCTCCAGGGTGTACCCTGCCTTGTAACCTATCACTTCAGGGTTATGCCCCCCCTGCAACCAGGATAAAGATAGGAGGATGGTAGTTGTTGTATATCCATTAAATTTTTATGGTAACTTTGTTGGACATTATGTAATATGAAGCTAACATGTAGTATTTAAGTGACAAAGTAGTACTGGGGTAAAAGTTATTGAATACTGTTGAAATAAAATGACAAAATTGTGTAGGATTAAAATATTCCAAGAGCTCAACTTACTTCATCTAAACATGTTCCAATTGCGTTTTCTGAACACAAAATGCACAAGTTTATTGAATATGAATAACTTGTGTTGATTTAACTCATTTGTTTAAGTTTCTGCCAAAGCAAAACATTTGCAACCAATGTCCACTATTGAATCAAGTAAATCCAACATGGCCTTTTTTTCAGTGTAGACCTTGTTTGTGATTCACTAATGTCAGGGTTCCTGGGTGGTTCACCCAGTGTTTTCAGTTTGTTCATGTTCAGTTTATTTTGTCACTCGTTCTCATTTCCTGTTTTGCTGTTCCAGTTACTTCCATGTGTCATTAGTCAGATTAAGCTCAGCTGTTCACTCACCGGTCTCTAATCACTAATCATTCAGCCTGTGTATTTAAGTTCTTCAGTTTCATCAGTTCAGTTTCTTGTCATTGTTGTTGTCATTGCTGTGTGTGCTTTCAGCTCAGTCAGCCATTCAGTCAGTCAGCCAGTCTTTCAGTCGTCTAGTCAGTCTGCCATCTCATGTTCTGTTCGTTCCTCCGTTGTCTACAATGAATCACCAGTCCTCACCCACCTGCGAGTCCTGAGTTTGGGTTCTCTCTTCCTCTCATCCACACACACTACTTGACAACTAATTTGCCTGAGGCATTCTCAGAACCTCGTGCCATAATGGAATCTGCACTGTGGGTGCAATGGATCTGGCATCAAAACATTTGCTAGTTTTTCTGCAAATGTAAAAATGACAATGTTGACCAAAAAGTTCAAACTTGGATTTCTGTGTCTAGACTTCCTTCTTCCAGTCATTTGCAGTTCAGTGTTTGTGCTTCCTGGCAATTCTGAGGTGTTCTGAGATGTTTGGAAGTCTGAATAAGGTCTTATTAACAGCTATTCTTCCCTTTAAGCCTTATTCATTGAATCCTTTGCTTGTGGTCATACTGGAGCACCTCTCAGACTCTGATTTAGAAGCTTATCTCTGTCTGAAGATCAGCAGTGGTCTTCTTTCTGTCTCTAGTAATTAAAACCTTGAGGTGTCTGACATCTGCTTCAGTCAGCTTTTGTTTTCTGATTTTGTTTTCCGCCTCCAAAGCACACTTGATTGCTCTGTGAGAACACTTTATGTCCTGCCCTATTTGTCTCAAAGACCATGCAGCATCACAGAGTGTTTTCATACAAATGCTTTCCTTTTCAGCGGGTTCTCAGCGGTTTACCATTTTAAACAATAATGATTTCAGGTTTTCAATACCTAAATTTGACCTGGCACACTGGCAGTCAGAAATTAATTAAGCATAACATCCAAGCACTAAAAACTACTATTTTGCTCAGGAATCCAAGTAAATAACTGTAATTTGGCATCTTAATCAAAAAATAATAATTTTCTTGATTATTTTTCTCTTTTTTAAATAAAGCTATAAAATTGAAAATTGGTGGATAAAAACAATTATTATATGTTAACATTAAAAATATAATTCTGGTTAAAGCGCTTGCACATACTGGTGGATTAACTTTTACAGAAACATTTAAAAAAAAGATTTTTGGTAAGTGCTAATACTGTTAATTTAGGACAGATGTGACATATACTATTTTTTTACATGTAATGTTTAGTGTTTAAGTAAAGAGAAGAAAGAATGCTTTTTCCTTTTGACTCGATAATGTTTCTATATGTGGCTCAGCCTTTAAAAGTGGAAGTGAATATGTTTAAAAAATGTTAGTAACCAAAGAATTTACTGTTGACTGTTGGATTATGGATACAAAGAATAAAGAACAATGTTTTCTGTCCTTATTTTAAAGAATAAAGAATTTTACATATGGAATATTTACAGTGAAGGTTTGAAAAACATCCGTTTTGTCAGTCCTCTCTGTATGGGTACTGTCACACACCACATCTCATACAATTTATCAGTGATGCACCATTTTTTCCAGGCAAATATTTATTTCTCCTTCTATGTTTAAAGTGATTTAGGACTAGCCATTTGGTCAAATTATCCTGGTAATTGAGCTGGGTAAATTACTGTGCTTACCAAAACATCCACCCACATCCGTTTTTTCTGTTATGTGTAGGCCAGCCGAGATCCGCTACCCCCTGAGGCAATGGCTGAGATTTTTGAGGATGTCAAGGACATGGGAGTCCTGATTGGGAAAGGAGCAATATATGGACAGGTAATTTCACTCACCCTCTATCCTTCTGTATACTCATTTTTGTGCTAGACTGCAGTGTGGCAGCGATACATGCTGTGTCTTCAACACAAACCTAGTTGTTTTCTACAATTCAAGCACACTTGTCATTTTGCTTACTTTCTTTTTTACCTTGGATCTAAAATAGACGTCTGAGCGGTAGCTCACTTTGATAATACATTTAATTACAGAAAATGTTGGTTTTGGAATTCTTCATTTCTCTATCTGTAATTGTGCCTCCAGCTCTGCTCATCATGCATTATTGAGACATTGTGATGCCAACTCTGCTATTTAGTTCTTCTATTTATGGCTTTAGAAAACAACATGCTGCAGGTATTTTTTGTGGTAGCAGAACTGATTATTTTCATAAAGGAGAAAGAATAATGATGTTTTAATAGTCCAGAACCCTGCAGGACCCTGTTTGCACTTCTTAACTTGATGTTAACTGAAAAAGAGAAATTGCTGTGTGTAAGCCATTTGGTTCACCTAAAATGTATTTTTATATCTAAAGTATTGGGACAATTTCTAATGGTTTTCTTTCAGAGAAAAGCACATTGGCTTCCTTCTAATTGCAAACACCTTTACAATGATCGGAGAACGAATGATGATTTTAGAGGAACATTTGCACAGGCATATAGAAGCCCATTGTGTTACCTAACATAAGTTTATTACTCTGTGAGATCAGTGATAGCCTCAAAATGGCCAAAGTATTTTTTTCTTTTCTGTATGCCTACATAATCTCTGTTGTTCTGCTTGTATCACTCTTTTAGACCTTCCGCATCAAACCGCCCATGTGCATCACAAAGGAAGATGCTGATTTCTTCGTGGCAGTCTTTGACAAGTCTGTCCGCAACTACATGGAAAAAAGATAAAAACCTGGAAAAGGTCAGACTTGACCTGGCACACTGGCAGTGTTCGGCAGTGTTTGCTTCGTGTTAAAGAGACCCTGGTCAGCCAGAGATGACCTTTTTCAATATAAAGAGTAAAAGTCTCAGTATTAATCTTAATAACCTCATTACCTCTGTTTTTACCTTTGTATAGTGATTAAGAAGATGACATTTTCTAATTATGTGTAACGATTTTGTTATAACAAAGACTTCAAACACCGCACTGATAAAATTGATAACTAACTTTTAGTTCATTTTGCTCTTTTAGATCTGCTAAACGTTTATGATCATTTATAAAGGGATGCTTTGCTTATTACTTATGATACTACAGTAATAATGAAAGCTAGAAACCAAATCTGACCATTTTTAATCTGGTTATTAAGCAAGTTATACTTAATCATCTTACTAGGGATGTAGATGTTTTCTTCTGACAGTGGATTTATTATCTTGTTATCAGTGTAAATAAATGGATAAAATCCAATTTCCACAGACCAATAAAACGTGATATTCTGGAAACAGTAACATAGTGTCCAGCTGTTTTCATTGCAAGCATACAAGTGAAATAACTGTTAATGTTCACTGAATCACTGTGAGGAGCATTATGATTCCATGTAGCACTGCTGCACTCTGCAAACTGGAATACTGCTGTAATTTCAAAATCTTATTCTACTGTGACGCACTCATGTTTATATAACACTGTTTCAGTCTTACTGACCACTCAAAGTGTTTTAGCCCATACATGCATACAGTGCTTTCAAGCACTTTATACTTTTCTTACTTAAAACACTTTATCTACCTCACATCCTGAGCCAATTTAGAGTCACCAATTAACCCAACATGCATGTCCTTGGACTGTGAGAGGAAGCTAGAGTATGCAAAGGAACCTCACACAGGAAGCCAGGGTGTGGACCGCCAAGGTAACATATATATATAGCGTCCTCTCTGCAGTCAGTTGTGACTTAAAACTTGTGTTACAGAGGAGAGAATATGCTGCAACTTAATCCCATAACAGAAAGTGATCACAGTCCCTAAAGCCATGCTTCTGTATGCACCAAAGCTGATATGAAAACAAGTGATTCCTCAGCGGATGCCTGTAAAGGCTATGTGGCATCTAATGCTTGGAAATATACAAAAAAGAGAAAAGGACCGTTAAAAAGCAGGCAAATGTTACGAGCAATGACATCCAGGGAAACAAAAAGAAACATGAGGCTGTGAGGTTCATGGACTGAGTGCCTGCAGTTTATCGGTTTATGTGTGTTTATGTTATGTTTTTATTACATGAGTGGCAAGTTATTGTTAAGTGTAATTCTCTTTATTCTATTGTTTTAATATTGGCCTGGGGAACAAATTTTGTCCTTCTTTTTAACATGTTAAGTGACTATCTATCTATCTATCTATCTATCTACCTATCTATCTATCTGTCTATCTATCTATCTGTCTATCTATCTATCTGTCTCATCCTTTAAAAAATGGATTGTACACTGTAATATGGACTGCAGGAGAAAAAAAAAAAACAAGTACTGAATTTTGGAATTAAAAAAAAGATCTGTCCATCCTAGCCAAAATGCTTTGAATAGACAACATACAGGGTACTAATGCTGCAGTAAGTCCAACTGAGTCTTCTGAACTCTCACCTCCACATACTGTGCTCAACCTGTAATTTATCCTTGAATGCAATGTGTGGTGAGAAGCTCTTAGCTGAGAATTAGGGTTCACATATTGAAGAGCTGTGACTTTCAAAATGTAAAATAAAAAGTTATTAATTAGGAAAATATTAAAGTAGAGGAAAAGTGACCTTGAACAGCAGGATTTTTTTTTTAAAAACCCCAAAACAAACCCTTACAGTCCCAGTTGCCTAAGACCATCTTCTGTACTCGTAAACAGGCAAGAACCAGTACCAACCTACTATCTCAAATGGTTAACAGTGGTTATCCATTTGAGACGCTGTGTGACGTTACAAAGAAACGATGGTACTTTGGTACCATCACCATTGGCTGCTGCCTGCCCACCCATTCATTGATCTTAGAAAAAGCTCAAAGCTGCAGGTTGGCGTCAAACGGTGAAGGGAGAAGAGCTGCTGTGTGTGTGTGTTTGCTCAACATGTATAAAGTGGTCTCATGCATAAGTGGCCGGTGTGCAGCTTTAACAGGACGGTCCAGCTGTTTAACCAGTTTGGCCAGATTTCACCTGCGAAGTGGTGAGTTACCATGGAGATGAGCCAAGGACAAAAGAAATGTTTGTCATGATGATCCATTAGATAGCCTTTATGTAACCAGGAACCCACTTGACTTTTTCCTACTTAAACTTCTCAGCTTGTTGGTTCATGATTTATTAAAAGTACTTTCAGGGCTACGTGATCTGTGTAAAATTGCTGTTAATGCAAGCTGCAGGACAAACACAATATATATGTATTACTGCTAAAACAGATATGAAATCAAGACTACTACCTCAAATTAAATGACAGGTGGGAAAAAGTTCCAAATACATAGCACTGATCATCTGAGGTGTTAGTGTTTTTACCTGTACATAAACTCTGCTGGTCTTTGCTCAAATAAGATTTTTACTGTGAAATCTGCCAAATGTGTGAGGCACATTTCACATTTCATTTCATTTGGATTCAAGAGTGAGCTGATAAGTATTTGGTGGTCAAGGGCAGAGGTCACTGTGATCTCATAAATCATGAGTTCATTAGAATCTCATTAATCTCATTAGAAGCTACTTTCAGCTGCTCCGTCATTCATACTTTGCTCCACATATTTGCTTTGCTCAGATTTTTTTTTAGACTAGAACTACAACTCCCAGAGGTATTTGTGTCTTCAAATCAATTGAACTTGTGATCTTTTGCTTGTTAGTGGAAATCTGTGAAACGCTACACTATGGAGCAGCCACAAAAACAGCTTACAAGATAAGAAGGGATAAACTGATGACATTTTTATATCCAAAATGATCGAATGTAGGAAAAGAATGGGAGGTTGTGACCATATTTTATATTTGCTCTGTTACTGAATTGATGGCACTAATCTTTGGTCCCCATCTTCAAACTGTCCATAGATATTCTGCTAGCATCAGCTTCAATATGTTTAACTGTCTCCAGCCTTTAACCCATAAATGAGTCTGACTAGTTTGGATGTAAGTAGTAGTAAAAGCAGGAATTCTAGTTAGGTTGTATAACGTGTGCATTTGCCGGTCCAGTTATTAAATGTTCCTGTCTTTGAAAAACAGGAGGGATTTGCTTCCTCTGTTACACAATGTGAAGTTAATGTGGTTAAAGCACTAACCAGGTTTTAACCTGATTAACTATTAACCAAAACATTCGGAAAATCAGGAAAACAACATAGGTCATGGAGCACAATTTAAACCTGTATTATTCTGAAGATCTTGAGGGCACTGTTTTCAGATTTCTGAATTGCTTTTTCAGAAATTGCAAGTCAATTCAGTATAAAATGAAGATCTGAAATGATTGCCAGACTGCAATGAAGGGGCCAAGATTACAATTGTTATAAGACACTCAAAACAGCTTTCCTCAAATGTCACAGAAATGCCACGGTAAAAGTTTGATTGGTTCACAGAGTGCTTCAGAAACCCGAAAGCTTATGTTCTTCACTTGTCTTCATGCATTTTGATGTTTCTTTTTTTCTTTTTCTTTTTTAACAGGAGCAGCACATCAGAAATCAGCCATCAAATATTGTACGGTAGACATCCCAGAGATGCCCCCGTGCAGTTTCAAACCAGAGGAATACAAGGTAGGCAGTGATGGCACATTCATTTTCTTCTGCAAGCCCTCTCACAAATAAAAGAAAGTCATCAGATATAAAAAGAAACATACGAATCCCCAAAGACCGGGGCCGGAGCCAATCTCGGGTTTTCCTGTAGTTCAGATACGTTTTTTATGAGGTAAGCTGATCTTTCCCAGATGATCCCTGAGATGGGTCACTGTGGAGCAGCAGATTAGAAATGTATTTTGGGCCTAACAAATATAGTGTTTTGTTAGCCAAACAAAGAAAGTTGGTGTAATAATGTAAGAACTGCACTTGTTTGGTCTTTCCTTGTCTCAGTGAAGATTCTACTTATGGCTTTCTCATTCAGCAGCTGTCTAAACAAGTGTTCAGAGAAGTCTGTACATACCGTACTACATCATGCCAAGGCAAGTCCTAAAATTCCTTATCTGTTCTTAAGGTGAAAGTAGGAGGATTTGTCTTACTGAAGCTATTTAAGGTTTGGCCCAAGTTCATGACCTAGTAAGACCTAAATATATGGTCTTCATCTTTCCCTCCTGCCTGGCAGCTTCATCTTCATGACCAGTATTTCACCTATTCCTTTTCAGCACATGTCCAAACGATCTCAGCCTCGCCTCTCTAACTTTAAACTTTAAACTGCTGAACCTGAGCCGTCCCTCTCATGTACTCATTTCCCATCCTTCGTGGTCGCTCTCAGTAAAAATCTTAGCATCTTCAACTCTGTCACCTCCACCTCTTATTGCTGTGTTTCTGCTGGTGCCACAGACTTTAACCCACACATCAGAACAGGTCTTATTACCATCTGGTGAATCTTACTGATATTAAATTATTATTACTAGAGCACCTAGGAGCTGACGATACAGTCCCTTGAGAAATCAGCACTGCTTCCTGCCTGGTGTCTTGAACAGGAAAAAATATATATTACATCAGTTCAATTTAATTCAATTCAATTTTATTTATACAGCGCCAAATCACAACAACAGTCACCTCAAGGTGCTTTATATTGTAAGGTAGACCCTACAATAATACATACAGAGAATAACCCAACAATTATATGACTCCCTATGGGCAAGCACTTTGGCGACAGTGGGAAGGAAAAACTCCCTTTTAACAGGAAGAAACCTCCGGCAGAACCAGGCTCAGGGAGGGGCGGGGCCATCTGCTGCGACCGGTTGGGGTGAGAGAAGAAAGACAGGATAGAAGACATGCTGTGGAAAAGAGACACAGATTAATAACAAGTATGATTCAATGCAGAGAGGTCTCTTAACACATAGTGAGTGAGAAAGGTGACTGAAGAAGAAACACTCAATGCATCATGTCAATCCCCCAGTAGCATACACCTTTTGCAACATAAGAAAGAGAGGATTCAGGGTCACCTGGTCCAGCCCTAACTATATGCTTTAGCAAAAAGGAAAGTTTTAAGCCTAATCTTAAAAGTAGAGATAATGTCTGTCTCCTGAATCCAAACTGGAAGCTGGTTCCACAGAAGAGGGGCCTGAAAACTGAAGGCTCTCCCTCCCATTCTACATTGTAAATACTCTAGGAACAACAAGGAAGCCTACAATGTGAGAGCGAAGTGCTCTAATAGGGTGATATGGTACTATAAGGTCATTAAGATAAGATGGGGCCTGATTATTTAAGACCTTGAATGTGAGGAGCAGGATTTTGAATTTAATTCTGGGTTTTACAGGGAGCCAATGAAGGGAAGAGTTACATTAAGTCACTCTGCATTTTATATGTATAGTATTCTTGTGATACAAGACAGAGAGGATGCTTTTCTATTTGGTTCAACTGAATCTCACTGCTGACAGTGTCTGACTGGCCTTGTTCTTTTATACGTATCTGAAATAAGTTTGAAGTGATTTTATTGTAAATACCAAAGCTGTGCTGGACATTATTTAGATAAGCAAGAGATCTGTATTTCTGACTGTATCAACTCTTTTGATTAGCTGTGAGATTTACCTGAGAAACACATCAACACAACGGCAAATGTCTTTAGTAGTGAAGTAGCTATAGGAACAATAGCACTCCTCTGGGGCTGGTGGTGTTGAATCCATACCACAAAGAATAAAGACTTTTCTGAAGACAAAAGATAATTTTATGCCAGCAACAATACTTTAAAAAAGTTGCATTGCTTCTGTTTTCAACAAATCTGTGAACATTTTGGAATCGACGACACTAATTGTGATTTTCTAATTCTTGCCTGATATAGGGTTTTGGATCCTCAGAGTTCAGCAATAATGGTTCCTTCACAAATGTGCAAGTCGCCAGTGGCACTCACTTCCAATCACTGATACTGGTTCTTGTATGGTGTGATGAATGATGGTCCGACACTGTTTTGGACTTTGTGTCCTTGAGTTGCAAAGAGAATTAAAAATTCCAGCCGCAGCATAGTTTTCCACTTTGTCTGACTCTGTCTATAATGTACCTTTCTGGATGTTATAGAGGATTTTGTCAGTAACCCAAAACTAATTGTAATGTTACATGCAGGTAAACCCAGCTGATTATTAGTGCACCAAAGCCAATGTTTACATCTTTGAATGATTCTTTGGCTTCACTTGTTTTGGGATCAAGTTCACCCCCAAGGTGCTGCCATTGTCTAGAATATTACATGTTACATACAAGGAGAGTAAAGTGTCAAGGCACCCTGAACCTTATTGCACCTTTACTCAGAATCATAAGGCAGACCACACCCATCTTTGATTTTTCCATTTTTACTACACACATGTAAAGTTTTGCGACTGTTATCTCACATGGTCGTGACGCTTTTGCGTTAATAAACTCTGTCCAATGTCTTCCAATAACAACCGCCAAAGTATGTAAAACCAGCTTTATAGGCAAAGAAATCAGGAAGTCCTTCTTTTATCCTTTAAACATACTACTGTGCTAACACTAGTAAAAAAAAGTTACGATCTTCCCACTCTGTAACATCTCTTCTGCGTAATTTTAGGGTATGTCCAAAGAGCAGATGATGGAGATCCGCAAGCAGAACTGCAACCCCATGACCATGAAGATAACTTACTATAAGAAGCCCGTGTTCATCCACCAGGGGTACATGCAGTGGCTGTGGGATGTGGATGGGAAGCGATATTTGGATTTATTTGCTGGTGTGGCTACCGTCAGTGTGGGCCACTGCCATCCATAAGGCCGTTCTTATTCACCGTGTATGGTTTTTGTTCTGATTTCAGGTGTTCATACAAAAATGGGTCATTCAGTACTTTCCACTTTGACCTTTGTTTGCACAGAAAAGTCACAGCAGCGATACAGAGGCAGCTGAAGAAACTGTAGCATACTACTAACATCTACATCCATCCCGAACTGCATGAGTATTGTGACAAACTCGCCTCCTACTTACCAGATCCTCTTAAGGTGCTCTGCTATAGTCCATGAATCTACTTAGTATGACGGCTGTTTTTAAAATGTGTCCTCTCTGTTTTCTCATCCAGGTGATTTATCTGACCAACAGCGGCTCGGAAGCCAATGAGCTTGCATTGCTGATGGCTCGCCTCCACACTGGCAACTTTGATGTAATCACCTTCAGGTAAACGTCTTATTGTAACACAGCTTAATTTGTGTATAATCATGATGGATCTTTTGTTTCTTACCTTCCAGGGGATCATATCATGGTGGAAGCCAACAGACCATGGGTCTTACTGCAAACTCATCTTGCAAGTTCCCCATTGCCACAAGTTCAGGATGTATACATGTAAGTACAATGACGTAATGCAGGTGTCTTGCTAAAGAAAAAGCCCTGCGACAGCCTAAAGCACATATTGTATAATATAGGATAATATATTAGATTATTGTAAATGGATTATTAGAAAAAAAATTTTTTAAAAATATATATTTAATGTGTCTGACTTTCAAGTTACAGCGTGCTCTAGTGCCACCAAGAATAAAATCTGTGCCGCCTTTCTAGTTTTCCATTTAGCTGCAGAGCATAAACATACTAGAGGCTGTGCCATTAACCTTTCATCCATATCCTCCTGAGAACCAGCCTATTCATTTATGTCATCTGTAATGGTCTATATCTTTTGACTTTTTGAGCTACCCTACCCCTAAGTCCATGTCTGGGTAGCCTCTTTTAGCTCCAGAGAGAAAGGAAATCACAAAAAAAAAGTTCAATGGGAAGATCCTTTTTTTCTTGGTTCTCAGGAGGATATAAGCAGAAGAAGCACTATTATGCTAATGTTTAATGTTGAGTGGATGGGTCTCAGTTGGTGAACACTGGTTGACTGTTGGAATTTGCATTATATTATGTTCATGAGACAAGACAATACTCTTCTTTGTCGTTCATCACGGTGTTGGCTTTGCTTTTTATCATGGTACCCTTTTTCAAGGTTGGCATTGATATACCCTAATATGAAGCTACACAAAGATGTAGATCTGCATTCAAATTCATTCCCTTTGCCACAGGAAATATAACTGAATAATTTCCATTATGTTCATTCATTAAGTCGCCTTTTAATTTTATTTTAATACATTACTGGACAAAATTTAGGCTTCTGGACCTGTTGCACCATGATACCTCTGCAGAATTCACATTTTTAATCTTGTCGTGATTTTATTAGAAAAGCAGATTATTCAAGTTTGGCTTTTTAAATTTAATAAACTGTGGAACTGTGGATAGTATTATCCTGCTGGCAGCCCCCTGTGTAACTGGAGGAGAAAAATAGTTAGTAAGAAGCAGCATTAAAGGAAAGGGTGCAAAAGGGCAGCATTAACCACAGTCTTGGTAATTATAGACAAAAAGTAGAACTAGATGATGAACTTGTTGTACGTCAAGACTCAGTATATAACCACTCACACCTTATAGGGACGAAGACAAGTGTAGTGAAAGAGACAGAATCAAAGTGTAGCACCGTAAAAGGAGAGATAAGAGTTAAAGGTGTTCCTTGTTAAAGGAAGGAAGAGATGTTTTGATCAAAACTGTGTATGAACGGTACCGGAACACAGAGTACTATATAACAGGAAAAGTAGGTGCTGAATGAGGAACGTTGAAAAAGTATAAATATAACAGATCGAGGGACTGCCCTTCGAATCTGCACGAGGCTTTTGCGCTGTGCTTATTCCCCCTCGTACATGGGATAATAAAGAAGCTGTTGAAATGAAGAAGTCTGTCTCAAGTTGCGTATTTTCGCCAGGTCAGAATCAAAGGATCAGGAGCGGCAACTGATCGCCGACAAACCCATTTACAGTCTTGCCCAGAAGGACGAAAAGAAAGGAGGATGGAAGGAAGGATGGATCGATGGATCCAGTTTAAATGGGAGGGGGTGGGGGGCTGCTCGCTACTCATAGACATCTCAAACGCAGCTCCCAAAGCCCCACCCAACACTGAGCTAGCTTTTTTTTAACCCTCTTATACAGCTTCTTACAGTTTTTATAAGTGATGTTGTTACCCCAACAAAAACCGGCAAAGCTGACAACACTGCCAACAACTGCATGATAAAACGAGTGCAGCATTTTATTACACTCAATAAAGAATTAGCGTTTGCAGAGAAAGAGTCCGTGCTGCCCTTTTTTATTGAGGGCATCAGAGTTGATAGATCAATCCAGTTTGTCATCAAGTTGCACACCAAGATATCTGTATGACCGCGCCACTTTGATGTCCGTCCGTCTGTCCATCCATGTCCTACCGCTTATTCGATTTTGTGTGGCAATGGCAGCCGTCTAAGCATAAACACCCAGACTTCTCTAACAGCTCATCCAAGAGATGTAATCTCTCCAGCGAGTCCTAGGTCTCCCCCCAGGGCCTTGTCCTGGTAGGACATATCCAAAACACCTCAACTGGCTTCTTATGATGTGGAGCTCTACTCCAATGACCGAACAATGACCAAGAGGGCGAGGAAGCCAGTTCCGCCCGTTTAAGGAAATTAATTTCCACGGCCATTGTGTACCTATGATCTCACTGTTTCACTACCCAGAGCTTGTGACCATAGGTGACGGTAGGAATATAAACTGACCAGTAAATTGACAGCTCCGCTTTTACGCTCAATTCTCTCGTCAAGTTATGATTGTACTCATGATGCAGCAGTTCTCCTTAATCCAGTTACAGAAGGCACTGACCAGGTTCCTGTATTCTTCCACCTGTACATTCCTAATACATCCCACAATTGCTGTGTCCTCGGAATATTTTTGCATGTGGCACATGTTAGACTTATTATTCATGTCCACAGTGTGAAGAAGAACAAATAAATAAATGCTGGTGCGTGGCACGCTCTGTTCAGAAAAGTTGTGTTTACATGTATGCTACCTTAGTGGTTCATTAGAACCTTTCTCAGTATGTTTCCTGAATTCTCAAAAACCGATGCGGATGTGCCGTCTAGCGGTAAGGGTTTGTTGTTGGTGCGGGCACTACTTGAGCAGGTATTGCAAATAATCTTATGGGCAGCATTCCAGGTTTTATGATGTTGTCTTTGTTCTGTGTTAACCATTAACTGTCAGTCTGAGCCAGCTGACTTGGTTTCTGCCCAATAAACAGACCATGTGCCCTGATGTGTTTAGAGGTCCTTGGGGAGGAAGCTACTGCAGGGACTCCCCTGTGCAGACCATCAGACAGTGTAGCTGTGCTCAAGGCACACACACACATGCACCCCTGGCTTATCACACATCAATTATCTTTATTGTCGCTCTCATAAACAGGAACATTCATCTCCATGGTCTGGGAGATTAAGCATTGCTATATCACCTGCACTAATAATAGCTTGCATGTGTGTGAATTGTGTGCTTACAAGGAATCGTGATGTTTATAACACTAAAAGGATGTAAAGGATGTATGGTTGTGGTCAAAAGTTAACATCTGCTCTTCCTGTGTATGAATGTTATGGTAATTTGACCCTTTTAGTGATTTCTTTGAACAGTTCTTTTCCAGGTTGACATTATTCTACATAATGACTTAAAAAAACACAAGAATTGGGTGCACAAGTCTAAATGTATTTACTTATTTAAATTCTGATGCAAACCCAGTTATTTTTGTTCTATAAGCAGGCCTGAAATATGACAGAAACCACTCAGTTGAGAAAAGAGCTTCAAGCATTACTCCTAGTAGAATTTCAAATGGGGAAGAGTTTAAGATCCCTTGAAGTTGCACCTCAGTTAGACAGTTTTGGAAGCCATCACCGAGCATTTAATCTAAATTTGTTGGCATTGTTGATGTTTAGGCTTTGGAAAGGCCATTCCAGAAAACTGTGTTGAAGCTTCGACATGAAGTTGAAGAATTTGGGGGCAGTCCTCCTTCATCAATATTCCAACCACTTTATGTAATTTACCTGTACCCCTGAGAGCAAAACAACCCCAGAGCATGATGCTACCACCACCATGCTTGTCAGTTGGTATACAGTTCTTAAGTTTGAAAGCCTCCCCTTTACTCTTCAAATATTACCTTTTTGTTGCCAAATAGTTCAAACTTTGTATCGTCTGATCATTAAAAAAAATTTCTAGGAGCCGTTTGGCTTATCCAAGTTCAATTGCAAATTTCAGTCGAACGTGAAGGCGTTGATTTTGGAGCAGGGGATTCTTTTCTCCTCACAACTCACATCACTGTGGACAGTGATGCTGGTGTTCCAGCTGTTTCCAGTTCATGGCAGGCTTTCTGGTTCCTGTGTTGTTCTTGAACATCCTAAAGAATGTCTTCAAATCATGGGATGACTGTTTGGGTCTTTTTCCAGACCTCGTTAAAGGGGACACACTTTCAAATTGCATCTATTTGCTTAAAATCTGCAGCTGTTTAGAAATAGCTCCACAAGATCTCCCCAACTTGTGTAAAGCTACAATTTTCTTTCTTAGATCTTGACTGAGTTCCTTGGACTTTCCCATTGTTCTGAGTACTGGTCAATCCAGTAAGTGCTGTCAAACAAATCCTTTTTACCACCAGCTGTAGTCAATCATGATCCCTAACGGGACCTTAACAGACCTTGGCTTTGTCAAGTTGAAAGACGTTGTTTTTTAAGCCCATTATTTGTTATGTATTCTGTGCAATCATTTCACCCTGGAAAAGAA
The DNA here is from genome assembly GCF_013358895.1 of Oreochromis aureus. Lineage (NCBI taxonomy): Eukaryota > Metazoa > Chordata > Actinopteri > Cichliformes > Cichlidae > Oreochromis > Oreochromis aureus. The sequence goes on along the minus strand of NC_052948.1, from coordinate 47,559,129 downwards.
AAATTACCCAAAATCACCATGTCATTTATGGCCTTGATAAGTGTGAATTTTGGTTAAATTGTTTGTTTTGCCAGGTAAATTTAGACCTTTAATAAGTGTGGTCAGAGAAAAGAAGGTCAGCGAAAGAAGTGTTTATACTCCTGCAGTTCAAACTGCTAATCATTCACTTGTTGTAATAGTTAATCATTCTGAGGAAATTTGTAAGCCTGAGTTTCACCTAGAGTGTACCTGGAAATTCAGCATGCTAACACACCTGCACGAGAAATTATTCTGTCTGAAACATGAAGAAAAGGCAAGTTCTTGTGGTGCAATAAACACTTTTTGAAAACATATAGACATTTTTATACTGTTACTTTTAGAAAACTGTTGTCTCTGATCCCCCAGGTGTTTGCATAGCAAATAAACATTACATTGAACAGTTAGAAGAGACATTTGCTACCAGCGCTCCAAGTCAAATTGCAGCTTTCTTTGGAGAGCCTATTCAGGTACTATATTCTTTTTATCCGACTGTCTGGATTTATTTTTGACTCAATGTGATAGTAGCAGACAAACAACATTCATTTTACTAAATGTATTTGTTATGCTACCACTCAGGGGTTTTTCTGCATGACTGCTTCTGTTTTTGTTATATTTTTTGAATATGTTAGCAAAGGAATATAAGCGTGTTTGGTTTGTACAGGGCATGGGAGGAGCTGTACAGTACCCGAAAAACTATCTCAAGGAAGCTTACAAACTTGTAAGACAGAGAGGAGGAATCTGCATTGCTGATGAGGTCAGACACCACGAAGGTGTTATGTTTTTCTCAAACAAGAAATAAAGCAAAAACCAAACAGTTTTGCAAGGCTAAGCCAATGCAGTAATGACTCTGCTTATAAAAGCGAGCTAAACTCAATTCAGTGGAATTTCTTTTAGAAACTCTTGGTTTCTTTGAGTGAACTGTGGATAACTAATGTATTATGTAATTATATATCCAATTGTGTATTATAATAATCTAATTATTAGTGAGCTATATATGAATTTTAATATAAAAGGCATTTGCATTTGACAGGTCCAGACTGGATTTGGCCGAACAGGAAGCCACTTTTGGGGTTTCCAAGGTCATGATGTCATTCCTGACATGGTTACAATGGCATAGGGTATTGGCAATGGATTCCCAGTGGGAGCTGTTGTTACCACACCAGGTGAGATTACATAAAGATGTGCAAATCCTAAATTCAATTAGCATGTATACTGGCTCTTAACCTCTTTTTTATGTATTTTTTTCGCTGCCCTAATTAAATTTGTTTATGTGATCCCAGCAATTTTCAATTTCAAATGCAAACACAGGCTTTTTTTTCCTCAGAACGTCATGCAAAATCCATTGACATGAAGCATAAAAGATATAAGGGCAAACACTGACTCACATGGTAATTACCAATACAACGCTAGCCTTGAAAATGTATGTTTATTTCTGTGAGTGGGTGTGTAATAATAGGCTGCTGTGCGTTCATGGTAGAAACAGCTTTCACATACTGGTCAACTTTTAGATGCACATTTTATGCTCTTAAGGACCCCACTGTCCAAGAATTAACATGAAACCCCTTGATACTTACACAAATCATTTGCAATGCATGTATTCTGAGGCATTTGTATTCGTGGCAGAAGTTTTAATTACAAGTAGTGAGCGGAGGTGTGAGCTTGTCTATTCATGTGTGTGTGTGTTTTTCCAGAAATCGCTGCTTCCTTTGTGAAAGCCTCCCACTTCAACACATTCGGAGGAAATCCCTTGGCGTGTGCCGTTGCTTCATCGGTTCTCGATGTAAGACCCGATCTTCTTATTTCCATAGACGAGTTTGAGAAGTTCATAATTACACAGTCAGGCAAGTTTATAACTTGTCTTTTCGCCCAGTGAATGAAGATAGATTACATGTTTAGTTTTTTTTCCCTGCCACTACGCACACCTCTGTAAATCACACATGAGTGGGGAAGTATAGTGATTTATACATCTTTGTTTTATTTGTCTCTACCTTTGCTAACAAAGCAGATAAAGCTTATCACACAACGCAGTGAAGCATAAAAAGCTGCAGCACATTATACATCATAAAATATACTGCTGAGTACCATTTTATATGCGCTGCCATTTTTACTTTTCAAAAACACAATGTTTGCTTCGGCAGTGGAGAGTTGACGAGGCGACTAACAACTATAGAAATGATTAAACTGGTAGTATAAATATATTTTGGAGCAACTTGGAAGTAGCTAAAAAACATGTTTGCACACTGATTTGAGTGGTTAACATTTTTCTCTGTACAAATCTAACAAGCTTGAAAGTCAGTATTTGGCATGACCACCTTTATTCTTCATCACAGCAAACCTTCTTGTAATTTCTTGAAGCAGTCTTCAGGAATAGTTCTTAAAGGACATTCAAAGCTCTTCTTTGGATGTTGGCTGCTTTTTATCCTGTTCTCTGTCAATATGATCCTACACTGGTTCAATAATGAGGTCCCGGCTGCGGGGAGGCCAATCCATGACTGACAGTGTTCCATAATGTGTTTTACTACCCAGGTATGCTTTTACTGCAGTTGCCAATCATACATTTTCCAGATGGTACTGCATAGTTTTCCATCAGTTTTGACAAGATCCCCAACACCACTGATTCAAATGCAGCCCCAAACCATTACGGAGCCTCCACTGTGTTTTACAGATGACTGAAGGCTCTCTGTTACACACTGTTGTATCTCCTCCATACATAGTGACAATATTTAGAACGGAAAATTTCCCATTTGGATTCATCACAGACAGCTGCCCTTCCACCGAGACCATTTCTGATGACGCTGAGGCGAACAGCAGATGATAAACAGAAGGGCCACATCCATCTCTCAGGTTTTGTCAGATACTGTTCATCGTATTTTTTAATCCTGCCACTTTTCTTTTGTCCTTCACTTCTCCAGGTTCCTAATTTTTTGGTGAATACACTGCACACCTTTCTGAGATATGCCAAGGTTCAACCTATTAGCTCTTTAGAACTGACAGATTTGTCAGCTACACATTCATGATCCGAATCTTCTACTTCAGCACATCCCAAAGGTGCTTGAGTGAACCGAGGACTGTGGAGGCCATTTGAGTACAGTGAACTCATAGCTTTAGAGGATCTGAGCTTTGCGACACAGTGTGTTGTCCTATCCAGCTGAAGATGGGCATGCTGTGGTCCAATTGTCGATAAAAATTGTGGGGTTGATTCTTTTTTTTTCTGAAGTGGTTAATAGCTGGTCATTTCCCCTCCTTATTAAGTATTTGAATATATGCTTAAAGATGCCAAAGACACCAGATCACATTTCTCCAGATGTAAGCTGATTAAAAAGCAAAAGAAAAGGGCAGTTTTTCCAAATCTTAACCGATTAGTTTTTTTTTCCAGCGTTTTTAAAATAAACCACAAGCACTGACTGAAAAATGTTTTTTCCCAACATACAAAATTGAACTGAATGTTGTTATCTTGTTAAATTCAAATGATTGTACTGCATCATTTTCCTTTTTAGCAATGGGAATGGGGAAAAAATGAAGTGAAACAAAATGCTGCACATTTTATGTTGAACTAATTTTTGTCAGACTATCAGAGAGGATAGCACGCAGCAGAACAGTCTTCATGTGGGCACCTATCTGATGACGCAAATGGCAAAACTCAGAGACAAATATGAGGTTATCGGTGATGTCCGTGGAAAAGGCCTCCAGATCGGCATGGAAATGGTTAAAGACAAGGTAGCGCATTCTAAACAAGTGACTCATCTCTGGTACACCATTAGGAGTAGCAGCAGTCGCCATCTGTGCTTAAATTGTGAGCAGAGCAAATTCAGTTTGTTTTCAAAAATACCACAGTGGACCAGCAGCAGCCGTTAGCAGAGAAGATTAGTCAAATTATTCCTTCCCAAAACCCTGAATAAAAAATCAGTCCAATTCTTCAGTTTACATATTTGGTTATGTCCAGGGGCTGATTTAACACTTCTGTCATGTTGCTTGTAAGTAAAACCTCCAAAGTCCAAAAACGTTGGATTACTGTGTAAAACATTTAAATAAAAACAGAAAGGCTGTGATATGCAAATCTCATAAACCCACATTTTATTTAAAACGAAACATCAAATGCTTAAACATTTTACTACTACCTCAAATAAAAATTACCTTATTTTGACTTTGATGGCAGCAGTGCTTCTCAGACATTTGGGATGTGGTGGTGGTGGGAACCAAAGGCTGGAAAAGTAACCGTTTGTATACTACTGGGAATAAAATATGGATCTACTAATAATTATTCTGTTTTTAATTTACATCTTAAATTTTCCGAATGAGGTTTGTGTGTGTTGATCCAATTCTTATTCACCACCTTTCATGATGTATTGTTAAACAGGAGGAAATGTGCAAGTCAAAAATCCCATTTAGTACTTTAACTTAGCTTTCTGACTGAGGAAACATTAAAATATTAGACCATAGCAGACACGACGCTTGCTTTAAGCTTCTATAGAAGTAGCTGACTACTATTAGTAATACTGGATAACACATCAAACACCGTGTGTCCTTTCATCTCTTCTTTTTGAACCACAGGGCAGCAGAGAGCCGCCGCCTCCTGAAGCAATGAGTGAGATCCTTGAGGACGTCAAGGACATGGGAGTCCTGATAGGCAAAGGAGGAGTGCACGGACAGGTAACCGGAGTCACCATGAACTGACCTACCCTTGTGTCAGTTCACAGTCATGTGCTGGAAAAACAAAAAGTTTACATGACTCCATGCAAAAAACAAAATCTCCCTACTGCTACTAATCAGATTCACTTTATTAACTGATCAGTGCTAAGTGTAAACTTGTCTATAAAAGCAGTGGATTTTTGAGATAGCTGGAGTGGAGCATTCAGCTGTGTGGTAACACAATTCCATAATCTTCCCAAGAGTGGATGTCCTAGCAAATTCACCCCAAGGTCAAAGCTCAAAGACGCTACAAAGAAACCAAAAGTTACAGACGGTGCAGGCTTCAGTCAGCATGTTAAAGTTCACAATACAAAAAGACTGTAGGGCTGCCAGCAGAAACAACATGGCAGCACGGATTAGGTTTGCAGCGATGCATCTAAAAATCACAAGGCATCTCCTTGGGAGATTTCGCCAAAGTGGAGATGTTTGGCCACAAAACACAGCATACAAGTACAAACCAATCAAACCAACTGTCCAGCACGGTGGTGGAGGGGTGATGATTTGAGCTCGTTTTCCAGCCACAGGACCTGGACCCCTTACAAGTCGCCCTTTAACTTACCTGTATACCAGAGCATTTCATATCTATCTGAAAGCTTAAACCTGGCCCAAGTCGGGTTATGATACTCAAGGTGCTGAAAACACACAGTCAGAGTCCAGGTCACAACTTCACTAAAACACTGATGAGAACTTGAGCTGTACAAACCACAATGAACTGAAAAAGGTAAAGACAAGTGGGTCAAAATCCCTCCACAACTATGTGAGAGTCATACATAAAATAAGTTATTTCTGAAAAGGTTGTTCTACAAGCAACAGAATCATGGGGTGTTCTTAGTTTAAGAACCCAATACAGAGTTAGGAAATATGAGTTTAAAAATCAGCTATAAAACTATAAATATGGGACAAAAAATAAATAAATCGTGAAAGAGAATCTCTGTTTTGCCCTTGAGGAAGTTCACTCATCTAAACTCGTCAAACCAGCACTAGTCTTTGTTCTTCAAGAAGTGACTTAACTTACTAGACTTCACAAAAGAATGGTGGTGCACCAGCTTCTGCTTTTTTGTGCCCCGCCTTTCAGAATGTGCTGTAAAGCAGTTATTAGCAAGGATTTTTTGGTCAAACTTAGGTTTTTCTTTAAAAAATTCAATAAGTGAAAGATTCAAGGCTAAAACTCGGAACAGTCTATGCGACGGTGCACTCATTCTTGAACAGGACTATTGAAAAAAACACGGTGTTACAATCTCCTTGCCTGCAAAGTCTGAGACATACATTACAACACAAAGTCTCTGCAGTGCAAACCACAGACTGAGCTTCCAAAAACTTTGCTGTGCATCAAAGGAAATTATTTAACGTTTTGTAATTTACCATTTACAATGACCCTGCACCTTTTAAAATAAATAGGAGGGAAAAGATAGCATCAAGGTGTCCAAGGCTAAAAAACAAACCAAAACCTCCAATTGTACTACACTAATCTCCAGGTTCAAGCCAAAAATATAACGTCTAAGCTAACGGCTGGCCTCAAAACAGCAATAGCAGAGAACCCCAATAAGCTTCCACTAATGAACAAAACACTTTACAAAACAAGTCCCACAAGTTTGCCACTTTTAACCTCCAAGAGCACTTTAAAAAACAACCCAGCACTAACCTAGCATCCACACCCTTCTCAGAATCCAGTGGCTGAACAGCATTTAGCTCTTGCTGCTGGAGCTAAATCTGAAGTTCCACAAATGATCTGAATGCCTTCATCTGTGGCAATCAGGTGTGAGAAACCTGAGAGAGAAAGGGGGGGGAGCACAGCTGTCTTCCAGAAAGAGGCCAAAAGATCAGTGAATGTAGATTGTAAGTCATTGTATTCTGTTATTTATTTATTCATTTATTTTACAGCATCCCAACCTTTTTAGAAGTTTTTTGGTGGTCTAACCTAATTACTGTGCTTGACAGCAAGTCTCTTATTCACTTTCTTATCAATTAAAGCTTTTTAAAAAATAAAATAAAAATGATAATAGTAATAATAATAGCAGAGGAAGAGTACCCAGTTCATCAAAAACTTTATTTCACCTCCATCTCTGATCAAATGTCATTGTTGAAGAGAAAGTTTTATTTCACACAGCGCGTCCCCGGCACAGTGCTTTGACTGGCTGCGGAAAATACTGTAGGTGTTTTATGTTACTTATTATTACATATTACACTGGATGAAAAACATTATATGGTGCACATTTTTGAAAACTCCATTCAGTCGGGAATCAAAATGTCACTGCCACAATTACTAACCTTGTATTGTTCTAGGGGAAAAAGCGAGAGCGTAACTTTTTAGATTTATTCGCAGATAAACAATGAATCAATGTGAAAGCCTCTTTACAATTTGTTTCGATGCTTAAAGCTTTTCAACTGCCTTGTCCTTGAATCTAAAAGGCATCCTTTTCTGTAAAAGTAATTTTTTCTTTTCAATTAATGCACAGCTATTCATGCGTGATACAGTGAACATAACAGGGACCTCATTTTAAACTTTTTCACCTATTACAAGTGATTGTTCACCAGAAAGGGGGGGTCTCGATTTAAAAGCGAATGCCTTTCCTGGATTAGATATTAATTTATGCGCCTGCTCTGCCTTCAGGATAAGAAAAGAAAAATAGATTATTTTGCTCCATGAGCTCCACTCTCACCTTTTTTTTTTCTTTCTCTCACCACTTCAGACCTTCCGCATACAACCCCCCATGTGCATCACGAGGGAGGATGTAGATTTCTTCCTGGCAGTGTTTAATAAAGCAATCTCGGGCTACACGGACAGAAAATGAGCAGGTCAATGCCGAGGGGTGAACTGGAATGGAAAACCATTCAGCAAGGGACTTCTCCTTTAAGAAAAAAAAACAATTAAAAAAAGTATTGTCTGAATGTTTCAAATTTTAATAAAAATGGCTCCACTGAAATCAGTCTTTTATAGTCACTGATTTTTACTGTTTCTCTAACTTCGATGTCATTTTACTCACTTCGGATCGAATGAATAAACATTTTCGTGATCAGCCTGTACAAATATTTGAGATGAACCTACCACAGCATTACAGTTTCATTTTGTTTTTGTCTTCCCAATAAAACTGCAAACATACGATGAAATGAATGCATGATTTTTATTTTTTTAGACACATCCAACAAGCTGTTCGCTTTTACACACGATTCCCAGAGGCATTAATGGAAGCGAGAAGCACTCCGAGAGTGCAAACCTCCACCATGAGCAGTATTTACTTATAAGAGAAGAGTGTTGTATTTCATGTATATACTCATTTCATTATCTAAAACATACTGTAAGAAGTTTATATTGCAGTAAAAATCAGATACGGGCAACATGACAGATGTTTACATTGATTACAGAGACATTATGTAGGAGTAGGTCATGGATAATAGGTATCTTATTCCTTTTTCTCTTTCTGATGCTTTCTTTAAAGATCTAACACCTTTTGGGGTCAGCTTGAACGAAAGGCAGATGTGGGATTGTGAAATGTTAAAGTGAGGTCAGAGGTCAAATGTGACATGATGTTTGGTTGGAGCCTATAATGTGATATTTATGATCCCCATGTGCCAGAATCATTTCTGAAATGGTGCCAATAGAAACAGAGGCAGTTTCATTTGTAGCATAGTTTTAACGGTTAAAACAAAACATTTTTAAACGTTTGACCCTGAAGAAGAGGTCAGAGGTCCAATGACATATTTAGAGGCCCCATATATCATTCCCTAAACACTGATCAGGCCTAACATTCTGACCGCTGACACGTGAAGTCGATAACACTGTTTATCTCCTCATTGTGGTACCTGTTTGCAGATGAGCTATATTAGGGAGTAAGTGAACATTTTCTCCTCAAAGTTGATGTGTTAGAAGCAGGAACAATGGGCAAGTATCAGGATTTGAGTGAGTTTGACAGGGGCCAAATTGTGATGGCGACTGGGTCAGACCATTTTTGCACTGATCAGTATCTATCAAAAGTGGTCCAAGGTAGAAACAGTGATGAACCAACGACAGGGTCACAGGTGGCCCAGCCCACTGATGCATGCAGGGAACAAAGGCTGGCCTGTATGAGCCGATTCCACAGATGGGTTAACATAGCTCAAACTGCCAAAAAAGTTCATGTAGGTTCTGACAGATACAAGTGCATCATAGTTTGCTGTGTATGGGACTGCATATGTGCAGACTGGTCATGTGCCCTTCTGACCACTGTCCATCATCAAAAGCACCAACAATGGACACAGGAACATAAGAACTGGACCATGGAGCGATGGAGGTAGTGGCCTGAACTGATGATCTTCTGCATCACATGTATGACCAGGTATGTGCATTAGCATCATCATCATTTTGCCCTTGAAGGAAGATTTAGAGGTCAAATGCACCATGATATTTTAAATGGTATATATGGTATGTTCTGTGTTTAACATCTATAAGAGTCATTATTTCTGAGTTAGAAGGCTTTTTGTCAAAAGTTGGCCTTGAAGACCTTGGTGGATATAAGCCAAATTTTAACAGACACACTAGCAAAAACATAACCACCTTGGCCGAGGTAATGATTTCAGGGTGGTATACCAATCTGAAGCATCATCTTTATTAGTAATACCACTATAGACAAACAAGGACAGAGGTTTCCTGGAGATGTACAGATTTAATATTGGAGATAGAAGTATCACATACACATCAAAAACTCTTTTTCTCCACTGGTTTCAGTATGAAGACTGTCATAAGTTATGAAAGGCTGCTCGGAAAGGTTTGATCATTCCATTCTGGACGATTCACTTTTTGACACAACTGTATTACTGAACATTATAGTGTAATTAAAAAAAACAAAACAAAGCTACGAGTCAGCCAGTGCTGTCCACTTTAGACCCCTTTAGAGGTTTGTTTGTTTTGTTTTTTAAGCCTTTAAGTGTCCCTGCTGAGTGAAGCTCTTTCAAGTTCAAAAGTCCCGGTCAGGATGTGTTATCTGTTCTTCTTCTTGTCTTTCTTGCTCTTGCTCATGGAGCTCTGAGGAGTATTTCCAGAGAGGGCTGTAGTGTGGCCGCTGGACTTCAGATGGTCAAACAGCTTGTTTCTTGTGGAAAACTCATTATTGCAAGTGACACAGCGGAGGTTCACTTCCTTCTGGAGGTGGAAATGAGATAAGTGATGAAAGTGACGATTGTTTTCTAACAACAAGTGCTGCATTTGAACTAATGAGACAGGGTGAAGCATGTCTCGGCACAGTTCTCCTCACATAATAATTAGAATTTAATTACCAATACTATACAAAAGTCTTGAGCCACATGTATTTCTTTAAATTGGGAAATAATGCAAACATACAAGGAAATAAAGCATATAAGGAAAAAAGTCTTCAGTGAAGAGTAGATGAATCAACTCAAGGTTCAGATGCATCTCTCAGATCATCTCTCTTTGCTGAATTTTTAGGATAGGAGATACGGTGCTACTTCTTTGATCCTCCACTAGTCCTGTTTCCTAAAACGCTTTTAAGAACACAGTCCAATCCATGCTGAGATATGAGATATTTTCAGCTCTTTGTGGAATCACTTTGTTTCCAAAAATCCAGGGTTTTGTTTTTGCCTGTCAAACTGTTATCTGTTTTTTGTAGATTGCAACATCTTTAGACACTGTTGCAAAAGTGCCTAAGGACACCATTTAAAATGAATTCTTTGCCAAGTTATCTCTGCAGTGTCAATACAACACTGCTTTATTGCTTGAGTTAGGTGCATGCTTTCTGTTTTTATGTTGGAATGATTCACCTATTTGTCTAGAACATTAACAAACAAAAAAATGTCTGAAGGTTTAGGTTCAAGGACTGGACTGCAAATGAGTGAAAAAATGTCTAAAGAAAAACCCTGAAAGACCTTCAGAAAGTCTGTCTCCTTGAAAGCAAAGTATAAAGAAATGTGGGGCGGCTCAAGACTTTTGCACAGTACAAGAAATATTTTTTTTTAAATCATCTGAATTCTGGATTTTACAAACCTCAGGAAACTGTTCTCCTGTGTGCTGCTTGACATTCTTTGGTTTGTCTTTTCCTCCTCCCTTCTTTCCCTTCGTCTTCCCAGTGCTGCAGAGGTAACATTCACATGAAGGATTAAAAAAAACAACTAAAAAAAAAAGACGTTATCACGCTGCACAGTTTCACCTTTGGAATTTGTTGGTTCCCTCCTTTATCACACCAAGTTGAGCCCCACACATCCTCAACACAAATGATCTAGCAATTTCTTTTTTTGTCATATGCATTTTTCCAATTTCTGGTTTAAATATTATGTCACAGAATACAACTTTATTTAAAAAAAAAAAAAAAAAAAAAAAAAAAAGTGTAGCTCAGACTGTTCCCCCAGTGAACACGTTTCATTTTGTCTCGTTTGCTCCTGAGATTTTCTCTCCACTTCTTTTCGCCTTTTTCTTTAACCCAGAATGAAAGAAACAACATTAACTGTCACATTGCTACAACGTGCACATTATTGTAAAGAAAAGTACTCTTGGAGGAACACAACTCAATTCATTGTTCTGTTCATTTTGTCCATCATTTGGAAAGATTTTGGGGCCACGGTGACACGCTGTCCCCTCACTTTTAATAGACTCAACAGGTATTCATGGCAGCTTTCAAACTAGCTCAGAGTTCCTTGCTTTGTTAACTATTACACCACATTACTCTGTCTCACTCACTCACTCAAACACACACATATCAAATAAAGTGCTTGGGCGCAGCATAAAGTTTAAGGACACTTGTAAGGATAAAAGCACTACAGCAACCTAATCTGACTCAAGGACCTCGGGAACAGGAACAACACCGCAGAGTTAACGAGCCATTTAGAAACAATCTGCAGCTAATCAAAAATTTGACATAAACATAAACAAGAGATTGTGCATGTAAGACGGACAGCTCATATATTCAAGCCATGTAGATAATACATGTGTTAAACGGGTATTAATTTTACACCCTGCCTGCTCAAAAAAGTGAGAGCCTTACTCTGGGTGATTACTGCAGTGATTAATGTTTCGGCTGGCAGCAGGTCATTTAACAGCTTTAGCAGCTTCTTAATTCTTGATGGACCAAGTTGTTCAAGATCCCCATGTTTTATGATCTGGCCGGTTGCTGTGGCGATGGCTTGGGGAAATAAGGGAGCGGCCAAGAAGTAAAAACAACTCAGAAGATTGTTGAAACAAGTCAAATTGAATTAAGAGCTGCCTGTGCAATATTAAAACCTGGAAGGGTAGTGCTGAAAGTGAGAGCATTTCCACACCTACAATATGAAGTTTACTCAAGGGACAGGAACTGAACAGCTGTGTAACCTTAAGAAAACCATTTATCAGTGAGGCTAAAGGACACAAAAGGCTTCAGTTTGCTGGGGAGGATTAACACTGGACTCTCTCGCAATGGAAAAAAGTCATGTGGTCTGAGTCTAGATTTACCCTTTGTCAGATTGACTGGTGCATCAGAGTAAGGGGGCTACATAAGTAACTGACATATGAGGGCTGACGCCGTTGCCGACATTCACGCTTTTATTTGTTCTTATGCATTATGTGTTAATTAGCGTGTGGTTTTGCCAGCAGATCGAACAAATAGAATTCTGGGACTTTTTTCCACTCTTTGTTGTTGTCAGTTGTTTTTCTGGGATAAAAACAAAACAAGTAGCCGGAAATGCACAGGAGGAATGAGTAGTTGTTGGCTGTGTTGACTCAACGTGTAGTTCCAAGGTCACATCATCTAACTACGTCAGGTTAGGGGTGCAGATTTCCCACTGGAGCATAAACCCCCAGAGGCGGATGAAGTGATGCACCCATCATGCATAGCGTCTACAGTACAAGTCTATGGGTGGTGTTATGATCCGGCGTTGCTTCAGTTGGTCGGGTTTAGCTTCGGCAGTGAGCTCAGCTGACTACCTTAATAAACTGAATGACCACATTTTTCCCACCATTACATTTTTTCCTTCCCTGATGGCACAGCTATACTACAAGATGAGAACGCCAGGATTCATCTGGCACATGAAACATGAGAGTCCAGATCTCACTGAGAATTTTTGTGATGTGCTAGAACCGACTTTACGCAGCAGTCCGAATCTCCCATTAATACAAGCTTTTGGTGAAAAAAAATACACAAACAACAAAAACAATACAACTCTGAACAGCCATGCAGTGTATACCATCTTAGCTTACGTTCTCAGCATGCTTCAACTCAGTGTTGCCACCCAGCAACTTAATGACCTTGCTTTGGTTTCTGCAAGACAGAAAAAACTAGTACCTAGCAAACCAGCTAAATCTACAGCATTATCTAAGCCGCTGAATGCTTTCAAACAAAACAATGCAGAGAGACTAGTCGGTATGTGTGTCTGCTTTCACAAAAGAAGGAGAGAGAGTGAGAGAGTGAGAGAGAGAGAGAGAGAGAGAGAGAAAACAACAAAACAAAAGCAACACTTGACCAGAAGACAGACCTAGAGACAGTTAAGAAACCAAACTGACCTCTTGACCTCTGTGGGAGGTAGATCATCCTGCTTCTCAGGCTCCGTGGAGTCTGCTGCTGACTTCTTGGAGGCATCTTCCTCACAGGTGGTCAGTGTTGGTTCTTCCTCATCTTCCTCCCCTGGAGCACTTTGCTATGGAGGAGGAGAGCATTGGAAAGAGAAGGCGGAGAAGTCTTCAGAAAGATTCAATTCACAGAACCAGGCACGAACAATGCAAGCGATGACGGTGATGGTGATACGCACTGGGGCCGCTTTCTGCTGTTTTCTTTTCCGCTTCTGTTTTTTGGACAGCCTACAGGAGAGGAAAGAGAGCTCAGTAAAAACAACTCAACTTTTTTAATACGATGCATCACCAATAAGTTAAAAAATTAGTATGCTATTAAATGGACTAAAAATTGATTGTTTTCACTTGTTTGTGCATTCGTATCTGTGTTACCTCTCCTGTGCATTTTCTCCACACTGCCTGATTTTTAAATTTCCTAATGGATTTCTGATTTATTATTATATTATGCTTGCCAATCAGGGTAGCAGAACAGTAAAAATCAAGTTTTGAGAAGGAAAAAAGAAATTAAAAAAAACAAAATTAAATATATACTTTTGCCTTGGCTTTTCCTCTTCCTCCTCTTCCTCCTCATTTTCATTCTCACTTCCCTCCAGATTCAAACCAAGTGCATCATCTTCCTCCTCCAGCTGCTGCCTTAGCAAAGCCACCATTTCCCGATGCTTTTTAGACTTCTCGTGGTTTTTCATGCTGTGAAGAGAAGGTGAAGAAAGGGGTAGAAAAATATAAAAAGCGTGATGCACACAGATAATAACAGTGATTACGCTGTTCCAAACTCATCTGAGATATATATAAAACAAAAAAAGTTTGGTGCAACCTTTTTGAGTGCAGTGCTGAAAAGGTAACGTTTCACACTCACGCTTTATCTGACTTGAAGGATTTGTCGCACGCTGGGCAGTACAGATCATCGTAATCGTCAATCGTCAGCTCGTCTCCATCCGGCTGCTCGGCCTCTGTGATTGAACATTTATGCATTTAGTGTAGAGAGACAGCCAGCAAACAGGAGGCTCTGGTTTTTACTGTACACTAGCTTTAAATCCTTAAAGTTGGATTAATGCTGCATTCCTTTTACCCTGAAAGTCGAGGAACCAGAGCTGAACATGTTCCAGTTAAAGCATTAGTCATAGCCAGAAAAACAAGCGGAGGTTTTTTCTGTTTGATTTTTTTTTTTTTTTCCATTCTCCTATCAAAGTAGACCCTCTCAGTCATCACTGACAGCAGCTTTCTTGTTTTCCTGCATTTAAAAAAAAAAAAAAAAAAAAAATGGTGCAGCAAACGCTGCAGCTTGTTCATGAACAGAGCATAGTTGGTTCTCTTTATGACTTGTTTAGGGAGTCAAAAATCACAACAGCACAGTAAAGATTAAAATTCTACACTTGCTGCTGCCGTCTTGGATCATCGGGGATTATTTGAGTGGGAACTTGGGATTTCGGACTTCCCGTTTAATCTCGACTACAGCATGAATGATGATATAATAACAGCACCAATTGTATTTATGTAGCACATTTATTTAAACCCAATATGCTTAAGACAAAAATCGAAAAACATACAAACCTGCAAGAGTTTACGATGAAAACACAAAAAGTAAAATACAAAGTTATTAACAGCAAGCCTGTGATAACAAAAGTGGTTCAGTCTGTTTCTGAGTGTATGCACAGATTTGATTGACCCTCAGGTTTGCAGGCAGCTTGTTCCAAAGTACAGGACAGGACTCAGACAGTGTTCAGTACCTGCTGTTCATGCCTGAGAGCTGGGGAAAGTTGTGACTGGATATGCTTATTATCAGAGATTTTATAAGAGGAGGAGATCTAACACACAAAGGCTCCTGAACTTTATCCTACATGGGATGGTGGTTGTCCCACTTTGCTCACAGAGGGCCAATCGGCCACTGAATCAGCTGCCTGTGGTGGCAAAAAGTATTCAATGCATCAACAGTTTTCTAAGTAAATACATTTCTAAAGGTGCTATTGACATGAAATTTTCACCATATGTTAGTAACAACCCACCCAATTCACACATGCAAATAATTTATGGCCATCGGTGGTTTGATTCAAGTTTTGTGTAATAATGAGAAAAGACACAGGGAAGAAAGGGAGGTGCAAAAAGGTGTGGAAAGTCATAACAGCAGCTGAAATCTATCAGCAATTACAAAGCAATCTTGCCACTTAGTGCAAATTAATATCAGCTGTTCAGTCCCAACTGATGACTTATAAAAAGATGTCTCATTACCAAGGTAATGAAACAAGAAACATCTCATGATGGGTAAAACCAGTGAGCTCTCACAAAACCTTATTGTTGCAAAACGTACTGATAGCAGTGGTTACAGACGAATTTCTAAACTACTGAAGGTTCCAGTGGGCACTGTTGGGGTTATAATCCAGAGGTGGAAAGAACACAATGTCATCATGAACCGACCATGGACAGATGTTCCCCGCAAGATAGACCAGACTTAGGAGAGTTGTCCAAGAGCCAAGCGCCACAAATACTGGGAGAGTAGAGTCTGGTCAGATGAGACCAACATTGAACCCTTTAGATGCCATAACACACCATGTTTAGAAGTCAAAAGGCACTGCATATCACCCCAAAAACACCATACCAACAGTGTAGTTTGGAGGTGGGAACATCACAGTGTGGGGCTGTTTTTCAGCATATGGCACTGGAACGCTTCATCTAATTGAAGGACGGATGAATGAAAAAATGTACCGGGACGTTCTTGATAATAATCTGCTGCCATCTAGTAGGATGATGAAGATGAAACGAGGGTGGACGTTTCAGCAAGAGAATAATCCCAAACACACAGACAAGAAGACTCTCAACTGGTTTCAGAGAAAGAAAATAAAGCGGCTAGAATGGCCTAGCCAACCACCGACCTGAATCCAATTTAAAACTCTATGGAAAGAAGCTCAGCATTTATAGACGGGGCTCACGGAGCCTTCAGGATTTTAAAGATGTTTGTGTGGAAGAATGGGCCAAAGTCAATGCATGCGACTAGTTTCTCCATGCAGGAGGCATCTTGAAGCTGTGATCACCAAGAAAGGCTTTTGAGCAAAGTATTAAATAAAGTTCAATACTTTTCCTTTGTGTCATTCCTCATTAATACACATAAGTTAATTATGGACTTCTGTTGCTTGATTTGTGGATTGGATGTGTTGTAACCGACATCTGGAGAGAATTTCGTGTCGGTAGCACCTTTAGAAATATATTTACTTGTGTGTGGTTTGCCTCCCCATGATCATTATATAAATTTTAGATCCTTAGCCCCTCTCGCATTTAGATGGGGGCTTCAAAACAGGCTCCCAAAATTCATTCCAATATGGCAGCTCGGTAGAAGGCTGCTAATACGCAGTCTCAGATGTTTGTCATATGCTCAACTATTAGAATATGTGTTCAGGACTCGACAGTAAAGGAGTCCTGAACACATATGAGCACAACCGACCAACTCACAATTGGCAATTTAAATATCTGATATTCTGATATAACAGTCGATATTTTTTTTTTTCCTGTCAGCCACACCAAACATCTGTTATGAGTAATTATTTATTTACTCTTTTATGCTCTACTGGGCTCAGGTCAACTGATTCCTGTGTTTGTGGCATTCCAATTGTGTGCGCTAAAAACAGGGAAGTTGCAGAGTGGCCTCTAGTGGACAAACTGTGCAATATCAACACAATCATAACATGGCTAATATCTAATATCAGCTGATAATATCGGCCCGCCGATAAATTGGATGGGCTCTACTGAACATGCAACAGCTGCATGCAGACAGTGTCACATCAATAAAAATGAACTCGTCACAGCCATTAATCATAAATCGGAAACAAACAAGACACAGGTTAAGACTACGGCCGCTGCGATTGTGTCACCCCGAGTCGGCACTCATGATCACAGACGATCAGCCTCGCCGGCATTCGGTGAACCCGCTACTTCAGTTTTATGCAGCCGCTGCGGAAGGTGCACGACTCTCGCTGAATTCACCACCAGCTGTGCCGCTGTTTCAATGCACGATTAGCCTTTCTTCAGGGTCGGCCGTAATACAAATATTATTCCAAGCGATACAATATTGTCAGATAATGCAAAGGTCCTCATAAAAAATTCGCTCTATGACCTTTCGAGGCCATGCACTGATTTACAGCCCAGCCTTGGATTTCTGTAACTCATAAAAAAAAAGATGTATTACATGTCACTGAATTGCACTAACTTTAATGACATTGGCTACAGTAACTGTTTACATTCCTACAATTATTTACTTTTTGATACAAGCAGCTTTGAGAAGACCATTCATTATTGTACTACTTGCCATATATCATTTAAAATATAAAAAACATAAAGCAAACAAGGAAATGCTTCCATTATGTTGCGAAATCCGTGACTGTTTTCTCAGACATGGACTTGATATATGCTCGTGTTTCAGATGTTAAAAAAACAACAACAAAAAAATTCTTTTTTTTTCCCCCCAGTATCTGCACACAGCGTCAGTTCATCCAACACTGCATTTACTGAAAACTTTACGCCCACACAACCAACACAGCTTTTTCCCTGCAGACTGCGCCTCAGCCTTCATAGTTAAGGTAGCTGTGTTACATCACTTAGAACTCCTAGTCAAGTGCAGTTATGGGAGTAGCATGTCCAGTTCATCTGTATATGGATGTGTCCATCTCTGATGTGCTGTTGAAGGTAGGAAAGTTAGAAAGCCTATAAACAGATGGGATAAATCCAGGTTTTAATTGGTCTACTGTTTACCAGTAAATGTGTCATCACTGTTTACATATTTGAGGGACCGCATGTTGTGTAGCTATGGAGCTGACCTTCTGAGGGCCACTTTATAGCTGCCGTTCGGCATGGCGCGACAAAGTTGACGTCAAATTGACGTCATGTCTGCTGTCGCAAGCCGCAGTTTCTGCTGGTCGTGAACCTCTCGATTTTTGTAACCTAGCGTGTTGCGCCCTTGCCGCTGAGTTGCAGACATGAGTGCATGATTGTGTCAGTTTGTAATGATTTATCAGTGCATAAGGTCAGAGACTGACACATTATACAGAAGTTGCAATAGTTCTAAAAGATCAGACTTAACTGCTCCTACACTAGAGCTGACACGAAGGTGTTGCCTGAGTGATGCCACCTATCGTTCAGCAAAATACTGCAGCGATGAGCGTTAATACTTGTTGCTGTGTGGTGACGTTACCAACGGCGTATGACACATAATGGCGACACAAGTGCGACATGAGAGAAGGTAACCCTTACCTCCGCCCTCTTCGCTGTTCTTCTCCAGCTCCTCTTCCTCACTTTCAGATGCATCTCCAAACTCTTTTCCGTACTGAGCTTCTATCTGCTGCAGCTCCTTCTCGAGTTCAGACATGGCCGCCCAGCTCTGCTCCTTATACTCCTCTGCCAGTCTTGGATGGACATACAGAGCAGTGTCAGGAAGAAATTTTAAAAACAAAAACTCAAATCTGTCCCCAGCTACTCATCTTTTACTCACTTGGCCTGTTTGAGCTTCTGCTGCCGTCTCAGCTCCTCCACTTTCTTAATCTTCTCGGCGTTCTGCTCCTCCACCAGCTTCCTGTGTGCCTGCACGCGGCGGTCGCGCTTACGCACAAAGGCCACCAGCTGTCGCACCAGATCGTTGCGCTCCTTTCGAGCTTTTTCTCGAGTCTTTTTGTTCTCCTTCTCCATGGCCCTCTTCTCCCAGCGGTTGGAGGCCTGCCTCGTATCGTACTCCTCCTTCCAAGCAAAGTTTTTGCGAGTGCAGAAGCTCTGCCAGTAGCCATAAAACACATGCACTACCTGTGATGCAAAAACATAGAAAGCAAGTCTTGAAGAGCAGAACAGAAGGATCTGTGTTTGTTTTACGCACGGGAAGTAGCAGCTAAAGGAAAACAAAAAAAACTGCTTTCTGTTTGAAACAGCTGCTGACGTGTGTTTTAAAGCCTTACGGTATCGTAATCACTCTGCGAGTCCCCAAAGGGAGGAAACTCCTCTTCCTCTTCCTCATCTTCCACCTTGCTGTGTTCCATCTCCTCCTTAACAATGGACTCAAAAAGATTCCTGTAAACGGTGTAAAAGCCCTAGGGAGAGAGGAAACAGTAAAAGAAAAAATCTGAGAGACACAAAGAATTTTCTTTCCCACAGTCCCTCAGGGCAGCGCTGCCAGAACGATCAGTGAATGCTGATGAAGTAGCCGGGTTCAGGGTCAAGGCATGGGCATGCTGTGTAGGCTGAGATGGTAGAGCAATATACTTCAGAGTCTACCCTGACCCTCTAGTTCATTGTCATAGCAACAATATTCCACTAGGGATCAGTCTCGCTCATCAAGCACCTTCAACAGCCATTAATGAGCGGTCCACTGAAGCACATTGAAGATGGGAAGATAAAGGATCTAAGATAAATCCCCATCATTAAAATTTACAGCTGTGATCTTTGATTCTAACGAACTACAATGGGTGAAACCAGCTGATACCATGATGCCGGCTTACAACCAAAGAACGAATTTGTAGTCTTCAAGTAGGATCTACTTTGATGGTGAATCCCAACTTGATTTGGACCAAGCACACATCAGTTTCATTTTAGACAACAGCGTAACCTCCAAGCCTACACATACAGCTGCATTCAGCTCCAGTGATTCTTTGTCAAATATATATTTTGGAAATTGAGACAAAAAATAAATAAATACATTTTAAAAAGCTTTGGTAGAAAATTTTAATGCTTGCTTTACCTTAGTTTCTTTTATTAATTCACTTTACTACTCTCTCCACACTTTGGCTACGTAAACACTAGCCTGGATGAATTTGAAAACGCTGCTCGTCCACACTATCGTTTTCAGTCGTTTTCACAGAGTTGTGCGTCCACACTGAAACGACCGAAAACGCTTACGTTCCAGTACTGCGCATACGTGAAACGCAAGACGATTCAACCTACCTCATTTCTGCTGTTTATTTACTTTCCGGCTCTTTGAAACGTCGCGGCAAAATGTTGAGGAAAAGCGCCGAGTTTTTTTAAATGGACTAACAATGAGGTGGAGTTGTTGCTGCGAGTAACACAAAAGTACAACGTTGCAAAAGCGAGTGAGAATTAAAGAATTTGAAGAAAAGCTGTTATCTCAGGTGTGAGTGGTGCCACAGCTCCCGAGTTGAGTTTCTCTTCCAAATGGCCCCAAACAAGTTGTGTGGGATTTGTTTTGAGTTCCAGGGCATTTTTATTACAGCCATGGTTATCGCACATCCTATCGGTTTTATCTCACATGGTTTATGCTCCTGATAAGCCTCACAAACTTAAGCCTTGATTATACTTTCAATATCCATAAGTCTGCAACGGTCTGCTTGGGTCGGAGTGACGTGATGTTTGTCAAGCGGTAAACACTAGGGTCCACATGGACTCCAGTAGACTCCATGTCCGCAGTAGAGTATAATGAAAGCTTTAAAACTATTTCTTTTCACGCCCACCAACAGATGCAGCACAGAGAAAAAAAATTACATCATGTTGGTAGGTAATGTTTCTTCCCTTATTGAAATTCCTACTTTTTACAATACGCATTTTTATCTTTCTTGTCAAGAAAACAAAATTGTGTTAAATAATCTGACATCTTGAGGCAACACTACCCTTTGCGCACACGATCAAACCCACACAAACCTTCTCGTCATCTCCGTAGCCAGAGTAACATGTGACCGTGAAGTACTGCAGCAGGTCAATGCTGTCGTCTTCATAATCCCCACTGAGCCCTCCTTTCAGCAAAGCCTCCCTATGATTGTCATACCTGTAACACATGAACACCCAGAAGCATCAGTATGATTTATCAAGTCTGTACAAACCAGTACAGCTCAGACTATGAGCAAGGCTCTGGAATCTGCGGGTCGCATTATTCGGACTGCCGTGTTTGTACGAACCAAGCTCTCTCCTGTGGGTCACTCAGGACGTCATAAGCTGCCTGAATCAACTTGAACTGCTCTGCTGCTTCCTCTGCATTGTCCAAGTTTTTATCTGAAAGTTTCAGAAGGAAAAACAAAAACAACACTTTGTATTAGCGGGACTCCCTTGCCTAAAAGACTTATTGATAACCCCATGAAGCAGCAAATCCTGATAGTGACATGTTGGTGCAAGAAAGAAATAAAGAGATGAGAAATCAGACAAACACAACACAGTCTATAGCACTGAATTCCTGCAATGATGTCAGAAAAACACTCACAGTGATGTCACAGTTCTGAACTGACATCTTTTGCTGTTGTAAATAGTGTGATAACTATTTAAATGCTGTCCCTGACCAAACAGCCTAACCAAACAGGACTACAAATAAACTGAAAAGAGCAAACCCTCCCCGAAAATCAACTAAGACTAAACGGCTTAAATTGTGACTACATTTTTTTAAGTAATCAAAAATTAGATTCTACGACAACTCAACATTAAATCTCCTCCCACAATGCTAAATGTTATACACGTATATCTGAGAAGATGCTAACGTCTCAGTACCATTATTATACTGACAGGTTGCTACCACTCACCAGGATGCCACTTCAAGGCCAATTTACGATAAGCTTTCTTCAAATCATCGTCTCCCGCGTCACGTTTCACACCCAACACTTCATAGTGACACTTCATTTTTAACAGCAATCTAATAAACAGAATCAATGATCACGTTGTCCCAGGCGAGGTTAACGGTAGCATTCGGCTAGCGACCGGCTAGCATACCCGCTGTATCTCTGAAAAAGTCAGACTTATTTAGCGGTAGCGACAGTAGTGTGATGTTAGCCCTTACATGTTTACTGTTTCTGTCACTTACAAACAGCTTCTATATCTGAAGTTACTTTTAAACGCGTTTTGACAGCGTAATACACACCACTGTGTGCAAGACTGTCTGAGCTGAAGCCGCTAAATCTCGCGAGATTTCTTCTTTGCTTCTTTCAAATACCAGTAAATTCCAAGGTTTGGCTGATCTTTGTTGCCCTCTATAGTTCAAACTTGATCGGTTATTTTTTTTCCACACTCAGAAATTGTTAATTAATATTGAAAATAAATACAATAAATTAAAATAAAAATCCGACTTCTGGTGAAAAATACGTGAAGCATTCTCAAATCAAGTCCTTTCAGTTCATCACATTAGCAAATGCTGCAGGTCAGATTAGCCTTTCAGCATATGTTTTAATCCCCCCTCATATTCTCTTGGGGTTGCCAGTTTTGCTGTTCTGTCTTCACAAACTGGCAGCACATCACTTTAACTTTCCGTGGTTACAGTTCAGAAGGTATCACTACACTTCCTCTCATGCATTTATCCATCAGTTAACTAATTTCCTTTTAATGAGTCTGCATCAAAAACTTCATATGAAACAAAGTGTCTGTTTTGTTTGTGCATCCTTACATTTGGTTTCAATTTCCTTAATATCCTGTGCATGCGCCCTGATTTTCTGTCTTTTAACAAAACCCCAAACTTAAAATCTATGGTAATTTCAAGTTCCATTTTCAAAGTGTGACTCTTCACATTTACATTCTAGTTCAATTTTATTAGTGTCAAATCATAACAAAGGTTATCTCAGAGTGCTTTGCATAGCAGGTTCAAGACATTTAAACTTCCCTTCAGCAGAAAGAAACCTAGGGCGCCATCTGGAAGACAAAAAGCAGTGTTAATGGCGTATACCAGTGACACACAAATGCCTGGAGAGTAAAAGAAAAGAAAGGCGATGTCTACTCACCTTTGTACTTTTAACACTTGTACTTCTTAAATTATCTCCTGGATTTTACAAAGAGGCAATAAAGGGAAGCTAATAAGGGAGAAATACACGTGTTTACTGTCACAGTCAATCTTTCACTACTCGTTCCTCCACATCCCTGTCTTCACGAGCTCATGGCGCCCTCTAGTGCTAACAAGAAAGCTTGCTGCTTGTTGAAATAATAACTACTAAAGACCTAGATTTAGTATGTCCCTCGCTGAAAACAAAGAAGGTAGTTTACAAGAGACCCAAACTGCCACACCTCTGTGTTTTATACTTTTATAATCAATCATTTACTCACCCACCGTGCTCCACCTTAGTCATTGTGAGCACATGAAAACCTCTGTACTTAAAACTAAACTTGGGTCCTGTTACAATAAAAAATTAAAGAGGACCTTACGTATTTTAAATCTGCCTTCATGTCGTGTTTATGGAGGTCAAAGATGAAAAATAAAACCTATATATAATGTTCAAAAACAAGTAAAACAGCGGCTTGTGTCAGCAGGTTTCAGATCCACAGTTACATAAATCTCTGTTTGGGACAATGCAGTAATAACTGCAGAGGTCTTTTGAGTTTTAGTTTTTTTCCTAATCTGCTTTGTTCTGATTACACCTTTTGTGTATGTTTCTCCACACGCAACCCTTTGCGTGTCTGCAGTATTGTTTCCACCAACAGGAAGGAGCAGGTAATTATAAGCAGATTAGGAAGTGGTAACAATGACTTGAATGCTATTCTTCTTCATATAGGAAAACATCCCACTGGGTATTGTCATCATCAGTGCCCAGAAAAGAAAAGACATCAATCAGGACATTAATCGGGGAATAATAAAAGGAAAAAGACCTATGGGTGCATGGCTGCAAAGGTTAGGATATATGTTGTTTGACAGCAGAGATGAAGATGAGGACTTGGTGTGGTAAAAGCAGCCTGCAAACCGTGGCAGCAACATAAGTGTCGTGTCATACTGTATTTCAAAAATAACCAGCCGTTATCAGCATCCTGTACCCTAACATTGGCAATCAGGATAAGCAGTCACACATAGCTGGTTACCAACTCACTTGGTCAACTGAGCAAGTTGTGGGGGAAATGATTGTTCGATCCCTTGCAGAATTAGTTTGCTCGTTTACAAAGAAATGTCTCTAATCTTTACAGTAGTTTTAATGGAGAGACACAAAAGATAAACCAGAAAAACACACACACACACACACACACACACACACACACACACACACACACACACACACACACACACACACACACACACACATTACATAAAAGGTATGTCCCTGTACTTTTATAGTATTTGGTGAGGAAAAAACACTTTTTGGCTAGTAAAGCGGTAAGACGTTTATTATAGTTGGTCACCAGGTTGGCAACCAGATCAGGAGGGATTTTGGCCCGTCTCTCTAAATCCTTGTGGTTTCTTAGCTGCCACTTGGCAACTGGAAGCTTCAGCTCCTTCCACAGATGTTCAATAGGAAAATTGGACCTTTGGTGTGGTGAAGCTGTCTTGTACTTTTAGCAGAAAAGGAGCCCGAAAGCATGACGTTTCCACCTCCGTGCTTGACTGTGGGAATAGTGTTCTTTGGACGATACTCAGTATTTCTCTTGCTCCAAACATGCAGGGTTGGGTTGATGCCAGACAGCATGATTTTAGTTTCTTTTGACCACAGGACTTTCTCCCAAGGCTTCTCTGCTTCATTTAGATGTTCACTGGCAACTAGATGAGCTTGAACATTTGCCTTATTGAGCATGGGGACCTTGGTGGTGCTGCAAGACATCAGTGCACTTCAGCACAGTGTGTTATCAAAGGTCTTCTTAGTGATGGTGGTCCCAACTGCCTTCAGAGCCTCCTGTATAGTTTTAGACTGATCTACTACTTTCCTCATGATTATCTTCATCCTATGAGGGAAGATCTTTCATGGAGGGTGACCAATGATTGTTTTATATTTCTTCCATTTCCAAATATTTGCAACAGTTTTCACCTTCTCTCTGAGCTTCTTGCTGATGGTTTAGAGCTCAGTCAAGCCTTGTGCAGGCCTCCAATCTGTCCCTTACATCCTTTGGCAGCTCTTTGGTTTTGCCCATGCTGGTGGAGAGATGCTTTTTTCCAGATTATAGGTTGATATTCTCCCTCTTTCTATTAAAATGAAACTAGCAAAACAAAAAACAAAAAAAAAAAGAGAGAATGTTCATTTCTTTGGCAACGAGCAAACTTACAATTTCAGCAGGGGATCACATTTCCCCCACTGTAGGTGTGAGCACATTCACATGAAAGGGGTGTTATTGGCAATCACACTGATTGTTATGTCACCAGCTGAGCAGCTGATTTTACAAAGGAAGAATAAACTATGATGTTAAAAAAAATATGAAGTGGTTAAAAACATAACAGAGAATCAAAATAACACAGCTACTTCAGATAAATCAGCGACATGAGAGAGAAAAAACTGTACTGTTTCGTGTTAAAAGTGCTGTATGAATTTGTGAGTGCTTTCAATGTTTTGGACAATAAGACTGAAAAAGAGCTACATATTGATAAAGTGTAGCTGACTTCAAGGCAGGAAGAAAAGCTGGGGAAAATGCCAGTTGTGCGATTTAACAAATAAATCACTTATCACAACTTTATCATTCAGGAATTGTGACATTGATCAAGACTTCAGTCGGTGGAGAGTTCATACCTGTTCATCTCTAATCTGGCGTTGTGACAGAAAGTGTTTTTTACATGTAAGATGTTTGCTTGTATTGGTAAACAGACTGTAGTCAACAGGATTTACAAAGGGATTATATTTTAAATAAAGAAATTACCTGTTTTAGCATTTCTGCAGTGCTTTCAACACCATCCAGCCACGACTTCTGAGGGACAAGCTGGAGCTATCGGGAGTGGACCACCACATGTCCCAGTGGATACTGGACTATCTCACAGAACGCCCACAGTATGTGAGGACACAGGGCTGTGTCTCTGACACGCTGGTCTGCAGTATTGGGGCCCCACAGGGAACTGTGCTGGCACTGTTCCTCTTCACCCTCTACACTGCAGACTTCTCCATCAACTCCCCACGCTGCCACCTACAGAAGTTCTCTGACGACTCTACCATAGTTGGCCTCATCACAGGTGAGGATGACTCAGAGTACAGACAGTGGACTCTGGACTTTGTAGACTGGTGTCAGCAGAACCACCTGCTGATCAATGCCGGGAAAACCAAAGAGTTGGTGGTGGACTTCCGGAGACGCAGACCCACCACACTAACACCGGTGAACATCCAGGGAGTGGACATTGAGATAGTGGACTCGTATAGGTACCTGAGTGTTCACCTGAATAATAAACTGGACTGGAGCCACAACACTGATGCTCTTTACAGGAAGGGTCAGAGCAGACTCTACCTGCTGAGGCGGCTGAGGTCATTTGGAGTCCAGGGAGCGCTTTTAAAGACCTTCTATGACTCTGTCGTGGCATCTGTCATTTTTTACAGTGTTGTATGATGGAGCAGCAGTTTATCGGCAGCTGAGAGGAAGAGGTTGTGTAAACTTATCAGGAAGGCCAGCTCTGCTCTGGGATGCACCCTGGACCCAGTGCAGGTGGTGGGAGACAGAAGGACTCTGGCCAAAATAACATCTCTGATGGACAGAGTCTCCCACCCCATGCATGTAAATGTTGCTGAACTGCAGAGCTCCTTCAGTGACAGACTGCTGCATCCTAGATGCATGAAGGAGCGTTTCCACAGGTCCTTCCTCCCTGCAGCTGTCAGACTGCAACTTGCACTATTTTATCAACTGATTCACACTACAACCTGGGTTTGCCTCTTATCTGTATTTCATTTTATTTAATTTAATAACTGTACAGTACTCTGTTTTTGGTAACCATTGCCCTTGATGTAAATATGTAAAAATTGTGTATGTTTCTGTTCTGTGTCTTGTGTACTGTTTGTTTGTATGTGTGTCTTTCTTGCTGCTGTTGCATCTAAATTTCCCCTTGTGGGACAATTAAAGGATTATTCTATTCTATTCTATTCTATTTAAAAGAATGACTCTGCATTATTGTACCTACATTATAACCAATCAAGTCCTTTTTGGTCACTTAAAATATCATTATAGAACTATAATGCTAATTTGTTGCCATTTCTGATACATTCTTGGCCAGATCCCCTCAAAGAAGACATTTTGAATGTCAACAAGACTCTTTAATGGGACAAATAAAGGTCATATAAAAGAAACTTTACCAAAAACTAATTTCAGTTTCTACCTTGTAGCAGGAATGTTGTTTGTGGCTCAAGATGACTTAATAGCGATCACAAGGGAAACATTTGGCACATATTTCACATGTTATAGGCCAACAAGTCAATGACAGCAATTATACGAATAATACGAGTAATCACTTTTTTGGCGAATACCAGAAAGCACTTTTAGGCAGACGATCACTTAAGGTTCGCAGAATGAGTTACCGTGGCGATGTAACCCTGTAACTGATCGACCTTTTTAGTACAGGGAACGCAGGGTTCATCCTGGAGCTACTTAATAAATAGAATGCCATATAGGCAGGTGGAGGCAGGTGGAGGCAGGAACTGGCATCATGCCACACCTGTCTCTGGCAGGCAGGAGTAACAGGAGTGATCCTGAACGAATAAATGAATAAATAATTTTTTTTTTCAATGCCAGGGTTGAAAAGGGGGATCTTTCTTTCTTTCTTCTAGAGCCGCCATCCAAAAAAGACGTTGGGGGTACCATCTCCAGGACACTAGAGGTCACTCTCACTATTGCTTTATGTTATTTTTTTTCTTCGGAAGTTCGGAGTTTCGTGTGCGTGCAAACATGTCGCCGTTCAAGAGAAAACGTGCCGGCCAAGATTCCGTTGATTTCAAGCCGAAAAAAGGAAAACTGGTACCAGATGAAGGCAAAGGCCTAGAGGAAGTGGGAAGAGAGAAGGAACATGAGATCACGGTGCCAGCACCGATCTCTCAGGTCAGAGTTATAGCGTGTTATTGTCCACTGAACTATTTTAGCTGGTGAGCCAACTTCAGTTTACCAACTACGCGCTACTTTACTTACTTATCTATAACCTGTTCAGTGTGTTGCATCGGATAGAGGAATTCGTTATATCGGAACATTCCCAATCTGATATCGCCACAGATATAAACCAAACTGCCTTCTTAAACGTACAGTCGGCATTTAAGGCTAATTAATAGTAAAAAGAAAGAATGTTGTGCTCATAAATATGATAGTGTGTTATTACGTTCCTTCCAACAAATTGATGCGTTTTAATAAACGCATCGTTAATCCATTAAAAATACATAAATGGCTCGTGATGTTTTGTGGAGGCGGCCAGCTTATTTAAATACAGTGGCCGGGAAGGACATTTCCCTTCCACCCAGTCGCATTTTACATGTGGCTAAAGCTCGGCTACATGTGTAAAACACCAAAGGAAGAGAACTCGTAGAAGTCGACCTCGGAGGCTATTTTAAATTCGTGACTTCGTCTTCAGACTCAAGACTTGAAGGATTATGCTTGTGTTTTATAGTCGTGGAGAAGGGGTCCCCTTCATCAAAGAAACAAAAATGCAAAGGAAAAGAGAGAGGCCCACCAGCATTTAAGAAAATGTCATCCTCGTTATCCTCACCTCAAGCCAGTGCTTTTGTACATGGAAACAACATGCTAATTTATTCCTGATGTTGTTGCTGTTACTCATAGTCACTGGCTAAACAACAATAGCATCTAATTAGAAAGTGTCCCAAAAAGGTTTTGCTGTAATAAACAGTTTGCTTACATCGGAGGGTTTATTCACAAAGCATCAAAACAGCAGCTTTTACCAAAAGAAAGGTTCAGCATATCCTCAATAACTCACCTCAGTATGGAGGTCAAAGGTCACTGACCTGTATTAGACTACTTCCACAAAGTTTGAGGGTCTCTTCCAGATTGAATAAATGTGGATCCCTCTTACCCAGAATTGACAGCTGAGGTAAACAATGGACCAACAGCCTTCCGCAGACAGGGAAAAACTTCCGGGCAGATCCATATCTGCTCTGAACCGTAGTAGAAGAACGCTGTTTCTTTGCTTTTGTTGCATTTTAAGACTGAAATTGCAAACTGGTATTTGTTTTAGTTCGATGTTCTGAGGTAAACTCTCTTTAACAGGGCAAATGGACCAACAAGGAAAGAGTTCTGATTTTCTCCTCCAGAGGGATCAACTTCAGAACCAGACACCTGATGCAGGACCTGAGGACCATGATGCCTCATGCAAAGGCAGGTTAGTGTCATATAGCATTCACCTACGGCATTGCTTCACACAAACACCTGTGTTATCTGTCTTACCTTACTAACCCACAAATCTTGTGCCTAGACACAAAAATGGACAGAAAGGATAAGCTGTTTGTCATAAACGAGGTAAGTTTGCTGTTTAATATCTCAGTTTACTCTTATATAACATATATAAAGCATCCAGGAGAATAAAGTCATTTGTTTGGCAGGTTTGTGAGATCAAAAACTGCAACAAGTGCCTCTATTTTGAGGCCAAGAAGAAGCAGGACCTCTACATGTGGTGAGAATTTCATTGGTATTACATCTCGTGTACATCAGACTCATAATAAAGCCAATCTGAACTAAGTTCAATCATGTTCTTGTCTTGTAGGATTTCAAACAGCCCCCATGGCCCTTCTGCAAAGTTCCTAGTCCAGAACAGTAAGTTATTTCTCCACTAAAGCCCTCAAATGCAGCAATCACTTGTTATATGTTGGGAAAAATAATTGCATTGCCCCTCCTCTTCGACAGTTCACACACTGGCCGAACTCAAACTGACAGGAAACTGCCTCAAAGGATCCAGGCCGCTGCTCTCGTTTGATCCTGTGAGTAGAACTGGGTCATAAATCCAGGAGTAATAAATGAGACTTGCTGTTAGTTTATAATCAGTATGTGTTTATTCCGAATTTCTTGCACTACGAGTCTCATCAACACCACATCAGATATTTATGGTTTAGTGTAGTCAAGGAAATAGCGATGGGAATTGGTAAGAATTTAGCGATTCCGAGATCGATATCATTTATCGATTCGATTACTTATTGCAGCAATATAGAAATTACCTTCATGCAAATTAACTGCATGCTGTGGGTTAAATGTTTGTGCATATTACACAGAACATATTAGACATATTACACAGAACACTTTTCTTCAAAGTAATGCAGTACGTTACTTAATTACTCCCTGGAAAAAATAATTCCTTACACTACTCGTTACATTACTTTCATGTTACACTATAACTGAGCTGAAATACACTATTTAACAATATAAACCTGAGGCTACAACCCCACACACCAACACAAATCCCTAATGAGAACACACATCTCTAAGATCTTTCTCTTGGAGAATACAAAGCAGACCACACAAGTACCGAAGTTGTGTTAGCAGTATAATGCAGTTTTTTCTGTCCAGTTTTCCACTTTACCATTTATCTCATTCTTTTGTGCAATAAAAATAAGTGTCCATATCCACGCTCGACTGCGTCGCCATTTTCCTCCTCTGACAAGCGAACCGTGCAGGAACCAGTAAGCGGGATCGATAGAAAGGCAGAATAACAATTCCAAGGAATTGGACTTCTGGGAATCGGTTTTCTACATAAACCGGTTCTCGATTCCCATCCCTACAAATAGCGTCACAAAAATCTGCACAGTGTCTTCATGCTGATACAAAATTCTCGGTCTGTGATTTGAATAGTGAAGGTTTTTTTGTGTTTAAGTTGAATTTAAGAAAAAACGCCTGAGCAAGAGCTAAAGTTTTTATTTTTACTCTTTATTTTCTTTCACAGAAATTCGACAAGGAGCCTCACTATGCTTTACTGAAAGAGCTCTTCATCCAGGTGCGTTTCCAGGACAGCGTGGATGTAAACTGTGACTGCAGTTTTTGACACTTTCTGTCTAATGTCAGATTACATATCATGTTTTTACTGTAAAGAACGGAGTAGATGTGATTTTTTTTTTTTAAACCTTTTTTTCTTGAACAAATTGTATTTTCAGACTGAACTCATTCGGTTTTTCTGTTGTAGACCTTTTCCACCCCACGCTACCATCCTAAGAGTCAGCCTTTTGTGGACCATGTCTTCACCTTCACCATTGCAGACAACAGGATTTGGTTTCGAAACTACCAGGTACTCTTCCGCCACACGTTTCTAAATTTCATTTGATATTTTAGCCCTTGCTTGAACAGATTCCGCATGAAATATTTGCTTATTTTCCTCGCTCTGCCTGTGTTCAGATCATTGAGGAAGATGGCTCTCTAGTGGAGATTGGGCCTCGCTTTGTTCTTAACCTCATGAAGATCTTTCAGGGGAGCTTTGGAGGGCCTACGCTCTATGAAAACCCAGATTTCCGTTCTCCTAACATGGTAAAAATCCATTGCACGATAGCTGAAGTTACAATTAATGTGCCTGATATATTAACATTCTTAAACTGAACATCTCTCTGTATGCTCCTGCAGCACCGGAGAGAGATGCGACTGGCAGCGGCAGCCAAAGTGCGAGAGAAGCAGATGGTGAAGGAGATGCAGAAAGGAAAGAAGACGTCTGCGAAGGAGGACCTGGAAAGTGACGTTACAGCGGATGTCTTCCTGACACCGGCTGAGGAAAAGCCCGCTGACATTCAGACGGAAGCGCCTGAGCCGAAAGTGGTGAAGAAAAAACAAAAAGCTTTCAAAAGACAAAGGATGCAGATGGCACGCAGGTAACTGGATGGACTGCAATAAGCTGAGTGAATACTGCTGCCATTATTCAGTAAAAATATGGGAATGTCACCACACAGTCAGGACTCAAGTTCAGTATTATAAACAGTCCTTGGGAAAATATGCATCGTGTTTTGTTGCCCCAGTTTATGAACTCCTTCTTCTTCTTTTTCTGATAAACAAGGGTTTTTTTTGGATGTAATGTTTATTGAGTTGGAGTAAAAGCTCTTTTCTATGTCACAGAAATAAAATACCAACTTGATCTCTGTATCCTGTGATGTATACTCCATAAAAGGCTTTTGGAATAGTTTCAGCATAGACTTGTAGGAAGTGTGTCCACAGCTTAAGAGAAATCACACCTATTCAAAGTAGGTAGAATAGGTGTTGTTTTAGATCACTGTCTAGTTGTTTTAGATCGGTGAGCTGGGTCTAATGTGTCCTGTTTTACAGGCTGCAACCATCTGGAGGCATATGGCAAAAGACGAGCTCTGATATGCAAATATAAAGAGAACTGCATTTAACAAGTAGACTCAAATTCAGGAGTAACATTCACAAATTGTGAGACTTGTGACTGAAAACAGCTGAGTCTCCATAGGAATCAATACAGTACTTGAACACACATCGAACATGTATACTCCTGCAGCACACAGACCTACGATTATGACGTGTGGCGTAATCATAGAGAGCATAAGAACACCAGCAAATCACAAGCACAACATCTGTTTCTCTCAAATCTGGCAAATGATGAATCAGTTCATTTTCTGTTTTCACCACTGTGCCCATTACAAGTCCAGCATTTTCTCCATACCTGCCTCCTCTGGCAAACTGGACTCCGGTGTGTAGTTAAGGTACTTATTACAAGTCAGATTTGAATCCGGTGTTCTCAGTTCTCTTCTACCTCCTCATCGGGACAGCAGTAATATTCTACGAAGCAGATCTGTCCATCGTCGTTCCTGACCAGGTACTGCAGAGAGAGGAAGCCCCGGTTGTCTGTCCTGACGGAGACTTTACAGGACAAAGCCAAGGCTTTGGTGGACGGCTTCAGGAGGGACATCTTGTATCTGTTTGCAGTCAGAATACAAGCAAAACATTACACGGGGATACACTGAAACTATGCCTAAACTATTTCTCTTGCAGAGATTTTTAACATGATACGATAGAAAGGCCAAGAAAACACTTAACACTGGATCCAGGAGTGCTGACTCATTAGTGTCGGCATATCCAGTTGCAGTTGTAAATGTCATTATTTTTCTGTGCTTTTTATTCAGTTACAAGTCAAATGTATCCAGTCAACAAGTTCTATTACATAAGTCATAACAAGTCTGCTTTTAAAGAGATGTAAAGGGGACAAAGAGTCACTGGGGAAATGATTAAAATCCTAAACACCTGCATGCAGGTGCTGCAACGTCCTGTGGCCAGTTAGACCTCTGGTTAGAAGCCATGCTGGCAATTACAGTTTGCACACAAGTATACAACACAAGGTCAAACCATGGGAGTCTACTTGAGTGAAGTATTTCCAATTCCAGGAATTTCTAGAGCACCTACAAGGTGAGTGTATACTTATCAGAGTTCACACTGGCACTCATTATTAGTGTGTGTACACAAGTGAGTGTCAATATTTTCAAAGCTTAGTTTGTTAATAATAAAAAATATTATCACTGCCCTTTGGTTATTATTAGTTTTCCAAAACATAAGCCATAAAATGCTCAGAATTACAATCAAATAAAACAAACTAGATTTGAAGAAAATAAAATACTAAACAGTTTAATATAAATATATTCCAGCATTTCTTATGTTTCATTAAAAATGACTTCCACCATTGCTGGAGGTCATCATTTACAGTCTAGTTTGTTGGCATTACCCAGCTGATGCTGGAGAATCGGATATACGTCAACTTTGTTGTCCAAGGGTATATTTGACACAGTGACTGAACAGATATACTAATTTTATAATCCTTAAAGGAAAGATGTGTATATCTTGTTATAACTTTTTAATTTTTGGACTTGGATAAAAACATTCATGTCAACATCTTCAAATTTTTCATTATGATCAGAGTTATCTGCCCGGCAGCCATCCGTGAACAGGCATGTAAAAGGGTCAAAACTGAAAATGAGAGTAATGTCAGTCACAGACAGTTGCGAGATAAAGATCACTGGTAGACGCCAGGAGATAAAGAGCACTTTAGTCATTCACTACTTTGTATGACATTTGGTTTTAGGCGCTGTGTTGGTGCTTCCTGTCCTACCAGTCCACCTATGGGTAGTTTGTGTTCTCTACAGTCTAAATAATCTGTGCATGTGTTCGTGTGCTGACCTGTTCGTTTGTGTCTCGGTGCACTTAAACAGCTCCATCATGTCCGAGTCTTTGGAGTAATCATAATGAGCATTTCCAGCATTCCCAAATGTTGACAACCTTAGAAAATCAACAAATCAAATAATAATAATATAAATGAAAGGTAAAAAGAGCAGCACTTTCAAAAATAATGCAGAGGGGACAAAGTTACACTGCAAACTACCTCAGCACACTGATAATGAATGACAGGAAAAAGATCTATTTTGTTACAACAAATCCTTGAAGAAAGTCACTGTTCCTACCTTTAGCTTAGCTATACATTATATTTAGTGTTAGCTTCAATCCGATAAATACAATCCAGCATAAAACATGCCTCACCTTTACCGCTAAGAAGACTTAGTTTCCAAGAAGTGGATTATGTCTAATCCCAAATACTTTTCCCAGTGGATAACTTCAATGAATTTTCTTTTAAGACCTTTACACACCAGACTCATAAAAGAATTCATTTAAATATTTTGTGCATTGAAAATATTTTTTGGACTTTTTTTCAATTTTCAGAACGCGAATAAAGAGATCTGCCAATCAGACCACTGCATTTGGCAACAAAAGTGTGCTTGTAGCTTAAAACACACACCGGTGCTGAAAACCAGTGATGCAGCAAAAGTAAATAATACAATTTTAATACAGACACACAATCAGTTCTACAAAATTACTTCTCTGTCCCCTCAGATGTGATCCTAACTCTGCCCACAAGAATTCAAACTACCCCAATGACATCTGGAA
The DNA here is from genome assembly GCF_013358895.1 of Oreochromis aureus. Classification (NCBI taxonomy): domain Eukaryota; kingdom Metazoa; phylum Chordata; class Actinopteri; order Cichliformes; family Cichlidae; genus Oreochromis; species Oreochromis aureus. The sequence continues at coordinate 47,524,439 of NC_052948.1, read as the reverse complement.
AGATGTACGTAAGTAAGCGGTCGTGATACAGCTTCAACTTCTGAATGAAACCGCGAAATTCTCCCTGTTGCTCTGAAACCAGAGTCTCTGTTTTTATCATTTCAGTGTTTACATATGTTATGTATTAAATTCTGAATTTCGTCAGGTTTTTTTCCCAATGCTCTTGGTGTGTAAAGGCCTTTACAGTCATTTTAAACACAGTTATTTTTTTTAACTTTAGCAACATAATCATAAACCAGCACAATACTGTAGAAAAAGTACAGTAAGGACAGCACACCTGAAGTATGGTTGGCTGGGGGACATGGTAATCTGTAGCACTTCGCTTGTCATGTCCAGTTCAGAGAAGGCTTCCTTCAAACTCTCTGACTGCAAGATCACCTACAAAAGAGCCAGGGATACATCAGTTGTTACCGAGTTGTGTTTCCTGTTTTCTAACACCTGCAGATACTGTTATCCCAATTGGATTTGTAAAGTAAGGAAACCAGAGAAACTGTGATTTCTGAACTGATACATTTGTATTAGTTTATTGTTTCCCATCTGATTTTTTTGTATATTTAATATTCGAGTTTTAATAACAGAAAAAGTGAAATTAACCTTGTTCGTGACATTAGTGCTGCAGAACTCAAAGTCAATCGGTTCTTCTGGTTCTTGTGTGTTAATCTTGCACACGGTCACTACACCACCTTCCTCCAGGAACAACGTCAGAGGGTACCCATACCCCCTGTAGCACATCCGCAAGGCTGTTGATACACCTGCAACATCACAAAAAACAGATATAAAGCATGCCGAGTCACATCTCAGGTGGGGTTTTTTTTTATTAGTTTATTTTTATAAATTTTACCTGGTGTTGTGGTTCCACCAAATATATTGAGGCAATCGAGGAGAACAGTGAGGTTGATCTGAAAAGCCACCAGATCTTCTCTTATGGTGAACTCTTGGAAGATCTCAGCCTGGGGGACATGAGTACAATTTCACTAAGGTATCAGTATTATAGGATTAAACACAACGTAAACATACCTGCTCATTTAAGTATGTTCACTAACAAAATACAAGAGAAGCACACCTGGATGAAGGCATTGGCCTGCAGACATTTCGAGTCCTCCACTGTGACCTTAAGGCCATTGGTTGTAGCTGTGAAGATGGCGTGATCTTTGAAGGTGATTGCTTTCAGGATGTTGGAGAGATTGCGAGCATTGTCCAAACTCGCCACTAAAACGTACTGTTCGTCATCACCCTGCGACTGAGTGGAGAGAGGCATTGTAGCGCTGAAAAAAAGGCGCACAGATACCCGCTGTGAGCTCCCTGTAAAGGTAAACACATCAAATTAGCCGCTCCAATCATACATCACATGCGCATGAAGTTGAAACTTTGTTGAATGGCGTATCATTTATATTCTAAATCGGACAGAATGTTAATACGCCAAAGTGATTTGTGTCGACTCTACAACACACACACACACACACACACACACACACACACACACACACACACACACACACACACACACACACACACACAACTGTCACTTTGCTTTTACTGAAGTACTAAGCTTGTTTTTTTTTTTCTGTAGCTCGCTTGTAGTTTAAAGTGACGTAAAACAGAAATTAACGGTAATATAATTTACATCTGTACTATCTAGATCCTCCTATACATTAATGTATTTAAAATATTCCCCCAAAAAACTGTAACTACCTTCGTGTCTCTTATAAAGCTGTTATGCAGCAGTTCTTGTGATTGTTTTTGAAGAAAGGCGCCCGGTGGTGAACAACTTCCGCCTGTCGCTCTTCTTCTACGGAAGTTGGAGTTAAAGTACGTCTTACGTCAGCAACATTCCAGATATTTCGCCATAAAACATACTCTGCCCATCGGTAGTGCGTGACAACATCATTTTGTGATTGGCAGAGGTGAGAGTCTTTATTCTGTCTTCCTCGTGTAACAGTTCAAATCTTTTTATTTTTATGTTTGAACTTTGGTGACAGTTTTTCATAATCGTTATAGCTACCGGGGTGTGATAGGACGCTAGCTTTAGCTCACTGTTTGATTTGAGCTTAGAGAGCATGAAACCAATAGTGTGTCAACTGTCAAGTTAAAAATGATCGAAAAACAATTTACAGCACACAACAACGGAAATCATGAACAGAGTAATTTGTGTAGTCGTGTGAAAGAAAGCTTCCTTCTATCGTTACCTAAGGTAGCTCAGGTTAGCCTTGTAAACGTCAGTATGGCTGACAGGTCGCTCTGTGTGGAGGACCCAAGCTGCCAGAATAAATAAAACAAACAAAATAATAAACGTCTCAGTACAGTCATTTCTAACTTATATACACCAGAAGAGTTTAAAATAAACGTAGGCAGTAATTGTTGTAAATATGCCATAAATTTCTTTTTTAAATTTGTGTAACCTATTTATAAAGAAAGATTCCTTTACTTTTCAAATTGTGTACACATTTCTGTCATTTCAACCAATATATTTTTTTGCTTTATTTTCGTGTTTTAAAGTGTATGTTGGATTGTTGTTTGATTTGGGGGTTTTTTAGTCGTTTTTGTTTGTTTGTTTAATTGTTTGTTTGTTTTTGTTTTATAACTATTGTATACATGTTAAGAAATTAATGAAATGTTATTAAATCACTCTACAGGAACCTTGTAGCAATATCTCAACAACCAACCATAAACTTACTATGTATTTTTTTTACAACTCACAATGTTTTTTTCTCTACTGCAGGTTTTTCCATTTTTACTGCCCTGTCTAAACCACAGCTATGGTGTGCATTCCCTGTATTGTGATTCCTGTCCTCTTGTGGGTCTACAAGAGGTTCCTGGAGCCTTATCTCTATCCTTTTATTTCACCCATTATTAATATATTCTGGAGCAAAAAGGCAGTGCAGGAGACCAGTACTAATGACCAAAAAGTTAGTGAAAAGAGTAATGGGACTTGCAAGGTAAGTAAATGGATAATTTTTGTGATGTTTTCATTAAGAAACTTAAAAATAATTATGGAAATATTTCCCAGCTCTGGTATATAGAGCGAATATATCTAAAAATGATAGTAAAACTAATAGGAGCCACTCAAAGGGTCTCTGTGTTGTGTCATTTTTAACGTAAAAATTTCATAGTTATTTGATTGCAAGTTTTAAAAAAATTTTCACTCATGTTTTTCAGCCTGAAAGCAACGGCGAGGCCACTGCTAATGGATCTACTATAGCAACGGATAAGAAGACAGACTGACACCTCAAAATATATTCAATGCTTCATAAACCATGTAAATATTTCATTCTTCTAGAGAAACTATAAATTAACTTATAAAGCATCTTGGAATTAATTGGATTTTATAACCTTCCAATTGTTATTTGGAGCTTGTTTTTATTTTTGTCATCCATCTTGTTGATATATTTTCTGTTAATCATGAATTGATACATCTGTTTATTGTATTGAATGATATAGATTTTGTAAGTTAAACTTTAAGCATAAATAATGAATAAAATAAACAAGACCTCTTAAGTGCTTCCGTTGCTTTTTCTTCATTTTGAATAATGTGTTCTCTTCATATTTGAGTTGTTAAGAAAGCTGTTTTGTTCATATAACTTTGAAATAATTAAAATAAATATGAAAGAATGTTAGCAACTTGACACGAAAGTAGGCATAAACTAATAATTTAGACCTGACATTTGTGTTTACTGCTGGTAGTAACAGTGTTCAGCAACAGTGTTGCATGTTATTATACAGTGCAAGAATTTCTCCAGACATAGAAGCAACTGGAAAACATTTGTCTTCACACATTGCTCAAAAAGGAAAAATATAGTTAATAATATTTAATATCTTTAAAGTATTGGAATATACTCTACACTGATCAGCCACATCATTTAAGCCATTGACAAGTGAAGTGAATGCTATTATTGACTTGTTACTGTGTCTGCATATGTTCTGTTGTGTAACTTGGCTTCCCCTTATTCAAACACGTTCACCATGATGCTGACCAGGCTGTCAATTTTCCGAGATGCCTCAGGACACCCCATAATTTGAAATGTATATGCTTAAAATCCCCTAGCAATAGCCTAAAATAAAAGTTTTTTTAAACATATAAACAGCATGTATTGCACCAATTTTTTTTCATCTTATCTTATTAATATATATTTTGCTGAAAGTGATTTCGTTTGCGAACAGCCGAAACAATGCTATAGTATGGGCATGCACTAGTTATTAAAAAATGTAAAATAGAGAAGTTAAAAAAAATAGAGGGCAGCAGTTCTGATATTTAGCTTCCAACTGGACGAACACACGAAGAAGACGTAGTAACCGCCCATATGTCGTCATTACGCACAGGGTGGCTACGTGGAAAACATGGAGGAAAGGAGTATGTAGAGTAAACTTAACTGTCTGAATTACAAAACAATTTCAGACCTTTTCCTTTGTCATTCGCACTTAATAAATCAACTGGACTAAACTTCAGGTCACTTTAAAAAACAGTAGTCGCCCCTGAACGGTCCTGGGAGTCAGCAGAGCCGCGGACAGCTGAGAGAAGCGTTTATGACAGGTAAGCTGAACGGTCAGCTGGCTGCTCTCTGTATATGCGTTATTAACCACTGACTAAACCAAAGCACTCCTCAGTGAGAAATTTATTAGCGCCTATTTCATTCTTATGTGGGACTTTGAGTTTATATTGTTTACTATGAAAACTGCTAAGCGGCAGGCTATTTCCTGCACTTGAAATCAGTATGGTCAAGCTAACGTCGTGCAAGTAGATTTTAAAAAAATTTTTTTAAACAGTGTCATTTAAAGTAAATATAATATAATGAATATAATGAATATGAAAACGGAATTTTAGCTCTTGCTGGAGAAAGATAAATTGTCCTTTATAGTTTAGCACTGCTATGCAAATATTGTAAATACTATACTCCACTTCACTTATGCTGACTACACCTGTGTGTCTAAGGTGTGTCATTACAAAAAAACAAAAGTCATGTCCTGGTTCAGTGTGTGTCGTCCTGCTGTGATGCTGTGAACTTTGGCTTTCAAGGATGAGTTTGTGTTTGAGTTGGTGAGATCTGTTTTACAGTTTTTGTAATGCACGAACATGAAGAACCAGGAGTGTATGTAAACTGGCTCTTACTCTTGTGCTTAAGCTCTGAGAGCACTTTATACAGCATGTGTCATCACAACTTTACACACGGACACATATTCATACAAGCACATTTTATATGTCTAAGTGCTTTTAATCAAACATTTACACTCCAGTGAATGCAACTCTGGGTTCAGTGTCTTCCCCATGCAGCCTGCAGTAGCCAGGGATCGAACCTGTCCAGTTGAACCACAGTCATCCCTGGCACCCCTGGTGCCCTTGTTTCTTAAAGCCCAAAGCGACAAGGATGGCCTCTGTCTATTCCTATTTAGATCTGAGTGTAGGAGATGTATAAATGTAAACAGAAGCTCATTCATTCTCACATTAACCTTAATGAATTTGCTAATTCTGTAGTTAATTTGAAGCTCAGTTGTTTATTGTCTGTGCCTCCAAAGATTAAAGCATTTTCTTTGTCCCAGGTTTGGCATATGCCTGGTGAAAAAGCAGTGAAGAGCAGCGAGTCTGGCTGAGCACAGTCAGCAAAGATGGGAGCCAACACCAGTCAGGTCAGTGACCTGTCCGATAATCCCAGCCTCAAGGCCCTGGTGGGCACAGAGTCCATATCGGAGAATGACCCTTTCTGGAACCAGCTCATCTCCTTCACCTTCATCAGTCCCACCAGCAGGTAAAAAGGAACACTGTTTTTATTGTGTGTGCCTTAGACACAGGCACACACACCTGAAATTCAATACGCCTGTCAGCCATCACATTAAAACTGCAAACAGTCATTGCAGTGTCCTACTTTGTCTCCAAGCATTTATGTTAGTTTAAAAAGACACTCACATTAACATTGTTGCAAACCAATCACACCCATCCATGGCAACCACAATCCCCGATGACATCCTACCCTACTAGCACATTAGTCCCATCAGACATATCTAGGATGTTCCATAGCAAGCCCAATAAACAATTGCCCCACCTCGCAACACAAAGGGGTGGGGGGAGGTGTCCACATAACTTTTACTTGGCATCACTCTACTAATTTCAACTACTTAATTAGTAATTTATTAAGTCAAATAATTGAGGCTATGACTTCTAAACACCACTTTACTGTACTTTTACGATAAATAACTTTTATACACAATGTGACACTTTAAATCACTCAGATGAAACCTTCACATATCAAAACTGACAAAACAAGCAGTAAGTCAGGAAGGCAAACAGAGTGGAGGAAACATTCATATTGACATAAGTGAATTTTCCTGGGTTGCAGACCTTAGATGCACTGATGTTTTTAATAATGGTTTGTTCCCTCCACCACAAGGGAACAAAGCCTTCTAGTTAGAAAGTCCTTTTAAGATTTACACCCAGGATTTAAGATTAAACTGTAAACCGGAGGTTTGCAGAGATCACCTGAGCAACGATCTAACAGGGCTGCTGATCTGCTTGGCTGTGATCAGACCAGTTAACCGTTAACGCTTAGTTCCTTTGTAAACAGCACTGAGAACGAAAGGCACCTTGTTCACGCTTTCAGGTGGACCATGACTGATTGACTGATGTTACATGTTAATCTACTGATGTTGTGATGTTTTTCATTCATAAAATAAATATAGCTACAGTATCTACCAAGTAACAGAAACAGAAGACACATGTAACATTTTACATTCATACTTAGTGTTTGTCTAAAATAAGACTGAGAAATAGTGTCCTCTGTATTAAGGCAAAAAGTTGAGGCCTGTCCAAGTATACAGCAATTTGCTGCTGTCAGTGAGTCGGTCATGAGTAATTATCACTTCAAGTCGTCCATTTGAACATTGAGATTTCTGGTTGACAAACTGGTGTTAGTTTCTTCCTGTGTGTATTTGCCCTTACACTCTAATTGCTGCTCAAAAAGATAAACACAAATAGCTAAAATATCAGGTTGCTGCTATATTGAACCAAACTACTGAATGGTAATCTATAATAACTAGTGCTCTTGGAGTGCTGTGTCGGCTACAGAAGGACACACAGAGATTTCTCAACAAATTCTGTTGTTTGACATTTTAAGAAACCTCGTGTTCACCCTTTAATGATGAAAGTCATGTGACTTGAACCCATTGAGCACTTGCAGGTTCAGAAAGTGGAACATTGTTGCTTTTTCTAATGGTTTGGTTACATATGTAGCACTTTCATGCAGCGTTTTATGCGTGTCATTCTTCTCCAGTATTGCAACAGTGGGCTGGCTGTCCCTAATGGCTTTACTTCTGTTATTTGTTCAAAGGCTTATAGCCCTGTAGTTGTGTAAGGCACTTGGCCTTTAAACAAAAGGAATAAATCTTTAATTATTTGAGACGCAAACAGTCACATGGTGAGACGTGATCAAACAAGAGACTTTCAAACTGATAGTTTGTGGATACACATCTTTTTGCACAATTTCCTCTTGTTCTGAAAGTTGAATGATGGCCAGTGTCACTGTCTTTGTGCCATGATAAATAAGTAGTTGAAGCCAGCAGCTAGCTAAATTAGCACCGAAACAGGAAATGGTGTAAAGTAAAATTAGGTGTAGGTCAGGATAAGTGTTTGCTGTTGTCATGGTTACATTTAAGGGTAATAGTATGGGGTATTTATTAATGTCAAAGATGGTCAAGTCTGGCACCACACTTAATCAGGTTCCCACCAACTCTAAAGCCGTTCATACGAATGGTTGTCAATACAGCAGAAGAACAGACAGAGATTTCTTAAAGTATTAGGAAGATGAACCACTAATGGTTTATCTTACTAATAATCTGAGAAAACTCTGCCTCTTCTTCTGTTCTTCACCTGTGTTGACAACCGTTTATCTGAGTGAAAGGGAAGCGCCTGCACATTAAACTCAGCAGCTGCGCACACAAAAAAAGCCATCGTGCACACAAGAGTGTCTGCTTTGGACGTGCTGCTACAGTTTTACACTCTCGTGGGTAGCTCTCTGCTACTTACTGCACTTTCACTGTCTGAAGGCGGAGCCTAAAGGAGGACGGGGGTCCTAATGTGACTGCTCACTTTGATGGACACTTCAGTTTACTGGGTTAAACTAAGTTGCACTGTGGCAGCGACGGAACGATGTTTTAAACTTTATTTGTTTACAATTTGAAAAATAAAGTTGCCAAATTAATCATCAGCAGTCACTGTTTGCTGTGCAGCAGTGAAATTACAGACAACTGTCCCGGTAATGTTAAAGAAATATTTTAAACTAGAGAATTGTAAGGCAAGTTCTGAAGCCTCTGCACTGCTGTCCCATTAATCTGTTTTACAGTATTACAAGGCTTCTATGATTTAAAAAATAATATTCTGATGCAAAATAATTTTGCATCAGAATCTGGCAATTATAAGTTTGGCCAAAATACAAACATTTAAACCTGTCAACAAAAGGTTGTTCCGTCTGCAGCAAACAGATGTAACTGCGCATACGTGACTAGATGGGAGTGCTTCAAACATGCCCTAGAATTCTACAGTGTTTAAGTACGGAGGAGAAACGGCTCTTTAATATTGTTTTTGCTAGTCTCTTTATGGACTTTAAGATTTTAAACAAACAAATATATAAACTTATCAAACAAAACTTAGAATGATTTCTAGAACACTGTGACAACAGAAAAGCAGATGCGTCGTGTTTTGGCTGGAGACCAGAGTGATGAATCTACAACAGACATGTCTTGATGCATGCTCAATCATCCAGGTAAGGAAATCCCAAAAAGTTGATTCTGTTTATCTGGATGTAGCGTCTTTAGTGGGAGAAACGTTTGATCAGTGCTTTGATCAGTAGTTGTTGATCAATGGTCATGAGAATTTGCATACTAATGATCAAGGAACTCACCTCCCAGCCCACTGTGCATTCAGTGGTGCTGGTTTCAGGCATTATGCAAATGTACTGTTCATAAGGTTGGGGAAACCTGCAGTCAGCTGAGACTGAAGAAGTCACTTGGATGAGTGACGAAACGTTTCTCCCACAGAAAACGCTACATCCAGATGAAAAGAATCAACCTTTTGGGATACAACAGACATGACTAAAGTTAATCCTGTGGTTAGCAGCACAGAGATAACCACAAAGCATAAAAAGTTAGACACCTTGCACTTAGCGGCTACAAGCATGCTGTGTAATATAGTTATAAGAGCCTTTAGATTTACACAGCATGATAGCAACAAACTGAACTGTTTGTTAGATGCTAGTTCAGACAAATGAACTACCTACCAACTAAACCCTGTCACATCTTACTCTCCTATCCACCCCACAGACTTTCTGTTCAAAGAACCTGAAATATTATCTGGATGAACTATTACAGTGGAGTCTGAACCCACACTGAGTGGAGCTCTGTAGCCAGATGTGTACAGCTGGTAGCAACATAAACCCATTTTATATTTGTTCACATTTTATAAAATTAAGTTTACTTAATTAATTAAGAAACAATTTGATCTTTTTCTTAGAAGTTATGTGTGCCTCTCGTTATGATGTTTTGTTTTGTTTTTTAATGAGAGAAGCTATGTAATACTGTACAACAGACCGGGAGAGCAGTGCAGAAGCTTGCAACTTGGCTTAGAATCCTCTAGTTTAAAATATTTCCTCAACATTAAAGTAATCCGAGACAGTTGTCAGTATTTCCACTGCTGCACAACAAACAGATGAATTCGGCATTCTTATTTTTCATATTGTAAACAAATACAGTTTAAAACTGTTTCTGTTGCTGCTGTAGCAGCGCGTGCAAAGCTGACACTCTCGTGTGCACGACGGCTTCTTTGTGCATGAATTTACATGCGAGGAATTCGATTGCGCTCATTAAATGAATTTTTTTTTTTTTTTGCATATTTGTTATGACATAAATATTATTCCAAAGGAAAGGTTTACAGGACAGTAGCGAGATCTGTTGTGGCATATGGTTTGGCGACTGTGGCATTAACAATGCGTAAGAGAGGAACCTGAGCTGGAGGTGAAGATGTGGAGGTTTTCATTGGGAGTGACCTGGATGGACAGGATTGGAGATGAGTATAACAGAGGGACAGCACAGGTTGAGCATTTTGGAAACAAAATCAGAGAGGGAAGTTAAGTTTTGTAGGTTTGGACATGTGCAGAGGACAGAGAGTGGACATCTTTGGCAAAGGATGCTGAATATAGAGCTGCCAGGCAGGAGGAAAAGGGGAAGATCACAGAGGAGGTTCATGGATGTAGAGAAGGACATGCAGAGGACGGCGTTTGGGTTAGGTCAGATGGAAGCAGGCTGATCCACTGTGGTGACCCCCAATGGGAGCATCCAAAAGAACAAGAAGATGAGCGTCCAATGCCTTCAACTAAACCATGATTTATAACAGAGTCATGCTCTGTATCTTTGCATGTTGTATGTATTATTCAGACTTTTATGAGCATTTGTTTAACTTTGTTCTTTTTGTCCCTGTTGACTTGAATGTTACTGTTGTGTAGTACCATGAGTTTCCAGCAGAGGGAAGATTACTCAAGCAGTCAGCTCCTTCTGTCCATTTTAACCTGACTTGTTCTCTTTTCTGTTTTTTTTTTGTTTGTTTGTTTCACAGTGGAGAATCTAAGTTACTGGAAGAAGCTGTCATACCCCTGGCCAAGATCCTCAGTATGTTAGCTACTACATAAATATTCCTATAATTTCACATAATATGTGTTTATGGAAGAGTATGTCTAATGAGTAGTCCCAAAGAAAACTGACTTCTCGAGAGTTTGAATTTTAATCATAACGTTTAAGTTACTGAATGCTAAATGATCATATTTTGAGGTTTCTGTAGTTTATGTAAAGCTTTTAATAATAACGTTCTGTTCTGTCCATCCCCCCCCCCCTCCAAGTTGAAAACAATCCGAGAACGGGGAACTTTGGCGCTCTGGTGAGAATTTTCCTGGGAAGAACCAAAGAGCTGAAAATCTCTACAGAATGCCAAGAGTGAGTATGAGAACCTCAGAGGGGAAGTACTGACTGTCAGTGATGGATTCAGTGCAGGCCACTTATTGTTTGAGAGAGAGGAACGCTGAAGTAGTTGCACTTTCCCATGAGAAAAACTGCAGAGGTATAACTATCAACATACGTATGTGGCAATAATCAGCACTCACAGCCAAAGCTCCATTTCCACAGAGACTGACTCTGCCCAAGTCACCAAATGTTTTGGGTGGGAACTCTTCTTCTGTGCTGAGCAGCATTAGAGGTTGGAGTTATTGCGCCTCTTCTCTTTTTCTCACATTTCATAGCAGGTCTGTCCCACAAATCCACATTTTCTTGGTGTGACATAATTGGTGTGTGCAAATAGTTAATTGCAGAGACTGACATACACCTCAGTGTTGGTCTGCAGTGGTTGTGAAACTTGGCTTGCAGTGGGTGGTTTCTTTTGTGTTTGTTTCTCAAACTTATGCAGTGTTGGGGAGTTACTAGGTACATGTAACAGAATAATTAAATGCAAAATATGTTTAGTTTACTCCTTTTAAGAGTTTTAAAAAGGGGATTAAGTATGTTGCTTCCTGGTAAGTTACACTTCTTCCTTGAAACCCAGAGCCTTAGGTCAGGCATAGAATCCCTCTTAAATGTGCCACATCACAGATAAAGGGAGACAAGGCAGCTAAAGTTCCTCTAGTTATTTTTCCTTTGTCAAAAAAGAGGTTTTCCCCTACTAGCAGAGCTTTCCAGATGTTGGGCAGACTGTTTTTTTTCCCACTTAAGGATGTGCTCATGCTGTAAGGATTGCATTTACATATTTCTAGGGTTTGATAACGGTGTGATCTGGCTGCCTCCAGATGCCTGTGCACATTGTGTGTAGATAACTATCCAGGTAAACATCTCATTTTAATGTCAGCTGTAAATGGCATATCAGAGAAGTTATGGACTAGTTTTGAGCATAATGCAAAAAATCTTCACCCCTAGCTTCTTTGTGCTTGTGTCAGACTGATAATACTTCAGTCAGAGCTGCTTTGCATTTAAGTTTGGATACAACCAATACAATACTTTGGATTTTACCAGATGTTTTAGAATCAGCCCAGAAGTGGCACTGCACTCCACAGATGTTAAAGCAGTGCCAGGTCTGTTCTTACAGAAGCCAATACAAGCTCCACACGGCACCTGAGGAAAGCAGGAAGCCGAAAGATTAGTTTTCAAAAATAAAAGCCCTCATACACATGAAACACTTCTGAAATGTTCAGTGTGTTTAAAGCTGTATAAAAGACAAAACTGTGTCAAAGGCTGAGCTTCATCGACAATCCTAGAGTTAATCAAGAAACTCTTAGATCACAAGTTGTCAAAGTTTTTATGCCAATTTAGAGCTAATATATCACTTTTACTTGAAGCAGATGAGAGTAATATTCAGCCATACATACTTTTATTGTTACACCCATAGGCTGTGCAAAGAATTGCTATTGGCTCACTCTCAGTCATCTGAGAGCCCTGATGTTTAGCTGAAAAGCAGTCACTGGTAATTTTTTTATTAAATGAAATGCAAGTATCCATCTTTTAACCACCCAGAAGCATGCCCATGAGATGACTTGGTTTTGTTTTTCTCTTCCACAGCCAGCTTTTTATCTGGCAGGCCCACAATGCACTGTTCATGATTCGCTGCCTGCTCAAGGTCTTCATCAGGGAGATGAGTGAAGCTGAGCTGCACCAGCAGTTCTCCTACCAGGAGAGGGCACCAGGATCCTGCGGAGGTGAGCTCCAGTGTCTTTTTCACAGGCAGGGCCACAGAGCACACAAAAGAGTCAGCTTGAAAAGATTTTGCTAAAAAAAAAAAGGCGCTCTCTTAGAATCAGTAGCAATGTACAGAACAGCTCTGTTGAGAACTTCTTGAGTTTTTTTGCACTTGAGTGCACCTTACGCAAAACTTCCTGTTATCTGTTAGGAAATCTTCAGCATTCTTTACGTTTTTGGTTTCCAAGTGAGTTCTTGGAAGTGAGTAACAGAGGTTATGGTCTAGTTTTAGATGTCTCATATAATAACTGTCAATTGTACAAGACTTCCTTTCATACTTAAGAGACATTCAGAATTGGCTTAAATTGAATGAAGTTGAATTAATTAGTCTTTGCAAAATGGTTTATCCGTCCATCAATTTCTTGCTGCTTATCTGAGTTCAGGTCACACTAATATAATTAATTATGTCATTAGGAATTATCGTGCTAAACTGCTGGAAAATATGATTTAACATTAAACAGTTTTAGGCTTTGTTGTTCTACCGGTTTGTCATCATTTGTTCATCCTTTTGCAATTATAATCATGAGGAAAGTATGAAATGCATTCTGTGTGATATCCTTATTAAATAATTCCTGTGTTATTTCCTCTGTTTAATGAGCATGAAAACACGGAGCAACCTGTGGGAACTAAGGATTGGATTAGTGGCAGATTAGAAGAGCAGAGATGCGGCAACTAACTTGATACTGTCTTATATTCAGTATTTCTCATATATTTACTTTATCAATCCCTTGTGGAGAAACAGGAAGTGAAGACCTTCTTGAGGAGCTGCTGTCCAACCTTGTTCACCTGATCGTTGAAGTGCCGCTGCTGTAAGTCTCTCCCGTCTTTTGCGTGAGGAAAAAGTTGAATTAAACACTCTAAAAAGGTCGGGCATGTCAGAGCTATTCTGAAACGGTGAGAAAGATCCTTACAGCCTAAATGTTTGAAAACATTGCCTGAGTGATTGGACTTGTAATAGTCCGTGATCACTTGTTTGACGTGCGTCATAATAATTGTTATAAAAAAATGTCAACTTTGCTCTGCTTTTCTATCTGTCTTTTAGTTTGTTCTTGCTGATGTGTTTTTTTCCCCTGTTAATATGAGTAGCATGTTAGTGACTGAGGAGCTAATGAAAAGCAGTTAGTATGTGTAGCTCTGTTTGCGTGCTGCGCTTGCTTATTCTTGTCTTGAGTCACTAACCAAGAGAAGATGAAATCCATTAAGGAACACGCCAGACTGACATGCTGGAACTCTGACGCTGGCAGCACGGCGATCCGAAAGAGCTAAAATAAGAGAGAAAGTGTTGGTTGTTTGGGGGAAGAGAAAAAGCTTGGAATGAAAGTTTAGGAGCATTTCCAAGGAGTGGGAGTGGAGGGAACATAATGTTTGAAAAATTGTATCAGGCTTTATTCCCGCTGGGCGGTGTGAACACAAACATCCTCTGTGTTTACTTATCAATAAGTGAATGATTTTTTAAAAAGTACACGCAATATGTTTGGAAAAGCAATCTCCTCGAGCTTTTCAAAACGAATTTGTCGAATCATGATCGACATCTTGTCACGGCATCTTCCACTTGTTCTGTGCGTCGTTCCGGATACCTTCTCTTACTGTCTGCCTCTATTTTCTCTGCACCTCTTCACCTTTCGCTCTCCTTTTCTTCTCGTCTCCAAACATCAAACTGTGGCTCCTGTGTAAATGCATTCAACATTCCAACATTATTCATTGTTCCAAGCTTAAAATCGCTCTGTTTTTCTTCCCTTCACCACTTTGTGGCTGTTAGCCCATTTCCCCTCTACGTGCTCCTGGCTTGGATGGGAAACCCACCATTCTTTTAGTTAGCTTCCCCCAAGTCCCAATCCGGCTCCTGTGCCTTTTTTGTGGCTTTGTCTCACGAGTGCAAGAGTGGTTATTTTTCCATTCACAGGTATCCAACTAAAACAGTAGCTGATTGGTGACAAAGTGCTTTGCAAAGCTAAAAAACAGCGTGCAGTAATGGAATTAATATCAAAACAGAAATTTAAGTAGCCCATAAAACTGGCTTAAAGGGTTTCAGCTAGAGTGCAGTGTGCATGTGCAGACTTAAACACAGAGCTTGTGAGTATGTACTGGATTCAAAAGACAATGTTTTGACATGACTGGGCCTTTATCATGCAAAATGCACTGTTTCTATGCAAACTGTGAGAGCTGATCTGTCTGGGTGACATAGGCTCCAGCTCCCCTCGGCCCTGAATTTGATATTGGTAGTATGACAGATGTTTACTTTAATTAATTACAGAAATATTATGTAAGAGTAGGTCATGGATTGTAGGTTCTGATTTTTAAATGACTGAACATGAACAACCTGAGCTTCTTGTATAACATTACACTTCAGTATATACA
This sequence comes from Oreochromis aureus, assembly GCF_013358895.1. Lineage (NCBI taxonomy): Eukaryota > Metazoa > Chordata > Actinopteri > Cichliformes > Cichlidae > Oreochromis > Oreochromis aureus. The sequence goes on along the minus strand of NC_052948.1, from coordinate 47,509,334 downwards.
CTACAGTATATTTCTAACTAACTAAGCAGCTCATTTTCTTTCTTTTGCCAATACTTTCTTTAAAGATACAGCAAAACTTGGGGTCAACTTAAAATAAAGGCAGATGTGAAATGTAAACGTGAGATCAGAGGTCAAACATGTAAAACTGTAATGTGATATTTACAATCTCCATACACCAGTATCATTTCCCAAATGTTGCCAATACAAACAGACAGTTTTAAAGATAAAGCTTTAAATGAAAAGTTGACCTTATTCGACCCTAATGAAAAGGTTAGAGGTACAATGTAATGTGATAGTTATAGGTTATCAATACAAACAATGGCAATAAGAAACATAGTTTTAAATGGCTCTATATAGCATTATTATCACCTTCAGATCAATTTATTGATAGTGAAGGAGAGATCAGAGGTCAAATGTGACATGATAATCTTGATATAGCTATTTCTATATGTTGATAATATATGCCACACTAGTAAAATCATAGTTTCCAAGTTAAAAGTTTTGTCGGTTTTCAGCCAATAAACAATGGAGTTTATTGGCAGAAATCTAACAGACAAGCTAAAAAATCATTTTTCATCACTGATTAATGGGAAGAAGGCTGAAAACTGAACTAAGGGCGCATACATATGAGCATCATTTCATAACTCCGTGATGTTGGAAACCTGTAGTGTGCTAAGAATTGGCATTTCAGCAAGGTAGGAAATGTACTGTAGAGTCTGAATTTATTTATATAAATGGATAAACTGTTTACAAAAAAGATGGTTTTAGTCATAAAACAGGTCTGAAAAGAATCATCAAGGCATGATATGTAGTGCTGCCACCTTCAGCTACCTGCAGTGCTCTGTCATCCTTTTATGAAGAGATGTTGGCATCAATGCAGCTGAGAGAGCATATAAATCTATTCTGCTTGAAAGCATGCATGAAACGCTTATAAATATTATTTTATGCAGATGTTTAGCTATAAAATTGAGTTTATTGTTTATTTACATGAACTCTTTGTGTTACATTGTTTTATTTAGTGACATCACCTATAGCATCCTGTTTGAGGCAGTGACCGTGCTGCTGGTATTCTTCTCCTATCAGCTCTTCCACAAAGACATCCTCAGAGACGGAATTATCTACCAGCACATCATGAAGGGACGATGGTGAGGAAACGCACTCGCTCACACTCCACTGAAGACTACACTTAACTTGAAGTGCCCATATTAACAGAAAAGGTAGAAATGGAAGTGTTTTGTATGTGATTATGTGCTCACAGGCCACTTTATTAGTTATATCAAACTGGTCCCCCTTTTGGCTTCTGACCGGCTTGAATTCTTAGTGGCACAGATTAAATCTGGGTACCCAGTGGTCATAAAAGGATGGCCATGGCCAGCAACAATCCTCAGGTAGTCTACGGCATTTATATAATGCGTACTTGTTACCAAGGGACTCAGCATTGCACCACCAGCACCCTGAACTAATGATGGATCCATCCTTTCATGTTGTTCATACCAAATTCTGACCCTGCCATCTGGATGCTGCAAAAGTTTTATTCTGTTGTCCAACAATTTTGCTAAGTCCATGCAACATAGCCTCACAGGAGTGACCCCCGGTGTGTTCTTCTGCTGCCCCACCTGCTTCAAGGTTCAGCATGTTGCATGTTCAGAGATGCTCTTCAGCAAAAAGCTGTAATTTGAGTTACTGTTGCCTTATTAAAGCAACATAAAGCAGTTTGGGCATTCCCCCTAAGGCAGGGGTGTCCAACTCCAAGCCTCAATGACCAGTTTCCTGCAGGTTTTAGATGTGTCCTTGATCCAACACAGCTGATTTAAATGGTTAAATTACCTCCTCAACATGTCATGAAGTTCTCCAGAGGCTGGTAATGAACTAATTATTTGATTCAGGTGTGTTGACCCAGGGTGATATCTAAAACCTGCAGGCACCGGCCCTTGAGGCCTGGAGTTGGACACCCTGCCTTAAGGCATTTTGACCCAGTGAACTGCTGCCAACTGCATATTTGCTCTCTTTTTATACCATCCTCTGTAAACCGTTGAGATAGCAGGTTGATTTAAACACATTAGCTGGTTTCAGGACATAGTATATATCTCTGTCTCCCTCCCCTCACCTCCAACCAGTCGCAGCAGATGGCTGCCCCTCCCTGAGCTTGGTTCTGCCAGAGGTTTCTTCCTGTGACAAGAGATTTTTTCCTTCCCACTGTTGCCTAGTGCTTGCATCTGTTTTGGAGGTTTTTTTCTCTCTAATATTGTAGGGTCGTTACCTCATTATAAAACGGGCCTTGGTGACTGTGATTTGTGGCTATATGCAAATGAAATTGAATTGAATATTTGCATTAATAAGAAGCTGCATAGGTATATCTAATAAAGTAGCCACTGAGTGTATCTACATCACTGCACAATACACGTGCAGAACGCCTACAAAGCAGCCAGTTTGGCAAACCTTAAAATCAGGGGTCCCCAATCCCAGTCCACGAGGGCCGGTGTCCCTGCAGGTTTTAGATCTCACCCTGGGTCAACACACCTGAATCACATGATTAGTTCATTACCAGGCCTCTGGAGAACTTCAAGACATGTTGAGAAGGTAATTTATCCATTTAAATCAGCTGTGATGGATCAAGGACACATCTAAATCCTGCAGGGACACCGGCCCTCGTGGACTGGGATTGGGGACCCCTGCTTAAAATAAACAATGAGCTGCTGCTTCACAGTCTGCCATTTTTATTCACTTGCTAGAGTGGCTCGTCTGACTCTAAAACGTCTAAGCAATGAGCAAAAACACCAAATGTTCTGTTGTTGGCTGCAGAAATGCAGAAGTCTTCAGGCACTTCATATATCTGATAAAACGAGACTCAGTGAATTATTTTTGTTTTTGATGGTAATTCCACAGAACAACAGGGTGTTTGCATGGAGCATGGCTAATATGCCTAACCATTCCACTAGCATTGATGCTTGTCACTGTGCAGAGCTATGGGGAACTTATTGTATTGTATCATTGAAGCTTGAAGACCCAGTTTGGGCAGAGGAATAAATGGTTATAATGCATGCAGTTTTGACAGTTGAAAAATAGGTGCATTGAAATATTTATGCGGTGGTTAATGGCTTGACTTCTGCAGGATTCACAAGGTGTTAGCCAAAAGCCCTCAGACTGCTGTGCCATACCACAAGTTGCAGTCCATAACTAATGTTTATGCCAAACCATTGTATTTTTTTTGGGAGGGGAGCTAAAATGTCTGAACCTGTAAATAAATATTATAGGGATTTTTTGTATTTTTTACAAATACAGCCCCATAATATTTTTCTATTTTCTATTTTCCCATATATTTTACTACTCAAAGTGAACCTACTGGTTGTCCGTGTCCCATTTAACTGATACCAAAAGAAGAAAACGAAACTAATCTAGCCAATCACAGCCACAGCAGTGTGAGAGCAAAACGTTAGCCTGTTTATGATAATAAATGTTAATGCAAGCCTGTACATGGAAATGGTTTTCTTGAATGTTATTAAATTTAGATAACTGCTGTATTTTGATGTGTTTTGTATGAGTCTAATAGTTACAGTTTTTAGACTAAAACAACCAAAGCGAGCACTTTGGCTCAGTGGATTGAAGTGATGAAAGGTTTTCAAGTGACAAAACAGCTTTGAAGGCCATCTAATAAGATTCAGTGTTTCCAGAAAGTGATATTAGATCCACAAGAAATTACAGCTTATGTGTAAAGAAAGGAAAACTCACTAAGATTGATGCCCAACATAGACACGTGTAAATGGAGAGCGGGATGTTAGACGCGGCTGTAGACACGCACCTGCATGCACATATGTGCGTTTTGCTTTCTGCTGCACTGTGAAGAATATGGCGTGATCAGCGACTAGGAAGGTGCTAAGGCTGACTTTGCAAAGGAGCTGATTTTTTTTTTTCTCTCTCTGGAGAAAATCCTCACAATCTGTTCATATTCTGTTTCTAAAATTAGCATTTCTTGTCTTTTAAACATGACCAAATAACCCCAATGCTTTTATTCTCAGAACTTTTGCAGCTGGGCTCATGCTTCGGTGAAAAAATATCTGTGTAGACAGCAACACAACTGATAAAATGTTGACGGCTTCACTTATTATACATCTTATAAAGAAAGCTAAAGTGCTAACGATGACAGTGATTGTGTCTTTGCCTCCATATTTTATTCAAAACCTTTATTGTTCAGCCTTTCACTTATTCACACATGATCTAATTTTAAAGAATTGAGATAAAGCTAAGACTACAACTGTAGGGCTTTATTCTACATGTGTGCTTTACTTTTAAGGCCTAATCTAGGCAGTGAATATAGAGACAAATGAGGAACCCAATACGATCGCAGCTACTACTCCATACTCTTTGTGATACAAGAAAAAAGGGAGGATAAAGTAAAATAAAATAACAATCCCAATTTCCTTTGACTTTTCATATGCACTGAGGTATAAATGTGCATTTATGTCTCACATCGAGCTGAGTCTGAGTGTCCAGTTTTGTCTTTTTAAAACCATTATCATCCCTTTTCCACAGCATGTGTTTAACCAGTCGACTGGTGAAGACCCTGCTCTACAACTTCATAAGGCAAGAGAAGTGTCCTCCTCCTTCGACCCACATTTTCGAACCAAAAGCTGAAGGCGGCTTGCTTTATGGCCTGGCGTCAGGGGTGGCAAGTACGAGCACACTCATCAACACACGATAAAAAAAGGGAAAGCTTAATAATTATTGTATTATTGTATTTACTAATCAGGTTGCTACCCAGAAAAGAAGGCAGATCCCACTTTTTGTGTGTTTATGTTTTTATTGATATATTTTTATTTTGAATTCGAAGTCAAAACGTGAATATTTAAACAGTTTACTTTGTAAATTTCTGTAAAATTTTGGAACTTTGGTCGTTTCCACACCTATAGGTCATTTACTTGTAGCTTTTCCCCGTGGTTTGATTTGTTTTTACGCAGTTAAAAATCCAAGTGAACGTTAAGCGAATCAAAATGCGTCACTGCAAACTACGTCATAATGTTCAGTCCGTTCATTGGCTGCACGTGTCTGTGGTGGGGTGCTGTGTTCTGGAGAACGCAGAGAATTTATGTTCAGTTCACTGCTAGTTGCTAACCCACACAGGCCTTTGCACATCTATGGTACCTTCCCACACTCAAAATACAAAGGATACGAGGCTATGAGAGGTTTTTTAGCTCTAATGTGTTCACACCTGCTCAAATGAACCCACCAAGGGGGGTAAATGAATTACTTTGATTTAAACGGACACACTGCAGGTGTGAAAACACCCTTAGATTACTGTATTATTGCGTTAGGGGACTGTGGTGAGCTTTTCAGATGCAGTCACCTGTTTTTTCCTTCCAAATTGTTGCCTAAAATGAAGCAGCGATGTGTCTAGTCACATCCAAAGAATGATATTTTCCCCTTTCTCATATTGTTTCTCACACACACTGCAAAAAATTTCAAATATAATAATTTCTCAATAACATGCCAAATTGAATTCACTGGCTGGTTGGGGTTTCCCTGTGTGAATTTAACTGGGTGCCTACTTTTCTGTCTCCATAACGACTCCTTGTGTTTCTCACCCATTTTTGCCTTTTGTTCTAGTGATGTTGCCACTAGCAACACATCAAAATTAAACTGTTGGATTAACACATCCTCACACTGTGAGATTTATACATTACAGTTATGTTGGGGGGGGATTTTATAAAATATAAACTGACCCGAAGCATCTGAGAAATAAATAGAGACCAACGCTGACGAAATGAATGACGAAAATCAAAAAATGACCGGATTTTTGTTGTGTGCATTTTTAGCTGGTAATGTGCACTGTGTGTGCTTGTTTCAGTGTGAGAACAGGGACGGGTTTCCCCCGCGGATAAACGGTCTTTGTCGGTTGTTGGTAGCAGATTCCTATCAGTGAGCCATCACCATTCAAGCCAGCCTGTCTGTCTGTGGCCAGTGATCAGCTCGATGAGTTATGGTGCCCTGTCCTGTTCTGTAATCCTCTAGAGCCTGTCTGTCTGCAGCCGCCTCCCTTATACACACACACGCAGACCAACAAAGACACAAGCCCTCTTATGCTCAGAGCTCAGAAACAACACTTGTTTTCTTTCTCTGTCTCTGTGTCTCGTATGCATGGAGGCATTTGGCACTGACAGAATACACAAGTGGGTGTTATTCTGAAAACAGTAACTATCAGATGACTTTCTTGAACTTCGTTATACTAGCAAACGTTTGGCTAGTTAGGAGAATTAGACCAGTTTCACAACTGAAGGGCAGTTTGCCCCTCGTGGTTGGGATTGCTCAGCTTGCGAAAACGATTATATAAAGTCATCAGTCGAAAATAACTGATGATATTAAACTGAACTACAACTGTTGAGCCATGCAAAGCTATATTTATGCAAAATAGCGCTTTGAGTTGAATGATGGCATTTATGTTGAGCCGATTTCATTTTATCTCAGTCTACTGAACTAAGTAGCACAGAGGACAAAATACAGCTGAGGCAAAGAGCAGTATTATTCATCTGTATTAATGTGGCCGTGTACCAAAGGATGTCAGAGAAAGATTTCACGGGCAGATGTGAGAAGGATCCACATACTTTGTTCCTGTACTTGAGTAGTATCTTCGGCTATCTGCGCTTTACCAGAGCATTTAGTTTTCTGACCACTTTTTACTTTTACTCGCTACATCTGTACTTTCTACTCCTTGCATTTTTGAAATGTGCTTATTACTTTAGGTTTAAGACATTTGAAGAGAGTTATTGTTTCCTGTGAATGAGTGCGTTTCCAACAATAAACCAGTTGGAACATAATAAAGGAAACAATAACACAATCTTATTGATGTATCCATCACTGAGGGTTATTGTAAAGGAAGAGATAATTTATCCTACTTAGGGGGTTAAAGTGACTTCGAACGATCCAGAATGGCGTTTTTGGCGCAGATGTCTGTAAATTGTGGTAATGGTATTTCAGCAAATAGCTAGCACTACAAACGTGGAGAAACATTTTTGAAGTGGAAGGCAATATTTCTAATAGCTCAACAAATATCAGCAAACGCACAAACTGTTTCTGTGCAGTTTTTCACACAGTGGGTATGCTAGCTAAATTCACAGTTGTTTTATTTCTCAAAGAAAGGAAAGAATGTGAGAGAAGTTCATTTAGAGATGTAACCCCTAAACACACACACAGTTTGGTCTGGACTAGTTATGACACTAGCTTTTTTTGTTTTTTATACTTGCCATGCCTACACACTTGAATCGTGGACAGATTTTTTCCAAGAACCAGACACTGACCATTGGCAAAGCAAAGCAGTTCTTGAGTTTCTTTGCCATTTTAATGTCTAAGGGGTAGGGTGTCTGTCACACACTCTGCTGTCTCAGTCTGAGCAAGCGTCTGCAGGGGGGATTATCACCCAGACTGGCAACTCAGGAGCTTTTCCTCCCCTCCTCTTCACTCCCCTCACTCTGCTTCCATAGGAATTCAATTGGTAATTAGCCACCAGGTGCTGATAATCAAAGGCACTTGTTTAACTGATCATCTGCACGTGTGACCACCTCTATAAAAGGAAGAGATCTATCCGCTTGCTGGTCTGGACCAAGGAGGAACGAATTCAGCAATGATCTAAGAGAAGCAATTGTTGTTGCCCATCAGTCAGGGAAGGGTTATAAGACCATTTCTGAATAACTGGATTATTCACAAGTGGAAAACTGTTAAGACAGTTGCCAAACTTCCTAAGAGTGGATGTCCCAGCAAATTTACCCTGAGGTCAGACTGTGCAAAGTCAGAGAAATTTAAAAAAACAACAACAAAAAAACCCAACTACATCTCAGACTCTTCACGACTTAGCAAGGTCATGACAGTCCAATTAGAAGAAGACTTCAGGACTGTCAGAAGAACAGTCATAGCAGCAGAGCTTAGGTTTGCAAAGTTGCATCTGAACAAACCACAAGACTTCTGTAACAAGTTCCCCTGGACAGACAAATCAAAAGCGGAGATGTTTGGCTATAATGCACAGCACCATGTTTGGTTAAACATCCAGCATATCAACACAAACACCTCACACCAACTGTAAGGCATGGTGGTGGGGGCATGATGATTTGGGTTTGTTTTGTTCCTTGCAGGCATTGAGTCAACCATAAACTCCTCTGCGTACCAAACTATTGTAGATTCAAATGTGAAGCTATCTTTGAAGCTTGGCCCAAATTGGGTCATGCAACAATGTAGCACAGCAGCAAAGCTACAGCAGAATGGCTGAAAAAGAAAACAGTAAGCATGTTTCAGTGGCCCAGTCAAAGTCCAGACTTCAACCTGATTGAAATGCTGTGGTGAGACCTTAAGATAGCTGTGCAAAAACGAATGCCCGCAGACCTCAACTGAACTGAAGTAGCACTGTAAAGAAGAGTGGCTAGAAATCCCCCACATTGATGTGCGAGACTGATAAAGTCAAACACTTTATCATACAAGTTATTGTTGCTAAAGGTGTCTCTACAAGCTACTGAATCATGGAGTGTACTTCTATTTCCACATTCCTTCTTCTGCATTTTTGGCTTTGTTTTCGTTAAATATGTAATGACACAAACAGCTTTCTGATTCTGCAGTTTGTTATCTGCAGTCTACATGATTAATATTGAGTTAGCAGCAGCCACACAGACACGCTATGTGTACGTGTATGTGACATTATTGGCATAGTGCACTTAACAGAAAATGATACATTTCTAGCTTGGACTGGAGACTGCTCTCATTTTGCTATTAGGAGTGGAGGATTTGTTGTGGCAGAGCGTTGTATTATCATTATGACGGTTACAAAATCTGTGGAATGTTCTCATATGTCGAATATGTTTATGTTAGCATGGTTTTGGATTGCATTTGGATAAATGCGCTTTGAGCATATTTTTTGTGAAAAAGTGTGTTTATTTATCGTCTGCACAACATGTTTCCCCACATGCATTTTTTTTTAAGATAATCATCAGAGGTTTGACATATCCACATGGGTGTGTGTGTGTGTGTGTGCGCGTGCGTGTGTTTGTATCAGTGCATCTGCGTGCTTGGCCAAAACATTGGGCTAAAGCCCTGAAGTCATATTTCATTCACTGTTATGCAAGTAAATAAGTAAGTAGCACACTGTGTCTGTCTCTGTTGACCAGTGTCTGTCTGCGCTGTGTTTTTAGCCGTAACTATGTGGAATCCTTCCCAACCCCAGCTCCCTTCTCTAGTGTCTCCATTGAGGTGTTCACATGTTCACGTTGCTCCTGAATTAGAAAAGCAAAAATTGAACTCGTTTCATAGAGATTTGAACTCCTGTATGGTTTTTTGTTTTTTTTAATAAGCCTGCTTCTATGGCTGGAATTACTGCAGCTGAAAAATGACAGTTAAGGGGTACACGCCAGCTTAATTAGGACTGAAATTTTTAAACATAACTATGTTCACTCCATTATTACAACCTGCATTATGAACTGCATCAGAAGAAATAATGTGAGAGTCAAGGTCAATATCTCAATCAATTCATCTAGGTGATCTGGACTTAGAGGGTTTTCAGCCCACCTAATGTTTTGATTTAAATACTCTGTGCGCCAGTATTCACGTGTCTGATGGCAGCAGTCATTATGCAAGACTAAGGCCAAGTAAAGCAACAGCACCGCATGTTGTGTTGCAGAAACTTGCAGTGTGGTCTGGCTCTGAGTTTCTATAGACTGTGGGTGCACATTGTGAGGAGAAGTGCAGATAATGAAGTGGTTGTTTTGGTAACATGCTCATCCTGCAAGTAAAGTAAGGTTTTCTGGGGGCATGGATTGCATGTAGCGCCTTTCAGCACCCCCCCCCCCCAAAGTCCTAAAGCCCAGATTCTGGTTTCAGTGTAGCAGCCTCTGTGAGAGAGTGTGTGACCTTCTCTTTTCCTCACTTTCCCCTTCCTCCTCCTGGTGTCCTCCTCCTCCTCCTCTTTTTCCACTGGGCAGCTGGCCAGGTCCTGAGCAGCCTAAGCAGGGTAGCATTATTGGGTTTATGTGGTGGGCAGGCAGACAGGCAGAGGGAACCAGGCCAGATGGATAACAAACAGCACCCACTAAGGTAAAATAGAGCTCTGTGTGTGTGTGTGTGTGTGTGTGTGTGTGTGTGTGTGTGTGTGTGTGTGTGTGTGTGTGTGTGTGTGTGTGTGTGTGTGTGTGTGTGTGTGTGTCAGATAGAGTGCAGGAAATGTGCCTGCCAGACCGGTCTCTCTGAAACTGCTGGGCTAGTCACTGTGGTGCCAGTGAAGAGATGTACGGGGCTCCGTCACAGCTTGGCCCTCTCTCGCTTGATCTTGTTTTCTCTCACACTCGCGTCTCTTTCTGGCCAGCAGAAATGAAAGCTTATCATGTGCGTGTGTGTGCGTGTGTTTGTGTATGTGTGTAAGGGAGAGACAGACTGACCAGTGCAAATTATGTAATTCATCTCTCGGGGTTATTTTTTTTTCTTGTTGTTGTCAAAGCACTTTGCTGATGTTCTTTCACCCACATATAAACAAGTTACGTCCCCTCCTCTCTGGAATTGGGTTCACATTCCTAAACACAAACGTTGGAGTAGCTCTTGGCTAGTCATTAGTGAACCAACATGTAAACATAAGGAGAAAAATAAGGGGGGGAAACGTGTTTGAAAAGCTCCTTTTTCAGAATGCAAAGTCATTTAAAACAAATTAGTTTCAGGCTTCTTCAGTCAGAACCGTTCTTTTTGTCTTGGACACTTTTGTTTCCCATCAGTGCAAACAGGATACATGAGAATGCCTCTTTAATTTTCTTCAGTTATTCTTTTTATAATATGATGGGATGCCGGCTTAAACAGGCGTCATATCAGGGCTCAGGGCAGCTAATTAACATGGCTCCATGTGTAACTTCAGCCAGACGTTTGTCCCGCTCTTCCAGCCTTCGGCTCTAGATGGCAACAGATCTGCTTGGCTTCTTCTTGAGCTCACTAGTTGGATCATTGTGGGCTCACAACTACACTCTAGCACTTGGTTCATGCATTCTGTTTGGCTAGACGTGGAGGAGCCAGACACTGTCATCTGTGTACCTTGCTGTTCATGTTTCTCGAGCTTTCTCTTGATGCTTGAAAACACCAGCACTTCGCTTGCTCTACAAGAAATTCTCTCATGTCTCTCATCACCCAACAAGAAAGAGGGCGGGGGGGACAAAAAAACACTAACCCAGTAGTTCCACTTTCCGTTTGTGCCGTGGCGCCGTCTGTGTTGTTTCAAATTTCAGGTGCTGCTAACCATTGTGCGTGACTCCATTGTGCCTATTTGGCCTTGATTACATCAGTCTGGCTGTGAATACTTTTCTTTTTTTCTCCACTAAAGTGTAAATCACTTTTTAAGGCTGAAAAGGACTCAATTGTCAAATGATTTCTTCGATAAGCTTTCCGTGTACAAGCTAACTGCTCTTCCAACTGAATCTTACTTCAATTTTCTGTAGAAACAGAGGACTACAGTTTTCAGTCCAGTCGAGCCTCAAATATGCATACCTGCCTATAATTTATATTCTTACAATGAAAGTCTGAATGAAGCTACTTTTAATTTCTCATGTTCATAGTGACTTTCATTTCAAATACAAGTCGTGGTGCACTCATGTTTTCTTTTAGACTTCACAGGAAGCTGTAGAAACCCGCTGTACTCTAATCTGATCATCACTGAACAGCAGACACAAACTGAATGGCAGTATAGTATGCAAAGCAGCTCAATGTTCAGGTGGCAGATGCCAAAAGCTGATAATATTACCATAACACCACTGATGCTTGCCAATAAACTTCCACATCAACTTAAAAAGATAACGAAGCATCTGGGGTTTGGATTGACTAGTTTCTGTTATTCAGCAAAGCGTTTGCTCATCTATACAAACGTCGACCAGCTACTGTTTCTTTTTTCCGGGCTAATCGAGGGTACTCTGTGGGATTTGGTTCAGTGCTCTTGGATGGCCGTTTAAACTTTGATTATTCCCATCTCTCTGTGTTGCAGATCTTCCCCTAGCTTTCTCCACATAGAATTTATGCTATAGAGTGGTGTGAACGCAACTCCCTGAGCATGTTCTTTTGTACGTTTAATCTTGGTTGTCTTTTTCTGTGAGCTTATGAGTGCTTTCTGCCGTGTCTCATCCCCTCTGTGTACTCTTTGATCCTACTTCAGATGTTCTGTGAATTGAGTTGTTTTCATTGACCTCTGTCTTGTCTGAAGCAACCTTTTCCACTTCTTTATTAACTCAACTGTGTATGAAAGAAAATACCTTTTTTTATGCTGATTTGATGAATCCAGTCGTCTTCTATGTGCAAGCTAAAGATGTTTGACCTTTACTCTAAACTCACATCACTTGTGTTTGCCTTTTTTTTTGCATTTTTTCTTTCTTTTTCTTTTTTCTTTTTTCTTTTTCCAGCTTCAATTTATAGAAATTCTTATTTAATATATAAAACCAATCGGCGGCTTACAACTAAACCAGATACTCTTTGTTGCCATTTATAGGGAGTATATCCATGCTGTCTCTTATTACAGTATGGTTAATTGTTGATTTTTTTTTTTCACTTTTTTTAAAAATTGGTTTTCAGGTTTTTATGCAATGATGAGCATAATTTTTTTAAATAAACTTCTTTATCTCTTGGACCATTGCTGACAGTTTACCTATCTGTACATAAGCTTTCTTCTGCTTCTAATTGTCTCACTAAATTGCATATTTTTGTTCTTACAGTTTTAAATGAAACTTAATAAAAGAGAAAAAACCCTATGTGATAAGGATTGTGTCTTGTTCTTTGCAGGCGGTCTGTGGAGTGTCTTCACATTGGGTGGAGCTGGCAGCAGAGCTGGGATAGACCAGGAACATGACCCTTTACCTTTGTCCAATCAGAGCCTTCTGTTACTGCTGGTATTAGCCAATCTGACAGATGGGCCTGAATGGCCCAACCCCTACCGCCAGGCTATTACTTGTTTCAGAAACACACAAGGTAATATATGTTCACTAGATAAACAAGGCGTGTGTGACACGGCATGCGAAAATCAGTTTAGACGAACATATCAAGAAAAAAACAGATTTCATTATTTATCTTTTTATTTTCTATGAATCTTTGATTTGAAGAAGTCAAACTGTGTCTGTTCTTTGAATTATTGTGGTTTAGTAGTGACGCACATAGATACTCCGTCAGTTGTAGTGCGTTCGTAAATGATTAAACTTCTGATTTAAGAACTCCATTAGGTTTCTAAGAAACATCAGCCACAGTCTCCATGGAGTTATCCCTCCAAGCTAAAGATGGATTTATGGAGTTGTAAAAAACAAGATAACATGATAAAAATGTGTATTTTACGTAGTAGCTGTATATGTTCTGTGTTATTGTCATGTTGTTATTGAGATTCATATCAATACGAAAGCTGGATAAATATTAACTGGTAACTTAAGGTGAACGGGTGGGATTGAAGAAGTGTGCTTTTCTTCCCACTGCTCTTTTTCAATATGTAAACTGAATCAGAATAGGTAGAGTGATATTGGAGTGCATTATTTTGGTTGTTTTGTTTTGTTTTGTTTTGTTTTGTTTTTTTCCTAAATGCTTTTCTGTGTATTGTTTACATTCCCAAAGTCAAGAGTGCTATGACCCTCTTCAAATCCTTAAAAATCTTAAAATTCACTCTAAAGTGATGCATATCCTTATTTCCTTAAAAATGTTATTACTAACGCAGGTTAGTCGTTGTAAATTGCTGACTGCTGCTACCCAGTCATTCGTAAAGTGTTAAGTCCAATGTGTTACCCACCCGCCACTGGGACACAAACTTCAGTACAAGGGCCGTACATTTAGGTCAGAGTTCAGGTAATATCACAAACTAACCACCTCCTCTTAACAGTTTTATATAAATATATAACTGTACATACTTTCAAACAGCATTTTTTTGTTTTTACTGTTTTAAGTCTGCGTCTTTTTCTGTGCTGTGTCACATAATGTTTACTATGTTCGGAAAAAAAAACATATTTGGGACAGTTGTTTGTTTGTAATATGTGAAAGAAGGCAGTGAATACTAATCCTGATAATATTTACCATTGTCCACGCAGACACATCATCGCTGCCTGTGGAGCAACCTCACACTTTCCAGATCAATTTCAACAGTCTGTACACTGCTCTGTGTGAGCAGCAGCGCTCCGACCAGGCCACATTACTGCTGTACACCCTGCTTCACCAGAACGCCAACATGAGGACCTACGTGCTGTCGAGAACTGACATGGACAATCTGGTGGGTCGGATTGAAGTGAATCTGAATCTGACATTTTGGAAACAAATAACACACATGTTTAATAAAACACATCATGGAGTCCTTCCACACACACATTCAGTACGACTGTGAAGTTTCGTCATTCGGGACCGATGCCTTGGCTCGGTGAACAGGCGAGATGTGTGCAGGGACTGCTGTCGATTTTCTGCGTGGGACCGTGCCAGCTGTTCCTTATAACATAATAAATTCAAAGACATTTAGTGACTGGAAATCAGTCTTTAGCATCTCAGATCAATTTACAAATGATTTAACATGGAGTAGTATACGTTTTTTTTGCCTTATTAGCTAAGACGAGGAACAAACCACAACAGAAGAAATCTATGAAGTTGTTTCCAAGACTTGTTTGGAAATCGTCATAAATTTAATCTTCAGTCACATTTTGAAACTCTCGTTCAGAAGTAGGGAAGCTACTATTGAGGCTAGGCTCTTTGCTCAACAATAAACCAATGCTGCATGACAGTGTAATGAGCAAATAGTGCTACTGTGTATGTTTATAGCTAACTGCTAACTTGTTCACCTCTGGCACTATTAGTAAATTGTTTGGGTTAAATAGAATAATGTGAATAACCCCTGTTTGGAATGTGTATACATTATGTTTTATGGTAATTTTGAGCTGTTTAATGGCTTCTTCAATTTTTGCCCAGTTTTGTATGTGTGGTTTGTCTCATTTAGCTGGTTAGATGATCCATGAGTAATGAGAAGGGTCACTGTTTTTCAGAGCTGTGGCTCACACCTCATCTGTTGGCCAGCTCAAAAGTAAAATGACTTAGTGCCCCCGTAGTCTTGAACATGTCCTTTTTATACAGCCATGGCATGAGAAATCCACACAAAGTCAGAAGCCTTGCAGATGTCAACCCCGAATACATGTTTGACTCGTTTTCTTTTCCCACTGTTTGTCTCAGGTGTTGCCCATCCTGGAGATCCTTTACCACGTAGAGGAAAGAAATTCTCATCACGTCTACATGGCCCTTATTATTCTCCTCATCCTCACAGAGGACGATGCTTTCAACCGCTCCATCCATGAGGTGGTAGGTAGACGCACTTCACGTCTCAGCTGTTAACCGTCTCTCTCGGTGGTAATAGTCAATGATTCCTGATGTTTTCAGCCGGTTCGTCTAACTTCTGTCCCTCTCCATCTCACAGATATTGAAGAACGTCTCGTGGTACACAGAGAGATCGCTAACAGAGATTTCTCTCGGCAGTTTGCTCATCCTGGTGGTGATTCGCACCATCCAGTTCAACATGACCCGGACAAGGGTAAAATTAACACACAGTGATGAAGACAGTTTGTACATTTGTGAAAGAGGCATCTGTTACAGTACTGTGCAAAAGACTTAAACACAAGAATGCACAAGAATGTGCACATTTATTAATGAGGTGTTTATGCCATGTACTTTGTATTTCAAATTGTTTCCCTTTGTGAACATTGTCATGGAAAATGTTTCTCAGACTAAATGTACTTTCCCTTTCTCTTTATGTCACATTTTACATAGTTGTGCATTCAGAGCTTAGCACATAATTCTCAGTCCCTGAAATGGTTATTTGGTGCACTTTTAATAGCTGACCTTACACTAACTTTTCATCTAATTCCACAGTGCTGGGGGAGATTCGAAGAATCAGAGATCATAATGTCTTTACCCGAAATTAGGCCCTGGTTTACTCAAATATGTATTGCGTCATTCTGTCGCATTTCTTACTGTCTGTCATTGCAAATTCAGTCCTAACACAGACCTTATGTTCAGAGAATTCCCAGCTCAGATGATGTAGTGGGCAACAGTTTTCTAGTATTGGTATATCATCCCAAATGCTGCTTCATATTAAATTTAAAAAAAAAGCAAGCAGTCATTTTCTATAAGAAGTTTAATCATTTGTTAATATTGTGAAATATATTTTGTTCTTATAAGACTTTATAAGACAGACATTATAGATACATTTTACTGAAATTTCCAATTCAGTAAAATCATACCTGACATACCAAAAGGTAGCCAACATCCAGAGAACAGCTTTGGCTGTGAAAAAGCCAAAGCTGAAGCCAAACCTTCAAGAAGCCTGAAGAGCTATAAATGAAGACTAGTTAAAGAAATTACAAGAAAACTTGCCTGAGAGGGTTCAGGATAAAGTTAATAAGAATAACAAATATTGACTGACAAGCTAATATAAATGTTTTACATAGTGTTTTTCCATATATTCTTGCACATATTGCAGTAAATCGCTGCACTTGTTTCCCATTTTCCTGGCAAACATGAAGCAGTCGGGGTGGGTTAAGACTTTTTCACAGTACTTATTATGTATTTTAGCACAGACGGCGTTTGGCATGATTGGAGTGTTTGAGTTAAAAGCAATTTTGAGTTTGATCTTTATGCCACTATTGTCTGCTTGCTTGTGTGTGCGTCTTCTCCAGGATAAATACCTGCACACCAACTGTCTCGCTGCACTCGCCAACATGTCAGCACAGTTTCGATGTCTCCACCAGTACGCTGCCCAGCGGATCATAAGGTAAGCAATTAACAAAGGTGTACAAATAATAAAGCAAATGGGGCATGACAGATGATGAGATGTCTGTCGAATATCTGTATGAGATGGTTAAAAAGCAGGAAAAAAAAGCACATTCACACAACACTCAGTAGTTTTTTTTTTGCTGATTCATGTTGAAGCAGCACATAATATTTGTCAATATAGTAACTTGACAGCAGTTGCAGCAAAAGAGGCTAAAAAAAAATAGATTATTTAGTGAGTGGTGAGATTGTGCAAATGACTTTGTTATGTAAGATGGGGGAAATTAAGGGGAAAGTGTTTGGCCCATGTGGAGACAGAAGAAGAGGACGGGGTCCAAACCACACACACACAGATACAGATATCAAGTCATTCTTGTCTGTTAACTCCAGACAACAGGAAGGGAATGTTTCCTTCCCTTAAGACGTGCACAGACTCACGCACACTCAAGGATCGTCTTATCTCCCCGCCTGTGTCTCTATCCATATCTGTGACTTTGGTGTTTTGAGTCAGAGAGGAACAGCGTCTCTGTATTTCTACGTGTCTGTCCAGAAGTGATGTAGAAGAACCGACTCCATGTCTGATGATAATGATAATGGTGATGACTGCGATGGCCCGGGCTGGGCTAAACTGGCTGGCTGCTAGATAAAGGGAATTTCCTGCCAGGAATTTCCTAATGTCAGACTGGCAGCGCTGAACTCTGCTCCATAATTGACTCTCTGAGAGAATCGCGGCTGGTGCTGTTTATTTTAAGGCGGCAGCGGGTTGATTTTCCCTCACCACAACCCCCACACATCTTTCCTTACTAATTTAACGTTTTCCCTGCTCTCCATCAATATTTCCTTTCTGCCAAATTGTTCCTCTATCCCTGCTCGTGTGTTGGCAGACTCAACAGATGCAATTTAGGTCACTGTAATGCTGCAGGTAATGATCATCTTCAATCTGCCAGTTGTTTTATCATATTAATCAATTCATTGTTTTGGTTATTAAAAAATGTATTCATGAGATTTAATATTCACATATAAGAAGCTGGAATTGTGTCTAAATAAACCAGTACAGCTAAATTCGTTGTCATTTTAACACCGATCCACGCTCATTTTATTCATATTTTAAATTTGGGGGAAAGGTTTTACCTTTATCTCTGGTGTGAAAGGTTTCTGCATTGGTATGCAAACAGGTGTGTGCCAGAATTTAAAAAACAAAAACAAACGAGAGGCTGTTTTGGTCAAACTGGATATAAGAAACAGGCCTAACCACTCTGGTGCCGCCCACTGTTTCTCGGATTACCATTTGCCATGAAATCACCTGTGACCGTTTTTGCCAACATGATGGATATCTGTTTTAAAACATACCCTGCTGTATTGTCTGTTTATTACAATACAGTGGTCCCTCGCTATAATGCGGTTCACCTTTCGCAGCCTCCCTGTTTCGCAGATTTTTTTATTTTTTTTATTTTTTTGTACAGCGCATTGTGTTCTGTGTTCTGATTGGCTGTAGACCACTGCCAATCAATCTCGTGCCGTGTCTCCTGTCCAGTACAGAATGCGTTCAGCTTGTCAAATTTACATAAGTCTAGCAGTATGACTCTAAGCTAGCACTGTGACTCTGAAGTGCTGCACCGTATGTTTGTATCCACTTCGTGGATTTCACCTATCGCGGGTTATTTTTAGAACGTAAGTACCACCATAAACGAGGGACCGCTGTATACCAAATGACCATCATGTTGTATGAAATAAACAAGTAACTGAGACCATAAAGGCATGGGGAAAATGTTTACTGTGTTTACTGTAGGGCCATAAATAGATTTATTTTTAAACCATATGAGCTGATTTTAATAAAGCCCTAAAATAGTGAAAGTATAAATGAGCGTTCCTACGTTTCAATTTTAGATTTAGAAAATAATCCAAGCCTCCAGATGGGTATTTATGTGTCATATGTACAAATGTTCAGTCACAATCGAGCACAGTGTGTGTCCATAACCAAACCTCTGCAGTGCTGGGAACAGGACGTCTTTAGGTCTTTAGTGTGTCTGTCATGACTTCGGGCTCATAACTGATTTGGGGATCATGCCAGTACTGTTGAAATCTTTTGTGTCACTGATGAGACAGGCCAGCTTGTGACATTGTGTTATTGTGGGCACCGTCCCAGGTGGAGCTCACTCGGTGGTCTCTCGCTTAAAATGTGGTGGGAAACGAGCGTAGATAGAGGTCTTTGAGTAGTTGTGGCTAATAGAGGCTTTGACTTTAGGTCTGAAGATGATAAGTAGACCTCCGCGTAGCTGCTCACATAGCTCTATTTCACCAATTATCCCGGATAATGAATGCTATGGGATTTAGAGTGTGAGTGTGCATGTGTGCGCTGTGCTGTGCTGTGCTGACAGGTGGGTAGGTGTAGCTCCAAGGGCTTATCAGAGCTCTGTTTGTGCCTCTTTAGCATGTTTATGTCATTGATTTTAATTTATTCAGATTTTTTTAAATCTTCTTGATTAACACACAAATTAAAGATTTAGCACCCCTGAGCACCCACAGAGGAGATTACAAAGTTGTAATTACAAGATAAGGTCACTAATACTTTTAATAACACTGATAATCAGCAGGATGCTTCTTAAAAAATGCATTTTAGAATATTGTCTCTTTTCAGCTATGAATGAGTTTGCTGTTGCATGAGCAGAGCAGTAATGGTTACTGTCTGTGGGTCTGTGCATGCATTGACCCAAACTGTTACTACGCCCCAGGTGCAGTCAAGCAGACTGATGTTTGTCTGTGTCGTGCCATCATGTGGTCCCATAACAGCAGCGGTTTAGACAAACGCATAAAATAAGAGCCAGACATGTCAGGCTAAAAGAGGAACGACCATTTCCATGTAGAGATGTACACAAATAAAGTGTCGCATTTAGAAAAGAAAACATGAGTTGTGATTAAATGAGTCTCCTGGTAGTTTCCCGATTATAGTGTCATTCCAAAATGAAATAATATTCATTCATTTTTAAAGACTTCATTTACAAATCAAGCAGGTCTGCTTTTAAATTAATAAACTGTTCTGAATAGAAGTTTCTGTTCTTAGCAGAGGTAATGAAAGGTCATTGTTAAGTATAAAATGGCACTTGAGTTGTGTTGTTATTCATCTGTCACAGGCACACTCATTCCTTTTCCGTCTCTCTGTGTCTCCCCTGCAGTTTGTTTGCTTTGCTTTCCAAAAAGCACAACAAGGTTTTGGAGCAGGCAACACAGTCTCTGAGAGGCAGACAAGGAGAGAGCGCAGCGTTGCCAGACTATGTGAGTAAAACTTACAAACACAAACACACACAGTCGGTCCCAGTCTGCACTAAGTTTAATCATATTTGCCAAATTATGTCTGTGCTTGGACTATGAATAGTAAGTAGATGTGGGCATCCGTGGCAGTTTAGCTGAGTTGATCGGTTTGCATTTAAAGCAGCGTATTTGCATCTTTTAGTTTTAAAAAAACATCAGCTGATTTTTATTTTATTTTTTTCAAGTCAATGATAAATGAGTCTTTCCAAAGGACGTAGGTTACCTGTTTTTTAAAAGAAATTCAGAAAATAGGCAATCACCGGTTGCTAGGGAACTGTGTGTAGTCCTTAACTGGTTGGTGAGGGGATGCTGGTGGAAGTTGCTAAGTGAAACTGGTTGCAAAGAGTTACACAGTGCTGCAGCAGTACTTTGTAAAGAACATGTCAACGTGTCTGCAAACGCTTGGCAACTGCTTGCTAAGTGGTAGTGAAACTGTGAAAAGTGTGACACAAAATGGAGACCATTTGTCTTCAAAGTAAAACTTGAATTTATTGAAACATGTTGGTTCCAGGAACCAGGCAGAGCTTTTACTTTAGTTGTGAATATTCTCCTTAGACTGAGGGCTTAGCATGGATGCTCTAAACATCCATAAATTACTCCTGATGCCCATAAAACCAAATGATGGCATTTCTTTTACTCTTTGGTTGTTGCACGCATTAAAGGAACACAATACTAATATGTTAATTATTGGTTGTTTTAGCCTGCAGAGATGAGTGGTCCTCATTTTCTCATCTAAATCTTGGCAAGAAAGCAAATAAGTGTTAACAAATGTTGGACTGTTATGTTCTGATCAGTCCGATTAATCAGCAAAATAACTCCACTGACCGTTTGATCCTAACATTCAATAATGATGAAAAATTAGCATTGTCATAGCCTTTGAATTTTGATAATTAAGTTTTAAATGAATACAAACAAGAACATTGGGTACTTCTACACTTGAGTTGGTTTTATTTGATGTATTTCTGTGTTCCAGTTTTTCTTTTCCTTGTCTAATTGCACCTGATGTTTTTGAGGCGTTGAACTTTTATAACACAACGTAGTCATGATTGGTTAAAAATAAAAAATGATTTGGCATAACCCAGCACCATAAAGCAACTTTACGGTTTCTGTGGATCAAAGCGAAAAGAAGATGCAGTAACTAGCTAACTAGTTATTTTGCACGTTATTCATTTGACAGAAAAACAACAAAACAGACAGTTTTAAAAAAAGAAATATGGTATTGACTGACAGCAAATTTCTCTTTTTAAATATGTTGATATGACAGTCACACCTGACGAGAGCATTCTGTTGGCTATTGACAAACATATGTCGTCTGTATTTACACGTAGACGCCGCTGCCCTCGGGTATGTTTGTCTGCCTTTCGGTCTGGCTGTCTCATTAGATTTGCTTGGTCCTAGATAAGCGTGCGTATGCAAACACATTTGTGTGTGTGTGTGTTTGTTAGTGCGAGTTTGGACAAGGTCCCCATAAATACCCTAAGGTGTTGGGGAAACATGAGTGTATGTGAGTGCTTCTTCAACCGTGTAGTGACTGTCTGATGAGGCCCCTTACAAGCAGACATCCACAGTACACAGCACACATGTATAAAGCGTAATTATCCACCCTTGTTTGGATGCCTCCTTCCTTCAGGGTCTATTTTAATGCTGTTTTTTTTATTTACAAACATGCATAAGTGGACATTTTATATGACTGAAAATCAAAAGGAGAAATATATAGATCGGTTTGCCACGATTGCATTTTCTTAAAAAATAGAAAAAATTCTGAGTGCAGCCGGTTATATGAGAAAATGGCCTTAAAGTGAATATAATAGAAGCGAAAAATTCAAAAAGTCAAAGACGTGCTCGTACATGGGCGTACGAGGTCAAATCACAAGATCATCTACACAACAGCACTCTTTTGAGAGAGACTCAATTTACTGCTCAAGGGTACATGGCAGATTTTCAGCACCATTATTTCATGGGAATTTTGAATGAGTGTTTTCCTTGAAGTGTCTGACACATAGTCTGGGTCATAGACTTTAAAGACAGAACTGGTCAGCTTTTCTGATATTGTCGTTATCCTTGAGCTTAGACTATACTAACTGGCTGTGGCATTGGTTCCCATGTCTACTATCCACGTCTCCGTGTCCACACAGTGTGCCGTAACGAAAGGGAACATGTTGTATATTTGGACACACACACATATACACACTCGACGTGAGATATAAGTCGAGTGAAATTTTGTCTTGAGCACAAGCTCTAACAAAACTACACAATTAGCTTCCCCCTTGTTTTGAGTGGTGAATATCTTAGTCATAGGTGTTTTCGAGCACTGGAGGAGATTTGTTGGAAAAGGGGGGCTTTCCAGCCTGCTGTTGTTTTACATCTCTTTCACATTCAAGTAGCACAGGTGAAATTCAAAAGCAGATGTTTGACTTCTTTTTCAGAAATTAAAGTGATTATAGTAGCTTCTGTTTATTTATTTATTCATATATTGCCATGTAACTTTGGATATGTGCCACACTGAGTACTGTCTACTTATCAGAAGGAAGCTCCATGGGCTCTCTTTTGACAAACATATTCCAGCTAATACTGTATGGCTTACCATCTTCTTATCTTCAGACTCCTTGGCTTGTTGTTTCCCTCCTAAATGTTGGCATTTGTGAGTAAGATTTAAAGTGTTGGATTGAGTGTGCTATTGGGTTTTTTATTATCAAGCAAAAGGAAGGACATTCCCATCAGTCTGTTCTCGTGCCTGTCGGTAAATGCTAGTATGCTAAGCTAAAATGTTTAACATGGTCTGCATCATCCCGGCTTAGCTTGTTTACATCCTGAAGGTGGCATTTAGCTTAAAGCACTGTTGTACAGCCATATAGAGCAGAAACAGAATAATGAGGGGTCACTGAGATGTAAATATACCTTTAGGCTCTGCACTGCTAGACCTTTTTTTTATTGTTAATTCTCTTTGATTTGAGGTTGGCATAGATGGAGAGTTTAAAATGTAGACCCGATGAGCAGCAGTTTGCGTCTTGTTAGCAACTTGTTAATAAAATCTCAGAAGGTAGTCGCTGTAAGTAGCTGATTTTTGTCAGAGCTACACTTAGACATCCCTAAGATACTCATTATGCTCAGGTTTAGGCTTCACATGGTTCTATTTAGAAATAATATATGAAACTGACACAAAGCTGCTCTCAGGCCTTAAATTGTATATGAACAAGTATAAAGCATAGTATAGCAATTTCTTCTTTTAATAGTGTTAAGTTGAAATTCCTTCCTAATTTTCCATGTCTGGCCACTTAACACGACCTTACACGCCAGCTAAAGCCCGTCATTGGTTTTGAGAGTTGTGACATCTGAAGGAAGGGCTGCTGTCTCATTATGCCGGCTCCTTTGTTTCCTCCATCGCCGGCTCTCCTCTGCTCCTGCGGTAGTAGCGGATGTGGCGGCGTAATTGAAAGCAGCCTGCCCTGGTGTTACTCACAAACCCTCGTCTTAACTTGGGGAGGTGTGGAGGCTGAGGCAACCGTAAGGAGAGATAGAGGAGAAGAGAGGAGAGAGCGGACGAGGGGAGGAGAGGGCCCCGGGGTGGGTGTAAGCGTGTTTTTGTGACAGGCATCTGGAAACAATGCAATTTGGCCGAGCCCGGCTGTGGAGAGAGAACTAATGTTTGTTTAATGTGGGATCATCCTGGACGTATAATCGCTCTCTTTACGAGGGAGAGACCAAGAGGCGGATATGAAAACGTTGTCAAACTGCCCTAAGCTGGGAGTTAAAGCTGGGTGCAGTCTGCTTCTGTGTCAATGTCTCATCTTTCCCTCCGTCTCCTCTTCTGTACCCCCCCTTCTCCCTGTAGATGTCTGCCTCTTGGTTGCTGTCTCTCTCTCTGGTATATACACACACAGAACATGCCCCCTGTCCCTGAATGTGTTTGCGCGGCTGTGTCTGGTTAGTATCAGGGAAGACAGAGTGAGGGGTTGGGGCCCTTGAGCCCCCACCCCCACCCCCGGGGGGAACATCCAGAGGCTCCCAGACCAACAAGGGCAGCTCTCGTGGGATCCTATGGTTACCTCTGAGTCTGCATTTTTATTCTTATTTTTCTGTCCCATCCACTGAGATATGCCGAGGACATGCAGTTTGCGGTTGTACATGCAAACAAACATAAAAAGATGGAAGTATGTGTTGCATTGTTTGTCACTGTTTATGCTCCCAGCCAGTAATGGTAATGTTACTTCTCTGCCTCTTAGTCTGTTTACTGTTGCACATTTCTGGGAAAAGACTACAAGCGCGCACACTCACACACACATTTACATGCGCACAGACACTGCCAGGAGCATGGTGGACCACCCTGTCTATGTGTTTATGTGTCCTGGTTGAGTCACATTCTGTGATCTCTTTTTAATAGCTGGAGTAGACACATGCATTAGCTTTGTAGCACCATTCCTCTTGTTTAAGAGGAAAGCAGAGCCCGGGGATATATCAACAGATAATAAACATTATGCCTTCTGTTTATTATCAGGGCTTTCAGGAATGTGCGGATTTCTTAGGAAGCTACAAAATGATTTTTTTGTGTGTGTGTGTAAAGTCCAGAGTCATTCAGTGATGCAAGCTGTTAACTAGAAATTGTGCTTTTGAAGCGAGCTATTATACAGTCTGCGATGTTTATGTGAGTGAGTAGTTGTAATCAGTCAAGCAGCATTAATGTTTGTGCTGACAGTTATTGTTTAGTTTATTTGAAGTGGCCTCACTGCACATTTTCTTTTTTTATTCACTTGTTTACGATGTTCTACTGCGTTAAGTGTGTTGTAGGTTGTTTGATGATTCAAACATAGCTCACATGTAGATGGAAAAAGATTTGTAGTCCGAATGTGTAGTGTAATATTTTAGAGTGTTACTTTAGTCAATTAGTATTCATAAGCGGTAATATTAAAATTGAATTAACACACTATAAAAGTTACAAGCTTATATACAATACTGTGCAAACGTCACCCCTCGTTTCTTTATATTTAGCGTAGCCAGGCTGTCTTATCATTTTTAAAGTGTTAATGAGCAATAGTTCAGGCTTTCTTCAGGTCTTTCAGAGATTTTCTTTGAACATTTTTTATGGCGGTTTGTAGAGATATGAGCTGAAAACTCATCATGTCTTGCCGTGTTGTCAAGTTTGTCCTTAAAAGTTTTAAGGAAACTAGATAAGTGGAGGGCAAAAGAAGAAGTGCCCTAAAAACTATCTACAGCAATTAGACACTATCTGAGAGTCATGTCCTTAAGAAACAGGGGGGAAAATATCCAGCAGAGAGCTGACACTGAACCTGAAAGATGCATTTGGAGCTTAAAGTTGGTCCATCTACTGTTCACTGAACCCTCATCAGAAATGGTCTCAGCTGGAAGAGTGGCTGTCAAGAAGTTGAGAAGTGTCTGCCAGAGAGAAAAGGCTGAGGTGTGCCAAATTACAAAAGAACTGAAGTGAACTGAAAATCTGCAGCAACGGCTTTTATGGAGCAATGAATCCAAATTTCAGCTTTTTGCTTCAAATGTTCGTCAGTATGTGTGGAGGAGGTGAACTAGGAAGTGTCTACAAATTAGAAGAAAGCTTGTCTAAGAGAGTTCAGGCTGTGTTGAAGATTAAAGACGATCATAGGAGCTTTTATTTATACTGACTTGTAAGCTTGTTAGAATTGCACAAACTCAGTTTTTTTAAAACTGTATTTCCATGTGTGTGTACATGTTTGGAAAAATCACTGTACTTATTTCTCTTTTTCCCAGCAAAACATAAAGAAATGAAAGGGTGGTTCAAGACTTTTGCACAGCATTGCTGCACACAAAAAAGACAATTCATGAACCATTTATTAGACTAGTTCAGGCATGCTGTTATCAGCAAAGGTTGACCCCAAAGGTTATTTATAAACTGGTAATAAGATGATGAGATCACAGAGGACTCTCACGTTATGAATTGTTGCACCAGGGAGAAGACTGAGAAAGTGAGACCTCTTCACATCCTAGCAACGTTAAACCACACAGCACACTCGAGCTTAAAGTTGACCAGATGAGACGGGTTAAACATAGATGATTGTTTAGACTTCTTATTGTCATGGAAACGCTTTGGCAAATGGTGTTTCTCACTTTCAATTCAGAATTCCGGCTCAGCGACGACTGCAATCCAGACCACTTAATAAATTTGGCTAATGTGACGGGAAAACTTTTTTGATATGTTTTTTAACCTATTTTTATAGGTTTTACAGCTTTTCCTGCTGATAAAGACCTCCCCACCTCCCCAGGTTATGAAATGCATTCTACTGTTTATGAGGCTTTATTCAGACAGGTATTATAGTTCGATTCAAAGCAAGCAAAGGCAATTCATCACACGGTCGTTTGGCATCAAATGTGTAAGTCACACATACAAACAAAGATCTGAACACTCTTTTGTAACTCCAGAACATTTAATTTAACAGATTATTTCAATCTAACAACGCCTAACTATCAGTATTATGTGCTGATCTTTTAATTAATCAAGTGTACATTCCTGGAAAGTTATGAAAGAGAATAAATATATGTTGCTCATTTTCCAGAGGACCTTCTCATGCAAGCCTTGAATTTCCAAATCTGTTACTCAGACGGACTTCTTAAAATCATCTTAGTAATACATGGGCTGGGTTGTGGCATTTTATTTAAGGAAATGTATATGTAACACACCAGCATTTCTTTTTTAACTGAACTCCAATTAAGAGTTTGCCTATAGGAGACCAAGTTAAATGAGATCTTTTAGAGTGGTGGTCTTCAACTGCACCAAATGAACTCAACTTCAGGCTCCAGGCTGAATAGCTAAGCCTCTAGTGAAATTGAACATAGAATAAGCTAATCACATATAACAAGTAACCTCTTAACCTCTCTGCCACGCAATAAGTAGCTCATTATCTTCTCTTCTCTGTCTCATAAATCTGTTTCCTTGCATTCCTCTCATTAAGGCGCTTTCCTGCTGAGAGGTGAGAGTTAGCTTACGCACTGACTCCACAATTTGGTCTCTGATCTTTTAGGGGTTACCCCTCCCTCACCCCTCACCCCTCACCCCCTCACCTGCCCGGTAACAACGACGATAGGCCCAGTTATTAGTTTATTAGTCTGTTAGCCCGTCTCTCTATATATGTGCCATCCTCTCCTCTTTTGTCATCCATCATTGCCTCTTTCGGCTGCTATTCTCAGGCAGTAGGACTGCCACCCCTGCAGGCAGCAGGTGCTCTGGGGTCCTAATGATCTGCTGCTTCCAAATGGTAATTAGGGCAGCCCTGCTGCGTTGTGGTCCTTTCGCGATCGAGGCACAGCAAAACAGAGCACAGCTCGTAGCAGATCAATTAGCACTGCCTACCTATCTCCCAGAGTGCTGTTGCAGCAGTTGGCGTCATCTTTTTTTTTTATCATTATCACTCACGTCATGACCCACAGTACTGCCTTCATTCCCCACCCAAGCCACACCGCTGTTAGCGCTAGCCAAGTCTCAGAGAAGTAGTGTGCCTATTTAATCTGGATAAGGTATATGGACCCAAATACATGGGGTCCTCCCTTCACACACGAGACAGTGATGCAGACAGCATCCAAAATAATCACACCGTGTTGATGCTGCTGTTTTTTCTTTAGGGTCCAACATTGTGCAGCCCTCCCCCTCCCCTCACACACACACACACACACACTGTCTTTTTTTCCTTTTTTTCCTCTGTGTGCATCCAACAAAGGATGTTTTGTGGGTATGTGAAGCTATGGGGTAATGAGAAGCTGACCTGGGCACAATGCTCTTCAAAATGGTGTGATTATGACATGGCTGTGGTACCATAATGCGGGTCAGACAATGACCTATTTAAAAAAAAAAAAAAAAAAAAAAAAGCTCCCAAAAGACGAGGGCAGGCTGCTGCTGCTGCTGCTCAGCCAGTCTGACCCTCTCTGTCTGTCCATGTGGCTTTTTTTCCCCCCTCTTCATCCTTTTCCTCCACTGTGCTTTATTCAACCTGTAGGTGTGGCTTTTCACTCTTTCTGTTTGCATCCTCATGCCCTTGTCTTCGTCAGTGCTCTTTCTTAATATGTCTGGTTTGTCTGCCCTGCAACAGCCTACAGTGAGCAGCAGGGCCGGCCAGGGAATCACTAAGCTATTGGTTTAATGATGCCAGCTCCTACTTTACAGGGATTTGCATGTCTATGTCTCTAAACACCCTGTCCGCACTCACAAATGCTCGCTTAAAAACATGTGTGGGTATGATAGAAAGGACGGGCTCTGGCTTTCTAGTCACTGCTTGCATCTACAAACTGTCAGTTGTCAGACACGGCAGAGGTCAAACACGCCTGCAGATGCGACACATTCGCACTCGGTATGTTGAAGAATTAACAGCAGAATTGCACAGAGGTGGGGAAGGGTGTAAACCTACAAGGGCACATAAACGCTATGCTTTTCAATAGGGTTTCTGTGAATGGTGATGCAAGTAAAACAGGACGGGATCATTGAGCCTAATGATACGACTCATGCCCAAGCCCTATGTTTTCCTGGGTGGAGAGAAGACGAGAAATAGCAGCATGAGTGGCTGTGACCAAATGACAAGGCACAAGGTTGGAAAACGATGTATGACTAAGAGAGAATAAGGCAAGAAGAGGAGGGAGAGGTAGGAAGAATATGCTGTCAAACAAACACATGTCAAGTGTTTTTTTTTTGTTGTTTGTTTTTTCTGGCTGAGGATGCAGTTTGAAGAGAAAAAAAGTGCAAAAGGACAGAGTGGGAAGTGGAAGAGGAGGAGCCGCCAAGATATTTAAATCCTGTCTGGGTTTCAACCAGACCGTGGACCTCTTAATCTCATCCACTTGACAAACATACACACAAGGCCAGGCAGACGTCTAGCTAGCCTATTTTCATGTGACCTGAATTCCCCAGTGTGGCATTTTTTCCCTGCCAGACTAATCTCATTAAGCTTGGTGCAGAGCTGGAGAACAAACACACCAGGCATCCTTCACTCCTACTCTGCCTCCCTCTCCTGCTTTTGTCTCCTCTTCGTCACGTCCGCTTTCTCCATCAGCTAGCCCCCCTACCCCCCATACTCTCTTATCATCTATGCTACCATTTTTGTTGCTGTCCTCCTCCTCCTGCCTCCACATCCTCCTACTCAGTTGTCTCTCTTATCTGTCCCTGCTTTCTGTCTAATTATGGCCTGCCACTGCGGAAAAGAGTGGAGCAAGTATAGCTAGGCAGTGGAGTCGAGCTCAGAGAGCCACCTCTGCTTCCAGACGCACAATCAATCCTCATTAGAGCTGGCTCTCCTGCATTCCTATTGCCTCTCCACGTCTGCCGGTTAAAGCTCAACACCTTCAACCACCACGCTTGTGGAAATCAGTGCAGCAATGTTATTGGATGTGTGTTGAAATAGCTAAACTAGATTTCTGTTACCAGTCGCGTTGATGGTTTTGATGTATTGTTTTATGTAAAGATCAGAAATCTTGAACTGTTCGATCCTTCTTCATCATTTTGCTGGGCTTGAATGGCTTCTGTCAGAGAGCTACACGGGTCAGCAAAGCTGTTGGAGAATAGGATGGCTTACAAGGTTTACAGCTTTTATTTGACAGCAAAGTATAGAGCACAGACAGGAAAGCAGGGAGAAGGAGCGGGTGGTGGGGGGATGACATGCAGGAAGTGGTCTGGAGTGGACTCAAATCTAGGCTACCCCTGTTGCAGCCTTTGGGTCACACGCTCAGCGAGCTGAGTTATGGTGGCGTCCGAGCCTTCTTTTTCCTTGGTTCCCTTCCAATCAAATCGATGTGCATTGCTTTGAGCAACCCGTTTCCATGCCTGCGACCCCACCTGTGGTAGTTGACCACATCACTGGACAAGAATGCCTTTCAGTGCTGGACATTCAACATTTCTTTTCGGACACTTCTGACATAGATTCCAGCATCGCTGTTCACCGTGAAGCTTGTTCGTGCTGCACAGTGTCACACCTCTGTAACCTGCAGCAGCTGGATTTGCCCTGTTTAAAAAAAAAAAGTTTGGTAGGAAAGTAATCACACCGTAAACAAAAAATAATAAGATACATCATTCTGAATTAATTTTAAAGGGTTGCCCTAGTTATTACATTTTCAGCAGAGCGACCAATAATCTGTAACCCATTATATTTCTAAAGTAACCTTTTCCAGTGCACAAAAGAATACAGTTATTTACTGTTATCTTAATCCCCCGGCTTTTTTCAGGGAGTGATAGTGTGTATTTAAAAAAAGCATCACAGCAAGCAAAGTTATTTATAAGATAAGAACTTCTCTCAAAGCAGGGCACTGAAGATGGAATATAAAATGCTACCACATGCAGTTCTGTTACAGATGATTAGCCCAGATTGGAGGTAGACTCAGTGGCCAATCAGCTGCAGCAGGAGTCTCACCATGTTGCTGTTTCGAATCAGATATTGCAAATTCTTGATCAAAACAGGTCATCAGCAGAACAGTGATGCAAATGAATCAGTAAGCATAAGTGTGCTATGGCGAATATAAAAGCTCACGTTGTGCCCGGCTCAAGAATGAGACCTTCTGAAATACATCTTTTTTTTTTCTATTTCTTTATCAGAAAGCTTTGCTATCTCTGCTGACTATTCTAATGAACATGTTACAGGAATTTTACTTCAAGCCTGAAATGTGGCAGCGTGTAAACCCAGAGGAAGTTTCTGATGAGTAACTGTCTAAGGCGAGGCTTCCTGTAAAGCAAAGACGATGATTAAAGGTTTTCAGACCGACAGGCTGAACTGGTCAGTTAAACATTTGGAAAAGTGCCGTCAAATTGTTTTTGTCATAGTATTCATGTATTTATGCACCGTTGCCGACAGAGGTACATGTGAGAACACAAACGCGTGATGCTTTAACCCGACAGATTCCTACTTAAAGGCTGGATGGTGTCGGGTTTTGGTGATATGCTGAGTTTTGCGTGGTGCCTTCTGCGTACTTTACCCACAATACGCAGCATTTCCCAATAGTGCAAACGTGACTGAAACTGCCTGTTTCCTGCTACTGTATGTGCTGCATGTGAGAAAGGACAGCTGTGGAAAATATCCTAATGCAGGTCGCCCAAAATTGCCCAAAGTTCACGTATGAAAACCACTTAGAATGATGCATTTCACACGAGAAATTTTGACAGTTGTGAATAGTAAGGACTGTATTCAGCACAGCTGCCTGCGTTTCACTGTCATAGTTTATACATGCACATAAAGGACTGAGGTCATATTATCGGCATTATATCATTAATTACATTTTTGCTGTGGCACAACTAAAACAAGACGGGCAAACTTTAGCTGAGTAAACATCTTGTGATAAATGCACACTACACTGAGCATTATTACACACAGATTTCATAAATACTTTGGTATAAGGCACACCTCTTTCTCCTCTCACCCATCTGCTGGTTTTTTCAGACAGTTCTTGGTAGTGGTTTGGGTAGTTTTTGCAAGGCAGTGGGAGATCTTTTCAATGAAATTTTATGTCATGCTATTCTTACATATAGTAATAGTAATTGTAATACTTTTTATGTATGCAGACAGCACTGCAAAATGAAGACTGTGCAGAATGGAGCA
Source organism: Oreochromis aureus (assembly GCF_013358895.1). Classification (NCBI taxonomy): domain Eukaryota; kingdom Metazoa; phylum Chordata; class Actinopteri; order Cichliformes; family Cichlidae; genus Oreochromis; species Oreochromis aureus. The sequence continues at coordinate 47,477,712 of NC_052948.1, read as the reverse complement.
CACATATTTATTCATATCTGCTTGGAGGCATGCAGGGATCTTTAAAGATCCAGGATCCGAACTAAAACCTGTCAGATAATCTACGTCGCGTGTTACAGTTGTGGTCAGACTACCATTGGACTGATTTCATTAGAAGTCCATTGCATTAAGCTAAGCTGCTTTGGGTGTCCCTGACTCCTGCATTCTCTTAGTTTGCATTTTGTTGTCCTAGCTGCTTCTTCTGAGCTGCTTACACAGGCAGGCTTTGCCTCTGTTTAGCCTAACATAGATGCTGTATGCTGTGTATAGATCAAATATAACATAGCTCGTGTTAAAAAAGAGGCAGAGATCATATTTTTGTCTTGTGAAGAGTGAAGAGAAACTCGCACTCGTGGTTAGTAGTTCTTGGTTTAATTGAGATGAGTCACGTTGTTATTGAGTTATATTTTTCTGGTTTCTCATTTATGGAGCTTATCTTGTAATATCATCAAACGTAGACAGTAGATTTTGTAACGCTCTGCCCACAGCTGTCACACCATGGGAAATCAGTCATGAACTCTGTTGACCAAAGTTTTTATCTCTCTGTAGATTATTCATTTTCCCACGCTCTCTGCTCTTTTCTTGTTGTGCGCCACCATTGAACACGCCAAAAAGACGTTATCTCAACACGGTGGCGTCTGTCTGTCTCTCTTGTGAACGGATTGTTGTGAATGAAGTAACTAAAGAACAATGCGTGACAATAAGCCAGTTTTCTTAAAGCATCCCTTTTTCCATTAAAAGCAGGTTGTGTGATGAAACCAAACTCTTCTAGCTGCATAGACTTCCGTTAATGATGAAAGCGATTTTCAATATCATTAAAGGCGACAAGTAAGCGCATGTTTTACGAGTTACCACCACGCAGATTAAGGTCCAAGGTTTCTGTAGCATAAACACGCTGATAAGGTAAATGAAACCGAACTTTAAAGGTTGACAGGTGCAGACATCTTTATCATCATTTAAAAACATCAATGGCACTGAAAACCTTTCTCACTGTGTAGAAAGGATTCTCCTACTGACTGCTTTAATTGCAAGTTATTAAAAAGATTGATTGTTCATCTAATTAATAACTGAAGCTATTGAAAGCAAAAGAGTGGCCAAATACTTCACACTTAGTACAAAATTAAGGACTTTTTAATTTGTACACTTTTAATTGTGAACATTTTGAATGCAGGGATAATAAAATATAATTTATTTATTTACTTTTATGGTTGGATGTTAAGATTAATACCACTGTCATACGTATGTGATCACTATGACGCTTTAGTCAGCAGCTAGCTGTCCTAGCTTATCTAGCTTATCGTAAAGGCTGAAAACACGGAGACGGTAGTTGGACTGTATCCAAAGCCAACAAAATATTTCTGCTGCACCCGCATCTCTCAAGCTCACAGATTGTGTCTCTTGTTTAATCTGTACAAAAACAAAAATATAAAAATAACCCCCTTTATAAAGGCAATCTGTTATTTGTTGAACTGTTTCTTTGGAAGGACTTGGACGTAATTATGCCAAAAATAGCATTTCACCGCTCTTGAGCAAAAGGAGCTACTAAAAGGGAACATCATATTGCTGCAATCACAGTAGTAGTTGGACCAACCACAATTAAATCAACTATAGGTCAATGAACTTGGAATCTTATTGGCTTTGAAACTGTTGCTTCAAAGATGGGAAGCAGGTCTGCAACCACTTGCAGTCAGCTGCCATAAAACTGCAATAAAATGCAGTCAAGAAATGGGGATGATATGGGGACAAGTTGACAATTACATGCTGTCAGTTTATGATAATGCACTGGTTAACTGTGATTAACTGCAAATGCTGTCTACATATGCAGAAATCTAAATTAAACTGAAGTGACAACCTACATTCAGAGTCCAGTCAGAAGCTGGTAGATCTGACACAAGAATTCTTTCTCAAATGGTGACATAGTTGCTGCAGGATGGTAATTTAACTGCAAAATAACAGAGTCACTTTTGCTGTTATCCAGAACCCGCTGATAACCAGTAAAATCAAGTCCACAATTATAAAAAGACGTGTCCCCAACTAGTTGCACTCATTGTTGCAGACCGACTCAGACTGATTGCAACACGTTAGCGAACTGGCTCCGTTCATAAATTAGACAACAGTCATTTTGCAAGCCTTTGTCAATCTGTTTGAGAATCGGACCGGCATTGTTTGGAGAATGGAGGTCGAGGGTGGAACATGCTCGATCGCCGAGCGACCATTTGGCCGCCACAGCTAGTTGGAGTCAGACAGTGGGAGCAGAAAGATCGTTTTCCTATCTGGAAGGTTGTCTGAACCTTCATAGATATTACATGTTATCAACCTTGTCTTCACCAAAGGGCAAGTATGCACATTTTTCTAAAATGTCAAACTTGTTTTTGATGTTGCTTTGAAATTTCACTTCATTTCTCCAACAATCACTTGTGTTGATGTTCCCATCTGTAAATCCTTGTTTATGAACTTTTTGGGTTTATGTGTTGATTTAAAACAAGCCTACTTAGTTTGAAATAACACTGAAAACAACGCTATCATGTCAGGTTTAAAACTCTGCGTCTTTTTGTCCGTCCTTCTTATAGTCTTTGACTGTCACGTGTCACTCAGTAGCCGTCTTTGCCACACAAGGAAACATAGGCCGACACAACCTGATATCTGGTTTAAAAGATCACCCTTCTGCCACTTGCTAAGACCTTGGCTGACATTCATGCTTTACTTTTTGTCCTTCGTCTGATCCCTGCTGCCATTTCTGCCATCTGTCTGTTACCCCCTGCTGATCGTTCTATCAGAAAACAATCATTTAAAAACAATATAATAAGTGGAACCAGTCTAGTGGGAAACCAATTAACCTTTACATCCTCCCTCTCCCTCCAGGCCCAGGACCTGAGTGTGATTGAGGAAGTCATCCGCATGATGCTGGAAATCATCAACTCTTGCCTGTGCAACTCTCTACACCACAACCCTAACCTGGTGTACGCACTGCTCTACAAGAGGGAGCTCTTTGAGCAGTTCAGGACGCACCCGTCCTTCCAGGACATCATGCAGAACCTCGACACGGTCAGTCTGTTTTTTGTTGTTTGGGTTTTTTAAACTAGGAATCGCCCAAAGCATCACAAGTGAATTAAGAGAAGCTTGACAGTTTTTTCTGCAGTGTCCTCTTTGTCTGCTCAGAAATGTTGAAAAAGCCGGGCAGAAGATTGCAGTCGGGCGATATAGAATGCATGACTTAAGTAGTATGATTGAATTAATCAGTCCACTGGTGTCAAGTATCTCCCCATTACATCTCAAACATTCAATGAGTATGTGTGGTGTATAAGTAAGAAAGCACGGTCCGAGAAATCTGTCATTCACAGTCACGTAGAGAAGGGAAAGGAAGCTTTGGTGGCTATGAGTGTGTGTGTGCAATGGATGGGGGTTGCTGCATACATTGCCGCAGGCTTTTACAGTTATCCATAAGTATGAGGGAGGCATGCCTAGGTAGAATCCCTCGGTTAAGTCAGTTTCCCCGAGGCTATTCAGGATGCGAGGCGGCTTTTTTGCTCTTCTAAAATAAGCCCATATGGGAGGCCTTCTGAGTTAATGAAGAGATTAGTATTAGATAGATGTAGACACACATAGTGCATGAACTCTGGTGTGCTTGAAATCTTTAAAACCGCCCACACTGAGGAAAAAAAATTGCCTGTAGAAGCATTTTTTAAATGTTGCTCTGACAAAAAAAGGAGCTTTAAAAGGAATTTGTAATAGTTTTTTTTGTAATTAAGGAACACCAAACATTTCTTCAGGGAAAAACTTAGAAGAGCAGTGGAAACACAAAAAAGACTTTCTTAGATTTCTTCTTTGAGGTTAAACCCAGAAAGCAGTTTTTAATTCCAGTGAACTACGTATTTAAAGTGAGCTAAAATAAAATTAAACTCTAGGTTTTTTTCTGCTGACAATAAGCAGAATTCACCCAGCTTTGCAAATCATCTTGATTTATGATCAGCTGTATCTCTTAAAACATCTCATTGTAATGGCACCAGTCAAGCCAGTCCAGTCCAAAATTAAATCTAGTCATTCTTCCAATTATAGCCACTTTTTTCTGTCTTCTAACAGGCTTAAGAGTAATTTGATAAACTTACACAATCATAAATGCAATGATTATTTTAATGCTTGAAGCCTGAGGTTTGGAACACATGGACGTGCGCCAAATGCTGGGTGGTCCACGGCTGCATCCTTGCTGCAGCCATCCATAGTTGCTGCTTGTTTGTAAGTCTCTCTGCCTTTTAGCCCTCGATAAATGAAAAGCACGCTCACTTCGGTTTAAGCTTTAAGGAGACCCGTGCATGTATTGGTAACCTTTACCTGGGGTGAAATGGCACCAAAAAGCATTATGGGAAGCCGAAAGAGGTACTGTGATGATCTGGACCATGGTTTCGTTGGAAATCGTTGCACACTACATACACCTTTTCAGAAAAATAAGCAAAAGTATCCCCTGGTGGCAGTAATCCACTTCAGCAGGCTAATGCACCCCTGCCGTGCTTGTTTAAGATTTAAAGAATACGACAACAGACTCCAAGGTACTAACTCGGTCTCCAAATTCCCCAGTTCTCGATCTGACTGAGCATATCTGGGATGTGCTAGAAAAACAACTCTGATCCACGTAGGCCCCACCTTGCAACTTACAAGACTTAAAGGATCTGCTGCTCATGTCACGGTAGCTGATACTGCAGATCGGAGTTGTTTTTTCTGGTCCTACATAATATTTGGTAGGTGTCCTTAATGTGGCTGGTTTATCTGAATAGTGTGTGCTGTACTGTATCCTTATAAAGAAGCATTTACAGAAGCGAGTTACTGTTGCTAGGAAACATGGCAGCCCATGCACGTGTTTAAATGGCCGTTTATGGAAGCGGCAATATTTTGCCTCAAATGAAAACGAGCTGTCGACGTACTGTAGGTTCAGCACCGATTCCTCCAACGTGATGTTCAGACCACCTTTGGAACACTGACCAGTGTTATTGTTTACACAGCTGAGGTCTCTCAGGCCTACGCGTGTAGCATGATGCCATTTTGTTCCTAGATCTTCATATTGCACCCGGTGTCATCATATCGGGTGTGGCTGCTGAAATATTAATGTGACAGCTCCAAACAGAGGGATTAGAAGAGTCGGAGAGGGTCATGATGGAGCTGGGAGTTGACATTAAAGCTCAATGAGAACAAGGTCCCGTGTGTGTATTAGGAAACACAGACAAGAGTGAATACTGATTTTTTTTTTTATTTATTTATTCATTTTTTGCTATTGCTACCAGCTGATTTATACTTACAAGTAGAACAAAATGGAACAGAGATATCAATAACTTCATTAACACAAAACCTGACGAGAAATATTTTAAAATAACCATTTAATATGATGAGATAATCAACAAGAGTCAAATTTCATTAGTGAGTTGTGTTTTCTTCTATTTTATTAGGTAAAAAGTGGATTTTGCTTTGGACACTGCCTGCTTTATCACATATTTTTTGTTAAGACACTTAACAATGACCTATGAGTTATTCAAACAAAAGAGACATCTTAACTTTGTGTCTACTCTTGAAGACAACTTAGTAAAGAACCAGTTTTTTTTATTATATCTTTAGACACTTTGTTACTAGCAGCCTGTCACAATTCCCCCACATTTCCCTAGTTAAATCTATAAAAAATGCCTAATATATCGTAGTTTCACAAGCATAAAATAATAGCTTTGCACCAACATATTGATTTTTAAAATGTGCTTTTGTCTTATATATTGTATTTCCCTGTGTGTTTGTACATTTCAATAAATAACTGCACCTATTACCCATTTTCCTGGCTAAACATGAAGAACTGAAGACACTGTACTGGTGGTAATTTGTATTTAAATTCTGTGTTTACCCCTAAATACTCCAACTGTATTCAGTCCAATTAAATTTTATTTCTATAGCACCAAATCACAATAACAGTCACCTCAAAGCGCTTTAAGGCAAGCTAAAAGACCCTATGGCAAGTTTGTGATTGGCTGTTTCCTCCCGTTTGACCTTTAGGTTATTGGCTTCTTCAGTCAGCGTCTGGAGCAGGCTGGAAGTGACCTGTCTGTTGAGAGAGTTCAGGAGGTCATCATGAAAGGAGCCCAGGCACTGCCAAAAGACAGACTGAAGGTAATTCACTCACACAGACAGCGGGGTGACAGACAAAGTGGAAGAGCATGGAAAACAGGAGTCATAAAATGTGGGCTTTGCTAAAAGGTAAAAAAAAAAAAGAAGAAGAAGTGTTAAATTTGTATGTATGTGAAGAGAGTCCAGTTGAACAATTGAGATGTTTGGGATTGGGATATGGATTCGGGCAATGGAATGATGGAAAGGAGCCACTGGGAGTGGTCACAAAAGGCCAAAGCCCAGTTCTCATTAGCATTAATGCCCATCTTCGTTCCATTTCTGCTTACCTGCTACATGTGAACATGTAATGACATTTCAAGGAGATGGGATGGGGGGACGGCTAACGGCACTTTGTCATGGGTACATCAGATTGGGGGGAGGGGATGAAGGAGACATAAATCTGCCACCATGCCTCGTTACCCAACACTCCTGGCGGATTCTCTAACCCTTTCCCTTTCCAATGCTCCTCCATTAATCAGTAAGGAAATATGTAACCAGCGATCTCCACAGCAGCTCGGGAGCTCTTAATTGCATGTTTTATCATGTGTTTCATGTTCCATACTTGGCGGTTGGCTGCAAGCCATTTGTCTGTGGAAGAGGGATGGTGCGCGGCCACGAGTCCATGTTCACTCTCTCTGTCGTGCTCACAGCGAGCACGTCAGAGCACTAATGTAGCGACCATGAATTCACAGAATTACCCGCAGAGCCATGTGGATAACCCTCATGTCCTTCAGCGAGAGTGCTGTACCTGTGGCACAAGTGAATGTGGGTCATGAGTGTGTGTGTGTGTGTGTGTTATCTACTGCATTTGTGTATGTCTGCTGATGACCATCCGACTAAATGGCAGTCTATGTTTTTGTGCAAAAGTGTTTTTGAGTCTCACGCTGACTCTCCACATCAGAGTGCTTTCCAGCTCCACAGGGTGACGTGAAGTGAAAAGTATATCTGGGCAATGTGTCTTCTGGGAAAAGTCCCTACCATTTGATGGCACCATCTCTCAAACAAACAGCTGTCTCTCCACCTCTCGCCTCCCGTCATCCTATGAGCTCATTCAGCTTCCCCCCCAATGTAAAAATCTATAGGTTAGATTAATATTGTGTGGAGTCATCGATAAGTCGGCAATTACTCAGATGAAGCAGTATCGGTGTCTCAATCAGTTGTTGCTCCACGGAGAGGGCTGACATGAATGAAATGTTCGGGAAAAGCGATTGTTCCTCTCTCTCTCTAAAAATAAAGTTTTTTTTGTTTTTTATTAATTTGTTTGTGGAGTTTTTCTACCCTCGGGTCGTGTGAACATTGCATGTAAATGAGTGCATGAATTTTTAAGTCTTAAAGTTGCACCCATGTCTACACTAACAACCAAAATCAGAACATTTCGTTAACACTCGCTGAAAGCTGAAAGCACCACTATGGTGTTGTAGTGCAGCTGGGGAAGAATATCTATGAAACTTCATTCCCAAACTATATTCCATGATTCTTCTTGCACACTGATAAATTCATCAATAAGGTGACATTATTTTCAGATATCGTCTTTTTTTGTGGTTATTTATTTTTCTGCTCAGTTATGCAGTTGCAATGAGAATTCAGCCATTTACATTGACATGAGGCGAGTTAACAAGCATAAAACAGAGGCTTAGGTGGAGATTATACTTCCCATGTCTGCAGGTCTGCTAATGTCCGCTTGGGTCCCACCAAAATCAATTTTATTATCAGATGGTTAGCACGCAGTGAGTGCATACGAATGCATCAGCTAGCCATTCACCCGGACAGCTGACTTCAAGCAGACCTCCAAGAAGTGTGTGGCATAACAGGACTGACTATTACCCCATCGGGTCTCCAGCTGTCCTCCACTGAGAATAACTGATGCTTAAGACACAATTTACTGTTATTGCATGCAAATGTTTGGACATTTTTAGTTTCAAAATGATCTTTAAAATTACGTATTTTTAAAAAAAATAAAAAATAAAAAATCCACATTTAGTGTTAATCTATATCACAGCCTGTACATGGCTCCAATATAATAACTTCAAATTTGGTTGGTTGGGAACTGCAGACACTTGTCAGGTAAACCACTGACATGACGATAGCATGGACACTAGTTAAATGCATTGAAATAGAAACATATAAGTGAGGATGCAGATTTTTAACCGGGCAAAATGTAGACATGCAAATTAGGCGCTAACTGAAAGAAAGGATTGAAGGTGGTAAGTACCCCTTGGATGACCCTCAACACTCAGCTGCCTGCCTCTCATTCTTTGAGTGTGTGTTGTTTCAGGGTGTGTGAGGTTGAGTGGCGCTTATAGGCAGTGCCTGCGGAATGTGTTGTTTAGCCTCTCCTGCTGAAATCTGCCTCTTTGAGCAGCGATAGCCTACAGACTCTCTGGCTCCTCAGGAAGAGACGGAGGGGGAGGGGGATTACCAGCTGTTAGTCAGTCAGTACCTGGGGCTTAAGAGGCCTGATGGCTGGCCATTACTACTTTCCCACACACTGACAACACAGTTTCTATACGTTTCTATGTAGAAATCCTCTTTCAGATGAGTGCAGTAAATTCAGAAAGCCCATGCCTAACTTGTGTAATACAATCCGCCTTCAGAGCTCAAACTTAGGGCAATCGGGGCTTTGCAAAGCATTAATAGTATTAAGCAGTTTTCACAAATGCATTGTAGCCCTGAACTTTTCTAGTGCTTACCGAATGAAGCACCGTGTGATAAACGTCCACCGCTCTCTAGGTCGGAGATTGGCCGCTCTTTTAGTCTGCGAGCTCTCTGGTACAGATATTTTTCAGGTGCATTCACTGGTAGTGAGTCGCCGTCATGTGTCCCAGCTTCTTCTCACCCTGTCCAGCAGGCTCCTTCGCTTAAAGCCTGCAAAGTATTTCCAGTAATGCACGCACGTCTGAAGTGGATTCGATAACTCTGGAAAATGGGACCCATTTTCACCGAAAATGACCGAAATTCATGTATGAAAACGGCTCCACACTGTCGAAAGAAAGGTCACCTTGAAGTTTTCTTAAACATTCCAGTTCTCTCCAGTTCATCTATAATAACTGTTTTATACTGTTAGAACATTCAAAGTAAGACTTAGGAGTCTATCTGATGTCACCTCTGATATCTTTCCCTCTTAAGAAAATTATGATGTTGCAAATAAAAAATTTAATCATTAATCAATAGAAGAATATTTACTACATCAGTTTACCCTTCATTTTATCTGAAACATATAAAGGATCATATCTTTTTAGTTATTTTTCAGCTGTCACTATGGGACATTGCCCATAAATATAACTAACTAAAGCTTTCAGACAGTTGTGGTGATCGCAGTATGTTAATATTTGCCTGTGAGAAAGTCACAGAGGTGTAAAGTGATGTGAGATTGAAATAAATACTTTGACTTTTAACTCAAACGTACTATTTGAGACAAACGAGAGTTAAATTCCACCTCTGATCATTTTTTAAAAATGTATATAAAGTTTATACCATAATAAAATATCGATATAATGTAACCTGTTTATATTTGGAGGATCAAAATGAAAGCTAGTCTCATGAGCTATGTTAGCAAACTAGTTTGCTAGCTAAAGTTAACATTACTGTAGGCTAAAGATGTTTATCCAGATACATCACACACCCATGAAACGAACTAAACTTTCCCAGAGGACAACTTTAAAAAGCAGAATGTGAATATAAAACCCACGACTTTTGTCAAAGATTTGTAAAGCGTTTCGAAATCTGACTTTTCAGTGTTTGTGCGTGTACCTGCATGTAAATGTGTGTGTTTGTGTGTATCAAGTTCTTATTTGCTCCCTCGCCGCATTCTTCTGTGTCTGGCCGCCGAGCTCTGACAGCGAAAGCACAGTGGAGGAAAGGGAACACAGCGTCCTAAGTAAAGATATGAGGCCAGCCAGCCAGTCTGTGTTCAGGGGCGAGGGCCTGACCCGCCAGGACCCATAACTAACTGATATGAGCCCGGGCCAAGTGGGCCCCAGACAGCAGTCAGACTGAGAACAAAACAGAGAAGGGGAGGGAAGGGGAAGTCAGCAGAGAGACAGAGGAGATATGTACTGGGACAGTATGAACAGAATAAGGGACAGAGATAATATTAGTTACTGGATGTGGCAGTCTGGAGATGCTCTGATTTTATTTTTTCCCCCAGTATTCACTCAAGCCTGAAAGCAACATTTTTGCTGTGAGGCACTTAGCAATATGCAAGGCAATTACCCTGGTGGGGCTCTCAAACATAGATGTAAGAAGAAGAAGGCGGCCGTTGGGATTCGGGGTCATTTTTCTCTTTTCTGGTTTTGTGAAATTTAGGGAAATTGCGTCGACTTTAAGTTCCCACTGTGTCGATTTTTTTATGTCATCATAGCTCAACAAACATCATCTCTACTTGCCACTGAAGGGCTTCTGAGATTAGTAAAGATTAACACTTTACTGCTAAAGGTTAGATGGAAAGATGGAGATGTAACATGGTTTCAGGGGACAGTTATCCTGTAATAGCATATTTTGTTTACTAGTACACACCCATGCTGCTGGCAAACTTTTTACAAAATAGAGATGGTAGATGTTTATGTGCTTAAAATGGTTTATTTTAGCATGTTTCTAGGTGATTGCAACCCCACATTGTGTATAATTCAGCTATTGCGGATATAAATGAGATGTTATTGGTGTAAAATTAAACTATAGGAATCTAAGGATGCTTTTTTTAAGGTGTTGTAGATGCCTGCCTGCTAAAAACTGTAATTTTAGCCTATTGCTAGGTGGTTACTAGGCAACATGGGATGTCATGTCTGATATGATATAGATAAGTGCTTTCAGGGGCCCAAGACGTACCTGTGTGCCAAGTTTTGTTGCTCAACTCCTGATTGCGTAGGAGGAGTTGGCAGCCGAAGAAACAAACACACAGGTGTAGATTTTGTGTGTTATAGTAAGACATATTTAGGGCTTTGTTTGTGCCAGATTCCTGTCGAGTTCTTGCGATTGTCCACCAGAGATATCAGTGTTAAACAGCAACTTCTCCTCTATAAGTGTTTATTATTCAGCTTGGGACATACTCTAATCTAAGCAGATGGCTAACTATAATTTTAGATTTAAAGTACAGGCACGAGTCTGGTATTGATCCTCGCATCCATATCAAGAAACACAGATTGGATGCCAAGCTATTCCTATAATTACAGAGGAATTCCTTTCAGTGGCACCCATTTTTGAAGTAGTGATAATGTTAGCATGTCAATACTAAAAGCACGCCAGAGATTTGTAAAGATCTGATTATAATATGATTGGTGATGTTTCTGCGTTTCCCATGAATAATAATTTAGATTCTTTCAATGAGGCCATGAAAATGATAAATTATGGGTTTAATACTGAAGTTAAGCCACTCATATCTGTATTTATACAGATATAAAGCATCCAAATCCATATAGTAATGCTAGAGTAAATACCATTTGTGTGCTTGTGCGTAAGCTCTGAGTTTCTTTACCTTTTTCTTTAAACTGTGACTGCTGTGTTCAGGGGTCATGATGGAGAACTACTTATATTCAGAGTATTTAAGCAAGCGTTTACCAAAGTAGCCTCAGTGTCTTATGTGTGTCTGGTTTCTATGAAAAAAGGCGCTTATGCTGTATTTTCCTCATATAGAGGATTAGTTTTGGAGGTGTTAACATTGACTGCGCATGTACACATAATGCCTTAGGAGTAAAAATAGGTTAATGCTGATGCTGTAACATGTGTTGTTTCAAACCTATGTTGACATAGCTGTGTCTGCTGGTTTATGCTTTGATTAACCTAATTGCCTAATTAGCACAACTGGTTGTGCTTCATATGTTTTCATATATCACGGTGGTTGCAGCAGGGTATTAATCTGCTCGGCTGCCGTCTGTTCATGCTTGTAAACACGACACTGCTGAAGAAAACTATTTTCAATCAAAATGAAAAATTAAAGGCTGTATTTCATCCTCTACGATAACAAGTAAAGGCCTGAATGTGTGGAGCAACTGTCACCAACAAGGTCATGTGAACGCCGCATGAGTCGTTAGGCTACGAAGGAGTCACCTACACACCCATACCACCCAGATAATACAGTTCCTGTGTTGTGTCTGGCCATCAACAATGGGAGTGGTGTGTGTGTGTGTGTGTGTGTGTGTGTGTGTGTGTGTGTGTGTGTGTGTGTGTGTGTGTGTGTGTGTGTGTGTGTGTGTGTGTGTGTGTGTGTGTGTGTGTGTGTACAGTTTAGCCTCAGTAACCTGGCATATGGCCTGTGACCCCACAGCCCCTCGGTCTGTGTCATTGTGATACCGATAGTGAGGCCTTGAATGGAGCCAATCAGGATTGAAAAGACTGGACTCAGACCATCAAATAAAGGCTTACAGCATCTGTCTTTCACCACAGACTGATTACCGGCCGCGTGTGTGCACATACATGCATGTGCAGACAGGAGGATATAATGAGGTACCATTATGTATTATTGATGTGCTTCCTCGGCTGCCTACCTGCTGTCAGGTGGGCTGGCTCATGCATGCTTTGGTCTGGTCTGGTCTGGTTGGTGGGCTTCCAGAGGGTTTGGAAAAAGCTGCTGTTCAAGATGCTAACTGATTACGCAAGCTATCAATCTGTTAATTTGTGACTTTTAAACTCTTAAAATTCATTTTCATTGAAAGATTTTGTTAGAATTTTGCCTCAGTTTTACTTTTTATTATGGTGAGAGGTTAAAAAGGGCACCAGTTAAAAATAGATGATATGAAACTAAATAGAGCTGCAATTGAATTTTTTTTTTGTGCTATTTCTAAAGACAGCATGTCAACCCAAAGTGGAGAAGTTCCCCCAAGTGAAGATCATGTCTCCTCTTTATAGGAAAAATAAAAAGGAGACTTTTCCTGATCAAACCAGGAACACCTTCAAAACTTCTTCCCACTTCACAAACTGCTGGGAAGTGTCAAGGTTTCAAAGAGGTCTTCCGTCATATTTCACGGTATTAACAGTGATTTGAGTAGCACAGCTTTTCTTCTTCATGTGAAAGTATTTCATTCATTCAACAGCCGGCTCCAGTAAAAAGACTTTATTTCAGTGAGCTGTGTTTGGCAATCCACATTTTTACAACACACAGAAGAAAAAAAAACAACAAATACCACGTTATTGTAGCGCAGGTTTAATACGCTGCTTCAGGTCTTGTTTTTTAACAGCATAAACTGCATATAAAAGATAGATGTAGCCACCGTGACCCCACCTGTTGGTTTATGAAGCAATTATGCTTAACATCTTCGGTTTTTTGGAACCAAAAGTGACCATATTTGGACAAGAGTGAGATCAGTTAGCAAGCTACATTCATAAACTCTACAGCTGTTTCACACCAACACAGTTAACTTCTAATTAGAGCTAATAATAGAGCTAGCCATTTCCAAAATATTTATTTCTTACCAGGCTCTGAACATGTTTACTTACTGGGAATTTATAGGGATAGTGTAGCGCCATGTGGCTTAATAGGTAGAGCAGGTCATCTACTAATCGGAATTTCGGTGGCTTGGTCCCTGGCTTCTCCAGTCTGCATGCCAAAGAAGCCTTCGGCAAGATACTGAAGTCTGAGTTGCTCCCAATGCATTCTTCAGATTGCGAATGTTAGATTAGATGTAGAAACAAGTGTTTGCATGAATGTATGGGTGAATGTGACAAACTATAAACTACATACATAATTATAAAGCATTTGAGTGCTGAAGTAGAGTATAAAGGCACTATATAAGAAACCCCCTCGTGAAAAAGGGAGCAGCTGAAAGTAGCTTTTAACATCAGAATTTAAGGGGATTCGCTCACTTTTTAGTGAGCATCCATTGACCACTGGAGGAACTGCAGTTTTAGTGTCGACTTCATACTGCATAAAACTGTCAGTCTGATAAGTTAAAATGTCTTCTTTGAAAAGACTCGATGCAGAAACATTTCTGCATCATCATTTGCTTTTTTATGACTTGCTCATCATTCCACTTTTCTCTCTCCCGGTGTTTTCTGTGAATAGAAATTCCCAGAGCTCAAGTTCAAGTATGTGGAGGAGGACCAGCCAGAGGACTTCTTCATCCCCTACGTGTGGTCGCTGGTCTTCAACTCTGGAGTCGGCCTCCACTGGAGCCCACACGGGATCGAGCTGTTCAGCATGGACTCCGGCTGAAGGACATGTTGCAGCAGATTGCGCGTCTCCATCTCCGTTCAGTACAGAAAAAGGAACTGATGGCACGTGGGTGTGGGTGTGGGTGGGTGTGTGTGTGTGTGTGTGTGTGTGTGTCCTGGGTAGGTGTGTATGCATTACCCTTTATAGTATGTTCACGCTGCTTTGAAAGTGCCTCAACCTTGTAGAGGATGGTGTTTCTTTTTCATGCAGCACAACCTCGTTCTCCCTCGTATCTTAATAATCTCTCTGCTTCTACACTGTGAAGCTTCACCTGCTCTTGGGTTACAGTTCCCGCGGTAGCTCCCGCTCATGCACATGCTCACTCAGTCCCACGGTGAACACCTGTTGGAGCGTCTGAGCTGCTTCATCTGGTTCAGCACATGCTGACTTGTGATATCACGAGGAGCTCAGGACGCTGGCATTGGCTAATTCATTAGGTCAATTAAAACATGCGGACACACGTTACACTGCTCTGATGAACATTCATTTGCTTCTGCACTGAATACTAAAAACCTGCTGTGACTCAACACCTGCCACTCATCTTCAAATGTCCTATTATTGTTGATTTTACACGCGATTATCTCATAAACTGTTTTTCTTCTCTTTTTGCATACATTGTTCTCAGTGTACAACAGCTTTTGACGCGTTTGAGCTTTTGAATTGAAGAAGTGAAGAGAGAGAAAACTCTCTGTTGTCATCATCAGTATGCAGGAGTTACAGTGTTGCCGGCTGTTTAATATCCCTCCCCACCCCCCACATTCAAGTACAGCTTAATTAAATTTCAGTCCCCGGATGATATAAGCACTCTGCATCACTCTTTAATTCGTCTGATTTCGTTGTTGCTTGCAGCTCATTTATTCCAGACTTTACCCTGTTTTTGTCATTAGCATTTTTTTCCTGATGCTCACCCAAGGCAAATACTTAAACCGGGGACGGTCATTAAACCTCCTGTCCTGTTGTGCATAATTACCGTTGTCTCTTTAACTGGTTACGTTCATGTTTAAGTAGGGACTTATTATTGTTATTTATTTTCATGTATATTGTTTTTATATATATTCACCATCCCAAAATGTAAAGTGCAGTAGTGCTGAAAAGACTACTATTACCGAAAGAGAAAAGCAATGGTACTATACTTTGATTATTCCCAGACGGGGAACCTGGCTTTATATAAAAATGCATATAATATGATGACAGCTGTCCTTTTTGTGGCAACGTTTACCTTGAAAATAGAAGTTTAAATAAAAATATGAAATCCAACCAGCCTGAGTGTCACGCTGTTATTTAGCAGTGAAATACTGCAGCATTCATGTGACGTTTATCACGTTTGTCTTAATTGTTTTAAGGTTATGCAACTTTGGACTGAAAACCTTGTTTATGACTCTGTCAGCCTGACAAATGCAAAGTGTTTATCGACCACAAGCTGAGCAGCCGGTCTTGATTTTTATCGAGTGGATTGAAATGTCCTCCGGCCTTGCCCAGTTGCACAATCCTTTATGGCTCAGTCGCATTGGGATAAAAATATGACAGCAACAATCCAAACAGTCGCGGTCTGACTTGGTCTGATTCCAATCGCTCTCAGACAGATTAGTGAAGGTTTGCTAATAATTGATGAACGCAGACAGATTAGACAATCAGTCTGCAATCAAACAATCAATCTGAGTCGGTCTGTGTCATTGTGCAACGGGGGGCTTCGCTCAATTGGTTGGCCGCTGGTTGTATTCAGCAAATTGTCATATCATCACAAACACAACCCTCGCGATTGCCGGCAATCCAATCGAACACCGCTCTCATAACACCTGTGAAACCAGCATGATGGTATTTCTACACTTCAGTGTTGACTTAAAAATGGCTTTTTCAGAACACACACATCTTCAGCAACTGAGTCGGGGCGGGTGGGACAAATCCCATCCCCCTCAAAAATCAGAACAGGAGAAAATGTCAGACTGAAGATGGAAACAAAGTCTGAGGAGGTGTAATTTCTTTTGATATCAGAGTGACCTTTTAAGCAGTGTAGAAGGAAGGATTAGAAAAAGATGTGAGAAGCCTGTATGCGCAAAATTTAGATTTTTTATCTCTCTAAAAAAAAAATATATATATATATATATATATATATATATATATATATATATACACGTGTGTGTGTGTGTGTGTGTGTGTGTGTGTGTGTGTGTGTGTGTGTGTGTGTGTGTGTGTGTGCCTTGATTTCATCCCTGCTTGCCCGGCACATTTCAGCCACAGTCTTCTCTTGCATCTTTGCGGCACAAAAGAACGATCATCCTTAAGACTGGACTGTTAGGCTATGAGCAGACTTTAGCGTTGACCGCGCGTCTTATTGTCGCCTGTTTTTATCATCGCTGCAAAAGCAGCAGAAACGGAGGCGGAAAACCACGTCGGGAGTGAGGCGAGGGGGGGGGGCAAAAGTTTACGGCACAATGGCACCCACTGTGTCGCCGGAGCTCCCACTTCCCCAGAGAATTTCATGCCTTTCGTCTCTATTGTATTGGTTTTCATGCCTGAAATTCTCTTGTTCTCAGGGACAATATAATGGATGCAATTTGATGTAAAGAATGGCTCATTTTCAGGACGGGTTCATTGGTAGGTTACAATGAAACTGCGTGCGCTCAAGGAGACTGAAGCCTTCTCTCTCTGCACTGACTCTCACCTGCCTCCAGCTCTATTATCTCTGTGCCAGATGGTTGAGCGGAGGTTTTTTACACAGTGACATGGCTCCCCTTGTTCCTTTATGGCGCAGGGGTCACCTTACCATCGGATCCCATTTCAGGTGACAGCAGGAAGATGGATGGAGCCAGGGATTTTGGGATGGGTAGTTTTGTTGTTGTTGTTGTTTGTGTGTGTGCATCTTTTTTTTTTCCCCAGATGTTGGTACTTTTTCCTCAAGGTCTAGGTGAGTGGAGTGTGCTTCTACAGCCATGGGTTATCACCAAACCAGAGTTTACAGCATTTACACCAGTGAGCCACATTGTCACAATAACGTCGCTGGCTCACTCTCCGCTCTCGCTCACACGTAAAAATAAACCACCAAAGCTTGGCTGGAATTAAAGCATTGCATCTGTGGGCTGGCCCATGAGTGGAAAATATCAGTGAGATATAAAGATGAGACAGGCACATTATCATGATCTTGATGTCTGCATCAGTTAACCTCGTTTTTGTGAGTACGGAAGGTTTGGAGGAAGTCAACAAGCCCTGTCCAGCTGGCCTTGAGAAACATTTCTCTTAGTTTTTTCCTTTTATCATACCTCACACTGAAAGTGTTTTCTGTTTTTCATCTTATAAATGACATGGCTTAATTCGTACCAGTCACCAGTCATCAGTCTATTTATGTAAAGTCATGTAAAGTCATAAAGTAATGTAACACATTAAAAAAATGAAGCTGTTCCCAATCAGACACTTTTCAGACGGTGTTGCATGGTGTATCAAAATCTCATGGTGCTTTTTATGTGTTGATAATTCATAATTCAGCTTTGATGAGATCCTAACATCACCTGAAATGCAACCCCAAACCGTCATATAGTACCTCCACTGTGTTTTACAGATGGCTGCAGACGCATACCTCTCTCCTGACAACCTTCATACATACTGATGACGATCTGATCCAAAAATTTCAAACTCGGATTCATCACTTCATCACACCTGTTGCCACTGATTTTCAGTCCAGTTCTTTTGTAGTTTGGACTACCTCAGCCTTTTTTACCTTTTTTCTTTCCTTAAGAATGGCTCCTTGACTGCCTTGTACTGAGACCACTTCTGATGAGGCCTTAGCAAACATTAGATGGCTCAACTGAAGGGGCGGCTCTCAGGTCCTGTGTCAGATCCCTGGAATAGGAAATGGAATTTTACTCTTGCTGTATTTTTACTTTTTTTTTTTTTTTTTTTTAAGGAAATCGCCTTCAGATTCTGTTCATCTTATGTATATGGGGTTTTTTTTTTAGGGCTCCTACTTTTTCTTTAATCCTCAATTTGTTCTGTTTTTTTGTATATTATTTTAAGATTGCCAAATTTTCTATAATAGATATTTGCAAATCACCTTGTTGGTGCAAAAATCTTATTTTATGCCTGGCAAACTGTGTTAATAACATGCATAAAGATACAATTTAAAAACTTGTTCTTTGACAAGTTGTCTGTCATGTGTAGACAAAATTGATTCACCGCTTTACTTTTGTGTCTTTTTGTTTGTTTAAATGATTCGTATGTCATTGTTAACAGTCTGTCAGGTACAAGGACTAAACTAAAACTAGGTGATAAAGCAGCCAATGTCCAAAGCAAAACTCAGAAAGACCTGGAGAAAGTCTGGAGAACTATTAGTCAAGTCTCTTTTGAGAGATTATAGAAGAAAACACAAGTCACTGAAAATTCAGTTGGATAAAAGGAGTCTGGCTCATCAGAAGCACACTATAAAGAAATGAGGGGTAGCTCAAGGTTTTTGCGCAGTCTTGTTTTTGTGATTGCAGGATGAAGAACAATGAAGGTAAAGATGATAAAGAACTATACAAAAAATATAATTTTAATAAGCTCTATATATAGAACATTTGGTGTATGTAATGCCACAACATTCTCTATAAACCTTTGTGATCCCTTCAGGAATAATTGTAATCATTTTAGTTATTCTGTTTTATCAAATTTCATCATTAGCTCAGTTTTTCTTAGCCGCTTCTGTTAGCATGTTAATGTTAGCATGGAGAGCATGCTAAAGTTCTCCCTGCTCAAGGAAACTGTAACATTTTTCTTTTCTAGCATTTCTATATGACTATTATCTTCTTTTTTTCCATCTTTTTTTCTAAAGTTAAAACAGTGGCTGGCCCATGTCCTGTGTGAAAAGCTAGCATTTCTTTGCAGAGTTGTCCTTCTGATGCAAAACATTAGCACCTCACTAGCTTTCAGTGGCTATAGCAGATGATGTATGCAGATATAAGGCCATATTTTCCATGAAGCACAATGGGAAAATCATTGTTCAGCAGTGGTAGCCCACTACGAGCACACTGGCTGCTTTGGACAGCTCGTCTACCTGCAGTGAGCATCTGCTGTCAGATGGCCCATGTGATAGTATATGTGATATGACCGGTCTGTGGCCTTTAATGTTTTGTTTTTTCCTGTTTTGCTCCACCGTTGCTCTCTTCTCATTAGTTTGCCAGTCTCCATTCAACCAACTCACAACATCATACACATCGAGCAACAAGCAGTTGGAATTCTGCATGGGAAGATTTTCATTGGTTGAAAGCCCCTCTCTTCAGGCCCTCTGTAGGCAAATATCTCTGCAAGCAGACACAGTTGTGGTGCTATGAATTAAGCATAAGTGGAGTTAAGTGAGCGATACCGTGTAGCTCCTGTGAAGGACTCATCCCACACAAACATTCGTCCACAAACATCACGCAATTGCTTAAAGGGACAAAAAAAATGACTGACATCAGTATCACAATTGAGCCTGGGCACTCGTCCATGTAGGACAGTTAAATGCATGCAGTTTCACGCCAGTGGCCTTTAAAGAGAACTAGGTCACTGAGGCCTCCAGCTTTAACATGACAAAGATGTAATCCCTTAACCCAAACCAGACTAAAGAAATCTGAAAGTAGATGCTCTCTGTGAGAGGTTTATCAAACAACACCTTACAGATTAGTTCATCTCATACAGAAAAGACAAAAGCCCCTTGGACAAGACAAAATGCTTCTCATATGAAAACTTGAATCTTATATAACATCTATAATAACTCTTTGAGCTTCAGTGCACTTTGCACGTGTAATTGGGTGTAAAATAACATTGTTGCATCTCAACGTGTCAGGCTCACTTTGATCCAACTTAAAAGTCTGGATTGATTAAAAGTTATTAATATTGAATTGAGGGGTTTCTTTGTATTGACTGACCACTGGCTGCAGGGCACGAGCTACATACTAAGCAACTGTCGGCTAAAGATGAAGTTCTGAACTTACACCCCAGTCCTCAGGTTTTACCCAGCATTAACTTAGCAGTTTATCCTATACCAAGTAAATACAGGGCCAGAATTACCAATACTGATGCCAATACTTTTAACCTATAAAGTTAGCTTATATAGGGGAGATCAGTGTGTCATGATTTTTGAGATGAATCATTATTGATTTGCAAATTCTGAACACACATGAACACTCGAACACTACACGATTTGATGTTTACTTTCCACATTTTATAATAAAACACACTTTCATACTTTCATGTATTTTGAAACTAAATGTTTTGCAGATCAAGAATTAAAATCTCTAGTCTCTAAAGCGCTTTGTCAGCTTCTGTTGTTTAAATATAGGCTGTAAATCTACTAGACCTGGCAGGCGACAAAAAGGTACATTTTTCATAGTTCATGTTTGTGTTATATTTTTTTCATTTCCAAAAGAATAAGAATTTATTTAACACTATTCAGTGGGCTACATACAGAATTTTGAGGATAGAAAGTATCGATCCTATCGTGCTAGTATTGATCCGATACTGATACCAGCGCTGGTATCGATATTATCAATATTTGGAGTAATACTTTTCTTAATCATTTCAGCTAAAACTGAAGATCACGACCTTCATGAAGGTAAAATTTATCGCCAGGCTGTTGCATTAGACTTTGACATTTTTAGCGTAGGAGAGTAACTCACTCTTTGAACATTCAGTTGGCTAAAAGGAGTCTGGGGCAGGTTGGTAGGTCTGTAGCTAACATTAGCATTCTGGGATAAAATGTGGGTCATACCGCATGTCTGAGCACAAGACTGAAGCTTTCTCTCATTCATTATAGAGCAAACCCCACTGGAGATGCTGATAATTGTACATTTTTCTCAACACACGATGAATAGGTTTTTTTCCTCCTTTTTTATGCTTTTTCACAGCATGATTTGTTTATTTTTTTTAAACAGGCTGCGTCATTTACCAGTGTGGGTGTTTTCCATCCTTCCTGTTGTGACATCGGATGTGCAAGTTGTGAATTTTTAAAGTTTTCTCTTATCTATTTAATTAAAGTTGCCTTATTTCTATCATTCTTATCTCCCCAGTGACTGGCTGCCTGCCTGCATGCAGTCTTCACCCTATTCTTAACATTCTCATTCACACATAATAAGCCTGTTTAATTGCATATGTGTGACCCCCACTCGTCTGAAACCAGTCACTGTGTCAATAAATTATAGTAAAGGCTAGGGCTGCTGTCTAGAATATTAATCATCCCTCTTGCTGTGTAATGCTGTTTTAGCCGACTGCACGCCCTCATTTGAATCACCTCTGCAGGGTCACTTGATTGAGCTTAACGAGGCTCTTAAAGCAACAGCTCAGCAGCTTTTAGAAATACATTTATTCACTTTTTGTTGAGACTTAGATGAGCAAGACTGCTGTATATATGCCTTATGAATACATAAGGCTGAAGCTGGAAGCTAGCTCAGCACAAAGACTGTGAACAGGCGGGGAAACATGAAACTAAGCCTGCTGTATGTAGCCTTAGGATGTGAGAACATTAGAACCACACTCCAGTTGTCAACCAGAAAGCACTTCCAGCTCCATTTTTATTTTTGGACCCTGCTGGAGTAGCTTTTGCACAGTTCAGAGTAATAATTCATTTTATACTGGATGATGGTACAGCCCCCTTGGGTCATCCACTTTCTGAAATGAGCAATTCCTTTCTCTTTTAGCCAGCTTTCTTCTGATTGGCTGCCCCTTGCAAACAAAGGGTTTAAGCACCAGGTGGATGGGACTGCTGCGCTAAAAGCTAGAGCTTCAAATTTTGAAGCAGATGGGTTACAGCAGCAGAAGACCACACCAGCTGCCACTCCTGTAGACCAAGAACAGGAAACTGAGGCTACAGTTCTCATGGACTCACTGTACAAATCACCTTACACTGGTTTGTTGAACATGTCAGTGAGTTCACTGTACTCAGATGGCCTCCACAAACACCAGATCTCAATCCAATAGAGCAGCCTTGGAATGTGGTAGCATGGGAGATTCACATTGTGGATGTGCAGCCAACAAGTCTGCAGCAACTGTGTGATGCTATTATGTCAGTATTAACCAAACTCCCAGAGGAATATTGCCAGCATCTTGTTGAATCTGTTGTACGAAGAATTAAAACAGTTCTGAAAGCAAAAAGAAGTCCAAAGTGGTTCTATCGATATGTACAGAGTCCAGTGAGTGCATGTCGTTTTAATGGCTGTACTGTCATACTGTCAAAAATCCAATAAAAGACCTTGACCTGTTAGTTTGGAGAGGTGTGGGGGACAGGTTCCACAAATATAGTGTT
This sequence comes from Oreochromis aureus, assembly GCF_013358895.1. NCBI lineage: Eukaryota > Metazoa > Chordata > Actinopteri > Cichliformes > Cichlidae > Oreochromis > Oreochromis aureus. The sequence continues at coordinate 47,455,168 of NC_052948.1, read as the reverse complement.
CGCAACACCAAATTACAGGACTCCACCAAGCATGTGAATACACCATTCAGTATTTACTTCAGTTATTGTCAGGTGTGGTTTAAAAATACATGAAAACGTTATCAGGCAGGGAGGAAAAAATATATATATTAATGAGTCCTAGTCCTGCACCTTATTGCAGACATTCCTCGCCAGACTGAAATGGAAACTGGTTAGATAAAATTGGCTACTTCCTGGAGTCTGGGGAATAGTCAGTCACACACACAAAAGGAAGGGCAGGGAGAAGTGGAGAGGGAGAGAGGGGGAGAGGGGAGGGGACAGCGTGCGTCTGCAGCGACTTCCACAATACCTCTGACAGACCCTTTCCCCTGACTGATTGCTTCCAGACTTCTTCAAAAAAAGAAAAAAAAGAGGCGCAGTCCCCTGCGTTGTTTGGGCTGTTGAGTCTCCTCCTGCTCGGCGCCAGTGGGTGATCCTGGGACAATGCGGGTAGCCCGACCCCCATCCGTCGACCCCCATGCACACCTCTGCCCCCCACCCCCCCTACCCAGCCCCGCACATCTCTGCAATCATCATTATCAGACACCCATCCCATCTGCCCCCGGAGCACCCCTGTCACCTCCTCCTCTGGACTTGTGTCTGTGGAGGTAAACCCATGAAGCCATGTAGGTAACACACACACAAACACAGACACACGCATATTATTCATGCGCACGTTGCAAAAGGTTTGGTAGATGCTAGGAGATCCTATCTGAGGGCCTCGGACACTTTGGGTTCAAAGTGCGAATCATTTATTTATTTATTTGAATAAAAATGAGTTTATTGAGAGAACAGATCATTTATGTGTGCGCATATAGAGAAATAAGCTGTCACACTTAAATGACGTTGTTTGTGTTTTGCCTCTTCAGCGACACACAATACGGCAAAACAGATCGAAACGGTAAGAATCAAACCGCTGCGCCTGTCATAATAAATATGGATTCGGCCGATAATAAAGACAGCAGTCATGTGGGCACATCCCATCTGTTGTCAGGCAAGTCGGGAAAGTGATGGGCAAGAGCGCTGGATGAATAAAAGAGGGTGGAAACCGCCGTGTTGATGATTAAAAAGCAGAAAACTGGTGATGCTCGTCCCACCTGGAAACCAAACGTCCAGAGGGCGGCAGCAGCGCGCTCCCGTCTGGCTTTGGGACACAGTGGCCCCTCTCTCTCTCTCTCCCTGTGTTAAGTCTTGCAGGCACATTTTTTATACGTTAAAAAAATCCCTAATCCGAACCAGCTTCATCTACGACCCGACATATCCGGTGAGTGGTTGAAGTGTCGCCCTTGAGACTATCCTACGCAGCCCCCTCCCAAGCCAAACCATCCTGAGTAATCATGATGACAAATGCACAAATGTTATATTACGAGAAAAAAGGTGGAAATCAGAGTGTTTCTAGCTTAAATGACACACACTCACACATCAGCAACAGAGCTGCTTTAATACGAAGCCAGTGTTAGTAAAGCTGAGATAACAGAGCTATTAGACGTTGTTGGAGCTTGAAAAGAACGTTTGAGTTTATAATCATCAAGTAAACTTAGAAAAAACTTTTATATGACACAAAGGGGCCAAATTTACGTCATTATCGCTCTGCCAATTATTCAGCATTAGACAGTGACGAGAAATTTCTTGTAAGACTTTATATCATCTCACAGTTTCTCAGCTGCCCTTTTATTTTCAACTTTACCCTTCTGGCAACTTTTTGCCCCCAAACTTTCCTCCTTTCAAAGGTTTTCGTGTGTGTGTGTCTGTGTGTGTGTGTGTGTGTGTGCGCCGCAGGCTCTGCTTGATCTGTTGTTTGCGCAACACACAATCACATTTCTTTTAAGCGACAGGGTGTCTAGACACACACGTGACCGGGCGCGTCAATGCGCACTGGAGACTGGAGACGGAGCAAGGGCACCCAAACCATCCGCCTCATTTACAGAGAGCCTCATACTCCCCCTCGAGATCGCAGTCGGCGGCTCGCTCTCTCTTCCACGGAAACTTCGCGTGAGATACGAGCTTGGGATTATTTTAACGCTCAGACAAAAAAAGAAAAAGGTTCGCCTGTGTGCTGAAACAGGTCGAAAGGCTCGGCGGCTGGACGAGTGTTCTCTCTCTCTCTCTCTCTCTCCGGGTTTTAGAAACGCAACTCAACTTGGGTGAGAGATTCAGACCTGGATTTTTGCTCCCTGGCTCATCTCAACCCGGGCAGACCACATCCTCTGCAGACGATTGGCATATTTGGACGATAGCGGATAAACAAATAAATAAATAAAAAAAAGCCTCCGCATGCCCGGTGGAGAACCGCACTCTGTGCAGTTTGGATCACGGATTTTTGTGGATTAATGCTCTTGAAGACACGGCAGCGAGTTTCGGTTTTCATGGGATAATTGCCATAGCATTTTAGGCTTAATTAGGCCCCACGTTCTGTAATTTCCATTAAAGCTACTGCGCACTGGCAGAAAGCTTTTTTTCGTTCTTTTTCTTTGCTTTTCTTTTTTTTAAAGCAGTGTTTATTTGCTGAAAAATCTGCCTGGAGTATTTTTAAGGGGTCAGCTCACTGCTCTGGGTTGCACATCACCAAGTGAAAATTGTAACACATTTAGGCTCCGCGCAGCAGGGTTGCTCCCCCATTCGCTATTAACGATCACATTCTGCTAGGTTTTCGTCATCAGACACAAGTCTTAAATTCCCGATGGTGATGGTGACTTATCCCCGGAGGAAAAGTTAACTGTCCCGTGAACCCTGCCTGCTTTTTTCTTTCTTTTTGGTGATCTGGGGTGCAGGAGACGGCGAAAGAGACTGGCGTATGCTACAGATTTCCTCTGCTTGTCCAGACCCCAGTTTTTCCACCGTCTTTTCTCAGGCTGCTTATCACCGCCTGGACTCGGATCCCGGAATCTTCATGATTTGCGGACACAATGCTCGTTTTTTAGCCGGGAAACCCTCTTTTCGTCCCGCATGTTTAGGACCAAACGATCGGGGCTCGTCCGGCGACTCTGGAGGAGCCGTGCGCCCGTGGAGGGCGACGGGGAAACGGATAGAGGGACGCATGGCTCCGGGGGCTGCTGCTTGGGCAAAACGACAAAGGTGGCCAAGTCCAACGCAGGGTCGGAGGCTGAATTGAAGGCGTTGACCCACTCGATACTGAAAAAGATCAAAGAGAAACAATTGGAGGTGCTTTTGCAGGCAGTGGAGTCCAAAGGGGGTGCCCGCAGCCCCTGTTTGCTCCTGCCCAGCAAAGTGGACGCCAAAGTGGGTCAACAGTCTTACTCTCTCCCCATGCTGCTCTACAAAGTGTTCAGGTGGCCGGACCTCAGGCATTCCTCGGAGTTGAAGAGGCTGTCTTGCTGTGAATCCTACGGGAAAATCAACCCAGAGCTCATTTGCTGCAATCCCCACCACATGAGCAGGCTCTGTGAACTCGGTGAGTTGGATTTTTATGAAAATAGACATGTTTGTTTATTTATCTGTTTATTGGCAGCAAGTATTTTGAATTCTCTGGCATTCTCTGGCCTTATTTCAGAGCAAGTTCAAGTTCAATTACCTAAAGAGCTAATTAGCCTAATTCAAATGACATCACTTCTGTTGGCACAGTTGTGTTGAGTTTCCATAAGGTCAAACTAGCGTGCTGAGACCCCCCACCCCCCAAACCCCCCTCCACCTTCCCATCTTTTCGGAAGTGTGGCGTCATTAAATCCGAGTTTGGCATGTCATTTGACTAAAATAATAATTGATTGATTGGCCGTGTTGTAAAAACGGTAACGTGTATCCAAACATGCTTTATGTTTTTTTGGCACTTCAAATATGCGCTTTCCAAACAACAACAAAGCCTTTCTGCTATTTAAACCTTTCATAGATGGCATTTCCAAAGTGCACAGGGCTTTACAGTCTTCCAGTCTTTCCACAGTGAAGTTTTTTCAGGGTCTCTGTGTGTATGTGCGTGCACGCGCTCGCTCGCTCGCCTCAGTGCGCGCGTTTGCTTGGCGTCCCGGGCCAAAAGAGGCCCGTATCTCAGTTTGTCCTAGACGCTGATAGTGGCCCTTCTGGCGCCAGGCGGCCCCCCCCTGTTTATCTGCCTGCCAATGAAAGGCAATAGCCGCCCAGCCGGCCTCTCAGCCTGCCTCTCCAGGCGGAGCTGACAGACACAAATCTTTTTCCCCTGAAAAATGACAAATCTTATCATAAAGTTTCGATCTCTCCCTTGTTTCCCCCTTTTTTTTTCCTCATGTACTCATTTTTTTCTCCATACAGAGTCTCCTCCTCCACCATATTCCCGCTATCCCATGGACTATCTTAAACCACCAGGTGAGCTTGCTGTTCATGCATAAATACATGCATTCATGTTATTGCCAGAAGCGCATTTGTTTTTGCATAACATTTCCATCTAAAAGGCTATATTGCATTTATGAATGTTTGTGTTGTCTGTGCCTCTCCAGTGCGTGTGTGTGTGTAGGAAATGGCTCCATGTTATGTTGTGATTTATGATAGCAGTGGAGTGGCACGCCTGGCTGACTGGCTAGCCATTTCCAGCATGGCTGACAGCCAGGGCAAGGCAGTACAAAGTTGAGACACCAGCTATAGACTGACTGACTGGCACATCACCGGGGGCAGCCTGTGTGTTCCTGTGTGTGTGTGTGTGGCTAAAGGGGGGGAGGGAGTTTGTTTGTGTGTTCGTCTATCTATTGTGAATCGCAGCACAGGGAGAAACAGACAGACAGCGGCGTCTCTGGAGCCAGCCAGTCTTTATCAGCTGAATTAATCAACAGAATGAGGGTGAGGGCTTGTGTGTCTCTAGTGTGTGTCTGTGTGTGTATAGCTGGGGGTGTCACTGTCCCCATTTCCCGGTTTGATGTCTTACAGAACAGAAGAGAGGCTTTGTTGTAATTTCTTCCACATCTAAAGCGTAACTGTTGCAACAGTGTTAGTTGTGCACTTCAGTCCACACATCGCTCCTGCTGTCATTCTCTTCCTCTGTGCAGGAAAGTGGCATCAAGTTATGTCAAACAAGGCGAAGTCAGTTTTCAGTGTGTTAAACTTCACACTGTAGCTAGAATAGTGTGAGATCTACATAATTTCCCATCCTGTCCTCTGTGTTTTGTGTTGTTTTTTTGCTCGTTTGCTCATCATCTTGCTGTCTACAACTGCAGGAGTTAAACAATAACCAGTTAGGCGACCAGCCAGCCAGTTAGTCAGGAGAAGAGGAGAAAGTGGCTTTGAGTGAGTGGAAACAATAGGAAGTCATTGCAGCTGCAGCTGCGGTTCTTCAAAGCCCCCCTCCTCCTTCCCTCCGTCTTTGTCATCACCGCTTTAGCAGTGATGTTGTCCTTAAAGAGCGTTTTTCAAAAAGTTAAATAGAAGTAGGGTTGATCTAAAGTGTTGGAAAGAAAAAAAGAAAACCAAAAAAAAAAGAAAAGCCAGAGCTCAGTCCTCTCCGTGCTTAACGCTCAGCTGATGCGAAGTCTGCCCTGTGGAGTTGCAGTGGCGTCTCCGTACGAGTTCAGCTTGAGACTTTCCCCTGATGAAAGGAAACAAGAATGTAAATAGGAAAAGCAGGCTGGATGCACACAAAGGAAATGATTATACAACTCATGCTACCAGCCTGAATGGGAATTAAATCCCCCCCCCCCAAAAGAAAAGAAAACACAGAAAATGTGTGCGCGCAAGCAGATGTGTCAGTTTTACGCCTCTGCGGAGCGTACCTGCTGCTCTCCTTCCTCGTTTGGTTGCGTTAAGCGTGCGTAGCTGCGGTTGTGGTTACTCGGAGACGACTCGTGTCTGTCTGCGCGTCTCCTTATTGGCAGAGTAGGGTGAAAGAAGTATTAATAGGACACTGCAGCGTGGTGGAGGGTGCGCACACACACTTGTATGCACACGGGACAAATAAGCTTATCATGCAAAAATGTAAAAAAAAAGAAACAAAAAAGCCAGGGGTTTTTCCCTACCACCTCAGGGAACTGTCAGTCATCAGCTTGTTCATGTAGCTGGACGTTATTACAGTTTTCTGTAGAATTCTCTGTGTGTTTGGTTTATCCGAGGCTGTGGTAAATCCTCATGACATTCAGAGAAATCTGCATGGAGGGCGATCGGACGTTACTAAATAATCTGCATGGAACGGACGGGCCATGAATTTTATGATGATGGTTTTATGATTCCAGCAAGCAGGAAGTGTGTGTGTGTGTGTGTGTGTGTGTGGGTGAGGGGGGGTTATATGTGTCATGGTGCCTGCCCACTCCAGCAGTGGCGGTCAATATGAAAGAAGGCCAGACATAAAACGCTACCTTGTTTCAGCTCTGGGAAATATAAATCACACACTGTTTAGTTCCTTCTCTCTGATGCCCCCCCACCTCAGCCCTGTGGTCAGCTGTGAACTGTTGCCCGGGAGACCAGGGCAAGGCCGTTGGCAGCCGGTGAAAGCGAGGCAGGCTCGGGTTATGCCCGTGCATCTCGTTACCGTGACCGCAGCAGCATGGGCTGCGTTTGGACGGGCCAGGGTGGGAAGGGAGCAGCGAAACCACTCTGGTCGGCTCTCTGTCAGCTGCTTTCAGCGGAAACACAATAGCACTCCTTGCCATACATGGATTACTTTTGTAGGTGCAAATAAATAAATATAACACTTTTTCACGCCTTGTTCAGCAGTCAGAGCGCGTGCTTTGTTGGGAGTTGGGAAAACTTCACTGAACTTACAGAGTGGAGCTGACCACCGCTCCATACTGTGATAGTGAGCTTTGTTGAGGCAAATGGAATATGTATCATTAGTAAATCCCAAGCTACCAGCAGCAGTCTGCATTGGGGCTAGCCCTCTCCTAGCATATGCTGTGGTTTTGTTGAAGCTCCATTCAGGTGTCGTGTTGAAACTAGTCTACATTACAAGTCTTAGTGGGAGTTTAGCATTCAAATGCAAAGCAAAGGAGAGAGCAGGAAGGTCTAGTTTTCTCTCTATCTATTGTGCCCGTCTGCTGGTTCACCGTGAAGAACATTTAGAATAAGCAACTTTTTGGTAAATGGTAAATGGCCTGTATTTGTATAGCGCTTTTACTAGCCCCGCCCAAGGACCCCAAAGCGCTTTACATACCCAGTCATCCACCCATTCACACACTGGTGGAGGCAAGCTACAGTTGTAGCCACAGTTGCCCTGGGGCAGACTGACAGAAGCGAGGCTGCCATATCGCGCCATCAGCCCTTCTGGCCAACACCAGTAGGCGGTAGGTGAAGTGTCTTGCCCAAGGACACAACAACCGAGACTGTCCGAGCCGGGGCTCGAACTGGCAACCTTCCGATTACAAGGCGGGTTCCAAACTCTTGAGCCACGATCGCCTGTGTCAGCTCCGTCTCTTTGAGTAAATCCCACTAAATGATTTCGAGGCTTGTTTTTGCATCTTTGACAGCTCTGTTTGCTTTTTGGCGTGAAGACTCCGATGTCGGTTTGACATTCGGATCTTTTACACAAGCCCGATCTACTCAGGCCCAGAGCGGTCGTGTAATGTTGGGTTATTGAGCGGGGTTTATCGTGCCCAGACTGAACCCTCCGCTCAGTCGTTAGCAGAAAGAATACACCTCTTTTCGGATCAGCAGCTCGTCTGTGCAGGGGAAGCCGGGCTAACGTTCCTGCTGAAGCAGTGGATTATGGGGGATTATCGGGGGTGTGAGAAGCGCTCCGCTGTAAGTCTCCTGTGCGTATGTGTGAGGGTGCGAGTTTCGTCGTCAGCGTCTTCATTAGGCATTGATTTCACCAGAGTGATTGACGGCCTCGCAGCTGCTGCTGTGCCGTCTCCTCTCACTGCCATGCAAATGCACACACACACGGCACTAATTCAAACTCTTCTCTTTCTCCATTAGATTCTCCAGACTCTGGACCTTCATCCAGTGAAACTGGAGGAACGACTTACTCGGCCCCTGTGGGGCTTTCAGGTAAATATCCCTACTATTACCCATTTTTCTGCTCTTTTTCTCCCAATCCATTCCACTTATGTCTTCCTTTTCCTCTTCTATTGATTCTTCCCAACAACCACACGTATTCCCTCCATACTTGCGATGATGGAGGCGGTGATTGTGGGGGCCCCTGCTTCCCCTCTGTAATAAAAAAAGCCGTTGAAGGAGGGCGGCGTATTTCTCCCACATCCACATAAATTCCTCCCTCCTGGCTCTTTGAACAACGCTCCACTCTTCTCCTTTTCCTTCCCCGTTCCCTCTCATCCCCTTTCCGTGTTGTGTTGTAATGGAAGACAAACACGCTCAAGCGTTGTTTGTAGAAGAATATGTTCTGTGTGTGTGGTATTGAGGGAGGAAAAAGGCAAGCAAAAAAAGCTGGCTTCGACAGACATGAGTGTTTGTTTGGGTGTGTTTGCGCGTACAGGGGACGTATTTGTTAGATCCTCCTCTGGGCTCTGTGGGGATAAGAGCGAGACACAGGCGTCTTTCTTTCTTCAACCTCCCTGGCAGGATGTATTTCGAGCTTCTTCGGCGTTTCCCGCATAATCTCCCTCTGGCAGCGCCGCCTTCCCTGCCCGTTGCCCCCCATCCGCAGGCTCCAGACTAAGATGTGTGTTCACGAGAGAGAAAGAGTTTGTTCGCCGTTTGCCTGAGATTGCTCTGTGCTTTTCTCTGCTTTCCTTGGCCTCAGATGGTTCCCATTACCGGGCCTTTAAAGCCTGTTTTATGTCAGTTGGTGTTCGCTGCCCGTTCCACCCCCCTCCTTTGTTTAGTGGTGGTGGTGGGGTTAGCCTGCTTGTCTGCCTGTGTGTGTGTGTTAGAGGAACAGAGAACCTAAAAATCAGTCTCTCCTCTCCTCCGCCTCCTCTGCCAGACCATCAGATGGACACTAAAGTAGGCCCAGTGTGCATTAACTAAAGACACATTTTAGGCCCAGTTCAAGCGGTGAAACCCAAGAAGTGGAGTCTTAACAGGCCTCCTCGTACTCCCCTCCCTTTCTTTTTCCCCTCCCTCAGTGAAGTATACATGCCACCCCTCCTCCTCCTCCCCTGTTTTCTTTCCTGGCGAGGGTGACATGGCAGCGTTTCAGTGAATGGGTCTCCTCAGTAAAAAGCATTAGAGGTAGAAGAGGCCAGGCGGGGTGGCTCCAGTGCTCTGCCCTCATGATTTCCCTGGCAAGCCAAGAAAAAAAAAAAAGGCTAATCCATTCGTCCTCTCACTCCCTCCCTTCCTTCATTCCCTGCTTCCCTCTTTGCTCCCTCCCTCTGGGGCTCTGACAAAAGAAACATGGCTCTCCCAGAGGCCCGCTGCTGACCTTCTAATTCACTCACTCTGCCCTTTTTATGTTCTTCTCCAGACATATTTACAGAGAGGGAGAGGAGGGTGGCTCTCAGGGAAGGAGAGTGGGAAAGACTTGGGAGTGAGCAAGAGTTGTGCCACTTCTTCTCTGCTTTGGCGTTGTAGTGCAGTAATTAAGTGCTCGTCGTCTGTAGGAGAAGGCTCGAGCTGTAGATCTAATGCGCAACTACACCTGAGGCGAGGGCAGAAGCTTGACCAAAGGACATCTCGGGAGTCGGGAAAGAGGAGGCTCTTTCTCTGCAGGAAAAGCCATCCAGGCAGGAAGGAGTTAAGTGAGCTGTGACAGCGACAAGCGCAAATGCAAACTAGGCTGCCTGCCAGGCTACCAGCTCCAAAGCTCCTCTCGCTGGCTCACGTCATCAGCTTGGAACAGAGTAGAGAGGAGGGAAAAGGAGAGGAGGAGGGGTCGATGGCTGGAGGCCTGGAGCTGGGTGTCGGGGTGCTGATCTCTGTTTGAGCTGGGAGTGAGGGCTTGGATCAGGGGTTTGGGTTGAACCAAGAACAGAAGAGAGAGATCAAAAAGAGAGGTTTTGAAATGGAGAGCAGGCCAGGGTTAAGAGGGTGCTGGACTCTGAGTTATGAATCTGTAGGGTGTTAAGTAACTCGTTAAAAGCCATATAGTGCATTCAGTTGAGTTTATGAGCAGATCAGGTAGCATTCACATTGCCAATCATTCATTTTGTTAAGTTTAAAGAGGCTTGCAATATGTTGTTGGTTGTGAGTTTTTGGATTCGTGACTTGTGAGTTTGAAGATATGGAAGTCTGGATCAGACATTAACTGTCAGCTTTCTGCAGTTTATTGTTAAAGCCTTCTTTAAAGTCAAGTTACAGGCCACCACTGTTGATGTTCCCAGTCTCTGGGATGTATAGTGCTGGTGTTTGTGTGTCGGTGGCATGCCTGTTGGTGCCATTGGGGACTGACCCGGAGTGCCTATGTGTAACAGGATCCCGTCTTGCTGTGGTGACATGTACGCATGCACACACGCACACACATACAGTTTTTGACACATACACACAGGCGGGCAGATAGAATGACTTGGTGTGAGCCCTGGCGCATGGCCGACTGTCACACAGGCGCTTCCTCCCAGTGCAGGTTAAATTTAGGTCCAGTTGTATTCTTATACCACCAACCAGTCACCTCACTCGACAGACAGTCGGCCAGCCCTGTAGTCAGTCAATTAGTCATCCAGTGAATCGGCTGGAGGTTTAACCTTCATCAGAGATTAAATTTAGTCCTGGCACCTTGGCTCATTAAATCAAACTAGTTCTGCTGTCATGCTGAAGGTCCCAGAGAAACGGCCCATTTTTGGTGCAAACGGAGGGCGAGATAAGGCCTGTATGTTTGGTATGAAGTATTAAATACCTAAGACGGCATCTTACATTTTTTTTTTTTTTTTGTGCAAAAGAACCTGCAGCAATTAGGAGCTCAGCTCAGAAACAGAGCACCCTCAGTCTCCCTCAGCATTCCTGCCTTGTTTGGGTTAGCAGGGAGAGGAAAGGGCTGCGCAGGATATGACCTCATGTCTTTGAGGAAAAGGCGAGCGGACAGGGAGGCAGCTGAGGCCTCATCTTGACAGAAAACAAACAGTGGAGTGCACCGAAGGAGGGAGAGAGAGAGAGTAACTGAAAATTTGTTTTCCTTAAACCATGAGAGAAACGCGTGCGGCACCCATTACGATAGAGCGAATTCGCACTTTCTTGACCGTAGCAGGGTGTCTGTTTTGGTTGTACCTTCATTGCTTTTTGGCTACATCTTCTTCTTCTTCTTCTTCTTCTTCTTCTTTTTTTTTTAATTTCTCCTTTGCCTGAACAGTAAGAGGAAGGAATGGAGAGGGGAAGAAGATGGCGGCTTTGGGTGGAGAGGGAGAGAGGCAGAGAGAGAGGTGGCTGGTTCCTCTGCTCTCTTCTCTGTAATTTTGGAGGCTGTGCGTTAGCCAACGAGTTGAGCCGAGCGGAGCTGGGCCGCCCCGTGCCGGGCCAGGATCTCTCATTACTCCCCACTTCCTCTCCTTGCGCGGCAGCCAAACCGCCTCTTGGCAAGGGACTTAATTTTGGTTTTGGCTGTCCTCTGTTCCCCACCCTGTGTCATTATGCTGCACAAATCGAAAAAACAGTGCACACAGACAGCAGAGGATAGAGAGGTGCGGGGTGGGGGGTGGAAAGAGAAAGGGGAAGAAGAGGAAAGCGCATCTAGTTTTTGCGAAGCTTCACACGCTCCCTGTCCTCTCGCAGCATCGCTTGCAGTTGAAAACATTTACCTACCTTTGCCGAGCCCGTTGATTGAAAAGAGGCCCATGCAGATTTGGCCATGAGCCAAAGCTGGAGGGAAGCCCAGAACAAGATGAACATTGTTTTGGTTTGCAGTCACTCTGTGGAAGTGGATTTTGACATTACCTCAATGTATGAAGATATGAATGAAGGAGGGAGGCGAGGGAAAGAAAGAGAGAGGCAGAGCGTGCGAAGTGGAAAGAGGAAGGAAGGGATAGAAGCCGTCTTTAACTGGATAAAAACAGGAATGGAAATAAGTGGAGACACATGCCTGTAAACCTGTGTGTGTGTATGTGTGTGTGAAATTTCTAGTGTGACACAAAGTACTGCCGTCTCCACCCTCCCGCCTGCTCATTCATGTAGTCGGTTTGTCTTTTGTGTACTCAGAGTGGAGGGGTGTGTATTTGTCTCTCCCTCTCGCTCTGTCTCTCTTCATCTTGGTGACAGGCTCAACCCCGTCGGTAGCCACATCTCTATCCTGAGCGTTGGCATAACCACCCTCACCCACACACGCGCACACACATGCACACACATGCATACACATGCATGCTCGCAGACGCGTAGAGGTGTATGACGATTAATAACAGAGTAAGAATGCAACAAAAACCTCTGATCACATGCAACTGGCTCTGCTAGCTGTTTAGTTCCCACGGTGTTTTTTTGTTTGTTTTTTTGTGCCACAACAATGCAGGTTATTGTCAGGCTTGTCTGTCCATCTGTCTGTGTCTGTGTGCATAAATGGCTCTTGAGATACAGATCCTGCGGGTAATCTCTCGACCTGTGCGTTTGCAAAAAGTGAGCCGATGACATCACTGCCTGGCACCTTGTAGCCAACTAGCTGGTGTTTATTTGTCCTGTCACCCTGGGAAATCTGGGCTGCAGGGAGTGGCTGTGTGTGTGTGTTGGGGTCAGCTTGATGAAGTGTTGGAATAATAACTCAGCAGGAGCAGGGAGGAGGTGTGCCACGGAAACAAGGGTGTCCTTGAGTGGAAAAAAGTATTGTGCTGCAATTTAGCGATAATGTGGATCCAGATGGAAGCCGCCGGCCGCCCCGTTTCATTACGAAACGGCCCTGTGTTTTGTCACAAGCCGCGGAGAACACCACGCCTGAGCGACTTCGAGACATGCGGATCGTGTAATTACGGCAGGAACGTCCACTCAAGAGAAAATTATACCATAGATGGAGACATTGGGGGGGGGGGGGCATGCAACATTTCTTCTCCTTATCTCTCTCCCCCCTCCATCGTGGCTGGATGGTTCATGTTAGAGATGGCGTGTCTGCAACTCATTCTCTCTATCTGTGTTTCTGCAAGGAGTCAGATCTGTTGATAGCGAAACCGTGCCACTCCCCTTGGTGGTTTTCCTGCCATCGGGGCTTATTTATGTTTCCTGAAATGGGGGGGGAGGAGGAGTAAGACTTTGCATCGTACCCAACCTGCCACTCTGAAGCACCACTTCCTCTGTCTGCTACTAAACCCACCGCCTTTCAGTTGTCTTCCTTTCTCTCTTTCTTTCTTTTTTCTCATACTCTGCCTTTTGGTGCATCATTTCTTCTTCTTCGCTCTCAATTTGCAAATGGTAGCATTCGACAGACACAATTGGACACTTAAAGCAGTAAAAGTAGTTTTACTGCTTGATGCATGGTGAAAATGGCCGTATTAGTCATTTTTGCACATTTGCACCCCCCCTCTATGCAACTTCGATAAATGGCTTATATCACTTGACGTAGCATCAGTGTGGACTTACCAAGAAATGTCAAGTTGCATTGTGGGTAATGCAGGTGACTTGCAGGTTTTTCATTTTCTCGTCTTCTTTCGCTTTCTTGTTTTTTAGGATTGCAATGTTAGCTTGAGTTTCTGTTCTTTGAAGAAACGGTGCAATTCAGTTGATGAATAACATAATTTAGCCCAAGTTAATGGCTTTTTTTTGTTAATGGCTGCATACTCTGCTGCACAACAAGTAATCAATCACAATCAAGTGTAGACTTGGTCGTTGTCTTTCAGCACTTGAGAAACACAAGCCAGACTGTATACTGTCTATAATCTGTGGTCTGTGCTAATGTGAGACAACGGTAACACGCAGAACAGCTGACATTTCTGTCTCTTGCGGTGAAAAAAGTGAGCTGATCAGCCAGTAGTAGTTGTGAGAAGGCTGAAAGTTTGCTGTTGATTACACTAAAATCAATGAGACTACATTTCTTTGTGAACACGGAGTGAGAAATGCCAGGCTTTCAGGCACACACACACAAACACATAGCGTTGAGCATATACGTCATGGCAGAGAGAGCAAAAGGAATGCCTCAAGGTTGACCCTTGACCTCTGGGATAGACTTTCCCCCCTGCTTGAGAGAGGGTGTTGACTTGGAAAATAAGGCACCGTGAAGGGCCCTTTCCCCCACCCCAGCGGTGTTGTGTCCTTTATGTCTTCCTCATTCCTGTTTTCAGCCGCGCTCTGTGTGTGTGTGATGACGACACGGTCATTACACGTCTGAGTTGAGACAAGCACAAACACACACACACACACACATAGCTCTCAGGGATCGATGCGAGACGGTTCTCAGGAGCCTCCTCGCTATTTACAGATGTTGAAAGTGTAGAGTTCAGAACAGAAGGTTGGAGGTTTTTTGTGTGTGTGTGTGTCCATGATGGCGTTAACGTGTAATTCTGTGACAGTGCTGACTTCTAAGAATAGAAACAACTTGGTGTGTGTGTGTGTGTGTGTGTGTGTGTGTGTGTGTGTGTGGAGTCAGACAGAGGTAATGATTAACCTTTGCAGACTGTGTAAGAGAAGCACCTAGTCTGCCACCCCCACTCCACCCCTCCTCCCTTCAAACTGAGTCCAATTGTCTCAGCTAGCGTGGCGTCCGCTCTTTAAGCCTGGGGACCATTAAAAACCACAGGGGAGCTAACACCCTGACCATTTGCCAAATCTGCTATTATGTGCTAAAAATGCTGCGCTGCTTGGGATGTTTATTTAACAACATGTATTTATAATTTCCTCATATGCTGCAGCGGCCTTATCTCCAAGCTGATGGTGCATTAAATACCAAAAAATGAAAAAAAAAAAAAAAAAATACAGCTAGAAATATGCTGATTTGCTCATAACCAGTATTCACATTAGCCCGTACATCCTGCAGCATCATTTTGGCATTCTTCTTAGTAAACTAGCATGAAAACTGTTTTTCTATTTGGGGATAGAGGGGTGGGGGGTTACACGTGGACCCCATGGGACAGAGCAGCCAGACAGGGGCAGAACATAAAGGGCTGGGGTGACAGATGGCCTGAGGGCTGCTAGCTAGCCAGTTTATCTCCAGTGATGAAGAGGCCTGAAAGGACAGGGTGCAGATGAGCAGGTGGGGGTAGGCAGACGGAGACAAGGGCTAAGACTTGGACGGGCAGACGGATGCACAGATGAGAGAATCAAACAGCCTTCGAAGCATTTCAGAGACCATATCTGATGGAAACACGCTAGGACAGGCGCTTTGACGGCACAGCTTCGCACGCACCTACACCAGACGCACCTGAAATAGTGTCAGACAGTAACGCGAGGAGGCAGACTGTCAGACAAAATGTGTTAAAAATTTAAATCAGTTTAAATGAGTCTCGCCTCGCGCTCAAGGCGCCTTGATACGGGGGCCCACAGATAAAGAGTGTGTCTTTCACCTATATTAATATATGTATATGTGTCTGTTCATTTAATGTTCATCAGTATGAGGTGTAAGCTCATCTGCTGTCAGGACAACCTGCGAACATACTCTTCCTGAGGCGGCACCCCAAGGATCTCGGCTCATTTCGGCTCTGCTGCTTTGCTGAAGAGTGAAAGTTGGTGTTTGTTTACCTGTGAGGGCCGTTTGAGCTGGATTATGAGTGGCATGCACTGTTTATTAGAGCTTGGATCAGACCTTAACTTAACTGTCCAGCAAGACGGCACTTGTAGTGTTCTTTTAAAAATACAGTGGTGCAGCTTTAACCTATAAAAGGATTTGAATCCTACTTTCCGTGCTGCTTTGCTACCCGGCCTCTCTATTATAAGTTCCCTTTCCATTTGTCTGCCTTGCGTACTTTTTATCCTTTCATCTCTTTTCTCTTCTGCGGTTCTCGCTTACCTGCAGTCTGAGCGAGCTTCTGAGAGGGGAGGATGACTAGGGAGATGGGGGAAGGAGAGGGTGGGGGTGAAACGCAGTTAGTGTAGTCCTGAATAGCAGGGTGTTTTCAGGCTGCAATGACAGGCTCAGACAGGCAGCCGCTCTAATGACCTCTGACGCCAGGCCCTGTCTCTCTCAGCAATAACAAACACACAAGGGCCCCACAGGTGAGCTCTGCCAGCAGGCCCGCTGTCAGCTGTTAAGAAAGTCCAGTCCACTCGGTCCTCTTTGCCCATCAGCCCCAGTATGTGCAAGACCGTGTGACACCGGCCTGAGATACAGATGACACTTTCTGTCTCTTATCTCAAAGATGAACCTTTCTTTTCCTCCAGTTTGGCCTGAGGTAGAGAGCTAGGTACTTAGTTTCCCCCAGCACCCCACGAGGATGGATTTACGATAAACTCCCTGAGGCTCGGCTCAGACCAACTTCAAAGAGCTCAGCCGCTCTTGTTTTATGGAAGGCATGCGCCTTTTTTTTTTTTGGTGCCCCCTTCCCTCTCCTCCTGTTTCTGTCTCTTTCCCCGGTGTTGTCTTTGTCTTTCTTTTTTTTCCTCTAATGAAGGCTAATGACAGGCTGGGGTAAGTCGGCTTGGGCCAGCACAGATCCTGCCACATTAATGTTGCAGTTTTTCTCAGACGGGACCTTCCAAATTACCGGTTACATTCACAGCTACTGCCAGATTAAAGAAAGAGGGGTTAGGGGGGGTGGCTGTTGAATGGGAAGGATGGTTGCAACTGAGAGGGGCTCTGTCCATTTTTTTCATATCTGTTTCCCTTTGCAAACTGTTTTTTAACCTTTGCATATCTCATAGAGGCTGGATTTTTGTAAATGTGTGTGTGTGTGTGTGTGTGTGTGCGTGTGTGTGTGAGGAAGACGGAAAGTATAAAAGATGCCCGAACAGTTAGATAGAAGTTGAGGCGATTATGCGATGACCCCCCCAGAGGCGCAGGAGGCTCCTAAAAAACCACGAGAGGAAGCAAAGTTGCAAAAGTAACAGTCAAAATATGTGAAAAGCCTTCCCTCCCCTGCCCACCCCCTTTCTTTTCCTCTCGCCCTCTCTTCTCTGTCTCCCTCTATTTCCCTTGCGCCTGACTGGCTCCCACTCTTCTCTCTGGGAGTAGCTGGGAGCCAGATTTCTGTGGAATAGAGATATGAAGGGTTGGGAGGGTGGCGAGGGGGCGCGAGGCATGGCGCAGGAGGCACTCTAAAGGGTGGTGGAGGGGGGGGGAGTTTGGAAACTGGAACGTGGCCAACGCTACACTTTTTTTACGCTCAAGGGAAACTTTAGACTGCAGAGGCCTAGCTTGTCAACGATTCAGACAACCGGGAGGTTTTTGAGAGTGAACAGCCCGCCTGGCTCGTCAGCTAAACACGGTTTACGTGTTTACGGGAGATGGAGCCTTCCAGTTCCTCTTGCCATCTCAGGTTAATCTCCGTCACGCAAAAATTCGAAGACGGTTTCCTATCATTTCCTCCAGCGGGGTGAAGCTCGTTGCCATCGAGAGAGAGACAGGGAGACGATCGGACAGTCGGTTGACGTCAGCACATTGTTGGCCACGCCGCAACAAAAATACAGCGAGCCAGACAGAAGATAAGCATTTAATGCCTAGATAAATATTGTACTGCGTGTGGACGCTTGCCTGCCAGTGTCTCAGAGTTGCTTTTCTTGTCTGAAGTCCAGGAATTCCAACATGGTTTTCCTGTGTGGCAGAAATCGAGGATGACAGTTTAGCTTTGGCTCTTGACAAAAGCAAATTCCCCATTTCCCAAACAGGGAATGAGGAAGAAACTGTTCTGAAGTAGCAACGTTTTAATACGTTTTGGGAGTGTTCTTCCTCGACATAGTTGACTTTTTCTTTACTTCTTGATCTACTTTTACTAGCTGGCCTGTTTATAAAACACTGTTCTTTTCTGGTTTTATCTCTTTACTCTCCTCTCCTTTCGAGTATTTTATTGCCTAATGTTTCAGTGTCATCGTGTTTTCTCAAATCTAACCCTCTCCTTCTCTTGACTCTCCTTTCAGATTCCCTGGCATTGCAGGAGTCTGGCGAGCGGGCCCACTGGTGCGTGGTGGCATACTGGGAGGAGAAGACTCGTGTCGGGCGCCTCTACTCGGTCCAGGAGCCCTCTCTGGACATCTTCTATGATCTACCTCAGGGGAACGGCTTCTGCCTGGGCCAGCTCTGCTCCGAAAACAAGTCCCCGCTGGTGCAGATGGTGCGGGCCAAGATCGGCTATGGCATCCAGCTGACGCGCGAGCCGGACGGGGTGTGGGTCTACAACCGCAGCTGCTATCCCATCTTCATTAAGTCGGCCACACTGGATAACCCGGACTCGCGCACGCTACTGGTGCACAAGGTGTTCCCCGGATTTTCCATCAAAGCTTTTGACTATGACAAGGCCGGCAGCTTGCAGAGGCCCAACGATCACGAGTTCACGCAGCAGCCTCGCACAGGCTTCACAGTGCAGATAAGCTTTGTGAAAGGCTGGGGACAGTGCTACACCAGACAGTTCATCAGTAGTTGCCCGTGCTGGCTGGAAGTCATCTTTAACACCCGATAGCAGCAGCGGCAGCAGCCTTTCCCCTCTTCGTCAACGGCCCTCACAAACGGACTACACCCACGTTCCTTGTTTGTTTTTTTTCCCTTCTCTCCACGGGAAAAAAAAAAGGATTTAAAAGAAGAAGAAAGTCTAAAATTCTGACGGGACTTTTGTTTAATAAATGACTAGGATTTAATTAAAGAAGCGAAAAAAATGTATTTTATGTTATATATAAATATATTATTAATTGTAAATATGAAGACGTTTTATATGCATCATTATTTATGTATTGTGCAATGTGTTGATGAGAAAAAAAAATAAGATGCACTTTGCTTAATATAAATGCAAAACAAAGAAATGCCAAAATAATAATAAAAAAAAAATACAAATAATATTTCTTGTCTGGTCTTACTTTGGAGTTGTGGTGGTCTCATTCATTCATTCATGTTTGCTTTCAGTGCATAATTCAAATAAGATTATTTGAATGGATCCACATGTCAATTCTTTAAAACCCATCTAATTTGATTCTGTCTTCATTACACCCAAAGTCAACAGTGGCTTAACTTTATATTACTGAGGGACTTTGATGTTGTGCCACGGACTTAAAAGCATTTCCCTCCCGAGACGAAATGAGTCAGACGGTGACAGAGCCATAACTCACTGTCCGTGCTCCAACAGGCTCATTATGCCTTTTAAAATTGTCTGTTTTTCCTGAGTTATTTGGGGGATGAATGTCCCTCTTCCTCTCTGTCATTAAGAAACTGATGACATCACAGCCAGGAAGCCCTAATGACAAACTTCAGGAACCAATAAAGTCAACAGAGGGTCCGGTTTCCTGGAGGCGCAACTTTATTTAAAGGGCTGATAAAAACAAAAAGAATGCAGCATTCAAACAATCGCAGAAGAATTTGGTGCCACACCTAAGGAAATTAAAACTTTACGAAGATTACTTTGGAAGATTACAACTTCACTTAGACATCTTCAGATATCAGAGGGGTGTATCAAGCATGCACTTGGAGATGTTGGCACATTAACAGCCTATTTCTCAAAACAGGGCAAACCAAAACAGATTTCCTTCTAACAAACACGTGTACGCGCGAGGCGTGCGTGTGTGTCTGTCTGGGTCCCGTCCTGTTGCTAGTCAGATGGGTGTCTGTGAAGAGGATTACTACTGTAAGCCTGCTTTACCCACACACACACTGTCTCAAAGACCTACATTCACAAGACCCACTTTCCACGCCATCCAATCCCCTCTAACCACCCCATCCTGCACTCTGCTAAAGAACACATGGCATTTCATAGAGAATACCACAGACAAAAATCATATTTACTGATAGAAACTTTGCAGTCTAGACAGAAAGATGTCTGTATGTTTTTCTTCATGTCCTCCTTATTTGAAGAAACCCTTTAGAAATGTCTGAAATATCAGACCTTTCAAATAGGTCTTGTCCAGCATAATTAGTGGGGAATTTATGTGCTTGTATGTTTCTTATTGCTGCATTTTGCTTGTGTATTTGAACAACTTTTTTTTAAACACTGAAAAATGCAATATTTACATATTTTTTTGCTAGGAGTCGATATACACCACAAGGCTAAGAATCAGAAACATAAAGCCACACTGAAAAAATATATCAGCCAGTGCTTGTGGCTGAAACACAAGGATGGATGCATATTTATATTCTTTCTTATTATATTCTGTCTTATTAAAGACTGTGCTCAACACCTACACAACTCTATATCTTTGTATCGCCTTCAAAACCCACAAAGAAACCTTCACACAGAGACAATCACTTAAATCAAAATCTTTCCACATGATGGGACCCTTAAATCTCATTGCTATCTGTGTGTGTGTTGTGTGTGTCCTTTGAAACAATAATCCCCAACCCTGCTAATACAGCTAAAGCGGCTCGGAGCTGTATGTGTTTGTGCGTCCTTATATCCATGACCCATGACTTCTCCAGACAGGGTGACCCCGATTCAATAATTCCATTAAAAGTATTGCAGATTTCTCCAGAATCTCTCGTCAGCATGTACATGTACACAGCAAAAGTAAGCTGTTTGTGTGAATCGCTTCTAGGAAAAACACGAGTGATTTAGTTCCACAGTATCTGACTCAGTATGTTTAAATGAGTCTGTTTTAGGAAAAAACAGCAAAAACACTGCCTTCAACATCGTCTAAGGAAAGAATATTTAGCCAAATAAATACAATAATGAAGACTTTTTTTTTTTTAGCTCTTCTTGAGAATAACTTGTTGTATTATAAATTAATGGAATTGGTGAAATGGTGCCCCTAGTGGTACAATGCAGTAAATGGCAGCTAATCCCAGGCTAC
Source organism: Oreochromis aureus (assembly GCF_013358895.1). Classification (NCBI taxonomy): domain Eukaryota; kingdom Metazoa; phylum Chordata; class Actinopteri; order Cichliformes; family Cichlidae; genus Oreochromis; species Oreochromis aureus. The sequence continues at coordinate 47,434,588 of NC_052948.1, read as the reverse complement.
GTCCACATGTACACGGGTATTTTTGAAAACGGAGATTTTCCGTTTTCGCTTTTAAAAATAATCCCGTCCACACGTGCAGAAATGAAGGAAAACGCTGCTAGGAACATGCCAAAGCAACAGGTGGCGATATATTCCTAACCGTGTAGAAATGTTGGCCAATCAGAGGTCTAGAAGCCTCGGTAGGAAATAGTAAACAAAGATGGGGCATAGAAACAGAACCGAGTCGTATGTGTGAGGGACAGTAACTATGTGTGTATATGTAAGCATTTAAACACTGCAGAGAGTACAATTAACAGTAACAGTATTGTGAAATTCATTTCACCGAAACAATAACGTGGCGCACAGTGTGACGTCAAAAAGGCGCACACCTTTGACGCCATGCGTTTTCTCCGCTTTCTCGTCCACACGTAAATGCAAAACGGAGTTTTCGAAAATATCCACCCTGGCAGGCGTTTTAGAAATCTCCGTTTTCAGTGACTGAAAACGCCGTTTACGTGTGGATAATAGAAAAATCTGCGTTTTCAAAAATACCGGTGCGTGTGGACATAGCATCAGTTGAGCAAACGAGTAGCGTTTATTGATAAAAATTTGGATTTAATAAAAAAATATACCTTTTGACTGTCAAATTATGACAGGCAGTTATGCTACTGTGAAACTGTCAATGGTTAATGCTAGCTGAAGTAAGTCTGAAATGAACAAAGAAACAGCCGGTCACACGTTGTACCAATTTATTTACCTTTGGCACATCAAAATGTGGTGTAGCTAACGTTTTTAAAAAAACGCCCGTTATGTTAGCTTACTAGTTTGCCATTAGCCAAATTTCCAGGGGTAAGCTCCTTAGACTTCCAGTGGTATAAATAAGATCAAATACCATGTTTTAGCTAGACTCACTGTTTGCTAGGGCTGGATACTTCTGTAAACAAAGTCCCCCAAAGTCACCATGGGACAAGACTATCACCTGGACACTGACCACTTAAGCTCCAGCCACAAGAAGAAATGGCTATCAGCATCAGGTAAGCAGTGTTGGGAGTGACATGTTACTGCCATTACATTTTTTGGTAATGCAGAAATGTAACACATTACTATACTGAGTTAAGTAATCACATTACAGTTACGGCATTTCTTATGTTACTAAAGTCCTTCAGATATCTGGCAGATGGGTGGATAGAAATAATAATAATAAAAATTTAAAATGTCAAGCATGTCTATTTCTTCCTGTGCACTTCCACTACAATGAGCTAATTTCAGGAAGGAGGAAGTTGGTAGAGTGGTCTATAACTTTTGAGGAGTGTCGATATGGACTTTGCTTTTATTTCCATTGCACCAAAGAACAAGAGCCTAGTGTTAAAGTACAAACTGCATTAGGACAGAAACAATACTCCTAGCACAATGTCTCTGCTTTGCAAGCGCCTGCACACACAGCAAAGAACCCTGAGTGTATACCAACCCCAGCCCAGGAGCCAGAGACTGAACTTCAATAGGTAACACAGGTAGTTTGTAGTATCGAAGCCTCCATTTCTATCTGTACATATTTCCACAGTAGAATTACAGTTTTATTCCGAAGCTTTGTAAGCTTCGGAATAAAACATCAGTAATGTCATGACTAGGGTAACAAATTAGTTTGTCCAGAGAGTACTCTTAAGTAACATAATCTATCAACAATCAACAATTAATGCAGTATTCTGTGTAACAACCTAATGCTGCAAATGAGTAAAATACATAGTCTCTCTTCCCCCCCCCCAAATGGCTTTATTGGTGCTTTATTCTGCTTTTTGAACACCTTGTAAACTCTGCTGGGGGAATTTTGCATTTAAGGCTTGCTGGCAGGATGAAAAGAAAAGGAAAGAAAGAAGGCTTTCTGTCTTTCTTCTCTTCACTCATTTCTAGAAATGAGTGAAATCCAGAATTTTTTCTCTTATATTTTAAAGGTGTAGCACCTGCAGAGATTCCCTATTTTGCAGGAGCACCTGTGTGATGGTGAACTGTGAGTATAAAAAAATGAAATAAAACGAAATCTAAAAATACAAAATAATTCTTTCACTTGAAATTAAAATGTCACAAGGAAAAAAGGTACTTACTCAATGGCTCTGGCCCTGCTGTGCCCCTGATTCACTGCTCATACCTAAACAAACCAATAGTCTTTCCTTTTGAGTCATGCATCAACCAAACCTCTTAAACACAACGCACTGCAGGGCAATTCCCATAGAGTAAAGTAAAAACCATCCAGACCGTCACAAGTGGTGTTGGGACAATTTATACTGTGTTGTATTAGAAAAACAACGTTCAGACATTGGTGACCTTGGTTACGGCCATGGTGGCAGGTTATAATATTTTTCTATAAGACAGATTTACAGTATCACTGTCGTGGTCCTGAGTCTGAGGACTCAGTGTTTTGTGTTTCCTTATGCTTTTGTTCATTCCGAGTATGTATTCTGTTGTGATTTTGCCATTTGTTAGGTTTCTGTTCTTTGCCTGCCTGCTTCCACTTCTCTGTGTTCCCTCTGTCTGTCCATGGTGTTATTGTGTCTACTTATAAGTCCGCCTGTCAAGTTCAGTGTCCTGTCTGGTTCTGTCTGTTAGTTTCCTGTTTTATTCTGAAAGTTCATGTCTCATGTCAGTGTGTGCAGTTTTACCACTCCCCTGTCTCGTTAGCCTAATTTCTCCCAGCTGTATCTCCCTCCTGTTGCCCATTCCCTGATTACTCCCTGTGTATTTAAGCCCTGTGTTTTCCTGTGCTCTCTGTCGCGTCGTCTGTTTAATTCCTCGTCAGTCCGCATGATTCTGTGTTACCCGGTATTCATTCTGCGTCTCCCTGCCATCTCTCTTTGTGCATTTTGCTCCTCCTCCCGTGAGTGTCTGGTTTAAGTTTTGTTCTTTAGTTTTTCCCAGTTTAGGTTTGTTTACCCCCCGCTCTGCTCTTCCTGTTTTTTGTCACCTTATCACCACTGTGAATAAACACTCACTCGCACCCCAGCCAGTACCTGCATTTTGGATCCTTTTTTCAATACTCCACACGACTGCTCCCCAGCCGTGACAATCAGGGTCACTTCACCATCTCCACCAATAGTGTCTCTATTCTTCTGGATTCTCGCCACCTTTGGCAGTGTCTTTCTTCTATTGCTATTGAACCACTGGGTTAGCCGCTAATTCAGTCAGTATCCATATTTGTCACATGTGCTATATGTGGGCCTCCTGTCCTTCGGTTTTCTCTGTCCTTGTGCATGTATGACTTCGTCTATACCTGCTTCTCAACATCTGAGTGAATCCCATTGATCTGGGTGATTTATAGCTTCATGTTCTGCTCTGCCACAAAGGAGATAGTTGTTTCAAGCTGAACATGCTTGTAAATTAGTTTTTCTTTTTTTTTTTAATTGAAGTTGCCTCCTCACTCACCAGGGTTGCAGGTCCAATAGTTGTTTTTATTGCTTAAGAAGGTTCCTAACTGACCTGGAAGTAGCTTCATAATGACAACTGGCCAATTCAAACTAAAATACCAAGTGCTTCCTTTATAACCTCCTTTAGTGTAGGACACGCAATGGATACAAAGCGGTATTATCTCACCTCCTTTTACAAGGAGGTGAGATAATACTGTGTATTTCACACAACTGCTATTTAAAAAAATCAACATAACTGACAATTGGTGATAATCACGTGCGTGGTAATCGGCATGTTTCTATTTCATGCCACAATCCCTTCATATGTTTTAAACCTTCATCTACAAGCTTGTAAAACCCATGAGTGAACTATGAACTGTATGCTGCTGTAATAAAATGAGTTTATTATGAAGCTGTTACCTTACCTAACATATATATATATATATATATATATATATATATATATATATATACATGTGTGTGTGTGTGTGTGTGTATATATATATATATATATATATATATATATATATATATATATCAAGGTTGTTTATCATGGTTCAGTTTGCATTAGTTGTGCCCCCAGTTTAACTATTGGTGTTTTGCTAGTGTTTAGGATTAATATAAATTCTGTTGATTTTTGCCACAAAGCTTTAATTAATTGGCAGTTACACTGGATCGCCAGTTGTTCTGTTTCATGTGAGCCAAGTCAACAAAATCCACTATTACATTATAAAGTAAACCGAGCACCACATTTCTCTTTTCCCTTATACATTCTTCGTCACATCTTTCCTTGACCTCATGACATTTTCCGCTGAGGTCAAGGTGTAGTGATTAGGAGAAGACCTCAGGAAGAGAACTCAATAAAACCCTGAAATTACATGGCGCATTTGTGTCACCGTGGAGGACAATCTGAAAGGAGCGCTTCCAACACGCTGTGAAAATAACACGTCCCTGGTTGGGGCCTCCATAGATGGGGTTAGTGGTGGCTGCATTGTTCTGTTGCAGGTGTGTGAATATACCCTGACCTTTTCGTGTCAGGGATTATTTTTCAAATCAGAATCTAGCACTCAATCAGATGCAGACATCCTCTGGATTGTTAAGCCAATTATTCCTTGAATATGAGTCATGTGACACCGTATTAATGCTGGTGTGCAGTATTTATGGATGAATAGTTCCTGCATGCTTTGTCCTTGCATTTGCTTGGCGTGTGTGTGTTGCATGCTATTTGCTCACCTCTGCCTGTGTTTGTGCTCGTGTGTATATGCTGTCATATATTTGTGCACATGTGCCTGCTTGTGGGGGAGAAGCACAAAGCCCTGTGCCGGTAGACAAAGAGTAAGCCCCCATCTCCCTCGCTTCATCTTCCCTGGTGGGGAGATAAGACAGTCTGTGCCCCAAGGGGGGGCCGGGGCTTGGGATTGGGGGTGACGGAGGTGGTGGGGCGAGGACAGTCTAGCCATGTTTACATGCTGGGAGTTCAATAGGGGGTTTAAAGAAGATGACAGTCACTTCTGGCTTTCATATGCCACTTTAACCCCAGTATGGCCGCCCTCTTGTCTTTCCTGACCTGCACATACTAAAGAAAACACAAAAAACAAACACAAGTACAGATGGGCTGAAACACGTGCAAACACACATGCACACTGAAGTCCTGTTACATGTAAATAGCATGCTCTCTTGCTATGAAATCTTTCTGGGTGGTCAGTGAACACTGAAGTGCAGTAAATTAAAAGACTTTGCTATTACTGTAACTAAAATTAGCTGACACTAGCAGGAACACAGCTCCCTGATTGTAATTAGAAAAATGTTTTGAGCACAGCACTTTTAGTGTGATGAATTTTGAGCCAACATTGATCTGGTGCTTACAGACAAGCTGGCTGTAATTGGAATTTGTGAGTTTCTAAACCAGTGCTTACTTCCTTCCTCCGTACGACTGTGCAGCCACATATGCCTGCATGTAGAGCACAGGAATACACGAAAGCAGGATCTCTTGAAGGTTTCTGAGGGACGTTTTGAAACTCTGTCTTTTAAATGGCAAAACGCAGTTACGACAAAGAACAGCACGGAAATCACCTCACCACACACCAGTGTAGCTGAGAGAAAAGCACAATGTACACAATGTACACTATTAAACATTGTAAGTTCTCAAGTTGGAACCTCATTTGTCTTCACAACTGAACTTATTTTCATTCAAGAAACAAATTTTGAGCTTTGTGACATGGTCCATTATTCTGCTGTAAATAGCCATATGAAGATTTGTACACTGTGGTTGGTCTTAGAGGTGGTCAGCAGCAATACCAGGGTAGGATGTGACATTTAAAAGATAGTCAGTTGGTATTATGGGGCCTAAAGTGTGCGAAGAAACCATTACACCACAACCAGCAGCCCAAAACTGTTGATCTGTGCTTTGATATTGTTTGTCCCAAATTCTCACCCGAACACCTGAATGTTGCAGCAGAAATCAAGACCACTGGACAAAACCATCTTCTGTTGTCCAGTTTGGGTGAGTCATGTGAATCATAGCCTCAGTTTCCTGTTCTTTGCTGAATGGAGTGGCGCCCGATGTGGTCTTCTGCTGTTGCCCACTGTGTTGTGCGTTCAGAGATGCTCTTCTGCATACCTTGGGTATAGTAAGTGATTATCTGAGTTGCTGTTGTCTTCCCTTTGAAACCGTCTGGCATCAACAAGACATTTTCGCAAAGATCACTGCCGCTTACTAGATAGTTCCTCTTTTTCATACAATTCTCTGTAAACCCTAAAGATGGTTTTGTGGGAAAATCCCAGTAGATCGGCAGTTTCTGAACTATTCAGCCCAGCTCATATGGCACCAACGATAATGCCACATTTGAGTCACGTAATTCACCTTTCTTCCCCTTCTTCAGAAGGAGTCAAGCATGTGTACCTAATAAAGACGCCAGTGAGTTATACTTCAAAATGATAACAGTAAGCACATTTTCATTTTTAAACATTTTTAGCACACACAAGTAGAAATGTTCTTTCTGTATCATTGCACAGTTACTGCAGATGAAAATCAATCATTTTTAGGAAGTTATTCGCACCAGATTTGCATTGAGACAGGGCTGTAGCTTGTAGCTGTTAGCTTGATTTGCAGTTAACATATTATTTTCTCAATTCATTAATACATTTCAGTTATAACTATTCTTTTTATGACTGGAAAATGGAGAAAAGAAGCACCAAAAAATAGGGATTAGTGTTGTAGAGCATAGATTGTAAAACTTAAACACAAAGTGACAAAATTACTAAATTATGAAGAACAACTGAACAAAAACCAGCTGGTATACTGTGAAAAACCTGTGCCGTTTCAGATTTAGGCATCACAGGCTCAATGACGAAAGAAACAGGATGACTTGTCTTCAACTGTCTGTTGGCTTTTCACAAATATTGCAAGCCTCACACCGTATCTGATTTCATTTACTTAAGCAGCTGCAACGTCTTTCTGGCAGAGCAGAGCGCTAAATGAAATTGACTTTAAAGTGTAGACCTGCAAAAGCCATGCAATTGCCAGAGATCAAACTGGCAAACAACAAAAATTATAACACAATTTAAATTGTTTTCCTCAGCTGTGTGAATCATCGCCTTAATATCTTTCTAAGCGACATTCCACCCAGAATCTGTCTTTTGAGTACAAAATGCTCAGCAGGTCTGCTTTTAGCGATGGTTTTGCAAAATAAAGATTGTTTGGATTTCTGTATTCTTCCATAGATACCCCTGTTTTATACATTATACCCTCTACATGGCCATAACATTAAATCATCACATACATCCCTCTCTCTGATGCCCTTTCTCTCCCATTTGTATTGAATACTGTGCGCTTATTATTACCAAGATAAATCAAGAGAAATGCCAGTGAACACTCGAAACATAACCTATGAGAAATAATTCATCTGCGCAATATCACCGTGGGACAAGCTTGAGATCACTACAATATCGTATTCCTTTCCTTTTTCAATTACGTTAACCAAGCAGAGACATTTCCTAGCTTGCCTCTTGATTATGAATTGCACTGTCCTCTGTCCATTTGGACCTTTCTCCCACAGGCCAACACTGTGATGTCACACTACCTGACAGAGACCTGACTTTAATAAAGCAATGGGAAATTTATTTTCAAAAGGAAGGAAGCAGTGTTTGGCGACAAGATGACTGCCAAATACAAGGGTGAAGGCACGTCCTGCAGGGAGTGTGTGACCTTTTCACACACTAACACACAAACACTGATGTCTTAAATCAAGTGGTCTCTCTGAAAGAACACCAAGTCCTGTGGCAGCAACACGGAGCTGTGCAACATGTGGGTATATGCGCAGCTGAGTCGGTGTCTAGTCGGCTGTCTGCGACCGCATTCCTTGCAGCAGGAGGGGAGCAGAAAAGGTTGAGGGCTAAACCGCCACATTGCTGCTGCTCTGCTTACAGTTTGGTGCGAGGTGACAAACGGCTACATGTGGATTGCAGTATTATGGCATTTTACAACCAGGTTAGCACTGCAGTGGCAACACAAACCTCACCCACAGTCGAAGTCATTATCCAGGCTGTTGCATTCTTGTGTTGTGTATTGCATTTCTTGAGAGAATTTGTGACGGAGACAACTGGAAGGGGAAACGGGGATGAGAGAAGGGGTCATAAAATTAATTAGATTTGAATGTTTTGAGTTAAAAGTTGGTTTAAAATTGGACTGGAGAGCCATCGGGGTTGTCGGTCCTTGTGTTTATGTGTGTCTTTGTTCTGTGTGTAAAGCTGACTTTGCAAGATTCCTGTGTGGATTGGAGTAAATGAGGGCTGTGGAATTTGAGTGGAGGGTAATCATCAGACCTGCAGGAGTAACCAGATACCGAGCGCCAGACTTCAGAGGAATGGGAATCCCTCCACACCAACACACCGCCTTCTGCAAGAGACACATTGGCTGGGCCAGAACAAGCCGTCCAGTCTCCTTCCCCCCCACATTCAGTATCTCCTTTTTTTGTGTGCCTCTAAAATGCACGTGTAAAAAGTCTCTGTTTACAGCTATACTGTACTGATCAACTTAAATACTTCCTGGATTACTTTTACAGAATCAAGTGTGAATTATGACAATGAATCGCAGCATTTATTCAACACACTGGACTTTCTGAGAAACTGGTTGCAGACGAAATTAATCTGCATAAATTAGATGACTTTTACTGCAGAGGCTGTGGTGGCTGCATGTGGTTAGATTCAGGAAATAGAAGAACTTTTATCAAGGTTAAAAAGGAATTTCTCTTTAACCCCCTGCACATGGGTGTTAAATCAAGATAATGATATTTCCATAACCTCAACACCCAGAATAGACCTGACCTTTAGGCAGTATTAAAACACAAATACACTAACTAAACAGCACATTATGATAAAGTGGCTTCAGCAGAGAAATTATAGTGATCCTTTCTGGAGAAATGCACACTCATTTTATTTTTTCAGTGTAAAAATAAAGCACACCTCTCTCTTTCAATTCTAAGGAATGTTTTCTGTATAGAAACATAATAAAAAATAATCTGATTGTTATCTTAGGTCTTAGAATTAGCTAAACACAACCTCATATGAACAACAGCACATAGTATGCTACACTGCATTGCCACTTGTTTAGCAGAAGTTATAGTTATAGAAATAGTACATGAAAAATGAAGTACACACATAGGACTTAAGAGGTTAAGTAGCTGCCAAGTGCAGCTAATCAAATGCAATTGATCATGAGCAAGTGTGAGCCCTCCTATGAAAACACAAGTTGCAGTAGTTTGCTGGACTGGAGCATTCAGGTGTGTGTTGACACGTGCCAAGGAGGAAAGACATCAGCAGTGACGTTAGAGAAGCAATTGTTGCTGCCCATCAATCTGGGAAGGGTTATAAGGCCATTTCCAAACAATTTGAAGCCCATCATCCTACAGTGAGGAAGATTATGGAGAGGAAAGTATTCAAGACAGATGCCAATCTTCCTAGGAGTGGACTTCCAAGCAAATCACCCCAAGGTCAGACTGTGCAAAACCCCAGAAAACACATCTCAGTCTCCACGGGCCTCAGTTAGCATGTTAAATGTGAAAGTTCATGACTGTACAGCTAGAAAAAGACGGACCGAGTATGGCTTTGGAAGGTTTGGCAGGAGAAAGCCTCTTCTCTCTAAAAAGAACATGGCAGCATGGCATGGGTTTGTATATCAGCCTAAACACCTCATATTGGCAGAGGGTTGATGATCTGGGCTTGTTTTGAAGGCACAGGATTTGGGCACTCTGCGGTCACTGAGTCAACCATGAAGTCGTCTGTACACCAAAACATTCTATAGTAACATGTGAGGCCATCCTCAAATTTGGGTGAAACTGAGTCATGCAACAGGACAATGAACTCAAGCAGAGCGGCAAAAATTTAATGGAATAACTGAAAAAGATCGCCATGTTGAGCAGCTGACCTATTTTAACAGTAAGAATAACTTTTGCACATCAGGTCATCTCACATATCAACCAGCATATTAAGCTCATACCTCTTTGCACATAAATCAATTTAATACTTCAATTTTTCCTTTTTGTCTCCATTTATTTATTCATGCTATTTGTATTTTATCTATTGTACATATTAACCGGCATCTGTGTGTGGACAGCGGAGAAAGAATTTCGTTGTACAGAGAAATGCTTTTTCTTGGTACACATGACAATAAACGCTTTGAATCTTGAATGTGGCGATGGCCCAGTCACGGTCCAGAGTGCTTGAGAGCATAATGAACAGGTACGTTTAGTCATGAATGAAGAGTGATCGAACAGAGCTTAAAACTGGCAATGCTAAGTAGCTAACATTAGACCAGGGGTGTTGAACTCTTTGACACCCCTGCATTAGACTGATTGGGTCTGGCATGTCTCAAATGATAAGGTATGTTTGAGGTCACCGGTTTGGGATTGTCTGTTTTCTTAAAATCATCCCACAAGCTATATCCTAAATCGGTCACCTTCATGCTTAGATAAGGTATTTGTGAGGTCCAACTAACAATGGAATATATACATGCAGGGATATACTAAAAGTACCTGGATACCGGTCAAAAACTTTAATGTTGACTAGGACTCACAACTGAGATCAGTAGTATAACCAAATCACTCGTTGTTGGTGGGGTTCCCTCTCTTCAAGTTGTACACTCCTCTTCTATTTGGTTAACAAAAAAGTGGCAGAACAAGAAGTACCTGAAATGAATAATAGGAAATGGTGGTACCGTCAAATTATAGCTTAAGTTATGGGGCAGGGTTTCAGAAGGCTTTGTGGTTATGCTATACCTACTGGATAGGTTTATCACGGAAAGTACACATAGTTTAAGGATAGATATACGTAGTCAAATGTATACACAAGCACATATTTAAGTTTGTTCTGTGTCTGCTGTGTTAGTCCACCTTGGGGCCTTGTTATGTGAAGAACCAGATCAAAGCATTAGTCCTGAATCAAGCAGGAAGAAGAGATAAAGACATATAAAGGGAGGGAAACACTGAATGTATCGGGATGAATGCTACACCTTCTGTTTTTATCTCCTCACTCAATGCCATAACAATACGTGTTGCAGATAAAGGCTTGTCTATTCAAGCATGCTTGATTACAGACTTGTTGGAAATCTGGTTTCTTTTGTGCTACACTGACAAATTCGCCGTCTACTTTGCATTGGCCTCGGAGTGCCAAAAAACTTCCTTGCTTCTATAGTTTGACCTGTCTGCCTCCACCTTACTATAACAGATTTAAATTGATTTTCTTTTGCAACATTCACAGTAGTGAGAGCTAACATTGTGAAAAATTTGAAAACATTTCTCAGACATCATGTTTTTGATACTCTCGATTCACGATCACCTTGAAGAGAAGTAACACACTCAAAAAGGGTTGAGACATTGACCTGTCAACTTTGCGATTTTGCTGTGCTGTTAACATCATGTTCTGTCTTTAGCTCAATTAAATACACTTACTGGCTGCTTTATTAGGCAAACCTTTGCAACTCTTTGATAATGCAATCAACTCAAACTGATACAATTAAGCATGTAGACGCGGCAAAGACAGGGTGCTGGAGTTCAGATGGAGCATCAGAACGAGGAAGAAAGGTTATTTTAACTTGCTTTAAATGTAGCATGACTTTTGGTGCCATCTAAATATTTCAGAAAATGGGATCTACTGGGATTTTCCAAGACCGCCATCTCTAGGGTTTACCGAGGATGGTCCTAGAAAGAGAAAAATTCAGTGAGCATCAATTCTCTGGGTAAAAGTGTCATGTTGATGCCAGAGGTCAGAGAATGGACAGACTACTTTGACCTAAGGGGAAGTCAACAGTAACTTAGATTTCAACCAAGGTATGCAGAATGCACGACATGAATGTACAACATATCAAACCTGGAAGTAGATGGGCTACAGCAGCTGAAGACCACAGCGGGCGCCACTTTGTCAGCTAAGAACAGGAAACTGTGGCTAGAGTTTGCATGGTTTCACCAAAACTGAGCAACAGAAGTTTGAAAAATGTTGCATGGTCTGATGAGTTTCAATGTGGGTGGTAGGTTCAGTATTTTGTGTAAACAACACGACAGTATGTATCCATCCTGCCTTCTATCAACTGTTCAGGATGGGGGTTGTGTAATGGTATGTCGGATAATTCCTTTGTACCCCTTAATATCAGCTGATCTGCATTTAAATCGTATTGTAATCGAAGGGCTTCCATAGTCACCGGGTCTTGGTCCAATATAGCAATGCTGGAAGGTACTAAATGGTGATATTTTCATCATGGATGTACAGCCAAAAGGTCTGCAGGAACTGTGTGATGCTGTCATGTCAAGACGGACCAACATTTCTGAGCAAGTTTGTTAAATCTATGCGATGAAGAATCAAGACAGTTCTAAAGGCAAATGTTGGTCCAAACTAGTACCAGCAAGTTGTAACTAATAAAGTGGCCAGTGTGCATACATGAATTGTTCTACTACATTAAAATGTGAGACTTCAGAAACGGCGTTCCTTTTTTGTTTAGAGCAAGTTAAATAATGTCATCAGCATATAATAACATTCCCAGAATTCCAATACGAACCCATCACAAGCCTTAATTGAAGAACCTAAACCAACCACACAACGGGAAATAACTGGAGACAAACACTCACATGACATGACAGCATCCACTCGTATCTTTATAAACCCGAACATGAGCAGCGGTTCCTTGATAAAGAGACTTAATGAGATTATAAAACTTTACAACAATTTAACAGCCAGGTGTGTTTTTTTATACATCCAGGCATGATAAAGACAGGATTCAGTAAATGGAGACATAAGAAAAAATCTTTATGATGTAATAAGTCATTGATGTATTGCACTGTGCATGACCTCTTGATCCCTCCTCTCTTCCCTCCATTTATATTTTCTTCCTCACCAGCGCGGCTTTGGCCCTTTGTCGTCCTCCTCCCCTCCTGTCTCTGCTCTCTATGAGAGGTCTTTTCCTGTTGCCCTTATCTACGAAGGAGCCAGCAACGTTGACGTACTTCCATGTTGTACTGGGCGAGCTGTACTCTCCAAACAAACACACTGGAGCTGAGAGAGACGGAGAGACACTCTGGCAAAAAGAAGATCAAGATAAAGGGAAAAAAAAATACCGCCAGGGAGGGACTGTTTTTTTTTAAAACAAGATACCAGAGAGAGAAGAAAGTCCTGGTGGGTTTGTTGTGCTGTGTGCACTGTGTGGTAAATATCAAGGATTACATATACAAATATAGTTTTTATCAACTGAATAAATATTTTTGTTCCTCCCCAAAGTTTCTTAGATTAAATCACGGGGTTGCAACGTCATTGTTATTTCTTAGAGTGATCTTTGTAGTTGCTGTACTTGTAGATTTTTTGAAACTTACTTTTTTTAAATAATCAAAGAAGGTAATTGTGAACCTTCACATTTTTTATTGTGTTTCAAACAGCATACTGACAAGCACCTCGCTCCAAATCGCCACAGTCACACCCAACGGAGCTCATCATTCGTGAGCAACACGCTGCTATTTCATCTCAGCCCCCCCCCCACCACCCACCACCACCTCTTTTACACATCACTCTTTGGGTTGTGCAGCGATGCCTGATATTGAATGGTACTGAATGAAATGCTGGAGAGAGACTTGGAGTGGAGTAGATGCTGGCTTTCATCCAGTAACCTGCCATCATTCATCTGGGCAACAGGGGTTATTGAGAACAATCGCAGACGGAGAGAGAGAAGTGTGCTGACAGGCTTTATATGTGTGATGATGTGTATGGCTCCTTCTGCAAAGAGCCTGAGAAAATGTTTTTCATTCCGCCCTTTCTGCCATTGTTACAGGGAAGCAGACGTTTTTGGAAAGCTAGATAAGATAAATAATTCTACGGTATGAAGCAAGAAATGCTTTACAGCACTGTGGCAGCAGCAGCAGAGGCAAGTGGAGAAGCAACAGGGGCCTAACTGGCTTGATATTTTTACTTTGCAGCCCTTGCATTGAGTAGAAAAGAAGAAAGTCAGAATTGAAAACTGCTTCCCCAGCTAACCTAGACTGACCATGTCTCCAACCTATTACTGAACTGAGCACACAGATTAAACTGATGTTGACCTTCTGGTCTAACTCCTGGTGAACAAGGAAAACAAACACGGTGCTGTCAGACTTTTTTAAAGAAGAGTAATGTTACCAATATGAGTGAGCGCTCTTTATGGTTTCATCACATGGGTCCTTTCTTTTTCTAACATTTGAACTTTGGTCACACTAATACAGTATGTATTATGTATTCAAAAACAACAGCTCTGTGTTTTTCTTTTAAATCTTTTTTTGTGCATTTAATTAAAGACCACATGTGCCGTCTCTTTGTGGCAGGTATTTTCGTACTCTTTTGGTACTTTGATGAAATATTATTTCTCTGTCTCTTCAGCACACGTTGTCAGAATCACAGAAGAATAATGATATTTATTTTAACAGGTTTGTTGGAAGTGTGATTGCATGATTTGTTCATTTGCACAACCATGTAGTTTCTATAATAACACTGTTTCAAAAGTAGTTTTAAATAAGTAATCATGCAGTAGCTTCCATGATAAATCCGACTCATTCCAGTTTGCTAAATTTTAGTGTGAAGTATGAGAGCTTATTTCTGCTGGACATTGGATACATCCTCAAACTAGGGGTCTATTCATACTATTCATATTCTTTTAATACGGCGAATATTCACATTTTACTTTACTGTTTAATCCAAATGCAGGTCAACCCAGCTTTGGTGGTATGGATCTAAACAGAGTTTAAACTCAGGATTGCCACAAGATCGTGTTTTATCACCAGTTTTTCTTTTTACATTTATACAAATAGCAGTACTTCCCGTACTGCAACAATGACTCTTTTAAAATGTGCAGATGATATGGCCCTGGTGACATGAGGTCACTGATGGAAAACACCTTAAAGCTTATTATACGCAAGACAGAGGAACAGTGTTGTAGGGGCAAAAGGCAACATGCATAACCCCAAGGACAGCTGGTAGAGCAGGTGAGTCTTTCAAATATCTTGGAACAGAGGTAGGTACCTCTCTCTCTCTCTCTCTCTCTCTCCCTTGTATATTCTGACTCAATATACAAGATAACTCAACAGCCACGATTCAAAATCTGCCGAGGAAGGTCAGAAGTTTTATATCAGTAAAGAAGTTTTAAGCCTGGTTTACAAGTCACTCATTGAATCTGTCTGGACCTTCAGTATTTAATCCTGGCATAATAGCCTCACTGTTATACACAAGACAAAACAGATACAGTTTAAACACCACTGTCTGACTCTGCTGGTCATACAGCTCTCACACCCTCCATCAGTCCCTTTCAGCTGTTACCATCTTGGCCAGCAAGTTTACTTGCCTATGAAAAGGCAGACAAAACCTCTTTTATTCCCATACATGTGAAACTTTATATAAGATGTTATGACATAACCTATTTTAATTTTGAAGACTTTTTGGATGTCCTTGTATTATTATAGAATGTGATGTTTGAGTCTGTTGCCCGATACTGCCTGTGGCCAATAATTGTTAATCTTTAGAGCTAAAGATGTTAAAGTGTCTGAAAGATGAGTTTCTGCTGCTTTATTCTAATGTAGCAACATTCAGTGGATGCAAAATTATTGTCATGCCAAACGAAACACATTTTATTTGATGTGACGGAAACAAAGCCACACATGGTAACATACGTAAGACCAAAGATCCTTACTCTCCATCTTACTGACTGATCATCATCATAAGGAAGCAGTGACCAAAAAAGAGGCTTCCTATGAAATTATGAAATAAAAGAGAAAATAATTGTGATAAATTGCCTGAGACATTGTACTGACTGTGAATAATTCTTAATAGATCTTCAGGAAATTGGCTAAAGGAAGGTTTTCTTACATGGTAGCACCAGTGACACCAGTGCAATGTTGCGTTTGTTTCGCATCACCAACATTAGTATGTGTGACAGGATTTTGCCCCAAACATACAGCCCTTGCTCTGCTATACCCACTGTGGGTATAAACACTCCTGTGGTGCTTAGAATTCTATTTCATTAATTTAAAAAAACAAATATTGTGAAATTGATAGCTCCAGAAGCTGTCACTCCTCAAATAGCATTTTGTTTTATTTTATCATACCAATAAATTGTATTCAAGTCTAATCTTTCTCTAAAGATTAGACTCTGTTTCCATAGAACGACTGAAAAATAATCGAATCTTCTGCAACTTGCCATACCGTAATCATGCTTACTTTTATAAGATATGTCGTTGATGTTTTACCAGCTTTAATAGACCAATCCCCATATTAAGTTGGCCTTCTGATCAACTGGAAAAAAGTAATTCATGCCGCATTTTCAATGAGATAACAGCTATTATTATTTTAGAAGACTATGTCAGATTTTCAAACATCTGCAATTACCCGTGTGGCTTCTCGTCATCCCATTTGACGATTGTGATTGTTAAAGATTAAATTCCTGCTTCGTCTACAGAAAGTTTAACCTTGGATCAGGTAATAAAGTCACTCGGTTATTTTGTGACTCCATAACTGGAATCTGTCTGATTATCTGTTTTACAGAAACCATTAATAAAAAAAACCTTTAAAGCTTTGAAAGACAATTCTTTATCTAAATGGGTGTTTCTGTCATGTGATGCATCCCTTCATGTTTATAATATAGCACTGAGAATTTGATTACTTACCAAACACTGTGCAAACTTCCACTTAACTGTAAGAAAACAGATCTGGGGATGTTGGATAATTACGATTTATGGACTTTATGGACTTCTTCCTGGACTCTAACAAAGCAAAGAATTTCCAGTGTAGCAGACATGGAGCAATGGGAATATTTACTGGGAACATTTTTGGTTTCCATTTTCAGTTACTTTTATTGATGTATTAACAGTAAAAGGAAGTTCAGGGTCTCCTAAAACATTTTTATATCTCATTTAACAACAGAAGTATTCTAAGAATCCTAAAAGAGTCTGATAACCATGTGAAAGAAAATGTTCTTTAATCATAGATGCAGCAACCATGCAGGAATATTATTTGGTTTTGTTTAATGATTTATAATAATGATGATGATTATTAACAGAGGCCAACATGGAGTTGCAGTGGTTGGCACTGTCACCTAAGAGTGAGAAGGTCTTGGGTTCAAATCCACCTATAAGCTGAGGTCTGTTTATGTTCATCTGTCGATGCATGGATGGACAATTATTATAATGCTATTTGATTCAGTTGATAGAGGGTGTAGAAGAGTATGGGTATAGGGAATGGGATGATTGAGGGAGAAGGAGTAAGGTAAAGGTAAAGACCCTACAGTGTTAGAGACAAACGCTAGGAGAGGGTGGAAAGGAAAAATGCTCTTTCAACAGGAAGAAACATCCAGCAGAATCAGGGTGTCTGATTGGGGGCGAAGGAAAAGGGGGAAAAAAGGAAAGAAAGAGAGAGAAAGGGATGAAGGAGAGTAAAGAGGTGATAATAGAGGAGATAGAGGGAGGGTGAAAGAGGGAAAGGGTGTGGAAGACTGATAAAGATAATGAATGGACATGAAAAGGTGATAATTAAGCTAGAGAGAATGGGAGTGGCGGGGATATAAAGAGGTAAGGTAAAGGAGGAGGAAGAGGAAGTTGGGCTGCACCAGAAGCACCTCCAGTTTCTTTGCTTCTTTCATTCTCAGCACTTTCATCTCTATTTCTTCTTTCTTTTTCAGTAGTATCGTTACTTTTTTTTTTTACCAATATTTTTTCCAGTTCTGACTGTTTAATCCTAATTTTGTCAGTTTCTTTTTTGTTTTACCTATTTCTGTTTTCGTCTGTTCTAATGCTTTTTTCTCACTTCTGTGTCTTTCCGTGCAGCTTCAGCTGCTTTATTTGCCTCTTCTATTCACTTTTTCTCTTCTTCCAGTGCTTTTTGCACTTCTCTTTGCCCGACTTTCTTTATCTTTGCATTTATCCTTGACTCCTTATGCTCTCCATACAGATCTTTCTTTCCTACTTTCAGCAGTTTTTTCTTTTCTTCCCTCGGCTACTTCGGTGTCTTCCTTGACTTCCAGGAGCTGTTGAGTTGTTTTCTTCCTCCAAAACTCTGTCTTGCTCCACCTTCTCTCTCCTAGTTCCTCAAGGTGTCCTCCAGAGAGCTGCATGTGTTTGTGAAGGCCTCGTCTTTCTGACCGTTTTCAGTGAGCTTGACAGAGAGACTCTCCTTCTCCTGTTTCATGTTCAGGCTTTTTTTTATCCCTCTGTGGGAGCTGTTCTTTAGGCTGCTTATTTCCTTTGTAATTTTGAATCTATGCCACAAAGAATTAAGGCAGTTCTGAAGGCAAAAGCAGGTCCAACAGAGTACTAGCAAAGTGTACCTAACAAAGTGGCCAGCGAGTTTATAATTGTACACAAACAATTTCATTGTTACCTGTGGGGACCAGAAAGAAAAAAGAAAAAGGGAGAAGCAGAAGATGCTCTCTGCTTGGGGTCTCGCTGACAGAGAGCACAAAGCGAGCAAGAGCCCAAACAGATGAAATCTGTTTGCAAAGGAGATGAAAACACTGAGACAGTGGGAGCAGAGTGTGCAGAGCGCAGCTGGCTGCAAACAACCATCTGAAACCACTGATGTCTCAAACACAGCGCATGAAAACTTAAATAGCAAAGGCAGACATGGTGAGATTAGCAAAGCAGCACTGATGAGAAGGCACTGTATTTCCTCGGCTTGGTGCAGTCTCTCCCTCAAAGCAGAACGAACACGCACAAACACACAGCAAATCCTGTTCATGTAATGAAATCTCCTCTGTTGGCCGAGGAATTTCTCCAAGGGTCTAAGGTCTACCTGTGTGTGTGAGGCTTTATCAAATATTTGGAAAGACAATAGACAGACATTCTTTGATTCTTTTTGAAGTGGACGGAGACCTAAAAGGAAGAAAAAAAAAACCTTGCCCAGTCGTGATCACTAATGCACCGTAGAACCTTCAGCACTTGTTGTGATAAGCGTTTGTATATATTTGAGCCTGTGTGTGTATTTTTAATCCTGTGTGGATTAGAGAAAAACTTAAATGTCATTAAAGAGTCCAACCTGGAAGAAGATCAGTACTTCTACATTCCTGGATAAGTCGGATTACTGAAGACATAACTAATAAAGAGCCTGCTAATCAAAAGAAGTTGGCTAGGTCCCACCAAGCATTTATGCCCAAGGTCTGTAGCTCCGAGCATGCGTGTAGTAGAGGTGAGCAGATTGATCCAAATATCGATAGCATCGATACCAATGTTGGTATTGGTATCGGATCGATAGTAGTGTGATAGGATCGATACTTTGTTTCGATCGTCCAAGTCAATATCAGTATCAGCAATACTGGCCCCATATTTACTTTGTATCAGATACCATATTTTGCGGTATCGCACGGCACTAATGTATAGACAGATGGACCTTTGGGTTAAAAAATGCACACAACAAAGAAAAACAGACACACACAGTCATTTCGATTTCAATTTCCACCTCTACTAGCCTCTCATGCACAAACATAACACCCCGGGGACGGGGATGTTCAGTAGAGGGTTTTATAGCAGCAGACACAAAAGCCACACAAACACACGCAGTTTTTCTTTAGCTTCACAGTCACAAAAACACAAAGACGTGCACTGATTTTTTCATCGGAACTGAAACACGCTTTCTGTGATGTGTGTCTGTTACAAGCAAAGGTACGCTCAGTAAAGATAAGGACAAGCCACACAACAAAATATTGATTGTTTTGACGTGTCTATGTACTAGTTTAAAGAGATGCCAAAATATGCTGTTTCTTTTTCTGAAGCTAAATATTTCTCTCTGTTCCAGATGCTGTGACACAGTGAAACTTTGTTTACTCTTCGCATGTTAGCATACCAAGAAGCTGAGTGTGTGTGTTGAGTATATTTGAATAACTCAGTATTCTGAGTCAGAACTCATTAAAACTCATTTTTTCAGCCACAACTCAAACACTTTAGTGTAAGCGCTCTCCCTTTGTACAATAAATAAAAACATGGAAAATCAAAGCTACACACAGTTTCATTTGAAGCTGTTTGTTTGCTAAATCTCGCCTAATGCTTTGGGAGTGTATTTTTATAAATGACAATTATCTCCTTAACTTAGATCTGAGTCAAAGCTGGCATATGCAGAAATGAAACCAACATGGATATCAGAGAAGGGCACACATTTCTACTGTTGCCTAGCAACTGCATGCCTCAAAGTCTGTGGAATTAAACAGTGGAAGAGATCCAGTTTTTCCTGGGGACTGATTTAAACGTTGCGCCTGTCTTAGAGGTACCCTGGGCGCAAGAGTGGAAGCCTGCCCGCTCGGTGATAGTTGCAGATGATGAGTGAGCACATGTGACGGAGAGGAAAGAAAGGCCCTGACATGTGAAGAGGAGGCCAAGTGCAGGGAGAACATTGCAGTGCTCAACACGGTCATATTTTATACATGACTGAGCCGGTGTTCCCACTCAGTACCCAGACATGCAACTGTTTGGATCCTTATTTGTTGGGTAGGAATTTTTGGACATAGAGGCAAAAATATATTCAAGTCAATTCAGTTTTATTCATACAGCATCAATTCACAACAATAGTCGCCTCAAGGAGTTTTATATTGTAAGCTGAAAACTCTACAATATTAGAAAGAAACCCCAATAATCAAACAGCACCCTATGAGGAAGCACTTGGTAATGGTGGGAAGGAAAAACTCCCTTTTAACAGGAAGAAACCTCCAGTAGAACCAGGCTCAGAGAAGGGTGGCCATCCGCGGTGACCAGGTGGAGGTGAGGGGAATGAGACAGAACAAAAGACACACTGTGGGAGAAAGTTCCAGAGTTTAATAATTACTAATGGTTAAATGCAGTAGTGGTGTATAAACACATAGAAAGTGAAAATGACTGATGCTCAGTGCATCATGGGAAGCTCTCCAGCAACCTAAGGCTATTTAAGCACAACTAAGAGAGGGCTCAGGGTCACCTGTTCTCACACTAACTATAAGCTTCATCAACAAGGAAAGATCATATATACATAAATGTGGAAATGCATGTCAACACAGGTTGAGTGCTTCACATCCGACTCACCCACAGCAGTGATCATCACCTCATTATCGCTATATTTAGCGTGACTTTTCCTATAACTGGTGGTCATCGGTGCTGCCTAAAAGCAAGGAGACGCTGGGTTCCAAGTGAAGGGATGGAAAATTAACCCAACTGCACCTCCCCTAGGTGCCGCTTCACGCTGGACCCAAAAGCGAGTCAGACCCCTTACACTATATTAAAATATTACAATGGCCAACTTTACAGCATATTTACACCCTGATTCAAAAACACTTTAAGCTTCTACGGATATTACCCCTCTGTCATTGCAGCTGTGAGTGTGGTGATTTCTTTTTTTCTTTAAAAAAAATTAAATAAAAATCATCCACTTGGGTAATTGAGTTAGGGGTGTGGCCACTTTCACTGACATGTTTTCCAATCAGAGTCTGTTTCTAGCCGTTATCTGGATTATATGGCTAATATCATGGCTTGCTTCGTGGTACAGACTATTCAAGAAGTCTGTGCTTCAGCTTTGGTGAGTGAAGTTCTAGTAATTTATTAGCTTGCTAATTAGCCAATATGTGCCTGTGAGTTTTGCAAACCAAGCTAGCTAGTTCTAGCTCATAAGGTTACTTCCGGTGCCAAAAAAACAATATGGCATCGACCAAAACACTATTTTTGAAGCTTACCTCCATCTTTTAAACTGTCTGTTACTTGGATATTTTATATTATTTATTATTTTAGATTTGTTTGAATGCTTTTTTTTTTTTTTTAAAAAAAACCCTCAAGTGCTGCTAAGAGCAAGCCAAGCAACAGATGGTGATATCTTCCTATATGTGTATATATACCTGCATGTACTTTCATTCCTCCTTAATATGTGGGCTAATCGCATTATCACATATAGGCATATAGTTATTAATATCTCTATGTATTAAAAAATATTTATTATAAATCCCCCCTTAATATATTAATTCATTTCATTATCTCATTGTGAATGCAAAATTTAATCAAAATGTTGTTCAACTCTGGAAAATCTAAATGAAGACTGTGCCATGTATCAGGTAAACAACAAAACTAAGTTATTCCTAAATGCAGCAGAAATCAGGAGAGGCATTTTTTTTTTTTAGCTGTGCATGTTTTTTCTTTTCCAACTATAGCTTCGTTGTATGCCATTGGCATACAACAGTTTCCATCCACGTGAAAAGCTTTTCAAGCAAAGAAATCCCTCTAGAAAAAAAATCATACTAAGATACCTCTCTCAGATCGTGTGCTTTTCAGCTTTTAATCTTCAGTTAAATAAAACAGTTAATGAGAAGTAAATGTATTTATTTACAAGGATGCGTTTGACATTATCAGATATCCCTATTTAATGTCTTGCAACGAGCTAAGAGAGGAGATTTTCTGTATATATATTCTGAAGATACAACAAGCAGGCGTCCAAGGGTCTGTGTGTGTGTATGTGTGTGCAATGCTTAGGTTTGGTTTCCTTCTTAACATAAAGCCAAAAACACTGCATTGTGGAATCTGCGGGCCACAGAAAGGTGCAGCTTTGCATTGTGCAGAGTGGAGCGTGCTGTGCAGAGTGTGCTGTGGGATTTCCTTCCACTGTAGCGAGTGCTAGCAGGATCAGGAAATCCCATGTTCATAGAGCACTGCTGACTTCTGATCACTTCCCTGGGAGAAATGTTTCCTGATTTTGAAACTCTGAGTGAGGGTTCAGTCTGCAGAATAAAAAAACAAACCAAAAAAACAACAACCAAGAGAAGTCATCAAAACTCTCACGACAATCTTCTTCAGCGCTTTAGTCGAGGCTTCGTTGCAGTTCTTCCTCTGTCAGGATTTTGGAGTCTTTTGGAGTTGCGGAAGATCAGATCTGGATCCAGGAATATACAAAAGGATTGTTTACAGTTGTGAAATTGAGCAAAATTGAATATTTTGCATTATAATTTCTCAAATCCATATTAAATTCAGGAACTGGTGGAAAAATCAGTTGTTGTTTCCAGTTTTATGTCAGCACTAGATTGTGGGGATGTCATTTGCGTGCATTCTCACATTGCTTACATATCTGGATACTGTCTATCTTGACGACCTCACATTTACTACAAACCTTAAAGCTCTTACCCACCATTGTACATTGATTGCTTGGTTCAGATTGTCTGTTTTTTTTTTTTGTCATTCTGGAGTTTCAGTCACTGGTACAGTTATATTTGTAAGGGTATTTTTGCCTTGCAAAGTGTAGGAAATCATTTTCTCTGGTCCCACGACTTGTTCCTTCTGTCTGCCCCAAAGGTTTGCACTAAATTTGGCAAAAGAGCATTCAAATTTGCAGCTCCTGGCATCAGCTGCAAAATCAACTGAAAGTTAAGGAGCTGGTTTGGGTGAATAAATTTGAGGTGATTTTTAAATGACCTGCAGGCAGTTCCTTCAGGCTGCACATGTTTTGCCTATCACTGCCCCTATTTTTTTTAATATTTTGCCCAAACAAATTTTACTGATATTTTAGTTTTTATTGGTGCTTAAATTCAGAGATTTGGGTTGGTTTTGTATTTTGCACTTTATTAATTGTGCATTTTTGCTGTGTGTGTGTCTCTGTCTGTGTTACTGGCTTATGCAGCTACAGTTTAATGCACTTCTACTTGGACTGTTATTGTTGAGGTAATTGCTTGTAAATGGTTTACTCATATTTTAATTGTACTGTCTTAATTAATTGTATAATTTCATTATATAAGTTTGCCTGTTCGGGCACAGTGACAGCTGTGTTTCAGTGGCTGCTGCTCCCAGCGAATGATAACAATGAAAAATAACCTTATGGTTAGTGATTATTCAAGTTTCATTTGAGTCAAAATGATGGATGGTGACAAAGTGTAACATGAACTCTGCCTCTTCGTCTCTAAAGTCCTTTTCGGTGACATGCGCCAGCAGAGCAGCCTTTGTAGCGGATTCATGTGAAGATTCAGTGTCCTCCCAGCTGAGCCACACACAAACCCCCCAGACCATTTACTGTGGCATGCTGAACTCTTACTGAACCAGCGTGCTGTTAGTGGAGCTGAAAAGCTCATCCAGTTCACAGCATTGATTTCACTCACCCAGTCAATTATCCGGCCATCCAGCCATCCAGGCGGCCGGTCAGCCTTTTTTTCTTTTTCTTTTTTTGGGAACATTTCAGATGGGTGTTTGGGTGTGAGTGAGCATTAGGCATGAGATTTGAAGAAGATTACCAAGGTCCAGAAAGCTGCCTGGAGGCTTCATGTGCTTTTCAACAGAACTGCCACTTTCCAGGCTGCATTAGGCTATGAAATATCTGGTGTGTCACTCTCTCTCTGTCCTTTCTCTCTCTGTGTCTCTCTCTCATTCGCTAAGTGGTTCAGACATTGAAAAACATGGCTGCAGGGCCTGGCGGCGATATCTAGGTCTTCTCTTACCTGCTCTTCACTCCCTTGCTCTTTAATGATACAAACTATTCCTGGTTTGTGTCGCCATGACGTAATCACCTCTCCAGTTCTGCAGACTGTCCTGTGCCTCTTTTACAATGACCTCCTATCTACGTGTGTTAAATTGTGAAAAGAGAGTAGCTGGGTGTTGCTGGCCTAATTATTCATGCTGCTGATACTTTCATCTTGCCAGGAGGAGCACTGCAGATTACAGTATGTTGTTTTCAGCAGTTCAAAGGCCTAGGTTTCCCTGATTAGCTATGTTGTGGTACAGGTTAATAAAGGTGTGGTATTACAAAGCATAAAGCTTGTCACTAGTAGTGCTTTTGCTGCGATTAAAGGTTTAACTTTAAGGGTGTGTCATCCTTTATTGAAAACAGAGCAGCTCTCTGGGCTTTTGTCTTCTTTTGGGCGTTGAGATTAATTTACTCCTTCGCTGTTTCTGTTTGTGGATGTTGTGAGTTCAACACACCTTAATAGATGAAAGTAACTGTTGATTTCATGCCTAACAAGGAGACGTGATTGGGAAATCACAGATGCATGTGTCAAGATTACAGAAAGCATTTAGACATACTTATTTGATAAACAGTGTACCACTACACTGCCAAGTCAGGCTCAGATGGTTCCATGATTAAGTTAATTTAATAAAATCAGCATAATAAACAAATAAGTAAGCTCCACTTTACAACAGTGCAGTTGGTTCTTAAATGAGATCGCAGATTCTAACATGAACAAACTCATAGACAGTGTTTCTGTCAGTGAATAAACATTGAAGTAGTTCATATTTTAACTTATTACATTTGTTCTTGGAGATTTAAAAAAATAAAAATAAAAAGATGAGGTGAACTTTTTGACTAGCTAATGTGTTGTATTGCCTTAGAAAAACGAATTTAATGGAACAATTAGACTGAATTTTTTAACATTTAGCGACTGACCGGAAGTAATTTTAGCGATCAGTTTCAATCACAAGGTGATTGCACAACTCGCCAATTCTGGTACTTTCTGGTAAATGTCAGTGTGCTCCACAGTGCCGGGCAGTGAGCACAAGGCACAGTGAAGGATGTCAGGCCCTCAGGCCACCCTTATGAAGTCTGTGTCTCATCGTGTGGTCAGAGACATTCACACCAGTGGCTTGCTGGAGGTCATTTTGTAGCTTGGGCAGTGCTTATCCTGTTCCTTCTTGCACAAAAGAACAAATACCTGTCCTGCTGATGAGTTAAGGACCTTGCACCGCCCTATCGAGCTCTCCTACAGTAACAGCCTGTCTCCTGGAATCTGCTCCATGCTCTTTAGACTGCGCTGGGATGCACAGCAATACTTGCAATAGCACGTATTGGTGTGCCGTCTTGCAGGAGTTGGACTACCTGTGCAACCTCTGTTGGGTCCAGGTATCGCCTCACGCTACCAGTATTGATACTGACCCTAGCCAAATGCAAAGCTAGTGAAAAAACTGACAGAAAAGATGAGGATGGTGAAATTGTCAGTTTCCTCCACGTGTAATAACCATTCCTGTTTTGAGTTGCCCCTCTACTGCACCGGTTAATTTCATGAACACTAAAGCAGCTGAAATTGATTAACAACCTCCTCTGCTGCTTAACCGAACTCATCAATGTCCTGGAAGTTTACCTGACTCGATGCTACACTCTGATTAAAGTGGTCCTTTAATGTTTTTTTGAGCAGTGTACATAAAAGACATTTTAAATAGTGTTTTCATTATTCCCCTAATTTAAACATTTTCTGTCATTTAGGTTTTATACATAACTCTCTAAGACTTTAGTGACTCTTACTATGAATAACTCATAAATGTGGCTCCACCATTTCCCAGTGGCATTTTTCCTCTCACAACATGTTTACTTGAGTCATACTAACAATCTCTGATAATTATGATGTTTAAGGAAGAAAACAGGCCACCTCATGATTAAATCATAGTACGACACATACGTAGCATGCATTACAAAAAACACTAAGTGTAATATTATAGGAAGATTGGAGTGGATCAAATAAGTTCACTGTTTTAAAAAAACAAAACATATTTAATATCAGTCCAAGTGTCATAAATTCAATGTCATTCTAATTGTGAAGGTTAAAATATTTCTGCTTCAGTGAAAAACTTCTGGATCTTGGAATAAACTGGTCTTTATCCTTCAAGCTTGGGTCCTTCACCAGAGGCCTGTGCAGTATCTTTGCTGTTCCTAGGATTGGGCTCTTCTGGACAGAGATCTTGGATGTTGTTCCCGGGATCTGCTGGAGCCACTCGCCTAGCTTGGCCGTCTTCCTCTACTTGGCTACCACTACTATATCTGGTTGGTTAGCTATCACCAGTTTGTCTGTCTGTATATGGAAGTCCCACAGGATTTTAGCTCGGTCATTCTCAACTAATGCACAGGAAGAAAAGTGAGTGAAATCAAGGGTTAGCGTAACGTGATTCCAGCTATCAGTCGTAGTCCTCATTGGCTGTCAGGGGCGAACATTTGTGGTTTTTCCAACACGCATGTATTCACACAAAGAACGCTTGGCGTGAATGCACCATAAGAAGCTTCAGTCTTCCATGTCCTCTAATTTTTGAGTCTGCTGATTGTTGTTTGTCCTGAAACCAGCAGGTGCACTACCCCCAGTGGCTGGACTAGTGTGCTGCCATAAACCATGGTAAATTGTAGGATACAGCTGTGAATATCTTATTAGGATGAGTGTTGGCTGAGTGCACTGCATGGGATGCGTTTTTTCTATCTGGCTATGCAACATTGTGCTCAAGTGCTGTAGATTGCAAGTGCACGTACTGGGACGAACCCAACCGTATCTGGCATCCACATGAGCACTTTGTCCTCGTACTCCCTTTACAACTTATTAAACACGTTTTGCCTTGTGAAATCCACAGAGCCAGTTTAGTGTAGAGAGAAACAAAGTGAAGTGTGGTTCAGTCAACAAGGCACCCACACAGGAAGTGGTGTTTATAAACCGGGTTGCTCTTTGAGAATGCGCAGCACTTCCCTCAGATTAACAGTTGCCACTGCAGTGCACTTTACCTGCCCTGCTGCCTTCAGATAAGATGACTGCTGGGATTTAATCACTGGAAGTGATAGTTCTCACACAGCATCCAAGCAGCTGTGGATGCCAGATACCACTGTACCGGTCTGGCCTTGTTGCCATTAGGGACTTAATCACTTAAAGTATGTGGAAGCTTCTTTGCAAACTAAAGACTGTATGTCTGTGTGCTGATACTGGGTTGGAACAGTGAGAGGAGTAAAGGTGGTATTCATGCCAAAATGACTCTAATTGGTACCTTCAGTCCTCTCGAATGTCCTCTGTGCTCATATTTGCCAGTAGAGATGTCACGAAATTAACAAAAAGGCAGAAATTGGGTGTTATTACCGCCTCACTGGCAGAAAATCTTCATCATTTTGTGTTTGGGAAGAGCTGGGAATTAATGCAGATTTATTTGCACATAATGTATGTTGATAATGTTGATAATGTTTTTTTACTTGATGCAAAACCCTAAAGAAATGATGAAGACAAAAGTGGATGTAAGTTGGATATTCGCCATGAAATTTAATGAGCAGGGCCAGTGGCAGATAACCCACAACTGAACCTTGCGTGTAACAGAGAGTGCGAGAGACAGAAAGGAGCGAAGAAGAGGAGGTGGTCGTGTGGGATAACAGCAAAAGAATGGTGAGAAATGAATAGTGTGTGTGTGTGTGTGTGTGTGTGTGTGTGTGTGTGTGTTCGCTTGTCCATGTCACCTCCTCTCTCTGCACCAAAACTTGTGAGGGTGACAGCCTGTGAGAGGAACAGGAAGCAAAAGAGACTGTGGAGGTGTGAGTCTGTGTATGTGTTGGTGTGTGTGGGCATTGTAGCAGCTTGTTGAGCCGGCTAGCACTTGATCTATTATTAGGATCGATATTTTGTCACCTTTTTGAAACAATAAAAAAAAAGGTGCCAAAAATGCATTTGAGGAACGACAACTATGTTGTCAAAGTATATAAAAGTGTGATTTTAAAAAACAATTTAAAAATCACAACGTTTTTAATCTCCCCCCTTTTCTGTGCGTGTTTCCTCCAAACTGCAGCTTGGCTGATGTGCACAGTCAGATCGTTGCTTTGACAGGTACATGCTGCACTTCAAAATCCAATATTAATTTTCTGAAGCACCTGGTTGCTCTTCCCTGTGGGACCAAAAAGTGTGTCTTTTGAAGGAAGAAAGCCACTGATCAATTATTGCATTTCACACTATTGTTTCTGCTAATTAAAAAAACGGTTCTTCTTCCAAGTCCTGGAGGTAATGATTAATTGAATTCTCCTCCTCAAAGGAGAGCTAACAATACTTTTATGTTAAAGTGCTAAGACAATAACCATATAAAACTTGAATTCAAGAGGCATGCTTCATCAAAAAGAAATCTTCATCAAAAGGAACCTTAAATATTTCATTACTATTTTTTTTTTTTTTTTTTTTTTTTTTACCTATGGCTTCCACCTGCACAACATGTATAGACATGCATGAACCTTCACAGGTTCAAGGAAATTACCTTTTGTGTTTATTTATTTATACATGCATAAATACTAAGGTGACAGGATGGCAGCATTTGATGCAGGCACATCATCTGAAGCTGCAGGTCATATACAGTGCTTAATAAATTTATTAGTCCACTTACACATTAGTCCACATTGGGCAAACGAGAACTTGAATTAATGTTTTTATAGCCAAATTTGAGCTGACACAACACCACAGAAATTAATCAAGCATAACATTTAACCACTAAAATTATTTTTTCTGCTCAGCAATACAAATAAATAACTGTAATTTGGCATCTTAATCAAAAACAATAATAACACATTTTATTATTTTCTCCTTTTTTGTAAAACAGTTTGAAAATCAATGGAGCTTAAACCTTAAGCATAAAGCTTATATTGGATGGTGGTATAAATACATTTTTTAAGCATTACAAGTGGAGTTAGCCTAAGCAGCCTGATTCTTGTCTAACAATGATGACCAGCACGTATCACAGCTGATCAAAGAGAACACGCAAGACATAGGTTTTTCTTCGTGATTTAAATGTATTCATATTCATTCGACATTTAGTGAACATTTTCAAGTCTTTTTTTTTAAGTTTAATGATTATTCAAGAATGGAAATACGGAAAAGTTTGTTCAACAAATGAACGAGGG
The DNA here is from genome assembly GCF_013358895.1 of Oreochromis aureus. Taxonomy (NCBI): domain Eukaryota; kingdom Metazoa; phylum Chordata; class Actinopteri; order Cichliformes; family Cichlidae; genus Oreochromis; species Oreochromis aureus. The sequence continues at coordinate 47,405,138 of NC_052948.1, read as the reverse complement.
AACTGAGGCTGGTGTCAGTGCACCAACCACGCTCAGACATGTTCAGGAAAGAAGCTACAACTGTAGCGTTACTATTATTGAGTCTGTCATAGCCAGAGATCTTGCATGGGCTAAGAAGAAACAGAACTGGATTGTTGCTCTTTTCTGATGAAAGTCATTTTTTTGTGCATTTCATTTGGAAATCAAGGTCCCAGAGATTAGAGATTTATTTTTGCAGCGTAAGTGTTTCCACCTGCTCACAGCGAACTTGCTTAATCTGAACCCCACAAGCAATCTGTGATGTATTACCAATAGAATGATGAGAAAAACTCAACCCCAAAATACAGATGAGCTGAACCTCAGCGGAGGAACTCTGTTCCTTGTCACACTGATGTAGTAATTCATGCTAAAGTGAGTCCCAACCAAGTTCTGAATTCAGAAGTTGGATATTTCTGTATTGTTAGCCCTTCTGGACCTGGTGGCTGTAGCTCACAAGGTAGAGCAGGGCCTCTACTAACTACAAAGGTTGGTGGTTCGATCCCTGGCTGCATGCCAAATATCCCCATGTTGCTCTCATAGATGCACCTACTAGAGTATGAATGCATGTCAGCATTGGACAGAAAGCACTTGAGCACAAAAAGAAAGTGCTCATATGAATGGGTGAATGAGGCATTTTGCATAAAGTGCTTTGGTAGTAGAAAAGCGCTTCATAAGAACCAGTCCATTTACAGATTTCCATGTAGACATCCATGTCCATTTACTAATAATTTGATATACCGTACTAGATGTCTGACCTTTCATGAGCTATAAGCCGACAAAAAAAAAATTAAAATGTTTCACTTGCCATGTAATAAGTCTAGAAAATAATAAAGTTTATCTTTTTGAATTAAAATGCTAGATAATCGACATTTTTGAGATGCACTACTGTAACATAAACACACAATCTTAACATCAAGTTGTTTTTTTATTCTTTTTTTACAGTCTAATACCTGTGCCACAGTTACTCTGTTCAAAGTGTCCAAACATGATGGAAAACCAGAACTATTATAAGGCATAAGATATTGTTTTGTCATGTCACATTCTTGTAAATGGCCCTCAGTAATTCATAGCGATGTCGTTAGATGTCACTAGAAAAGCAATGTATAAAGTATAGATGTAGATAAGTTGTTTGTATTTTAAAGGCTTTCTGAGCGTGGCAATTTATAATGGTGTGGTGTCAGTGGATGCTTCACAGTTATCCCAATTGATAAGCAAATATCACCTCTGATCACCTAATGATCACCTCTTTTTAAATTAATTTAAAAATCAACAGCCGTCTACTTTAAAAAAAACTTTACTGCTTACTTCATTAGTGACAGTATAGACATATTTTTCTGACATTAAAAAAACAATACGAAATGTTGTGTGTCTCTAGTGTACTTCAATAGAGTTTTAGGTAGCAAGTGGAGACCTACAGGTAAAAAAACAAAACCCACCATAAAACAGAGTGTGGTGCATGCAGAGCTGTGATTGTGTATTCATGTCTTGTCCCCAACCAGCAGACAGGATAGTGAGCGCAGCTGGCAGCCAAGTGTTGATGTTGGAGTGTGTGTGTGTGTGTGTGTCTGTGTGTGTGGGTGCGCACATGGTGACTGCATCTAAAGTAGCCCCTGTTGTACACTCATGGCACCATGATTCAATTATATAGAGCCGCTGCTTTGCCTGAATATTAATCTGGAGGCCCAAACTTAATTTGTCTGGCGATGGGGGACACAAGCCCATCTGGCTGTATGGTAAGTGTGACTCAGTGTGTGCGTACGAGGGGGTTGTCTTTCTATTGTGAGACACAGAGGGACCTGTCACCCTGCTCTGAGGAAGACAGATCAGTTTGGAGGAGGCAATCACTGGACACCCATGTGCACACATGCACACGACTGGTGAAAAGTGAGGCATAGAGAAAGTAAGAAAAATGTTTTTTAATGCAAAATCCTAATGAGTTATGACCAGCTGCTCTATAATATGAAGATCTAGCGAGCACATTTATTCTATGTGGGCGAGAAACGTGTGCTAACGTTTTTACCAGTGAAAACTCCTCCTAATGTGAATCTAAGCCTTTATTCAAACCAAAGCCCATTCATTTTTTGCTGGTTTTTATTCTTGGTATCTGAATGATCTTCTAGATGTTAGACCCGTATATTCAGCACAGTGGCTGCATACAGCTATATATGTGTGCAGATGAACATGCACAACACCCCCTAAGGTCAAGTGGGAGCCCCTCCCGCCTCATCTTTGTCACATTGCCCGCAGTCCTCTGGGACATAGGCAGCGCCCCAGGGCTTGAATTCAACCTCACCGTGACCCTCCCCCTGTGTGCAAGTGACCTTTCTCTGACGTGTAAGGTTAGCTTTTATACTGGAGCGAGGTCAAAGGCAGTGACTGAGAGGAAAGAGGTTGAATAGAGAGAGGCAGTGAGGGAGGAGGAGGCGGAGGAGAGGGTTGGAAAAGAAAAAAGATAGGAGAGGGAGAGCTGGAACAAAGGGTGAGTGAATGTGTGTGTGTGTGTGTGTGTGTAAGGGAAAGATGAATGGGGGTGGGTTGAAGAAGTTAACAGTTCGTCTAGTGTGTCTCTCACTTTGTGCATCACATTTGGGGTTTTTTTGCTCTTCTTGCTTTGCTTGTCAACAGGAAACAGGAGAGGGGTGATAATGCAAGGAGACTTTAAAGTTGTTGACTGTAGACTGGTGTGGTCCATCGCCCATTATGTCTGTCTCTGCCATTAAAGGGACAAATGTTTTCTCATCCAAATATAATGATGCGCAAATTCAGTCAACCTGCGAAAACCCTTATTTTCTAGAAGCAGCATCTCTTGTTCCTGAAAGTGGAGAAGGGCTATACTGTTCTGCATTTCCAGGTCTCTTTTCTCATATTCCAAGGACACACATGGTAACCTTTCCAAATACTAAAGGGTGGATTTGTATTTCCAAGCAATGGAGCTTGATTAAAATATAAACCAGTGGGAGAGTGCAAATAAAATTTAAAGGAGATGCTTATGAAAATAGCTTCATAGTTAACATTTTGAATAAAAACACAAAAGTATGGCGCCCTTCACAGAAAAATAAAAAACGCCGCCACTTTATTTACATTTATTTTTCAGCGGTTTTCATTTGAAGTCAGAAATGTTGTTATATGTGTACTTTAAAAGGTTCGTGAATGCACACTCAAATAGACCTTGGCCTGTGCTGGTTAGTTTGCAGTGTGCGAGCCTGTGTGTTAACACGGGTGGGTCAGCCAAGGCTGTGGACCTAATAAAAAGGGCCAAACAGCTTTTTACACCTGTATGTTAATTTTGACACTCTAGTGTTTCCCTTGGCTTTGACGTGAGTGTTAAGACAAACTAGAGCTTAATTGCTCGCCAAGCAGTCACTCCCCACTTAAGTTACACTGCGCTGTAAAACACAAAGTAAGAGCACATTAAACCGCCACGAGGACGGCTTTTGACTCACTGAAGCTCATGAAGATCACGACTGAGGTTATTTATTAATCAGACCTGCCTGTGTCGTGTTTTCTGTGCTTTGTTTTCCATTTAACTCTTCATTCCCCGTGTTTCTGCCTACTTTTACTTGCCTCAGCCCACAATCTCGCCTTTTGCTTAGACCTTTACTTTCACATGTACACATGCAAGAGGTACACTCAATGTATAATTTAGGGCCTTTGTAGGACTAGAAAACACATGCCAGAGGACATGCTAAACATAATGGTCATGTTTTGTAGTGAAGAGTCAGTCTTAATCTGTCTGTGGAGAAGCATGCTGATGTCACAATGATGTACAATAATTATGTCCTACAGTGTCTGACCATTACAAACTCATGATGACTAGAAGAAATGCACACACACAGTGTCGTATGGAGGTCATTGCCACGAAAATCAGCGCTTCCTGTCACCAGTTTTTGTAAGAGGAAGAAACTTGATAGCTGCGGCATTTTTCAGAATGTTTAAACTCATCAATCTAACGGCTACTGCTCCTGAAAAACCAGCATCCCAAATCCCGACCTTACTTTGTTTCTGAGAGAATCGCACGCGCAACTGATTCACAAACATATCCCACATGCTTCGTTTACGTGTGTGTGTGTGTGTGTTTGGGATTCAGAGCTTGGAGCCTTGAATCATTCTTCCAAGAAGTGTGTGTAGCTGTTCTGACACCACATAATGTTGCTATTGTCCAGTGGCACGAATCTCAGTGTCAGCCCCAGTGTCTCCAAGTAGGGCCCTCGCAATCGCCCAAATGGGACGATGAATGGTCCTTTGTTTGTGGGCCTCGTGTCTGAAGTGCAGACGCACACAAAGGCACACACAGTGTTGTTACATCCATCTACAGGGTTTAGCGTAGGGTAGAGGCTAGACACACACACACACACACACACACACACACACACACACACACACACACACACACACGCACAGGCATACATATAGCTGCTCAGATATGAAACAGAGTGATAATGAATGACTTTAAATAGGTAAGAGCTGCTGTAACCCACACATTGTAATTATCATATATATTGTATTGGCATATCGCTCGTGGCTCAGTGTCAAAAAATGTACACATTTAATGAAAGCGTGACTGCTGGATAAAGAGTACTGGGCCATATAGACTCGGCATCATATCTCATCTCATTAAGCGTGCCTGTTATTGTCATAAAGAAGCAATAATATACATTCTTACCTCTGGGAGTCATAAAGTCGCTGTAAAGGAAATTCATTTTCACGTCGCTACAAATTTCATTTTAACGCTGCTTTAGAGTAAAACCGTTTGCCAGGTTAACAATCCGAAAAGGTTATTTCGTTTGCTCTCAGTTCCTTTTCTTGGGCAATGAAAATGCAATTATGTTTGGGGAGGAAAAAAAAAGAAGTATTTCTTCACTGCCAAGTGACCCTGTGCTGAAAACAACATGAATAAAAATCAGGCTGAATTACACCAAACTGTCTGCTCTGCCTTAGTGCAGGAGGAAAGGGAAAAAGAGAAACCATTTTATTCATCTTTGTCAGACTGATCAGATCAGACTGAGATGGAAGATCAACATTCCTGCTGTGACCCTCCTGGACTGAAAGTGGTGTGGGAAACACATGACTAGGACCACTTTCTGGACCTGCGTCTACAGAGAATATGTGGCAGGTTCATCAGACAGTGTTTAGGTTGTGATATTGTTATTATTTTTAATGTTTTGTTTTGTCAGACAACTGGACGAGTGCAAAATAAATGAGGAAAAATCGCAATCACAAGCCTTTATGAGTTAAGCTACATGGAAATGCAACATAAGCTTTAAAACACAGGAGGGTGACAGATCAAACATGTACTCAGTTTCCCAGACATGGATTAAGCCTTGTTCTAGACCATAACCTTTATTCAGTGGAGTTCTATATTGAATTTTTTCTTTTAGTCTGGGACTAGGCTTAGCCATGTCTGGAAAACTGTCCAAGTTTCTGAGAGCCCAGTCATCCCGCAGACCCTCTAATAGACTCAGAGGTCCTGTATAGCTGATTTTTACCTGTGTGGCATAAGCTCATAGTACCATATCGCCCCAATAGCACTTTGCCCTTGTACTGCAGGCTTAGTCGGGGTTCCCAGGGTATTTAAAAGTAGAATGGGAGGCAGAGCCTTCAGCTTTCAGGCCACGCTTCTGTGGAAGCAGCTCCCAGTTTGGATTCAGGAGACCGACACCCTCTCTACTTTTAAGATCAGGCTAAAAAGTTTCCTTTGTGATAAAGCATATACTAAAGGCTGGATCAAGTGACCCTTAGTTATGCTGCAATAGGCCTAGGCTGCTGGGGGCTTCCCACAATGCACTCTATGTGCAGTTAATCATTAAGTATTATTAACCTCTGCCTCTCTTCCACAGTGTCTCTTTTGTCCTGTCTTCTGTACCAGATGGCCCCGCCCCTCTCTGAGCTGGTTCTGCCTGAAGTTTCTTCCTGTTAAAAGGGAGTTTTTCCTTCCCACTGTTGCCTCATGCTTGGACGTGGAGGATCGTCTTATTGTTTGGTTTTTCTCTCCGTTTTTGCAAGGTGTCTACTTTACAATATAAAACACCTTGAGGTGCCTGTTGTTGTGATTTGGCGCTATATAAAATAAATAAAACTGAATTGAATTAATACTCTGGAAGGGAAACGTCTTTGAGTGATAAGTCATGTCTTTCTAAAAATTGGAAACGTTCCTAGACGGGCCTTGTTGGTGGTTAATAGTGATTTTTTTTTTTTTAACGTACAACAAACTACAGCTCCACTTACACTTATACTGAATGGCTGCGTCTATACTTTCCTCATTGCCAGCTGATTTGTGGCATGAGATGAACAGAAACTTCTTTTCTGTTCAGCATTCTCATTTAACAATGTTTACACCTTTCTAGGGAAATTCCAGTGTATTTGAACATTTCCCACTGGGACAAGGCAACTTTGCACTCATCACCTCAGTCAAAGAGACTTTGGGAAACGATGATTTACACAGAAGCAGTTTATTGGCTTAGCTGCTTTTGAGCATTCTGTTATGACGACTTTCCTTCTATTTGACATTACGTATGCATGTCAGTCATGCTTGTTAAAAGTTTTTATAACCTTTATAACCATGTGGGCCATTTTATAATTTATGTGTGATTCATGTTATTGCTGTGTGACAGAACAAAAACCACAAAGATACAAAGAGAGAGGATGAGGACAAAAAAAAAGGGGGTAAGGAAAAAGAAAACATCTTTTAGTGTTGCGTCTCCAGTAAGATGAAAGACTTCAGAGCCATTAACCTGCTGGAATGGAAACAGACAAAAGAAGAAATGAATAATTCACCCACTGGCCAATTGTCTTGTGTTTATTAATTCACTTTTAACTGTTTGTTTTGCATACTTCAAAGGGAAACTAGGACAAGTAAACTAAAAATGCTGTGATGTGCTGATACGTTTGCAGCAGTGCTGTTAATTAGATGAATTAGCTGAGCTCTGTGATCGTGATCCCCGTTCTCCTTCTGCTGGCCCTCAGCCACAGCTCAGCTCGCTGCGAAATTACTGTCATGTTTTGCACAGTCTCAGTTTGACGCTATGAATCTTTCAAATTTTAGAAGGAGAAACAGGCTGGGTAACTGACAGTACAATGCTAACATGGTACAGTGCCCACAGTAATAATCGTATCTCAACTCTGTGATGAATTAAAGAGAATACAAAAATCTCTCTGAAGATGCATAAAGCACAAATTATTTTTTTATTCGCTCCATTTTGGTGTCAGTGTGTGCGCACGTTGTCATTATTACTCATTTAAAAATGTGTCAATTAAAAGAATTAACTCTGTAATTATCTCCCTCCCCACACTGTCCGCAATGTTCCCCTCGAGAGTTTGTTCTCTCATTCGATTTTTACCATGTAGTGCTGGCTTTGCTGTGTCAGTCTGCGGGAGAATATATTCAGAGTGCTGAGTTTGATGAAACGTATTTCTGACCAGTTTGATCAGACTGGCTTATCAGTAGTCTGTCCCACCCCTACTGTGGAACGGTCAGGCAGCTCTGAGTGCGAACCTTGAAGGCGTCTCTCACTTTCTGACAGTTTGGTCAGAAACATGCACGATGAGCAGCCACCGGAGGTCATTTTTTAGGGCTCTGACAGTGCTCCTCGGTTTCCTCTTTGCACAAAAGAGCAGATACTGGTCGTGTCGCTGGGTTGATGCCCGTCTACAGCCCTGTCCAGGTGTCCTTGTGTAACAGCCCATTTCTGATACACTCTTGAGATTGCGCTGGGAGACACAGAAAACCTTCTTGTGACTGCATGTATGGATGTGGCATCGTGAAGGAGTCGGACTAGCTGTGGAACCTTAGTGGGCTGCAGGTCCATCCATCAATTTTTTTGCCAGATATCTCGATATGAGGCAGTAATCTAAGCGGGTTTGTTCTCAGCTCTCTCTTCATTACATTTGTCAGTCTCCTGCTTCACGCTCCCCTTACTCATGACAAGTTCCTGAGCCCCAGAGATACTTCAACTCCTCGACTTGGGGCATCAACTCATCTGGAGTTTGCATTTCAGCCGTTTTCAGCCTCAGACATTAGAAAAAAGTAAATGTAGAGAAAAGAGGAGACGTGCAAAATCATTCCTTTGTTTTTAAGGGCTGTCTTTGATATCCCTGAAGTTTAACTGATTTTGTGTTACACTGTGATTAAGTGTTCCCTTATTTATTTTTTTAATGGTGCAGTTAAAGGACTAAAACAAGAAAAATATTACATCTTCTTTTTTGAAAGCAAGCATCCTAGCTATTCCCCCTTCTTTTATTTTTCTTAGATCTGATCAAATTAATGGAGGCTGACTATGAAAACCAAAATCCAGTTCCACTGAACACGCAGAACAAATTTGTTATTTTTGTTGCTGTGTTTTGTGCTGGACACAAAGACTCACTCTGGTATCTCAGGGGGCATAGCGTGTCTTCCTAGATATGTAGGCTGTGTGTGGGTTGTACTGTACTGCGTGTGCTCAACAAAATCAAGACATAACGGTTAACAGAGAAAGGGGATGTGGTTGAAAGAGTACTGTTGAGATACTGTGATTCAACTTTCACTAAATTGATCACTCATCCAAAAAAAGACAGAGGGAAAAAAAAAACCAGTGTAACACTCCGAAACGCAGCATCATTTAGAAACAGAGTCTACAGCGACTGCCGGATCTCGTGGGTGTACGACACTCAGCAGCCGAATTCACTCTGACTCACACATCACAAATATTCACACACCGCCAATACTAAAGGAGTTTGGATGCTAACAGTTATATTTGGGGGGGGGGGGCTAGCATTGCCAATGCATAACCCTGTGAATCATCCTTGCCCATTATTGGGCACGTCAGGTTTTCTGACTTGTTTAGCTCCTGACATGTTAGTGACTATCCTCACAGTTACCATTTTTGTATAGCTAGAGAGAGACAACAGGAAAGCTGGGAGAAAGATATCCAATAAATGGCCTTGAAGCAAATTTGAACCCAAGCTTCAGCATTAGATTGACAGGCTACAGGTTGTCTGAGCTGAGCCGGTGTCCAAACCAGAGCATGCCTGAATATGCACCCAACTGTAGTTGAAAACCAAGCTAACCTGTTGGCAGTAGTTGTTGTCTTTGTGGTGACAGCAATGGGAGTGGTAGAAAGAGAAACGAACACAAATGAAAGACATCTGCAGATGTGAAACTCATTGATGTGGACGTGCTGTGGAAAACAACTTCTGAGTGTACTTGAGTACTTGAGGTTCCATTTGCCATTTTGGCAAAAGAACTCAATTTTCTTTTCAATTCAGTTTTGTTTATACAGTGCCAATTCACAGCGCCAGAAATCTCAAGGTGCTATGTTGCCAGGTAAAAACCCTACAGTATTAGGTGGAACCCCAGTGGTCACACCTTTCTTTATGAACAGCACTTGGCAATAGCAGGAAAGGATAGTTCCCTTTTAACAGGAAGAGACCGGAGGTCTGCCGGAGGGAAAAGGAGATAAAGGCGGTTATTTTTAGTAACGTTTTATGAACAGTTTGCGGGGGTCTGTGAGTTCATTGGAGTGGGCTTTGTGACATACCTGGCTCACAGAGGGGGACTCACTAACAATTGCAATTAGGCAATAGTAGCGCAACCTTTTTTTCTGTATTTGGAAAGGGCTTTTACACTTGGTCAAACCACAATAAACCCTCACAGTCTCATGCAGTTGAGATCATGTCATCTATGTGAATAACTGTGAAATATTCTGACTTTGAATATTAACATTTTGTGTCTTAAGACATGTAAATGTTACACATTGACCAGTTAGAACCCCAAAAAATATATATATATATTTTTATTTTTTTTTTAATCAAACTTAATTATTGTTTACCTCCCCTAGACCCCCAGCTGGTCACAGCAGATGCCTGCCCCTCTCTGAGCCTGGTTCTGCTGGAGGTTTCTTCCTGTTAAAAGGGAGTTTTTCCTTCCCACTTTTGCCAAGTGCTTGCTTATAGGGGTTTGTTTGAGTTTTCTGTGTATTATTGTCGAGGTTTACCTTTCAGTATAAAGCACCTCGAGGCAACTATTTGATTTGGCAATATTTAACTATTAAACTATCACTGGCAGATGATGTAATTATTACACTACTAATGGACAAGCCAACAGAAAATTATTCAAGGAGTACTATAATAGAACAATCACGTTCTCAGATAATCTCTGAAAATTTAATATAACTCAGTAAGTCTTACTACTCAGTCACTGAGTTTCCCAGTGATTGCACTGAATCCTTTTGAGGTTGGTGACCAATTGCAAGTAGTTGCAGCAACCAACTTACCGGTTGTTTCAATTGCAAGATGACTGCACAGTTCGGAGGCAACCTGACTCCAAACAATCATGGTCTGACTAGGACTGACTGCAGTCACACTGAGACAGATTGGTGAGGGGTTTGCACATAATTGCATCTATTTCTAAACAGAAAGATTATCAGTCAGTCTGCACTGATGAGTGCAACTTGTCTGCTATGCATCTCTTCTCAATAGAGGACTCAACACCGCTGGTTGCCAGGCTAAGCTGCAACAGATATAAAATAGATGGGAATATTTGCGAGTATCGCCATTTTATCACATTGTATTGTTGTAGTCTCACAAAGAGATTGAATCACTATGGAAGGAAAGCAACTGACTGTTTTTACCATGTGTGTCTGTATCATAAATGAGTGAATTCATGCACAAGATCTGCGGGCATGTAGTTGCTGTGCAGAAACACAAAATGCTGCCAGTACTGTGGGATATTATTGTGTTGTAGAGGATGAAATCTGGGGTAGTGCACGCACTTTCTGCAAAGCAAACATGTAGGGTTGTGCATTGGGGCATTTGTGTGGAAGAAGTTTACTCGGGCTATGTTTGTTTTTTAGGAATATGTTAGTAGTTAGTTCATTTTTTCATGTTAATGGGTTTCTGGTGGGGAGTTTTTCCTTATATCACTCACGGGTCTAACAACAGTGGGTGTTACATGTATTGTGCAGTCTCTAAAGGCAAACTTGTGAGTTGTGAAATTGTGTTATATGAATAAAACGCACTTGGCTTGACTTGACATGTGTGGGAGTGTGTATGTGTGTGTTGGCGGGGGGGGGGGGTGCCAGAGCAGGCTGAGGTAGAGTCTGCATGTCCACGGACAGAGCAGTACCTTGTACAAGAGTTCATGTGATCCCCTGGCTGTGCGCAGAGCTCTTTTATGTGTGTGTTTACACACACAGTATACTAGGAACACGCCTCGCCCTGCATGCCACCTCACAAATCAAAGGACTGCTGGCACGCAGGGGAGCAGGTCTGTAAAAAGTAGGAAAAGGCAGACAGCTGCACCGGTTTTCTTGAAGACACACTCAAGTTGAAATGTCACTTCTTGCCGTTGTGCTTCAGTGCTTTCTTTGATAAGCTGTCCATAGACCTTTTTTTAAAAATTCATTTTTATGCTTTTCATGGAGGTCTGAATCCAACACCGCTTTTTCTTTTTCTTTTTTTTTTTCCCCGTATCGTTCAGTTTTGCTCTTGCCGTACGACTTTGCCACTATCTGTCGCAGAAGTTCGGGTTGCCTAGCAACAGGGTCGTGCTTGTCGCAGCAGGTTCCCACATTGACAGTCGCTAGGCGGGAGCCTGGCAACAAAGACATCAGGTGTTACTTCCCACTGCTTGTCTGTGGACACTTCCATCGATGTCCAATGGCTGTAGTGTGTGTTTGAGTGTGTGTGTGTGTGCACAAGGTTTGTGTGTTCACTTCTGCTTTGGTGAGCAGGAGAGGTTCTGCAGACGCTATCCGTGTCCCTTCACCATCTCTAATTATAGTGTGCACGTGTGTGTGTGTGTGTGTGTGTGTGTGTGTGTGTTTGTGTTGATTTCTGCTCGAGTGGTCGGTCACTGAGTGCAGCTCACAGCGGAAGCTTTGCTCACGCCGGCTTGTCAACCACAAAGAAAGAGACACTTCTGGGTGGCTGGTCTGGTCAGGTTAGGAAATGTCACACACGGACATGCGAACACACACGCACACACTCGTGTGCACACACATGCCACTTCTCATAAATTGAAGCATTTAGCTGAGATGACCATTGTAAGCGAGATAAAGGGAGAGAAGGATAGAATGATCTGATCATTCCCCACCATTTATTTTCTGTGCTCTGCTGCGAATCTTTATCTAGTCTGTGAGTTTATTCCATAAAATAAATAAATAAAAAATCCGCTCTACCTCGTGTTTCTTCACCACTCCTCTCCCAGTATGAAAGTCCATCTGTTGACACCGGTCGCATCAGCTCTCTCTGGCAGCAAGTGAGAGAAGCCTGCTGCAGCTCCGTTTTCAGCCAGGCCACTGTGAGGGCACAGATGCTCCTGAACAACAAAGACGTCACACTTCCCCTAAAAGCAAGCTGCTCTAAGCTTGTGTGAATGAAATGCTTTACAGCGTGCGATTCACAAGTCTGCAACAAAAACAGTGTTAATCTGTGTACATTGTTATGCTTTTCACTGAGCTCAAATAGCCATACCACACTTACTCAGGCTGCTGATGTGTGTTCATCGTATTGCAGAGCACATCCTTAAAATCTCTAAGTCCCTCTTTGTGTTTTTCTTATTTTTCATACTTTCTGTAGAATGATTGTGATGGTGGGTTTTCCATGATGCAGAGTCTTGTGTTTATTAGTCGTTTTGCGGTCTGGCTGTGGGGACGTAAGCCTGTTGGGTGTGTGGTTAACCACTTTGGTCCGATCTGCGATAGCTCAACAATTACTGGACGGACTGCGATGACTTGTTTGCTACTAATGGAAATTTCTGATCCTGATGGGGTGAATTGTAACTATCTGGGTTATTCCCGGACTTTTCCTTCACCAAATGGTGTCTAAACTGTTGGAGGCACTGCCAGGAAATTTGTTTTAGGATGAATTGTAATAACGGTGCCAGTCTATCACAATCCCAGTTGCTCCCACACTTTAAGTGACAGTTGATCGCATCCTCAAATGAGTGCCGATGGGGAAATTTGGCATGATAGTCCAACATGAAAAAGACATGTTGGATGGAAAAAAGAAAAAAACTGAAGGCATTCTGGTACTGGCAAAAACTACAGTTCATTTAAACTGCCCAACATCACAGCATTAAAACATATTTACTGCCTGGCCTCCCGCTTTATAACAGCTCCGGGGAGTGTGATTTTATTTATTTGTGTTTAAATGAGTCATTCACTTGTACTGTAGTTTTGTTGATTGAAATCTTATATTTTATTAGTCCGTTACTTAATTAGCTAATATTCGTTGTACATGTGCAGTTTATGGATGCAGCGTGCCAACTTCTGACTCCCACTCCCTGTAGGAAGTGGGTAGAAGAGAGTCTGGAGAGGTGGAGGTATGCGCTGGAGAGAAGAGGAATGAAAGGCAGTAGAAGCAAGACAGAATACATGTGTGTGAATGAGAGGGAGACAGGTGTAACAGCGAAGATGCAAGGAGCAGAGGTAGAGAAGGTGGATGAGTTTAAACACCTGGGGTCAACCATTCAAAGCTACATACTGTGCACAAGAGAGGTGAAGAAAAGAGTGCAGGCAGGTTGGAGAGGGTGGAGATGAGGGTCAGGGGTGATTTGTGACAGAATGACCGCAGCAAGAGTGAAAGGGAAAGTTTACAAGATGGTAGTGAGACCTGCTATGATGCATGGTCTGGAGATGGTGGCACTAGCCAAAAGGTGGAGGTAGTAGAGTTGAGGAAAACACCAGATGAGAAATGAGTGGATGAGAGGGAAAGCTCAGATTGAGTGTTTCGGCGACAAAGACGGAGGAAGGATGGTGGATGTTAATGATGGAGCTGTGAGGAGCCGGAAAGATTATCCCTTTTGTGCCAATGAAACACGAACATCTCAATTACTTGGAATAAAAACAATTTCAACTCTTCTTCATGCTGTCTTTAAACATTTAGTTGATGTGACAAAATAGATAAATATCAGTCACTGCCAGTGATAAATGCTGTGTTTGCCAAAAAAAAAAAAGTAAATATGAAGGCTGTCAGGAAGGTCAGTGCTGGCTGGCTGATATATTATTAGTGTTGTAAGCATTTTGGCATGAAGATTTTAGTGTTTAGCTCAAAGCAGCTTTGTGGATTTGAGCAGACTTCCAGTTCTTTTCTCAGAATAGATCCAATATCTCAGCCTGGTGCAAATGAGTCAGTGAGTTGTGGACGTACTTCATTTAGAGCCAAAGAAACCTATATTTTGTTTATTTTGCTGAGTCAGCAGGTTCTTCACCAGAAGAGCCACTGAAAGAGTTCATTCAGGAAGTGAGCAGGTCATGACATCATTTCCTCCACAGCCTGTACAGGAAACAGTATTATGGCTTTTCAGTTTCCGCTCTGCCTGAGATCACCTTTTACTTTTTCTCAAAAAAACACCATTTTACTATTAAGAGTGTGTGTGTGTGTGTGTGTGTGTGTGTGTGTGTGTGTGTGTGTGTGTGTGTGTGTGGCACACATGGCAGCTTCTTATTGCATTTAGGCCTGTAGACATAGTGAAGATGACCTGCTGAAGTTCAAACTGAGCCTCAGAATGAGGAAGAAAGATTGAAGTGTCATGGTTGATGGTGCAGGACAGGCTGGTCTGACTGGGATTTTCCCACACAACCATCTCTAGCATTTACAGAGAATGCTGTGAAAAAGACATCAGAGAAGAATGGCCAGAGTGTTTTGACCTGATAGGAAGGCAACAGTAACTCAAATAACCACTCATTGCAATTAATGTGTGCAGAAGAGCATCTGAATGCACAGTGTGGAACCTGGAAGCAGATGGGCTACAGTAGCAGAACGCCACAGCGTGCACTACTGCTGTCAGTTAACAACAGGAAACTGAGGCTAACATTCCCGTGGACTGTTACTGGACAACAGAAGATTGGCAAAAGGTTGCCTGGTCTGATGAATCGTGATTTCTGTTGCAACATTCAGATGGTGGGATCAGAATTCAACATAAACAACATGAGAGCATGGATACCGCCTCAGTAGGCCAGGCTGCTGGTGATCAGTACTTTCTTGAGCATCAACTTAAGACCACAACCAGTCTCCAGCATCCAAATGCAGTGAGTCCATTTGAGTCTACTCAAATGGACTCCACAGTCACCAGATCTCAGTGTAACCGAGAGAATTTTCTGTTTCAGATTGTGGTGAAACAGACAGTTCACATCATGGAGGTGTAGCTGACAAATTTGTAGCAACTGTTGTGATGCTATCAAATCAATATGGACCAAAATCTCTGAGGAATGTTTCCAGCACCTTGTTGAATTTATGCCAAGAAGAATTAAAGCACATCTGAAGGTAAAAGGGTACTAGAAAGTACTAGAAAGGTGTAGCTAATGAAGTGGCTGGTGAGTGTATACTGAAGGACGAGTAGTATTTTTACAGAGCACACAGCAGAGATTTGTAGGTGGATGTGACTGTAGGATTTAATTTGGCAGCAGCCACAAAGTGATGATATGATTAATCATTAAACGTCTCGGTATCTACTTTAGCTCCAGAATATGTTGACACAGTTAAAAATGTCTGAATCCAATTATAGTTGAGATGGAGTCAGTTTTTTTTGGAGAGTGGAATAAACTGCCGCGCAGTAGCTGCTGCTGAGTTGGAAAAGGTCAAGAGAGCGAGCTAAAACCACTTGGTAGCCCACAGTTATTGATTTCTCCCACAGCAAAGCATACAGTAGAGGAAAAAAAAACATCTGGGGATGCTTCTGCGCGTTTCAAATCTACTTTGTTTTACACAATGTTTGGCCTCTGCAGCCCTCGGACTACACAGAAAACAATCTGGAGTGCTCTCCTCCGGCTTTGCCTGTGTGCCGATCAAACACAAAAACACGCACGCTGTACAGACAGAAGGGCACACACACAAAAAACCCCACCAAGGGTCTAAAAAAATACAGTGTGTGAGCCATCAGACAACTTAAAAAAATAAAAAAATAAAAATACAAGACGCATCCACAAAGAGCTGCGCTGGCACTTGTGTGTTGAAGTTTGTGGGAGTGCGTCTGCGCTCGTAAACCGTCATCTTAAAGCGAGTGTCCTCCCTCCTCGGCTTTGGTTCGTCATCGAGGCCAGCAGAGATGCAGCCAGCTTTTTGTCTGGCTCACACAATGGACGATGCTGGTGTGAGTCACCCTGCGCACACACACGCACACGGATCCATTCATTCTTCGGTGCCAGCACAAAGTCGGCAAAGCTCGAGTCATCATACGGTGCCCCGAGGCTTGATTATATTTATTCCTGTGCTCTATTTATGGGCTTTAACTAATGATTGTTTAGACACTGAAAGGACCTGCCAATGATTTTCTCAAACAAGGTGATTAATGGTTTGGTTTGATCCAAAACGTATGATCCGTTGTTAACCAGTTTGATTTTGACAACCAAAAATACATCGGAATGAAACAATGGAAAACAGAATAGTGAATAACAAAAGCAGAATTATGTTAATTATATGCACATTTTTAGAAGTAGAAAAGTGTGGGTGTTTTTTTTTGCTCCATACAGCTTATCTAGCATCTAGGATGGTGTGGTGATTAGCACCGTCACCGCACAGGAAGGTCTTGTGTTTGACTCCAGCCTGGGGCCTTTCTGAGTGGGTCCTCTCCAGGTAATATGGCTTCCTCCCACAGTCCAGAGATATGCATGTGGTTAGGCTAATTGGTGAATCTAAACTGACTCTAGGTGTGGATGTGGGTGTAAGCTGTGTGTGTCTGTGTTAGCTCTGTGATAGACTGGCAACCTGTCAAGGGTGTACCCCGCCTCTCGCCGTATGACAGCTGGGATAGGCTTCAGCCCCAAAAAACAGTAAGCATTTTGCCCCCAATTATGTTGTTTTAATCTTTGCAAACCAAAATTGTAATTACCCAGCCCTAATCCCACCTCAAGCCCAGAGTTAGTAGTTCTGGAATAGTTATGGAGCAATAGGAAAATGGGCAGATGTCATCTCAAATCCTGGATTACAGTCCTTTCTTTCACTCATCAGTTAGTGTTGGGCCCAGTGACAGACAAAGGAAAAGACACAATCTTCATCCGTTAAAGTTAGTGTTTCTGCCTGTTCTTACTGTGCCAAGCTGAATTAAGTGTGACCGGTGCTGGCCATCAGTGTCAGTTATTCATTAATCATCCCCAGTATGATATGAGCATTCACTCTTTTTAGTATTTATCCGTTTCCTCATTTCTATCCCCTCTTGCATCTGCTGTTGGCGTGTCTCCGCTTCCCTGTTTGCCAGATTAGCATGTCTATAACTTCCTTACTGGCCCTGTTTGTGTTGTGATTCTGCGTGAAATAAAACAGAGAAATCTAACGTTTCAGCCTGTCACATGTGTTTAAGTGTTCAGAATAATCACGTGGGATTATGTTGATCGCTGTGGATAAGGGCTGGAGGACATCCAATAGGTTTGAGGGACGGGGCCCTCAGCGGGGAGGTAACCCCTGCATTAAGAGCGCCCATCAGGACGCCAAAGTCGTGGAGCCCCCAGGCATATGTTGGGGGGCTCAGCAAAGGCGAGTCACTGATGAAGGTCACCGCACGGCAGTCGTGCACACCAACACAGACGGCGCTGTTAATTTCTAAAGTGTGTTCGGCTTAATGTGTGACGATGTAAATGAGCTGCAGCGTGCACACGTATGAATTGTTAGTAAAATGACCCACTGCGGCGCCACGATTAGTTACGCAGTCTGTCTGCTGACGGCGGAGCCAACCACGTGTGTGCCATTGTTTCTTTTGTCGTGTCTGAATGACTTTTCTTTTTTTTTTTTTGGTCTAGTGATACCACGCCAGCTTCCATGTGACTGCACTGAGAAATTGACGAGACAGAAAAGAAGGAAAAAAAAACCCCAACACACACCAGAGTTTATTCCAGCACATCTTTTCTTTCCTGTTAGTTTATTTTTTCAGCTGCTTAGAAAAACAAAAACAAAAGCTCATCACAGATGACCCACCGTCGTCAATCCAAAAAGCTCGTTCGCGTGTCGGTCGGCCTGCTCGTTTTGTCAAGATTCACGAGAATATCCAAATGAGGGTGCATCTCATTCAGTCGTCGATTGAGTCACGTGACCCGAGCGCAGGGGTCTAAGGGCACAAGGGGTTGGAGGTGGGGGGAGGGGGTGCCACAGACGATGGGGGCAATCCCCACCTGCCCCAATCTGCTGAGAGAGGGAACCGCTCTTTGCATAATGGATACTGACTGATGGCCTTCTTTCTTTTTTCACAAAGGAAAATCCAGAAATACCAAACTTACACACTTGCCAGCAAGCTAGGTATCACTGCTTCAGATGTGTTTAAAAACCCACCAGAAGAAAAAAAATGTTTCTTTTTAATATATATATATATATAAATGAGCTAAATATAATTTAAATACAAACCTAAAAACAAAATAAGACGACAACAAAAGACAAAACATTAAAACAGATCACTTCTTAAGCAGACACACACACATGTACAGATGATTGGGATGCATCTTCAAAAAACATCTGAGCTTAAAAAAGGAAAATAAAAGTCACCCATCTCATCTAACTAATCTTCTGGGGTGTGTTTCTACCACACAGGATCTTAATTCTTGATGCAAGACACAAAAAATAATAATAATATAAAAACCGCCCACAGAGAATCAGTGGGAACTAAGCATATATGTGTGTGTGATTACTCCCAAACAGCTACTTCCTGATGAAAAAGCATGAGCTAACTTGTAGCCACACAACCACAGTCTTCCTATGTGTAACATCACTGCTGCATTATTCCCCAAATTTAAGTGTTTTTTTGTCCTCCCATGTTCTTTTTAAAAAATACTTGTAAATATATTGTATGCAGATTATATATAGAGAGCCCATTAAAAAAAAACCCCAAACAAACGTGATTGGCTTGGTATGACTATCGCAGTACACACGTTAGCTGGAATAAGGGTCACACATGACTAGCTAATATGAGGTCAAACAGTTAAGATTTTTCTTGTCGTCATTGTCATTTTCAAATACACAGGTTAATAGTTGTCATTTCTCTCCAAAAGGAAAAAAAAATCAAGACCAAAATACAGTCGATATTAAACACTTGCAAAAACGTCCACTGCAAAGAATGGCTTGCGTAGGAGGAAATTGTAAAGAAGCGTTGTACTTCTGCTTCATTGTGTGCCATGCTTATTTTTTTTCTTTTAGTTGTCACATCACTTTTTCTGTTGTTTTATATTTATATATATTTCCTTCAACAACACAACGATGCAATAAAGTCCTCAGCACGCTCGCTGCTGTGCCCCAAACAAGGGAGAAAAAAAGGATAATTGACAAGGCCACTAGTCCATTAAAACATCCTCAAATCCCTCACTATGCTCAACTCAGACCTCTCTCTACTTGAATTCACCGTTACTCTGCAAGCACTGATTCCAATTCAAACTTCCTACTTCTGTTTTTTTCCGAGTTTTTAAAGCAAATCGCCTCAAAACAGTGCAAAACAAATCGATCCTGTGCAATAAGGCCTACGACTATAATATCTCATACATATTACCATTAAAACAGGACTTCAAAATGAAACATTGATAACCAAAAACAATAAATGATAAAAAAAAATATGATGATGATGATGATGTGGTTAACAAAGCATAGACGTGCACGGCTTAACAGGAGAAGAGACATTCCGTAGCAAGACAAAAACAAAGGAATTATCAGACAGCAGTGTCTGATTTAATTTCCTAATGCTGCTCCCCCCTCACCCCACCCTCTGCAATATTTCTACTGCTTCTATTGGCTGTGTGGAGCTGAGCTTGGGGAACAGGGAGTTGGGGTGCCAGTGGGGTGTGCTTGGAGTGTGTCGTCTCACAGGGGCTCAAGCAGCCATCTGTCACCCTACTCTAGCCAGCCTGATCTTTATCCCCAACCCAGCCTGGCCCAGCAGGCTCGCTGTCTCATCCCCTCAAAAGGGCTTCCTACTGGGGGGGGTCGGGGAGACAAAGGCAGGGAGGAGCTGTGGGGGGGCTCCACAGCGAGGCCCTTTGACCTGGTCCCTGGCCTGGCAGGGCAGACAGCCCAGACAGACAGCACTGTGTCTGCTCCCTGCCTCCTCCTCTCTTTTATCAGCCACACAGACCCTGGGGGCTAACGGAGAGACAGAAGAGGGAAGGGGAGGAGGGGAGGTGTGGCAAACGAACACAATGAAGAGACTGACACAGACCACCCCGGCCCCCACCCGCCCCTTCGCTCTCCATTCTCCATTCATCTCTGGGCACAGATCTCTCTATTCCCCACGGACAGACCGCTGCCCTCTCCTCCTCTCTGCTACGTGACCCCTCTCTTGTCTCTTCCCTCCTTTATCCAGCAGCCAGCCAAGCTCTCAGGCTCCATGTGGCCGAACACACCCACACTGACTACCTATCAGTTACCATCTTCTCAAATGTGTGCCAAATGTGGCACATGTAGTGTTGGCTTTTTGGGTTACCTGTTACGAGGCTCTTACATGATTTGTCTGTGGTAGTGGTCACCTTTTCTTATCCATTTTGTTTTTTAATAATGGAATTTACAGTTAAGCTCAATAGCGACATTTACTTCTTTAGGCAACAGAGATTATTACAATGCAAAACCACAAAACATCTGTTTCGTCGGGGTGAGGAGGACACATCTCCTCTTCTCCTGTGGGAGCCGGCACCTAGGCAGTGGTGGTGAGCTTTTGGATGGTACGGTTGTAGTACTGGGTAGTGAGAGCCTCCAGGGGGCTCCAACGGTGCGCATGCAGTTCGATGACCTCCATGAGCAGAGAGCGAGTCAGCGGAGATTCGGCGGGACAAAGCATCTTGTCTCTGACAGCTGCTAAGAGCTCTGTCATCATCTCGGGGAGCTGCTCTTCCAGCAGTCGGCCTGTGCTCTGCAGCTGGTGGAGAGACAAGGGAGGGAGGGTGGGGGAGTAAAGAGGTAGGAGGTCAGAGAAAAGAGTGCGTGTGTGCGTCCTTAACTGAGAACAAGACACAATGTCTGGCACCTTGTTATTGTGGATACAGTCAGACAAGCGGAGGTTCACACACCCTCTGGCCATGGAGATGTGTGCATGCTGAGGCTGCCAGTATGTAATCAAGACTGCAAACATTGTGTTTGCGAGCATCTGGGAACTCTTTTCCAATCAGAGCTCACCTGCCTTAGCCCTTTCTGTTCTTTTAGTTCTAGGTATTACTTTCTGCCGTTTAAAGGATTTATTGCTGCCTGGCAGATTTCCCATTAAATGTGGAGGCTGTGGCTCTATGGGTGATGCAGACTGTACTCGTCCCCACCCCACCCACCCCTGATAACAAGACCCCTGATGTAGTTTGCAAGATAGTTGTTCCAGGGGGCTAAATTTCTGTGTTTTTACATTCAGTTGGACCTGAACACAAGCAAACTGGGTTTTTTTGTGTTTAAGAGTGAAAGAGAAGATCATAATATAAAACATTTGAGAGGTTTATAAATGTATACAATTCTGCTAGCTTCGTTTAAAAAAGACACAGCCTCTGGTCTAAAAAACCCCACTGCAAAGCCAGTTAGGTGCTTTAACTGTGTTCTTTTATGGCCAGCAGGGGGCGACTAGTCTTGCTGCAACAAGAAGCTCAAATGTATAGAAGTCTATGGAAAAACGGGCCATCTGCATACCACATTTATGACCTGAGTAAATCCTTTCCTAATAAACTAATGTTCGTGATCGCTACTTTCAAGTCTTTCGTGATGTTAAATCCATCTGCAGAGTACAATTTAGCTATACTTCGACTGATAATGCGACTGATAAGCATATAGTTTTGCTTCTCAGTCTTAGAAACACTACACAGCCAAAATGCTTAAATTAAGGCTTCAATATGCAAATTCAGAAACCAATGACTGACTATGTCCATCTTTTGTATACAGTCTGTGGTGTCTGTATAGGTGAGCACTTGTGTTTGTAGGGGCCAGTTTGACTTTTGAGTATGAAGACTTGACTTTAAGTAATTATGCATTGATACCTCCATGGAGCAGCAGAGGACTGCGTCTTCCTTAACATCCGTCGACTGTAGCAGCTGCAAAGGACAAGAACAGACACTGTAAGACTTACAAAGCAAAGGGTTGCGCAAACTAGCATAACACAAGTCCAGAAGTAGCATAGTAGAAATGATGGAAGACGCACAGTATACATACAAAAACTCTGATTTAAACCAATTGATGAAGAGAGCAGGAAAATGTGTTCATGAGTTCACAAAGAAACGGGGAGGGACCTAATCCTGATTGTAAATATTTTTGACATTAACATTTTAAATCCCGGAAGACAACACACTGAGCTTCCAGGCTGCCAGCAAACATCACACATCATGCCTTCCTTTACGCACAATGTACATACACACGCAGTAGCACACACACGTAAACACACAGCGTGGCCAAAAACAAACAGTGGATTGGGTAAACATGCTAGCCCCCTCCCACCCACTACCACACACACACACACACACACACACCCCAATGCCGGCCCGCATGCACAGATGGGCATACAAATACCCCCCTGAAACAATGCAGGCAGAGATGGTGACAAAGAGAGGTAGAATAACATTATGCCAGAATATGAGCTTCTAGGTTCAGTTTACAGCAGAAGGGACTTTGGCTAAATGCTCAACTCCAATGCTGCCTTAGCCTTCATAACACTGTTTACAAAGCTCTGCTTTGATTAAACTGATGGAGGGAAGGAAGTACCATGGAGGAAGGGGGGAGCGTGTTTGGAAAATGAGGAAAATACTGTCACGCATCAATGTGCCGTACAGCGACAGAGTAAAGGAAAAAATAAGTGAGATCATGGAGGGAATAAACAGGACATCACCTTGTTCAGGAGAAGATCCATAAATCCAATTTGTTTTTCAATGCCAACTATATATGGTTTATCACCTGAATCTGTATTACCTAACATACTGTCCCACAGCTTAGCAGTGTTGGCTCACTCTTAAAAAAACAGAAAAGAAAAGCTTTTTAAACCCACTGCACGCTACCAGACTGCAGACAGACACAATTAGCAACCAGCTGATGGGCAGAGAGCAGCATTAAGTTGCCAAATCCCAATATTTCACACAGGAATTGGTGCAGCTTAAAACTAGGAGTTTAAAAAAATGGCAGACTGACTCTCCATAAAGGCTCATGTTGCTCTAAAGCTATTCAATGATTAAAGCAAACAATTCTATATTAATAAGTTCACTATAAAAAGGCAATGATATAATATGTGAGTACTAGATAGAACCCACTATAGAGACTCCAACCCACTCAAGTAACCCAGCTTCTGTATTTCAGAGCTAAATAACACGATCAGAGTGTTTTCATTTTAAAAACTGAGCAGACAAACCAAACCCTGTTTAAATGCATGCTTTAGGAAAGACGCTGTGATCAAAACCAGTCATTCAAATGTCTGACTCTTCAGAGGTGAAAACATAAAAAAAAAGTAATCCTCCACCATTTGATGCTATGCTCCACATTCACTGTGAGCAGGCCTCTTATTTCCACACTGTAAGCTTAATGGTATTCCACCTATCATTTAGGTCCAACAGTTGCTCAGACGTCAGCTCCTCAGTATGCTCAGACGGGTGTGGTGACAGTGTGGCTGTTTGATGTGGAAACTCAAGTCCCGTCCTTTTCCAGAGCAGGAGAACTATGTGACAAGCAGGATTAGCTCATAATGAGTTCCCCGGGGAACCGAGGGAGGAAGTTTTGTTCAATACACTTATAGCGATCTAATCTATACTCATCTATCATCGGCTTTCCTATCCGTTGCAATAAGCTTTTCCTCTCTTCTCTCCAGTGCTTTAGCTCTCCTGTCACTGCTGCACCGTAACACATGGTGTGTTCCAGCTGAAAAATCAGCATTTAAAAAAAAAAAAGTTTTTGAGAGACAGCTTAACACTCAGTCTCTCCGGCTGAAGCTGAAAACACTCGGATGTTTGGTTGGTTATATCATCAAGAAACTAATCTTACTGCCATGGGAAAACCCGGGATTCTGTGTGACTTCCATTTACAGTATTTTGTTTAAAAGACATCAGGATTAGAAAATACAGCCGTCTTATTTTTTTCCCTTTGATTGTTTCACAGCACTGAAGAGAAGAAATAAATCCAAACACAGCTCTGTGAGTGACTTAAATGAGTTTGGACTTCACATGCGTATTAGTATATCTTCAAGGTTGTATCTTCAATAACAGCAGCACGGGATGAAGCAGAGCGAAACATACTTTATTAAAAACACACAAACTAGAAGGATTCTGACGTACTAGACAAAACTGGAATTCACGCTTCAGGACCAGACCCGTATTTGTCTGGTATCTGTTGTAATTTAATTTAATTCAATTTTATTTATGTAGCACCAAATCCCAACAACAGTTGCCTCAGGGCGCGTTATACTGTAAGGTAAACACCTACAATAATACAGAGTTTAACAATGTAAAACTGTTAAACTCTTTCCCCCTTGAAAACCCTTAAAGCTGTCTTCTGAACTGAGTGGTTTCTGTCATAGAACAAAATGACTGAGTGTGCATCAAAAGTGAGTGGAAACTATTCTAATGATCGTCTAACCACATCTTTATTAATACATACTGACGTGTCAACTTGTCATTAAGAGTACAGAGGAGGTTGTCAAATGTCATCTTAATGGGGGAAAAAGTTAAAATCCACTGAACAAGTTAGTAAACAGCTACTGGTAGCTTTCTAAGAGAGAAGCCAAGGTACCATATAAATAGGTCCTGATGTCACCACTGGAGGGTATGTACATGCTGTCTACTAGGAGTGACTGCAAACCAATATCCTGATGACGACGTCTATGGGTCACATGATCACATGATGATCCTTTGGGGTAGAATCATGAGCCACACTGCATCCCAGTTTTTCCCCGTCATTTGAAAATAACAGAGTTGAACTCAAGTGATTCAATAACTGGTAGTGTGTATGATTACTGGTACACAAAGCATGCTGCTTTAACTCAAGGCTAAAGGTCCAAGTTAAAAATCTTTGATATGATTTTTAGTAAGTTCTGACCAGAAGGGTTGTTTTGGATCTCCTCGTCATCTCATTTATTTTACGTTATCTGCAGTGCTGTCTTATAGACAAAATGTGACCCATCCAAATGTTCCAATGAGTGTCGTCCTAACAGTGTTATAAGCAGTCATGCTTTCACTTAAGTTTATGTGGAAAAGGAAAGTTTGGACACAGTATAAAAATGATGCAATCTACACAGTTCCTCTAAAAAGCACATCACACTGCAGAGTAAGCTAAACATCGCTGGATTCCCCAGCCTTAAACCAAAACTTAGAGAGTGGGTGAACCTTTTAAATACACTGACTCCAGCTGTTGGCGCACAATTGCTGTTCTAAATTTACACCGAAAAGTTTCACGAAATCTTCTCAAAGTTTTCTTAACAACCTTTGTTACCATGGCAACATATTAAAAAAGTAGTAAGCCCAGGAGACAAAAAGATAGCTGAACATGTCATTTTAATTGTGCTACAACGCATGTACAGCTGTAGAACGGGTCACTTAATCTAGCAAAATAAACAGCTAGTTGGTGAGCAGTCACAGATCAACTGAGCTAAAAAGGACAGCAGGTCCTGGAGCTTGAGTCAAAAGTAGGACTCAAACAAATGCAAATATTGCTCTGTAATGGCAGGATGTGTGGAAAAAAGTCATTCGTTTTAAGGTGTGCTTTAAATTTAATTTTACTTGAGGATTATCTCTTTTAGTTTGTTCTGTGCGGGGCAAGTCTTCCATTTGATTGTAACTATAGCAGCCTGTCAGTTATTAATGGATGGGATCAGCACTCATTAATTTGCTCTGGCTATAGGAGCTGGCATTTAAGCCCAAACACTAACACACCTCTGCTGTTACCTGATCCTGTTGTGCAGCTACGTTTACTGGAGAAGTGTCTCCTCTGCAGGGACATATGTATGCATATGCAAACACATAGACTGCACGTATAAGGCGGGTGTGCGTGTGCAAACACCTATTGCACATAGCTTGTAGCAGGAATCTGACAACCGCATGTTACAACAGGACAATCAAAACAGCGGCCAGATCAAAGTGGCGAAGACTGTCTCTAGGAAACTGATTATTAGACAGAGTACGTGGGCTTGAAAACACACACACACACACACACACACACACACACACACACACACACACACACACACCATATATCCTCATTATTAGTGTTTAAGTTGTTCACAGGCGCCTTCTGACCTCTAGTCTTCTCGGGGCTCCCTTCATACTGCTGATGTAGATTATAGAGGCGTGTTTGTGTATATTGCTGACTGGTTAGTCCACACCCTTGGTCATGCTGTTGAGCCTTTTAACAAGCCTGAGATAAAGCCCTGGGCATACCATCAGACAGGGTGTGGATGGCTTAAACTGTGTGCGATTGTTTTGTTTGTTAATGAGACGCCAGGTGTGTTCAAACTACACTAGAAATATTGAAGAGAAACAAAAGCTGAATTTCAGAATCCAGCCCTCCACCCTCACCAGAAAAATGCACGCGCTGTGTAGGAGTTAAAAATAATGTCACCAAATATCCAGCATAGATGCTGGGAGGCTGACCCCTCTTTGCCTGCGAGGAGGTCCTCTGTTTAACCAGCTCCGACTGTTGGGCTGTTGCTCCTTTTGTACTAGATCACTTGATCTGGGGCTTGGCTAAGATCTCACAGGCTAGATTTTCTAATGCCTGGAAAAACAGAACAAAAAAAAAGGGGGTGCAGAGGTCTCCAATTACCCCACTTGAATTTCAATATGAGGAAATGTTCTCCAGTGATGCCAAAAAATTACTTGCCTCCCTGAGGGCTGGACGATACGTTTTCAAATCAGATGCGGGCGGTTTGAAGTGTCATTACACGAATCCTTTTGTTCCGTATAGAGTTCACTTCTATCTCCTCTCACTCATGCAA
Source organism: Oreochromis aureus (assembly GCF_013358895.1). Lineage (NCBI taxonomy): Eukaryota > Metazoa > Chordata > Actinopteri > Cichliformes > Cichlidae > Oreochromis > Oreochromis aureus. The sequence goes on along the minus strand of NC_052948.1, from coordinate 47,378,308 downwards.
CCAAACCTCACTCTCCTTCTGCTGATCCGACAACAAATAGAACTTCATCTTACAGCTGCATGTGGTGTAGCAGATGATAGAATTTGTTAATGTAAAATCACATTAAGAAGATACAAACAACAAAGGAAATATAAAGAATCTTACTATAACGATTGTAGTATACGTATGTCTGTCTCTGCCCCATCTCCTCCTTATTGGGTGGATCTATCTGAATTAAACTTTGTCACACATACAGCAATTTTTTACATCTCTCTTTTTAAAATGGATTTCTCATAAATCACAATTGTTTTGATTCTCATGTCATCTCATTTGATTCTCCCTCTGCGAACGCCATGTTATTCTATGCGGTCCGAAATGCGTATCCACCGTGGAACTTTGTTCAACTCACCACTAAATATGGGATGAAGAATTAGAAAAATTGCCGCTAGTAAAAGAAATGGAGTCTGCCTCTGTGAGTTCATGCCTACTGTGATCACTGAAGGGAATACACACTAACCCTCACAGCCTTACTCAGTTATTTGATTTAGTGTTGCTTTCCCATCTAACCTCTGGCATCACCAAGGCATTTTCAACTGCTGCTCACTGGATATTTGCTCTTTTGCGGATCGTTCTGTGTGGGGAAAATCCCAGCAGATCAGCAGCTCCGGAAATACTCACCAACAACCATGTCACAGTTCTTCCCCATTCTGATGCTCGCTTTGAACTCCAGCATATTGTCTTTATCATGTCTACATGCCTAAATGCACTGCGCTGCTGCCATGTGATTTGTTGATTTAAATACTTGCGTTAAGTAGCCGTTGAACAGGTGTACCTAACCAAGCAGTGACGGTATTTTGTGGATGTATATTTTTATAGTGTTCAGACTAGTTCCGACACCTGACCTTGTTTTTCCTCTCTCGTTCTGACCCTGTATTAAAACCAAACTTCCTCTCTGCTGGTTTCTTTTTTACCTGTTGTGCCATGAGTTGACAGTCAACCTGAGCCAGTCTCCCCCACTTCCCCTCACCTCCCTCACCTCGCTTGCTTCCCCTTTCAGTATTTCATTTGTCATTAACCACTTCTGTATCGCCGTGCGTCTGCTGCGGCTTCCCTTAATGGTTTCCATGGAGACCGAGAGAGCGTGTCTAAGTGAGCAAGACCAGCTGATGAGAAGTGAACCTGGGGTCACAAAATGTTCCTGGAACTGATGGTGTCCTGGCTGTTTTTGCACCACTAACCAAACAGAGCTGTGGTTTCAAGAGTCTAGACTGAGTCTGGCCAAAAACAGGAAACTCTGATTCAGTGCATGTATTGAACTGAGCAGGCACGATACACAGACGCAGCCGGGCGCTTTCTCTTATTCGAAAAGCGTGAAAGGGGTTGATGATTTTGGCTAGTGACCTAAAAAAAAAAAACAGATACAAACCTCTCGTAGACAAGTGTAGATGGGACACACCAGCACCCTGAACGGCTCGCCGGAGCTCCTCATGGTACCAAACACTTCGCACAAGAAGGTGATGAAACCCAACCACCGCTCCACATCTGACTGCTGGAGCTCCTCGCGGCGGGAAAAATCCCTCTGAGTGGAAAAAGGATGCTTGGTTAGTTTAGAAAACACACTAAAACATTCCCGGTTATCCAGCTTCAGTAGCTGTGTAGTACAAGTAGGCAGTGGGTAGGTAGGTGTTAAATTCATAAGTAAGGATGGTTAACCATCTTCCTGGCAGAACCATTAATCACTATTAACAAGTTTTCCATCTCTCTAATGGGATTTTTTGGTAGGTGGCACGTATATTAACCTCGTTCCTCAACGTACTTGAAGCCAAAAAGCAGCTTGAAAACGCATTAAACAAATTCCCAAATTTCTTTTATCTGCCAGAAGTGGAGGCGAGTGTGTTAATTTAGTTTGAAGTGAAGTGTGGTGAACTGTGTCGGTGCTGTTAAAGTGCCGAGGTTAATATGTGTTAATGCTTAATGTGCACTTGTAAAGATGTTATTCAGCAGATTAAAGTGAAACTTTATCAACAGTCAGAGCCGCTCGCTCTGCTGCCTGTTGGGCTGCTGAACGGCTACACTAGAAGTCTGCCTGTGCACAGACAACAGAGCCATAAAGAGGTTTGGCAGGAAGCTCCGCCCACTTAAAAACAAGCCCAACACGCGCTCAAAATTAAACTAAAATGATTCAGCAAATTATCATATCATATTATAATATCAAAAGGTGTCAACAGTAATAGACAAAAAAGGGCCCCTGGGACTTCTGAGCTGTGTTAAATATTTCATTATGAGAAAGTCTGACTATGTTCAAGCAAAGCCACAGCAGTCGCACAGTAATTCCACCCCATACTGAGATCCAGGGGTCTGAAAGCAACATCATTAATTAAAGCTTTCATGAGCCCACTTATGACTTTTACAATATTTTAAAGCAAAAAAAAAAAAAAGGCAAAATGTCAAAGACAAGGGGGGAGGGGGGGCATGCTGGCTGGCTAGCTAGGAAGTGGATTTTAAAGTGAGGAATAAAAGAAAAGAAGGGACCTCATAGCTGAGATGAGGAGGGGGTGAATTAAAAAAAAAAAAGGGAGGGTAAAAGGATCAAGGCAAGATTCACTGCTGCTGGATTTGGGATAAAAACAAGTTTCAACATCTAAAGGAAGAGGTGGAAAAACACTAAAGCTCAAGGGAGGAGGAAAAAGAAAAGCGTAGGAGTGAAGGGGGGGGTTAACATTTAGAGCTTGATGGCATCAAGGATGTGTTGTGTGTCTACTTCTAGTTTGTCTGCTGCTCTCAGGAGTTTGCGAAGGACGAAAGGAAAAGTTTGGCGGGCGAGAGATGGACATGGGAACTATGCAGGATGAAGTAGCGAGGCAGTGGCCTGTGTCATTCTGGGTGAGGGGAGGGCGATAAGATGGGGCAGCTCTGGAATACAGAGCTCATGAGGGATGAGGAGGAAGGGGGAGTGAAGTATGCAACGGCGGAGGGGATGTTTTCACGGAGGGTGCGAGACTGGAACGGTGCAGTTAAGTGAAGACACGAAGAGGAAAAAGGGGGAACTGGTTTCTTTCTTCCCCCCTGGGTGTTTAGATTAGCTGCTGTGCCTACTGACATTTACAGCATCTCACACACACACACAGTGGGCTTCAACCTGAACGTTCTCAAAAAAGCAAAGCTTGAAGGAAGCTGCTGAAATGAGAGATTATTATGTTAAAACATGGAGTATAAACTATGATGTTTAATGCTCATTTAAACTTCTTGTTTACAATAACTCATGCATTTCAAGGCATAAAATGTCAGGTATAGTCAGGGGGATTCAAACATTAAAGCAATAGACTTTGGACAAAAGATTTTCAGGGTCATTATTGCTTCATCTGAAAATGTTGTTTTGGTTAATCAATTAAAAGTGTTTAGTCTATTCCCAAAATATATAAAAATGATTCAGAGCAGAGGTTTTGTTGCTCTACAAACAATTAAATATGAAACTGTTTTCTGCTTAATTTTTAATGATTAACTGCAAAAATGGTTTAGCTGGAAGCTCAACAGTGTGACATGGATTTAAAATATCTAAATTCAGATTTACCAGATTTATCATTTTGATCAATTTATCATAGTTACTCATCATATTCTCACAAACAGATTGGATACAGTTGCCAATGCAATTGCAGACTTACAGCAGACTGACTCCATCTTATGTCTGTTTTATTGCCTTTTTTGATGCCCCAACGTCGTTTTAAAAACACTACCTAACTGCGAGTGGTCACAGACCTCATCCCCATCTTCAAAGCAGCTATTTGAAAAGGCAACAGGCTCTCAAGTTCATTGGACACGGTCGCAAAAACTGTTGTTTCTTGTTAAAAGTGACACAATCCTTTTTTAAGAACAGTTTAGCACACAATGTTTTTTCGGTACAGGTTACTATTTTAAAAAATCCATTGATTCCCCCCCAAAAAATAAAAATAAAATAAATTACACCTGCTTCAGTATTTAGAGAAAACATTAAGGAGCCAGGATAAGCTTTGGACGCTGTTGTTGTCATCTCACCTGCAGCATGTTGAGCAGCAGCGATCTAAACTTGGTCCCCTCCACCATGAACAGCGCCATCTTGTCGCAGAGCTTCGCAGCTGTTGCCGCGAAGCTCCTGTCCGACACGGCCTTGGAGTAGATCGCGCTGACCACCTGAGCGAGGGTTTCCTCCGAACGGGCCGAGGACTGCGCCTCCTCCATGAAGGACGCCAGCTGTTGCTCTACTCCACTGCTGTTGCTCCTCATGCTGTTGAGAAGCTCCACTAGCCGGTCCATATTCCGTGATCCGGGGCCCGACTGCTGCACGCATGCTTCCTCCTTAGGGGAAAGACGGGATAATACATGTAAGTGGTTGGTGAGGATAATGATATTAGATTCAGAGCACAGTACATTTCAACACGAATCAGATGTTCCTACAGAGAAATAAATGTCAGCTAATCTGACACATGAGTTGTGATGAATGACAAAGCAAGTTGAGTTAATGAGAATGTTTAGGAAGTTTATACGTCATGTTTCTTTCCTTAGGGAACAGTTGCTCTAGTTAAAGTCCTGAATATGTGGACAGACATATTAAAGCTCATTTGTAGCTTAAATAGCAAATGCTTCAAAAATGGTAGTTACACAGTGATGCATTACTCTGACTAGTAATGATCTCTCATGTGAAATTAAACACCATTGGACTTTTCTGTTTTGGGTTTTTTCTGTTTTACCAAGTTCACTCACAGTAGAGAAAAAGTCCTGGCTTCATGTGCCAGTCATTGTTATATTTCTTGTTGAAACACTTCCCAATAACCTCTGACAGTTCCATGTTTGGGTACAGACACTTTTTGTACTGGGTTGACTGACTTGGTCAGTGGAAAAAGGGTCAGCAGTTAAGTTCAGTGACGTACACGGGCCACAGCTTTCAACATTTTCTTCTTTATAAGCTGTCATATGATGATTTTTTGTTTTTTGCTGAAACATTCCTCTTCTATCATGCAATGTCCTTGATACTCCCACAGAAACTGTCACAGAAACTTAAAATTTACATTCATAACCACTCAAGATTTTTCAAAAAGAGCACTATCTGGGGTGTCATTTTAAGTGGACAGCCACCCTGGCTCCCATTATTGCTATGTTGGCTCAGTAGACATAGAGTGAGCCAAGGCAGGTATGACTGATACTGTATTTCCAGTTTTCCTATATCCTTTTCCAATAACGCTCTGGTTCAAAGGCAAGTTTATAACTATGTTTATAATTAAGCTGATTAGAGAAAGAGAGATAAATCACAGGTATATCCATTTTTCTTACATTGAGCCTTTGTACCTTTGTACCTATTAACTGTATTGTTACGCATTGTTTTCCATTGTTAACTGTCAATGCCACTGGGAAAAAAAGTGTAGGAGTATGAGTGAAAGGAGGGAAAAGAACAAAACAGGCAGTGGGTTCGTTATCATTTAAAAGGTGGTGACTCATGGCACAATTATAATGCGTTTCCCTTGCTCAGCTACCATTCTAACAAAGCAGGGAAAGGGGGTGCAGAGATGCACCCCCTAAACTGGTGACCAGAAATAGGACTGGCCCACCTGCCCCATCCCTCTCGCCACAGAGGAATCCTGGCAGAAACTGATGTGAGGAGGCCAGCGTGAGCAGCAAGGTGGCTGTTTCATTTCACTCCATTTCAGGTGGCTCGAGTATTGGGGGAAAAAAAATAAAGTAAAAAATTGAGTCTGATCTAGCGGGAGGCTCTGCTGCTGCTCGTATTAGATGAATAAATTCACCTTCCACCTGTTCCCCGCTCATCTCGCTGTGTGCACGCAGAGTTGTAGCAAAATGTATTTGATTTAAAATCGCCTGCAATCCGACTACTGCCAAGCAACAGATTGTGTAGCCCTGCTGAAAGCGCATGACGTGTAACCCAGTCAAGGTTTTGCAAAATGTTGCGAATACACCAGGTTTTGTCACCGGTTAGGAAAAAACATTATTGCAAACAACGATGATGCAAACATTAGATTTATTTCGCGGTGCATCTCATCAAGCAAAAGTTCCCTTCTAGACTGGTTTCACTGATTCACTGGCATCACAGAGGGTATATTTACTAATTCCTGCCTTGCTGCATCTTGGGAAGTCCCGTGTTGTCAAATCAATTGTCTCCTGGTGGTAATGAGTTAGCTGTAAGAAGGAAAAAAAAGGGGGGCAGCTACAGTTGGCCAACTCATCAGTTTGGGGCACAGTGGAAAACATCAAAAACTGTTAAGCTAATGCTGGTTTAGTTTCTTCACCTCCTTAGTGAGAACATGTGCTCCCCTCCCTGCCAGTCTGGGTGTGTGTGTGTGTGTCAACCTGAATGCTGTAAAAATGAACAGACAAGCAAGGCAGGGAGGAAAGTGTTTCTCCATGTGTGTACATTATGACAGTGCACGCATGTTTTTGAACATAATTAAGGTAATTATAAGAGCAAATTGTGTCGTGTGACTGTGTTTGTGTGTGTATATACACATCGGTTCTGGTTGCTTTAATACTGACTGACAGTCACTAAGCAGCTTTTCGGTACCTTGTCCTTTAGTCTCCTCCTCAGCCTCTCCTTTGACGACTGCAGAAGGCAGATTTTGGGCTGCTCCGACTGGCCCTCGCTTGCCTTTCCACTTTGCGGTGTGTTGGGAGATTCCTTGTAAGCCGTCAGATCGGGGAAAGCGGTCGTGTTTGGCGTCGAGTCAGATTTGGGTGACTCACTGAGACTCTTGCTGCTGCAGTCTAGAAGAGGTCTGATGTGCTCGTCACCCAGTTTTACATTCTCAGTCTCTTTGTCTTTGGTTGTTCTTGGGGGTACTCCTTTATCACCCGTAGCGTTTGTCTGTCCATGCCCCTGACCTTTCTGATTGTTGTGCCAACGCCGGTTCTGGCTGTATCCGTGATGTGAGGGCCCTCCTTGGCGCTGCCCATGTCCTCCTTGGTACTGGCGAGGGGGCCGACCGGCGCAAGTGTTTCTGTTATCTCCTTGTTCTGCTGAACTCTGCTGTTGCTGGTTTGGGGACTGCTGCTGGTTTTGATCCCTCTGCTGCTGCGGTGACTGAGGCTGGTTCTTCCCTCCTCCGCCACCTCCGCCGCCGTGAGGCCGCTGCTGTCTCCTGAAATGAGGGCAGGTTTTAGGTGCAGTGTAATGAAATGGCAGCCGCCTTATATCTTAAACGGCTTTGTGACACACCTTCTCACAAAGATCAAACATTATTCTTGTGAGAACCTCTACACAAAAGCACTAACCCACCACTACTGAACTACATCTAGAAAATCATAAGCCCAGTGCCTGCTTACATGTGGACGCACAGTGTGTCTGTGTTTTCCTGTCCCGCATGGCTGTGTCCTTTTGCTGCACTGGCTCTGGGCTTGACAAGCCGCTGACATATGGTCCAAGGGATTAGTCACCCTGGCACTGAGAAGGCAACCTATTATTTGCCTCAGCCAGTGAACTAGCTCAAAGGGTAGCAGCAGCTAGCAAGCATTTGTTCAGATATGCCTAACTGTATCCATGTAGTTTAATGTTTAATGTTAATTTTTCACTGATGTGATCTGTAAATGAAGGAAATGAAATCAGTATGTTTAGACACCCTGCTAGCATTTTGGTGTAGGTGGTTACAAACTTTACTTGCAAAAGAAAAGTAGCTAGTTCCCAAATATGCTAAAATAGCATCTATACGCTTGTTTGAGGTAAGCCCTTTCTGTACATGAACCCAGTAAAACGTATGCATTGAAACGTCGTGGTGGGGGGTGGGGCGGCTGTAGCTCAGGAGGTACAGCGGGTCATCTGCTAATCAGAAAGTCGGTGGTTTGATCCCTGGCTGCTCCAGTCTGCACGCCAAATATCCTTTGGCAACATACTAAAACCAAGCTGCTCTCAGATGCATCCTTTGAAGTATGAATGTTGGATAGAAAGCACTAGCGTTTAAAAAAAAAAAAGAAAACAAAAACAAAAAAAGGATAAAAATATGCTCGTGTGAATGAGGCAAGTTGTATAAAGCACTAAGAGTGTTTAGTTACAGTATAAAAGTGCTGCATAAGGACGATTTAAATAATAGCTTAAATCTGGAATGTCAAACTCATTTTGCATACATGGTGGGTCACGCCACTCACCTGTCATCTGATTAACTACACATTGAATCGCGCAGATATTTCATGATATTATTTATTTATATTTAGTTTTTCTACACTTCTGTAGTTGAAAGAAATCTGTCAGCGTGACTCTTTGGGCTTAAAATGTAGATGTGCAAAGTTACAGAACAAAGTTTTTGTTAATTCACAGAAAATGTCCTTTTTTTAACTTTGAAACCATTGTTTAAAAAAAGAAGTTCAATGAGATATTTCTCTCATTGAATTTTGTTATCTATGACTTAAATACTTTAAAGTCGTATAAATGGCTGTGGAGGAGGTCTGTCAGCAGCAAACTCTGTAAAACCTATGAAAACACAGTTAAATGTCTGAAATTTACACCGTCCTGCTAATTTTTCAAAGCCGTCCAGTGGGCCAGACTGGAGTCTCTGTTGGGCCAATTCTGGCCCCCGAGCCTTGCTTTTGACACCCCTGGCTTAAATGGTTCAATTAACTGGTAGTGGCACACTGATAGGCATTGCCTGTTAAGTTAATAAATAAATTACAAGGCACAACAGACTTTATGTCGGATTTAAGGCTTAGTTGTCCAACATTTGCTGGATCGAGGTTGTCCTGTGAGGATCGGCTTTCTCTGTTTTAAAGCAATGTAAACTGAAATATTCATGGTTTGGAGAGAGAGTTTTGCGCATGATATTTAAGGAATTTTTTTTTTCTACAAATAACTGTCAAGTCCATTTTTTTATGGATGGAGTAAATAATTGATTCCATCAGTAATAAAAAACAATTAGCTTTTTTTCCTGTCTGGCAGCTCTCTCGGTAAAGGAGTGTTTGTGTGAACGTATTTATCGTTTTTATGTGTGTGTTTATGTGGTTTATGTTCCCCCCCCCCTCCACTCTCTCTGGGAGGTTGGAAGACAGTTCATCTTGTGACTCTCCTCTGCCAAAGAGCCTACCTTCATCACTTCATAAATATTCGGTCTCAGCCTGATCAGCGTTGGCCTGACGTGTTTGTAATCGCACTGCTAATTGAAGCGGTTCCCTCTGTAAAGAAAGACAACGCCTCTTTCACAGGAATGATTTTCTTTTACATCAAAAAATTATCCTATAACTTTTCCTGTATTTTAAAAAAATATTATTTGTTTTTTTACCAGTGCTTTAAATCATTAAATTCTCTGGCTTATGGTCATCGTGAGCGACCAATTCAACAGTCCCCGCTTTGGTGTCCAAGTTATTTTTGACATTTTTGATTAGGCTGAGCTGTAAACAGCCGGTCCTGCAGTTCTATATTTGAGAGAGTTTACACCTGAGGAATATTTACTGTAGGTTTAAGACTAAAGAATCAGATACCTTACGGATTAGAACTTCAGTGCTAATGATGAAATCATGTTTAATTTGCTAAGCTGCTCACTGCAAGACGAGAGAGCTGAGAAATATGACACGTCTCTCTTTGACACACACACGTACATATACTCTGATTTGATTCATTAGATATTTACAATAGCTGTTAGTTCAGGCTCAACACTAATAATCCATTCTGATCTACTGGTGTTGGTGATGAGGGGTGAAAGTGAGAATGAAATAAAATGTAAATCATATTTAATGACTGTGAGCTCTGCGGTAGAGAGAGTGTTGCTCAGATTGACCGCCCATCAGTCATATTAATGCCAAAGAGATGTTTGCATTAGGGATAAATGATGGGGCCACTGATGAAATTTCATCTCGCACTGTCTTGTTACTTGGAAACAGACCTGACTCTGGCGTGACCGAGCTTCTAATGAAATGAGAAATTACTTCTTTTTTTGGCTGAGGATGATGAGTTTGGTAATATGAAGGTATTAACCGGTTTAAATTAGTGTTTGATGTTGCCTGGCTGGCTCCACCTCCTCATTATATGGAGCCATTTGTGTGTTTGATTGAAGGGGGGCGTTGAGTTGAGTACCACACCATCAGCTGACCTCTGGGTGTCTTGAGTAGAATCAATCAAATGCAGTTTCCACCGTTTTGTACTCAGGTCTTGTTCTGAGCATCTTTCTTATGTTGTCACTAACCTGGCGCAGACTTGACGCTTTCCCCCTGGGCCAGTAGGCAGAAGTACGGTTAACTGGTCTCGGGTGAACTGATCAAATGTTCTACAGACAAGACAGATGGGATGCCACAGTGCAGGTGATTGGAAGGATGGATGAAGAGTTGAGTACAGTGGCAGCACAGTTTGTAGAAAACAGCAGGGGGGATTTAATGGATAGCGTAAAAGGAGGAAACGGAAGGTTTTAAGAGAAGGAAAGCAAAGCGGCAAAGAGGGAAACAAACAAAAACTACAGGTTGATAATGGTCATAAAATCAACAGGCACAAAACTACAGAAAGAATGCTAAGGTAACTAAAGAGGTGAAATTAATGGCCAGACATGATCATTGGAGGAGGCAGGATGCTGATGATCAATCAGGACTGTTGCTGTGCACGGTTATGTGGATGGAGAATTCATGGAACCACTGGCTGACCCAGACTGGACAATTGATCGGCCCAGGGGAAAGACGCCCGGAGGCCAGACAAGTCAATAACGGGGCCAAAGCTTCATAAAGAACACAACACGCTGGCCTAATGGACTGTGGGGAGATGGGTTTCGACTGCTTGACTGAATATTTGCATTGCTAAGTCTTGAGATTTAAAAGTCCAAAGCACACTGAGCGTGTGTGCATACATGCATGCAGAGCTTTTATTGATTACGCCCAGTAAAGCAGGCGTTTCATGGTGGGTGCAGAAGAAGCAGCAGCAGACCTCTTTCAGATGTATATCACACATGTTGACAATGCACATACCATTTTCTGTATAATGCATTCTATGTTGATGATTTTTTAAAAATAATTTTTGCAGTTTCCATCACTCTAAATTTGAGAAGCACTCACATTAAATAATTTTGACTAGTTAGTTAACAAAACAAAGAAAAACCCTCAAAATATTGGCTATGTTTAATAGGAGTGTTATCAGCTATTCAGTATGGCTCATTTACCTGATGTTGGCTTAAAATGACATGTCATATACACTCACATGTCACTTTATTATTTAAAACTTGCTAGTATTGGGTGTACCCCCTTTTGCATTTCCCCTTAATTCTTTATGACACAGATTCAATAAGGTGCTGGAAACATTCCTCAGAGACTTTGGCTCATATTGGCATGACAGCATCACATAGGTCCTGGAGACTGCAGTAAACTCATTGTCATTTTCAAGAGTTTGAGATGATTTCATGTGATTGGCTGATTAGATATTTGCGTCGAGTGTGTGGCTGGTGAGTGTGTGTATACACGCGATAAAACAGGTGCTATAAATAATCGCAGTCGTTTGTAATGACAGCTCTTCAAAGACATTGCCAAGTGCCACACAATGCATTTACTTCACAGGCTTAATGAGTCACTGAGCGGGGATAAGCCCTGATATGAAATCGTGAGTTCAGCAGGGCACATAAGGCTCGTACTAGAACTGAGATTTATAAAAACAGAACCAGGCCTACTTTCACCTTCATAATCTAACAGAAAGTGTGCATTTCTGTTTTTCTTTTTTGTATTTTTTTTTTTGTTGGTGCACAATTTCATGCTTCTGGCCCCAGATGTTTACTCATAATTGAGAGCATAAAAATCATAAAGATAGCGGAACTGTTAGTCATTGCGGTGACATTTAGTCCCACACAAACTGTTTTTAAATCGTTTCAACTCTCAGTTCAACAGCTCAAATGACACTTAACAGGTTTCAGCTATGGTGTGTTGTAAATGGGATGTTTATCATCCCCGATTAGTGTTTGTTGTTTGTTTAGTCGTGAGTACAGTTAAAGTGATGCTGTGGACAAAGTGCACTTCTTCCAACAAAGACAAAATTAAGTCAATATGTGTAAAAGCTTCTTGTTAATTAATAGAATGTTTTGGTTTTTTAAAGAAAGACTTAAAGGTATGATGAAGAAAGGATCTGCTACGCTCTTTCTTTGCCCCTTTTTCTGTTTTGAAGCAGAAAGCGGTAAGCAGCACATTCCAGTAAATCACAACTAATTTCAGCCCTGCTTGACGTGCCTACTAAAGTAGAAACACATGCACTACCTCCCCTTTCTTTTCCTTCCTGCCACAGCCAGCCTACACTTTTCCTTTACTCAATCTCTCAGTCCCACTCTGTTTCTCTTTCTTGAGCTTTGTTCAGCGCAGCCCGCATGCCTCGGACAAATAGTCAAATGATCAATAGTTATTTCCATATTTCAACATCTTCTGCTTTTAGCACGTTTGCTCATGTTTTTTTTCTCCTTCTCCTACCTCAGCTGTGTTGAGACATTAGACAATATAAATCACTAAATACAACATTCGCATTTACAGTGACTGCTGGTGTTTAGTTGCACAATAACGATGGGAAAAGATTAACGTGTTTTACAAAGAAACAATTGTGTTAAATGCATTTGATGAGCAGACACATTAAGCTTTAAAGACCTTTCACTTCGTTAACTGGCTTTACTTACTAACGTAGAAAGGCTTTTAGCTTTGCAGGAGGTTGCTCTGTTGGCATGACCCAATCATATCACTTTTTTTTTTTCATTTCTCCTGACCCACTGCATATAAAATCTGCACCTACTTTTAGCCATTCCACTTTAATTCTACTCCACACTCCTCTCAACTCCCAGCTTTTCTTTTTCATTAATAATTGTATTGTTAAAAATTTGCCTTCATGTTTGGCTTGTGAGAACAATCACGGCTTTCTCCTTTTTGCTCCCTGCTTTTCCAGCTCTACTGATCCCCATTTCATGTCTGCCCAGCTTTTTATCCTCTGCCTCATCCTTCATTTGACATGTTTCATCCTTAGCTTCATTTTGCTTTCTGTGTGATGCTTCTTTGTAATGTAAAGCAGTTGTTTACTGAGGACCAGGGGGAAAATATGGAGTTAAACTACAGTGAATTAAGATGATTTATAAGGGGCGAAATAAACCACAGTTTTCTGATGTTACTGGGCCAACCTGTAGTATAAACAATTCCTCTTGGGTCTTTTTTTTTTTTTTTGCTGTTAACTATTGATAAACATTAAGGGACGTACATTTTTAATCAACTTCTGAAGTAGGTCAGGCCAAAAAATATTTACAGGCAGTTTAGTTCCCAGTAACACAACCGGGTCAGCAACCCTTTGTCACATGGGGGAAAGACCCCTGACAACGATAGGTTGCTAAGGTAAAAATGTGTACTCCCTGTCTGGTTGGTGAGTAGTATGCAGAGGTTGCCAGCTGTCACTTTGTGATTGCTTTGGTTATTAGCAGATCACCTTTAGTTTGCATGGAAGATGTTGACTTGTCTGCAAACGCTCCCCACTTAATCAGCTAGTGGTAGGGAAACTGTGAAAAGGCTTAATGCAAATCGTAAGTGGACAACCTTCACATTTAAACTAAAGTTGCACGTTTTGAAATGCGTTGGTTTCAGCTGAAAGATACAACTTTTTTCACTTTATGTGAAAGTTCTCAGTTGGGGAGTGTACTTCTTTCCCTAGCAACCAGATGTTTCCAGAGGGCAGCCGACCTGCCTCTAGGCCCTTGTGACTGTGCGGCCTTAGGGTGGTAGCTAGCATCACTGGCATCAGACCCATAGTAGCATGATAGGATCGATACTTTGTATGGAAAGTGAAAATCACAGTGGTTTAGTGGTCACATAAATGTGTTCAGAATTGAAGGTAATTCATCTCATAGAGTATGATACACTGGTCTCCCTTACACAAGCTGCCTTTACAGGTTAAAAATATCAGTATTGGTAATACTGGCCATGTATTGATAATGGTATCGGATCAATACCAAAATTTACAGCATTGCAGAGCACTAGTGGTAGCCTGGTGGCACCTCTGACAGCACGCACTCATCACTGAAAGAAATTTAAGGTTTGAAAATGTGAATACACTTTCAGAGTCCACCATCAACAAGTCATTCAGCAGAAACCTGTTTGCCTAGTAATTCATTGTGGTTAAATGTTAATGAATGTAAATTTAACGGAAGCTTGTGACAAGGTTTTCTTGTCAAGATGCCTCTTCGCATTTAATGTTATTCCTTTTCAGTTGGATTCAGGCACGGATGGCTGAATGCAAATGTTGGCGGCAGATTCAAATTTATGAGACGAGAGTTGTGTAAATTTCTGACAATTGTGCATAAACCAGACACAGGCCAGCAGTTTCTCTATGTAAAACTTCCCCTAACGTGTAAGCTGTAAGAGTGCCTGGGAGCAGAGTGCACGAGAAAACAGGATGGTCTTGTGTTAATATTTCCCATTTAAAAACAAATAGACCAAAACCCAAGCAAACTGATGTTGGTCCATATTTTTGTTCTTTTCTTTCTGCCAAGCCTTCGCTGCTGCGGCCATCAAACATAAATACAAAAGCTCTGGACAAAAGTAATTATCCTCTGAGCTTAAAAACAAGTATAAAAGTGCTTTTTTTCCATTTGTATTAGAGACAATTTCCTCTTTTTAAACCACAAATACAATCAAAATATTTTCTCTTCGCTGGTCGCTTAGCAACTGAAGAACAGTTTTCCAGTGACATCAGGGCAGAGAGTGAGAGAGAGCGATTTTTTTTCTTTTCTTTTCTTCTTTTAAGGACCTGGTTTCAATGAAGTCAGACTTGGGTGAAATTAGATTTCATTGTATACAATTAAAGTAGATGTGCCAGTGTGAAACCTAGTTTGGACTTGAGATTACTTGAACATTGTAGGCACAAAAATAAGTGACTAAAAAGCTGGCAGAGGTTTTAGTATAGAGACCTAATCAACTTGAAAATGGAGGAGAAACTTCAATGTCTCCTCCGTGCTTTTTCTTTATTCCCCGTCTGCAGTGGAGTGTGGAACCTGCATTCCTGTCTCAACTTTTCTTTGGATGGGGAGAGATGTTAGGGCTATGGGCCTGACTGCACTGACAACAACACAGAAAAATGTTTCCTCTTACTGAGGTAGGTGTGTGTGTGTGTGTGTGTGTGTGTGTGTGTGTAGGCTTACCGTCGGTCGTTCCTCCTGCGCCGGAAGAGCTTTTTGGTGTGTGCGATCTCAGCCTCGTTAGGAAGGGGTGGGAAGACCTGTAACAAGACAAATCACCGAGTAAGAGTAAGCATCGCTGCTTTCAAAACTAGCGTAAAAATTATACACATGACTTCAATAATAATCCATTGAAACACACTTGATTTGTGTGTATGTGCACAAATGTCTACATCTACAGTTAGAGCTGTCCTTGATGCTGATTTTGAATATATGTCTGAAGAGTGTTGAACATCTTGTTCCTTTCCACAGGATGACTGAAGTATTGCTACAAGAATTCTCACAGTATTAGATGACCAACAATTTTTATTCAGGCTTGTGCGACTGCTGGAACTTTTTCCACAGTTCTTGTAAGTCATGGAGGAAGTCTCCCCCCCCGTTTGTGCTTGTGATACTTCTGAAATGAGGAAGTATCTAAGTTCATAGAAACCTGTTTTCAGGATCTTTTTCAAACCCTCCTTCAAGGTACATACTCACTAGCACAAGATAAGACACAAGCATATTTTTTTCACAAAACCAGCGCCTGTTTTTACAAATCTAAGTATCGCATCAGCTGTGCAAACAACTTCTGGTTTTAAAATTGAACAAAATTGGGGGGAAAATGGACTGGGAGTGGAGCCTATATGTGCCGGAGGAAATACACTGAAAATTTCATTCATGAAATGAAGCTCACAATTTTCTCTCAGCCTGATGATGTAGGAAGAAAATAAAGAAACAGGATTAGAAGAAAGAAAAAGACCACACTCATGCTGTGTGTGAAAAGCTAGGCTGTGAGTCTGTGCCACAAAAACCATTTTAGCATTACAGGTAGGCAGCTCCGCACTGTAAAATGGCAGCTCTCTTACCCTTGGAGGGGCCATAGCCATGGGACTTAAAAGACTCTTAGCATCTGTTGGTTCATCAGCAACCAATCTAAATTTACGGTTGGGTTTTGTTTTAGCCACATGCTAAATAGGCACGCTTTTAGAAACTAGAATATGCTACATTTCAAATGCAGTCTCACATTTTGACATAAATATTTTTCTGTTAAAAGCTTTTCTATTTAGGTGTTACAAATAGGAGAACTTCCATCGATTTTGTCACTCTTAGCCGATTCAGAGTCACAGTGGGGCTGGAGCCCATCTCGGCTGTCATGGGAGGAAGGCAGGGTACCCAGGGCAGGCTGCCAGATGGCTAACACAGACAACCATTCACACTCACATTTACACCTACAGTCAATCACCAGTTAACCTCGTTTGCATGTTTTTGGACTGTGGGAGGAAGCTGGAATACCCTGAGAGAACCCTCACAGGCACAGGGAGAATACGCAAACTGCACTCAGAAAGGCACCAGTCTGCCATTTGATTCAAACCCACTTACTGTGAGGCCACAATGCTTATCACTGTACCACTGTGCTGCCCCAAGAAGAAGAATAAAAAAGAAAAAAAGAAAAGAAAAAATATATTCTAATATCCTGTTGGACATTAAGAGTATATAACATACACGCTCTATTGGCGATATCTTCTATCCTGTTATTGCCGCTGTTGTTCCTTTGCCAACCACCAGCTCGCCACAACCGGCTGTGGTGGATTACTGCCCTTCCCCGAGCCTGGTTCTGTTGACGATTTCTTCCTGTTAAAATGGGGTTTTTCCTTCCCACTGTCGCCACTGGTGCTTGCTCATTGGAGGTCATCTGAATGTTGTGGTTTTCTCTCTACTGCTGTATGGTCTTTACCTTATAATGCAAAGAGTCCTGATGAGACATTTGTTATAATTTGGTGCTATATGAGTAACATAAAACTGAATTGAATAGCTGTTGCATCAATGTAGAGTTCCCATTGGCCATGCAAATAAAAGCAGAAAAAAAAAATCCCTTTAAGGCATAAGCCATCTCTCTTCGGAGCTCCCTGCTGGGCAGTGATCCTCAGGGAGTTCCTGGAACTGTTTGATCCACCTATAGTATGTAGAAATGTCCTTGAAGATCTCTTTGATCGGCTGCTTCAAACAAGGATTTCAAACATCCTTTTCATTTCCAAAGGATGACTGAACTATTACCACAGTAATAGCTGAGTGAGAGTTATTGATTCTGATTAGTTTTTCGCAGGCATGACTTTGACAAACTACAGTAATAGGATGGCTATGGTGAAATGCCTCATGTCATTCACTGCAAACAGACACACTCAGTAATTTACTCAGTAATGACCAGTACATTGTGTGTGTGTGTGTGTGTGTGTGTGTGTGTGTGTGTGTGTGTGTGTGTGTGTGTGTGTGTGTGTGTGTGTGTGTGTGTGTGTGTGTGTTTATGCACTCTGGAATCATTAGAAGTTGAGCACCAGCAATCATCATACAAATGTATTAAAAAGAAGCCAAGTGTCTAAAACTGCATGAAAATGGATAAGAGGGAAACAAAAGCTATTATAAGTCTCTTTTTTTATTGTATCAATAACTGAACTCAAACATATTCTGTTTAAAATGTAATAGGATAGAGGAAAGCAGGATATCCTCACACTTGTGCAGGTGAAAGCAGCAGAGATATGAAAATAAACAATAATTCATTCAGGGACGAAGAACAGTTATCAATGTTTTTAGTTTAAATCAAGACTTAACACTCCCCAGGGTTTTAAAACTGGCCCAGCCTGGTAAATCCACTCCCCACAGTTTAATAAATAGCACAAGTTGCCCTGCATTAGAAGCGACAAAGTATAATCAAACAAATAAGAAACATGAGCATGTTTTTACAGTTAGCTCTAACATGGATATTTCCAATGCACACTGTGTTGGATGTCTTACTTATACAGTTCACTTCTTGTGAAAAGGACGTAAGACTGTCTGTCATCCATTAAACATCAGCCCTGTCAGTCAAACATCATCACTATGCGCTGTTACCATGGTTACAGGCAGGACTAGCGCAGGCAGTGTGCAATAAGAGTGAGTGCGGGAGGCTTGGTACGCCTGGTTTCAGGTCTCCCACCCTCATTTTCAAGTACATTGTGCGACACACACACACATACACACATTTTCGAATTTCTCTGTCCCAGGTGTTGTATGTTTGTTTTCCTTACAGGTGCAGCAGTTGACGACACGTTATGCATTTCTATTTGTACTCTATCCTGTCCTGCCTTAGACATTGTCATAATGTATACCACATATAATATAATAACTTTAAATACAACGACCAGAAATTAAGAAATAGTCAGATAAACCCTGAACAAGAGGAGCCTATTGAGAATTTATAGAGCTGAACCTGGCTCTATAATGCATTTGGCACAACAGTGCATTCAGATCATAATTCTGATTGCAACAGCTACCAGACAGGACAGGATTAAAATAAAAAAGTGCATGAGGCAGAGCGCTGTGCAGTTTTTGGTCGATACTGTAGAATTCTGTATCATCATTTTCTTCTTCTACATAAAAGTATGACAAAAAAATCTCAAAGCTTTTTTTGTCTCATGACCTGATAATATCCACCGTATAAGGACAATAATGCCTTTTGATAATGATCACATGAGCACTTTTAACATTTTGTTTGCATTTTTTTAGTTTACCTTGGCATGAAGCCGGGCTCTTAGACTTTTTAATTCAATGCAAAATAAGTAAAACAGTACATTTCTCCCTTTATTTTAATGTTAGGAATACATTTAATGAATCATCCATTTACACCATAGATCATAAACAGCCTGAGACGTCTGACGAGAAGTTAGAACAATTTAAGAATTGGTCTCAGTTTTTTTTTTTTTGTTTTGTTTTGTTTTGTTTTTTATTCAGTCTGCTGTCATTATAAAGACATGCATCAGCATGGCTCCTTGGCTTGCTTTGGTAAGACGGCTGTAAAACTGATAATGACTCATACCTGTGGCTTGGATGAATTTAAATGTTCAGACAACCACGTGTGACATGATGCATTCTTAACAACTTCTAACACAATGCGTCCGAGTGCACAAAACAAAAAAGCCATCCTCCTCCTGTAGTTTTTTTTGGCACACTGCGAAGTGATCCAGTCAGTGCACTAGACTGGATACCCGGGCAAGCCAATTCTGGTGTTGGTATATTCATGACCGCTCTGGTTTAGAAGTAACACGAGAGAGAACTTTTTAGAGCTGCAAGCTTTGGTTTCCATATATTACAGAAGAGTGAGATGAAGTGAAAAGAAAACTGTGTTACAGAAAATGTTTGTCAGCGGTTCTTTAGTCCTGTAATGACTTATGCCAGCCTTTCATAAACCTCCTCCAAGGACAGTGAGTACACACAGAGTACAGACCATACCTGTACAGCATCGCACTGCAAAATCAGATCATCTAAAAACACTCAAAAGAAAAACTGAAGAGCCCAAAATGATTATAGTTGAATTCTGATGGAAATCTGAGATGCAAAGAGTCTGGAAATCTAAATACACACATGGCTTTTAGCCTCTAACAAACTAACCCATATTATAGACTCTGCCTTTGTTCCCTCATGATTTAACTCTTCTTACCACTGGAATGATCTGAGAGGGAGGAAAGAGAAGTGGAGAGACAAAACGGAGAAACTGTTGCATGTTTAGCTACTGTAGTTCTCCTCTAGGATATCATTAGCTATAATTCTGCCCTCAAATGGTAACCAGATGACAGTGAGTGCACACACACACACACGCACGCACGCACGCACGCACGCACGCACGCACACACACACACACTAGAGCAAACAATTTCCACCACATATTTCTTAAACACTCTACTTGCTGCATTTCCTATTGCTAGTTAGATCTCATTAGAAAGTGCTATTAATATAAAAATAGAAAAAAAAATGTGAGCAGTTTCTATCAGATAAGAGAGACGTGATCGAGAGACAGGAAACGAGAAATGTAGAATTGCCTCTCAAGCAGCTGCATGAGTGAATATGCTATCTGCAGGTAGCAGCCAGTTTAAGGCAGATCAAAGTGAGGACCCATACTGTGCTGGTCCCCAGCCAGAAGACCTCTCACCTCGAGGCAGGCCATGCTAGCCCTGTGGACGTGACAAGGATGGAGGGGAGGGACTGCCTGCGCAAGAGCTGATAGAAAAGGAGACTGATTTTTATCTGTGGATCTGATCACATCTGTATGTTTTTTTTTTAAGACAAATGCAGCTCTTTAAAGATTACGATACACTGGTGGAGATGAATGACGAACTGCACTACAAAAATGAAAAGAAGGATTAACCCTTTTTATCACCTCTGTCTGTAGTCTTTTTTTTCAGACTCTTAATTTTATCGTCCATTGGACAATTAGGGCTAATAATGAGGATTCAGACTCATGACAGCTAAATTTGAGGAATATTTTCGATTTGGATTTTATATGCTTGAAGTAGTCTGTAATAATGGAGCTGGCAGTGATGAGGGCTCGAGCCCTGCTAATGTGAAGGCAGAGCTTCCTTTTAAAACATTCATCGCTTGTTTTAACCAAAGCCTTAACAAGCCAGAGCTGGCACAACACACGCATTTTAATAGCTAACAATGATCGTTCCTGCAGTCCTCAGTTTCAGTCTTCAGTCGTGGATATGCATGCATAGTACGCAGCCTTATTTTGTAGAAAAGTAAACAGCATGGCGATGTAAACCATCAAACTCAAGTTTTTCCAAGTTTAAAACAACATCAAGTCTCAGATGTCAAACAGCGTGCCAACAGCTGAAAAATAAATCAGCTTGAATTTTATAGCCCTGACTGTGGTGTCTCTTTTATGCGTGTATTGTGTTTTGCGCTTGGGTGTTGCGCGTCCGCCTTCAGGGGAAGTTGACTGGTTCTGTAGCATGCCAAGGACATTCACAGGTTAGCACATAAATCACAGTAAATAATTCACTCTGGAGTTGGGTTGTGAACTCTTTGTCATCATTACCATCTTGGAATTTTCTTTAGACACAGGCTGCCACGGTTACAGGACTGCCTAAAACAACCACGCAGATTCCTCCAGACTGTTACCTTCAGGTGTTCATCTGCACCAGGAGCAGTCTGAAACAAGAGCAGCACCTCTGCCACGCATTTGTTCTGACTTTGGCACACAGTAGTCATTATAGTTAGTGGATAGTGCTTGTTTTTTCCCATCCAGCTCAATTATAAATTTAAAAAAAAGGAAAACCTGTTTAGAAACCTATTTCATGTAGGTACCAGTGAAAGATGGGATGCTATTATAGCTCTCATTTCCTGCATCATTCCCCCTTGCTGCTACTTTCCTGTCGACTGTCTAATTTCCTATCAACGTTAGTAATAAAGGTTAAAGGAAAAAAAAAAAGGTCAATCTGTCTAAAATTGAACTACACATACTAAAGTTTTGATGTTAGCTGCCACCATATTATTTTGTTATTTTGGAGCCAGAAGCTGCCATATTTGGATGAAAGTGTGGAGTGTTATTAGCAATTAGCTAGTTATTAGCTAATGCTAGCAAGCTTGCAAAGTTTACGGGCAAAGCTCACAGATGTCCAGATAATTAGTGCTTAATAACATGCTAAATAACTACTAGCATTTCATGTAGCTAAAATAAAGTGCAAAGCCAGTTAATATGTTAAAAACACTCAGTTGTAGGGGCTACCTTACAAAATAAAACACCTTGATGCAATTGTTGTTGTGTTTTGGTGCTGTATAGATAAAACTGAATTGAATTGAACTGAAAATTCCAAAAACATGACTGTAAAATGTGACTATAAATTTTGAACTTTGAACTGTATTTTTATGCATTTTACATCTTTTCCTATTGATAAAGACTCTCCTTATACTACACCAAAGTAATTAAGTAACAGATAAATAATTAAATGTCAGAAAAGTGTCAGTATTTAAACTGTCTGCTATATAAAAATGTCCGTTTCTCCAATTTCACACATTTATCATGTAGTTTCACTGATCTGGCCCCACTAATATTTAGTAGTATTTGAGAGGATTCAGTTTTTCTAAAGAGTTGCCTAAACTAGGGCTGCCACGATTAGTCGACTAGTCACGATTACGTCGACTATTAAAATCGTCGACGACTAATTTAATAGTCGACGCGTCGTTTGAAGCTTTGTAAGATCCCAAAAGACGCAGGAATAAGTAGTAGTATTTAAGAGTGTAATAACGGACTGAAACAGAAGATGGCAGCACTGCATGTGTAAGGATGCCAGCTGCCGTTAAACCCCGAAGAAGAAGAAGCTGTGTCCCAGAATTCATAGCGCGGCCCAGCGCAGTTGTCAACAATGGCGGCAGCTAGTTAGTTTTAATATTACTCTTATTATTTTTTTTGGGTCACAAAATAAAGTTTAACATATTTTCAGGCCAGAATGTAGCTGTTTAACCTCAAATATCTGCTCAGTTTATCAAGACACCACATATTTTCAAAAGCACTCCGACGTTTTCGGAGACGTCTGTTACCCACCAGCTCGATAACGAGCCGGGGTTCAAGGCTCATTAGAGTCGGTGAGAACACCGGACTCCCGGCAAATCGTTTTCAAACCCACCGCTGTCTTTCGCTACTCAGGTTAAACATGTAATATAAGTCACTTAGATAACTTAAAAATGTTATTGTTTGGCTTTTTTTTTTGTATTTTATTTGTTCCTGAGTAAATCCGTTTGGCTGAGAAAAGTTAGTTTTTACACAGCTGAATAAACGTCAAGCAGACAACTGATTATCAGAAGTGTGAGATGCTCGAGAGTATACTCCGGTGTCCTGTTATATTTTAGATAGCAAGGAGCAGACGGCTGAGTTTATTGAACTCCACCGAAACAATCTGCAAATGTCATTAAAATTTAATAAACTATCATCTTGTCTTTATTTTTAGTTAGCACATACCTTAAACACTTCAAGCTGTAAGCCAATGATAGTTATATAAGAGCAGATGCATGGTGGTGCAATAAACTGTACGTTTTACGTCCAATGGATGCATGATCTGATTAGTGGACTATCAAAATAATCGTTTGTGGCAGCCCTAGCCTAAACGGTCACATACCAGGTCAAATGCCATTGTTGATCTATTCATAACAATTATGAGTATGGAAGGAGTATAAGTTGCAAGGAAGGAAAGTAAGGAAATGAGAAATGTTAACAGGGTGGAAATGTGGAGAATGGAAATGGAGAATAAAGATTATAAAACTTTGTCTGCTATAGCATAGAAAATGAAATGCATGTCCTCCTTTCCCTTCTGCTTTGTAACAATTCTGGTATGATGCTTATTGAGTCGCTCCATTGTTTCTCTTAGTTTATTTATGTTGCAAGGGCTTTCAGCCAAAAGCAATAAATTTAAAGCTGCCCCAAGGGTGGCATTACAGGACAGGTTGTTGAGAGCAGAGGAGAGGGAGCGAGCAAGAATGACAACAAAAGCCGCTGTCAATACAAGACAGCAGGCACGTAAAATCAAAATACAAAAACGTTCCTCAACGTTTCACTCACAGGCCAAACCAAACAAATAACGCTCCTTTCTGTGTCTGTAAGGAAATTAGAGTTGGAAGTTTTTGTCTTTTGTTTTGTTGGGGGTGAGGGGTGGGGTGGGGGGCAGATTTTAAACAGTTTCTTTGTTTAACTTTGTTACTAGCAGGCTTAAAAACTACATCAGATGAACATTATCTGAGTCATATGCTTAAGAAATAGGAGACCCGAGAGATGCATCTGGCTCTTCAGTTCATCCATCTACTGTTTGCCAACGCCTCAACAGAAATGGTCTCGGTGGAAGGGTGGCTGTCAAGAAGCCATTCTTAAGAAAGAGAAATAAGAACTGGACCGAGAATCAGCAGCTACGCTGATGGAGTCATGTATCTAACTTGGGGTTGTGTTTCAGGCAGTGATGTTGGGGATCTAATCAAAAGATGGAGTTATGAACCCAGAAAATTACGGTAAGTATTTTGACAATGATCCCAAACACATTTCCAGTGCAGTAAAAGCACACCAGGATTGGCCTCCCCAGAGCCCAGACCTCAACAATATTAAGCAGTGTGGGATCACCTTGACAAAAGGAACAAAAGGCAGCCAACATCCAAAGAAGAGCTTTGAAGAATAAAGGAGGTCATACCAAATTTTGACTTTCAAGTTAGCTACAATTGTACAAACTCTGTTTTTGTCCTATTTACTGTATTTCCACGTATCCTTTCATAGGAAAATTAGCATTTACTGAAACATATGTAAGTATAAAGAAATATAGCGTGACTTTTGCACAGTACTATATGAAATTTTACACATAGTGTGACTTTTACAGTACTAAGTGATTTTATTTTTAAATTATTCACAAAAAGCAAACTATTAGCACTCTTACGTACTAACTTTATATGATGAAAGATAGCATTTCTACCGTTAGATTTAAGTAGCAGGAAAAGATAAATGAGCAGTAACATGCTGATCCTGGATCTTTTTTATCGGACCATCTTGTCACGTTAGTATTCAGAATCTATAAAACCCCTCTAGTACAGGATTTCCTTCATGTTTCATGATACTCATTGCCTTTCATGTAACTTAGTCTGTAGCTGATGCATGCTAACAGTACAGGCTGAGGAGATTTAGAGCTGCCACAGTCGCGTATACAAGATGATCTGTGATAAGAGGCAAAGATGTGAGGTCCTGACATTCATGTCTCATTTAATAAGTGATCAGAGGCCAGCGCCACAGATGCTAAGACAGGTACATCAAAGAACTCAGGGGTCTTGCTACTGGAGGATATGGAGAACATTGCAGGATCAAAGTGTCGGAGAGTGAAAAAGGGAGAAAAACTGTAGTACCCTATAGAAATTAACTGCTGCTGCAGCAGGTTTTAAGTGCATATAGCTGTGCTCTTGGCAGCTCTCAGAATAATGAAAAAAGGCTTCAATCATATGTTCTCTCTACATCCCAATACTCTGTGTGTGTGTCTGTGTGATGTTCTTTATTATATTTATGAAGACCGGCAAATAGCATATACATATTTTTATGAGGACATTTTGCTGCTGCTTACAGTAAAACTTTACAATCTGTAATCACAAACTTAAGATTACCTCGTTCCTTAGGAATAAGCACACAGGAATGCAAATTATTATGATCATAGTGCAGGTATGACAATTTTAAGTCTGTCTTACAACAACACTGCCTTTATGAGT
This sequence comes from Oreochromis aureus, assembly GCF_013358895.1. Lineage (NCBI taxonomy): Eukaryota > Metazoa > Chordata > Actinopteri > Cichliformes > Cichlidae > Oreochromis > Oreochromis aureus. The sequence goes on along the minus strand of NC_052948.1, from coordinate 47,353,193 downwards.
GGACTTCTGCTGTGTATAAGAATATGGTTGGTGTCTGCGTTTATCCAGGATGATCTGAAAGTAACAAGCATTAGATGAAAGCTCTCCCTAGACTTACCCCGAGGAAACCTTTAAAGGCCGCGTTACCGCTAATTGGCTGAGCCTATTTCTCAGAGGACGATTACCACAGTAGGAGAAAAAATTCTGACGTAAAACAGCAAGCTGTCAAAAGAGCCACTTTTCTGATGATTGTGTGCTCAATTGCAAAGATTACTACACATACTGACACGCTTGATTCATCAGAGCCTATTGTGAGCAGCTGCCGAGGGGGTAGGTGCGTCCAAAAAAAGACATAATGCGTTAATCACGAGAAACTAAAGGTGCATGGTGATGTAAGTATTATAGTATTGCTTTGACAAACACACACAAACAGAAATCATTAAAACATTGGCAACTCACTTTATACTAGAGCCCAACTAATTTTTAAGGCCCATACCGATAACAATAGTTAATAATTAAGAATCTGATACATCAAGTTATATATTTTTTTTTCTTTCAAACACAAACTGATTTCTCTACCATTTGTTACATGAATCCTTATTGGACTGGATTATTTATTTACACTCTGCCTGACTCTGATTGGCTCAGCTAGTCCGCGGGTGTGTTAATAACCTACATACTTTGCAGACTGCACTCTGGTGGACAAACTATGCAAGCTCAATATTCAAAACATGGTTAAAGTGCATTTCCCCCTTCTAAACTTGAAATTTTAAAGTTTTATTTATTAGCAATTATAAAAGTTTATACTAATCGATTGACAAATAGCTAATATCGACTGGCATATCAGCCTCTTTACTTTAAATGTTTTCCTGAGCTTTCTAAAACAACATGCAACTCAAAAACCAACATAATTAGTTTATCTCATTTTGAGTCTCAGATTCAGACAACAAAACTAAGTGTCTACAAGAAAGCATGCATCTTCTAAAGTTCAACAAGCAAACATATTCAGTGAAGACTGTACTAAGTACACTTGTGAAGCTTTGGGAATTCCTGTCAAATTACTTCTCGGAGAAAGGTCTCTATGAAGAGTAGGAATAATTACTGTGACAAAAACCTAAACTCATGGAGAGTGTGCTACACTGTTTCTTTAAAGAAGACCATAAAATTTGATTAAAAGGGAATAAAATCAATTAAACAATTAATTTTTGGCATTCCACTACGATATATTTTATGCTTTTGCATACACCACTCCATATTCTTTCTGCCACTCATATGTGATAAAACGGGTCAAGTCACTGGTGACGTATTGAATACCTCTGTGTGAGTGGTCATACATTTCCCATGGTATTGTGCTTTCATGCATGCATGTAAGCATGGCTCTAGTCTTTCTCCCAAGCCAGAGCCCAGAGCAGAACAGAGTACAATGATGATTAACCCAGTATGTGTGCGGTTAATAGAGTGTAGGAGCCAATCGGTAGTAGGACCAGAGACAATAGCAGGAAGTAACCACGTGGAGGGGGGCTGCCGGTCACCATGACCCTATGGATATTGTTCTGCTGCCTACCAAGATTTGAAGGATGGAGGGGAGGAGTGAAGGACACCATGAGGACGGTGGAGGGCAGAGCATAAGGGTAGTGGTCATAAGTAGGAAAAAGGAAAAGGCAAACTGCAGGAAACACAGCAAGAAGAGGTAACAGATAGTAAAAATGCCATAAAGGAGACAGGTTTAAGGTTAGCTTAAAACTACCGGAAAGATCAGCAAATGAATGCGTATGAACTGCACGTCTCAGACAAATTGACAGCTGACACACAGACCACCAAAGAAACCAACCCCGCCCCCAGTGTCATTCTATAACGGGAGTCCTGCTCTGCGGCACGTACACTTCCACACTGAGGGGCCAACCAGTCTGTAATATCTCAGCTCCAGATTCCTGCTTTGTTCTCCGTTTGGACGGCTTTGTTCACAGACCAGAGACCGGATGTCTTCTCAGTGACTAGCTGCACTCTCCTTTTCTCCCGGGTTGCACCCAAGTGCTCTCCTCATTATCTGGTGCCCTTTATTTTTATTTTATTGTTTCTTTTTTTGAGAAGCAATTTTTTTTTTTTTACTGAACCAAACACAAAAAACCTAATATTAATACATGACACCACATATTTATCATGTGAACCCACTGCTGTACAGTACAATGTACAGTATACACTTATTGGATACTCTACTTGCATTAACCTGCTTGAAGCAGCCATCAGAAAATGGGCACACAGTGGTCATAAAGACGTGGATACGTTCAGTAACAATACTCATGTAGTCTGTGTCATTAAAACAGTGCTCAAGTGGTACAAGGAAAAAAGAAGGAAAAAAAGCATTGTCCAAACAATTACACTGCCACCACCAGCCTCAATGGTTGATATGAGGGAATATGGATCCATTTATTGTCTAATTTTGGTGAGCCTGTGTGAACTGTAGCCTCAGTTTCTGTTCTTAGCTGACAGGAGTCTCACCCGGGGTGATCTTCTACTGCTGTTGCCCATTTGCTTCAAGGTTTGACATTTTGTGCATTCAGTAATGCTCTTCTGCATGTCTTGATTGTAACAAGTATTAATTTCAGTTACTTTTGCCTTCGTATCAGGCCGACGAAGTCTGGCCATTCTCCTCAAACCTCTGACATTAACGAGGCATTTTTGCCTAGAGAACTGCTGGTCACTGGATATTTTCTCTTTGTCAGAATATTCTCTGTAAACACTAGAGATGGTTGCGTGGGAAAATCCCAGCAAATCAGCAGTTTTGAAAAACTCCGACCAGCCCCTCTGGGACCAACTAACACACCATGTTCAGAGTTACTTAAATAACCTGTCTTCCCTGTTCTGAGGCTCGGTTTAAACGTCAGCAGGACCTCTCAATTGTGTCCACATGTCTAAATGCACTGAGTTGCTGCCATGTAATTGGTTGATTAAATGTTTGTATTAACAAACAGTTGAACAACTATACATACAAAAGGACATGTGTAATGAGAAAATGTTTAAACTTAGCCAATGGAATATTTTTACACTTTGCTTTCTTACACACAAATAAATATGGAACAATATAGAATAAAAGTCACAAGACAACACAGTACAACAAGTGCATAAACTCTATATTAGGTACGGGCTTTGGCTCTGGGTCTGAAAAGTCAACTGAATGTGAAAGTGGCTTGCATTCTTTCAAATGGCCAGCAGGGGGGCTAGTCATGTGGTTGCAAGAATAAGTCAGATTAGTTAGCATTAAATGGAAAAATGACCCTACTGATCACTTGACCGGTGACCTCAGGAAACACTTTGTTGATGAGTTTATGGTCTCAGTAGCTGCTTTCGAGCCTTATACAGCATCTTCAATTGTAAACATGGTACTCATTAGAAGCAATAAGGATGAAAAAGGAGGGTATACTTTAGGGCAAACAATTAAATGATAGTCCATGTCACGGTGGCCACATCCATGTTTTGTCTATACCTGTTTTATTTTAACTGTCTCTGTCTTATTTATTTGCTTTTGTGCGAAGGAATTTGTACGTGAGGGCGATTACAAGTATTCTTTTTATACAGCCTTTCATGTTTCCCAGCATCCATTGGATACGTGGCATGAATCAAATACTTGCTCCCTGACCCTTGGATGCTTCTGTCGTTACAACCTGAAATTGCACGTGAAGGCAGGTCATTGTGTCTGCAGGATGACATTCCACAGAGGCCAGTGGAGGTGCAGCAGAACCTTAAAGCAAAGGGAGGAAGCCCTTTCTCACTGGGTTGCTCACACGCCCTCGCACAAATGAGAGGTTTTCCACGTCCCAGGGCTATTTGTAAGCGCATTGTGGCTCCTGGAAAAAGGGGAAGTGAATGTTGGAAGGAAGTGTGGATTGCAGACGGGGACTTTGGATGATGTAGTCCTGCCATGCAGTAGCTGGAAGTGATGACTCTGGAAAAGTCCACTACATTATGAGTGGAAAAATACCTGATGATATCTTTCTATCTATTTATCCTTCCATCCATGGAGGCAGTTAATATACAATAGGGCAGTTTAGCAGCAACGGGTTCACATGATAAATATATAGAGTCATAATATGAGTAAAAGGATCGGAATGTGGGAACCAAAGTTGTGATACATATTTATATTTTCGCCTTTAATCTTGATGCAATTCTACTGCTTCTTAATTAAAACTGACATCTCTTTGCCCCAAGTGGGCCCCCAAGGCTAATTTTCCATCTAAGAAGTTGAGACGAGTAATGTCTCTATGGCACAACTGTCAACAACTGACAAATGATAAGGAGCAATGTCTACTCACAGCTTTTTCTTAAGTGCCTGTTAAGTTAAAATAGTTATGAATCAGTGGTTTAATTGTTTCTTCCACAAAGGAGGTGGAACCTTCTGTGTGCTGCATGTGAGAAAAAACAACTTCAGACAATGTTTAGACCTGATTCTCATGACATTGTCCAGTTTTTGTATGTGAGAACAGCTTTGGTAGAGTGTGGACAAAAGAAGAAACCCATATTGCATTACCCTAGTCCAGTTTACTTCTGTTTTGGAGAAATGTGCATATATTATGCAAGATTTGGTTTAAGATGCCCTCTAAAAGTGCGCTTCCAAATCACAATATTTGATATTATATATAAAGACACACTGATCAACCGACCAGGGACAGGAATCAGATAATTTTCAGCATCCTCGCCTGGTGAGTGGCTGGGCAGCGTGACGAATGTCAGATTACGAGCCCCTTCTTTTCATGCATGCGCGTAGTAGCACAGGAAAATAGTCACTTGGACATTAGCAAACACACAACACTGTGATCAACAACACTGTGATCTGTGTGGTTGTGATCTGTCAGCGAGTTCTTACTGAGGAAGACACAAAATTGGCCAAACTAAATTTGCAGGGTTTGAAAAATGGTGGGTTTGATTCTAGCGTAGGAGTCGCTCTCATGGCTCATGCAGTGATGTCACTCTGTGCCCTTCTGTCTGTTGACATCACATTTTTGGTATGACTCAACTGGCTTTGAAACCCGCCCAAGTACGTACTGAAAAAGTACCTGGTACCCCATACTACTGCCAAATGGAAAACCAAGTCAAGTCGAGCCAAACTGAGTAAGTAGAAGTAGAAAAGAAGCTTATATCAGGTAAAGATTGGTGTACAGGAAGTGTGAAGTTCAAATGATTTTATTATGAGAATAAAATTTTGCATTGAAGAAAAGCTGACTTTTAAATGTATATGCTGCCAATTATAGTTTTTAGAAAGAATTATCCAAATTGTCAGAAACTGGTTTGTCAGCAGGCTGCACGGCCATGGGTGCAAAAATCTTACAATTAGGAGTTTGTGTTGGAAAAAATACAGAATTTCACTGTTTGTAGGTGTATAACAGCACAAAATGAAACTATTGAAAGACAAAAGAAATAAATAAAAATCCACTAATGACTAAATATTACGTTAGGGAGAATGGGTATTTAATACAGATGTTTTTTAAGAGATTCCTTATTTGTGAGCATGTCAAGGCCTAAGCGTAAATGTTTTTTTCCTCAGAAGGTGAACAAGATGCCCCATGAGGATGTCTGCATGTCTACCAGTTTATTGTGACCAGGAAGACTTGTCTGCAACAACATGCACGTGCTGATCAGGCAGGCTTCCAGTGGAAAAGTACTGTACAACTGGAATATCTACTAGTCTATGGGATATTCAGCTGTCCATGTCTACGACTAAGGATCACCGTTTAAGTGCAACAAGTTGCCAGCAGAAAGGAGAGATCCCTGCAAACATAAATATAGAGCCAGGATGCTGAGGATATATATCTATTTAATAGAGATTCATGACAATAAAAGCGATGACAATACTGAAGAAACAAGACTCCCTTTCTATTAGTAACAAAACCATGCTCAGTGGGGTATGCAATTTGTAATTTAATGTAATCCCAGTTAACTACGAAACTTCTAGTCATCTAACGGGCCACAAAAAGATGTACATACTTTCGAACACAAAACCCTGTGCTTATCATTCCAACCAAGGTTTACATTGATTTTGTTTTATTTTACACTGTGGTCTCTTGTGGAAGACTTAAGTACCCCTCCTGTTATCTTGAGGGCTATTCAAGACCAAAGAGAGTGTCAGTGAATGGCCTTGTTGGTATGAGAAACAACTGGGCATCAGTGGCCTTGCTTTATAGCTGCATGACCCCACAGGGCATGGTTTTGGGATCAGCTTGCCAGGGCTCGATATTCACACAATCGGAACGTAAAAGAGTAACTGGGAGAAGATGAGAATTGCCAGAAACAGCTGAGAAATGTCAGGGAAAACAAAACAGAAAATGTGGCACACAATTCCCAGCTCTGCGTCTCTGATCCCGATCGCAGCACAGAAACGCTGATGACCCCATCTATCTTTTGGCCCTTACTGAATGAACGGAAACGACAATCTTGGCTCAGAAATGATACAGTGAGGAAGTCATCTCGATCGCTCACCTAGATCCATCTTAACCCAAGCTGCGTGAGCGGCGCAGCTCAGCTCAAAGGCCAAGAGGGGAAGGAAAGAGGAAGACACTGTAGCTTAAACACCATGAAAGACGGAGGATATTTTGGCTCAGAAAGCAGGGGAGGAAGAGAGGAGGGTGACAGGGGTGACCTAATGTGAACTCTCGTCACCTCAATGAATCACAAATCATGTTGGAAAACACAATGCTCAATACCTTATACAGAGAAGCATTCCAGCTGCAAAATGACTTTTACTCTGTTGATGCGAGACACGTCACGTTCAGAAACACTGCTGTTGCCCTTTAGACTGCAAGTAATCTAAGTAAGAGGCACTTAGATCCCATTTAGAGAAGATGCTAAACCTCCTCAATAGTTCAGGAACTCGGAATAACCCTATTATATATAAGGTTACTTTCCCTGTCAAGATTTTAGAAAAAGTTGCCTTTCTCAAGTTTTTTCATACTTGAATACTTTTAATATGTTTAAAAGATTTCAGTCTAATTTAAGAAAGATGCAGATTTTGCCTTGTTAAGAGTTTATAATGATATCCTTTTATCTGCTGATTTTGGCTCTTCTAGACTTTACTGCAGACTTTACTGATCTAAACTAAATATTTTTAAACTGGATTTCCTTATTCGATGGCACCTTTAGATTCCAAACTGCTCGTCATTCCTAACTTCCATTAACTGCGGCATCCCTCAAGGATCCATTTTAGGTCCTTTTTTACTTAAATTGTACACGCTACCTCTTTTGTTCTATTGTTCATAGATACAAAATTCACTATCACTGTTATGCAGACAAAAAAAAAAAACACTTCAACAAAATGACTTCACTTAACTTAGGTTATTTTATTTGGCATCCCAAGCTCCACAAACATCAAGATAAGTTCAAACTGCAGTTAAAAATCATGGTGTTTTTATGGAGAGTTATTTTACTTTTAACGATCAAATCAAGAATGTTGTTAAAGGAAGCTTTTACCAACTGAGAACCATCACTAAGTTAAAGCCAGTTTTGCAGCTCTCAATACTCTCAATACTCTCTCTCTCTCTCAGTTGCACATGGTTTATGCAGCTGATCAAAGCTTAACCAGTACAATGAAAATAGCACATCACTATCTGTGATATTTCAAATGGATTTTAAAATTTTATTATTTGTTTTTAAAGTCCACAATATATCTGTACTATATTGAAGAAGTTCTTTTAAAAATCTTTTTTCCTCTGTGTCACGGAGGTTCTGGCAATTTCTTAAATCAGCTCTAAAGGACTCTCTTTTTCTGCTCTATTATATGCTTTATTACAGCTCAATGTAAATATTTTCTATTGCTCTTTTATTTGACTCTTTTGACCACTCATAGATTTTATTTATGTTTTCATTCTTTTCATTCTTGTTTTTGAAATTATTGGGTTCTTGGTGATCTGGAAAACACTCTGGGTCAATATGTCTGTGAAGGTTCTCAGTCATCCAGGTCATCGTAGTCTGAGCTTGGAAAGAAAAGCGACTGGACTTCTTTAAGTTGCTTGAAGACTCTGGGTCAACTTATGTTGTTGTTTGTACACTGACCTGACAGTATATTTGTCTTATTACAGAGCAAGAAAACACTGCATGGGGACTTCAGCTAAACTAAAGAATACACGTACACAGAAATACTGAGGCATACATTTCTGTATTTTGTGGACTGAAGTCACTATTAATAGATTTGCATTTTCAGACTATGAAAATGAGCAAGCATTATAACTTCTATCACGGTACAAGTATTGTTTTGAGACACACTTGGAGAAAATGTGAACCTACTCATTAAGTTTTGCACGAGTGCTGTTAGAGATAATCAGACGCTGACTAAAACAGCGACTGCCTCAGAAACCAACAACCCACATCTCTTCCGTGTGAATCATTTGGGCATCTACGCATATATGTTATGCAAACATTTGCCCACTAGAGGAAGATATAACATCATTATTCACAGTTACAGCTCACTCCTGCATCTGACCAGCAGGTGTCACTAAAGTTTTTATTTTCAATCAACAAGTCTCAGAAAGTACATATAACACAGACTGATCTTGCACTCTTAAGTTCCTTTTTTTTTCTTTTAAAAAAAAAGAAATTAACAACACATTTCTCTTTTAGTACAAGAAAGATCATTCCTGTAATTATGCTTAATATTCTAATTTAATCAAAAACTGGACTCCAGCACTGTTGACTCTGAACTCCATTTGGTGCACGTTATTCCTTCACCTAACCACCAGGGGTCACTCTCTAACAGCAAATCACACAGTATTGCTAAAGCTTGTTAAAGTTGTGACCTGTGAATGGCTTTCTCATACCTGTTCACTGCAGTACTAAACCGGGATGGCGTAGTTTCACACAAGAAAAAAATCAGTGACTTACCGAGCGAAGATGGGGTAGGAACCTTTCTATGTCGTTCATGTCTATACCGTCATCTTCTTCAAACTTGTTTTTGATCATCCTGTAAGAGAGGAACGGGTGAGATCAGGAGGTTGTATCATGCTATAAATTAAGGTGGTAAGGAGCAATCAAAACTGTTCTGAGTTCCACTGGTGAGACAAAATAACTGAACATAAATAAATGTATAGTTTACCCTTCTCTGTCAATGTGTGGCAGGTGCTTTGGCGTTCCTCTGAAGTGTTTTCTGTGAAAATGGCTAAAGTCCAGCTTCTCTGGCTGCACGTCCCAGCCTGCACCTCTACAAGGAGGAGACAAAACAACAGTTAAGAGTCATGGAGAGTTTCTGCATAAGTGCATATGAGGGGAAATGCAGATCTTTAGCAGGTCTTGTGTGGGATAACCTGGACTTTATGTGGATCACTTGCAGAGGAAAACTGCTACAAAGTTGCAAAAACCCATTTTAAAAATGATGTGGGACATTTTCTTTTTAATCAAATTCCTTAGAAATGATTTATTTGCCTTTTTACTTTGAAGATATAGATAGACATGGTGATATTTCTTGATTTCTTTTACATCACCATCCTTAAAAGTTATCCTTCAAATTATTTTTGGTTTTTCAAAAGGCCTTAATTATACTTAGGTTTTCACTAAATCCAGATAAAACTTCACAAGCTTCTACTTATGACAGCAACTGGTGTTCAAGAAGCAGTTCTCTTGGGGGGACGAATGGCTTGCTTTTCTTAATATTTCAGGTTGTCATTGATTAATGTAATATATGTAATTTCTTTATTATGCCTGGTGTGTTAATCCAGATGTGTAAACATGTGAATTGTTTATTGATTGATTGATTGATTGATATACCTTTATTAATCCCACAAGGGGAAATTTCATACCTATATGTCTGGCTCTATATGTGTATAAAATAATTTACACATTTCTGCATGTTTTATACTGTATAATTTATAATCTACTTGCAGGATCTCATTGCTAATGAGATCCTTAGTTTTTCCTATTAATCCATCATCTGATATACTATATATAATATACTATGTTGCCATATTTCACACACACACACACACACACACACACACACACACACACACACACACACACACACAGAGCTTTTATCAGGAATGCATACGTGAATGAATCAGTGTGTTTTAATAAAACATTTAACCCTGTCACGCGTCTCCACCTGCGTGAGGAAAATAACTGCTTACATCATCCCACTGTGCCGCCTGCATCACTCACTGCATGCTCCGTTGTGCCAGCGTGGCCGGAAGTCGCTGCTGTGCAGATGTTACCATGGCAACCAGTCCTGCCTCCACTTTTAACTGATTTATGTCTCGCTTATTTCCTTTCTCTAATGTTTTGGCTTTTCCCCCCTCTTTCAAACGTCTAGCTCTTGTTTGAAAAACCTCTTGGACACACAGAAGCTGATTCACGCAGAGACGTCATTTATAAAGAGTAACAGGATTTTGAGCACCGAGGCCAAACAGTCGAGCCTCCGGTAGCTCAAATGTATTTTAAATGTTTTTTTTCTCACTCGTGATTAAGGTTGAGTGAAGAGATACTTAGTTTGGAATGACAGCTGAACAGATTTGCTAAAGGTCAAGCTGAATGTTGAAACTACTGTCTTGGACTACAAAGATAAAACAGGTTAAAAACAGGACACTAATGGAGCTCAAATGCTAAACTGCATCTGTTGATCACAAGTGGAGAGGAAATTTTAAAGAAGTGAAAAGAGCAACCAAACAAATTTACAATATGCACCAAAGAGAGGAACAAACAATTGCTACGAGACTGTGCTGTCTACTGTCTGTCACATGACCATCCAAAAATTATATTCAGCAGACAGGTCTGTGAAACAGAAAGGTACCTACCCATGTGAGTCCATTGTGTTAGCAGCCCATATGTCTGTCCCCAGGATGTCAAAGGATCCCTCTCTGTTGCCGTTCTAGTTAACACACAAGGACAAAGATGAATGAATATTTTCAGCATGACTACAAAACACTTCTCATCAATCCCATCTCCACATTACTCAACTTGTATGTAACATTTCACAAGCATCCTCCAAATCATTTGTTCCTCCAAAGGTATTCTAGAAAGACTACATTTGTAGCCTAGACTTTTCTGTGACTTAACCCCATAACCAACCATAACCAGAAGCAAAATACTCAACAAGCAAGGCCTTGTGTAGAGAATGAGCAGCTTCCTGCTTTACATTCCGTCATTGTTAGCAGGGTTTAGAGCCTAAAACTCTGAAGCGTTCTGCTGTTAAAACTGAGACCCAGTTGACTACTGTTATATCCCCAACAAAAGGGAAATTGTTACTCTCAGGATTTTGAGCAGCTAATGTGGCTAATATGACCATTAGCTGTGACTGTATATCAATATGCCAGAACTATGTGAAAATTTTAAACAGAAACTGTGGAAACATGAACACAGATTTGAAATCAGTAAAAAAGAGAAAGGAATCCATGTATGTTAATGTGTTTTCATTAAAAGACTGTGTCCTGTGGCACAAACTAAGCCTATCTGGCTTTTATGTTAGCATTACCCAACAGGACATGAGGAAAACTACAAACTCATCCTCTGCTCAGGCCAACCAAACCAAAGCTTTACTGACTCTTCCTTTGCCCTTGCCTTTTTATTGTTCTATCTCTCCACAAGGTTTCATAATTTGGCTCAGGACCTTTTCAGTCTGTACCATGATGGAACTGAAAACTTAACTCAACTGCAGTGGCAGAGAAACAAATGGTCATGGGCATTACATTATCATGTACTGTGTAACGCAGTGATCTCTGTTCAAAGCCCCCCGCGTTCCTGGTCTTATGTTTTGTAGGCATACAACTCACTGAAGGCTGTGTCTGCTCTGTAAGTAACTACTGCCTTCATTTTGCTGGACCAGCTGACAAATCAGAGCAAACCTGGCTTCTCAGGAGGGGCACTTAAAGAGGATGAATTGGAGCATTGAAGCATTTAAATCTGTTCTGACAGCACAGCACACAAATGACCATGGTATCAGGTTTTTGTTCATTTACTTTTATCTTGATTAAAGTCATGTTAGTACAGCACTTTCAGAAAGTTAATCCAACTCAAAAGCAGACAAACCCATGTGTTTCTGTACCTTGGCAGAGCCTTTGTACTGGTTGTTGTGCCCCCTGCTGCCAGATCGTGAGCCAGATCCAGGTCTGGACCCTGAACTGGGCCTGGAACCTGTGCTGCCATTACTGCTGTGTTCCCATTCATCCTGTGGAGTTGGGAGAGTTAAAAAAAGAAATTATGGTCTTTGTTTTTGGTTTTCCATTTTTCCTCCTTTTTGCTCATGCTTTGTGCTCTAGATAGTCAATGTCAAAACCTGCTGAACATGGAAAATGGAAAAAGCTTGATCTCTGTTGCTTTCTCATTTTGTTACCATAAATAGTCACATTTCAGCTCTACCCTACTTTATTTTGTTAGATCATTCTAATCCATGCTGCTAAAAAGTCACATCTGGAGAGCAACAATACTCAAAATCACCAAAATCTGCATTGTGAGAACACACCAGAGTGACACACACAGACTCAGATTTAACAGACTAACTAGCTGGTAACTCATTTAGTATTTTTTAATAACTGGCTCTAGCGTCATAGTGTCCCATGACAGTCACTATGAACATGATTTCAATGTAGAAAGTGTAGATGAATGACTAAAGGTTGGTGTTACAGAGCTCTTTCAATCATACACTGAAGAGCTGACAGAGCCCAGGAAACTGACCGGCAGATACAGAACAGAGAGAAGGAAAACATGTGATTTAATCATTGTGGTGATCCAGTGACCAGAGGGTAAGTCAAAATGCAGCAGGTAGCAGACTGAAAGGCTGCACTGGGTAAAATTAGGACTATTTTCAGATCAGCAACTACCATGTGCAACGGTATACATCTGACATTGCCTAGGAGATGTGTTACAATAACTAAAGCTTTTGTATTATTGTTTTAGGCATCCAAATTATTTTGGTTGTTAGTGATTTAACATCTTTATATTAACGCAACAGCACCATAATAACATTATGTTCAGCATAATGGTAAGCATAAAGGCGATCGACTGATAGGAGGCTACCTATCTGCAAGCAGTTGCAGTCTGAATTGGACTGAGTGCAATCAGACTTACACAGACTGTCAAAGGTCTGCAAATAATCTGGTTTTTCAAATGCAGACAGATGTGTTGCCATCAGTCTGAATAAGTCATTGTCAATGAGTACAACTCAAAGATACTCAACTCAACTGGTTACTAGCTGGTTGCTGAATACAGCTGTAATAGGTAAATGTGAATTTCTGTCTATGTAAACAGAAACAGATATGTGATTTTTCACAATTTATCACTGTTAATTGTTATATTATCAGAAACAGATTGCGTGTAATTGCCAACTTGACCCCATTCAATCACTCGTAGCAAACTGATTCCATTTTATAGCAACAGTTATAGCACATATTAGCGACAGTGTCGATATGCTCATTTTCCAGCAAACAAAAAAATTAAAGTGAGGCAACTTATCTCATCTTACTGGATAAAACAAATATTGACAAAGTGTATGTCATCATGTATGTAATGTCATTTGCGGTGGACAAAACATGACAAGTCCCACTATATGTTATTGCAATGGTCAGCATCTTGCAAAATGTTAAAAATTGCAATAATATTGTATTGTGAGTCATATATTGTGATAATTTTCATATCTCGTGATCCCCACCTCTATTAGCAAAGATAGAGCTGTGAACAGACAAACACTCACTGGCTTAGATGTGCCTCGTCCTTGTGATGATGTCCAGCTACCATCTTTCTTATCATTGCAGTCATCTGTCCACTGAAGAAGAGAGAAAACAAAGTAGTTAGGTTCACAATTACGGCGTATTTAAAGTCTTATTAAAACATATTAAAAGTTACTTTGAAGTTCTGCTTTTATAACTGGCTCAAAATTATGTTTCTGACCACATGTTAAAGCCTGGTGTATAGTTTGTGTAGTAGCCAATAAACTAGGTCAAAGAAGCTGAAGCAGCTAAAGGTGCAACTTCAACACTGCCATGCTTTCTTTGCATTATGGTTCTGTCACGCTACAATAGGGACACCAACTAATTAACCAATAATCTGTGGTTGTCCAGTGATTGGTCGTACATTGGTTGATCACATGGCACATGCACAGGTCACCCTGGTGGAAAGCAAGACTTGCAAGTAATTGACTAATTGAACTGATCTAATTCATAAATGCAGACGGATTGCCAACATATTGCAATCAATCTTAATCTCTTTCAGTGAGATCATCTGCGATGTGTCTCTTTGCAATGGGGAACTCTATTCAGCTGGTTGCCAACTGGTTAGATTCTGTTGTGTTCGTATATAAGAGCAAGGCTGCTGAGCTTCTATGTCATATTGTAGTTAAATCACCGTCCTGAATCAGTCAAGTCACTATTTGAAGTCCAACTTCTAAATTTCTGTTTAAATGTCTGAGATTAGATGTGTTATTTTACTTTTCTTCAGTGCAAAACTGGCCGATAAAGTGGTGCCTCCACCAATCAGAGACAGTATTAAAGCAAGAGATGATACCGATCTATAAAGAACCTAAATCATTAAATGCCAAAACACTGTTGATACAAATAAAATGAGAGTAATCCTGCAGAAAACTGCGAATAAACATATTTCTTCATCAGAAAAGCTATATGACACATAGAGCATACCAAAAATGTAAGAGCCTGTGAGAATGTAGCTCTCACACAGTCATTTGTGAACTGAAACTCAGAACATAACCTGCTCCGGACCATATTATGTGTTTGGCATTAGTTACCATGGTAATCTAACTAGGTAAAAAGACAGCCACCTTCATGACAATGAATGCTCTGACATTAACCTCAAAATACACCCTAACCCAATAATCTATCTTCGTGGTACATCTCTGACGAATGCCCTTCCACTTTCTCTCTATTTACACAGTATTCATTACAACACTAATGGCAGCTGACACAAGGAGAAACCTTCCAGTCCTTTTTGGGAAGATAAAAAAAATCCACAGACATCACCAAGGCCTGGAATAATCAAATACAGTACTGCTAATGTAATATAGCTCTGACCTGGGGTACCTTGCAGCTACTGTCCAAGTCCAAGTCTCCATCTGCCTTTTCTCCCAGAAGCCCTTGTACTTGATACTCCAGCACATAGCTGTCGATAAAGCGCTCCAGCTCTTCTATCTCCTGCGAACGTGTGCTCCCAGCCTCCGACGACGCAGACGCCACCGAAGAGCTCTCCATGGCAACGGGTGCAGTGATGGGTGGAGGGGGAGGAAGGGGAGGGAGGGAGAAAGGAAAGTGACCTGTGGGGAAACGAAGATCAAGAAATGGACAAGAGTAAGCTAAGCTCGACTTTGACATTGAGACAGGTGCGTGGACATCAGTCCAACAACCCAATACAGACAAAATGTTGAGTCAGTTGATCAAATATATCACGGGAGATTTACCTCAAATAATCACTGCTTGCAGCTCAGGAACAGTTAAACACATTTTTCTTACCTTTTCCACCTCAACTCCCTGACATTTGAAGAAGGTACACAGCCTCCCTGCTGTCAGCAAACACCCATACACGCAGTGCCTGCTTCCAACAAACTGTCCAACACACAAGACAGAAAACCTGTCTTCAAGTGGAGCTACAGCAGGCCCAGGCAGGCACTCAACTTATCAATCGAACTTTTGAAAAGTTGCTCCACAAGCCCTTTTAGCTGTCACCATTCACACACCTCTCGGTGTCAGTTTGTTTTCCCACCTTTACCTTGCTGTCTCTCTCCCTCTCTCTCCTGTCAGTGTTTTTGTGTGATCACCTGACCCCCGGCCAACAGGGAAGCAGCTTCCTGGCTGTCTGTCTATTGCTCCTAAGCTCCTTTACATCACGGCTTGATCACCAGCCATGCAAAGAGGATTTATGGCTGGAGCACGCAGAATGGTATCTGCTGAGCCCTTGGGTCTCGCTGGGGAGTCCTGTGCATTTGCAGCCAACAAGTCAGCTACAGAAAGTCTAAAGGCTTTGTTTTGGCTATGATGCAACAGTGCTGCCTAATGCTAGAGTAATGGGGAGTGGTATTTCCTAAACATAGTCTGCAATCTCTTTTTCCAAGATCAAATTTGATCTTACTAATTTCTGTACTGCGTGAAGGGCAATGTTTTTCAAACAGACGTACAACAAACGCAGGATCATTTCTAAGTTAAGCTAGCATACCAACAACTCTAAACAAATTTGGAACAGTCAGCAAATAACATCAACAAGCTCCACTAGAAGATCAGACCTCAGGTTCTGAACTGTTGTTGAGAGACAGTAACCTGAATCTCCACAAACACTAGCAGCTCAACATGTTTTGCATCTGACCCACAGTCAGCACTGTAATCCATACGTGTCAATAATATAATCCACCATACATTAATACCAGGGCTTTGATTACCCTGGTGATTTGCAATTAGTAGGTTACAGAAGTATGCACACTCAAACCAAGTGTGTGTTCAGCAACACGGGACCTGCAAGTTTATGAATGCATGCATGTACAAGTATAAGCATCCCGTGGCACACCCATGCATATATCTACATATATGTTTGCATGCTTTCATATTTTCTCCAATCTCCGTATAGATGCAGTGATTCACTACTTGTTACCTCTGCCAAGGTACCTCTGATTTCACTACTGCTTTCTGGTTTGTCTTTTTGTCTGTTAGCAGGATTATGCAAAAGTTGACAGGATGCTTTTTATGAGTGTAGGAAGAGAGGTGGGGCACATGGAAAGCAAGAACCTGTTAAACAATGGTGTCTGCCTTGCCAGCAGTGCAGTACCACTAAAGGGTTTAAAAAGGGGTCCATTTTGGTGCCTTTAACTTTTAAACCATATTTAAAATTAGTTTGCTTTAATCAAGCATAGTTCTTTCTTAATTAATTTTTAGCGATACTGGATCTTGTGTCACTTGCTACAATTATTGCCAATCATAATCACTGAGAAAGCTGCCTAACATGATGTAGGGTCACAGCTATCTCAGTCATGCTTGGTACATGGACTTGAGACCCCATTTTAAGGAAGCACAAACAATTCTGTGGCTTTGACCAATGGAGGGCTTTTTTCTAGTAGTTCAGTCCAGCTCTGGAAATATATTGTGACATTTATGATGAGATTGTTTGCAAACTTGCACACCATAAAAGGGTGCACTGTTGGCTTTAGTAAAGTTCTACAGAGTTTTACAAGTTTTCCCTGCGCTGTCTCTTTTCGTTGCCATTGCTGACTCAGAGACATTTGTTATCTTCATGGTATTTGGTGTATTTTAAGACTGAATCTAAAGTGAAATTCCAGCTATGTTCATCCCACTTTTTCCTACTCATATGCAGCCCAAAAAGGCGACAAATTTATCTGACAACCCAATCAATCAAAGTTGTGCCCCTCGCTATGCCCTCAGCCAAACCGGTAACAACCTGCTGCTTTTGGATACTCCCTGCTGGTCGCCACAGCGGGTATCTCTGCATATCTGACCTGTCAGATTTTTATGCCAGACGCTCTTCCTCATGCAACCCCAAAGGGATTTGTGTCTACCACTGGTCTACCAGCAACCTTTCATGTGTCATGTGTTAATCGAATGTGTAAACCACTACATTACATGGACCCACTGTTTACGAAACATGGACAGAGCAAACTCACTTCAGACATTCAAAATTAATGGTAAATTAACTTATATATATTAAACTTATATAAGAGACACCTAATCAAAGTCTGAACTTAAATCCGATAATGGCATGACCTTGAACAGGTCATTCATGCTTGAAAACCCAGCAGTGTGACCAAATAAAAACTATTCTGCAAAGAAGAGTGGACCAAAATTCCTCCACAGGGATGTGAAACACTCAGTGCCAGTTATTACAAATGCTTTCTGCAGTTCTTGCTGTCAAGGGTGGTGCAACCAGTTATTAGGTTTAGGGCAGCTTTCTCCAACCCCCTGGTCACGGACCGGTACCGGTCTTAAGAGTCGTTTGGTACTGGGCTGCGTGAGTTGAGCCTTGGGTGTGAAATTTATGGTTTTCAGAGTTTTTATCGGTTTTCATCGTTATTTTTTTATCGTTAACTCCATTTCCCTGGGTCTCTTCCCCTGTGTTATGAATGCATCTCCTTTTTTTGGGTTTTATTTTGTTGTATTTATCCACGACAACTTAAAGGCCGGTCCGTGAAAAAATTGTCTGACATAAACCAGTCTGTGGCGCAAAAAAGGTTGGGGACCGCTGGTTTAGGGCACACACAAAGCGAGGAAGGTTTGGATATCTTCTGTCTCTTAATTTAAAAAAAATCATAATTGGAAAATTGCATTTAGTATTTTTTTTCACTTATCTTTGTCTATTATTAAAATTTGATAATCTGAAACATGTAAAAATGACAAAAGAAATCAAAACTAATTTTTTTTACAGCACTGCTTTTATTCACTCGAGCTATGAAGTTAAAAATATTGAGTCATAATACTTTTAACACAGTTTGAATAAGTAGAGCTGCAATCAGTAATAGTGTGAATGCAACAGTATGTTGATAGATGCATATTGGTAGTGGCTACAGTCCAGTCAGATGTCCTACTGTTGTCCTTGATATGTAGTGTGGGATTACTGCTTAAGGGTAAACAGCTGCCAGCAATTATTGACGCTTTGATTAATGCCAAATGCACGTAGCTCTCTGGGGGGGTTTTTTGCCTTGCTATCTATGACAATTTCTACAGTGCCTTTATGTGCTTTCTGTAGGGAATGAATGAATCAGCAGGTCCATCTAAATGGCATTAACTTCAGGATATAAAGCTTGTTCTGCATATCACAGGAGTAAGGCATCTGTGGAATGGGATGAAAGTCCACCCAGCAGTGTTTTGCAACACAACACTCTAAATCTGCAGTTCTGATTTGTTTCATGGCTACATTGACTAAAAATCAATGTTTTTCTCATGAGGGAAAAGTGTTTAGTCATAAAATAAAATCATGTGTAACAGTAAAAAAAGCCAAGGTTGCAGGAAAGAGGAAAAGGATAGGAGATTAAAGCAAGGATCTGCTCTTCACAAAGAAAAGGATACTACTGTATTTGGTTTATATGTGAGGAATAACAAATAAAGAAGCTCTGCAGGCTGGTGGCCCATCTTAGAGCTTTGACTAAACAGAGGAACTGACTCTGCAAGGTCAGGGACACAAATAGCATTGCAAGGCAGCTCAGATTCACCAAACACAGGTCTCATCTTCCCCATACACGCTAAGATCAATCAGTGATATGAGCTCTCAAATAACAAAAAGATGCAGACAATGATGAAATCATTGTGAAGCCCTGCTTGCATATTAACTTAATAGTAATGATCCCCCAGCCTTTCTATCTACGCTCACATGAAATGAGAAGGTTTCTGACATTTAAATAAGCTGCATTTTGCATCCACGCCTATCCTGACTCCTATGATACACGCATACTTTACAAACATCTTTAACTTGGCAGTAGGGAAGATCAATACAGTCACTTCAGCTACAGGGTGGGCACTAATGCCTATTTTTAACACAACATCCAATGTGACTTTTTCCTGACTTCATCCTTGTATCCTGACTTGTTTGTCTGAAATATTTGATGTATGAATTTTTGGACAATGACACAGTTTTTGTAATTTTTACATCTGTAGACCACCACAGGGGATTTTTGACCAAACAATCAAGATGTGATTGAAGTGCAGACTTTTAGCTTTAATTCGAGGGGATTTACAAAAATAGCGTGTTGACTGTTTAGCCATTGAACAATTGACTGACAAGCAGTTTCATGCCCATGGCAGTTTCATACCTTTTCACTAGAACTCTCAATGAATGTCCAAAAAAATGTTGAAGCGAGTGAAAAAAAGCAAACTAAACCCATCAGAGAGATTGCAAAAACGTAGCCAAATCAACAATGTGGAAAATTGCCTGAGAAAAGGAAGACACAGGCCAGCTTAGCAAAACCAATAGGCCTGAAAGGCTACAGAAGCTAATTACAGCAGATGATTGAAGGATTCTTTCCTCGCCTAAGAAAAACAACTTCTCAGCTTCTTGCCAGGTCAAGAATGCTCTAAAATAGATAGATGTATCACTGTGAGAGATGCTAAAATCTAAAAACAGAGGATTTGCAACAAGGTGCAAAACACTGGTTACACTCAAGAACAGGAAAGACACATTACATTTTGCCAGAAAACATCTAAGAGAGCTATGACCTTTCTGATAAGAGAAATTCTTTGTATAGATGAAACCAAGGTTGACCTGTAAAAGAATGATGGGAAGAGAAATGTATCGAGCAAGAAAGAAAGCTCACAAGCCACTGATTTGCAACAATGTCTTCCCCTCCTGGCGCAGGGGATTCAGTTAGATAAAAACTCAACACACCAGTTGTCGTCAACCCCACCGTTCACCGGGCGAAGCTTTAAAACTTTGCTGTTGTGTAATACTGTCAACTATTTGTTTAAATTACTTACTATAGCTATTCTAAAATAGATATGAACTACAGTGTGGCAAAAATTTTAGACTGCAGTCCAATAATGCATGTGCATCACCCAACAGGGTCACATGACCTGGACCAAGATAAGTAGTAAAAAATGGTTGGCAGACAGACGTGCATAAGCATTCGAGGTGCATATAAGTAGATAAGTGTCCAACACAATGAAGCTGAGCATTAGCCGGTCTAGAACTTTCCAGCTCTTTACTACAAGTCTGTGTAGTGTTGGATTGCGCCAGTGTGCAAACAGTCCAGTTAACGGTCCAGCACACTCAACTCATGTGTCCTGCCTCCTGCAAACTCCCTCACCGCACAGAGATTATCTCCAGTAGTGCAAACACATTTGAATCCACTTATTCCTGCTGTGTGCACCATGTAAGAAAGTATGAAATATCCTGACCCATGTCTCCAGAATTCAAGCAATTTTTTGCAGCGGTTGTTACACTGTGGAGTTTTTTTTTATACCACCTGTGTCTGTAGTATTCATTTGCTTGTGGAATCAACACAGTATGACACACTCTCTCCTCCTTTCTCTATTCTCCTTTTCTGTCTTCTCAAACTACATTTTTCAGTCCCCTAACCCACAATGCTCTAACTCCTCCTCTGCTCCTTCCTGTCTCCACCCTTTCACTCCTTCTCCTCAATCCTAACAGCTGTTACAACAAAGAACTGCCTGCCATCCTGTCCAGCTTCCCCTCAAACTTCACAACAATTGCAGACATCAAAGTCTCCTCCTAACCTTTCAGTTGAATCTAGACATGCCACATAATTTATTACTATCCATTGTCATTAGACGAGTAGTTCTGGCAGGTTGCGGTTAGGGTTAGGGACTATTTACCTGAGATGCTCTATGTTTTAGAGTCTCGCAGCTTGTTATCAGCCAAAAAATACACACATTATTACTTATTACAAAGCCTTTCCAACATGAATAGTGGAGTAACAATGTGCGGTGAGAAGCTGGGTTACCTCAGGCAGTGACACTCCAGGCAAGCAGAGAAACATCAACCCTATAAAATGCAAAGCAGACTGTACCACAGCTGACCTCATAGACATCGATGCCCAAAGTCCAGCAGGGTTCAGGCTGATACTAAACTGGCCAGACAGACACAGCGTGGCACTGGACTGCACACTGTGCCTTTGTTTGAGGACCGATACAGATACTTTCTTCACTATGCATGTCCGTGATTGGATGTATCTCCGAAATCAGAGTGCAGATTTACACACAATTTAACATTATTTAATATACATGACTTTTCAATTAATGGACAAATATATGCAAAATTACAAGAGGAGTGGTGTATAAACACACACAAAAAAATCAATTTTGCTGCAGACACTCTAATCAATGTGTCTGATTAATGTCTGAATAACGAGAGAGTAACGTCACAACTAGTTTAGAAGTAAACCGTGGTCAAAAAGGAACGTTGAAGCATGGGTATATCCAAAAATTAAATTTTCTTAAATGAAAAAATATGCACAGGCAATACATATAATTAGTAACTAACGCTGCACAAAGTTAGCCTGTTGATATGTTAACACACTGCCAGGCCTACTGAATTAACTATTGAACAAACTGAATTATTGTTCCTAAAGCTTAAATTTGATTTGATATTTGCTGGATCTATGTTGAGCCTATTACATAGGCTGATGCCTTTACCAGCATTTATACCTGTGCATGCTGTGCCTGTACCATGCTTTACCCCCAAGATGGAGCTTTTCTCTTTGAGTTGTTCCAGTCAATTCTAAAACTGGCGGCAGAAAAAGAAGATGGAAAACCCACAAAAAGGAAGAAACAATGGTACTGAACGGGCCAACCAGTCTTCCATTTCTGTCGAGGATCACACCAGGTTACGGTGTAGGTTTTTGTGGCTGGGGGAGGGGGGTTTTGGTTTCAGTGTACCTACAATGAAGATTTAACACATAAGCATAAACTCAATTTAAGTGTCAGAGTGCAGAACAGACTTTTTGGACTCCTTCACGTGATGTGCGTCACTCTCTTCGTGGATTTTACTCACTAAAAAGAAATCAGCTGTAATGGAAAGAACACAGCTTTTACTGTGTGAATACAGAAAAACAAGCCTAAACCATTCGGTGATTTGCAACCTTTGATATGGTTACACAACAACCAATCAGTAAGAACCATAATCCTCACAAGCCAAACAGAGCAGAACATGAGACCCCATCTACCCAGTGGGACTCCAAGTCAATGTTCTCACCCCATGCAGTGAGAGCTGGTAATACGTCTAATCTGGTCTACTACTGACTGGCAGCTTAAGAAACTCACACTTGAGCTTAAATATAATTTGGAGTAGTCTATTCTTGAGAGCAGAAGAGCTGCGTGCCTTCTTTGACTCTAATCATTCAGCAGACATACTTGCTGTAATAGATGTATGCAAATAGGTTAAATGGAGCAACCACATACTTTGCTTAGGCTCAAGGGCTTTACAGTCAGCAAAGGGTACTAATAACACCTGTGTGCATATGGTTCAGCTCCATGAAACATTAACAGCCACTGAAGACACAGAGATTTAAAGATTCTGCCAGTGTGTAACGACAAATGGACAATTTTCTATCATAATACAGGACTCCACAACATGCTTCATTTATTTTATAAGTAAATGACAAATAAATCCTTTTAATACTGGATCTTATTTTGCATTCACTGGAACGGGAAGTACCAGGATGAGCCCTAGCAAACATGAACACTTTAAATATATCGCCTACAAAATGCAGATGAAAAAGTGTCACTGTTCACATTGCGTGCCACTCTCTGACAAAGCCGAGGGATAATAGTAAGCATTATGTGGCTGGCACCAATCAATCACAATTTCTCCAGCAACACTTTTTCTGCATAATGCGTCTCGGTAGTGAAACTTGAAATTCTATTTCATTTTCTTTTCAGCCATTTGACACACTTCAGAGAGTACGTCCCCTATATTTGTCCATCTTATGGTTTTCATACAAATCCAAAAAAAGGACATTCTCAAACCTCTGTAAGCCTGAGAGGGGTGGCTTGTTGGTCAAGTTTGCAACGTTGGTAAGTAGTCAACCGCAGGATACTCCTGACAGGCATCGGGTAGTACAGCACCAAAACAGAGGCAGAAATCCTGTTACCAGAGCAACAGGTGGCAACAATCGAGAAAACTGCATTTGTCGATCTATTATTGTTACTACTAAAAGATGCCATTGGATACAAGGGAATTGTCAGGGCTAAACAAGGGCAATATGCCTTTACATAGCTAAAAGTTGCAGTCATAACAATATAAAGACATAAATTTATGTGCGATAGGGAGCCTCGAGGCTAGACATTCAGCTTCAGTTATACTTGATGATGATGATCTTTGCTGATGGCTTCAGAGCACACTGGTAGCAATTAATCCCCACAGTTAACTCTGAAAATTAACTGGATGCTCAATGCCTTTCATTTGTCTGACTTCCTGCCCTCATTCATCTCCCCAGCGCTGGAAGAGTTTCTCCTCCACTAATTGTTGTGTTGAAAACGACCGCATTAAAGTTCACTCAAGAACAACTGATGTAAATCAGCTTAAGAGGTCATTCTTTTTTGGCGTTTTTTAAATATAGATTTTTTTTCCACAAAATGCGCTCCACTGCAAAATCACACAGTCATTCTACAAAGATCAACTCTCTCCTAGCAGAGCTATTCAAGTCAAATGCTACGTATTCTTTCACGCTGCAATATAAGTTACATAAAACAAAATATAAAAATATTCAGTTTTTTCCCTCTTATGTGTACTTACAAGTGTGCGATTAGAACGACCTGAATCCAGTGGAAGAGACTAACAGAAAAAAGTGTGCACATGTCACACGAGAGGGGAGGTACAATGGTATGTGTGTATACTTAAAACAATAGCCTCATTGTCCTCTTTTGTCCCTCTTTGTCCCTGTACTGACCAAATGGGAATGGACTGGGCAAGTGCAGTACTGCAGAACTGCTGGGATTGAAGCTCCACATTGCTATGCTCTTCTGTCCGGACACACGAGCGTGGAGGTGTGACAAACAAATGAGGGCATGCTGACCTGCTCACAGGTTTCCTAACATGTATGGAGGGTAGATAACAGTCCTGAGACCTCAAAGGTGAACAGCAACCAAAAGTCAAAAGACAGGCACAAAGGTGAGTGTTCAACAGAGCTGTGGTTATTATTGGTCAGGGCTGAGATGATGACAAAACTGCTGACAAAAAGATCAACCACACAAACAACACAACTAGTAGCAGCACAATGGCTTACTGCAAAAACAGAGTATATAACATGTTGGAGCTCCGTCATCTCTCACAGAAGTGCTGTATGTTTCTCTGATTCATCAACCGTGTAATCACTCTATCCTCACTTTCTCATTTTCCACTCACTCATCCGTTCCAGAGAAGCAATGTAATGAGGAGCAGCCCCCACTGAAACAAGGCTAGATCTCTGCTTCACAGCCTGACTCAGGATGATCCATTTTTGTGCAGGCAGCTCCCACTCTCTCCGTAACATTGCTGCTATATTTGCACCTCCTCCACATTCTTCAAAGCGCTACACGCACATACAGGGAACCAGGTCTACATCATGACCCTAAACACCAGCTCATTTTCTAATGCTTACGTTGACATACAACACAGAGGTAAGAGTTACCTGCTGCTATGGAAATTAACCCTGGCATCACTGGTGAGATCGGCCTTTCATTATTGTCTTTTCTCTTTTTTTGGCCCTGTATGGTCTTCCAGGACAGAGTTCACAATAACGATCGTTCATCACGTTAATGCAGGATTCGCATGCGCCATGACAACAGATCACAGGGGGTGATGATGATGCACTGACTCTTAGATTAGTATGAATGAAACTTTTTTTCAGGCCACATTTACACATCAGCAAAATTCAGTTTTATATTAATGTGAGAGCACTCTAACTACACAACATATCCCAAAGTGAAAAAGCAACTGGATGGATATTTCTAATATTTCCTCACTGTAGCAAGGTGTATTAAGAATCCACAGTATCCTTTATTGAGCATATGTGGGGCACATAGTGTATCAGATGTTTCTTTTTCTTGATCAGCTATTTGATGATAGTAATATAGGCATATTATCAAAGTTCAATTTCATACATATCCTTGAATTCCCTGGAACTGTAGGCAAATCTCAACCAAGTATGTCTTTGCTCATGTACTATCAGATCATGGCCAAATCATAATTGACTGAACTATCTTCACAACAGCTAAATGTTACCAAATGGGTGGACTTCACATTAGCTAAAAGGAACATGGTCTAAATGTCTCTCTACAATATGTACAGATTGAGAAAGTGGCTGAACCTGACTGACCACTTGGCATTCTAATGAAATAGCATATGTCTCCTGAGTGATCACAGTAATGTGACAAGGTAAATACACTGCAGAGACATCCTTTCATCACTGCAGACAATCTTTTTTAAAATTCTCTATTAATAATACCACCCGTATAATGCAATCATGCAAAACAGGTCTAGCTTCTAGGTCTGCATTAAAAAGGTTAGCTTTTTCTCTGCTTTTTGACTTGTAGCAGCATGCAAACATTCCTTAAATCACTAAAGTCACTCTGATCCGATCAGTCCCCAAACAGCTGGAATCCCAGGAATGCCATGCGCAAACTTCACCGAAGTGTGAGCTAAAGAGCAACAGTCAGGTCGGCTAGGGATCAAAATATTAAGTCTGCCAAGTTTTCTCATTAACGACAGCATGATTAATGAATAACATGTAACACATTCATCATTGGAGTATGAGCTAATGTTTATGTTAAAATATATTTAGACAGAAGTTCCAAATCTGTCAGAAATGTTGATCTGCCTCTGTCCTGCCACAGTCGCAGCTGTGATGATCCACTCTTTGTTGTGAGCGTCAACAGCTGAGACAGTGTGCTGCTCTGCAGCTAGCTCAGCACAGCTGATTGACTTTAACGCTTTAAGCGACTGTTGACATCATTCTTGTCAAGCAAGTATGACGCAACGTTACAGAAACCGAAGGAAGACTAACAACCTGTGCCACTATAGCTTAAGCTATTTTTTTAAATTTAGCATTTATAACCACGCCCATGCTGTCTGTGATGCTAGTACCGTGTGTACCAGGGTCAGTGAACAGATACATGACGGTTCGTTTACGCCAGAGGTTTTGAAACAGCTGCACACCATTGTCCCTGTTAAGGTAACAAAGCCACATCTGGGGGCACTTCCACGCCCTGGTGTGTGTGTCTGTGTGTCTGCGTGTGCCCGCGTATCGCCGGTAACAATGGTGACGCAAGCTTTGCGGCTAACCAGCCGGCTAGCGTTAGCCCTTAGGAGCAGTAACCGAAAGGCTATAAATTACAAATTCAAACAAGTCTCCGTCAACTCTGTCGTATCAACAAGTCTGCTGGTGGAGGCTTAACCAATCCCAGCATAACCAAGTCACTCACTGAGACAACTCGCAGCAAATCCAGCGCATCTCTTAAAACTGTTATCTGGTTACAACGGTTGAAACGCTCCAACCGAAAAACACCTTCAGTTGTCTTAAAACGAAATAAATCCTCACCCGAAGTGAAATGCGAACTCCTGGCGAACCTGGGATCGCCTCCAGAGATTAAATCCGCCGTGTCATGGGTGTGTTTCTCTAAAAGAAAGCGAGGGGGGAAGAGGATTAGCTATCCAGTGGCAACTCCGACGTCCCACACTAAGGGAAAAGGGAATGCAGGAATGTGACGTTCAGTCCGGTCTGCTGGCATCATTGACACGTGCACTCAAGAGCGGAGCACTGTGGGAAATAGAGTGCAGTTAAGTAACAGATCGTTACGGGCTTATTACTAGCTTATTAGTCGTTATCCACAATTTCCATACCCAGTGAATCTCTGTGCTACTTACAGAAAACATATAACCCTTAAATTATTACAGCCCTTAGATATAACAATTGAAGTTTGGTTCCAACACTGCAAAAAAGTAAGTTCTTTGAGTTAAGATTGTGGGTTATTCCATCAAAGTTTCAGATTTTTATGTCATGTTATGTTACGTCAAATCTGGAAATAACATCTCGAATCTTTGAGTTATTAAGTCAGAATTTCCAGATAATTACTCACAACTAACATGAACTTTCAATAGACGAAATTTTTATTTTTATTTTTAATTGTTGTTTATTTATTTTCCCCCAGTGGCATACATTAACCTCCTATAAATGTCCTATAAATGTTTTAATTATTATATAATTACTTTTAGAGAATTATTTTAACCAGGGTAATTGATGATCCAAAAAAAAATATATATATATGTATACCAAGGGCGTCGATTTGGCATGGACGGAGGGGACACGTCCCCACCAATATCCAGCGATTATTGAATTGTCCCCACCAATAATTTGGTCGCTTCTTGTAAAAAAAAAAAAAAAAACGATAGAAAGAAAAAAATCGATCTGTCAGCGTCTCAGTCACCCAGCGGCGCAGAAAGAGTTAAATGACGTTCTCTACTGGAGTCCTACCTCATGTGACAAATATGGCCAATGTGATTGGCTGAGCCTTTCAGGGAGCTCTGTTTAGTTTCAGCAGCGGCAAACCTGCGCTGAGAGGAGGACGGTAGCAAAGAGGAAGAACGTGCATATAAGAAAGTATTTTTCAAAGAAACCTGTAAGTCACTTAAAGCCAAGCTCACTCATGAAATGTGTCCGTCATAATAACGTTACAGGCTATGCTAGGCTTTGGCCCACATCAGTCTAAAATTGTGTGTAACCATGAATTACGGCTTTTGGACACTAACTGCACAACAGGCAGCTCTATTAGTTCTCTCAGTCTCAGAGCAACATTTCTAATTTTGATTGAAACTGTCAGAAAAAACGGCAGCCTCGAGCAAGCCAGGATATTAGTTTAAAGAGGCTGTTAAAATTATACGTTAAAATGTTGGTGACACAATAATTTCATCCTAGTGGCACTGACATATTCATAGGGTTAATTTCTGAGACAAAATATCATGAGGTAGTCATGATTTTGCAAATATTCCACCTTGTAGTGCAGTTTGCACTACAATTGTTTGGCTGCTGATGTAAAATTGATTGATTAGTGTAGATTTGACAAAGAATCTGAATTGTCTCACTTTTTATATGGCACGAATCAATGTGTTATTTTATCAAGAGGCAATATGTCCTAGTGCAGTCAGAGGGGAAAAGCCAGGGCCAAAGGTGAGGCACATCAAGCACAGAATAATAATTTTGTGGGCATCTTAGATGAGTTTTATGGACAAAAACCACCAGTTCATTTAGTGTTCCCTTAGTGCTAATGTATAAGAGAAGTTGGTGTACTATAACTGAAGTAATCGTGTTAAGATAAGATTACCTTTCGTTTTGTCACAGCAGAAAGTGGACAGTGCAAAGTTATATTGCAAAAATTAGAATACAATAAGAATAATATACTGTACACAACTGTACAGAATAGAATAAAATATACATTAGGATAAAAATAGAATACAAATGTTATATACAACTGAGTAAAAATACAACTTACAACGTCTTATTGCACGTGTGTGTGTTTGATCAGCTGCAAAAGTCTTTGTTGTGGAGTCTGACAGCAGTGGGGAGGAAAGACCTGCGAAATCGCTCCATCCCACATTTAAGTCCTTAAAGTTATATTCTTTTATTGTCTTGACTGTATTTGAAGCTATTTTTATTTTTGTATGATACCTGATTTATATGGAATGTGGCTGAAGTAAACTAAAGTCTAAAATACTTAGTCATTTGTTTAATAGTAATTTAACATAATTTAAAGACGAAAAGGAAAAAAAAAAAGAAACAGGGCGGGGTTCGGTGGTTGAAACACCCGTCCCCACCAATGCCAAAACCAAATCTACGCCCTTGATGTATACACACATCTAACAGAGGTAAATCACTGCTACTACCTAATTCTGTTAATAAAAATACAAATAGCATTCTGATTTTTTTTTTCAGATTTGTTTTTTTAGTTATTAATACAAAAAAATCTTTTAAATTGGCCATATTATGCACATCATTATTTATTTAGCACGGTCCACTAAAATAGGTTTACATGCTACACTGTTCAAAATAAATTCCAGTTACTTTTTTTACATAACACTAAATTTCACTCTCTTTAAGGCTACCCTCCCAGTCTGCTCTCAGTGGTCAGTTAGCCATACAAAAATAAGTCACTGGTCACCTATTTTACTTTATAGTTGGTGCTGGATTCAATCAAAGAGCAAGGGATACCCACTGAATGAGTTCTGGGCATGCTGAATTCTTCTGTGGTGGGTTGTTTTGCTTTGTGAATCCAATACTTGCCTGTTCCAGAAGAAATTCTGTTCTGTAATTAGTTCGGGTGGCCCAGTGCGGACACCTAAAATAACTGCCATCCAAAAAAAACCCAAACTGATAATCGCACAGTTTATATACTTCTAAGTTCAACCCTCTATGCTCAACCAGAATTGGATCGGGGACAGGACAGACTCCCGTAAAAGCTGTTTTGTTACACAGTGCACAATGCTTTCAGATAATGGCTTAACCATTTCTGTAATTACTTGCATGCTGAACTTTTGTTCCTCAGAGTTGTTTGTTCGTCTATCAACAACATACCCAAAAAGCCACCCTGACAAATTTTTGGTTAAACTTTCAGAGAGCTGGAAATGAAACAAGACGAAAGAAGGATTCTGTTATACTTGAGTCAAGATCCAACTCTTTTTTTAAACTGAGAAATTTGGCAAAATATGTTCTCTTTTCTTAACTTGTATCTTCTGGGAATGTTAAACAAAGGCCGGGTGATTTTAACCAACACAGACTATGATTTTTAGCCTTACAAGTTCCAAATGGCCCCAGGGTCAAATGATCAAAGCTAAAGGTGACATTAGGCTCATTCACTCACTAAGGGTTTTCCTTTTGCTTTGGGGATGGTGCCATTAAATGAATATAATAAACAGGGACTTTAGCTCTGCAGTTGCAGGAAGTGGGCGAAGACTCTTGTATTTGCTCTTGCAGCGAGCAACAGAACAGCTTTTAGTTAGAGAAGGGACCGTTAAGCTGCTGCTTTCTCCTTTTTGGTTGTTAGGTAAGCATCATGCAAATGTATCACACAGTGAGGAAGATAAGCACTGAAGAAAGTCTAGCCCTGCAGAAAAAGGTGTTTCAGGCTGTCGAGCGGCACGGTTTTCTGCCAGAGAGAATTACTCAATTTGAAGTGGACTTTGAAACTTTGCAGCCCTCCAACAAAAACAGTTACATAAGACACCAAAGCAACAAAGGAAGAGTAAATAAGCATTATAATACTCTAAAGAATCCCCCTTTTGTTTCTCAACTTGTTAGAAGCGCATAAATAAATTACATAAGAGCAGAATACACATTTAATGTAACCACAAACTGAATAAACTCAGTGCAGATACATTTCTATTACAGTTTAACAAGCTAGTGCATTAGGATTAGTGGTGATTTTAAAAGCTGGTGAAATTTTTTATTATGGGGTCACAAAAGAGAGTGGCACCATTTGTTCATTACCTGAACAGGAGTAGTATGATTGTCCTGAGAGTTACTGTCAGTGCAAGTTATTATAGTGTAACACTGCAGTTATTCTGGTTGCCAATAAATCACCTGCTAAGTCCAAAGCAGAACAAAAGAACTGCAGGTTGCAGCTGATCAGGGTCTTAACTGTGAGTTTTCCAAATCATATAAAAATATTCAAAAGCTAATTTTGGCCATTTCATGAAGTTGTGTTGATTGTGGCTCATAGAAATGGATCAAATTAGAACTTCATGTGTTTTAATGGCGTGAGGTCAATCACAATACCCTCCTATTGAATATCTCTTATAGCCAATATAGTGACTTTACCTGTTAAAGATTCTGTACCAATTTCAGGGTGTCTGACACCTTTTTATTTATTTTACTCAATAAATAAGTAAAGGAGATTGTAGAAGGTGGATATTTACTCATTTAATACCTTTTTTTGTTCCGAAACACATTGCACACTTCTTAATGTAGCATTTTTACTACACTTTTGATACAGTCACATGTTCTATATTTCTGGATTCAGCACAGTTACACCTTTCCAACAAAACATGGTTGATGTTTCTGGGATAATCCCAGAAAAAAATGTTGAATTGTACAATCAGAGCTTCCATTATAAGATCACTAAAGTCCTTATGTATCATTTCCCACTTAGCTTGGCATTATTTTGCACTTTCTTTTAATTAAACATTCTACAGCCTTTCCATTTAACCACATATGGTGTAAATGTTTTCTATTCAAGGATCTGTTTCATTTAAGGGAGGCTTTAGAGAATTTGCTGTACTTTCTTTTGTCACTGGAAGGTGTATCCCAAAAACTAAAGCTGTTTTGAATGTCTTCTTTCTAGCTTAAACAGTTAATAACAGACACACAGAGAGACTTTCACAGAAACCAACACTCTTTTATTTATTATCTGAAAAGTTGTCTTTACTTAGCTTTTTGGGGGTTTGTTTTGCTACTTATATTTGTCGTTGCAGTGCTCATAACCTTTTCAAAATTCCAGTCTCAGATGTAAAACGTGTGTGAACAAAAGTGAACTACTCATCTCTTTCTAAATGTTTGCTCCTCTTTTACATTGGAATATTTGTTGCTATTAGTTGAGCAATCAGCATTGATTTATGAGGATCTTAGGCGTGAATGCAGCTTGGATATGGAATCATAATTGATTATCTTATGTGAATCTGCTTTTGTTATACCGCCAGGCAAAAACCATCCAAATACAAAAGAATCCCACAGTCTGGTTGCACCTGCACACAGACACAAATGACTGCAGAGAAGGGCTAGAAACACTGGAAAAAGTCTTTTTAGTGTAATCATGACCCCTTGTGGAAAAAGAAGAAAGTGCAGCTGGAGCAATCGGCTACTCCTTTGTCAGGGTTTTGTGTGTGTTTGAGTGTGACGTTAGATGTGTACATTTTATGAATATGTAGCCGTACAACAGGGATTCATCAGGGTCTTTAGTCAATATGGTACACAGTTGGAGGAGAGAGCCAAAACAGTCTGACTGTCAGTTAGATCTGCATATAGTTAGACACACGGGAAACAGACAGATGGAAGAATAAGCAATACAAAAATAGATAAAGTGTTAAAAGGAGGATGTATGAATCTGAGCTGTGGATAGGTAGACAGACAGCCGAGTGGAAAAAGTGCCCTCTCTGTTCCAGATGGCTGCTAGTCAGAGGCTAATTAATTGGCGTGATGGAGATTGCAGCAGGTCATTACACCCCTCCAGACCCTTTCTTCTTCTGTTGCTTCCTTTTCTTAGTCTCTGGTTTCTTCTCACTCACTCTCTCAGTGCTATGCATATCCTTAACTGTCCCATAATTACTTTGTTGTCCTCTCCGCATCAGCCACAGCACTCCAGCCAATTCAGGCTTCCATTCCCACCCATGCCGTTGAGCAGGCTTCCCCCGTGCACATGTACCATTTTGTCTGGTTTCTTCTCACGTGTGCTAAAACCCAGAGCTTTCTCATTGAGATGTGTGCTTCAGGAAAAAAAAAAAGAGGCAAAAAAATAAAGCAAAACCTTTGAAGTGGCATCACGAAATCTGCCATAACTGAGAATATAAGAAAACTTTTTCAATTTTGCATCTAACCTAATTCAGCCCCGCGTCTGTGTTAAATCAATGAATCTACTGAACATTTGATTCAAGGCTTTTGTGAGAGCTAAGGTGTAAAAGCTGGTCAAAGTAATTCGCACTGTTGCCAAGGAAACCATAGTGTCAAATTGGTATATAATTTAATTGTTCTAAAAAAAAGTCAATCAGTGAAGTCAATACAAGGAAAGTGGAACATTGTTTTTCTTTAACACAGAGAGAAGAGATAAATCATTTGTATGTATTTCTGAACACATGTAATGTTATATTTATTTTTAGGCAGCACTAACAGCGAGTACAGATCAGTTTAAACACTGTATAATTACATACTGGTGGAGTGAGTCCTAGCAATGCTACAAAGTGCAGAATTAAAATTTCAAATCCTATTAACATATGGCAATGCACAAAAGCATACGCATTTAATTATTTAGATTAAATTAAAATAATAAAATGATCACGTATCAATTTGTCTGCATCACTTAAACACTGAAAATAGC
This sequence comes from Oreochromis aureus, assembly GCF_013358895.1. NCBI lineage: Eukaryota > Metazoa > Chordata > Actinopteri > Cichliformes > Cichlidae > Oreochromis > Oreochromis aureus. The sequence goes on along the minus strand of NC_052948.1, from coordinate 47,319,741 downwards.
AAATTGGAAGGTTTAAAATTAATCAGTAGCTGTAAAAGTGTCAAAATCTGAATGAATTAATTTACTTTGTTACGTTCCATCCATGGAGGCAGAGTATATTTTGGGTTTATCTTTTAAATCTTTTTACTGTGATGAATGGGTTCGATAGTCATGCAGAACATTTAGCTAAGTGGGAGAATGAGAGGCAAAATCTGCAGCTGGAGCTGCTCCTCAGGTTGCCCTGCACAAAGCTGAATCCTCCCCAGAGGGATGGTAGCAAGGCACCAATTAGCAGCAGAGAGGGCGCATGATGATATTTCCGTGTGCTTGTGGCCTGGGCAGCTCCGTCTGTGTGTGTTATAAAAGGCAAAACCATAAACATGGAATTAGACAGTACAGGCCCCACATCTCTTAAGGTCACAGACGCTCCCCTCCTGCGGCTTCTGAGAGCAACGGTGTGATATAAACAACACCAGCCAGCAAACTGTTAGTACTGTATGTATGTTTTTTTTTTCTTTAAAGGGCAGCTTATTATTTGTGCCTGTCAGTCTGTGAGGTTCATCAGGCCAGCGGCCCTGATGCAGTGGTCTTCTGCAGCTCTGCTCTGTTATTGTTGGGTTGAATGGCTGCAGGAGATAGGTGTGGGAGAAAGATCACTGTGAACTAGATGGAGAGAAACTAAGTGGGTGGAAGTGACTGAACATCTCTTTGTGTAAAACACACACACGCGGGCACGCAAACACAAAAACACATGAATACTTGGACAAATAAAACACACACACACACACACACACACACACACACGAGATTGGCTGGGGTTCAATTTGTTGAGTAACAAAAACACGATAGCGTTCTAACCAGCAGGTGGGGGCAGCAGACAGATCATAGGACCGTGGTGTGAGCAGTGCTATTAAAATGTGCAGTAAGTCACAGATTTACTGTAACCTACATATACAGGGGGGCGGAAAGTAAATGATGGAATATATTAATGGAATCTCAAATGATTCCTGCAATAAACAATCCTGTGGTATTATTGATACACACACACACACACACACACACACACACACACACACAGATTGTGTCAGGCAGGCATGTACTCAACTATGTGGCAAAATAATATAAACATAATTTCAAATTTTTTCCAGAGTGCTTTAAAATAATTTGGTTAGAAGGAGTTTGATACCTCACTATATACTTATTTTAGAGATCTAATCAGGAATAGACCAAATTCCTAAATATTGAGTAGCAATCAGCAATTATTGATTTTATTTATTTATCTGGATCCACTGTGGCGACCTCTAAAGGCAGCAACTGAAAGAAGAAGAAGTTTAATTATCTGCTGGTTATTTTCTTGACAATGCAGTTCATTCTGGAGCTGAAGAATCCATGGTATCATACAAAATGCACTGTTTTCTACTAGTTACAGTACAAGGTGAAAATTCATTTTTGTCATTTTACATAAACAACAATCAAAGCAGCTTTTAATAAAAAATGTTAACCCATCAGCTATAAAAAGAGATTACTCAAGCTGCAAATGAACAACTCTGTGCATTTGTCCTGTATATCATCCCTCCATCATGCCTCCCGCAGGTAGCAGCAGAGGGGGCAGCTCTGCTCTCTCTACTCCCCTCTATTCTGTCCTCTGAAGCCTGGCACTCCCCCTGCTGTTAATCTGCAGTACAACTCGGAGTGTCCGAGGAGCACGTTGACAGCTCTGGGCCGTGAGTGTGTGTGTGTGCACACGCCTGCATGTATGGTGAGCACCCGTTGAGTAGGTGGGTCTGCTGGAAGGGAGTGGGAGAGGTGGGAAAGGGGCAGATGGAACACAGAAGGAAGTTCATCAACGACACATAGAGTGTCAGAAAGCAGAGAGGGACGGAGAGGGAGGGGATCGGAGGGAGCCACGGGGACGGCGATAGGTAGGGGACAGGCATGCAGAGAAAGAGATGGGGCGGATGGGGTAGCAGGTGGAAGGAGAAAGTGGAAGAGCCAGGCAGAAAAAAAGGGGAGGAGAGGGGAACAGGGGAGGTGAGAGATGCAACAAGCAGCAGGGGTTGGAGGGAGAGTGACAGGTATGGATAGAGGGGGGGAGGAATAGGAGTTTAGATGGGGGTGTTAAGGAGGTGTAGGATGGTACCAGAGGATGGGTTGTTTGTGGAAGATGGCAGGGAGGAAGAAACATACTTTTGACCTTCAAAAATAGTTTGCTTGTTGTGTGTGTGTGTGTGTGTGTATGTGTGTGTGTGTGTGTGTGGGATCTTCTTTACTCAAGGTTGTTGTGTAGTCTCAGAGGAGCAGATAAATGCAGATACATGTGCAACGTTGCTCAATCTGTAAGGTGCAAACATCAAAGTAATAAGAAAAACACGATCTTGAGGCGAGGGGGGAATAGCATAATTGCTCCGTGCTAGCTTTCAAGAGGAAAAATATCAGCACTTCCAGCCATAAAAACATCCCAGACCTATTCTCATGTAACCACTTAAAAAAAAAAAACAGACACTACCAGGCGCAGTGTAATTGGTTTGTTTAAAACTATTAAATCCAACTTTTAGGCTGAGCATTCGTGACAGATCCCGATGACATGTTTCCTGCGTTTCTCTTCATTTGCGTCACTTTTCGGGGGATTTTTCATTATACCATCTCCCCTCGTGTCAATGCACGGTCACTATTCTATTCTGGTCTCTGTCATTTATGGTTTATGTAGCCGCATTACGCTGTCTGGACATGAGTAAGTGCTGGGGTAATTGAATCCATTTGAAGACAAAATGAAAGTTAAAAAAAAGAGAAAAAAAAGGCGACAAATTGCAATTACAGCCGAGTATTGAAACACTCCAGTTTAAATGTGCACGTGGCAACTTCCTGAAACCAAGACGTATTTAATGATTTGGCCTAATCTCAACCTTGAGATTTCCCAAAATGTAGAAACTCGTCAGGATTACCTTTTTGCCAATGTTGAGACTCTCTCACCCTCTCTCTTTTCCCCCTTGTTTGCAGATATGAGCGAGGTCTGCTGCGCTGTCTCCTGATTTTGATAAAAAAGTAGCTTTTATAACAGCAGCTTTACAGTAACTTACTTTCCCATGCATATTTCTCTGCATGATGTGGCTACATTGTTTGACATTCACTCTTTTTCCTCGTGTGTGTGTGTGTGTGTTGAGCAGGAGGACTCCAACTAGGGGTGTTAAAAAAGAAATCTCAGCCCACTTACTGACCTTGTCTGAACTGTACAGTACACACAGTGATAACAAGAGGTGCCTTCAGGTCAGAGAAGGGTGTTAAAATTATGAAGCACAACATCTGTGTGTGTGTGTGTGTGTGTGTGTGTGTGTGTGTGTATGCTTGTTTGTGTCTTGTCTGGAAGGGGGGAAAATGAAAAGGAGGGTGTCTGGTTATACTGCGTTCATGCCCGGCCAAACTACATCCCACACAAGGCTTAGAGACTGCTGGCTCCTCTGGACTTCTTTTTTTTTTTAATTAAAACTCCTCACTTTCCTGTGTGTGTGTGTTTGTGTGTATGATCACAAGTACTATATAAAATATAGATAATACATAATACATACTGATTAATACTCCATTCAGCAGAGTGCACAGACAACATTAATGTTATAATAATTAACAAATAACAGACAAAGCAAATGACAGGAAATTTAATTCCAGTACTAAAATATAAGCATTGAAATATCAGTGTTCGTTCAATAATTTTGCATCTTTCAAGCTGTTGGATCCTGTAATTCCCACCTTAAACATGACATTATGCTTTCACAGTACTGTGTGTTTTATTTGTTCTGACACTCGCTTTATATGGGCAGAAACGAAGCGTTTTATAGCACTTGACACTTGAAGTGGGCTGAACATTTTCTATTTACAAGAGAAATAAAAGTTATGGATCAAGCACTTCCATCAGATGGTTCACTTGCAGGTTGAACTCAGCCAGGTGAGCTGTTAAATCATAGAGTTGCTATGGCATTCGTTTGCATGCCATTAGTTACCGAAGTGAGAGTTATTTTTGAAAGCTTACCTGCGTCAGTGCAACACATACAAGCCTATGTGTGTCTTTAAACGGCAATTAAATTCAGATATGAGTCAAGGAGTTTAACACTGAGGGGTTTTTTTCTTGACAGTGCATGCACTGATTAGTGTTTTGTTTCAGTCGTGCAGTAAAATCCCTTTGAACAGCATAATCTCAGAGCCAGCATATGCAAGATTGGTTAATAAAGACACACGACTTTTTAGTTGTTTCATGGTAAATAGTAATGTACAAAAGTCTCGAGCTCCCCCTCATTTTTATCATATTTTGCTTCAAAGGAGCATGACTTTCTTGTAATTTTTTAAAGTGGTTCTCCAGATTTTCTGAAGACCTGCCAGTTCTTTTTTGACCATCTATACATTAACACTCAACTTAGCAAAGAACCAGTGTTAAACTGTATAATTAGATGCTCCGATTTGACTGCATGGTGTGCAGTGTGCTTTTAAAAAAAATGAGGAAATTGGAAATGTGGAGAATCAAAGAATTAGTGGCAGTTCTAAAAAAACATCTATGGATGAGTAGTATTTGAAAATCATGTGCTTTATAAATAAGAAAAAAATCTAGCAAAGACCTGAGACGGTTGATCCATCAGTTGATCCATTAGTTCACTAAAGCATCATCAGAGATAGTCTGTCGAAGAGTGGCTGTCAAGAAGCCATTCTTAAGGAAGGAAAGCAGTAAGAAAAGGTCGAGGTATGCCAAAGTACAGAAGAGCTGCACTGAAAACCAGTGGCAACAGGTCTTATGATGAATCCAAATTTGAAAATTTTGGCTCAAATGATCATCAATACGTACGATGAAGGTCAGGAGAGAGGTACAACAGTGAGTGTTTGCAGCCATCTGTAAAACACGGTCGAGATTTAGTCACAGTTTTAGGGCTGTATTAATAACACAAGTTAAATATTGCAGAAGCTATGAATATTAATGTATGTTTGTATTATATATATATATATCATCAAAGTGTGGCATCATCGCTGATGTTGAAATATGCAGAAAAGAGGACAGACGTTTATCCATCACTCAGAATCCGCACAGTGATGTAGAGTTCTGGATAGAAAAGGTTAGTCAGCACACATAAGTGGAATAGTAAGTCAGCCAAGGGCCTGACTGAGATGGTCTGTGAGCCAGTTTTGGAACCGAAGCCATATTTTGTGGATGACTGGCCTTGAGAGGCAGAACGTAGAGTATGGCTGTCTCTTTGTATGTGTGTGTATATGTGTGTTTGTATTTGTACGTGTGGTTGGCCTGTGGTCTTCATGGTGGGGAGAGGTTAGGGGCTTTGCACTGTAGCAATGGCTAAAGATGTGATATGATCAGAACTACTAACGTTTGTTGTGTGTAGAAATATCTTCAGTAAACCACCCCCATGCTTCAAAGGATGGTGCTTAATGGGTCATATGTGAAGGAAGAATGGTGTGTGGGTTTTTTTTCATCATCAACAAATGGTTCAAAACACCTATGTGGAAGGACACAGCAAGCTGTGTCCAAGTTTCACATTCATGCTTCGTAAAGGAAAATTTACATATACACCGACATACCGTGCAAGCAAGCTGATTGGTGTTTATTGCCAATAATCACTAGTTCCAATAATCTGGACAGTCTGTGTTTGTGTGTGTGTGGTTGTGACTCATGTTGGAACGTGCCTGCATCTCAGATTTCTGAGTTTTTTAGTCAGTCACGTTCTGTGTGCTGGCAGAATTGGCAGTTTTAACATCATCACGAATGCACACATAGATAAACAAACTCAGTCATCATGTTTAAATGAGGCCACATTGACTTTTCACTGTATGGAGCATTTAAAATACGTTTGATGCCTCGTTCACACAAAAGTAAAAATAGGACGACAACCTCCTTGCACCTGGGAAAAATCTGTGGTTGCCAAGTCATTGCCCAGTGATTGCACTGAACTGCAAATAGTTGTGGCTACCCAGAGGTTGAGGGTGCAACACTCTCAACATCTCGGCGACCACTTTCAGCTGGAAGGTGATTGCACAGGTCACCTGGTGAAAAGAAACCTGTCTCCAAACAACTGCAATCCAACTCAGATTGACTGCAGTCATTCTCAGACAGGTTTTTAAAGGTTTGTAAATTTCCATCTAATTTATAAATGCTGATTGCATGAGAGCTCAACTTGTCTGAGACCCGTCTCTCTGCAGTAGGAAACTTGATTCAGCTGGTTGCAAGCTGGTTATATTCTGGTTACTCAATAACAAAAGCAAGGTTGCTAAATGCCTATGCCATTTTGCAGTTAGATTGTCGTCACCAACACCAACACTGTTACTACAACGACTACATTATTATTTGTGGAGGAATTTCTGAATTTGTTTCAAATCTCTGAGGTTCCGGCTGGACTCTGAATGCAAGTTTTGCTTCATGTGAATTTCCATGTATGTAGACAGCAGCAGATTTGCAACAGATGGCAACAAATTTGTGATTTTTGCTGATTCATCACAGTTAATCACTGTATCATCACAAACAGATTGCATGTAATCGCTAACTTGACAATTTTCAATTGCAAACCAAAAGTACACTGATTATGGTTTTTTTTGCCATTTTATCATTGCGTTGAAGAGCCAAAGTTGCTTTGAAGATAGCAACTGACTGTGAGTGGTCTCAGACCACAAAGTAATCATTTCAAAAGCAACAAGATCACAAGTTCATTCAATGTACACAGTTGCAAAAATTTCAGTCACCAAGCACTGTTTTCCTCAGAGTGACAGAGTTCCTAAGAAAACTGTTTGGTGTGGCTCAATCACTCGACCATCCCGCAAAAAATCGTGTTTTGTGGAATCCAAATTCAGCCAAAACACTGGGAGTGGGGGGAAAACGATACACCAAAGTATTGTGATATTTTGCACAGTGATACCAAATATCGATGTTTTATTAAATAAATTAGAAAATACTAGAGGGCTGCAAGGTTGCCTGATAGGAAACAGCCTTTCAACAAACAGCTATTGTCTGACTTGGCCTGACTGGAATTGTTCTCAGAGACTTTGCCCAACTTTTGGACTGCTAATTTACAAATTCAGACAGATTACCAACATGTTGCTACCTTTCTGAATGAGTCTCTGTTAATGTGCACAACTTGAGTGGACTCGACTCAACTGGCTGCCAGCTGGTTGTATTCTGGTTATATCCTATAAAACAGGAATGTAATAGGTACATGGAAATTTCTGTTAAATGTATATTTCTGTCGATGTAGACAGCAACCCTTTATTACACTTAATTGCTGTATTATCAGAAACAGATTGCATGCAATTGCCAACTTGACTCCAATCAATTGCAGACTGAGAGCAGACTGACTCTGTCTCTTGGCAAAGTTTGTGGCAGGTTTTAGTGACAGTGCTGATATACTTGATAATTTCATTTTGCAGCAAAACAATATGAGATAGCTTTATCTTACTGGATTAAACTGATATTGACAAAGTTTAACTTTGTGGACATAATTGTAGTCGAAAAAGGTGATAAAGTGCATTACATGTTATCTTAATGAGTTAATATTGCATCATCTAATGGTTCCCCCCTCTACACAACACTGCACGAGGTCTTTGATCCAAAGCCATCTGTAATCATATTGTATCTTCCATGTTCTCTTTTCTTTACCTAGGAAGTTTCATGCTTTTCAGGATATATCCAGATATATGCTGGTGATGATTTCTAATAGATTTTTTTTAAAATTTCTCTTTCCCTGGACGTCTAATATTTCAGCTCCAGGTCATGTGTGAACAAGTTTCTGATGATACTTTCAAAGAACTTTTACTTAATTACAAAAATGAATAGGGAGTTTTCACAACAGTAGTTGTGTGTTGTATTGTTGCTGCTTTAAACCTAAAGGTTGTTCATCTCAGAACCCGGGCAAAGAAAGCTAAAACTGCCCAACTTAAAGATTACACACTCACTCACACACACACACACACACAGACATACACAAACACACGCACTAAAAAACCTCTAAATCTACCGTTACTAATACCACTTCCTTTGGCAGGATCATCTAATAAAATTTGAGAAATGTTTTTAGATTGTGAGTGACGCACTGAAATATTTCTTTCACTCTGGGTTTGTGGGGAATGTTTTTAATAGCAGCTAACTGTGTGGCTGCTGGCCGAGTGGCTGCTGTGGTGAAAAGGCAGCAGTCAAGAGTCCCTCTTTTTTTCATGACCTGTTTGGGTGAGGAACTCTGCTGACACACCACCAAAAAATTGTGCGCGTGCATTTACACTCGTACACGGACACGCCCATGCTGCACGTGCGCGCACTGCATCGTGCACACAGTTTCATCCCCAGCAAACATGTGCACACATGTGGACAGGAACAAGCAGAAAATGTGCTGTGTGCACAGATGGATATAGACATCCACGCTTGCACACACACACACGCACACACACATTCTGTAGACACACAGTATTTATTCTAAGAGTGTATCCCTCCCTGATGACCGGTTAGGGTGAGGAGTGCTGCCGGCAGAGCGGACCAATCCAACTCATTCTACAGTTGATTTACTGTCCCACCACCAGTCCACTACTGTGTAATTACACCAACACACACACAGACACACACACACACTCATAATTACAAACACAGTCACATAGCACAAGCACACACATACTGTACACACATACAATACATATGCACATGGATAAGACAAACATGGCTGTTACACTGATGGATCTTTTCAGCTTGTAGGGCTTGTTTTTATTTTCTTCTGGTCTACTTTTGTGTTTTATCATTTACATCAATTCAATTTTATTTATATAGCACCAAATCACACTAACAGTTGCCTCAAGTCACTTGATACTGTAAGGTATAGACCTACAATAAATGCCCCCCCCCCCCCAACAATCACACAACCCCCTATGAGAAAGCACTTGGTGACCGTGGGAAGGGAAAACTCCCTTTAACAGGATTATGGCTATTGTTTGAGTACATGGCAAAAGTGTGTTCGACTGTTGTGTTGTTTTAGTTATTTTATTTTAAACTCACATATACCTCAGCCTCCTTTGCAACCCTGATTTGGATAAATGGGAAGATATTATTTATGCACACACAAGAACATGAAGTTTAGTTTCATCTTTTTGCTTGACAAAAATGATGTAGGATAAGAGAAATTATTAAGGATTGAAGCAAAGATGGGAGAAAGAAAAAGGCTATAATAATTTGAATCTTAGGCAGAAACAGAGTTGTGAAATTTGGAAAATTTTTGAAGGTGGTGCTGGGGGTGGGTTGCATAACCAGACAGTCAAAGGTACGCATCAAAAATCAAATTAAATACATTTTTAAAAACAGCACCTGCACAACTGCTGCGTGAGGAAAATTGCACTCGGGATGATTCAGACAAATTGTGTGAAAAGTCAACCATAAGCCCACAGCTGTTAAAACTGAAACTTTTATTTTAATACTTGTTATTTATGTTTACACTTTGCCCTTTTCCGCAGATGAGCAATGTGGTTCCTGGCATGCAGTGTGTGGACTGGTCAGGAAAAACAGCCAATCTATAGATCAATAAATACAGAAACACTCTCTCCTCTTTACACCTTTTGAAAACTGTATCCACACAATGAGCAGGAGTCAGATCCCTATTTCTTAAATTCTTTTAATGAAATCTGAATTTCTTAAGACTGAAACTGAACTAATAGTGCAGCATGGTGCCTTTCGTATCTTTAATGCTATGGCAAAACAACCACTCCGCTATAGTGGTTTCCCCTTCTACTCGTGTAATTTCGTCCTTTTCCTCAGCTGAGTCTGCCTGGCCCAGTCCGATTTGTCACTCTCAAACCTGCAATTGTATTCAAGGCCAAATATAGGGGTGGGAATGCTAGGGTGGGCTGTCTATGTGTCACACAACAAAGCTTCGCATAAGGGTGTAGCCCTCTCCCTTACATCCTCCCACCTAACCGCCCGGCATGGCCAAGTTGTTTGCATGGAAACGCGTCTGTGTGCATGCGTGTGTATTTCTGTGTGTGTGTGTGTGTGTGTGTGTGTAGTGAGGTCCAAGTTCTCCCCATCCGCCTCTCCTCTGGTGAGGCAGAGAGATTACTCCCTCCTCCCATCTCGTTGCTTTATTTGGAGAGTTTCTCAGAGATTCGTCTCCTGTCACTCCCCCTGTCTGTAACGCTGACCTTGACAGTCTTTGTTTCTCTCTTTCATGCTGTTCTCAAGGTTAATGCAATTTCAGTTTCACCTGATTCTTAAGCCTATTTTACATCACTGACTTGGAAAAAAATAAAACAAAAAAGACAAATTTGTAAAAAATCTTTAAGAATTTGTTTAAGCGTTTTTATTTTTTTGTGAAACCGAGGGAAATAAACACCAGCGGGGAAGCGCCAGCTTTCTGATGGGCATGTGATTTGTACAAAGTTACAAGCCGTTGTAAGGCATGAATTGAAGGCTCCCTATTATTACATGGTAGAAAAAAAACGAGCAGCCTTTAATGTTGAGAAATGGAAAGGAAGATGATTATGGTTTATGTGCTAGGGCATCCCGATTATACGACCACAAAAACCCATGCTGAGTCACATAGGTCAGCATAGGATGTGAATGAAACAGATACACAAAGAAAAAAAACAGGCGCGCAGTCAAAGAGACGGGGAGGAACTTCCTCAGTAATGATTTCATAACATGAGCATATAATGTTTTTAGTTTCTTGCATAACCAAAGGCAGAAATCAGTTTCTATTGTTCTAATATATGGAAGTGAATTTCACAGTTCTTACTTTCTTGCTGTTTTTGAGCATAAAACCTTTCAGAGTTTAGCTTTTTACTTGAAAATCACTCATTTATATTTTCTAATTTTTTCCATTATGTTGTTTATACTTACTCAAGTTATACAGATTTCAGCAATGCATTTGTACATCATACACTAAAATACTTAACTATGATAAAAAAATATGCATGATCTAAAATATGTGAGCCACTAAAAGGGCAGATTGTAACTCACCAAAAATAAGTTTAATTTTTATGCTGTACTGAGATTCGTCTGCAATCAAGAACTTAAAATGCTATGTGTAGCATTTTAAGCTTTTTACCCTGCTGATGTCTTAGGTAGAAAGTGAAGAATATTGTTTTTAAAAAAAAAAACCAAAAAGAAAACTGTAAAACTGAAACTATAAAGGATTTTATTATAGTTAAATTTCATTGTGAAAATATTGACACGAGGTCACACAGCCACCAAACACAAAAATACTGAACATGGCTCAAAAACAGCGAACATGCAGACAGCTGTTTGTTTTCCATTTTAACCCCGTAATCAACATGTCTTTTACCCATGACTCTCCTATAACCTCAGCTGCATGTTTATTATTGTTGGAACAACAACAAAGACCCCGCATTTTCATAAACCTGTTGTTTTTGTACCTTAACCCAATCAAGTCGGTTTTGCATATTAAGAGTACCGGGGTAATGGCTGTGTAACAATCGTGTATGATTGTTAATAACAAAACAGGTAAGGTGACCAAAATATCTCAGTTACTAGCCCAGCTAATGCACTGAATGCACTGTCTTTTATTATTCAAGATTTAGAGGTACTCAAGAGGTAATTCCATTAACTAAGTGCATGATAAAAATTTACACTGGCTTCATTAATACATCATGAAGTTATTTGGTTTTCTCACCAGCTTCAGTAAAATCTAAATTATTAACCAGATGTCAAAGCCATAAATAATTGTATGTAACATATTAGCTTAAATTAACTTTTATTGTGTTACCCACATCCCCCGGCGAAAACCCCCAAACAAATACATAAAATATTTTTATTTCTTTTTTGCTGCCTTTTCTTTTTCTAGTTAATTATTGACAAAAAAATCACTGCTGCTCACTTAAGGTGGACCATTTTCTTGCTTGTTATTCTGACTCAGCAGTGAATTTCATTTTGACAGGCCAAAAGAAAAAGAAATTATTTCCTTTCATGGAGAGAGAATGTGGTGGAGAATGCTAGGCAATCCGGTACACTCCAGCAGCGCTAGACCTGTTCTACAAACACAATCCACACGTTATGTAAAATTTAAATCACCACCACAACCCAGTGAGATTCAAAAAGCGTGTGGGTAGTTAATCTGGTGCAGGGAAGTGCTGTCTCTGAATTTGCATACTTCCGTTTGAAGTGTGCTTTCTTGTCTATTGTGGGAATTTTGATAGGTTAGCGTTAGCGTCCTAAATCAAACACAGCAAGTTTCGCACTTTTTGGAAATGACAATACCAATAATGATAAAGATCTTTCTTTCTGTGAAAAAAAGAAAGAAAAACAAAGTTTGTACCTATAAACTCCTAAAAATTTCCCCACAACCATTTTTCATTAACGTGGTAGAGTAACCTGTTACTGTACTAAATTATGTAATTACATTTCAATTACAATTATGTTGTCACTTGCGTCACAAAACCTCTTCAGTTGTCTGCACGCTGAAAAAAATCAAACAAACATGCTTTTTTGTTTTTGTGCAATAGCGCTGCAATCAGCTGATTTCAGTCTGTGTGCAGGACAAACGTGAAGGTTAAACGCAAACGTCCAGGACAGCAACAACTGGATTGTACTGCTAACACAACTTTCACTCTTTGCAGAGCTTCTGTATAGACAGGATGCTAACACCAAGCTAGCCAAGATCTCGTTATGATTTTAAAGCTGAGTGAATGCCGACCCCATCATAGCAGCCAGAGCCAAAACTTCTTCAGGTAACAAAAGCCGTGATGAGCGGGTCATATATAAAAATGTATGTGTCCTTTCCTCACTCCTCATGCCACTGCCATTCTCGTTCATAATCTTGTCATCTCTCAGATTGATTACTGTAATTCATTATTATTTGGTCTCACACAAAAATCTATTAACAAGCTCCAACGTGTTCAGAACTCTGCTGCCCGTATTATTACTAGGACTTCTTCTACCCACCACATCTCCCCAATCCTGAAGCAGCTACACTGGCTCCCGGTTAAATTTCGCATCCATTTTAAAATAATCCTTTATACATTTAAGGCTATTCATTCTCTCTCTCCACCATACCTCTCTGATTTAGTACAGATGAACCTCCCATCCCGGTGCCTCAGATCTTCATCTTCTCTTTCTCTCTCTGTTCCTTCCGCTCCTCTGATTACAATGGGGGGCAGAGCTTTTAGTTGCTCTGCCCCTTGACTTTGGAATTCCTTACCCCCTGACCTCAGAAATATTAGTTCATTCCCTCTTTTTAAGTCCACTCTCAAAACTCATCTGTTTAAAATTGCTTATGTCTAAACCTCTGTAACTTTTATCTGTTATTCTTATTTCTGTGTATATTTCCAGTTTTTGTGTTTTTATTCATTGTACAGTGTCCTTGGGCGCTATTTTTAAATAAAATGTATTATTACCTGTTAGCTAGCTAAATGGCAGTGACATTGCCATCACTGCTGAGGGAATAGCCTCCAACTGGTTGGCTACTTACTCAAGTTGGCAACCACTGAGGGTGAGAAAATATAAAGCATTACGCACTAACATTATTTACCTTCATGACTACACCAACCATGTACTGTGTACCTACACTGGCTGTGAACTTATGTACCTAAAATAGAAACTATACCAGCACAGTGACAATCTCGCTTATACAAATCCATCTAGTAACACACCCGCTCACCATTTACTATTATCCAGATCCTATCGAATATTATAGGTCATTTGAACTCCAAACATGTCTCCCATCCCCTGCTTTAAGAACAAAGCACTGGCACATTAACAGGTAAATGCGGCTTCTTCTCCGAAACCATTCCGAGTATGACTAACTACTTTACTTCGCACACTTTTCTGTCAACCCAACTAACAGGTCTCGCCTCTTCTAATCCACACTCCCTGCTCTACACAATGAGACATCAGAATAATTTGTCTGACGAGCAGGGAGGCACATGGCTCGCCCCACGCTCAGGTGCCCCTACTGCACAGTGATGAGACTCTTGAAATATGCAGCGTGTGGCTACACCTGTGACTCACCTGCGCATTTCTGCACCTCTGAGATATCCCTCACCCATTAACCCACTCCCCCACCCCCACCCCAAGAACCCATCCTGCACACACACACGTTCATCTACAGGCCACTGACACCAACGAGGGCATGGGCTGAGGTGCAAGACGCCGCCTGCGTGCTTTAATTTTCACCTCCCCCTCCATGACCCTCTGCAACTGGTGACACAAGTGGCCTCCTGCTGCACGCCTCTCCTGTTTTCTCCTCTGCCGTCTGCCCCCTTTTTCCCGTCTCCTCGATTTGCTCTTATTTCCGCCATGCTTCACTTTTCTCAGGTCTATGTTGTTCTTACGCTCCAGTTAAAAAAACACACATTTTGTAAGCATATACATAAAACAAACAACAACTGAGCAGCAAACGCTTGAAATAATAATTTTTAAAAAGCCGTGATCTTCACCTCACGTTTTTGCTCTCCCTCTCCTCTCCTCCCATCTCATCCACTGGCAAGGTTGCGCTTGCAAATATGCAGATACTTATTATTATTTTTTGTATACAGCGTTTTGATGCTGATCTGATGCATGTGCACCTTCTTATACCTCTTGGATGTACTTCTCTGTTTATGTTTAGATGCAATCATCTACATATGCTTTTTAATGCATCCCTCTGCACTTGTTTGTGCGCCTTTTATTGGAGGGTGCCTTTGCACGTTTCACAATAGTCATGAGGCTCTTCTGCACTATATATATGTGTGTGTGTGTGTGTCTCATCAGGTGATGAGGTGTTTACTAGGTTCTGTCTTTAGCCTGGAGGGAGCCCAAGCACACTCTTGTCCCAGCCACCACATACTAGAATAATTGGCCTTTTCACACTGTATAAGCTTCATTACCAGCACCCTTATTTGCATTGCAGAACGTAATGTGCCACTGAGTATAAGGAGTGAATGCATAAACAGTTTTGGTTCAATTGATTTTAGTAGGGTTTGAGGAGCGGGGCTCACAATGAATGATTTAGAAGGCCCACCAACTGCAGCAAAATTTCCCTCCTGCATTTGTCATTAGCCCCACTCAGCTTCTAATGGTTCAGTATCAAATCATTATATATGTCTCAGTAGGTGTTTGCCACGTTTCTGCCATGAGTAAGACAGTCAGCGCGTTGACGCAGTTATCAGTGAGTTACTGCAAAGTGGGTATCAGTGAGTTTCAAAAGTGCCATCCAAAGCCCGGCGTAGCTGTAGCAAAAATTATGTTAAGATAAGATGAGATAAGACTTGACTGATCCCACGCTGGGGAAATTTACTTGTTACAACAGCTCAAATCAAGAAAAGTAAAGTTAAAAGATAATGAAGAAAAAAATTGTGGCAACAGAGATTATTACAAACAGATTATGTTAAAAAAAAATACAAAAATCTTACTAAAAGTACAGCAGATAAATCAATCAGACTCACTCTGTTATGATGAGAACAAAATGGGACACATCTGTTGCTAACCTGACATGATCTTTTAAACATGTCGAAAATGTATGAAAGGAGAGTTTAATACAATCACTTGAAGTTGCTGTAGGTGGTGTTTTCTCCTTTGTGTTGTTTGCTCTCCCTGTCCTTTCTCGCTGCTAGGCTCTTTCTTTGTTTGCTCTTAAAATAAACTGTTGATTTTTGTTTCTGCTCTTTCCCTGTACATGGCACTGAAAATGTGATGCCACATTTAGTAAGACGTCTTGTGAATGTGTGTGGGTTATTATCCTAAAGCTGAACTTTATTCTCGCAGCATTAAAACACGTTGAACCACAGCTATTGTTCTCTTCCATCAACCAATTCTTTTTTGACCGTGACAGTAACCACGTTATGTCTACTTACAGCAGCTGCTGTACTTTTAGCAACAATTTAAAGGTACTCCACTCCAGTACATTTTAATATGAACTTTTGACTCCACTACATTAACTTAAAATACAGTACACTGTTAAAAACTGAGCCAGTGGTGCTCAATCCTTTTGTCTTTCACCTACTTAGAAAAATGTGTACGTGTATGCTATGTATTGTAGCCTGTCTCACTTCCCTCTAACCTTCCTCGCTGGTTTCATTTAAATTCTAATTGCAAATTAGCTAAACTAGGATCTTTATTAGCATATCTGTATACCTGCATTTTTAAGATCCTTTACTACTTTAAACGCACAGACTCCAGTCACATTCTGCTTCAACTCATTCTTGAAAGTCTAATAAGAAACGCAAACACTTAGACCTCCTAGTATTATTTTGGACTGAGGTACATAACTCTGCACTTGTGCAACTAAAGAATCAACATGAGCCTTTAGCCCTGACAGTGTCCATGCGTATTCTTCAAACAGTTGGCAAATGGTTGCTGGCTGTTCCTGGGTGAAATCTGTCATAAAGGGGTGAGCTGGATCAAAAACCTCTTGTTCGCCAGCAGGTTGCTGCGGTCGCCTGAAGTTTGTCTTTAAACTCGGGCTAACTAACCACTAAGTGGTTAGTAAGATGCAAAGCTGAAATGCAGGACATTTACCTTCTAAGTGAAAGTTGTGCCTTACCGCTGAAACCGACATGTTTCAAAATGTGCAGCTTTTACTTTAAAGCCAAATTGTCTCCATTTGTTTCCATTTTGTGTCAAACGCTTTACAGTTTCACTGCTCACCAAGCTAAGTTGGCAAGCATTTGTAGGCAAATCGGCAAATACAAACTACAAGTGACCTTGGCGATCTACTAGTGCTGTATACCTGTCTTTGACCAATTTCCTGTAGCAACATAAAGCAACCTTCTGCTACCTCTCGTCAAATGGTCAGGGAACACATTTTAGTGACCAGTGGTTACGAGAGAGTCGCCATGTAGTCTCACTTATAAGACTCTTACATATCAGTCAAGAAAACTTAAGAGGAAAATCTTCACGTTTATACAAAAACAGGCTGTACCTCTTGCTCATACCGAGCTACACTTTGCGGCACAAAAATGGAAAGCCCTCCAAAGAATAAGAACCTACATTCTCTTACCTATACTATACAATCGTACATGTGTTTCTTTATTACTGAACATGTAGAATTTATGTGTTTTTGTACACTCTTAAGAAAAAGTTCATTGTTTTTATACATTTTTAAATTGGAAGGCTCTGAGTGATTGTTTTTGTGAATCTGTGAGTTACCCTATACCTGTTGTCTCCTAAATCCTCCAAGATGATTTAGTAATAAAACTGGCTGCTCCTCCTCCTTGCGAGACTCATTTCTTTGCAAAATTGTCACTTTATTAATGCTAAATACACACATCTAGCCCCACATGTCTACAGATGTCAAAGAGCCTTATCACTACATAAACATTTAAAGCGCGTTTTCCAATTACAGTTTTCTTGTTTAGTAAGGGCCTGAAAAATCCTGTAGAGTTCTTTTCCTCAAGGTCACTTCACGCCATCCTCCTCTCCACCACTTATGTCAAAATTCATTCAGTCAAACTGAGAGGTGACCTCGTTCAACTGTGTCATTTGCTCACAGTTAATAACTTGAATAATACCCAGAAGGTTAAAAGTAACTAGTTACTCTTACTCAAACACTGTACTTAGGTACAATGCTGAGGGTTTATGACTTTATGTGTGCGCAATAATCCAGGCGAGGAAATCCCAAAAAGTTGATTCTGTTCTTCAGCAACTGAGTATTTTGAGTCGGAGAAATGTTTCATTACTCATTCTAGCTACTTCTTCAGTCTGTGCATTTATTTTCATCTTTGCTACTTTATGTTACATTTTACTTGTTCCATTTATCCGACAGCTGCTGCTTCCATTTCAGATTAAAAGTAAAAGAAGATTATTAAATGTAACATACTGTCAAAAAAAAGAAAAGCCAGCTGTGTTTGGCCTGTGACTCCCAAAGGCTTCTCACATGGTTTCACTTACATAAATATAATTCAGTGGTTTTTAAAGGTTAGTTTAATATCAAATAAAGAAAAAAAATCAGTCATAACCTGCAAAAAAATCAGCACCATCAAACCTTTATCTTCCTGTTTGGTTTTTTTACCTTTTGCACAGCACTCTACACTCAGGCCTCTTATAAAACAATGACAGTGGTAGGAGCTAATGTGACTACTAATAGGGAGTGGATGTGAAGGCAAATAGCCAGTGCTATTTTAGTACATGCAGGGATAACTGGCTTGACTGTGAAACAGTAATGGACAGCAACTCCTTGGGGTCTGAGGGTGAGGTCAGCGCTACCAGGGCATGTCTCTGCTTCTCAGGCGGACAGGAAAGACTTTGGAAGGGGAGGGCTGAACTGCAGGGTGGAGGGATGAGAACATGGAAACAGTAAAGCGAAACTGGATAAACTGTGTGCTGCTGCATGTGCACTGCACCTGCAGGAAGACTCGCTCACACACACACTTATCAGCCTACAATGTAGTCTGATCCTGCAGGACACAAAGGGGAAATGCTGTCACCATGGCAATAACACTGATCACACTGTAGTTTCATGTGCACCATGGCAACCAGTGAAATGTCATCAGACATGTCAGACCATCTTAATCGATAACTCCAAGTTATGCTTAAATAAGAATCCTCGTAAACAGCAGGAATAGTGAAGTGCATCGTTTTCCATAAAACTGTTTTCTGGACATGTGTGGATACAACTTCTGCAATGTCTGAATGTCCCTGTTATCGCTTAGGTACTGGCAGCTAGATTGAGAGTGTTTTCACACCTGTGCTGTTTATTTTATTTAAATCAAACTCTCGTTCATTTCCCCCTTTGGCGCAGTTGGTTTCTGCAGATGTTAGCATGGTAATCGCATCCAGGTGCAGAACAAAAGGTTCCAGATTAACTCCAGAATGGTTCATTTGTGCCGAGAACGCGATCCAACCTTGATCTGACCCAACTATTAGGTGAACAGTGCAGGTTTGAGCTAATTGCCTCCCTGTAGCCAGGCAAGCTTTGCAATGTCAGATATGATTCAAGAGATTATCGTAGATGTGCAGCGTACATAAACTGTGGCAATAAGCTGTTGCTGGGGATAAATTCTCCGTGATGTTGTTCAGAATACTCCAGAACACAGCAGCTTTTTTTATGTGTTTATTTTTGTTGCTCTGTGCCAGACAAATTTGACCAAATGACTGGAATAGAGTTCCAAGTTCACTAATTCAATATAGGTTTGAAGACTGATTAGTTATTGCAGTAAACTAGTGATAGCTATGGGGTTGCTTTAGCTCAGGAGGTAGAGCAGATCATTAACTAATCAGAAGGTCAGTAAGTGTTAACAAAGAATGGTAGACTACTATAAAATCCCCTGTGTTTTTAAAGTTGTATTTTATCTGCCTAAATTAAAATATGATCAGACATCAGGCCATTGAAAAAACATGCTAGGTTAATGAGTTTCACTTTCTGGTTAAATCAACATTAATGATATAAAAATGAATTATGCACAGTGATGGTATAAAGAGCATAAAACAAATCAAACACAAATCAAATTAATTACAGATGTTAATAGTAAAGGTTAGAAGCTGGTTAAAGGTAAATAAGGTGCAGTCATTTTTTATTAATTTTACTATAATTTCACAATTATTTATACTATTAGAAATTATTATAATTCATGTTATTTTTCGTACACTATATTTTTCTAGTATGTATATTTATAGTATTTTTGCAATTATAGTGTAATGTGATTTTAAGTAATTGAATGCTGCAAATCTTGTTTGTGCATCGTGGATGCAGCACATCATGAAACTGATGAAAGGAAGAAAGAAACTCTCACATTTGGATACCTTTGATATTTAATTTCAGTTTACCTGAAAAACTACGCCCCACTAAACAATCAAGCAATAAGGGAAATGCACATATCTTCACAGACACAATGCACAGTAGAGATTTTCTAATCTAAAGGGGTCATCATTTGCATATGCGTCTCATCTTTGCCATCAGTTTGTGACTCAGACGCAAAGTCTAAAGGCCCACTTCATAATGGTCTGATATGGCCTACTCACAGGCCTGACCCAGAAAACTTAGGCCCTTTCCATTCATGTACAAAAATGCCACACACTGCAAAAAAAGCACATTATTAGACTGATCTTCGTGGAAGAGGAAGAAGCACTATCTTAGTTTGTTATTTAAAAAAATAGACGAAGAAGAAATCTGCAGTGGTTACTTTCTGATGAGTGCTTTGGCATTTTATGCAGGTTAAATAACTAGCAGAGCTTGTGTTTGTATACGCCCATTTAACTTTATCGTTTGTGCAATGATCTTGTCACATTTACAGTTAGACTGTTAAAGTTTAGGAGAGGCAGTGAAACACGTCGTGGTTTCATTACCCAAACTGACGACTCTGCGAGTTTGGTAAAGAGGTAAGGAGGTCTCTCGCGCATCAGACAATTTCCTTCACGTTCTAAAACTGGCAAACCAACGTGCATGCTTGCACTTCCACCTGTGCAGAGGGGAAAAGGTGACTTTTAATAAGTCATTCACTCATAATCTTTGGAGTCATCTGAAGATCTTGTATTACCTTTTCTCTATTATGAGTGTTTTCTCTGTGAGCTGAGGACAAATGGGATTCACTTACCACATTGACCCAAATCCAGAGTTTAGATCCAATTGATGCAATCCCAAAATGTGAGTGTGTGGGTATAGCAGGATGTTTGTGTGTGTTTATGTGTGCACGCCTGTGAGTGTGTTTGTGGTATTTAATAAGGTAGTGAAAGTCCCAAGGAAGGATTTTGGTGGTCCCAGCGTGGCCTTTTGTGCCGTCGGCCAGAGACTGATGCCCAAGGAGGTAAGCTGATTAGTGCTTGTTGGCGCCACACAATACAGCACCAATGGTCACAGCAGGCAAAGAGGAAATGTGTGTTACAGTGAAACGTATAGACAAAACTGCACAGCCAACTTTTTAAACCGCTTGAATTAAGTGTATTTACAATACAACATAGTCTTTACAGGTTGTTTGATTTCAAGGTCACTTATAGGCAGCTTCCTTTCACTCATAGTACTGGCTGTGAAGACATAAGAAGAGGAAGACAAGGATATGAAAATTTCTATGTCACACAAGGTACCTGCATGAATGTTATGTATACTGCAGCCATAAATAATAGACTAGTAAAAACAATGACCAATGAATGTTGTTTATTTCAGTGATTTAACGGTTAATAAAATCACTCCCCCTTTATCATTTAGAGGTGCTGAAACCAATCCCTGCTGAAAATGAGCAAAACGTGGGGTACACCCGGGATAGATTGCCAAGCAGGGACTCGGCTGACAACCATTTACACCTACGGGCATTTTAGAGTTGCCAATTAACCACACAGTAACTATTACATACATAAAACTGTCAGAATATCATCTGCAAAATTTATTTCAAAAAGGTTGGCTCATCATTTTATTATATTATTATAAAAAATTACATTTTAATTGATAACATACAAAAACAACGGATTGCATTTATATAGACTATAATAATAATGTTTATTATTATTATTTGGTAACAGTTTTCTGAATTTTATCCCCAGGATTAACCCCTACAACCTAATGTATCATATTTGATAGACACAGATTTTGTCAGACTTCTACATCATCAGTGTGATTTTTTTCTAAATAAACTGTGCAATAACTTGATGTGCATTTATTTAAAACTATAATTTTAAACAAATGCAATTGCCTGAACTATAAAGTAGTTTGAAAATCCAAATGGTTGCATAAAGTAAATAAAAGTGAATCTTGCACATAACTGCACTGCTCAAGTATCGTGTGGTTTATGTAACTTATCAATTGTGAAAGCCTCTTCAGGCTTCCTCTGCCTGTAATCCAGTTCAGTGGTTTATATGATAACGTGTCACCAAAATTCATAGGTAGCAAGAGTAAAGACAGCTGCTTTGGTTGATCTGGTAGATATATGACAACGTCTTTAACATGGCGCAGTCGTGCATCCCAGTCTCAACTTTCCCAATCACTTATTATCTCATCACCACCTCGTTTTTTAACCCTGGCATGACTCTCCAAGACAAAGTACAGCAGTCAGCTGCACGCAGCAGCCACAGCCCTTTCCCATGATGCCCCTTCCTTCCTTCCTTTGTCCTCAGCTTCTTCCTGTTCTCTGCTTTCTTCGCTTTCTCATACACGCACACACATAAAAAGATCGAGTGCTTTTCTCGCGTCGTGATTCAACCAGTATATCTCTCTACTACTCATTTGTGCAGTCATTTTCACCGATCTAACGACGCAACACCAGTTCTTATCAGATGTACATCCTTTTGTCTCTTAATTTTCAGTCATTAATGGGGTTAAAGTTATTCACATGGTTTTAAAAACCGTTAATAAACCAAGAATAAATAATTTTACTTAAACATTTTCATGCTTTTTATACAGCAGTAATATCTGTAATAATAATTCTGAAAGAAATGGTTCTCGTTCACTCTAAAAAAAAAGTGCTACTCCCTTTCCTTTTGTCTTGCAGATTCAGCACTGAAAATCAGAAAAAAAACAAAACAATGAACACTTCACACGCATTCGTCCCCTTAAATGTGCACAAG
This sequence comes from Oreochromis aureus, assembly GCF_013358895.1. Lineage (NCBI taxonomy): Eukaryota > Metazoa > Chordata > Actinopteri > Cichliformes > Cichlidae > Oreochromis > Oreochromis aureus. The sequence goes on along the minus strand of NC_052948.1, from coordinate 47,297,330 downwards.
CACCGTTTGCCTTGCTGAGATAACGACATTATCTGAATTGTCCGAAGCCACAGCCATGAAAAAAAGACGAACCTCGCTTTTCACGTTGTTTTTGCAAGATTTTCATACCTGATACAAGCCAGCCCTGACCTCAGTTACTGTGGGGGGGAAGTATTGATTTTACTTTGACACTTCTTCTACCAAGCGTAGCTCTCGCGATCTTGTTCAGTGTTTGTTTATCTCAAATACATAAGAAGGATACCATTTTTCTTTATTTTAGTGCCCCATTGAGTAAATGCGTAGGAGTATTTCACAAGAACAAACCCAGTTTCATAAAAGTTTGGATGTGTTGTAAAACCTAATTAAAATCTGAATGCAATAATATGCTATTTTTATAAAGAAGGCAAAACTTGTATAAGGCCAAAATAATAATAATAATAATTTCTTTTTTAAAAATGCACTTGGTGGAAAGCATTACAACTAATTAGGGTTACTGCTAATATGATCGGGTATAACAGGAGCGTCCCTTAAAGGCTAATTCTTTCATTTTTAACTAACTATTAAAGTGACACCCTACTCTAATAAGGACTGTGGGGCAAATAAGATTTTTTTGTTTGTTTTTAAAGTAGAGAGTATGCAGATTTTATCATCTGTGGTAGATAATACCACTAAAACACTCAGAGAATCCAGGAAACACTTATACGATATATGCACTGCTGTGATATTCATCATGTCATGTTCCCAAAACAAGATGGACAGTGTGGAAGGGGGGAAACATAGAGGAATAATCAGTGCCTTAGGCTCTTTATTGTGTTCCCTGAGCTGTTCCTGAGCAGTTTTTGTAGTGTGTAAGGGGGTATTATTCTACTGGGGAAGGCTGCTGCCATCGGGGATTACCGTTGCCACTGAGGCGGTGCTTGGTTTGTGGTAATGTTTTGGTGGGTGGTACAAAAAGTAACATCCACATGACTGCCAGGAACTAAGGTTCCCCAACAGAATATCATGTCACTGCTGAGTAAACACAGGTGTAATTAATAGCATTTGGGTGGGCCAAGGCAGTGGTCCTGTGCTCGCTCTGAGGATGTAGTCTTTTATCATTTTAATTTTATTTGGAAGTAAATGGGATAATGTTTGTAATAGGCTTGTTTATTTTGAGCCTAAGTTTTAAGGATGGTGAAACACATCTGCTCAATCTCACCAAGAATCTTGTTAAGACCAAGCACCCAACCACATCTGGCTCCATTATCACTCACCACTGAGAAATCTGCTCAGCCCTACCCATTCACCGGTCAAACTCGGGATAACAGCGCGATATACTGTACATAATTTAAGCTTATGGGAATTATTCTTTTTTTTTCTTACCATGTTTTTCTGCTCTTGTTACGGTCAAAGAAAAGGCTCGAAGAGACTTCTTAAACTCTACCGCGCTGGTTGACAGATCATCTCTGTAAACACTGAACCGCCCCGCTGAGTGTGACTTGTGTGATTAGCAAGAGTGAAATACCAGCACCATCTGTCGAACTGCCAAGCTACCTGACTGTCAGGGCATGACGTCTGTGATCGCCGGCTGATATCTTCAGGAATCTCAGATGGCTACTTTGATTGATTTCAATTGCATGCCTGTTCGAGCCCTACAATGGACTTATGACCTGCCTAGGGTCTTTTACATTGTCCACTGCAAAAAAAAAAAAAAAGTTCATTTTGACCTTGAACAGTGAAAGAAAGAGAGCTAGAGTCTCCTCTGGCTATGTCTCTTCGAGGGTTTCATAACCTTGATAAATAGTTGCAGTCTTACAGTTAAGCACAAGCTGTACTTACTATACTATATTTCTACTACACACATTGAGCTAAATGTAAAGATGACAGTAGCTGATGTATGTTGTGCACAACTTGGCGTTTGTGTGAAGATGTCCAGTCTCACAAAGGCTACTTGTTTGCTCTGCTGCACAGCCATGGATGAAGCTAAGAGGTACTCTTAGCATTTAATTTGGAGAGCATGCTGGCAAGACACACGTGAGGTGCATATTCAAAGTGAAATCACATCTGAAGCCCAGTGGATACAAAACAAAACACAATTCAAATGCAAAAAGGTGGTTTTAAAACCCTGTCAATCATGTTAGACATAAGGTTAAATCTATTAACTCTAACCAGCCATAAGCTCATGTCATGTCCCTCCTAAAACTACCACGTAAGACTGATAACAAGCCCAGAAGGTGAGTAAACTGAGTGTTCAAGAAACACAACAGCCATCTGCGATGCAGTTTCCTTTCCACCTCCCCCAGTTCACAGACGTCTTGCAACACAACTGTAAAACAGTTGCTTTTCCTTCTGCACATGCAAAAATGAGGGCGATCGATTGAGCTGGAGCTGAGTGCAGGGAGATGCTGATGGTGTGTGGTGGGCCCTGAGCGAGTTGTTGATAGGTCGTCAGGTCACCCACCCACCCACTCCTCATTTCCCATACCGCACTGCTGACATGGCAAAGCTCAAAATGGTAGGCGGTGCTTTTTAAGGTGAGTTTTGGGGTTAAGACCTATCTATCTATCTATCTATCTATCTATCTATCTATCTATTTGTATGGTATGTCTGTCTGTCTGTGTTTGTTTGTGCGAAACAGACATTTCTGTGTTTTTATGTTTGTCAGCTTTTCTGGTTATGTGTGTGCTTGTGGGCACAATTTTGCCCACCTTGTATTTTGCATAGCACCACTTGCAACTCAAGTCATTTACTATAAGAATTGCGGTATGTGACTTAAAAGTGTGTCAACACTTAAATATATGCACAGACCTATTTTCTTTTTCACAACAGACATTTTCAAATGTCAGGAGAGGCACTTGTAGAATTAATCAAATGAATGATTGCTCACTACCATTATGTGTACTATTAAAAAGCCATTGCAGAGAACCATCATCCACAGTCGCAAAGAAGCAGATATATAACCGTATACCTTTCTTCTGTTTACCGTTTACCAGTAATTAATAATCCACTTTCCTTCCAGATATCACCATTTGCACCAATCCCACATTAATTTTTTATTTATTTGTGATTCCCTCTTTTCAGATGTACTTTTAGGACTTTTTGCATTCACACAATGTCTAAGATCTAACCATACAACATGTCCTTTTTCTTTCCAGAGGTGCACTTTAGCCTTTTGTGGTATGACTTTTGTGCTGACTTAGCAGGTATTACTCTTCTGTGCAGACCCTGTTTGTGCATCGGGGCTGCACAGTGGAAATGTGCACCACCACCCTGCGGTGGTTGAACCATCCCGCTGATTGTGTGCAGGGGGGGGGGGTTGCCTTTCTGTCTAGCAAGCACAAGCTTCAGTCTGAAAGTTTTCTGGTCTTGTTTGATCTTCTTGATTTCTGCAGGTCCCCTTAAAAGCTTTAGACAGTGGAAACTGTATGCTCAAAGTGTTTTGATGTCTTTTCACTGTTATTCCCTGCTTCGTAGGGTTACTTTCATTTTTAGGTCATCAGGTGTTCAGTTTGTTGCTTAGTGGCACAATGCATGTGGCAGCTTATCACAGGGTTTTAAGACTCATTGGGTAAGCCAGTTCAACAATCCTTAAAAAGTAGGTACAGGTGATAAAGTTCAGAAAAAGTAGCACCGTTTTATGTGTTTATGAAACAAAATGTGACAGTTCATTAACATTTGAACAAAGGCTAATTTGCTTTTTTCAAATGCATTTATTTTATTTGGGTTTTCCTCTCTTTCTTTCCTCTTACCTCTCTTTTCTAATTTGCCTAGGGTGACTGAACTGTTGGAAAAAGGTGTACGCAACAAAGTTTCAAATTGCACCAAACATTGCATTAGATATTGTTCGAATTATTATTTTTGTGTACGTGTGTGCAGTTTTAAGGGGAGTGAAGCCTATTTTTAGATGATGAAAATTGCTTTAAGGGCACACAACAAAATTGGCATCCACCTCTATCAGCGCAATTGTTCTTGCCATATCCAAAAAAGAGCCAATTTTGTCAATTCTGTTTGGCAGCTTCAGGAGGACAGCCGCTACATCACGGACATTTATTATGAAGCTGACGGGAAGTGCTGAAGGTTTGTCAGCAGAGCGAGTATGGAGAGTCTCCGAAAAATGTGACTGTAAGAGCAAGTTTTTTGGGGTTTTTTGTCAATGAAAGACTGAGCATGACAACTAATCCCTGATAAACAGAGCACAAACACTGACTTGGTTTTGAGTATGTGCTGTTGTTGTGTGAGTCAACTCCTCTGTTCTTGTGGATGACTTTTCATCAGTGAGTCATCTTTTTGTACTAATGGCTGATAGATTATTTATACAGTAATTATATGAGCTCAAAAAATAGGATGCTAAATGTGAATTTTGATAATTTTATCTCAACGTACTGTAACATGCAAATAGTTTGAGAATGTAACTGCAACCTTACATTTCTGGATGTATAGTCACCTCTTTCTATACACTGCCAAACCTTGCCTCCACTCAGCTGTGTTTCGTGACCCTTCTCAACCTTCAGCTCATGTCAGTAAAGGCTGGCATCTTTAAGGAGGCACAAGAAGACCGCCAAATGGAGATCCGTCCACATGTGAACTCATTTTTCTGATGCCGAGACCTTATACGGGATCTGTAGGCTGTGTCAAGGTCCAAAAGTTTAAAATAGTAAGCAAAAAACTTAACAGTGTGAAGAGATTGCATAAAAATGAACACACTGAGAGAGGTGGGTAGAGGGTAACAAGTGCGGAGAAAGGATGTTGGAGGGAGGGAAGATTAGGCATTAAAAGGAAGAGCTGGATGGATGGGTGGATGGATGGATGGATGATGGATGAGGGAGGGAGCTAGAAAGCGATAGAAGCACAGAGAGAAAAAGAGAGAGGGATGAGGATGAAGTGTGAGTTTGGCTCAGTGAGAGCAGCTGTATAGAGGACACTGTGGGTGGAAGTGGTAGAGTCGTGGGTGAGCTCAGAGTTTAACTGCCAACCTTCCCTGGTCTCACAAACTGTCCGTCACACACACACACATTGCACACACGCAGTCATTCACATACATACATCCTGGCTTGCACATGCATACACACCAGCATGCAGAGTTTCAGCTTGACAACCTGGAAAACTTTCTATGTCGTTTAGTATATGCCAGACACGAGAGGAATCTGTCCCTGTAATGAGTCGTGTGCTTTCAGTGCCACCCCACTCACACTGGATGTTACATTGTTGGAGACAAGTTGGTTATAGCAACAGTTGAGGCAATATTGGTGCATAAGAATGAGGGAAATGCAACTGTGTGCAGGACGGTTTGGACGCAGCTTGTAGATGGAAGGATAAATGATCTGGGTGGGAGGGATTTGGGGCGGGGTGGGGGCTGGGGGGTGTTGCTCGGTTTGTGCCAATTTGTTCCCATGCGTGTAGTCAATTGTAGGTTGCCTCTTCTTGCCGAGACTTCTGCTATGATAAATAATGAGAGCACCAGATCCTGAAATAGAGTACCCCCCCTCCCTTGTCCCTGTGGTCCGCTCTTGTGAAGCTCCCGTCCAGCCGTGACTTTTCCAAGTGATCCCCTCCCTGCTGCCTCCTCCGTTATGGTTAGCATGCCGGCTAAATCTGTAGCCGTGCGTCTGTAATTAGGCTTCGCCTTTGCTGGATTGAGTGCTACACACTGGCAGCTGGCAGGCCAGGCCAGCGCAAACACACACAGACACACGCACAGTGATACGCATGAACGATTGCACACAGACACACACTTTATCTCTCATGTAGAATAAGAGGATAGAGGGTCTGATGGTTGCAGCGCAGGGTGGAGTGCTGGGGTTAAAGAGCAAAAGGAGCCAAAACACCAATCGTCACCCACCTCACCTTAGCCTTCATCCTCCTCTGTTCCCCCTTCATCATCGTGATGTCCTCAATGCTTCGACTGTCTCCTCTTTAGCTCTACTCTTTTGTCAGCTTGTCTTTTGCTTTTCATTTCTCCCCACCCCTCACCTCATTCCTTCCTCTTCCGCTCAACCCCTTCCTTCCTCGTCGTACCCCCACCCTGCCACGAAACCATACGCCTGTCCTCACTCTTTCGCTCCCCAAATTCTTTCGATTATTCCCACTTCTCCTCTCTTACCTCTTCCCCTGCTCAACCCATCCCATCCCAGTGCTGTTGAGTGTAGAGTGGGTAGGTTGACCTGGCAACACTTAAAACCACAGTAGTTATGAGAGCTTTTTATTTCCAGCTATATATATTATCAAAAAAAAGAGAAAAGAAAGGGAAAAAAAAAGAAAACGTGTGATGTTACCTCAGCCCTGTTGCCGCCCAATGAGGGGGCTCCAGCACAAGGCAGCACGCGCATACAAAAGCACATGCTCATACGCAGATACAGGTATGACTGTAAGTTATAATTCCAAGTGAGGTTTAAGTGAGGTCATCTGTTTTTGTTTGTTTTGTTGTTTTAGAACCACAGGTATTAGTGACCTTAAAGATTGAGATTTTATATTTGACACCGTAAGCTTATAAATCAAACTCCATTGTTATAGTTTTAACAGTGACTTGCATGATTAGTTAACTATGATAACTATAAGTATTATATTTATGGATATTTCTATGTGTATGACAGTCAAGAGAGCTATTTTTGTGCTTAAATACTTTTGCTTGACACGAGCGGTGCATCCGTTCCCTCATGTATGTTGGCCCAGATGTCCCAGAACATCTAATAGCATTCAAATAAAGGCATTCCTACCCTATAAAAGTCGAGTGTCTTCCTCAATTAAACGACCATGAAGATGTTTAAATAAAACATTTCCTGTCCTTTCAGCACTGTGTGTTTTTCCCCTCTCACTAGCGCGGCTTGACACCCGTAACTTGTGCTTTTGTGGCCTATAACTGCATGCTTGTTTCTGACAAGAGCCTCTGATTCCGTGTTGAGATGAAAGGCATAAAAGGCCAGTCATTTGTGTCAGCGTGTGGTTTCGTCAACTCTGCCAGGACACTCTCAAGTTTTGCCGGACCCTGTAGTCACATGCCCAACCAGTGGCGTGGCTATTTTAGCTGTTCCGAACTGCAAAACCCACAATCCTCCACTGACCAGCACCCTCTCCTCTCTGCTAGGTATAATGACTATGTGGATATTGATAGACCAGGGGGATTATTATCGTTCACTGAATATGCTTTTATTTTGTCCCACATGTGACTGGCTCAATCTGGAAAGCAGAAAACAAGCAATCATGTATCCTTCTTTCACTCTGCCTTTGTTTTTTTTCTGTCTTTGCTTCTTTCCTCTGTGACCTGAGGTTGCCCCATAATACGTACATTCGTGCATATTTTACCTTAAGAATATGTGATTATAACCAAGAATCATAAACATAGAAAATGTCCAAAGCAAACTGAACTAATCCATAAAATATAAACATAGTGGGTTTTTTTCTGAAATGCACTAAATTCATGAAAATGTTATCTAAAGTCAGGAGACAGCTTTCGGTGTGCTCATACTTTGTAAAATATTTAATCTGAGTTGATAAAATCATCTGCTCAAATTGGCTGCTCTGTGGATCTGAGGTCAACACCATGCACTTTTGTTTGGAGAGCAAAATGTTCACATATTTTTTTTAGTATAAATAAAACCATTTTAATATAAGCACTCTTGGCTGTAGTTGGGGGTTAATTGGACAGCTATGAGTTGGAATCTGACCTCCTGTGAACCAGCACTGTATGCTGCATAATGTGAAAATATTGTAAAATGTGTTTTAATTCCATTATACTTTAACATTGATGCATGTTTTTCCTATGAGAAAATGTCCAAAATGCATGCAAAAAATTGTAAAATGTGTAAAAGTGTAAAATTAAAAATAAGAATGTGATTCTTCATCAATGTATGTCTTACATTTTTTTGTACATTGTTCAAATGGGACACTATACCATATTTGACTGTTTGGAAAAAAAAGACAGATGATAAAGAAAATAATTTTGATCTCATTCTCCTATGTCTTTTTTCAGTCAGTACAAAATACATTTTTGCTTGTATTTTTAGCCACACTCATGACTTTATGAATGACTGCTACTATAAGCTTAATATGTTATTTTCCTAGACTTTAGCTTAAGACTGAATAAAACTATTGTGATAAAAAAGCTATCAAAATGCATTCTTCCACTTTATACTTTGGTCCATTTTGATAATGGTCATCATGGTCAATAAGATAAGCATGTACTGATGTATATTTCCCAATGTTTGATATCCTGGCTATGTAGCTGAACTGCCGGGAAAATATGTAATCAGAAATAAAATCAAACACTGGGCACAGTTATGAGGTTCATGTTCAGTTTGGTGTCCTATTGCAAATTTATTAAGAGTTTAAATTTAATATTTTCATGTGATAACTGTTTGTTAAGTCAAATGTACTTTCACATAAAGTAAGTAGACTTATAATCCTACATAAGTAGCTTCACAGTGCAAAAGTTTTACAATCAAACTATATTTCAAGTGCATAAAGTAAAGATTTTCAGTACTTATATGTTGCTGATTAGCTTGACCTATAATAATACAGTTTATGTGCAATAAGCAACTAAAGCTTTAAAATAAATGCCATGGACCTGAAACTGAAAGTAGCATAACAAAGAATTACTTAACTAAAGAACAAGTGCATCAAACCAGTACTTCAGTATTCAAGTACATGGTGCTGGGTAGTGTAAGATCAATAGTGACCTAGTCCATGGCATTTGTGGGAGGCTCCTCTGGAGCTCCAGAGAGGGCCAGTGATATTTAAGGCCAGTGCCACCCCATGCCCTCCCTTTGGACATGGCCCTGGACCGCTAACAAAATTTGATCCAGTGTGAGTAGACTATGTCATCAGCACCAATGGTAATGAAAATATTAGCTACTCTGGCTAACACCAGCAATTATCAGGCATTATGGCTGCCAGTATTGTACTGTTGTCTGCTTAGAGTCTGTACATATTAAACCCACCACCCAATAGTTAGAGGTGTTGTCAGGATTGAAAATGTAACTGTAAAGTCCAGCAGTGAGCATAAGAATCGCAGTCAAATGATTCAGTCGTCATTACCAATCAGTGCACAACTTGCCTTGTCTGATTTTGAACTACACTCCTCAGTACAAGAACTAACAGAAGCATCAAAACTGAAACAGGGTTAGTATAACACAACCCCAGCAAAATGTTACCACCATCTTAACAGGCTTATTTGACTGTTTCTCTTAAATCTGAGGCCTAATAGCTGATTTTTTTTTTTATTTAAAAAAAGTAGATTTTTTGTTTTCGTTTTTTACTTTTATAAATGTTTCTTGTCAAGTTAGCCCAACTCTGTCTTTAAGCTCTGTTTTTGTCTCCATTAACTCCTGACTGGCTCTTCAGGTGCTCAATACTCCAAATATTCACCAGATAGTCATTTACTGTCTGTCTATTAGTTGCTGAGCATGCAGCAAACTGCAGGTTAGCATAGCTTTTCTTGTATTTAGGGTGATGATATATGTGGGACAGGCTCAGTGTTTTTTGTTTTTTTTCTTTGTTTTTCTGTAACCACTAACTCAAATATTTTGTATGAGACAATGGAAAGAGAGCAGATCAACTTTCCCTCAGTCTCACTCTCAATAGTTGTTGTCACATCTACACCAGGGGAGTGAATCTGCTGAGATCCACAGATGGATGCTGTTTCTGTTCAAGGGCCATGCTGAGAAAACCACAGCAGACTGATCGCAGGTATCGGCCCGCTGATAACAGACACTGTAACCTTTAAAGCTGTGTCTCTCTCTCTGTCTCTGTGGAGAGGAGTGGATCCTGCACCACATCCTGTCAACCCCACATGATCATGGCCTCGACAAGGCTGCTGCAAACATCAGCACGCAACAAAGAGAGCAAAAATGTGGGCCAGCTGAAGGATCGAAACCTGGAAAAGATACTTTCTCAAGTTTTTTTTTCTTTTTTTCAATTCACCGAAAGCAAAGCAGCAGATAGAGGAATCACGTTCACATTTCCTGCTGTCGTGTTTTTAGTGAAACAGTCACACTGCGTGTCCCTCTGTGATGGCGTTACTGCCCAACCAAAGCTCTCCCACCTCCTCTCTCAGTGGGTCAGCTGGGCCCAGGGTGTGTGGGATGTTGCTGTATGTAGAGGGAGAGGGAATCTGTGTGAACACTGTGTAGGAGAGGCTAAGAAAAACATTACGGCCTGGCAGCTATGTTGTAGGGAGTGGAGGATGAGGAGGAGATTTGGGGGAGTGAGGGAAGGGAACACTGGGGGTGTGGAGGGTGTGTGGGGGTGGGCATGGGCATGACAGAGGGGAATGGAAGAGTTGATGTTTGCGTGTGCGTGTGCATGTGCGTGTAAGGGGTGGGGGTGGCCGCTGAGCTAATATCTCTGAGAGTGTGGTTAGATCATATTCTCTCCATGTCATCCCAGGCTATGGGTGGGGTTTTGTGGTGGGGCTCGTTGGGAGACGGGGAGGGATGGGGAGAAAGAAAGAGAAAGGAGAGAAAGAGGGAGAGGTAGGAATGGATCTGGTGAAAGACGGGTGGAGGGGGTTGAGAGATGGGCAGTGCCGACAATTCTCACTAAAGCGTACACCAGCGTTACACCCCTGAAGTGGCAAGACTGGTTCACATGAGCTCGTCTCCTGTTTTTTTCCCTCTTTTTCTTTTGTTGTTCTTTTGCTTCCTTGAAGCTTTAAACTAAGGAGATGCTTTTTGAAGTATGTCACAAGTTTAAGAATTTTGACAGGCGGAAAAAACACACCATTTACCAAGTATTTCTCAGACTGTGGCAGATTGCATTATGTTGAAGGTATTTCGGGTAATGTGGCAAAATTTGACAAAGATGGGAAAACATGGGAAACTTCAAATACAGTATAAGGCCAAAGGTTCTGGGCCACAACTCTTAATGTTTGAATTCAGATCAGCTATAAGTGGTATTACTGGAAAGTGGAAGTTTTTAAGAGCCACAGCAACTCTGCTAAACCACGTCAAGTTCCAGAGTGCTGAGGTACGTAGTGCGTAAAAGTTGCTAACGGTGCGCTGACTCATTAACTGCAGAGCTTCAAATGTTCTCTGGCATTAACATCAGCACACAAACTGTGCGCCGGGAGCTTCATAGTATGGGTTTCAACGTTTCCATGTAGGTGTAAGTTGTTAGGTACTTTTGTCCATGTTGTAGCCCACCACTTTGGTACAGGATAGATCGCAACAGCTATTATTTTTGATACACAATTTGGTAAAGTCATTTACCTGCCGTTTAGGATGAATTGTAAATAATTTTCTGATTCTTAAGGTTTTATTTGGCATCACTATCTCATCAAAATTTAGACTCCTTTCAAGCCAGTGATCAAACTCAAATATATCCCATCAGACTAACATACAAATGTTAGCATAAAAAAAAACCCTAGACTGAAATGGCAAACCTGGTGGTATCTCCTAAATTCAGACTTTAATAATACGGCTATAGGCTCTTAGCAGGGGTACCACCGGGGGGGACACTGACCTCCCCCCAGTGGCCCCCACTGGCAAGGCTGTCCTATGTTGGTAATAACTTTAATATATGTGAGCACAAGACACCCTATAATGAGTCAATGAGTTGAAACATTAACTTCTAAAATCTAATTTTGTTTTCATATGTACCCATTTTCAGTTATATCTACTCTGATAACAGGAACTTAACCTATATTTGACAACAACATAATACAACTGGAAATTCTGGTTTTGGTGTGCCACCCCAATATTTTTAGTGCCTCCCAACAAATTCTGGAGGTGCCCCTGGCCCTTAGTCTTCCTTATGGTCTGCAAAAATCAGAAGAATATAATTATACAGATACACATTTTCCTGAAGATTACTGTATTACCGTTTTTACTGTATAGTTACTGCATTTATCTAACTTACTGGTTGAAAAACCCCCCCCAAAGCCTCTTGTTGTGGTGGCCAACCGTTTGCACAGAACACACCAACTTGTTTGCAAACACTTGCTAGTTGCTCTCTGAGCAGTAGAGAACCTATAAAAAGTATGACATAAATCAGAAACAGACACTGTTTGACTTCACAGTAAAAGCTTTATTTTTTGAAACACGAGGCTTTCGTGCAAACTACAGGCAAGCAAACCAAGTGCAATCAGGTTTCTAGCACAGCACCTAGCAACAGTCAGCAACCTCCAGGAGCCACTCACAAACCAGTCAGGGGAATATACATTTTCCTTTGTCACTGGTGGTTGTATCACGCCCAAAATGGCAGACAGCTATGTGCGCACAATACCATGCAAGAAAACTCTCAGGAGAGCAGAGAAGAAGGAAATGACAGCTGCTGTGACTTCTCACCGAAACCATGGGGCGTGCAGGTTAGCAAATCAAACTCCAGATTGCTACATAATCCAAACACGGTCGGTGTAATGATAACACAGATTAAAAGACTTGAAGTGTGTGAGTGAAAATACCCAATACTGACATAGAAAACACAGCTAGGTTGGCTAATCTGCAGTGGCATCCAACATACTAATGAAGTTTTCATTCATACTTGTTTTTATCTTTTTCTCCCAAAAAAAGAAATAACATGAAGAATCTGTAAAAATCGCCTGCATTGTTGCACATGTCAGAGTAAATGGATCTGCTGTAATCTCTGTTAAGACAGTTGACACAGTTAAGCCCTTAATTCTCAAACCACCTCTCTCCCATCCTCGCCTTTCCCTTCTTCTTTCCTCACCTCTTTCTGCAAGTAATTTTGGCTTCTTTCCCATTTCTGCTTTAGTTAGGCACGTCAGACTGGTTTTATGGGGGTTATAATGCAACTTCCACATGAGGGTGTCTTGTTTTGAATGATGACTAGTCTTAGCCCCTGAACCAAGTTTTGCCTGATCCCACTTTGTCACGAACACTCACACCTTTGGGTGTGTCTGCTTATTGTGTGTCTACAATGAGCAGACACACTCATACCAAAAATGGGTATTTGATTGGCTAAGCATGGTTACTGGGGCTGCCAACCATGACAGCTGACGCAAGTAATCAAAAAGACCACAATTTACCATTCAACAATGATTACAAATTGAGATAAATATCAAATGACAAACATGAGAGTCTCCAGTCAAAGTCCTTTGATTGGTTATGCTTCATGTAGTTACATTTAATCATGCTTGTCCTATTCTATAGGTGCTTAACAGTGAGTAGGGCCTTGTTTCTCTTGTGAGTCCAGTTACATGTATTTATTTCATAAATCACAATGTGTACGGGCTGTTCCTAGAGCCACCCCGATTCTCTAATTTAACATCAACAACACTCCTCATAACTCTGCTGCTACAGTAATAAATTTAACAGAGACAAAAACTTCTTTTGCCTTGTTTTTAAAACTTTTGCCTCTGTCGGGGTGTTGCTTTCAAACAGCACTAGCAGCTCAAGTTAAAATAGCTCAGATCAGACTTGCAAGCCCGAGTTCTGAATGCTGGTCAGTACATTGGAGCACCGCCCTGACACTGAGCTGACATACAGCAGGAAGCCATCTGTTTACACTGGTTTAACACTACATACAAATATCACACCAGAAAAGATGTTCAGACACTCTTCTTTTATCTTCAGCGTGTAAAAGAGATCCAGACGGATTAGTCTTGAATGCAGTCTGTTGTCATTTCAGGGACAGCACACAGTGAGCAATAAAAGCTACCTTGCTTTTATCAGAGCCTTAAAAGATAAATTTACTGATACTGACAAAACATGTCAGCGCCACAACGGACAATTTCAAAAGGGAGAAAATCAATGCAACAGAAGAGACATTTTTTTTATTCATGCGTTCTTCTTCCTTGTCAGAACCTGGTGAGTACATTACCCACAATGCAACACAACTGCAACCCAGCAGAGATTCGGTTGTGTTCTGTTAGTAGCCTCAAGCCTCTTGCCTTAAGCAGAATTAAGTAGCAGATTACAGAGGGCTACAAAATCACCCCCACACTTTTTCATTTGAAAGCTTCAGACCTGATGATGTTGACTCAGCTGACATAATTTGAGAGAATTTCTGAGAGTAAAAATTTGCCTTTCAATCAGCACCGATACACCTGAACATGTCTGGTGATTAGAGATGTACTGGGGAAATATTTGCTTTGGATTTATTAAACTTACATGTACATAAAAGGTTGCGTTTTCCTCTGAAAAGACCACTTTTACTTCATTTTTCAAACAGTTCTCTCTTATAAAGGACCCAAAGGACATCACATGTAAATGCACTGGGTATGGATCATGTTTCTGTGAGGACTGGTAATGTTGTGAAAGAGTATATTTATATGCAAGCCATTTTTCAAAACATGACCATCTATCCATCCAGTTACTGATGCTTCCTTGGGTTGGGGTTGCTGGGATGCCAGTCTAAACACAGATGTCCAGACCTCCATCTCCCCAGCTATGTTGTCTAGCTCTTCTGCTGGGTGGGTTTCCTATATGAGGCATATCCCCTCCAAGGAAGGCATGCCTCAAATGCTTCACCTAGAAGATCTCCAGGAGGCATCTTGGTCATATGGCCAAACCACCTTCTTCTGGCTGCTTTAAATGTGGAGGAGTAGCATCTTTGCTTTAAGTCTCTCTGGAATGTTTCTCATCCTAGCTCTAAGTGAAATCCCAGACACCCTTTGGAGGAAACTCAGACCCGCTGCTTGTATTGGTGATCCTTTTTGTCTGGTCACTACCAAGAGTTTATGACAGCAGGTGAGGGTGGGAACGTAGATCCACTGTCCTCTCACTCATGAACTCATGAAGACCCAGAGATACTTAAACTTCCCCACACGAGGCAGGAACTCTTTTTCTACCCATAATGGGCCTTAGACTTAGAGGAACTAATCAAAGTCACTTACAAAGTGCCCCAGAGTGAGACAGAGGTCACCACACGATGAGCTCAGAAGAACCACATCATCTGCTAAAAGCTTAGCGCTTGTACCGAGGCCAACAAAGCAGAAAGTCTGCATCTAAATATTCTGACCATAAACGTTATGAACAGAATCGTGAAGGTGAAGCAAAAAGCAAATCAACAACAAACAACAAGCTTCACATTCCCAATCTGTCCATCCATCCAACCTTTAAATGTACATTTTCACCAGTCTTAAAAAAGAAGATTGTTGCCTCTTCAATCTGAAAGCTATAACATTAAAGATGTGAAATATTGTCGTACTCAACTTGCCGAGGACTCTGTGTGGGATGAGAACACATTTACCATGCAGCTGGCAATGGCTTCCTATGTCTAGTGTCTCTACTGACACATCTCATGAAGTTTCTGCTTTGAAAACATTGCCAAGCTGTAACATGAAGAGGGACTTAACATGACTTTTTTTGGTGTTTCTTTTTTCACCCCACCCCCTCGCTCATGCAGAAAGGTGGAGGAGGACAAAGAAGTGGTTGATGTTTGTACCTCAGGCATCGGGTCATATATGTTTGAACCTTTGGAAGCAAACAGACCTGACAAAAATGTTGATGTTGTTGCAAGCCGACGCCTCCCACACACACCTACACACCTCTAACCCACTGTTAGCTTGATGGACCAAGTTCACTTTTTACAGGAGGAGAAAAGGGAGGCTAAATATTTGGCAGATCGGAGAACAACAGACAGAATATGTATACTAAGGAAACCTTTCAAATTTTTGTTGGTCATGGGTTGTATATATTACGATCTTTAATTGTAATTTAACTTAATTATTTATAAAACAACTCATTTCTTAGTGTTGTCCCTGTATTCATAATGACTGGTTTGGCTTCTGATTGCTCTCTGCATATTGCTGATGAATTATCCAGAAAGAACTGCGAAATTTTGAGCATCACAGTATATTTTACTTCTAAGCAATACATAGATTACATTGCATATATCATTTCCTCTATGGATCTCTAACAGAGCACTCCACCTAACCATCTCTGGTGATTGTCCACATAATTGAATTTACTGCTCTTATACTTTAAAACCCTCACAATACACATACACACACACACAGAAATGCTATTCATGAAACAGATTTCATCACCCAAAAGATGGCCTGTAAGCAGAAACAGGTCTATGTGACAGATTTGGTGGATAAGATGGTGACACCCACTCCACAGGTGGCAGGATGAAAGCAACAGCAGCATGTGGGTGTAACTTCGAGTTGATGTTCTGTGTACCGAACGCCTTTTTCTCTTTGTCGTATTCAAAGGGGGAAGTTTTGTACCCTGGACCCCGGCTTCTCGCACGTGAAAAACAGCAGGTAGCAGACGCATGCAGAGACATAATTAAAAATCCTGATTTTAATCAGTGTTGGAGGTGATATTTATGCATGCTGTAGAGGAGACTTGTTTATACAAAATAAAAAAGAAAAAAAAACCCCAAAAATAACATTTGCACAAGATTATTCACTTTTTATCTGGCGAGGAATCAAAATTCTCAGAACTCCTCTTTTGCTCTGCTGCACTGCCCTTGATGTGTCTCGTCCTGCTTAAGTTTCTCAGAAACCCCGGTAATTAACAGGGTGGTAAACCTTGCCAACGGATTTATGCTAATGAATGTGAACCGACCCATCATGTTTGTTTTAAGCGGCTATGAAAAAAGTTGAGAATTTTTGTTTGTTTGTTTGTTTGTTTGAATGTATTTGTGCGTGTGTGTGTGTGTGTGTGTGTGTGTGAGGGCCTTTTCAGAACTTTCATAGCAAAATAATGCCGGCTATATTTATGTGCATCAATGATAGCATTTAACAGTACGAGATAACAACGTACTGAACAAATCATTTTGAAACCGTACAGCTGTCATTTACAGAAAAAAAATATGACTCAAAATCTTAATAGTTCAACTTTCCTGGAATGAAACGTATTCACTGATATCAGCCTTAATATCTATGTGCTTAACATGGTGATAAAAAGATAAGAAAGTTTGCGAACAGCTAGCATGGCACTGTGCAAACGTAGGAAAACCATCTACATACGCCTCTAAGGACTTTAGAGTGGTTATGTGCCTTCATACCTCATTTTAAAGTATCAGCCTTCATCATACAGACCACGTCGATGCTGACAGCAACCTCTGTAAACTCCTCATCTGGCTTCTTGAGGTCAGAGGACAATGGACATACTGCTTCCAGCTGAGAGGAAGGCAACAATAGCAACTTGTTACAACCAAGTCATACAGAAGAGAATCTCTGAATGCATCAAATATTGAATCTTGAAGCAGATGGGCAGCAGCAGAAGACCCTGGAGGCTAAATTTCCCACTGGCTCACCAAAACTGGACATTAGAAGGTTGGAAAAATGCTGACTGGTTTAATGAGTCCTGATTTCCGTTGCAACATTTGAATTGTATGGTCAAAATCAGGCACTAAGAAACATGAAAGCATGGATCCATGCCTTTTTTAGTACACTTTTAGCACCGTAGTACTGATAAAGCATCGTGTAAATACCATAGCCTACCTGTTGATGGCCATGTCCATCCCTCTATGACCAAGTGTACCCATCTTCTGAGGGCTGCTTACAGCAGGATAACACACCATGTGAAAAAGCTCAAATCAGCTCAAACTGGCTTGTTGAACATGGCAGTTCACTGTACACCAACGGACTCCACAGTCACCAGATCTCAATCCAACAGAGGACCTTTGGGATGTGTTGGAGCAGGAGGCTCACATCATGGACATGCAGCTAGCAAATCTGCAGCAACTGTGTGATGCTATATGCTGCAATATGGACCAAAAATCTCTGAATGTTTCCAGCACTTTGCTGAATAAGTAGCACAAAGAATTGAGGCAGATCACATGACGATGATGATGTGATGACAAAAGTGGATCCAGGTACACTTTTAGGCAGGTCTGGTGATGGTAGATGTAACGTGGCAAAATAGGCCCAGTAACCCCATATTTGTTTTATTTTGATTTAATAATTGAAGTTTATTAAAAAATCTAAACCTTTCCTAACATGTCCCACATGTTCAGACAACAGCTGTTGCTAGGTATCACGATCTGTGTGTTTCTGTTTAACTCAACATCTCGCGGGTGATCTCAGAACACACACACACACAGCAACTCCAACTTTCTGTCATCTCCTTCTGGTTTTGTTCTGTCTCTGAGATAGTTTGGAGAAAAGCAAGAATTTTTTTTTGCTCAAGCTAAATGTTTTTTGTTTTTTTAACTCGTGTAAATGTGTCAGTTTTGTTTGCACCACTGGAGGCAATTTCAGCACTAATTATGTCTCGCCGCTGAATTTGCATTGCAATTACGCCACATCTGAAATCCGCAGTATACCTGTACTTTTCACGAATTGATACTGGCGAGCTTTATTTTTGCTTTTGTGTGTAGGGTTTGAAATCTCAGTGTTGCCTTTTGAAGAATGATTATTTCCTCACAGACTTTTTAGGTTTCAGCAACAACAACAACGCCAAAAAAAAAAAAAAAGAGAAAAAAAAGAAAACGCTGCACAGACAGATCAGCTCAGTGTTATTTGTGTTACACCTGCTTTTCTGTCCTATTGTACGATGTTTCTATGCCAAATAAAAAAGAGAAAGCAAATACTGGATTCCTTGTTCCAAAGCGCACTGCAAGGGACAGGACACAAAATAATCAAACACATGTTGGGTGTGTACCAAGAACCTGCAAAAGACAATAACCAGAGGATGCCAGAGCTATCACGTCGGTATGTTCTTATGTCTAATTGTCGCTGGTTCAAACCCTAACCCTAGCCTGGGAATCTTCAGTTTTAATTGTCTGTCAGTTTGTTTGTTTGCACACTGATTAATTATAAAATAGTACGTTACTGTTAAACAAATCCTGCTACAGATTTATTCAAGACAGAGCTAAATAGGTAAGAGCAGCCCACGCAGCTCCTCCTCTGGGCTTAAACAAAATGAAGCCAACACAGAAGAGCTGAAAACTGCACTTCATTGAATGGCCACTTGGGGCTGACTCCAAAGTGAGCCGGTTCCCACAGTCCCTCAATTTAAAAAGCCCAACTTCACAGCTGTAATAAACATGTTTAGCTGCTTTCACCTTTTCTGACACCTCACAGGAGGTGGTGTTTTCTGATAACTCATGCATTTAAATTAAATTAACACTTGACGTCATGCATTTTAGGGGATGCAGCTACTTTAGGTGGCTACCGGCTGTCTCTAAAGCATCTGTTCAGTCTATTGCAGCACCACCTTCTCATCCAAATATGGAGAGCCCTTTCTAAAAAGAAAGCAAAAAAAAAAAATCTAATAAAAGTAGACAATGGTGACCATAAAGAATCTGCACACCCAGCGTTAGTGTCCATCTTTGATATGCAGTCTAGCAACTATGATGGACTGACCACCTACCCTTTACCACCTTCCTTCCTTGCATACTGTGTATTTTAAGGGCTCACAGAAGATGTATTGATACTGAGATCACTGTTTTTGCCTCAACACTAGCAAGCTGTGAACATGTCACTGACAGATCACCACGTTTCACGCTCTCCCCCTTAGAAGGCCGTTGGAGTAAGATGTCAAAGGTTGTCTTTATGGGGTTTCTTTAGGAAACGTGTTAGCAAATATTTGCTCATCCTGACACCAAGATGTTACAAGGCAATATTCTCATCTTTTATGATGTTTTTTTTCCTTTAGTCTGTACCAGTCACTCAGGGAAGCACCTGGTACTTTAGCAACTAAATCCCCCAAAGTGTTCAACAGCTAGTCCCAGGTATGTCTGACTGGCAGTCAATGCTATAGAGTGATCCAAAACAGTAATGTTATGAACCAGACAGCTAAAAGTGATTAAACTCACTACAGGGCTGCATAAAGCAGGCGGGAGCTGCACGTTTGACTGAACAACCTTTTACTATCTCACGCAGTAAGAATGAGGAAATCCTTTCACCTTTCCGCGCTGTTTTCACTTTGTCATTTGATGCCTTACTATAAAAATATGAATCATCGACACTTTAATCAAGTGATGCGGTTGCTTTTCACAAGTGTGGCATTTCCACGTGTTAAAGCGAAAAGGCAAACAGCAGCTTTTCTCTGGGGCTTGTTTGACAGACACAGGATCCACTGAAGCCTTTTGCCCCTCTATCGCCCAGCAACATTTACATCACCGATTACACCCTCTTATTATATTGCCATTATGCTGCATTATGGGCTTCAGAGCAACACAATGGTTCCAACATCTTGCCAGGTACGAGCTGTTACAGTGGAGCACACGCCCAAGTACATTCAGACGCTGTCAGCGACTCTTTACCACCCATACCTTTCTCAAACTCCTTTCATTTCTCCCCCTGATACGTCTTTTGTTCGACACCTGATATGAACCCCTGGAGCTCCTGGTTGGCACAGGTAAAGGCCCACCCACTTTTTTCCCTTTACCATGCAGATCAGCCTCACCGTGACTATTTTATTCCCAGTTCCTGCCTTACTGCTTGCTTCTAACCCATGCTCCTGGTTTGGAGCTCTTGTCCAGCATCGTGTCAGGCTCCAGACCTTCAGGCACTGGTCAGGCCTAAGAGCACTCTCTCAGCTCTAGTCAGCACCACAGCTAAGCTCTGTCATTTCTCAGCCGTAATCATACCACTCCAGTCAAACGTGCAAGCAGGTTTTTAGGCTTGGCTTGTTTTAGTGTTAGAGTGTGTGTATGTGTCACTCCCCTCCCCTAAGCACAGGTGGACTTGTAGGGAACATTGCCAAATAGTTTTGGTTTAGAGGGAGGGAGGGGTGTTGGCTGAGGCTGGTGGGTGTAGCAGGTTTTTTTTTTTTGTTTTGTTTTGTTGTGTTTCTTAGATAACCACTTCGTGGAGCGGT
Organism: Oreochromis aureus; assembly: GCF_013358895.1. Classification (NCBI taxonomy): domain Eukaryota; kingdom Metazoa; phylum Chordata; class Actinopteri; order Cichliformes; family Cichlidae; genus Oreochromis; species Oreochromis aureus. The sequence continues at coordinate 47,276,697 of NC_052948.1, read as the reverse complement.
ACCTTTTCACTCCCCCAAATCACGGACACACCTTCAGAGCAAATTTGAGTGTGTTTCGTGCCTGCTCTCACTTTCACAAGTCTGCCAGTGCTGAGACAGTGCTGTGTTTCCTGACAGGGAGTGAGAGAGGAACTGAAATCAAAACTTCTCTTCTTAAAAGGTCAGTAACATCTCGCTGTCTCTGTTCACTTTTCTGCTCTTTTCTCCGTCACGCTATCATTTGTCATCATCGAAAAAGTCGCAAAGTGAGGTTCGCATTTTCTCTCTGTTCTGGCAAAAAAAAAGAGAAAAAAGTTCAAAGCATACACAAGCTGCCGGCTACCTCCTGCGCACCAGAATCAAACTAACGGATGGCTGACCTTTGCAGAATCGGGCTCTTCTGTGCGACCCATTTTGAATTGCAAATTGCTCCATGTTTCAAACTTTTCACGATGGAATATATATGTTTAAGAAAATTAAAAAAAAAAAAAAAGACTGCTCAGCTATGCAGAAACTTTTCTGTGTGCATATCTCGCAACAGATGTGCGCACAGTGAGTGAAAAGACTCCCCCTTTCAAACAGCAACCGCACACCAAGGGAGGAAGCAAGTGAAAGCATGACAGAGCTGGAACAGATTGAAAGACTGATATCATTTTTTTTTTTTACTGTTACTTGTTTTTGTTGTAGTAGCAGCTTGTAGAACTACACGAAGATTGATTGCACGTGACTTTAATCTCGCATCTGCGACTGTACGATCGGCCCGAGCACAGCCCGAGCATACAGTGCCTCTAACTGACGAGGTAATAACAAGACGATCGGACACATGGGTTAACATCTGTCCGGCAGGAGTCCGTTTAATCATCGCTTGCGTTTTAGAGCAATCTTCCAATTCGGTTTCACTGTGCAACAGATGTGGGGGCAGAGGTGTGACATTCACATTTATTTCACTCTTCCTGTGACTCCTCATCAAATGCCACGAATAACTTCAAGAGTATCATTACAGGGCGGTTATACGCAATATCTGTAACAAGGTACTGAAGTGTTCTTGAGACAACACGACTGAATCATAGTGCGAGATGTCAACTGTCCTGCTTTCCGTGTTAGTAGGGCTGGCATGGTCCTAACTGAAGTGGCGAATGCGAACCTTCCGCTGATTTTAAAGAAACTTGCAATTATGCACTATATGCTTCAAATACTGTACAAACTCGCTGTGGTTTTAATCAACAGGTTATGACAAATGATCTCAGTTTCCAGTACCGACCTAAAAACAGGCGGCTGTGGTCTAAAGCAGCTTCACAGCTCACGAACCACATTATTATCGCCAGGTTCTGAATTTAGATACGCAGTGTGTTTCCGTTTATCAGAGAACAAGATGGATCGTATGAAAATGAATGGAAAATTAGAAAATGAGCCGCTTCCTCAAAATGCGGTGTGAGATGATAAAGGGAATGTGAGCAAAACAAAACTTCAATTACAATAAAGCAGCATGTACAGAGCATATCAGCTTGAAAGCTTATCAGCCATCATCGTTAATGGAAAAAAAAACAACCTTACAGAGCTTTCTTTCCTGTTGCTGTGAGGTTAGATGGGGATAAAATCAAGTAGACGCTACCACACCTATTTTCTTCTCACTACAGCCCCACGTCTGCTTCTTTCTCTCTCTAGGATTAGTGATTTGAACCTGATCCTCGCTGGTCTTTTGTTACAGGGCCTCGCTTACGTCGGCTGTGTTTAACAAACATTACCCGGGACAGATTTCAGCCGGTGTTTGTACAATCTCACCTACAGTATGCCGTGCAGATCATGACAAGCCGGTTAGCTTAGCGAGCCGGCGTGTAAGGGCACAAAAAGTGCTTGACTAAGAGATTTTAACAGCCCTGAATCAATTTGTCAAAATGAATGAAGACGCGGCTTCACATCTGAAGAATTATGCAATGTGTTCATTGTGAGACTGACGGTGAATGAGTCCGCACGCCTTCTTCCCACCTGACAGCGTGTGGGCATGCCCATGTAACAGCATCCACACAGGGATACACAATCTGATGCTAACCTTCTGTGACACAGATGTCATCACGGCAGCTGTCCTGAATCTGATTTTTTTTTTCTTTAAGAAAACTGCTCAGAGAGCAGGGAGGACAAAAAAACGCCCTCCAAAAAAACCTGATCTGTTAGACGCATACCCGCAAAAACTTGTGTTCAGGTTAATGTGCTGCGTGTGTTTGCATGTCTACAATGGCAGAGGAGCCATTTTTGTGCGCACGCGTGCGTGTCTGCCCTCCTCCGTAGGATCGAGGTCCAGGTTTTGTTGTGTGTGTGCGTTTTTCTGTGTGTGTGTGTGGAGTTGGGCTGGGTGAGTAAGCCGCCCCTCACAGATGAATAGAGGATGGGAGGAGGCTTGAAGAGGCTGCCGTGGGTGGGAGGCCCAAGCCCTGCCAAAAAAGCTCCTTCTGTGGGATTTGTGTACTTTTGCGTTCCTCACGAAACACAGCGCCTGGCTCCAACGACAGAAGCTGCCGGGGGGAGGGAGGTAGGCCCTTTCTCTCCCAGGGGTCGGCTCGATCACACCCTCTGCTTTTCAAGCTATATCCCATCTTTCCGTTTACAGTGCTCCTCCTTTTCATCTCCACATCCAGTATTTTTCTTAAAAATAATAAACCGACCGATTATACTCGCACACTTTGACTTCCTGGGAACACCTCTTGCCTCACACTTCCTGCTCACCACCTACCCTGACACTAAACTCTTCAAACACAACATAATCAAGGCATTTGGGTTCCTTTAAGTTATTACTGCTTTATATAAATATATCACTTTACTTTTGAGCTTTGTGTGTCTGTGTTTTATCTCAAAGGTCTCGCAAAACTGCGAAAACAAACTCGATCACACAGAAACTTGTTTCATGTTATGAACTTCTATTAATAATGCAACAGTTGCTTTGTATTTACTAAATCAGAGAGGAAATGTGTCTTGTAGTGGTTTTTTATGCATTCCTTAGCAGGGTCACAGTCATCAGAGAAATATTTTTGTCATACATTTCAACATCTGAAATGTCAGTGGCAGCCGCAATTTGTAATGTGGTTGCGCAGTAAAGCATTTCACATACAAATTGTGGGTGTTTCCTGAATGTTACCTAGATAATACAAAATAGGGCCCCTGTAACCACTAGCAACCCACCTAGCTTTAACCTGGCGACAAGCACAAAGAAAGGCATTGGCTCTCGGCAGTTTGGCAATTGGGTAAAATGACTGGCTGGTAAATTAGAAAACGAAGAGCAGCCGCACGTACAGTGCGGGGAAACATATAGAGCATAGAGCTGCGTGTCATTCAGCATCAGGGAGTTAGATGAAGAAAAGAAGAAAGGGAGGAGAAGGAAAAAAGAGAGCGTGATTTCATAATGTCTAAAAGAAAGATCTGGGTTGAATAAGTGGGTCCACCCACCTGTGTGTGAGAGGCAGTGAGAGAGAAAGCAGGGCTGGATGGCAGTTTTAGAGACATGAGTGTGTGGGTTAGGCTAGCTGGCCTGCTTATGCTATCTAATCACTGGGAGAGAAAGGAGAGCAACATGCCTTGATCCACCCACCTACCCCAGACAAACAGCAGTTAGCCTGCTAAGTACTATATGTAGTCGCCTGCAGCTCGAGGTGCTTCACTGGGAGATAAAATGTGACAGAGTTTGCAGGTAACACACACACACACAGAACAATTATGCCTCACTCTGTGCTTGGGAGAAACAGAGATGTGTCAGTCTAGAGGCCACTGTGGTTCACAACTTCCACGTAAGAGTGAGCGTTTGAGTTTAAGCTGCCAAACACACAAACACGCAGGTTTCAGGTCGAAATAACACTAATGAGACATCACTCACTGTTTTTTGTTTTCTATCCAGATTAGTCAAATTAATTTTAACCCTGTCCACGCTGATTTCAACTTTCTTTATCTCAGAATATTTGCTTTCCGTGTGTGGATCATTTTATAAGCTCTGCTTGTGTTTTGTCACAGATTAGTTACCTGTGTGATACCTGAGTGGGTGGGATGAAATTGGGTTCGCCTCCAAAAATAGCTGACCTGCGCATCGGGCTTGTGTATTTTGCCAGCGTGCATGCGGTTCACCGCGGTCCGCCACCTTGTGCATGTGTGTGTGTGTGTGTGTGCATGTGTGTGTGTTCCATGACAGGCATCTGTCTCCCCTGCCCTGCAGCCTGACTGGTTTTAATTAGAAGGTGCCAGAGTGCCCGAGGGCTCTCTTGCTGACACACACACGTACACATGCTCTCTTTCTCACACTCGCACACACACACAAACATGCGTACATACACACAATACCTGAGGGCAGACAGAGGCTGTCCCACCAAGGCTGGCCTCCTTCTCGTTATCACCATAAGGAGTTGTCTTCATTCACCTGACGACCCTCGCGAAACACGCGCGCACACAACGCTCACACAAAAATACCGACACCAAACCAATCCAGCGAACACAACACGACGCTGAAATGCATTCTGAAGTCGCATTGCGCTAGCGGGGGCATGACTCTTTGTACATTTTGTTGGGATTATTACGCCTCGAATGCATTCTTCTCAAAAAAGCGGCCTCAAACATGAAGAATGATCAAATTTACCTTTAAGAAAACACTCAGTGGATTCATACAAAGGAGTGCAGCCAACTGTGTGAGACTTTCACTGAGTACTTGCAGTTCTTTACCTCCCTTCTGGCAAAGCTTCCCATATTTATTAGGGTGTTTGAAAAGAAGGCACAATGGGAGAAAGTTAAAGCCCAAAACAGACAGGTCAGCAGACAGGAAACGCCCTCGTCTCACTCACCCGAATGGCATGCTCCAAGGTGAGTTCTAATGACCTCAGTGCAATGACAGATGGGTGTGTATCTCTGTGAATGTTTGTCTGCGAGTGAGCCAGGCAGAGCTTGCAGTGGGTTTGAACACATTCAACCCTCCCTTTGTGTTTAATCAACATTGCATCTCCGAGTGCCTGGCTGTCCTTGGCACTTGAAGCAAGGGATGTTAGACCTGGGAGGCTGCTGTGATGCCCTATCTCTGGATGGAAGAGGAGTGGGGGTAGTGAATGCCTCCCTTTCCTGCTTCTCTCCCACAACAGGCCACACCTGGCTTCAGAGTCGAAGTATGAGTTTGTCTGCCTCTACAGTTTTTATTAATCCTGGGAAGGTCAGCTGAGCTCGTCCCTGAACTGTTTTAGCACGTTCGTGGGCTATGTGTATACTGCTGCATTTTAACACTGATTCTTAGCTGTTATAAGTACTTCTTGAAAAGTCAGAATCCAGAACTGCTTTACAGACCCCCTTCAGGTCAGTGTTCACATTTATCCCATCAGAAAGCGGTCGGTCACCTTTGTGGAGGTGAAATCTATATTTACGCAGCTACTTTTGTCAGCTTTGGATATTCGCAACTTGATGAAACAATATGAATGTCTTTTGGGAACACTTAAGAAAAAGTGATTCCGGCAGATTTTCAGAACCAAAGTACGTCCATAAGACAGCCTCAACACTCTGCAGGCATCCTTGTAATATCTCTGTGCAGCTAGTCTGAGAAGCGTCTACCTAAAGAGAGCCCCAACCTATTGGATCATCAGTTGGTCTGCCTTCTACAGCAACACTGGGTTAGCGTTTTCTGATCTGACGTCCATATCAGCAGGCCAAGAAACTTTGAAAAATATGTTTACAAGCTCTGGGTAGTGACTAAAAGAATGACAGTGCAGATACAAGTGCCAGAAAGGAGTTTTCTTTGAAGGTTGGCTGTGCTCTCCTTTAGTAAGAGTGTGACGAGCTCCTCCACATCGAAAGGAGCCAGTTGAGGCTGTTCGGGGATCTGGCTGTGCCTCCTGGATGCCTCCTAAGTGAGGCTTTTTCCAGTATGTCCTACCAGGAGAAGGCCCTGGGGCTGAACCAGGACTCGCTGGAGAGATTACGTCTCTCAGCTGGATTGGTGGAAGAGGAAGAGCTGGAACATGTGGCTGTGGCGAGGAAAGTCTGGGCTTCTCTGCTCAGACTGCTGCATGCACGGATGGAGCTTAGTGCTTCCAAGCATGCTGCATCCTGACCTTTAGCTCTACTTTATTCTTCTCGTACAAGTGTAACAGATGCACCGTTTGGGCTCTGATGGTGTAAATATTTGAAAATGGAAAGCAATAGTACTCTATAAAAGGCAGGGGGGAAATCAAAATTAATCATTTTCAACAACTGTCTGGAGACAGGTGGTGGAGGCAGGGCCCTGTGTGCCAAACAAGGCGACCTAAAAAGCACAGCAGTCTAGGATCACACTATTTCATACCAGTGGCACGTGTAAAAATTCACTCTGTGATACGTGGCTGCTGTGCTGCTACGAGACCATCTGAGATATGCTGATGAGATCTTCTCAGACGCGCCAAGAAGAGCCAATTTTAGTCGTTAAGAATCGGACTGCCGTGTTTATGGTGCTGCACAGAAGGCCAAGCTGAGTATAGCACCAAAGTTTTCATGATATCAACTTTATGTAATGATGCTTCACACCCCATCCCCCATCCAAAGTGCCAATCTGGTGCCCTTGTATGTGTATCTTGCTGGGAGCAGCAGGTGGCAGTAAACAGGTACACTGACACACCAGTCAGAGAGACAGACAGACAAAACAGATGACTCTTACTCAGCCCTCATGACTGTGAGCAGGCGGCAAGATCCACCGCTTTTTCCTGGAGAAAGGGGAGGAGGAATGAGTTGTTAGCTTAGAGAAACACAAAAGAATGAGAGACACAGAAAAAACTTTTGATTGTTATTTGCACAGCAGTTAAAAATAGCTTATGTTATTTTGTGATTAAGCTAATTAAACTCATCGCTTCATATGGGATGAAGATGCACTTTTTTTGGCCTTAATGCACATTTCTCACCAGATTTTCTGATTTAAGTCATATAACATGTTCAGGTTGTCCTGAAAAGGAAAAAAAGGCAGAGCTGAGATTGTACGAGCATTTTTAAAGGCCTTTAAATTAAGCTGCGTATTAATTTGCCGTAGACGTTTGTGAATTTTCGTCACCAAACACAGAGCTGCATGGCAAATCTGTGTGTTTAACAAATTGCATGCCAGCGTCGCGAGATGACTGTTTTCAATCTGCAGTTCAAAAGCCTGCACTTCTTTTTTTTTGTGCTTTTTTTCTTCCGAGTTTAGAACAAAGCAATACGCACAGGTACCACTTACAGAGCGCTGCTGTGACGGCAGCAGGCGTGTTTAGAACAAATAGTCGAACTTTTTAGGAAGACAAACGCTGTTTTTCTGGCTGTCTGGCTGGGCTGCTAGCAGTTAGTGGCTTACCCTGTTTATATATACTAGATGCCAATGCGAACTGGCCTGGGCTCTCACCCTGTACAAAACAGTGTAAACCACCGTGGGCATGGGCTGCGGTTTGCTTTGGTCCATTTTTTCCCCAAGTGGAAGTGGGCATAGCATAGTCTGATGTACGCTCTGATGTGTACTTGTTTGTGGAGGTTAACTCAACACAATTTGACTCCTTTCACTGTCTGATTGTCGGTTATGATATACGGTCGGTCAGAAATATTTTAGTAGATTTGAAGGTCCAGCAGCCACCAGGAAAACAATGGCTCGCTGTGTGCTCTACGTTCGTGGACGCGCATCTGCTCGGATCTCGCTTGCTGCCTTTAAACAGCAAGACTGCCGCTCTCTCTCATATTGCTTAGGCGGTAAAACTTATACGAATAAAAACAGTGAAGTATGACAAAGGGTGTGGTTTAATGATGTCACACAGGAAAACCCAATGGCTTTTTCGACACTGCGAATGTGCTTTGTCATAACATTTGGCTTGTACGCGTGTGTGTGTGAAAGCAAAGGCAAAGGAAACACTTGTTCTCCCTTTTTCTTTCCCTCCGTCTTGCCATCACAAACATCTGACTCAACACAGAAAGGAGCTTAACAGGCAATCTCGTCTTGAAGTTTAACATCTCGTCAAAACTCCTGCCGAACCCAGTTTCCTCCTCTGTGCTCGAGCCTTTACAGAATGGCTTATTTCTACACCTTTTTCTGCATGAACTTCCTCCTCCTCTCCACAGACTGAGGTGGTGGTGCTCACCAACTGTTACCCTGCCTCGGCGCTTTCTGACTCAAATCAGGACTCTAACGTTGGCCGTCTGCTCTTCACGGCCGGGTTTCTGAAACTTAGTTGAAACAACGGTTCGACAAAGTGAGAAAGAGAGAGAGAGAAAGAGAAAAAATAAAAGGTCTGTAAACAGACGCTTGTGGTATTTTTTTTCTTTTTTCTCGTTTGTGGTCTAATTCTGTCTCAGATACAGACAGCTTTTAAATAATACAGCCTTTTAAATTAACGCCACTGACTGAATCAGCTAGTTTAACGGGGTTATGCAGAAGTCTCTCAGGTCAAAATAGGTTGATTTATTAGGTTCTTTTTCCAGAAACTAGTCAGTTCTTGCTATCAGTATTTCTCTAAGGGGGGGGGTCAGTGTGTGGCTTCCTGCGGAAATACATTGTCTCAATCGCTTTAGATTTATTTCAAGTTTCATTTTTAATAGAATAGAAAAGAGCAGGTGTGGGAATAAAACTAACCTGATTTAAGTTCCACTTGCATTTCTGCTTCTCCTCATCTCAGTCTGAGACTCACCGTGCACAAAGCGCTTTCCCAACTTTTCTCTCCGTCTCTCGCTCCCTCTCCCTCTCTTTCTCCTTTCCATTTTTACCCTCCCTCAGTCTCCCCAAACAACCCCTTCGGGTTTCTTTTGCCCCGGTCCCTTTCTACCAAAATCCACTCTAACACAACTAAAAATTCATTTTGTCTGACCTAAATCAGAGGGTGTCTGCGCCATGGGCTTATTACACACTGCGCTTAAACTTGTGTTGTGGAGGAGGATGGGGTATTATTATCTTCCAGCTACCCACCCTGCTATAAAAACTAGTGGTGCGACATCTCCACAACGCAGAGCTGCTGCCCTCCCTCCCTTCTTCCTCTCACTCTCTCGCTCGTCCTACATGAGCCACACACAACAGTGAGCCTGCCTGACTCTAAACTCCACACCAGCCACTCGGCTACACAGACAGACCCAAGAATCGCTCTCTGCTCTCCTCTGCTGCGCTGCTTTGCTTCCCTTCATTGGATATTTTTCCTTCCTGGGGTGTTTTTTTTTTTTTTTTTTTGTGAATGGGTATCTGAATCTAGTGTGAGGAGCTTGTGAATGGACTGACTGACAGACGGGCAAAGAGCGAGGCAGCTGTGTTTCAATTAAAGAGAGCTATGCTGAGAGGTCAAGTGAGGAGCAGCGGAGCTTCTTAGTAGTCTGGAAATACAAAGACACGTGAGAGGAATTGAGAAAGAGAAGGTACGGTAGGTGATGCCTGCTGAAATCTGTGGAATGCTGGGGGAACGTATCAAGACATGTGCAAATTTATTTGGATGTCAGACTTGTGGAACATCCACATGGGTGTGTGTGTGTAATCATTTCTGAGTATTGCAGAGGATGTGTGTGTGTGTGTGCGCGCGCATGTGAATCAGCTTGCACTTTTGGGTTGTGTGCATCACTTAAGCGTTCAAATGAGCGCTTTAGACCATAAAGGCCTGAAAAGGTGCAAACAGGTCAATAAAACCACTTAACGACTCGTGTCATTATTCGGGCTGTGTAGTGTAAACACTGTGCCGTAAAGATGCTGGAAATAGCGCGGGCATTTATAGCATCACAACACATCTCGGAAATGCCAAACATAGTAGTTTCGGTGGACTTAAGTGCGTGTTTTGTCTCCAAAAGTAATTACACATTACAGTTTCTGTATCTATATGACACTCTCCATTAAATCCACAAATACTCAGGTAAAAAAATTTTTTTAAAAAGCAGGGAGGGGGCATGTTTTAGAGCACAGACAAAATAGACAAAAAAAAAACATGTTATGGATTTGAGGCTGAGCTGTAAATGATTGTTTACAGCAAGTCAGCTCATAAGACCTCTTAGCTCATAAAGTTACAAAAAGCAGTGACCTGTAGTGCTGTTGTAACTGTTTACTCGCCGCTGTTTTAAAAGTTTCTGGTCTTCTTTTTTTATTCTACATCAAATTCTTTGTTGGAGCCAAATGAACAGAAAAATTGTAAATACGGTTGCCTACAACTGACTGTGAGTGGCACATTTTAGAAAGCATTATTCAGCGGCATGCAGAGATGCAAAACAAGGCTGTGCTGTAATGCTGAGGTGCTGGTGGTAAACTACATGCAGTTACACACTATGTTAAAAGTCTGCTTAATGATTTGTTAATCATATCTCAATTAATCCAATCAGTTTTTAAGCTTTACCTGCCAGTGTGTAGCTTAGTAAAGACACTCAATATTATCCTGTTTAAATATAAAGTTTAATAAAGCCTGACTTTTTTTTTTTTTTTACATTGTAGAAAAATACAAATAAATGTGAATAAATGCAAATTGAAACTGAAACAACTTTTAAAAAAAAAAAAATGCTGTAATGATCATTTTTTACCATACCATCCTCACTTGTGGTGCTGGATATAAGCTTCCTCTGCTCATTTTTGGTGGTCTTTCCTCAGGCCTAACTGAAGAAAGTATCAGATGAGATTTAGAAACTGTCCATTATTTCAAACTGAATATGTGTGATTGAAAATAAAAAATCTTTCTTGTTTTATTGGCAATAAAGTAAACTTTTGGGGTGATTGAGACGAAGGCGGGTAGCTGTGGGCCACCCTGAAAGGCTCGAGAGATGACATTTAGCGCAAAGAGGCGCTTTAAGGAGCCGTGAGATTTGAACTGACCTTGGATCAGTTCATTCATTTTTAATCAGTCAAGGCTGAGCACTAGCCAAAGGTACAAATAACTGCAGACTTTCTGAATTAATTAAGTGAGCAATGCAGTATAACATTGTATTTAATGGCACTTTATGTATTTGACTGTGAATCTGTAGTTTGAAGTTACTTTGAAGTGCTTTAGTTGGGTTTTTTTTAACCTAAATGCTAACAATACTTAAAAAAACATGTGCTTTTGTTAAAAAACACACACACTAATTCCTAAAGCCCTGATTGTTTCAAATATGCAGAGGTTTCTGTTTAAATACTCGGATTTTGACCCTGACATTTCACCATTACCGCAAAGAGAAAATAAAACCCCAGTCATGAAGTTTAACTGGCATCGTGTCCTCCTTCCTCACCTGCTCTAATTGACAGCAATTAAGATAAAATATAAAAATCTCCCCCCCTTCATGCGGCCTAGAGACTCAAAACTAACACTAACCACGGAAGCGTCTCCTCGAGGTGCACTGCTGTTTCACTGGCGATAATGGACTAGTTTACACAGCAGGTCAAATGAATGTCTTCCCTTAATAAGGGGGGTGAATTTTGGCTGTCAATACTGTAAATTATTGGCCGTGCAATTGTCCACCTGTGACAGTTGTTTCGCAGGTGTTTGCTATGGGCAGTCGGTGACAGGGGTAAACTCTGGCTGCTGGTGATTTAGCATGTGGGTCAGGCGGATGAACGGGCCTGACAGGAATAAACTAGGCACTGGGTGTTGGAGCGCACAGGCCAAATGAGCGTCTGCCCGTCACAAGGCTTGAGATGGACATTAGCTGGTGATTTGTGGCCTGAGCGGTCAGGGTTGGGGACAAGTTAGCCACTCTACTCTAGGCATAATGATGATACAGCTGCAACATGGACAGAGCGAGGTGGAGGAGGAGAAGGAGGAGGTGGTGAGGAGGAAGAGGAAGAAGAAGAGGAGAATCATTAGGAGGAGGTGGCGCTGGTGGTCAGTGCCCGCAGAGCAGATGAAGTTCTCGGGAGAAAGACGACACTGGATGGAGGTGACACATAATTTGGGGCGGGAGTGCTGAGTTGAAAGTGTTGGTGACTAAGTGAGGCATGAGAGGAGATGCTGGCCAGTACAGGAAGGCAGAAAGAGAGGGAGACAGAAAGGCCTTTATTAGAGGTCAGTTTAGTAAATGAGTTGAACTTAGTGTGAACTTTTTTTTCCCACACTTGGAAGTTCTTCCTTTAACGCGGTAATGCAATTGTAGTAGGTGCTAGAAGTTTTAATCACAAACAAATTTTGTTAGTTTTTTGGTTTTTAATTCATTAAAAAAAGTCCAGCCACCTCATAATGGCAGGTTGTTAAACCTGACGACTACTTACTGAGTTGAGCTTTATTGCTAATAACTTGGAGTTGCTTTGAAAAGGGGACAGAAGGCGAGTCACTTTGTGCCCTTTCTCAAGGCGTCGCCACCCTCGCTCCCCTTGATGGGTGGGTGGGGTGTTGCGTGTGCGTCTAAAGGGCTAAGACTTGTTTGGCTGATGAAATGTCGCTCCAGGACCTTGTGGTGGGAAAGCGGTGCCCTCCTCCCCTCCCTGTCTATGTGGCACATCCTCCTTAGATCCTCTCCACATTGTAATTAGGGGGCCGGCCGCTAAGAGCTAGTGCTAGCTAGTGGCAGGCAAACAGTGGGAACGGGGAGGGGAGTGGCACTCGTCGGTTCAGTGGGTGAACAAACAGCAACAGCAGCACGTGTCCCATAGTTCCAGGAGTGGGTGGGATGGTTCGAGAGCAAAAAAAGAAAAGGAGGAGAAAAAAAAAACGAATGAGAGACAGTGAGTTCGCCAGGCCCTCCCAGTCGTTTTCTCCTGCTCTTATCCACTCAGTGTTGTTCCAAGCTCTGCACTATTGTTTGCCTTGGCAGGCTGTCGCAGGGAGGGGCCCCTCCGCTGGTGTTTGTGCAACCTGTTAGGGAACTTTTAGGGCCATCTGATCTCTCCCTGCTGGAGATTCTCTCACCTTTTTGCCCAGGCTATTAGTTTTAGGGAGGTTGTGCACATGGCGTGGGAATACAATTAAAGAAAAAAACAAAACTCTTCTATTCCTTGTAAAAGTGTAAAGTTGTAGTGTGAGCTGCATACATCCTCATCATCATTTCCATTTTGCAAATCGCCAATCAAACAGCTTCCCCCCCCAGCTCGCTGTGACTTTCACTGTCGCATCGAGGCCGGCGCACGTGCCTGCGGACATATATCCTACACTGCCACCTCCTCTATAGACATTTTAATTATGTCCACACTGTATCAATGGCACGAACATGGCAACAGTTCCCTAGCAACAAGATCGACAAGAATAAACTACATGTAAGATTGGTAAGGTATCTGAATTGTACACCTGCAGGTGAACTTGGGGATTTTTTCTGAAATAGGTTTTTTTCCCATCTTGTTTTTCCTTTTTTTTTTTTTTTGACTTCTGGCGTGATTCACTGCAGGAAGCTCAAGAAAGTGAGACACTTGGGTCTGTGTGTGTGTGTGTGTGTGTGTGTGTGTGTGTGTGGCTTCAGAGCTGGCCCATTTCGGTTCAGTCAACAATGCAGCTGTGGTGTGTGGGGCTGCTTCAAAGTATTTATCTACACATGCCTCCAGTGACCACCAAGTGCGGATGGCTAAGTTTGAGCTCTATTCATAGATGTGAATGAATGAGCACCCTGCCAGCGGAGGTTTGATCACTAGAACTGTAAACAACAGTACAGTGAATCAACAGGTGGGAGCTCAGGCAGCTGTGGAGTGGAAAATGTGAAGAAAGAGAGCAGACCGAGCAGAGATTCATCTGTGCGTTTAGACCATAACGTGCTATATATCAGGCTTTTCAGGCACCGCGCTATAAGTGAAATGAGTGAGGATAGACTGCAAGTAAGCATTTTGACAGGATACAGTATCTAGAGTACAATCTGACCTCTTTTGTCGTTTTCTTCACTTCTCACCACATCGCAGTCTCTCTCTCTCTCTCACACACACACACACACTGTATTGTTCCGATGAACGTATCGGCTTGCCTCTTTCTCATATCTGATAGACGCAGACAAGAGGGATGGACATTATAAGCGCTATCACAGAACGTCTCTCACACACTTTTTTATCACACCACCCAGTTTCGAATTGAAAAGTAAGAAGTAAAAAAGAAAAAAAAAAAATCAAGAACCGCTTTAGGACTTTAGGAAAATGACGGGCTTCCCTAACTCACACACTTGCAACAAAAAATGATGATAACACATTCAAGAATAAATATTACCCAACGTGATGTTTGCTCGAAATGAGACATGCTGTATTTACCACTTGTTGCCTTTGCTGCACAGATGGCACGCAAACAAGCATGCCTACAGTATATTTTAATAAAGCTAGACTGTCACTCATTGTGTTAACACTATCGGCCTCGGCGAAGAGACTCCCCTTATTCGCATATGAAAGCTTTTTTTGAAAGCCTTCACCCCATGAATGGACGCCGCTTGTCACCGGTGACAGCAGCGGCACCCGTCGTTACCGCTGCACTCTCTGCGTCGGCGTTTCAGAACCCCATTTTGTTGTTTTCTTTAACATGCCTTCATTAAATCCTGCACCATCCACGTGGATGAGTCAAGTCAAGTTTACAGGGCAGGCTCTTTGCACAGCCAGGAAGCAAGAAGCCAGCTCTGTGGATTTAAAAGAACTATTATTCACCGCTTTCAAGTCAAAGTGAAAGTACATGTGACCAGTCATCAAATGCCAACAGGAAATTAAACAGGACCTGTTTAAAGCGATCAGCATAATATTTCACACTTGTGTGTACTGTTTTCGTGTCAGCACGTGGGCTTTTTCCTGAAAGATCCCCCCATATTAAAAAAAACCAAAGGGCTCTTGAACAACATGTAATAATATTGAAAGTATTTTCAGATTTCTTATAACGTCAGTTGTGAGAAAAGCGTCAAAGGAGCTTTTGTGATGAGTATATCAAAGTATTTGCATTTATTACACACAGTAAATCTGAAATGTAGAAATGTACAGTATTTAAAAATACTTTTCAATACCGGTTATTAGTTGTTTGTTGTTTTTCTATTTTTTTGATGTTGTTAAATTATGCATTTATGGGGTTTTTTGTATTAAAAATCAAAACCATTCACTGTTTGTTTTTTTAATTAGAAAATAAAAGAAGCTCACCTTTGGGATTAAAAAAAAAAAAAAAGTGCATTAGATTCAATTTTTTTGTAATCCTTGAAATGCCCAAAACATTATTCAAATAATAAAGACACAGACTAAATGATGGGAACCTTGTCAAAATGTAACCCCGCTTAAGTAAAAAGTAAAGTTTGAGGTAAAGAATAAGAGAATTATTTTCCATGACGATTCAGAATTTGCATCTTTTTTCAGTTGCCACCAGATGTTTCACTTCTACCGCTTTTTGTCTCTATAACCAGCAGAGATAAAGAGAGAGAAGATGGTCCACCACAGAGAGGAGGATCTGATCGGAATCCCCTTCCCGAATCACAGCAGCGACGTCCTCTGCAGCCTCAACGAGCAGCGTCGCGACGGGCTGCTCTGCGATGTCATCCTCATCGTCCGCGACCAGGAGTACCGCACCCACCGCTCCGTCCTGGCCGCCTGCAGTCAGTACTTCAAGAAGCTCTTCACAGTGGCCACTACTGATGGCGGAGATCCCAATCACGCCGCGGCTGTGTATGAAATTGACTTTGTGGCTCCAGAGTCGCTCACAGCCATCCTGGAGTTCGCCTACACGTCCACGCTGACAGTGACGGCGTCAAACGTCAAAGAGATTCTCAACGCAGCTCAGATGCTGGAGATACCCTGCATCATCAACGTTTGCCTGGAGATCATGGACAGCGGTGGCGGAGGGGGCGGCGGCGGGGGTGGGAGAGAGGTGGAAGGGGAGGAAGATGAAGAGGAGGAGGAAGAAGAGGAGGAAGAGGAAGAAGAAGAGGAGGACGAAGAGGAGGACGCAGGGTCGAGAAAGGATGAGCACGAGGAAGAAGAGGACAATGTCAGCGAGAGGTCGCTCCAGTCTTCCATGAGCAGGGGGGAGCGGACGCCCCCGGGGATGGAGGATTCGCCACCTCCGAGCACCTCTAAGTACCACCAGCAGTTCGGGCTGCACAGGGAGACGCCCCAGTCGCAGTCTCCAGAAACCACGAGAAAGCAGGTGCATTTCAGGGGATATCGTATTGGTTTTGTTGCTAATCTTGTCTTATTTAAGCTCGAAAACTAATGTGTCTAAACTTGTGTTGCAGGAGAGCATTGAGACTCGAGCTCTGAAAGATTTCTCCATCGAGTCTCTCCTCCAGGAAGGGCTCTACCCTCGCATGCCAGCACTGGACAGGAGGTCCAACTTTTCTCCTCTCCTCCCAGGCTTCTACCCCCCGATGTGGGCCGCCGAGTTCCCAGCTTTCCCCCAGCAGCTCCTAGAGCCAGCTCACCACCCTCACGCGGGGTCTTCACCGCAAACCAGGCTCCCCCACAGCTTCCCTGCCTCCACACCACTCGAAGCCTCCAGACCCCTCGATCTGGCTGTAAAAAGAGAGATCATAAAGGAGGAGATGAAAGATGAAGTCCCTCCCAGTATGCTCCAAGGCGAACTGCTGAAGGAGTTTGTCAGCTCGAGCCTGGACGGCACTATGAACGCAGGGTCAGTGCCAGCAGAGAGTCATCCGCTGGGTCCCATTAAAGATGAGGCAGACTTTCGGTCGTACCTGAGTTTTCTGAGCTCCGCGTCCCACCTGGGTGCGCTGTTCCCCCCCTGGCAGCTGGAGGAGGAGAGGAAGATGAAGCCCAAAGCGTCACAGCAATGTCCCATATGCAACAAGGTCATACAAGGAGCTGGGAAACTACCACGGCACATGAGGACACACACAGGGGAGAAACCATACATGTGCACAATCTGTGAAGTACGATTCACCAGGTATGTGGAAAGCAAACCCAACTGCTGCACATTAACAATTTGCATTATCTTGACATCTTCATCTAGCATACAAATCGTGTAAACTGCAGGGTTAACGGAAAAGTACCCCATGCTCTTTTCACTGAGGTTAATCTGTTTTCACCTCATCTGAATATCAAAGACGTTAAAGTGGAAAGCCCCCTCTGCTTTTGCATTAGTGGTATCTCACTTACCTACATCCTCCCACTTTGGCATAGTTTCCACTTTTATTTTTAGAGCAGAACTTTAATGTTGACACTAAAAGCAAATCATCTGTGTTGGCTTTTTTTTTGTTGTAAATCAGTCACTTGTAAAACTCGAGAACCGAAAGGGCAATGGTGTAGGATTTATGTGTTAATCTCATTTTGTGAAAGCGTGCGGTTTTTTCTTCTTTTCTCAGACAAGACAAGCTGAAGATCCACATGCGGAAGCACACAGGTGAACGCCCCTACATCTGCCTTCACTGCAACTCCAAGTTTGTCCACAACTATGACCTGAAAAATCACCTGCGCATCCACACGGGCGTCCGTCCGTATCAGTGCGAACACTGCTACAAAAGTTTCACGCGGTCTGACCACCTGCATCGGCACATCAAGCGGCAGAGCTGCCGAATCTCACGCCCCCGCCGGGGACGGAAGCCAGCTGCTTGGCGTTCAGCGCCCCCCGGCAACTTCCTGTGTCCCCCTACTGCTGCGACCAACCGGTTCGAGGAGACCAGGTTGAGCCCCGCGTACCAGGGGGTCAAGAGTCACGCACTTGGGGAGCTGCTGGGCCTCGGGAACAGAGGTCAGGGGTTTAAGAGCGCGGACGCTGCCGGCAGGGAGAGCAGGGAGGAGCTGCGGGCAGAAGGGAAGCACATCGCGGAGGAGGAGAAGCCGGGAGCTGGGAGGCAGAGGGGAGTGTTTGCTTTTGCTCTAGCTGGAGAAGAAGTGCTTACCCAATCTCCATATTATGCTGCGACCTCTAACCCCTGGGCCATGAGGCTGGAGCGGGCTCCACCCATCCCTGAGCCGGCCAAATGAACACTGGTCTGCAGAAGACAAAAGGAAAAAAAAGACAAAGAAAATGTCTTTAATCTCTGCATCTCATCTGCTCCAGAAAGCTAAAGCACCTTTTACAGAGAGAGAGAGACAGCAAGAGAGAGTGACGCGTCAATGAATAGCTCGAAGCCTGCTGATAACAGATAACAGATAATTCAATCAAAAAGCAGACTTTTGTCACCTCAGCACGAAACAGTAGGTCAACACAGGTCTTACTATTCACATTAATGAAGCTTCTCTTCTTCTAAATGAATGTGATTAGCAGCACCCGTGAGTACCTGCAGCACGATGTCGTGGCCGACGGCGACAAAAAGGTCTATTTCTTCATCCCCGTGAATGTTTACATATTCCTTCAAAAGAAGCAAAACAGTCTGTTTATGAGGAATGCCGTTTTCGTACATGTATATTTTTTTGCATTATTTATTCAAAACGCTGTAAAAAAATTAAAAAAATAATTCTGATAAGATTCCTCTTTTTAAAATGCAGAATGTAAACACATGATCACAAATGTACAAAAAGGGGGAATTCATTGTTGAAAATGGCATTAAGCAGATAGAATTAACATAAAAGAAAATTGAAATATAGCTTAATAAATCAATAAATAACCCTTCACTGAGACAATTTTACGTTTTTATTTTAAGTCGTTGGGTTTACGTGTTGAAAAAGGGCAGCGCTTTCAAAATAAAAGCATCTATGGTGCTTGGATGCTTTAGTTGTCATCTTATAGTTTTCTAAAAATAAAGGGAGACCACTTGAAGACTTAATCAGGAGACACGATGATGCGTTACTATCCCTCCACTGCCTTCATTCTCATTTAAGCTCTTTTGTCTGCACTATTGTACATATGGACCCAAACTTTTTGGCCATGCTGGTGTTAATTACGGTTCTGTTGCTGATGTTGTAAAAATAAAGGAGTAAATAAAGAAAGAAAAGAAAAAGAAAAGCTCTTAAAAGACTATGAGAAATCCATCCAAAGATGTGTGCTTTGATATTTCAGACTTGAATAAGATTTTGTTTTAATGTTTATGACCACGTGTCTTCAGAGGATGTATATTTCTGACTAATCAATTTCCGCTCTAGCTACACGGTATGCTTGTGTTTTGTTTTTTGGGTTTTGTTTTTTTTTTGGTTTGTTTGGGGGGGGTTTCTGCTGCAAGAAATCAATAATTTTTTTTCATCTAACGTTCATCTCTGATTTGTGTATAAAGAAGTAACAAAAAAATATTTGAATTGAAATGGGAAAGTATTTTCTTGCTATTTATGGCGTATTTAAATGAATGAGCCTTGGCTATATTTTGCAAATCTGTTTTATAAAGACACTAAATGCAAAAAAAACCAAACTTTGCTCTTGTCTTTATTATGTCAAATGTGTTTGTACCCCTATCTTTGTTTATTTCTCCAGATCCTGGTGAAGGTTTTTGGAAAGCTTCGACACCTCGGTCACATGCTAAATTGTTAAAAGTTAAGATTAGAATAGGGTTTGGGTTTAGGCTTACGTCGAGCAAAACTTAGTGGTTAGGTGTGTATTTGGCATAAGTGCTAGAATAATACAAGATTTAGAAAACGCAGGAAGAGATTATAGTGAGACAACACGGTATCACTCGTCAACGTGTGTCCGCACAATTATGGATGGTTGTATATCAAATCAAGTAGCCAGTATTAATTTTGTGCTGTTTTTTCTCTTGCATATTTTAATCACAAAGCAACACAAAAATAAAAACTTTACCATCAAATGATCATAAAACGTAATAATAGAAGGCCTCGTTCAGGTCTCCACAGACTCTAAACACAGAGAAGTTCCCTCATGTCACAAAGTATCTGAGACGCACAGTTATTTAGGCATTCATTCATCACTTTTATATCAAGCAATTTAATTACCCTAACATTTAGCTACTTAAGAATGTGTTGGTGGTGGTGGGATGCTTACAAGCTCCCTGCCCAAAATTTTTAATCGTGCTATTTATGCATCATTTTCAGGAGGCACGACAGCCATAGAAGCTGCTTGTGGCCAAGAAGTTACACAATAATTTAAATGTCTTTATTAGCATAAAAAAGGCGAGCGAAATTAGTTTTATCCAGTAAATCAAGTGTAGGCTTTGTTATCTGCTATCTGCTCTTTATAATCTCCACTGCCACTACACTGTTTATTATTCACACCCACACAAACAACACCACAGAGCTCCTCAGCTGGAGCTTTTATGGGTAGGCAGCATTACTGTGATGCCGGGTTCATATCCCTGCAGAGGTCAAGCATATGAGTCCTATAGTAGTATATATAAAACACGTATTTGTCATTAATGAGACTGAAATCGAGACAAAAAGAGAATGCAGCAGGATGAATGGTGAACTGTACAGAGTAGGGTTAGAAAAGTGTTGCTTGAGAAGTGATTGATGGATTTGTTGAACGTGTTACTGGGATGATACATCACTAATTAACCCCTGACACAAAGACTCAGAGGCCGACGTCCTGCTCCCTCTGTACCAGATTAACAGTTAGATATGTTCAGCTGAACTTTAATCTTCCAGAGAAAAACCACAGGTAAAGTCAGCATATTAGAATATGTGTGCAAATGTACCCGCTGATAACAGATCACCAAAATCACAGTGCAGCTCACACATGAATGACATTTTGAGCAAACCCATACATCCCTCGGCTGTAAAGAGATAAAAGGATCCGTTATTGATTTATTAAAGTTTAATGACGCGTTTGGCATTAACTAATAACTCATCGTGTTGGCCTTATGGTCATGGAGAGCCTTCCCAGAGGTGTCGTTTTAGTATTTATCTCTAAATGTATGAGTAACACAGAGAAAGTACTGTCACTTTTCACAAGATAAAAGCAGATAAAAGAAGAACACTCAACTCACAAAAAGCCTCTTCATGACTTCAAATACAAATTTCCTTCACCATGCCGCCCTCCATGGTTCTATATTTTCGCTCTGACCTCTAGTGGAGGGTTGAAGGTACTGTAAGGGGAAGTGTATCAAGAGAATATCCAAAAGTGTTTCCTTTTTAAAATACAACCTGTGTAATTTTTAATAAGACTGATGTTTAAGTATCATATAAAAACTACCGATCTTGTGTCATTTCCGCTGCTGTAAATAACTTCCACCCATGCACGGGCCCATTAAGGAAATTAAGTCTCGTTGGTTGCCTGATCTGTGCCTTTAAATCTAGACACAGCTTAATACCTCCAGAGGGCGCTAAAGGTTTAAGTTAAAGTCTCACAGTTGGCCTTAAGGTTATTTCAGGGGTAAGAAAAAAATACAACAAAACCAGCTTTGTGATTGAATCAACCAATTTTGCAGAAGTAGCGGTGTTCTTTGCTTTCTTCTTGTTCTTTTTTTTTTAACTTTTAGTAAAACATATCTTTTTAAAAAAACGCTTGAAATGAGTCACACCACAACAACACAAACCACATCCTTTTATGCGGAGCAAAGACTCTCTACAGTGCCAGCTTTTTCTGATGTATATTTTTTTGTAAATGATGATTCAGTGCTGCGATGACCTGTCCACCTGAAGAGGCTGAAGACTATTCAGGGAAATACGACAAAGGTTAAGGCATTTCCAGTTAAAATGAAAGGTCGCTTTAAATATAAATGAGGGTGCTGATTGAATGTGTTGCCATGACCTTTATACGATATGGCCTTGTTTAGTCAGATTGCCAGTCCTTAAACATGCATAGAGCTATTATAAACGTTTCAATAAACAAAGAGAGAAAAAAAAAGACAAACACTTGCGTTTGGATTCCAACGGCTCACAACATCCATCTGTCCATAAATACAACTTTACAATAAAAAAAAAGGCAAAAGAAACCTGACTCCATTCATTAAACAGCCCCAGCCGTTATTTAAAGAAATTAAGAGCCATTCCAGAAAATACATTCACATTCACGCTGCTCAGAACCATATTTAATGTTAACAATAGGTCAGATATGAATAAAGACAGACTCACGTGGCATTATTTATAGGCGATTACGCGACTGTTATTTCTCATCATTTCTGCCGCGAATCACCTGCTCAGCACCAAGAAGGAAGACAATGTTAGTGACTAACTGGTGAACACAGAGTGCAGCACTTAGACATAAATTTCCCTGAGGATTTGGTGGAAACTAAAACAGAGGAAACATGAGAATGAAGGTGAGTAAGATTCTTACTTTCAATCAGTTTAGCAGAAATATAACCCCAAATGAATGCAACTGTGGCTTCGTGTCTTCTGGATGTGTAAATATGAAACTCTTTGATAATAAATAAGTGCAACATTGTTCCACTCTTCTCTTGTTCTATTTTGGACAGCTCGTGTGAACTTTAGCCCACTATCATTCTCTCAGCTGGCAGGAGAGGCGCCTGGTGTGGTCTTCTGCTGCTTTAAGGTTCCACACTTTGTGCAGGCAGAGATGCTTATCTGCACAATTTGATTGCAACAAGAGCTTATTTGATTTACTGTTGCCCTCCTATAAACTCAAAGAAGTCTGACCATATTCGTCTGACCTGAATTGGTGCTCACTGGATATTTTTGTCTTTTTTTTTTTTGGACCATTCTCTGCAAAGAGACGGTTGTGTGGGGAAAACCCAGAGATGAGTAGTTTCTGAAATACTCGACCAGCCAGTCTGGCACCGTCAACCATGACAGATTTAAAGTCAATTAAAATCACCTTTCTCCTCCATTCTGATGCTCACTTTAGACTTCAGCAGGTTATCTTGAGTATGCCCACATGGTTAAATGCACTGAGCTGCTGCTATGTGACTAATATTTGGGTTTTTGAGTGTACACAAATGTTGATCAGAACAAGATGGGCTTTTATGGATATGTCTTCGCAGCAAGATCTTGCATCTGTGTGAATAGATATAAAAAAAATACAACACCTTTTTAATCAAAGCAGATGTTGTAAAAATCACACTGATGCTTATAATACTGTCTAGTGATATGAAACAATGTGGTTAAAAAATGTAAGTCGCAATGTAAAACGTGGCTTTACTGAAGTGTGCGCGTGACTTTGTGAGCCCCAGCCCTGCTGTGGTGTGACTTCCTGGGTTCCTCACCCTCTCTTTGCCTGGTTATTAACTTAATAATCCTCGGAGGCCTGCAGTGGTACGCACAGTGACTCCTGCTGCGTCTGCCTGTACAGTGTATGTGTGTGCCTGCAAACACACAAAGCATTTCTAATGGGACATCCTCTGAGGAAGCAGTCTGACAATACAGCTACAAGTTGACCACAGGGGCTGTTGAAGGTAACACAGTCTGATGTTCTCTGTGGGATTTCTGAGAGACTAAAGAGGAAACGCCTTCAATACAAAGAACCTTGAAAAAATAACTTTTTTTTTCTCAAGCACAAGGAACAATACGCATGACGTAATCAGAAAGCAGCTTACCATTCATGTCAGTCCAAAGTAACTACATGCTGTAAATATCTGGGTGCTGATAGAATTCAACACAGAATAAATCTCATTTAAAGAAGCTGTGTTTAAATTCTAGTCATCTAAAGTCGTTGACAAATGACCAGAATGACCATATCTGGATGAATGATGTAATATCCAACAGTGTGACCCCAGGGCAGCCCCTCAACATCACACTGGATATTCACCTTCACAATGTTTCAGTAAACTGGACACATTATAGGAGTTCCTCTACATGTTGTATGTATGTTTAAGTCATGGTTCTATGTGTGAATAAAAACCTAACTTTTACTGGGTAATTTCACACATCACTGATTAAAATGGGCACCTTTGCTGAAAATGCTGGCAAATATTTTACCTATACTTCCTAACCATGCTCTCTGCCATTTGTGCCAAATGCCTGCAAACTTGTTGATGTCAACTATGCAAGGATTTGTCTTTCTGCAAGTGTCTTATAGAGAAGTTAGACAGCAGCCGCATTTTAAGTCATGTTTAGCAAGCATAACAACAACAACAACAAAAAAGTGGTGCTCAAAAGAGGAAGCAGAGAGAGAGAGCGCAGGATGAGTGTACCACTAAGACTTCGGATTATCTGAGCTGAGCACAAGGTCTGAACGATGAAAGATAAAGTTCTCATGGATGAGTGCTTTTTGTTTTTGTACAGCTTAGGTGTTGATAAAGGGTATTCTCACTGTGATACCTGCTTTCACGCCTGTGACCTAGGTGTTGCCAAAACACCTCAAACACTTCCTTCAAAAATATTATGTCATGATAACCACAATGTGATGTCTCACATTTAAACAACAACTACTGCTATGTATTGTGCATCCAGAAGGTATTCAAAACACTTATCTTAATAACAATGATAATGACAAAATGACAAAAAAAAGAAAGAAGTTGGCTCAAAATTCTTGCCAATCTATTAAAAACAAAAAGATTGTACCCAAGTATTATTTTTTGAAGCACCTCTGACAGCCTAAAATCTTTGTGAGTATGATGCCACAAGCTTGGCACTCCTATTTTTGGGCAGTTTCTTCCATTCACCTTTGTAGAACCTCTCAAGCTCCATCAGGTTTGATGGGGAGCACAGCCATTTTCAGATCTCTCCAGAAATGTTCAACTGGGTACAAGTCTGGGGTCTGGCTGGGTCACTCAAGGACTTTAACAGAGTGGTCCCAAAGCCACTCCTTTGGCTGTGTGCTTAGGGTTGCTGTCCTGTTAGAAGATGACCCTTGGCCCCAGTCCGAGGTCCAGAGTACTCTGGAGCAGATTACCATCAAAGATGTCTCTGTGCATTCCTGCATGTATCTTTGCTTCAACTTCAGTCTCCCAGTTCCTGCTGACAAAAAACATCCCCACAGCATCATACTCCCATCATTTGGAAGCGGAAACAGGATTCACCTGAGCTCAGTTTTGAGTATCACAAGAAATGCTGTGAATACTTATGTAAGAGTTATACTGGTGTTTGTTTGTCTGTTTTTTCATTCTTAATAAGTTTGCAAGATGAAAATTAATTTAACCCACTTTGGAATAAGGCTGCAACGTGACAACATGTGGAGTAAGTGAAACGCTGTTGTTGTCACACCTATAACCTATTGATCTGTTGGCAAACCAAGACTTTGAAATGACAGTGACAATACCTACTACACACTTTACCTAAATGACTTTCTTACAATAGCAGTTTCTGACAAATCTCCCACAAATTCCAGGAAATTCCATTTCATGGGATATAACTCCCTATAATATCACGAATAGTTTGTCCAGTATTCCTGAACTTTATTACACAATCATAAGTGTGCAATGACTACATCTGCAGCAACTTGGAGTTTCTTTTTAGCCCAACTCTAAATAATGTATGTGTCCAGTGATAAGGGTATATAATCTTAAATTAAATAATTCACACCCATCCCTTCCAGTCCCATTCTTTATTGTCCCAATTCAAATTTAAATAGCTTTCCACCTTTCTTCTTGAGAGTAGTAAAACCTTCCTTGTCCAGGGTTTTGATCAACAGAATAGTACAGACATGCCTAATTGGGTGACTTTGATATAAAGGTCATCCAATGTAGCCACTCCCTTTTCTTTCCAGTCTTTCCATTATTAAATGGGGTTTTGCCCAAACATGGCTTTGGATTCGAATAGATAGTGGATGAGATGTTTAAGTATGGTTGTAAATTAAACATCCGAGCCACTTTAATTCAGATTGCATTCAGATAAGCAATTACTGGCTGATAATTTACTGCTTTAGCCAGTCTGGAAAAAAGATTCTGCAATGCTTGATACTGGGACTATAAGATGACATTAAATACCATACCAAGGTAGGCCTCTCTCAGGGGTAATCTTACTTGTATTTGAATTCTAGTAATCTAAAGTGGTTTGCGTGTTAAAAAGTCTGAGTCATCCTCTTTAGAGGGAAGAGTGCAACACCTGGGTGTTGCTAACTCAAACACTTCCTTTTAAAGAATGATGTAATGGTAGGCATAGATAGTGACAAATGAGCTACATTTGTACAAAAACAAAAGTAAAAGTAAAAAGTAGTGGGACTGAATTTTTTTGCAATATTATAATCGATCACCCTAAAAAAAGCAGATAAAAATGTACAAGACATGCTGACAAAGAGTAACTTACACATCTAGCAGATTGAGCATTGATAGGCACACCAACTGTATCTGCCTTTGGGTGGTGCTCTCACTTTGGTGTTGGTTCTGTTTGCGGTAGAGTAATACTTCTTGTTCCTGTTACAGTGTTGTTTTTGTGTAGCTTATCTGCGTACCTTATTTAATTTAAAACTTAAAGATAACATCTTATTTCATAGTGTAATCTTTACGTGCTTCATCCAAAGCACACGTTTAGGGATTCACTAGCTGAGGTTAGCTCCTAGCCAATTTGCAAGCAGCATAGCCTCTTCAACTGTCCCTCTTGCACTTTCCTGTTCATTGTGTCAGATGTTTAGTTACTCCTTGGCGCCTTCAGTAACAATGATACTTGTAATAAATTTAGCCTGTTTGTCTTTCTGGAGGCCAGGATAACTGAACTGAAGAACCAGGCTTTGCAACCTTGTAGCCAGTGCAGCCGAAGGTAGCGTAAGCCCTGTTAGCTCTCCCCCGGAAGATTGTCCCGAGCATCAGGAAAACAGGATGGCTAGGTGACGGTGAGGAGGAAGCATAGTCCTAATCAGAAACTCCCAGGACACTACCAACCCATTCATGTGTCTAATAATTTTTTCCCCACGCAGCAACATACCCAAGGTCACTAAAATTAATATCAAGTTGGTGTGCAACTTTGCCAAAACAATGTCTGGTCTGGTCCCAGGAGTGACATGTTTAGCTGCACGTTCTCCTTAAATTGCTGGCTGTCTGAATGGTGTCCAAAAGACAATGAGGGGTTTATGGATAATTGGATAACCTTCTGGGGAAAAACTGGTCTTATTAGGAGAAACTGCATCCATCCCACTTTGGATGGAGCAGCTCTCGTTTCTAGAAGTCTGGCCAAATTTATTAATGGGACGAGGAAGCAGAGTTCCAGTGTTAAACATTATGTCTCTTCCTTTCAAGTCCCTGTTAGTACATGAATTAATAATTGATCAACAAATTGATTTACTCTGCCTGAAAGAAACCTGTTTACAGCATAATAATTATGTTAGTTTAAACACCCCTGAGTTATACTAATTGCTGGAAGGCAAGGGCAATCTCTCACTTCAGCATGTTAAACAACCAAAGACCTAGTGTAGCTGCCGTCATAGGCAACTCGCGCATTTAAGTTCATATTATTAGATATTTAAGGTTGAAACAATAAGTAGTTGAAATATCAATAAATAAGAAATAAATAGTAATTCATGTTTCGTTGATTAGATTTATATGTTTAAATGTGTTATTTGTGCTAATTGTGCAATTAGATGGGAACCTTTTCTAAAGTTCCGTCTGTTGTTGCTAAGAGGGCATTTTTTTGGCTGTCACTGTTATGTGACGGCTGTGTGCAGGCAGGAAAAGGACCCAAAGTGCAGACTCCAGAGACAAACGTAAACTCAAACATAGGGATGGGTACCGGTGTCCGGTGCCATTCGGACATAAACGGTAGTAACCAAACCGAAAAGCAGTGCACATTTCGGTGCTTTTTTTTTTTTCCTGAGCCAATTCTAGCCAATCATTTTACATTTCCGAGGATAGTAGGCGGGGCCAGGTACGTACGTTCTTTTAGAGCAGAGCTATAGATTAAAAATGCCCAAGGCGAAGCGATCAAAAGTCTGGCTATACTTCACAGCAAAAGCTGCAAACTCAGCAGCCTGCAACAAGTGCTTTAAGCTGATACTGTGATACTGTCAAAGGAGGTAACACCTCAAATCTGATGAAACACCTGTCGACACATAGCGTTTTTTTTTTTTTTTTAAAGCCGAGAAATGCGCCGTGTTTGATAGCTTGCTGCGAGACCTCACACCGTGCACACCTACTGCGGGTGTGGTGCCTGTTATTGGACCCGGAGTTAGCAACATCCCCCAAAAACCCGAAGAGGAGAGTCCTGGCCCCTAGCCCTGTCAGTGTAGCAGAAATGATGACAGATGATGATGGCAGCAGCAGCCGTTCTCCTCTGCGTGAGTAGCTTCATGTTGTTCGTGTGTAATTAACGTTGAGTACGCTAACCACGTTATTACATTAATGCATGTAAGGTGAACTAGCAAACACCGTCGTAGTTACATGCGGCTGTCTTCTTGTTTGATGGCAGATACTCCCTTCACCCTGGCCAAAAAGGCTAACATGACCAAAGAAAAAGTGGGAAACAGCTAAACATGAGAGGTTTTTGGACAAAGTTTGTG
Organism: Oreochromis aureus; assembly: GCF_013358895.1. Classification (NCBI taxonomy): domain Eukaryota; kingdom Metazoa; phylum Chordata; class Actinopteri; order Cichliformes; family Cichlidae; genus Oreochromis; species Oreochromis aureus. The sequence goes on along the minus strand of NC_052948.1, from coordinate 47,248,759 downwards.
TTCTCCATTCTTTAAGCACCGGTTTGAGCACCGTTTAAGCACTGGCACCGTTTCAAAAGTACCGGTATCGGATAAAACCTAAACGATACCCATCCCTACTCAAACAGCTTTAATGCTGAACTCAAACAGAACAAAAGTAAGAATCCAAATAACTTACACAGGCAGACAAAACACACAGCTAGATAAGGGTAGATCGCAACGTGACAAACTGAAACACAGGGCTTAAATACATAGAGGGAGCAATCAGGGAATGGGCAACAGGAGGGAAACACAGCTGGGGCAAATCAGGACTAACGAGTTTTTGGAACAGTCCAAAAGAAAACAAACAAAAGGGCCCATGAAAGGCGCAGAGGCCCAGGTAACAGTCCTGAAAAGGTTCAGGGGGCCGGCCCAGAGGTCGACGGCACAACAGCCCAAACCCGGGCAGCGCGGGGGGCCGGCACGGAGGTCGACGGCCCAAGATTCCAGGAAACATTTCAGGAGGTCGACCGCGAAGCCAGCGACCGCGACTGAGCAGGTCCGGAGGCCGGCCGTGAGGAAGGTGGCGGCGGCGACGTAGTTCAGGGGGCCGTCCATGACGGCAATGACGTCCAGTCATCGGCCTGGAAAGTGGCCGGACAGGACGAGCAGGACCAGACGGCATGGAGACCTCAGGCGCAGACGAAGCTAGACGGAGTGAGGCAGGACCAGGCGAAGCTGAAGCCGTAGCTGAAGCTGGACCAGGCGAGGATGAAGCCGTAGCTGAAGCTGGACCAGGCGAGGATGAAGACTCGGAGGCTGGACCAGACGAGGGTGGCGCTGCAGGCGACGAAGGCTGGACGGGCCCCTCGGACCCTCCAGCGGAGGCAGGCGGCTGGACGGGCCCCTCGGACCCTCCAGCGGAGGCAGGTTGCTGTGGCTGGATGGGCCCCTCGGACCCTCCAGCGGAGGCAGGTTGCTGTGGCTGGACGGGCCCCTCGGACCCTCCAGCGGAGACGAACAAAGGCTGGGGCGGTTCTCCAGAACCCCCAGCGGGAACAGAAGGCTGGACGGGCCCCTCAGTCAACGACCCAGGCATCCTAACAGTCACACTCAGCAAGCTAATTAAGAGAAGAGCCACGAAGTTTGCACGTCTCCAGAAAGTTATGAAAGAGTGCCTTTTTTTGGATTTTCTCACGATGTAAAGATTAAAATTTTATTCCCTTTGAGTGAGGCCAATGAGGTAAATGTTTTATTTTGTTTCTTATCATTGTATGTGAATGCGTGAGTGTTGCGTGATATTCAAGTGCAGTTACCGCAGTGTGAAGTGTAATGTGTACTTTATTGATCCTTTTGATGGAATGTTTCGTCATATATAATGCTTAAGGACTTTATTAAGAATATTCATTTAAGTTTGTATTTCTGTTTTAGTTCTGACGGCAATGTATCGGCTGTGGTTGGACATCATTACATGTTAAGACATGTCGAAGAATCCTCCTGTCCGAAATAAATGTCAGTTAAAATGCAAAGAACAAGTTGAGCTTTGTTAAAACTCGAGGGGAGTAACACCTAGACAGTTTTTATTCATTTGAAAGCCGGATTCAATTGACTTGATTCAAAATGTAAAAAAAAAAAAAAAATCATACACCATTTTAATCACATTCAAGATCTTGTTCTGACATACGGCATATCACATATCTTTCTGAAAGCGCTGTAACTAAGTTTAAGGATATAATTCATCCACTGTTATCTTCTTCAGTGCTTTGTGCAAAAAATTGGAAAGAGTAACTACCTGAACGCTACTCCCATAGAGGTTGATTATTAATATTTTTGCTTCAAGTGTGCCTACAACTCTAGATACCGATCCTCTGAAAAAAAAAAAAGCCTCAAATCAGAAGTACTTGACTCCCTGGTATAACTATGAAGTCTGCACCTTAAAGCAGATAACTCATAAACTGGAGAGGAAATGGCATCTCACTAATTTAGACGATCATTTAGCTTGTAAAGTTAGTTTGCTGCTTTATAAAAAAAGCCCTCCGGTAAAGCTAGAAAATCTTGCTATTCATCACTGATTGAAGGAAATAAGAATAACCCTGGGTTTTGTCTTCAGCACTGTAGCCAGGCTGACAAAAGTCAGGGCTCTGTTGGGCCAAACATTCCTTCAACATTAACTAGTAATGACTTCATGCTAAGAGCAGTTCTTTTTCCATTATACATGCTTCCCTTAGGCAGTATCATTAGAAGGCATAGCATATATTTTCACTGCTATGCAGATGGCACCCAACTTTATCTATCCATGAAGTCATATACAACACACCAATTAGCACTGCAGGAATCTCTTAAAGACATAAAGACATGGATGACCTCTAATTTTCTGCTTCTAAATTAGATCAAACTGAGGTTATTGTACTCGACCGTAAAAATCTTAAAAATGTGGTTTTTAGCCAGATAGTTACTCTGGATGGCAGTACCCTGGCCTCCATTAACTTTGTGAGGAATCTTGGAGTGATTTTTGACCAGAATATGTCCCTTCAGTGCAGATATTAAACAAATATGTAGGACTGCATTTTTCCATTTGCACAGTATCTTTAAAATTACAAAACATTGCAGAGTAATGCTGAAAAAATAGTTGATGCATTTATTACTTCTATGCTAGACTACTGTAATTTGTTATTATCAGGATGTCCTAAAATTCCCTGAAGAGCCTTCAGTTGATCCAAAATGTTGTATTACCGTAGTAGCAGTACAGTACTGACACAGACTAGAAAGAGTGAGCATATTTCTCATGTACTGGCTTCTCTTCATTGGCTTCCTGTTAAATCCAGAATCAAATTTAAATCCTGCTCCTCACACGCAAGGTCTTGAACAATCAGGCCCAATATCTTAATAACTTTATAGTATGGTATCACTCCATTAGAGCTCTTTGCCCTCAGACTGTGGGCTTATTTGTGATTCCAAGAGTATTTAAAAGTGGAATGGGAGGGAGAGCTTTCAGCTTTCAGGCCCCTCTTCTATTGAACCAGCTTCCAGTTTGGATTTGGGAGACAGACACTAACTCTACTTTTAAGATTAGGCTTAAAACTTGCATATTTCCCTTTCTTACGCTGCAATAGGTCTAGTCTGCTAGGGGATTAACCTAATGCATTGAGTGTTTCTTCTTCAGTCACCTTTCTCATTCACTATGTGTTTAAACTCCTCTCTGCATTTAATTATTTGGTATTACTAATCTCTGGCTCTCTTCTGCAGCATGTCTTTGTCCTTTCTTTATCCACTCACCCTCAACCAGTCGCAGCAGATGGCCGCCCCTCCCTGACAGTGTTGCCAACTCCTCAGTAAGGAAAATCGCTATTGGCTGTCCTATAAGTCGCTAAATGACGTCATCGCCTAATTTGCATAATTGGTCATGCTAATGTAATTGTAATTTACATTGTTGGAGACAGAAATAAGATCGTGGAAGAGACATTAAGTGAGTAAAAAACGTCCTAAATCAATTTAGAATTGATTTAGAACTACAAATTAAATTTCTTTTAGCAATTATTGTTTTTTTAATGTCACAATTACAACCCTGCTCCTTTATCCGGGCTTGGACCGGCAAAAGTGACCCGAAATAGGCACTCTGGCGGAGTTACTTTGTGTGTGTGTGTGTGTGTGTGTGTGTGTGTGTGCGTGCTTATAAGTAGTTTTAAACCTTGTGATCCACAAAACAGCATAACAGTAAAAGAAGAACTGACTGCGTTACAGTCAGTGCGGGAGCAGCGGCTTCGCTCATGCGCGATTCATTCGCTGTTTGAACGCATAGGTGTGAACATCTGCCCTGATAGCAGCTGGGGGAGGACTATCCTCCACCCGTGAGCCCTTCGGCACGGCAGCACCCGCTGCTTGTTGAGAGTAAGAGTGATATGCGCTTTCACGTCAAAAAGTCGTCATAAATAAGTCTCTAATAACTCCAGAAAAAGTCGCCAGATTTGTCGCTAGTCGCTTTTTAGAAAAAAAAATCGCTAAGGGGTCTGAAAACTCGCTAAATATAGCGACAAAGTCGCTAAGTTGACAACACTGCTCCCTGAGCCTGGATCTGCTTGAGGTTTCTTCCCGTTAAAAGGGAGTTTTTCCTTCCCACTTTTGCCAAAGTGCTTGCTCATAGGGCATCATATGATTGTTGGGGTTTTCTCTGTTTTCTTTGTATTATGTATTGCAGGGTCTTTATCTTACAAAATAAGGCGCCTTGAGTCAACAGATGTTGTGATTTTTAACCATATAAATAAAACTGAATTGAATTGAATAGCAGTCATTTCAAATCACATTTCTGGTAAACAGTATGTCCATTTTTTTAAATTCTCCTTTAGATGTGGCATTTGTCATAGTTGTCATGGAATCCATTAATTTTTAGTTACTAGACATTTTCTTCCTGTGCCCTCTGTGCATTCCTGTCTCTCTCTTCTTACTTATTGTTACTCTTCATGTTTCTCTATTGGTTGTTTTATCTTCCTGTCTGACTTTAAAGTTAGATATCTTCCCCTTATCTGCCTTCACTTAGCCTAACAATTGATCCCTATCAATCAGGCCAAGCAGTCACATGAAGGTGATTATCAATAAATCAACCAGGATTTACCAGTCCACCTACGAGCATCCTCACATAAAAGAAGGAGTGTTGGCAGAATATGACCAGCCAGAAACATATACGGGTTTCCCAGCAGCAGAGTGGTATAAAAAATGAAAAGGGTAAGCAAACAATATTATCTATCTAGTTATAGAGCTGTGTGTAAAAGGGTTAAGTGCAGCAAGAAAGTATTAAAAGGCACTCTGTGAATATGTTTTCACTAAGCACTGAGATCATTAAGACCAGAAAAGTGCTATATTAATGCTGACACTCAGTTATGTATAGGACTATAAGGTCTGGAAGTACTGTGCCTGTTTTATGATCATGTCACTATATTAAGGCTTACAGAAAAATGCAATTGATTTAAACTTGCTTGCAGGAAATATAAAAAAGAAAAAGGAATAAATTAACTCTGAAAAAAAAATCTATTTCTTGGTTGATGCCAATCTAAAAAAGACATAAAAGACATACACTGACTGGCAGGTAAGGGGGTGATTTGGTGTGTGACAATCATTTATCTTGAACATAATGTGCTCCCGAGAAGGCTAGGTTTGCAGTGCAGGTTACCATGGTAATGTAACAGGTGAGCCAACTTTTAATACTGAAACAAGGGTTAACTCTGAAGTTATGTAGTTGCTCATTACGGCCCTAATCCAGCTCTGCAGATCAGGGCTTTGTATTTTGCTTTTGTCAGACTGTTTCTTTGTGCTCTTTGTGTTTTCCTACATTTCTTTGTAATTTTAATTCTTTAATTCTTTAATGCTTTTCTACTTTCATTTTCTTATCTAACTTTGTGTTTCTTTTTTTTTCTGTCTGCTGATGCTTGTTTTTTATTATTAGTTTAGCCTGCCTCTGTAGGTTACAAAAATAGAGAGATACATGGCTTGCTGAAACAACACCAAAGTGACATCACTTCTGTCTTCCAGCATTGTTCATGAGGGATTGAATGCAAGCACGGGCCCCGAGTCCTCACCTTACAGTATCTCTAATGGTGAGACAGGACAACCTATGGAAGAAACTAAGTTCTGCTGCTTGCGGCCATAGTTCAGGGGTTTGTGATTCAGTAGATGGAGCAGCTGTTTGTGCATAAGAACAGACTTCTAGCCCTGAATAACAACCCAAAGGTAGTTTAACTTATCCATTTGCAGAAACACCCCAATTTCCTACTCATAATGCAGCATCCAACATTTTTCAGGTAGGAAGCAAGGCTTCAGGCTTGGAGGGACTAACTCTACTCTATGCTGCAGGAGTTCATCACCTGATGAGGCAAGAGCAGCACATCATTTACAAAAAGAAAAGACGTGATCCTGAGTCCACTAATACCCATACTTGTCAATTTTAAGTGTTATGAAGACAACACATTGACACTACAGAGATATTTGATTACATGTTAATGCCTATACATTGGTTCAGCTTTTGCAATGAAGTTGCAGTGAAGCTAAAATGACGTTTTTTGCAACTTCATTTCAGTTTTTGGTTTTAATATCAGTCTTGTGTCTTTGTCTCTTTCCGTATGGCAGAAAATGTCTGGAGGTTTGTTTAATAATGTGGATGTCTTTATGATCTTTGCGACACAAATTCAATTTACTTCTATTTAACTTCTATATATTAATTCACAACAACAGTCGCCTCAAACCCAACCCAAACATAATGATGAGTTTACTGTACTGAAATGGCATCCATAGTCACCAGACCTTAATCCAACAGTGGACCTTTGGGATATTCAAATGACAAATTTGCAGCAACTGTCTGATGATGTCGTGTCAATATGGACCAAAATCGCTAAGGAATCTTTCCAGCACCTTGTTGAATCTATGCCACAAACAATTGAGGCAGTTCTGAACTCAAAAGGTGTATCTAATAAAGTGTCTTGTGAGTGCACACATTAGAGAATATGTTGTTGTATATGACAGTAAATTATTGCATGTGCTGCATTTTGTCATCTGCCTTCTAAGACTTTGGTTCATCAATACTGTGACTCGCAGACAGTCCCTCTACAGTCATCAGTGGCAGACTGAACTATCAGTGTCTGTGTGTGTGTGTGTGTGTGTGTGTGTGTGTGTGTGTGAGACTGTCTGTGTGTGTGTGTGTTCTTGTCTAGCTATCTTTGTGAGGACCGAAATCTGCATTCTACTATACTTGTAAGAACCAACAGTCACTTGTGAGGACACAACCCGGTACTCACAAATTTGAAGGCATTTAAAGCCATTTTTGAGGCTCAAAATGTGGTTTTAGTGTCAGGGTTACAATTAGGTTATGGTTAGGTTTAGGGTAAGGGTTAGGGTTAGGCATTCATTTTTAATGGTTAGGGTTAGGGTAAGGGGCTAGGGAAACCATTATGTCAATGAAGGTCCTCACTAAGATAGCTGAACCGGGTTGTGTGTGTGTGTGTGTGTGTGTGTGTGTGTGGGGGTGGCCTGAGATAACTGGGCTCAGGAAGGCACCAGTCATAGGACAACTAATGAAATATTTATAGGAATACAACACTAGAAGGCTTTACTGTACAGAGCAAATTCACTGTATACAACTGTGACGGCAAGTCCGCACATACGAATTCAAGACATCACCAAGAACATATAACAATAAAGAAAGTGTCTGCACAAGGACCAGTTCTTCTTTTAGTTTATTGTGTGGATGCCCTAAAAGGGCTTCCACACTATTGAGTTCCTGTTTCTCTTTATTCTTTATTTTTCTTTTTCAAGTTGCTTCCGTACGTTTTTTGGACGTTAACTACTCCTTCAGTTTTCACCCGATTTTCACCGTTCAAACTTTAAAAAATTCTGCTGTTTCTGCTAATGGGTGCTATGACTTTTGGTGCTCATAACTCCTATACTTTTTGAGATATTGAATTTTTTTTGCAATATTTTTTGCCCATTTCTGCCATATTATCAGTGGCCTCACTGATTTTCCTTGCCGAGTTGACCTGTGTTTTAGCTCAGTGAGATGAGCATCCGTTCTCAGACTGGGAGGGCCGGGTTCAAATCCCGCTTATGGCAACATTTCTTTGAGTTCACACTTAAACTTTTTTAACTCTTTTCAACACAGATTTCAGCTTTTTCACCCCTTTTCAGCAAAAGTTTAAGTTTTTTCATCACTTTTCAGCACAAATCCCACCTTTTTAACCCCTTTTCAGCAAAAACCTCTTTTCAGCAGAATTCTGCTCATTCACCTCTTTTCAGCAGAATTTTCACTTCTTTTCAGCCCAAATTCTGCTTATTCACCTCTTCTGCAAAATTTTCTGCCTTTTCACCTCTTATTAGCACAAATCTCAGCTGTTTTCAGAAAAAACCTCTTTTGAGCAGAAATTCTGCTGATTCATCTCTTTTCAACGCAACTTTCTGCTTCTTTACCTCTTTTCAGCAGAAATTCTGCTGATTCACCTCTTTTCTGCAAAATTTTCAGCCTTTTAACCTCTTATCAGCACAATTCTCAGCAGCTTCTGCTCATTTCAGCAGAATGGTCAGTCTGTCCACCTTCTCTTTGTGAGAATAAGTTTGGCTCAGTGAGATGAGTAGCCGCCTTGAGACCAGGAGGGCCAGGTTCGAATCCTGCTCAGGGTGAAATTTTTTTTTCACCACCATACAACTTTTTGCAACTTTTCAACTTTTTCAGCAGACAGCTTCAGCGTTAAGGCATCCACACAGCATTTTCGCAGGAAATGCAAATTTTCTAGTTCTTTATTATTCCTCTAGTTGCTTCCATTACACTTTTGGCACTTAACTACTTTCTCAGTTTTCAGCCGATTTTTCAGTTCAAACTCTATACTGTTCTGCTCTTTCTGCTAATGATGGCTATGACTTTTGGTGTTTATTACTGTTATACTTTTTAAAATATTACACTTTTTTCCTTTAATTTGTCCCATTGAAATGAATGGAAAACTTCCACAATTCTGCTAAAACTTGCTTGTCTTTGAAACTTAACTACTTTGTCATACTTTCACCTAGAAACTCCATTCAAACTTTAAAATGTTCTCAGATTATTGGGCTATTCCTGTCTGATTCAGCTTTTTCAGATCTTCTACCGTTTTAATCTTATCTCTCTTTAAGTTTTCAGTTTCAAAATTGTGATTTTTCAGAAAATACATGCGTTGCTATGGTTGCTATGCAATTAAGTCAGAGTGAGTGCTGGTCCGTTCTGAATTTTCTCTTCATGTCTAAACAACTTCTTGCTACTGGCTCAATTTGCACTCAACCCCACAAATTATACATCAAAACGTAGGCATTTTTGCTGGCTTTCAGGCAATGTCACTATCTTTATTGTGAGATTTACCGTTTTTCATAATTTGCCTCGGAGTGACACAAGGTCTCAATACTCCCCATTCAAAGTCTATGGGAGGTTTTGAAATTCAGAGCTGAAATTCTGTAACGGAGGCATTTTAAAATCGCCATATCTCTTTAACAAAGCAAAGTTAGGACATGAGGCTTGTGCCAATATATCTTCAGACACTGCTGACACTCACAGTGGAAGCAGTTTTTACAATTATCTTACCGTTGAGCAATGAATTACGTTTGTTTGAGGGTGGAAATCTGTCCTTCTCTCAGTCTTCAAACTCTGGAAATGAAGCCGTTTCTTCTCTCGTCATATCTCCGCGACGAAGGTAGAACGAGCTATGAAAATCGCAGTCAAAATACACCAAAGTCCGCTGATTCACCCAGTCCAAGAATTATGCTGCTAGCCCTCCTAGTTTTGAGTTACACGACGTTTTGTAACTCCAAAAAGCGGCGTTTTTCGCCTCTCACCGCGATCTATTTTCTGACTGCCCAAGTATCTGTCTTTCAGACTGCCGCCCCTTTCCAGGTGGCGCAATCAGTAATGACACGGCTCTGCAGCTCAAAGGTCGTGGGTTCAATCCCACCTTGGTCCACGTTTTTTTTTTCACTACAAATTTATACACTATCACAGACCTGTAATTTATATTGCTAATTTATTACAATTCTGCAAAGTTTTATGATTTTAGCAGCTTTTCTAATATGGACCTCAGATTCTTGTTAACGCTCCATGGCAGAAACAAGTACACAGCCTGATGAAGCAGACAGAGGCAGTACCTCTGATTGGTGAATTTGAGCAGAACCAGGTTGTTCTTTCATTTCATTTCTTTATTTATTTCACACATGGTTCAACAGTGTTTCTTTTTCACATACAGAACCTTCTGCCTCTTTTCAGCAGAAATTCTGCTCATCTCTTGTGTTGGAGTGCCCTCTTGTGGCGCCTTTTGGGTAGTGCCTTAGTGAACACTGCAAAGAAGTGGTATCAGACTGGTTTGTAGTGGAGGAATTTGTTGCCAGTTTCTTTCATCTTTAATCCGTATTCATGTTGTAATGTAGTAGTACCACAATATGGCAGAAACACTATGTTTTGGCACAAATACTTTGATTTAGTATACTTTAGCTTCTTCAGCTTCTTCACCCCTTTTCAGCAAAATTTTCATTTTTTCACCCCTTTTCAGCACAAATTCCAGCTTTTTGGCTGTATTCAGAAAAAGACAACTCTTTTGAGCAGAAACTCTGCTGATTCATCTCTTTTCAGCGCAAGTTTCTGCTTCTTTGCCTCTTTTCTGCAGAAATTCTGCTGATTCACCTCTTTTCTGCAAAATTTTCAGCCTTTTCACCTCTTATCAGCTTCTGCTCATTTCAGCAGAATTGTCCGTCTCTCCACCTCTTCTTTGTAAGGGTGACTTTGGCTCAGGGAAATGAATAGCCACCTTTGAGCAGAAATTCTGCTGATTCATCTCTTTTCAGCGCAACTTATTGCTTCTTTACCTCTTTTCTGCAGAAATTCTGCTGATTTACCTGTTTTCTGCAAAATTTTCAACCTTTTCACCTCTTCTCAGCACAATTCTCAGCAGCTTCTGCTCATTTTAGCAGAATTGTCGGTCTCTCCTCCTGTTTTTTGAGAGAATGAGTTTAGCTCAGTGAGATGAGTAGCTGCCTTGAGACCAGGAAGGCCAGGATCAAATCCTGCTCAGGGCGACATTTTTTCACCACCATACAACTTTTTGCAACTTTTCATCTTTTTCAGCTTTTCAGCAGACAGCTTCAGCGTTAAGGCATCCACACAGCATTTTCAAGAGGAATGCAAATTGTGTGGATGCCCTTAAAGGGCTTCCACACTATTGAGTTCCTGTTTCTCTTTATTCTTTATTATTATTATTCTTCTAGTTGCTTCCGTACACTTTTGGCACTTAACTACTTCCTCAGTTTTCAGCCGATTTTCTCAGTTCAAACTCTATACTGTTCTGCTCTTTCTGCTCTTTCCGGCAATGACTTTTGGTGTTTATTACTCTTATACTTTTTAAAATATTACACTTTTTCCTTTAATTTGTCCCATTGAAATGAATGGGAAACTTCCACAATTCTGCTAAAACTTGCTTGTCTTTGAAACTTAACTACTTTGTCATACTTTCACCTAGAAACTCCATTCAAACTTTAAAATGTTCTCAGACTATTGGGCTATTCCTGAATGATTCAGCTTTTTCAGATCTTCTACCGTTTAATTTTATACCTCTTTAAGTTTTCAGTTGCAAAATTGTGATTTTTCAGAAAATACATGCGTTGTTATGGTTGCTATGCAATTAACTCAGAGTGTGCACTCGTCCTTTCTGAATTTTCTCTTCATGTCTGAACAACTTCTTGCTACTCTCTCAATTTCCACTCAACCCCCACAAATTATACATCAAAACGTAGGTATTTTTGCTGGCTTTCAGAAAATGTCACTATCATTCTTGTGGGACTTATAGATTTTTGCATATCTCCTCAGAGTAACATAAAGTCTCAAAACTCTCCATAGAAACTCAATGGAGAGTTTCTTCAAAATCAGCGCTGGATTTCTCTAATGAGAAGCATTTTCAAATCGTCATATCTCCTTAACGAAACAAAGTTGAGACATGAGGCTTGTGCCAATATATCTTCAGACATCCCTGATGCTCACAATTCAAGAATTTTTTCCTCACCTATTACCGTTTGGCCATGAATTACACTTGTCTGAGGATAGGAAATTTGTCCTCGCTCAGATTTCTTCAGATTTCAAACTCTGGAAATGAACCACTTTTTCTCTCGTCATATCTTTTTGATTGATTTCAACAGAGACCTGAAAATTTCCATGACTGTTCACCAAAGCCTGCTGTTTCTTACGGTGAAAGAATGATTTTGATGCTCCATATAGATTTAGAGTTACAAAACGTTGTTTGAGGGCAAGTCAAGGCAGTTTTGTTTCGCCTCTACTCAGTTACAGTGTATTACAAGTCATATATCTTCAATAATTTATATTTTATCTCTGATTTATGAAGACCTGCAGATTCCCCATCTCTTCTGAACAAATCGGTGTCAGAATGAGCGTTCTAGCTCCTACGGTTAGGAAATTATGGCCATTTGTTCAAGGGAATCCTGAATGTGAGAAATACACTGAAGAAAAGCCATAGCTCTCTCTGTGTCTGTGTGTGTAAGTGCTGATTACAGCAGGTGCAGCCAATTTAGCTGACCTAGATATACCAAGCCCAGACTCTTAACAGCCCCTGTACACTTTGCTCTCTGTGTGTGTGTGTGTGTGTCTCAATAATTCTCCCATGTTAAAGTATTACTCCTCCATAATAGTATTTGTGCTACATCAAAGTACTTCTACTACATCTTAGTACTTCTGCTCAATCATAGTATTTCTGCTAAATCATAGTATTTTTGAAAATTCATGGTGTTTGTGCCAAATCATGGTTTTGGGGCAAAACCATAATATTTATTTTATGTTATAGTATTACTACTAAGTGGAGGAATGTCTGTTATGTTATAGCATATTTGCTGAATACAGTATATCTGCCAAATCATAGTATTTATCCCAAATCATAGTATTTATACAAAATTGCAGTATTTCTGCTAAAAAGCAGAAATAGTACCTTTAGCAGAAATTTCTGTCAAAAGATATTATTTATGTTAAAACATAGTATTTCTGCTAAATCATAGTATTTGTACCCAATCATAGTATTTCTGCCCAATCATAGTATTTGTACCCAATCATACTATTTCTGCCATATCATAGTATTTGTGCCAAATTATGGGATTTTGCCAAAACATGGTACTTGTGCCAAATTATAGTATTTGTGCCCAATTAATATTTCTGTTAGGTTATAGTATTACTACTATGTCATAGAATTTCTGTTATGTTATAGTATATCTGCTGAATAAGGTATATGTGCCAATACATAGTATTTATACCAAATCACAGTATTTGTGCTAAAACATAGTATTTCTGCCATATTGTGGTATTTGTGCAAAAACATAGACTGTCTGCAACATAACAGTATATCTGTTATGTTATAGTATTACTACTAAGTCACAGTATTTCTGCCAATTCGTAGTATTTGTACTAAATCATACTACTGTGCAAATCATAGTATTTGTTGCAAATCATAGTATTCAAACCAAAATATAGTATTTGTACCAAAGCACTGTATTTGTATGAAGTACCGTATTACTGCCAAATCATAGAATTACTGCAATTTCATAGTATTTTGAGGAATCCCTTTTGTTATAGTATTACTTCTAAGTCATAGTATTTCTGCTTTGTCATAGTATTTGTACTAAAACGTAGCATTTCTGCCAAATCATAGTATTACTGCTATCTTATAGTATTTGAGTGAAATTACAGTGTTTCTGCAAAACATTGTATTTCTGCTAAATCATAGTATTTCTGTTATCTTAGAGTACTTGTACTCAATTATAGTATTTGTGCCAAAGTTTAGTATTTCTGCCAAATCATATTTATGTGAATTTGTATACTGTAATATCGCTGTATTACGTAGTGGCTAAGTAGGAGGTTGACTGTTACTAAGTGCATCAGTGTACATAGGTCATCTCTTGTGTTGGAGTGCCCTCTTGTGACGCCTTTTGGGTAGTGCCTTAGTAAATGTGAACACTGCAAGAAGTGGTATCAGACTGGTTTGTAGTGGAGGAATTTGTTGCCAGTTTCTTTAATCTTTAATCCGTATTCATGTTGTAATGTATACCCTGTTCTTAATCATAGAAACCACACCATATCACCCCTCCACATCCTCCTACTGTATGCCATATCTCCCTGTAACATCCATCTGACTGCCAATAAACTCCACCTGTGGAAATCTAATCCCTGGATGCCAGCCTCTCCTTCTGACTGAGGATAGCTACTATTGCAGCACCACCCAGCATTAAACTGGCGTACACCATTCTGTACAGTGCTAAATCATAGTGTTTGTGTCAAACAATAGCATTCACCCAAATAATAGTATTTCTGCTATGTTATATTTTTACTGCTCATAGTATTTCTGCCAAATCATGGTATTTGTTCCAAAGCATAGTTTTCTTCCAAATCATAGTATAACTGCAAAATAAAAGTTTTGAGCCAAAACATATTTTTGTGCTAAAACATAGTATTTGTACCCAATCATAGTATTTCTGCAATATGATCGTATTTGTGCCAAATCATGGTATCTTTCTGCCAAATTTGTGCCAAATCATGTTATTTGTGCCCAGTTAAACTTTATGTTATATTATAGTGTTACTATTAGGTCGTAGAATTTCTGTTATGTTATAGTATATCTGCTGATTATAGTATATGTGCCAAATAATAGTATTTATAGCAAATAATAGTATTACTGCCCAAACATAGTATTTCTTGTAGTATTTGTAGTAGTAGTTGTTGTAGTATTTGTGCAAAACATAGAATTTCTGCAAAATCATAGTATATCTGTTATGTTATAGTATTACTACTAAGGCATAGTATTCCTACCAAATCATAGTATTCCAAATCATAGTATTACTGCAATTCCATAGTATTTGAGCAAAATCGTAGTATTTGTGCAAAAACATACTATGTCTGCAAAATCACATTATATCTGCTATGTTATAGTATTACTACTAAGGCATAGTATTTCTACCAAATCACAGTATTCCTTCAAAATCATAGTATCACTGCAATTTCATAGTATTTGAGCGAAATTGTAGTATTTGTACTAAATCATGGTACTTGTACCAAATCATAGTATTTTTGCAAATCATATTATTTGAACCAAAACATTGTATTTGTAACGAAGTCATAGTATTTCTGCTAAATCATAGTATTTCACCCAAATCTCAGTAGTTGTGCTAAAACCCAGTATTATTGCCAAATCGTAGTATTTGTACTGAAACATAGTATTTCTGCCATATTGTGCTAGTTGTGCAAAAACATAGACTGTCTGCAAAATCATAGTATATCTGTTATGTTATAGTATTACTACTAAGTCACAGTATTTCTGCCAATTCGTAGTATTTGTACTAAATCATACTACTCGTGCCAAATCATAGTATTCAAATCAAAATATAGTATTTGTGCCAAAGCATTGTATTTGTCATGGTACAGTATTTCTGCCAAATCATAGAATTACTGCAATTTCATAGTATTTTGAGGAATCCCTTTTGTTATAGTATTACTTCTAAGTCATAGTATTTCTGCTTTGTCATAGTATTTGTACTGATACATAGTATTTCTGCCAAATCATAGTATTACTGCTATTTCATAGTATTTGAGTGAAATTACAGTGTTTCTGCAAAAACATTGTATTTCTGCTAAATCATAGTATTTCTCTCATCTTAAAGTACTCAATTATTGTATTTGTGCCAAAGTTTAGTATTTCTGCCAAATGATATTATATCTGCTAAATCATAGTGTCTGCCAAATCATAGTATTTGTGCCAAATTATGGGATTTTGCCAAAACATGGTACTTGTGCCAAATTATAGTATTTGTGCCCAATTAATATTTCTGTTATGTTATAGTATTACTACTAAGTCGTAGAATTTCTGTTATGTTCTGCCAAATCATAGTATTACGGCTATTTCAAAGTCTTTGAGTGAAATTACAGTGTTTCTGCAAAAACATTGTATTTCTGCTAAATCATAGTATTTCTGTTATCTTAAAGTACTTGCACTCAATTATAGTATTTGTGCCAAAGTTTAGTATTTCTGCCAAATCATATTATCTCTGCTAAATCATAGTGTCTGCCAAATCATAATATTTGTGCCTAAGCACAGCATTTGTACCAAAACATAGTATTGCTGCTATATCATAGTATTTGAGCCAAATCATAGTATATGTCCTAAAACATAGTATTTCTGCCAAATCATAGTATTTGTCCTAAAGCATAGTATTTCAACAAAATCACAGTATTTCTGCTATGTTATAGTATTTGTGCTTGTAGAAAAACCTGTGTTAGTGTGAGCTACATTACCCAGCAGCCTCTGAGCAGTGAGGGAATTCATGGGACTTCTGAGCTAGATGGTCTTCCTTCGTTCCTGTGCTAACGATTGAGGAGAGAGCTGCTGGGAAGGGGAGCAAATAGCCCATCCTGTATTTGTTGGGGATGGTGTGTGTCACATAAACGTGAGTTAATGTTCCATGCTTAAGATGTTTACCCTGCTACTTGTGTGTATTGGTTTTAGTTACCTTTAGCGTATGTGCTAGTTAGCGATAGCTATGGCAGCACAGTTATTTGATTGTTTTGGGCTTGTTCCTGCTTTGTTTTTTCCCCTGCAAATTTATGTGAATTTGTACACTGTAATATCGCTGTATTACGTAGTGGCTAAGTAGGAGGCTGACTGTTACTAAGTGCATCAGTGTACATAGGTCATCTGTTGTGTTGGAGTGCCCTCTTGTGGCGCCTTTTGGGTAGTGCCTTAGTAAACACTGCAAAGAAGTGGTATCAGACTGGTTTGTAGTGGAGGAATTTGTTGCCAGTTTCTTTCATCTTTAATCCGTATTCATGTTGTAATGTAGTAACTTTTGTGGCGCAAATACCACAATATGGCAGAAATACCATGTTTTGGCACAAATACTTTGATTTGGTATACTTTAGCTTCTTCACCCCTTGTCAGCAAAATTTTCATTTTTTTCACCCCTTTTCAGCACAAATTCCAGCTTTTTGGCGGTTTTCAGAAAAAAACCTCTTTTCAGCAGAAACTCTGCTGATTCACCTCTTTTCAGCGCAAGGTTCTGCTTCTTTGCCTCTTTTCTGCAGAAATTCTGCTGATTCACCTCTTTTCTGCAAAATTTTCATCCTTTTTGCCTCTTATCAGCACAGTTCTCAGCAGCTTCTGATAATTTCAGCACAATTGTCAGTCTATCTACCTCTTATTTGTGAGAATGAGTTTGGCTCAGTGAGATGAGTAGCTGCCTTGAGACCAGGAGGTTCGAGGGGAATCCTGAATGTGAATGTAAGAAATACACTGCAGAAAACTTATACCTCTCTGTGTGTCTGTGTGTGTAAGGGCTGATTACAGCAGGTGCAGCCAATTTAGCTGACCTAGATATACCAAGCCCAGACTCTTAACAGCCACTGTTCCCTTTAGGCTCTGTGTATGTGTATGTTTGTGTGTCTGTATCAATATTTCTCCCATGTTAAAGTATTACTCCTCC
This sequence comes from Oreochromis aureus, assembly GCF_013358895.1. Classification (NCBI taxonomy): domain Eukaryota; kingdom Metazoa; phylum Chordata; class Actinopteri; order Cichliformes; family Cichlidae; genus Oreochromis; species Oreochromis aureus. The sequence continues at coordinate 47,231,791 of NC_052948.1, read as the reverse complement.
ATAATAGTATTTCTGTTAAATCAAAGTACTTCTACTACATCTTAGTATTTCTGCTAAATCATAGTATTTTGGCCAAATCATGGTATTTGTGCCAAAGCATAGTATTTCCACAAAATAACAGTATTTCTGCTATGTTATATTATTACTGCTCATAGTATTTCTGCCAAATCTTGGTATTTGTTCCAAAGCATAGTATTTCTGCCAAATCACAATATAACTGCAAAATAAAGGTTTTTTTTTTTAGACATATCATAGTGTTTGTGCTAAATCTTAGTAATTTTGCTCAATCATAGAATTTCTGCTATGCTGAAGTGCTTTTGCTAGATTACAGAATTTCTGCTAAGTCAAAGTATTTCATGTAAGTCATAGTATTTATACCAAGTCCCAGTGTTTCTGCCAAATCATAAATCATAAATAATGTGGCGTGTTGGGGAACAGCTAGTTCTCTCCCATCATGCCTTGGGACATGTGCTGCATTTGAGATGTTCTTGTTTCATTGTTTATGGTTACGTTACTTTTAACTGTTGTCTTGAATGTTGTGTTTATACTACGGTACAAAGTCACTGACAGTTATTGTTTTATAGGAAGAATGCAGTACCATAAGTGAGTTCTGTTATGCTGTTATTGACCCTTGAAGCACATTGTGACACAAGCAAGTATGTTCAATAAAAACTCCCCTACCAGCTTGGGGTGGAAATACAGGCTCAATCTGTCCCTGTGAGCTTCTTTGCAAGATTCATCTGCATGCCACAATAATTTTAATAAAGCAAAGTTAAGACGAGAGGCTTGTGCCAATTCATCTTCAGACACTGCTGATACTCATGGTTGGAGCAGTTTTTACTGTCATCTTACTGTTGAGCCATAAATTACGTTTGTTTTCAAACTCTTGAGCCATAAATTACGTTTGTTTTCCAACTCTTAAAATGAAGCCGTTTCTTCTCTCGTCATATCTCCGCGACGGAGGTACAAAGAGCTATCGCAGTCAAAGTTCATGAAATTCTGCTGATTCACCCAGTAAAGAAATTGTGCTTCTATCCCACCTAGTTTTTGAGTTACACGACGTTTTGTAACTCCAGAAAACGGCGCTTTACGCCTCTCACCGCGATCTAATTCTGACTGCTCATCCCCCTGTTTTCCAGGCACTGGCTCTCTTTGCCGGTGGCGCATTTGGTAATGACACGGGTCTGCAGCCCAAAGGTCGTGGGTTCAATTCCACCTTGGTCCACGTGGTTTTTTTTTCACTACAAATTTATACACTATCACAGACCTGTAATTTATATTGCTAATTTATTACAATTCTGCAAAGTTTTATGATGTTAGCAGCTTTTCTAATATGGACCTCAGATTCTTGTTAACGCCCATGGCAGAAACAAGTACACAGCCTGATGAAGCAGACTGAGGCAGTACCTCTGATTGGTGAATTAGAGCAGAACCAGGTTGTTCTTTCATTTCATTTCTTTATTTATTTCACACATGGTTCAACAGTGTTTCTTTTTCTACATACAGAACCTTCTGCCTCTTTTCAGCAGAAATTCTGCTCATTCACCTCATCTCTTGTGTTGGAGTGCCCTCTTGTGGCGCCTTTTGGGTAGTGCCTTAGTAAACATGAACACTGTAAAGAAGTGGTATCAGACTGGTTTGTAGTGGAGGAATTTGTTGCCAGTTTCTTTCATCTTTAATCCGTATTCATGTTGTAATGTAGTAGTACCACAATATGGCAGAAACACTATGTTTTGGCACAAATACTTTGATTTAGTATACTTTAGCTTCTTCATCTTCTTCACCCCTTTTCAGCAAAATTTTCATTTTTTTCACCCCTTTTCAGCACAAATTCCAGCTTTTTTGGCTGTATTCAGAAAAAAGACAACTCTTTTGAGCAGAAACTCTGCTGATTCATCTCTTTTCAGCGCAAGTTTCTGCTTCTTTGGCTCTTTTCTGCAGAAATTCTGCTGATTCACCTCTTTTCTGCAAAATTTTCAGCCTTTTCACCTCTTATCAGCACAATTGTCAGCAGCTTCTGCTCATTTCAGCAGAATTGTCCGTCTCTTCACCTCTTCTTTGTAAGAATGACTTTGGCTCAGGGAAATGAATAGCCGCCTTTGAGCAGAAATTCTGCTGATTCATCTCTTTTCAGCGCAACTTATTGCTTCTTTACCTCTTTTCTGCAGAAATTCTGCTGATTCACCTCTTTTCTGCAAAATTTTCAGCCTTTTCACTTCTTCTCAGCACAATTCTCAGCAGCTTCTGCTCATTTAGCAAAATTGTCAGTTTCTCCATCTCTTTTTTTCTGCGAGAAAGAGTTTGGTTCAGTGAGATGAGCAGCTGCCTTGAGATGAGAACGGCCAGGTTCAAATCCCAGTCATGGCAAAACCTGTTTTCAGTTTTCTTTTTGTTCTGCCTCTTTTCTGCAGAAATTCTGCTGATTCACCTCTTTTCTGCAAAATTTTCAGCCTTTTCACCTCTTCTCAGCACAATTCTCAGCAGCTTCTGCTCATTTTAGCAGAATTGTCGGTCTCTCCTCCTCTTCTTGAGAGAATGAGTTTAGCTCAGTGAGATGAGTAGCTACCTTGAGACCAGAAGGGCCAGGTTCGAATCCTGCTCAGGGCAACATTTTTTTTTTCACCACCATACAACTTTTTGCAACTTTTCATCTTTTTCAGCTTTTCAGCAGACAGCTTCAGCGTTAAGGCATCCACACAGCATTTTCGCAGGAAATGCAAATTTTTCTAGTTGTGTGGATGCTTTAAGCATCCACACTATTGAGTTCCTGTTTCTCTTTATTCTTTATACTTTATTATTATTCTAGTTGCCACTTTTTCACTTTTTTTTGGCACTTAACTACTTCCACAATTTTCAGCCGATTTTCACCGTTCAAATTTTAAACTATTCTGCTATTTCTGCTAATGATCGCTATATCTTTTGGTGTTTATTACTGTTATACTTTTTAAAATATTCCACTTTTTCCTTTAATTTGTCCCATTGAAATGAATGGGAAACTTCTGCAATTCTGCTAAATTTTGCTTGTTTTTGAAACTTAACTACTTTTTCCTACTTTCACGTAGAACAACCATTCAAACTTTAAAATGTTCTCAAATTATTGGGCTATTCAGGAATAAATCAGATTTTTCAAATCTTTTACCGTTTTATTTTTATGCCTCTTAAAGTTTGGAGTTGGAAAATTGTGATTTTCACAAAATACATGCGTTGTTATGGTTGCTATGCACTTGGCTTCCAGTGTGCCACTGTAGGTTTCTTGAGTCTTCTCTTCATGTCCGAACAACTTCTTCCTACTTGCTCAATTTTCACTCAACTTCCACAAATTATACATCAAAACGTAGGTATTTTTGCTGGCTTTCCGAAAATGTCACCATCATTGTTGTGAGATTTATAGAATTTTGGCAAATCTCCTCAGAGCAACACAAAGTCTGAAAACTCTCCATAGAAAGTCAATGGAGAGTTTGTTCAAAATCACCGCTTGATTTCTGTAATGAGAGGCATATTCGAATCGTCATATCTCCTTAACGAAGCGAAGTTAAAACATGAGGCTTGTCCCAGTATATCTTCAGGCACTCCTGACGCTCACAATTCAAGAATTTCTTTCTCACCTATTACCGTTCTGAAATGAGTTAGACTTGTTTGAGGGTAGGAAATTAGTCCCTCGCTCAGATTTCTTCAGATTTCAAACTCTGGAAATGAACCACTTTTTCTCTCGTCATATCTTTTAATGGATTTCCACAGAGACCTGAAAATTTCCATGATTGTTCACCAAAGCCTGCTGTCTCTTACGGTGAAAGAATGATATTGATACTCCAAATAGATTTAGAGTTAGAAAGCGTTGTTTGAGGGCAAGTCAAGGCAGTTTTGCTTTGCTCTACTCAGTTATGGTGCATTAGAAGTCAAATATCTTTAATAATTCATATTTTAATGATAAAGTGTCAACACTTTAAGATTCCCCATCTCTTCTGAACAAAACGGTGTAAGAATGACTGTTCTAGCCCCTACGGTTAGGAAATTATGGCCATTTGTTTGAGAGGAATCCTCACTATGAGAAATTCACTGCAGAAATCCTGTCTCTGTGCTCTGTGTGTGTAAAACGGCTGCACCTGTTTTGGCGGGAAAAAGTGCACAGGCTCTCTGATTGGTGGATTCAAATTTAGCAGCTCCCAGGCTGCTTGACTGAGCTAGAAACTTGATTTTCTCTGTGTGTGTGTGTGTGTGTGTGTGTGTGTGTGTGTGTGTGTGTGTGTGAGACAGAGAGAGAGAGCGAGGGGAGAGAGAGAGTTTTATTGGAGCATCTTATTGTATGATTTAAATTCAATATATTTAGACTGGTTGACTGAATTTGATCCTGTGTGTGTCTCTCTGTGCTTGTGGGACTTTTTGCAGCTGTTCATTTTGCTTTTCCAATTTTCTATTTAAGTTATTACTATTGTGCTAAGTCAGCATTTGTGCTGCTTTTCAGTATTTGTGCTAAATACAGCATTTCTGCTAAATCATACTATTTCTGCTATTTTATAAGATTTGTGCTAAATACAGCATTTGTGCTAAATCATACTATTTCTGCTATTTTATAGGATTTGTACTTAATATAATATTTCTGCTTAATTATAGTATTTGTGCTAAAACATAGTATTTCTACTAAACGCAGTATTTCTGGGTAATCATAGTATTTCTATGTATTCCTGCCAGCTCCTCAGGAAGCCAATCCTCTGTGAGGACTGTAATTTTCAAATTGACATATCAAGTCATGCACGGCTTCCCAGCCAGCCAATCATATCTGAGTCCTGGCACATTCAAATTTGCATATTGGGACCTTCATGGCTTCCCAGCCACCCAATCATATCTGAGTCCTGGCACATTTAAATTTCATATTGTTCCCTTCATGGCTCCCCAGCCAGCCAATCATATCTGAGTCGTGGCACATTTAAATTTGCATATTGGGACCTTCATGGCTTCTAAGCCCACCAATCATCTATGTCATATATCTCTAATATTTCATATTTTTATTTTAAATGTCTTCTGAATAAAATGGTCTAAGAATGACTGTTTTAGCCCCTACGGTTAGGAAATTATGGTCATTTGTTTGAGGGGAGTCGTCATTATGAGAAATAGACTACAAAAGTCCTGTGTCTCTCTGTGCTGTGTGCACCTGTTTTGGCGGGAAAAAGTGCACAGGCTCTCTGATTGGTGGATTCAAATTCAGCAGCTCCCAGGCTGCTTGACTGAGCTAGAAACTTACTTCTCTCTCCCTGTGTGTGTGTGTGTGTGTGTTTGTGTGTGTGTGTGTTTGTGTGTGTGTCTTTGTGTGTGTGTGTGTGAGAGAGAGAGAGAGAGAGAGAGAGAGAGAGAAAGCCTTTTTATGGGATGATCTCATTGTAAGATTCAAATTCAATATATTTAGACTGGTTGACTGAATTGGATCTTGTGTGTGTGTGTGTGTGTGTGTGTGTGTGTGTGTGTGTGTGTGTGTGTGTGTGTGACAGAGAGAGAGAGAGAGAGAGAAAGCCTTTTTATGGGATGATCTCATTGTAAGATTTAAATTCAATATATTTAGACTGGTTGACTGAATTGGATCTTGTGTGTGTGTGTGTGTGTGTGTGTGTGTGAGAGAGAGAGAGAGAGAGAGAGAGATTGAGAGAGAGAAAGCCTCTTTATGGGATGATCTCATTGTAAGATTCAAATTCAATATATTTAGACTGGTTGACTGAATTGGATCCTGTGTGTGTGTGTGTGTGTGTGTGTGTGTGTGTGTGTCTCTGTGCATGTGTGTTTCCATATGTGTCCATATTTGTGATTGTGTGGCTGTTATATATTTTTTTATCGATTTTTTTTCATTTAACAAGTATATTTGAAGGACCCTTAGCATGTTCAGCATTTTTCAGCTGTCCATTTTGCTTTTCCAATTTTTCTGTTTAAGTTATTACTATTGTGCTAAATCATAGCATTTCTGCTGTTTTATAAGATTTTTGCTAAATTTAGTATTTCTGATTAATTATAGTTTTTCTACCAAATCATAGTACAGTATTTTTGCTTTTTATAGGATTTTTATAGGATATTTATATTGCTTGATATAGTATTTCTGCTTATTATAGGATTTGTGCTTAATATAGTATTTCTGCTAAATGTAGTATTTATGCTTAATCATAGTATTTCTATATATTTCTGCCAGGTCCCCAGGCAGCCAATCCTCTGTGAGGACTGAGGCATTCAAATTTACATATCAGGGCCTGCACGGCTTCTCACCCAGCCAATCTTATCTTAGGGATGCAACATTCAAATTTACAAATCAGGGCCTGCACGGCTTCCCAGCCAGCCAATCATATCTGAGGTCTGCCCTTTCTTCTCTCGTCATATCTCAGCGACAGATGTACAAAGAGCAATGCAAATCACAGTCAAAGTACACCAAAGTCCGCTGATTCACCCAGTACAAGAATTATGCTTCTAGTCCAACTAGTTTTTGAGTTACACGACGTTTATAACTCCAAAAAAGCGGCGTTTTTCGCCTCTCACCGCAATCTAATTCTGACTGCTCATCACCCTGTTTTCCAGGCGCCGCTCTCTTCCCGATTCTGCAAACATTTATGATTTTAGCAGCTTTTCTAATATGGACCTCAAATTCTTGTTAACACTCCATGGCACAAATACTGTTCCCTTTAGGCTCTGTGTATGTGTGTGTATCAATATTTCTCCCATTTTAAAGTATTACTCCTCCATAATTGTATTTCTGTTAAATCAAAGTACTTTTACTACATCTTAGTACTTCTGCTCAATCATAGCATTTCTGCTAAATCATAGTATTTTTGTTAAGTTTAAGAATGTTTGGCTAAATATATTCTTTCTGTTATCTTATACTATTTCTCCTAAATTCTTGTATTTTTGACAAGTTATCGTGTTTCTGGTAAGTTACATTATTTCTGCTAAGTTCTGCTATGCTATTGTATTTCTGCCAAGTATTATGTTTCCTCTAAGATATTACAGTTCTGCTAAGTTACTACATTTTAGCAAAGTTCCTTTGCTTCTGCAAAGCTTTTACAAATTCTGCAACTTTTCAGCTTTTTCTGCTAGTTTCAGCAGACAGCTTCAGCATTACAGCATCCACACTGCATTTTCGCAGGAAATGCAAATTGTGTGGATGCTTTATGCATCCACACTATTGAGTTCCTGTTTCTCTTTATTCTTTATTATACTTTATTATTGTGTGGATGCTTTATGCATCCACACTATTGAGTTCCTGTTTCTCTTTATTCTTTATACTTTATTATTCTAGTTGCCACTTTTTGTACGTTTTTTGGCACTTAACTACTTTAACAATTTTCAGCCGATTTTCACCATTCAAATTTTAAACTATTCTGCTATTTCTGCTAATGATGGCTATGACTTTTGGTATTTTATGCTATTATACTTTTTAAAATATTAAGCTTTTTTCCTTTAATTTGTCCCATTGAAATGAATGGGAAACTTCCACAATTCTGCTAAAACTTGCTTGTTTTTGAAACTTAACTACATTCTCATACTTTCGCCTAGAACAACCATTCAAATTTTAAAATGTTCACAAACTATTGGGCTATTCATGAATGATTCAGCTTTTTCATATCTGTTACCGTTTTCATCTTATCCCTCTTTAAGTTTTGAGTTTCATTTTGTGATTTTCACAAAATACATGCGTTGTTATGGTTGCTATGCACTTGGCTTCCAGTGTGCCACTGTAGGTTTCGCAGTCTTCTCTTCATGTCCAATCAACTTCTTGCTACTTGCTCAATTTTCACTCAACTTCCACAAATTATACATCAAAACGTAGGTATTTTTGCTGGCTTTCCGAAAATGTCACTATCATTGTTGTGGGATTTATAGAATTTTGGCAAATCTCCTCAGACCAACACAAAGTCTGAAAACTCTCCATAGAAAGTCAATGGAGAGTTTGTTTAAAATCACCGCTTGATTTCTGCAATGAGAGGCATATTCGAATCGTCATATCTCCTTAACGAAGCGGTTAAAACATGAGGCTTGTCCCAGTATATCTTCAGGCACTCCTGACGCTCACAATTCAAGAATTTCTTTCTCACCTATTACCGTTCTGAAATGAGTTAGACTTGTTTGAGGGTAGGAAATTGTCCCTCGCTCAGATTTCTTCAGATTTCAAACTCTGAAATGAACCACTTTTTTTCTCTCGTCATATCTTTTTAATGGATTTCCACAGAGACCTGAAAACTTCCATGATTGTTCACCAAAGCCTGCTGTCTCTTACGGTGAAAGAATGATATTGATACTCCAAATAGATTTAGAGTTAGAAAGCGTTGTTTGAGGGCAATTTAAGGCAGTTTTGCTTTGCTCTACTCAGTTATGGTGCATTAGAAGTCAAATATCTTTAATAATTCATATTTTAATGATAAATTGTCAACACTTTAAGATTCCCCCATCTCTTCTGAACAAAACGGTGTAAGAATGACCATTCTAGCCCCTACGGTTAGGAAATTATGGTCATTTGTTTGAGGGGAGTCGTCATTATGAGAAATAGACTGCAAAAATCCTGTGTCTCTCTGTGCTGCGTGCACCTGTTTTAAGGGAAAAAGGGCACAGGCTCTCTGATTGGTGGATTCAAATTCAGCAGCTCCCAGGCTGCTTGACTGCGCTAGAAACTTACTTCTCTCTCCTGTGTGTGTGTGTGTGTGTGTGTGTGTGTGTGTGTGTGTGTGTGACAGAGAGAGAGAGAGAGAGAGAGAGCCTTTTATGGGATGATCTCATTGTAAGATTCAAATTCAATATATTTTGACTGGTTGACTGAATTGGATCTTGTGTGTGTGTGTGTGTGTGTGTGTGTGTGTGACAGAGAGAGCGAGAGAGAGAGAGAGCCTTTTATGGGATGATCTCATTGTAAGATTCAAAATCAATATATTTAGGCTGGTTGACTGAATTGGATCTTGTGTGTGTGTGTGTGTGTGACAGAGAGAGAGAGAGAGAGAGAGAGAGAAAGGCTTTTTATGGGATGATCTCATTGTAAGATTTAAATTCAATATATTTAGACTGGTTGACTGAATTGGATCTTGTGTGTGTGTATGTGTGTGTGTGTGACAGAGAGAGAGAGGGAGAGAGAGAGAGGGGGAGAAAAGCCTTTTATGGGATGATCTCATTGTAAGATTCAAATTCAATATATTTAGACTGGTTGACTGAATTGGATCTTGTGTGTGTGTGTGTGTGTGTGTGTGTGTGTGTGTGTGTGTGTGTGTTTTAAATTCAATATATTTAGACTGGTTGACTGAATTTGATCCTGTGTGTGTCTGTCTGTGCATGTGTGTTACCATATTTGTACATATTTGTGGTTGTGTGACTGTTATACTTTTTTTTTGTTTTTTTTTTTCATTTAACAATTACATTTGAGGGACCCTTAGCATGTTCAGGATTTTTCAGCTGTCCATTTTTCTTTTCCAATTTTTCTATTTAGGTTATTACTATTGTGCTAAGTCATAGCATTTCTGCTGCTTTCCAGTATTTGTGCTAAATACAGCATTTCTGCTAAATCATACTATTTCTTCTATTTCATCAGATTTGTGCTAAATATAGTGTTTCTGCTACAAAATAGTATTTCTGCCAAATATAGTATTTTTGATTAATTATATTTTTCTACCAAATCATAGTACAGTTTCACTGCTTTTTATATGGCTTCTAAGACAACCAATCATATCCGAGGGCTTGCACATTCAAATTTGCATATTGTTGCCTTCATGGCTTCCCAGCCAGCCAATCATATCTTAGGCCTTGCACATTCAAATTTGCATATTGGGGCAATCATGGCTTCTAAGACAACCAATCATCTATGTCATATATCTATGATATTTCATATTTTTATTTTAAATGGTCAACATTTCAAGATTCTCCCATGTCTTCTGAACACAACGGTCTAAGAATGACCGTTTTAGCCCCTCACGGTTAGGAATTTATGGCTGTTTGTTTGAGGGGAGTCCTCACTATGAGAAATAGACTGCAAAAATCCTGTCTCTCTCTGTGCTGTAAAAGCCTGCACTTGGTGCACCAGTTTTGGCAGGAAAAAGCACACAGCCCTCTGATTGGTGGATTCAAATTGAGAATCTCACAGCTGTTTGACTGACCTAGAAACATGCTGTTAACAGCCCCTGTTCACTTGCTGATGCTATGTGTGTGTGTGTGCGTGTGTGTGTGTGAGCCTGAGTGTGGGTGTGAGTGTTTGAGTGTGTGTGTGTGTGTGTGTGAGAGAGAGAGAGAGAGAGAAGACACACAAAGCCCTTTTAGGGCAGCATCTCATTGTTGGATAAAAATATAATATATTCAGACTGGTTGACTGGCATAGACCCTGTGTGTGTGTCTCTCTGTACATTTGTGTATCCATATTTGATTTTGTGTGTATTTGTTGATTTGTGTATCCATATTTAATTTTGTGTGTATCTGTTGGCTGTTCTTATTTGTATTTCTAAATGTATTTTTATTTTATTTTTTCACAGGTGAACAAAAATTAGTTTTGAGCAAACTTAACCATGTTCCTTTTTATTCAGCTTGTCATTTTACCTTTCCAATATTTTCACTTAAGTTATTACTATTCTGCTCAATCATAGTATCTGTTCTAAATCATTGTTATTGAGCTATATTGTAGGATTTCTGCTAAATCATAGTGTTTCTACTATATTATATTTTTCTTTCTAAATATATCATTTCTGCTATAGAGTAGTATTTCTGTAATGTTTAAGAATGTTTGGCTAAATATATTCTTTCTGTTATCTTATACTATTTCTCCGAAATTCTTGTATTTTTGGGAAGTTATCGTGTTTCTGGTAAGTTACAATATTTCTGCTAAGTTCTGCTATGCTATTGTATTTCTGCCAAGTATTATGTTTCCTCTAAGATATTGCAGTTCTGCTAAGTTACTTCATTTTAGCAACGTTCCTTTGCTTCTGCAAAGTTTTTACAATTTCTGCAACTTTTCAGCTTTTTCAGCTAGTTTCAGCTGACAGCTTCAGCATTCCAGCATCCACACTGCATTTTCGCAGGAAATGCAAATTTTTCTAGTTGTGTGGATGCTGGAGGCATCCACACTATTGAGTTCCTGTTTCTCTTTATTCTTTATACTTTATTATTATTATTATTATTATTATTATTCCAGTTGCTTCCGTACGTTTTTTGGCACTTTTCTACTTCCACAATTTTCAGCCGATTTTCACCGTTCAAATTTTAAACTATTCTGCTATTTCTGCTAATGATTGCTATGACTTTTGGTATTTTTAACTCTTATACTTTTTAAAATATTACGTTTTTTTCCTTTAATTTGTCCCATTGAAATGAATGGGAAACTTCCGCAATTCTGCTAAAACTTACTCTTTTTTGAAACTTAACTACGTTCTCATACTTTCGCCTAGAACAACCATTCAAATTTTAAAATGTTCACAAATTATTGGGCTATTCATGAATGATTCAGCTTTTTCATATCTGTTACCGTTTTCATCGTATCCCTCTCTAAGTTTTGAGTTTCATCTTTGTGATTTTCACAAAATACATGCGTTGTTATGGTTGCTATGCAGTTGGTTCTAAGTGAGCCACTGTACCTTTGGCAATTTTCTCTTCATGTCCGAACAACTTCTTGCTACTCGCTCAATTTTCACTTAACCCACACAAATTATACATCAAAACGTAGGTATTTTTGCTGGCTTTCAGAAAATGTTACTATCATTGTTGTGAGATTTATAGAATTTTGGCAAATCACCTCAGACCAACACAAAGTCAGAAAACTCTCCATAGAAAGTCAATGGAGAGCTTGTTCAAAATCATCGCTGATTTCTCTAATGAGAGGCATATTCGAATCGTCATATCTCCTTAACGGCGAAGTTAAAACATGAGGCTTGTCCCGTATATCTTCAGACACTCCTGATGCTCACAATTCAAGAATTTCTTTCTCACCTATTACCGTTCTGAAATGAGTTAGACTTGTTTGAGGGTAGGAAATTCGTCCTTTGCTCAGATTTCTTCAGATTTCAAACTCTGAAATGAACCACTTTTTTCTTGTCATATCTTTTAATGGATTTCCACAGAGACCTGAAAATTTCCATGATTGTTCACCAAAGCCTGCTGTCTCTTACGGTGAAAGAATGATATCGATACTCCAAATAGATTTAGAGTTAGAAAGCGTTGTTTGAGGGCAAGTCAAGGCAGATTTTGCTTGCCTCTACTCAGTTATGGTGCATTAGAAGTCAAATATCTTCAATAATTCATATTTTAATGATAAAGTGTCAACACTTTAAGATTCCCCATCTCTTCTGAACAAAACGGTGTAAGAATGACTGTTCTAGCCCCTACGGTTAGGAAATTATGGCCATTTGTTTGAGAGGAATCCTCACTATGAGAAATTCACTGCAGAAATCCTGTCTCTGTGCTCTGTGTGTGTAAAACGGCTGCACCTGTTTTGGCGGGAAAAAGTACACAGCCTCTCTGATTGGTGGATTCAAATTTAGCAGCTCCCAGGCTGCTTGACTGACCTAGAAACTTGATTTTCTCTCCTGTGTGTGTGTGTGTGTGTGTGTGTGTGTGTGTGTGTGTGTGTGTGTGAGAGAGAGAGAGAGATAGAGAGGAGGCGAGAGAGAGTTTTTATGGGAGCATCTTATTGTATGATTTAAATTCAATATATTTAGACTGGTTGACTGAATTTGATCCTCTGTGTGTCTCTCTGTGCATGTGTGTTTCCATATGTGTCCATATTTGTGATTGTGTCACTGTTATACTTTTTTTTTGCTGATTTTTTCATTTAACAATTACATTTGAGGGACCCTTAGCATGTTCAGGATTCTTTCAGCTGTCCATTTTGCTTTTCCAATTTTTCTATTTAAGTTATTACTATTGTGTTGAGTCATATCATTTCTGCTGCTTTTCAGTATTTGTGCTAAATACAGCATTTCTGCAAAATCATACTATGTCTGCTATTTTATGAGATTTGTGCTAAATACAGCATTTCTGCTAAATCATACTATTTCTGCTATTTCATAAGATTTGTACTAAATATAGTGTTTCTGCCAAATATAGTATTTCTGCTTAATTATAGTATTTCTGCCATTTTATAGTATTTGTGCTAAAACATAGTATTTCTACTAAATGTAGTATTTATGCTTAATCATACTATTTGTATATATTTCTGCCAGGACCCCAGGCAGCTAATCCTCTGTGAGGACTGATACATATAAAATTTACATATCAGGACCTGCACGGCTTCCCAGCCAGCCAATCATATCTGAGGTCTGCCCTTTCTTCTCTCGTCATATCTCAGCGACAGATGTACAAAGAGCAATGCAAATCACAGTCAAAGTACACGAAAAGTACGCTGATTCACCCAGTACAAGAATTATGCTTCTAGTGCACCTAGTTTTTGAGTTACACGACGTTTTGTAACTCCAAAAAACTGTCTTTTTCGCCTCTCACCGCAATCTAATTCTGACTGCTCATCACCCTGTTTTCCAGGCGCTCGCTCTCTTTCCCAGTGGCGCAGTTGGTAATGACACAGGTCTGCAACCAAAAGGTCGTGGGTTCAATTACACCTTGGGCAACATGTTTTTTTTCCCTACAAATTAATACACTATCACAGACCAGTAATTGATATTCATCATTTATTACAATTCTGCAAACTTTTATGATTTTAGCAGCTTTTCTAATATGGACCTCAGATTCTTGTTAACACTCCATGGCACAAATACTCTTCCCTTTAGGCTCTGTGTATGTGTGTGTGTATCAATATTTCTCCCAATTTAAAGTATTACTCCTCCATAATTGTATTTCTGTTAAATCAAAGTACTTTTACTACATCTTAGTACTTCTGCTCAATCATAGTATTTCTGCTAAATCATAGTATTTTGCCAAATTATGGTTTTTGTGCCAAATCATAACATTTGTTTTATGTTACAGTATTACTACTAAGTGGAGGAATTTCTGTCATGTTACAGTATATGTGCTGATTACAGTATTTCTGCTAAATCATAGGATTTCTACTATATTATATTTTTCTTTCTAAATATAGCATTTCTGCTATATAATTGTATTACTGCTATGTTATAATATTTGTGCTAAACCAGAGTATTTCTGCTGAAACATAGTATTTCTGCCGAATGATAGTATTTCTGTCAAATTACAGTATTTTTGCTAAAACATAGTATTTTTAAAAAAATTTCAATATTAATAGTAAATTACAGTGTCTCTGGTAAATCGCAGCATTTCTGCTATGTTGTACTGTTTTTCTAAATCATAGTATTTCTGTAATGTTTAAGAATGTTTGCCTAAATATATTCTTTCTGTTATCTTATACTATTTCTCCTAAATTCTTGTATTTTTGAGAAGTTATCGTGTTTCTGGTAAGTTACAATATTTCTGCTAAGTTCTGCTATGCTATTGTATTTCTGCCAAGTATTATGTTTCCTCTAAGATATTGCAGTTCTGCTAAGTTACTACATTTTAGCAAAGTTCCTTTTCTTCTGCAAAGTTTTTACAAATTCTGCAACTTTTCAGCTTTTTCTGCTTGTTTCAGCAGACAGCTTCAGCATTACAGCATCCACACTGCATTTTCGCAGGAAATGCAAATTTTTCTAGTTATTTTACTAGTTGCTTCCGTACGTTTTTTGGCACTTAACTACTTTAACAATTTTCAGCCGATTTTCACCGTTCAAATTTTAAACTATTCTGCTATTTCTGCTAATGATGGCTATGACTTTTGGTATTTTATGCTATTATACTTTTTAAAATATTAAGCTTTTTATGCTTTTTTTTGTCCCATTGAAATGAATGGAAAACTTCCACAATTCTGCTAAAACTTGCTTGTTTTTGAAACTTAACTACATTCTCATACTTTCGTCTAGAACAACCATTCAAACTTTAAAATGTTCACAAATTATTGGGCTATTCATTAATGATTCAGCTTTTTCATATCTGTTACCGTTTTCATCTTATCCCTCTTTAAGTTTTGAGTTTCATTTTTGTGATTTTTCAGAAAATACATGCGTTGTTATGGTTGCTATGCACTTGGCTTCCAGTGTGCCACTGTAGGTTTCGCAGTCTTCTCTTCATGTCCGAACAACTTCTTGCTACTTGCTCAATTTTCACTCAACTTCCACAAATTATACATCAAAACGTAGGCATTTTTGCTGGCTTTCCGAAAATGTCACTATCAATGTTGTGAGATTTATAGAATTTTGGCAAATCTCCTCAGACCAACACGAGGTCTGAAAACTCTCCATAGAAAGTCAATGGAGAGTTTGTTCAAAATCACCGCTTGATTTCTGTAATGAGAGGCATATTCGAATCGTCATATCTCCTTAACGAAGCGAAGTTAAAACATGAGGCTTGTCCCAGTATGTCTTCAGACACTCCTGACGCTCACAATTCAAGAATTATTTTCTCACCTATTATCGTTCTGAGATGAGTTACACTTGTTTGAGGGTAGGAAATTGTCCTTCGCTCAGATTTCTTCAGATTTCAAACTCTGGAAATGAGGCACTTTTTCTCTCGTCATATCTTTTGATGGATTTCCACAGAGACCTGAAAATTTCCATGACTGTTCACCAAAGCCTGCTGTCTCTTACGGTGAAAGAATGATATCAATACTCCAAATAGATTTAGAGTTAGAAAGCGTTGTTTGGGGGCAAGTCAAGGCAGTTTTCGCTTGCCTCTACTCAGTTATGGTGCATTACAAGTCAAATATCTTTAATAATTCATATTTTGATGATAAATTGTAAACACTTTAAGATTCCCCCATCTCTTCTGAACAAAACGGTGTAAGAATGACCGTTCTAGCCCCTACGGTTAGGAAATTATGGCCATTTGTTTGAGAGGAATCCTCACTATGAGAAATAGACTGCAAAAATCCTGTGTCTCTCTGTGCTGCATGCACCTGTTTTGGCGGGAAAAAGTGCACAGGCTCTGTGATTGGTGGATTCAAATTTAGCAGCTCCCAGGCTGCTTGACTGAGCTAGAAACTTACTTCTCTCTCCCCGTGTGTGTGTGTGTGTGTGTGTGTGTGTGTGTGTGTGTGTGTGTGTGTGACAGAGAGAGAGAGAGCGAGCGAGAGAGCCTTTTTATGGGATGATCTCATTGTAAGATTCAACTTCAATATATTTAGACTGGTTGACTGAATTGGATCTTGTGTGTGTGTGTGTGTGTGTGTGTGTGTGTGTGTGTGACAGAGAGAGAGAGCGAGAGAGAGAGAGAGAGAGAAAGCCTTTTCATGGAATGATCTCATTGTAAGATTCAAATTCAATATATTTAGACTGGTTGACTGAATTGGATCTTGTGTGTGTGTCTCTCTGTGCATGTGTGTTTCCATATGTGTCCATATTTGTGATTGTGTGACTGTTATACTTTTTTCCTGATTTTTTTTTCATTTAACAATTACATTTGAGGGACCCTTTGCATGTTCAGCATTTTTTCCGCTGTCCATTTTGCTTTTCCAATTTTTCTATTTAAGTTATTACTATTGTGCTAAGTCATAGCATTTCTGCTGCTTTTCAGTATTTGTGCTAAATACAGCATTTGTGCTAAATCATACTATTTCTGCTATTTTATAAGATTTGTGCTAAATATAGTATTTCTGCCAAATATAGTATTTATGATTAATTATAGTTTTTCTACCAAATCTTAGTACAGTTTTACTGCTTTTTATATGGCTTCTAAGACAACCAATCATACCCGAGGGCTTGCACATTCAAATTTGCATATTGTTGCCTTCATGGCTTCCCAGCCAGCCAATCATATCTGAGGCCTTGCACATTCAAATTTGTGTATTGGGGCAATCATGGCTTCTAAGACAACCAATCATCTATGTCATATATCTATGATATTTCATATTTTTATTTTAAATGGTCAACATTTCAAGATTCTCCCATGTCTTCTGAACACAACGGTCTAAGAATGACCGCTTTTAGCCCCTCGGTTAGAAATTTATGGCTGTTTGTTTGAGGAGAGTCCTCAGAAATAGACTGCAAAATCCTGTCTCTCTCTGTGCTGTAAAAGCCTGCACTTGGTGCACCAGTTTTAGCAGGAAAAAGCACACAGCCCTCTGATTGGTGGATTCAAATTGAGAATCTCACAGCTGTTTGACTGACCTAGAAACATGCTGTTAACAGCCCTGTTCACTTGCTGATGCTATGTGTGTGTGTGTGTGTGTGTGTGTGTGTGTGTGTGTGTGTGTGTGTGTGTGTGTGAGAGAGAGAGAGAGAAAGACACACACAAAGCCCTTTTAGGGCAGCATCTCATTGTTGGATAAAAATATAATATATTCAGACTGGTTGACTGGCATAGACCCTGTGTGTGTGTCTCTCTCTGTACATTTGTGTATCCATATTTGATTTTGTGTGTATTTGTTGATTTGTGTATCCATATTTAATTTTGTGTGTATCTGTTGGCTGTTCTTATTTGTATTTCTAAATGTATTTTTATTTAATTTTTCACAGGTGAACAAAAATTAGTTTTGAGCAAACTTAACCATGTTCCTTTTATTCAGCTTGTCATTTTACCTTTCCAATATTTTCACT
Organism: Oreochromis aureus; assembly: GCF_013358895.1. Taxonomy (NCBI): domain Eukaryota; kingdom Metazoa; phylum Chordata; class Actinopteri; order Cichliformes; family Cichlidae; genus Oreochromis; species Oreochromis aureus. The sequence continues at coordinate 47,214,269 of NC_052948.1, read as the reverse complement.
TAAGTTATTACTATTCTGCTCAATCATAGTATCTGTTCTAAATCATTGTTATTGAGCTATATTGTAGGATTTCTGCTAAATCATAGTATTTCTACTATATTATATTTTTCTTTCTAAATATATCATTTCTGCTATAGAGTAGTATTTCTATAATGTTTAAGAATGTTTGGCTAAATATATTCTTTCTGTTATCTTATACTATTTCTCCTAAATTCTTGTATTTCTGGGAAGTTATCGTGTTTCTGGTAAGTTACAATATTTCTGCTAAGTTCTGCTATGCTATTGTATTTCTGCCAAGTATTATATTTCCTCTAAGATATTGCAGTTCTGCTAAGTTACTACATTTTAGCAACGTTCCTTTGCTTCTGCAAAGTTTTTACAATTTCTGCAACTTTTCAGCTTTTTCAGCTAGTTTCAGCTGACAGCTTCAGCGTTCCAGCATCCACACTGCATTTTCGCAGGAAATGCAAATTTTTCTAGTTGTGTGGATGCTTTAGGCATCCACACTATTGAGTTCCTGTTTCTCTTTATTCTTTATACTTTATTATTCTAGTTGCCACTTTTGCACTTTTTTTTGGCACTTTTCTACTTCCACAATTTTCAGCCGATTTTCACCGTTCAAATTTTAAACTATTCTGCTATTTCTGCTAATGATGGCTATGACTTTTGGTATTTTTAACTGTTATACTTTTTAAAATATTAAGCTTTTTTCCTTTAATTTGTCCCATTGAAATGAATGGGAAACTTCCGCAATTCTGCTAAAACTTGCTTGTTTTTGAAACTTAACTACTTTTTCCTACTTTCACGTAGAACAACCATTCAAACTTTAAAATGTTCACAAATTATTGGGCTATTCATGAATGATTCAGCTTTTTCATATCTGTTACAGTTTTATTTTTATCCCTCTTAAAGTTTTGAGTTGCAAAATTGTGATTTTCAGAAAATACATGCGTTGTTATGGTTGCTATGCACTTGGCTTCCAGTGTGCCACTGTAGGTTTCGCAGTCTTCTCTTCATGTCCGAACAACTTCTTGCTACTTGCTCAATTTTCACTCAACTTCCACAAATTATACATCAAAACGTAGGCATTTTTGCTGGCTTTCCGAAAATGTCACCATCATTGTTGTGAGATTTATAGAATTTTGGCAAATCTCCTCAGACCAACACAAAGTCTGAAAACTCTCAATAGAAAGTCAATGGAGAGTTTGTTCAAAATCACCGCTTGATTTCTGTAATGAGAGGCATATTCGAATCGTCATATCTCCTTAACGAAGCGGGTTAAAACATGAGGCTTGTCCCAGTATATCTTCAGACACTCCTGACGCTCACAATTCAAGAATTTTTTCTCACCTATTACCGTTCTGAGATGAGTTACACTTGTTTGAGGGTAGGAAATTGTCCCTTTCGCTCAGATTTCTTCAGATTTCAAACTCTGGAAATGAGGCACTTTTTTCTCTCGTCATATCTTTTTGATGGATTTCCACAGAGACCTGAAAATTTCCATGACTGTTCACCAAAGCCTGCTGTCTCTTACGGTGAAAGAATGATATCGATACTCCAAATAGATTTAGAGTTAGAAAGCGTTGTTTGAGGGCAAGTCAAGGCAGTTTTCGCTTGCCTCTACTCAGTTATGGTGCATTACAAGTCAAATATCTTTAATAATTCATATTTTAATGATAAATTGTAAACACTTGAAGATTCCCCCATCTCTTCTGAACAAAACGGTGTAAGAATGACCGTTCTGGCCCCTACGGTTAGGAAATTATGGCCATTTGTTTGAGAGGAATCCTCACTATGAGAAATACACTGCAGAAATCCTGTCTCTCTCTGTGCTGAGTGTGTAAAAACGGCTGCACCTGTTTTGGCGGGAAAAAGTACACAGCCTCTCTGATTGGTGGATTCAAATTTAGCAGCTCCCAGGCTGCTTGACTGACCTAGAAACTTGCTTGTCTCTCCCTGTGTGTGTGTGTGTGTGTGTGTGTGACAGAGAGAGAGAAAGGAGGGCGAGAGAGAGTTTTTATGGGAGCATCTTATTATATGATTTAAATTCAATATATTTAGACTGGTTGACTGAATTTGATCCTGTGTGTGTCTCTCTGTGCATGTGTGTTTCCATATGTGTCCATATTTGTGATTGTGTCACTGTTATACTTTTTTTTGCTGATTTTTTCATTTAACAATTACATTTGAGGGACCCTTAGCATGTTCAGGATTCTTTCAGCTGTCCATTTTGCTTTTCCAATTTTTCTATTTAAGTTATTACTATTGTGTTGAGTCATAGCATTTCTGCTGCTTTTCAGTATTTGTGCTAAATACAGCATTTCTGCTAAATCATACTATGTCTGCTATTTTATCAGATTTGTGCTAAATACAGCATTTCTGCTAAATCATACTCTTTCTGCTATTTCATAAGATTTGTGCTAAATATAGTGTTTCTGCTATTTCTGCCAAATTTAGTATTTTTGATTAATTAGGGTTTTTCTACCAAATCATAGTACAGTTTTACTGCTTTTTATAGGATTTTTAGAGGATATTTATATTGCTTAATATAGTATTTCTGCTTTTATAGGATTTGTGCTTAATATAGTTTTTCTAAAAATGTAGTATTTATGCTTAATCATACTATTTCTATATATTTCTGCCAGGTCCCCAGGCAGCTAATCCTCTGTGAGGACTGATACATACAAATACATATCAGGGCCTGCACGGCTTCCCAGCCAGCCAATCATATCTGGGGTCTGCCCTTTCTTCTCTCGTCATATCTCAGCGACAGATGTACAAAGAGCAATGCAAATCACAGTCAAAGTACACCAAAGTCCGCTGATTCACCCAGTACAAGAATTATGCTTCTAGTCCACCTAGTTTTTGAGTTACACGACGTTTTGTAACTGCAAAAACGGCGTTTTTGCCTCTCACACGCAATCTGATTCTGACTGCTCATCACCCTGTTTTCCAGGCGCCGCTCTCTTTCCCAGTGGCGCAGCTGGTAATGACACAGGTCTGCAACCCAAAGGTCGTGGGTTCAATTACACCTTGGGCAACATGTGTTTTTTCCCCTACAAATTAATACACTATCACACACCACTAATTCATATTCATTATTTATTACAATTCTGCAACCTTTTATGATTTTAGCAGCTTTTGTAATATGGACCTCAGATTCTTGTTAACACTCCATGGCACAAATACTGTTCCCTTTAGGCTCTGTGTGTGTGTGTGTGTGTGTGTGTGTGTGTGTGTGTGTGTGTGTGTGTGAGAGAGAGAGAGAGAGAGAGAGAGCCTTTTGATGGGAGCATCTTATTATATCACTTAAATTCAATATATTTAGACTGGTTGACTGAATTTGATCCTGTGTGTGTCTCTCTGTGCATGTGTGTTTCCATATGTGCCCATATTTGTGATTGTGTGACTGTTATACTTTTTTTGCTGATTTTTTTTTTTTCAATTAACAATTAGATTTGAGGGACCCTTAGCATGTTCAGGATTTTTCCAGCTGTCCATTTTGCTTTTCCAATTTTTCTATAAGTTATTACTGTTGTGCTAAGTCATAGCATTTCTGCTGCTTTTCAGTAGTTGTGCTAAATACAGCATTTCTGCTAAATCATACTATTTCTGCTATTTTATGAGATTTGTGCCAAATACAGCATTTCTGCTAAATCATACTATTTCTGCTATTTCATAAGATTTGTACTAAATATAGTGTTTCTGCCAAATATAGTATTTCTGCTTAATTATAGTATTTCTGCCATTTTATAGTATTTGTGCTAAAACATAGTATTTCTACTAAATGTAGTATTTATGCTTAATCATACTATTTGTATATATTTCTGCCAGGTCCCCAGGCAGCTAATCCTCTGTGAGGACTGATACATATAAAATTTACATATCAGGGCCTGCACGGCTTCCCAGCCAGCCAATCATATCTGAGGTCTGCCCTTTCTTCTCTCGTCATATCTCAGCGACAGATGTACAAAGAGCAATGCAAATCACAGCCAAAGTACACGAAAGCACGCTGATTCACCCAGTACAAGTATTATGCTTCTAGTCCACCTAGTTTTTGAGTTACACGACGTTTTGTAACTCCAAAAACAGCGTTTTTAAGCCTCTCACCGCAATCTAATTCTGACTGCTCATCACCCTGTTTTCCAGGCGCTCACTCTCTTTCCAGGTGGCGCAGTTGGTAATGACACAGGTCTGCAACCCAAAGGTCGTGGGTTCAATTACACCTTGGGCAACATGTGTTTTTTCCCTACAAATTAATACACTATCACAGACCACTAATTCATATTCATCATTTATTACAATTCTGCAAACTTTTATGATTTTAGCAGCTTTTCTAATATGGACCTCAGATTCTTCTTAACACTCCATGGCACAAATACTGTTCCTTTAGGCTCTGTGTATGTGTGTGTGTGTATCAATATTTCTCCCATTTTAAAGTATTACTCCTCCATAATTGTATTTCTGTTAAATCAGAGTACTTTTACTACATCTTAGTACTTCTGCTCAATCATAGTATTTCTGCTAAATCATAGTATTTTGCCAAATTATGGTTTTTGTGCCAAATCATAACATTTGTTTTATGTTATAGTATTACTACTAAGTGGAGGAATTTCTGTCATGTTACAGTATATGTGCTGATTACAGTATTTCTGCTAAATCATAGTATTTCTACTATATTATATTTTTCTTTCTAAATATAGCATTTCTGCTATATAATTGTATTACTGCTATGTTATAATATTTGTGCTAAACCAGAGTATTTCTGCTGAAACATAGTATTTCTGCCGAATGATAGTATTTCTGTCAAATTACAGTATTTGTGCTAAAACATAGTATTTTTTTTTTAAATTTCAATATTAATAGTAAATTACAGTGTCTCTGGTAAATCGCAGCATTTCTGCTATGTTGTACTGTTTTTCTAAATCATAGTATTTCTGTAATGTTTAAGAATGTTTGGCTAAATATATTCTTTCTGTTATCTTATACTATTTCTCCTAAATTCTTGTATTTTGAGAAGTTATCATGTTTCTGGTAAGTTACAATATTTCTGCTAAGTTCTGCTATGCTATTGTATTTCTGCCAAGTATTATGTTTCCTCTAAGATATTACAGTTCTGCTAAGTTACTACATTTTAGCAAAGTTCCTTTGCTTCTGCAAAGTTTTTACAATTTCTGCAACTTTTCAGCTTTTTCAGCTATTTTCAGCAGATAGGTTCAGCTTTAAGCATCCACACTGCATTTTCGCAGGAAATGCAAATTTTTCTAGTTTTTCTAGTTTTTCTAGTTATTCCTCTAGTTGCTTCCGTACACTTTTTGGCACTTAACTACTTTCTCAGTTTTCAGCCGATTTTCTCAGTTCAAACTCTATACTGTTCTGCTCTTTCTGCTAATGATGGCTATGACTTTTGGTGTTTATTACTGTTATACTTTTAAAATATTACACTTTTTCCTTTAATTTGTCCCATTGAAATGAATGGAAACTTCCACAATTCTGCTAAAACTTGCTTGTCTTTGAAACTTAACTACTTTGTCATACTTTCACCTAGAAACTCCATTCAAACTTTAAAATGTTCTCAGATTATTGGGCTATTCGTGTCTGATTCAGCTTTTTCAGATCTTCTACCGTTTTAATCTTATCTCTCTTTAAGTTTTCAGTTGCAAAATTGTGATTTTTCAGAAAATACATGCGTTGCTATGGTTGCTATGCAATTAAGTCAGATTGAGTGCTGGTCCGTTCTGAATTTTCTCTTCATGTCTAAACAACTTCTTGCTACTCACTCAATTTCCACTCAACCCCACAAATTATACATCAAAACGTAGGTATTTTTGCTGGCTTTCAGACAATGTCACTATCTTTATTGTGAGATTTACCGTTTTTTCGCAGTTTGCCTCGGAGTGACACAAGGTCTCAATACTCCCCATTCAAAGTCTATGGGGAGGTTTTGAAATTCAGAGCTGAAATTCTGAAACGGAGGCATTTTCAAATCGCCAAATCTCTTTAACAAAGCAAAGTTAGGACATGAGGCTTGTGCCAATATATCTTCAGACACTGCTGACACTCACAGTGGAAGCAGTTTTACAATTATCTTACCGTTGAGCAATGAATTACGTTTGTTTGAGGGTGGAAATCTGTCCTCCTCTCAGTTTTCAAACTCCGAAAATGAAGCCGTTTCTTCTCTCGTCATATCTCAGCGACGGAGGTAGAACGAACTATGAAAATCGCAGTCAAAATACACCAAAGTCCGCTGATTCACCCAGTCCAAGAATTATGCTGCTAGCCCTCCTAGTTTTTGAGTTACACGACGTTTTGTAACTCCAAAAACGGCGTTTTTCGCCTCTCACCGCGATCTATTTTCTGACTGCCCAAGTATCTGTCTTTCAGACTGCCGCCCCCTGTCCAGATGGCGCAATCAGTAATGACACGGCTCTGCAGCTCAAAGGTCGTGGGTTCAATCCCACCTTGGTCCACGTTTTTTTTTTTTCACTACAAATTTATACACTATCACAGACCTGTAATTTATATTGCTAATTTATTACAATTCTGCAAAGTTTTATGATTTTAGCAGCTTTTCTAATATGGACCTCAGATTCTTGTTAACGCCCATGGCAGAAACAAGTACACAGCCTGATGAAGCAGACAGAGGCAGTACCTCTGATTGGTGAATTTGAGCAGAACCAGGTTGTTCTTTCATTTCATTTCTTTATTTATTTCACACATGGTTCAACAGTGTTTCTTTTTCTACATACAGAACCTTCTGCCTCTTTTCAGCAGAAATTCTGCTCATCTCTTGTGTTGGAGTGCCCTCTTGTGGCGCCTTTTGGGTAGTGCCTTAGTGAACACTGCAAAGAAGTGGTATCAGACTGGTTTGTAGTGGAGGAATTTGTTGCCAGTTTCTTTCATCTTTAATCCGTATTCATGTTGTAATGTAGTAGTACCACAATATGGCAGAAACACTATGTTTTGGCACAAATACTTTGATTTAGTATACTTTAGCTTCTTCAGCTTCTTCACCCCTTTTCAGCAAAATTTTCATTTTTTTCACCCCTTTTCAGCACAAATTCCAGCTTTTTGGCTGTATTCAGAAAAAGACAACTCTTTTGAGCAGAAACTCTGCTGATTCATCTCTTTTCAGCGCAAGTTTCTGCTTCTTTGCCTCTTTTCTGCAGAAATTCTGCTGATTCACCTCTTTTCTGCAAAATTTTCAGCCTTTTCACCTCTTATCAGCTTCTGCTCATTTCAGCAGAATTGTCCGTCTCTCCACCTCTTCTTTGTAAGGGTGACTTTGGCTCAGGGAAATGAATAGCCACCTTTGAGCAGAAATTCTGCTGATTCATCTCTTTTCAGCGCAACTTATTGCTTCTTTACCTCTTTTCTGCAGAAATTCTGCTGATTTACCTGTTTTCTGCAAAATTTTCAACCTTTTCACCTCTTCTCAGCACAATTCTCAGCAGCTTCTGCTCATTTTAGCAGAATTGTCGGTCTCTCCTCCTGTTTTTTGAGAGAATGAGTTTAGCTCAGTGAGATGAGTAGCTGCCTTGAGACCAGGAAGGCCAGGATCAAATCCTGCTCAGGGCGACATGTTTTTTTTCACCACCATACAACTTTTTGCAACTTTTCATCTTTTTCAGCTTTTCAGCAGACAGCTTCAGCGTTAAGGCATCCACACAGCATTTTCGCAGGAAATGCAAATTTTTCTAGTTCATATTTATTTTTAAATATGAATAAATTAGTGTCTGCACAAGAAAGTGTCTGCACAAGGACCAGTTCTTCTTTTAGTTTATTCATATTTATTTTTAAATATGAATAAACTAGTGTCTGCACAAGAAAGTGTCTGCACAAGGACCAGTTCTTCTTTTAGTTTATTCATATTTATTTTTAACCATGAGGTGATTTTAACCACCCTCACTGACAATCCTGTGTGGAGTATTGTTCTCTTCCTGGGATCTAGTCCTAATTTCTTTTTAAAAAAAATACAGTTTGACATTTAGGTTCTCTTAATGTTCCACATACACTCAATTGAAATAAACTCTAAATAAAGGTTTACATTATTAGCGACTGTTTTTAAATCTAAAAAATGTTGACCTCCAATTGTTGCAGAAGAACAAGTGAACTGAAATATCCCAATCTATGATATTTCCTGTGTTTTCGCTACATGCTCAGTCTTTTGTGATCAATTCTCTGGAAAAACAAATGTGTATTGTTTCTACTATAGAGCTATACAGCCAACTTAGAGAGATTAGCTCTGAAGACAGGTAAGCTGCATATACTGGCATGTAAGTTTTCCATCCATCACCGGGATGCACAACAGGATTCTGTGGTATGATGTCCATCTGGAGTTAATTAGAAAAGCTATAGTGGTTTCCTGTACACTTACTATGCATCTTACAAAGCTTATAGCTAGCTAAAGAGACATTTTATTGATTAACAGGAAGCAACACATGACGCACCATTTCTTCTCTATCTTGGAAGGCATCAGCTGAAACCATACTGGTAATAGCTCGCACGAGAAGTGTATTTAATTTTGAGTCTGTTGCTCTGGTGGCACACAGACACAGAAAAATCTAAAAAAACAAAACAAACTGTGTAATACTGTAAGGCTTCACCTAGCCGTCTGCTGGAACTCCTAGATGTCTGGTGGATGCAAAATATTGATCCAACAGAGCATGTATTTGAGATAATATTATTATGCAACACTGATGTTGTCTGCCTTGCGCTAGAAAGAAACGATGATGGTACCTGAGGCTTCCACCAGAACATTTCAGACATAATGTGGTTTTAAATATGCTCTTAAGGTAATAGCACGTAGGTTATGGGAAATTAATAAAAATAAACAGTCGTGATGACAGAGACATTGATTTGAAATGCATTTTGAGCCGAGTAAACAATGGCATGTCGCTCCTTGGTATTTTCTCACCAGCTAAGCTCTTTCAGGATTTCAGAAATTTAACATTTAAGATTTCTTTTTACATAAATACAAAAACTCATTTAAAGTGTATACCGAACTGATTTTGAACATATTTTTTGAAGCTACTTTAAACTGTGGCCCTTTATTGCACTGAGCTAATAATGATGGAACAAGCTTTTACTAGTTTAAAATGTCAGTAACCTTCGTGAAATTTGTTTGAGTTTTCCACAGAGGGAATACCTAATTGTGTTGAGTATAAGTACCTTGCATAAAATTATATAGCTTCCATGTCATGTTACTTACTGGTTTAAATCTTTAAGGTGCAATTGCACGGCCCACAAGCTGCACACTGTGTGGTAAGATTTTGTCAATATGGTGCAAAATACAGTTTACAGGTGCAAAGTTGACATCAAAGACATGCTAGGTTATTGTGGCCTTGGCCAGTTGGTTGCATCCATGGGTCCTGCCCCCTTATTCTAGTTTCCCAATAGGGATGAAGAAATATATCTAATTTGTTCCTCTTAGCAACAAGGCCAAGTTTAAAGATGGATGTGGTTCAATTCATGAGTATAACATGGTGATGGGTTCACTGAAGGGACATACAGTCTATATGCCATCCATTCTCTTCCGCATATCCAGTTCAGGGTCGCAGGGGGACTGGAGCCCATCCCAGCTGTAATAAGGCGAGAATACGCCTGCTGCAGGGCCAACACAGAAAGACAGACAACCATTCACACCTATATCCTATTTAGATGTATTAAAATAAAATAAAGTAAATAATTAATAAAAATTTTAAAATATATTAACCTATTAAACCACTAACTGCATGTCTTTATGTCTTTGGACTGAGGGAGGATGCCAGAGTAGCCAGAGATAACCCACCCAGATAAAGAGACAACATGTCAAATCTACACAGAAAGGCCTCGGCCAGGTGGTGGGTTGTTTGATTGATCATCAACAACTGTGATTACATTTGGCAGTTTTGGTTTGGACCATTCACCGCAATCTTCCCAGTAATGGATATTCCAGCCAATTCAGCTCAGTGTCCGCAATGATCAGAGAAACTGTGAAAACCCAGGAGCTATATCTCTCTACAGGCCTCAGTTAGTATGTTAAATGTTAAAGTTCATGGCAGTACAATTAGAAAAAGACTCAACAAGTATGGCTTTTTTGGAAGAGCTACCAAGAGAAACCGTCTTCTCTCAAAAAACAAAACAAAACATGGCAGCACAGCTTAGGTTTGCAAAGAAACATCTGATCAAACCACAAGACCTGTGGAACAAGTCCTTTGGACAGATGGAATCAAAGGGATTGGGATTAGGATTCAACTTTATTGTCATTACACATGTATAAATACAGAGTAACAAAATACAGTTTGCATCTAATTAGAAGTGCAAAGAGCAGTAAATGCAACAAGAGCAGATTATATATAGGTAAGGGTAGTATAAAAGGTGGAAATAGTTATGTACAAATAAGTAGTGCTGTCAGCGTTAATCTTGTTAAAATGACGTTAGCGAACGGCAAATCTCCGTTAGCGAGTTAGTGCGGATCGCCCCGTGCATGGGGCTGCACGGCGCTAACGTGTTAATGAGCTAACCGTGCTAACGCGTTGATGCCGTGCAGCCCCACCCACGGGACGACCCATGCTAACTCGCTAATGGAGATTTGCCGTGTTATGCGGTTATGGTGTTAACGTCATTTTAACAAGATTAACGCTGACAGCACTACAAATAAGTTAAGTATACAAATGTTTGTATTGCTACACAGAGAGCAAATATACAGATGTACTACGGACAAATGTACAGATGTACTGATATACAGCTGAACTGTACAGCATACAGACATTCTATATTGCTATACAGACGGGCAGATATACAGATGTACTGTGAACAAATATACAGATGTGCTACATATTCAGATGTACCGATGTGTGGTAAACAGATCTACAGAGTGCTATGAATATATCTACAGTAGTGGAACAGTAGTGCTCTGAACAGACTATAATAGTGAACAGTGTAAGTGTAAGTACGTACTATAACAGAGACTATGCTATGTCAGTGTCCTAAACTATAGCAATCCCCAATGTGAGCATACAGTGAATGTTGAGAATGAATGACAATTATTATCATGGTCACTGGGAGGGATAAGGGGGAGGAGGAGTGTAGAAGGTTAAATGAGTGTGGGGGAAAGGTTCAGCGGGGGGCTGAGTTCACAAGGGTGACAGCTGTGGGGAAGAAGCTGTTCCAGTTTTAACCTGCTGTAGCACCTTCTACATGACCCTTCTGGAGGGCACAAGCTGGAAGAGTTTATTGGCAGGATGAGAGGAGTCCCTGAGAATGATGTGTACTCAGCGTAGACATCTCTTCTTGTGGACATCCTCAATGGCAGGAAGTAGAGTCCCTGAGATGCGTTGGGTAGTTTTCACCACCCTCTGCAGTGCCTCGCAGTCAGCAACAAAGCAATTCCCATACCAGACTGTGACACAGTTGGTCAGGATGCACTCTATCGCACAGTGGTAGAAGTTACCCAGTATGTCAGTAGACAGGTGGTTCTTCTTCAGTGTCCTTAAGAAAATAAGGCACTGATTTGCCTTCTTAACCAGGCTGGAGATGTTAGTTGACCAGGACAGATCTTTAGAGATGTGGGTCCCCAAGAACTTGAAGGTGGAAATCCATTCAACAGCCGTGCCATTTACGTAGATGGGGACATGTAGATGGGGACATGTAGATGGGGACATGGGTGTCTCTCTTCTCCCTCCTTAAGTCCACAATGAGCTCCTTGGTTTTGCTGGTATTCAGGAGCAGGTTATTGTCAGTGCGCCGTACAGCTAGGTGCTTTACCTCTTCCCTGTAGTCACACTCATCGTTGTCACTGATGAGACCAATCACTGTGTTGCCATCCATAAAATAGATGATGGAGTTGGATCTATACCTAGGCTGCAGTCATAGGTGAAAATGGAGTAGAGAAACGGGCTCAGCACACAGCCCTGTGGAGTGCCAATGTTGAGTGTGATGGTGGTAAAGCAGTTATGGTCTGACCTAATATGCTGGGGTCTGTTGGTCAGAAAGTCCATGATCCAGTTACAGATAAAGTTGCTGATTCCAAGATCCACATGTTTAGTGATCAGTTTAGAGAATATTTTCTTGCATAAATATTCTTGTTGTCCAGGTGTGAGAGTACACAGTGAAGCGCTGTGGATATAGCATCCTCTGTACTCCTATTGCAAGCATGTCTTGAGGTGTACCAGGGCCAGTCGCTCAAAGCACTTCATAACTATGGGCGTGAGTGCTACAGGGCGATAGTTGTTCAGGCACGTTGGTGATGACTGTTTCAGCACTGGCACAGTGGAGGTGGTCTTGAAGCACGCTGGTACTACTGGCTGGGCAAGCGACAGGTTAAAGATGTCTGTAAAGTCCCTGCAAGCTGTTCAGCAAATGCCCGAAGTACATGTCCAGGAATGCCGTCAGGGCCAGCAGCCTTGCAAGCATTGATACTGCTCAGTGCGTTATGGACATCTATGATGGTAAGAGTGAGGGTATAGCAGTCATCAGAGGGTAGGGTTTTGGCAGACTTTTCCTTGTTGTCCTTGTCAAAAAGAGCGTAAAAGTCATTTAGCTCACTGAGGGAGGACACATTCACGGCTGTCTGTGTAGAATTGCTAGGCCTACAGTCAGAGATGGCTTGAGTGCCCAGCCACATGCATCGTGGGTCAGAGTTGACAAAGTGTTCCTCCGCCTTCAGCTTGTAGCTGTGCTTGGCCGTCTTGATGCCCTTCTTCAGATCTGCCCTGGATGTACTGTAGGCCTGAGCACCACCTGATCTGAAGGCATTGTTACTTGCCTTTAGTAGAAGCCGCACTTTCTTGTTCATCCATGGTTTCTGATTGGGTACATTGTAATCTGCTTTTCTGTGGTAACATTGTCAATTGTGGTGTTGATGTATTCCAGTACTGAGTATGTGTAAGAGTCGATGTTAATGTGAGAGCCACAGGTGCCCTGAGAGGCAAACATGCTCCAGCCCAGTCCGTGTTTTTAAACCAGTCCTTAAGTACAGCATTTACTCCCACTGGCCGCACTTCGATTGTCTTCACTGATGGTTTCACACCTTTGATGAGTGGTGAATAAGTAGAAATGTTTGGTAAAAACAAAACACACCATCTCATACTAACTATCAGGTGGTGGAGAGGTGATGATTTGGGATTGTTTTGCAGCCACAAGATTTGGTTACCTTGTAGTTACTGAGGCCATCTTACCAACAGCTAAAGTTTGGCTCAAACTGGGGCATGCAACAGGAGAATGATCCCAACCAAGCACAGCAGCAAATCTACAACAGAATGACTGACAAAGAAAAGAATCAAGATGCTGTAATGATCCAGGCCTCAACCTGACTGCAACGCTGTGGTGGGACCGTAAGAGAGCTCTCCAAGAAGAGTGGACCAAAATTCCTCCATAACAACATGAAAGACTCTTCTGCAAGTTATGGAATCATGGGCTTAATTTTTAACAAGATTCCATCTGTAAGGGTTTATCATTGTGTCGTGCACTGTTGAACCAACACCTCTACAAACAGTCTTTAGCCACAGGAGCCAAGGTTTTGGCACTGCCTTCATAGCTTTGAGCCATCCATGCAAAATGCAGATTGCATATTCATTGTGATTACAGTAACATCTGTTAGATTTCATGCAATTTGCAGTAAATGATCTCCCACAGGCATTGTAAATTACGTGACTCATTTAAACATCCTCTTCTTGAAAGGGAAACTCCTACAAATACACATGTCACACGGCCAGCTACAAAAATACTCCTGCTCGCAACTTTCGGTCACAAAACTGACACTGTGACTCTTTAGTAAATCCAGCAGCGGATGTCAGTAAATCTGGTCTTAAATGTTCATTCTTCCTTAAAATTCCAACATTTGTAATGAAGGGCTATTGTTTACATGCTGTTCTCATTTTAATGATCTGCATAAAACAGCACAGTTGCAAATTGTAGTTTCAACACGGTGGACGCACAGCTTAATATTGTAAAGGACACTGATCAAGATTGTTTGGATTCTCAGCCCACCACCTTCCCCCTTCCCGAAGTCTAAGTTATCAATTCTCCTGCTCACTTTTCCTCAAACTCAATTATATTTTCAACCTCAGGTAGGAAAGGTGAGTAAGAGAATAGTAAGAAGAAGAAGAAAAAGGAAACGGAGGAGGAGGGGTGAAAATGTGAGCGATACAATAACATCTGTGATGTGTAATAACTATATTTACACTTTATGCAATGACATTTTGTCATAACTGCTGCTAAATGGGCAACATCTGACTAATTTTGCAGCACAGACTTCATATAAATAAATGTTAGCGATTACGCTGTTCTGTATAACATGCTTTCCTCCGTAACACATCTAAATTACTGCATTGGCTGCATCTTGACAGTTTGCCAGTTTGTGGGTTAACTGAATTTCTTCTGACTCTAACTTCAAACGTGGTTTCACAGCAGTGTCGCACAGATGGATTTCTCTGTCAGCACAGACTTAAAAAGCGCTAACTTCAAAGATACTGACAGATTACAGATATCTATTCATTATTTTTTAAATCTCTTTCTAAACAGACCAGTGTAAAAAGAAAAGGAACAGGTCACAAATGAGGCAGCTGTAAATAATGAATAAAATACATGCTTCACTGAGCTGTTAGGAGGACCTATTATGAACTTTCTGGTTAATGTAATAGCCATCCATTCAGCAATAAGTCAGGTGATGAACAAAGACTGTTGGACATCAATACCACACTCTCTAAGTACTGAAGACCTAATGGACCTGAGAGAGAAAAGCACCGCTCAGCCTTGTGATAAATGGACTCCTGCACACGCTCACATTAACTGTCTGGACGACCAGTGCAACTGCACTCAACAAAGGAAAAAAAAAAGAAGCTTTTGCTCACTACCTAATGCAGCTGAAGAATGGCAGCCTGACTAACAACTTATCAGGGCCAAAATAAAGTCTCAACGTGAGGTAAGGACAAAAACTTAATAGCTGAGGCTTCACAGCACTGAATAAGCAGCCTTAAACATCTACTCTGAGAAACATGTCTCACAGTTATACTTAGACCTAACTAAGTAAAACCGTGAGACATGACAGTTTCCGTTCTCTCTAAGTTGTGAAAGCTTGTATACTACTACACTCATGGGACAGAATATGTTTTTAGAAGAAACACCATTACCCTTTAGGTTCTAATAACTCAAGATGATAGAAAACAAATGATGTCCTTGATAGAGTCTGGGTTTTTTCAGGATATTTGATACTGAACTGAAGCTGGCTTTGTTTAGATGTTAATTTGCAGTTGGTAAATACGTTCTTTAAATTGAGCATTAAATACATAGAACCAAACTTTGAACTCTCTTTGGCGAGGTTTCTTGTAATTTATTTAACTACACATGGCACGACACATGGTCTATACAAACAGACAGTTTGTATAGGATCCAAATAGAGGGTGAAAGGGAGGCCAGGGAGGTAAAAACAAAGAGAGCCAACCGCCCATGGGGTGGTTGATTCCCCTTACCTGCTGGGAGAAGTAGCACCCCTGAAACTGTACCTCACTCCGTCCAACAGCACAATTCTTCGGATTGGCCGGCTCAGAACAAGCCGAATGGAAGTGTGGCACATTGGTACAAATCATATGGAGTGGAGCCGGTCGATGATGTTTAACCTATTCCCATTTCCCCTGGAGGTCCCTCTATGAACTACTCCAAGACGAGGCCATCCAGGTGTAACCCTGGAGAGTTACTAAGGGTTTCAGTGTGTTATGAGCAGAGTTGGTCAAGTTACTTGAAAAAAAAAAAAAATTAGTTACTAATTACTGATTACTTCTCCAAAAAAGTAATCCAGTTACTTTACTGATTACTTATTTTCAAAATTAATTAATTACTCAGTTACTTTTCAAAAACATGATACACAACCTGAATACATAATAAAGCAATAGACCTTTCAGCCCACTTCGATTTTTTATGCATAATCCATCATATAAAATTGAATCAAATGGAAAACCTCTTTCTAAATATTGTTTTATTTGTTTTTATCATTTCATTTTATGCACATTTCATTAAGCAAAAATTAAATTATATGCAACTGTCTTTGACTTGAAGAAATTGTTTAACATTTAAACCTATTTTCTGCATATTCCATCATATAAAATAAAATAACATTTTGTGTTTACACTCGCTCCTTCAAATAGATGCAAGTAAAACACAGCAAAAAATAAATAAAAATCAAAGATGGCACTAAGTCCTGTCGCTCTTAAATCTGTTGTCACCTGTTTAGCAGGAGTGGAGCAGGTGGAGGTTTGCCCGGTGCTGCAGTGGTCATGTCAGTGGAGGGATCTGGGAGTTTCTCTGTGAATTTCACATTCCCATGGCTATGGCGTTATTTTTGTGCCACTATTCTGAGCGCAAGTAAAAAAA
Organism: Oreochromis aureus; assembly: GCF_013358895.1. Classification (NCBI taxonomy): domain Eukaryota; kingdom Metazoa; phylum Chordata; class Actinopteri; order Cichliformes; family Cichlidae; genus Oreochromis; species Oreochromis aureus. Next base: position 47,197,919 of record NC_052948.1, on the reverse strand, counting down.
ATTTGAGCGCACGTAAAAAACATTTGCAGGTGCAAGTGTCACATTTTGAGGAAAAGTTTATTTTGAGCGAAGAAAAGCTAAATTTGAGTGAACAAAATTCATTGCTGCGTGCAAAAGGAGGATGTGCGAGGTAAAAACCCACGCAGCTACTGGTTTTCAGTGTTTGTCATATTATCCATACACACACACAATCTCTGCAGCCCAGCCTCTTGCTCCATCGTTTTCCTCCACCATCTCCTCATTTGGCGCTGTAGCCCTGACCCCATCGTGAGCAAATGCTGTGGTGCTTCATCTGCTCTCAACATTTCTGGACCCTCTACAGTTCGCATACCGCCACAACAGGTCCACTGATGATGCCATAGCTCTTTCTGTCACACCGTTATATTTGCTGCCAGCTCAAAACCATCGCCAATTACAGACTTGGATGCAAAAACTGAGCAGCTCTGATTGGCTGTTTCCTGGTCTCCAATCAGATCGAAATGATGAACATGCAATATCCCAGAATCCATTTCTGCACCCAAAACTCAAATCATTGTGAGGCAGATACACTACGGAGGAACACAGAGTGGCGAGACAGTTTGAAATATGGTGTCACTCTTTCTGGGTCACAAAATAAAGTTTTAAGATATTTTCATGCGAGGAATGTTGACAGTGAAAACTTCAAATGTCTGCTCCATTTATCAAGACATCACATATTTGCAAAAGTGCTCTAACGTTCTCGGAGATGCCTGTTACCCACCAGCTGACTGCATCAGCTGGAGGTTCTGCAGGCCCCGAACCAGCAGACTGGGACATACCAGGCCATCAGACTGCTGAACATTGCACCTCACCCTCACTACTGGTGAGCACAACTACATGACTTTTCATTTTGTATATTTTATATTTTATTTGTTTTTTACTGTAAAACATGTATATACACACTCACACACACACACACACACACGTAGAAAAACATATTTAGTAAACAATGAATAGGTGGTGGATTAGCCAATATTTTGCTTGTCATTATTGTATCAACTCTGGGCTTGTGACCAATTTCACATGTACTACATCCCTGTATTGAGGGACAAAAAGGTGATTTGATTTTTGATTTGAAAAATGTATTTCAGTGTTTGCTAGAATGAAAACACACACAAAGCAGCTCTCGCTCAGTTATTCTGTCTTTACGTTGCTCAAGCTGTCAGCATGCCTCTCAACTCTTCTCTGTCACTGTTATACTTGTCCCCCCCCAATCTCTTGGATGCAAAAAATGTTGCTACTTTTGGTCAATCATGAAACTGATCAATGATCAGCTGATCGGAGGAACACAGAGTGGCGGAGTTTGAAATATTACTCTTTCTGGGTCACAAAATAAAGTTTTAAGATATTTTCATGTTGTTTAAACTCAAATGCCCCACTTATCAAGACATCACATATTTGCAAAAGTGCTCAACGAAAGATGCCTGTTAACCAGCCACTGGGTGGTCACCGGATATATAAGACTTGAACTGACAAAAATAAACAACCAGGTATTATAGGAAAACCATAAAGTTTGAACTAAAACAAACGCTGTTGTGACAGTGATGATACAGCTGTTGTTAGAATTTATTTAATATTAATTTCTAGTTGTTTAGCGCATCAGCTGTTTGCTGGGTGCAAAGTGTACATCACTGTCAGCATCACAGCGATTTATTTTAGTTCAAAAGAAGCTTTATGGTTTTTCCTATAATACCTGGGGTGGTGTAATTGGTCCAGCCCAGAGTTTTCATGACCAGTTGGCTAATCCACCACCTTTCATTGTTTATATTACATAAAAATGAAAATCAACCACCGGCAAATGACCACCCAGTCAGCTGGTGGTGGGTACAGGCATCTCTGAGAACGTTAGAGCACTTTTGCAAATATGTGATGTCTTGATAAATGGAGCAGACATTTGAAGTTTAAACAGCAACATTCTCGCATGAAAATATCTTAAAACTTTATTTTGTGACCCAGAAAGAGTAATATTTCAAACTCCGCCACTCTGTGTTCCTCCGCTACTGCCTCGTTTGAGTTTTGGACGAAATGGATTCTGGGATATTGCATTTCATCATTTCGATCTGATTGGAGACCAAAACAGCCAATCAGATTTTTTTGCATCCAAGTTTGTGATTGGCTGGTTTTGTGGCACAAATATAACAGTGTACAGAAAGAGTTGAGCGCACACGGGCAGAAATGTTGAGAGCGCGAGCAACACATTGTGAGCAAGCGCAAATGCAAAAACTGAGCGAGAGGGGCTGCTATTGTGTGTGTGTATGGATAATAGCAAACACTGAAATACATTTTTTGCACGCAGCAATGAATTTTGTTCACTCAAATTTAGCTTTTCTTCGCTCAAAATAAACTTTTCCTCAAAATGCGACACTTGCACCTGCAAATTTTTTTTACATGCGCTCAGAATAGTGGCACAAAAATAACGCCATACATGGCAGTGTGCTAGGTGCTTGCTCAGATTTAAAGTTTAATTTTTCGCTGTAGAAAGAAGTTTTCTTCCCACGCAGAGTGGACGCTAATGTTTTTGTCACTTTTTAGGGACTAAAACTTAAAGTAATTTTAATACATCCACACTTTAAATGCTGCATGGTTGTACTCTCTCCCGCACTCCATATTATCCATTGTTGATCTACACACGTCTGTTGCTGCCACGCACGTTGCACGCGCTTACGTCATTGTCATGAGACACTCTCACAAACAAAATCATGACGATTTCGTAACGCAGGTAACATGTATGCTGTACTGAGTGTATGTTCCTGTATCAACCCCTACTTGTGTTCATTGTGAACTGAATGCAGTTTAAAGAAAAGGGGATATGTTTTTTTGTAGTTGTGCTACGAAGCTGCACCATCACCATTTTGAAGCTTCAGGAGAGCCCATTTTGTTGTTTACTTTGGTAAGGAACTATCATCGGCCCCTCTGGCCTACTGGTGCTGGCCAGAGGGGCCGATGGCGCGATATGGCAGCCTCGCCTCTGTCAGTCTGCCCCAGGGCAGCTGTGGCTACAACCGTAGCTTGCCTCCACCAGTGTATGAATGTGAGCGTGAAGGAATAATGGCATTGTAAAGCGCTTTGGGTACCTTGAAAAGCGCTATATAAATCCAATCCATTATTATTATTATGTCATGTGATATCTTGTCATTCTTCCTGTATACTGGAGAGATGGAAAATGCAAATTAGTATGTATGAAGAAATTATAGGAAAGAATGTATGTATGAATGTGTAAATGTAGATTTTTGAATGTGACTCTGTGTTATACAGGTCAGGATTTTTTGAATGTACGGTTCATTGATGATCCAGTCCAAAGATGGCGAGCCACCATTTCAGGATTCCTTGAGATGACTGGTCTGAGAAGAAAATTAAATTCTTTGGACAAGCCTTGAACTGTACAAATTCTACTTAAGTAGCAGGAGAGATTTGCACCTCATTTCTCCTTTGCACATCCTGCAAGGAGACGCCTTATTGCTGGACTTACACTTAAGGGTGTGGGCTGACATAACAGAGACTCAGAGTCAAATCCTCCAGGGGTGTGTTTTGTTTATTATTTTTCTTGATTTGGGCCCAATTTTTCCTGTCATGTAATGCTATTTTCAATTGTATATATATGTGATTATTCATTTGTGAATACAAGTTCATCAAACCAAGTTTTCTGAGCATTTCATTAGTCATTCACTTTGCTCTGCAGTCGAACCTTAGCTATTGGCTCAGCACCCAGGTAAACATTCAAATCTTTATCCTAACTATCAAAAGGGGTGTTACAGATAATTGGCGAGCCAGCCACAAGCAAGGGGCAGACTTGCAGACGTTCTGCTTTCATTTTTTACCCTTTTGGGCGAAATTCCTATCTTTTATTGTCATACCAGTAATTTATTTAATTGGTGACATGGAAGTAGTGACACGTGAGCTGGTCTTTTATGGTTGAAGGGTTAATCTGGACTGAGGTGGACAATGAATCCAGAGCTATTTAGACAGTCATGGTTCTGTGTATAGATGAACCAAACTCAGAGTTCCATAACAATGTAATTGTTGAGTTCACCTTTGGTACTGTGTTGCAAACGCTTGCTCCCTTGTTGCCATTTCACCACAAAAGCCCCACACAGCCTGATGTGACTTTCCACGTACGTGCGCTTGCTAGGGCTTATACACCTGCGGTTAGCCACAGTGTTACTGAGAATTAGATATCTGAGTTGCAAACCATTGCTAAGTTAACAGGGAAGTCATTTCAGCTTCTTTTGCAAGATAAGCTAACTTGGTTGAACTCTACAGTTCCAGCCACAGTAGAAAATGCCCCTCTAGACAGGAGCCATCATGAAGGAAGTCAGGCACCTAGTCTTAGCTCAGAGCAATGCAATCTAGAATTGCGCCTGATACCACTATTCGAGGCACTGCACTGCGCTCAGCTCCAAAGATACAAAACCTGACCAAAGAGCAACATCTGGGAATACCACCACTGACGGTGAGTTCATGCCCAAATTTAAGCCCCAGTGATTTCAACCCACCTGAGATACAAAAGGTGGCTGTGGAGCATACTGTGTGAAATGAGGAGACCCCACCATACCATTATGCTGCCTTTGAGTCTTTTCAGGCAGATTGCCACGGCTAAGTAATGAAACAGATTATGAGACCTGGCGCTCAATATGTGGAACTTCTTTTAACAGACCCAGCATTGTCTGATTTAAGATGCTCCAGGAAGATTGTTGATAGCTTGTTGCCCCCTGCTTCAGATTTCATTAAGCATCTTGGTTCACAAGCTTTACCTTCAGCAAATTTGCAGCTTCTTGACTTGGCTTATGGTGCTGCAAAATGCTGGTAAGAAACCATCAAACTACCTTCACAGACTCCAAGTTGTGCTTAACATGGCTACAAGGAGAAGAGGGGCCCCTACTGATGAGTTTGATAGGCAGTTGTTGAAGCAGTTTTGTAGAGGCTGCTGGGATGACTCTTTATTAGCAGAGCTCCAGAACAAAAGGTTCAAAACCCTCCTTCCTTCTTTTGCTGAATTACTACTCCTGCTACGTACTAAGGAAGACAAGCATACTAACAAGGCAGTACATATGAAAAAGTACCTTGGTGTCTCCAGACAACAGCCAACCCAACCCAAACAGCCTGTTTGGTCCCAACTCCAAACTGCCTGTGTTTGCTCTGAGTCTGAGGCTGCAGCAGAAACCAATCTTCTGAAGAAACAAATCACAGAGTTACCGGCTCAAATTGCTCATTTAACCCCCCAAAAGAAAAGCAGAAGTAAAAACGGCAAACCCAAGTGCAACGGTAACTGTGCAGACAAATCCTGCTCATCAGCATCCCTTGCCAGTGCCCGTTCCAGAACATCAGCCACCTCCCAGGCCACGCCTGTGGTACTGCTTTCGGTGTGGAGAGGATGGCCATGTAGCCTCGAGATGCTGTAACCGGAGCTCAAAAATAAAGTCTTGTTTCGTAAGAGGCAGGGAGTGATGGGAGTGACTCATCAACTTGTCCTACCAAGAGAATTGCGAGACATGGTACTTGAACGTCTGCACGACAACATGGGCCATCTTGGTATTGAACGCACCCTTGATCTAGTGACAGCTAGATTTTATTGGCCTAAAATGTCCTCAGTGGTTGAAGAAAGGACTTGTGATCGTTGTGTGAAAAGAAAAACTCCACCAGAGAGAGCAGCCACAATGGTTTCAATAGAGACCACCAGGCCATTGGAATTAGTCTGCATGGACTTTCTGAGCATAGAACCACATCAAAGTAATACCAAGGACATATTAGTATTAACAGACCATTTTACCATTTTAGTATGCCCTCGCAATACCAACACTGAAACAAAAGGCGAGTACCATGGCTGAGTGTCTGTGGGAACATTTCATATCACATTATGGGTTCCCTGAGAAACTCCATAGTGGTCAGGGCCCCGATTTTGAGTCCTGTACCATCAAAGAGTTGTGTGAAATGGCAGGGATCCGGAAGTCGCGGACAACCCCATAGCATCCAAGGGGTAGCCCTGTGGAGTGCTTTAACTGAACGCTGCTACAGATGTTGGGCACTCTAAATAACAAGGACATGTCTCATTGGAGAGACTATGGTAAGCCTCTTGTGCATGCATACAACTGCACAAAGCATGAAGTCACAGGATTTGCACCTTATGAGCTTGTGTTCGGGAGACAACCAAGACCCCCTGTGGACTTAGCTTTCAGGCTTCCTGTTGATGCTCTGCCACTGTCTCATACACAATATGTGCAAGGCCTGACGAACCGCCTGAAAGAGAGTTATGAGTTTTCGAGCAGAAATGCTAAGAAATCTGCCGAGCGCAACAAAACTAGGTTTCACCAGAGGGTTACTGGGTCTAGCTTTGAACCAGGAGCTCGAGTGCTAATTCGAAATGTAAGACTGAGAGGAAAGCACAAGCTAGCAGACAAATGGGAGGCAGATGTCTATGTGGTTGTGTCATGTGCTAGTGACCTTCCTGTGTATACAGTGCATCCTAAGGCTAGAGATGGTCCTCTGTGCACTTTATACAGGGACCTCCTGTTGCCCTGTGGGTTTCTGCCCGTAAGTGCTCCTGAAACCCCAGCACCACCAGTAGTGCGAAGGCCAAAAACCCATCAAAACCCAGGTTATGTAACAGAGCATTTTGATAATGCCATATCAGACAATGATGAAGTGTATCCTTTAAGGGTGGTACTTTTGTATCCAGCTGCCTCCACCATAATGCCTGAGGTTGATCCCATGTCACCCGACATTGCATTAGAGCAGCGCATTACTGACAGCGTGATCCCTCTTACCAGAGCTGTCATTCCCAAAGCAGTTTCAGATGAAACTGAGGTGGAAATGCCGATAGAGGCAGGGGAGGTGCCCCCAGCAGCAAGCTCACCTCAGGTCAGCCTTTATGACCTTGAAGAGCCAGGAAGAATGGGAGGTGATGACAGTGAATCTTCTAGGAAGGATAGTGAGATTCCAGTACCCCTCATTTCACCTGTTGGGGAATCTCAGCTTCTTGACATTGAAGGTATAAAAAATGTCCCTGAATCTGGTGACACAGCTAATTTAACCCACATAAAAGAAGTCGCAGAAGTCAAATCTATATCCCAACTATCAAAAGGGGTGTTACACAAGAGCCCCGCTTCCCCCTGCATCAGGTTGGGCTGCAGCCACCTCTCCAGTGCATCCTGGAACTGAAGTGCCAGTCCTTCACTCCCATGCGGGCACCCTGGAACCGGCAGTGATGGATTTAAGGGGAGAGACCCAACTGATTTAGGATGGCCCCGCAGACATCTACGAAGCTGCCCCTCGAAGCCGCCATCTGGGTCTCGCCTGACAAGAGGGGAAATAGCCACAACGCCCACTCCTCTGGAGGCCACCAGCATGCCTCTGCCATAGCCTGAAACACCTCCATGAAATACTCCTCCATCCTGTGCAGCATCACCGCCGGAACAGGAGGGATCATCAGCACAGTGGCCCCAGACTGAATGGCCAGATTGTCCTGCACCTGCATTTGCCGCTGAGTCTGGGCCTGCAGCTCTTCCAGCTGCTACCTGTGTACCACCACCTGCTGCTGCTGCACGGCTGCCGTGTCAGCCATCATTTTGGCCAGTACCTGAACTAGCTGGAGGGCTTACGGATTCACCATGTCAGGCCAGTAAGTTTGTTACACTGATCCACCACCACAGTAGTCTTTAGGAATATTTCTCCAGGTTTCTTGAAGGACATTCAAAGGTCTTCTCTGGATGTTGGCTGCTTTTTTTTGCGTTCTCTATCAAGATGATCTCACAGTGCTTCAGGTCAGAGCTTTGGAGAGGCGGATCAATGACTGACAGTGTTTGTGATCATCGTCATGCAGAAAAATCAAGTTTTTGCCAATCAGATGCTTTCCAGATAGCATTGCATGGTGGACCAAAATCTGAAGCTACTTTTCTGCTTTTATAATCCTAACAGTTGAAATACAACCAGTGCAACCCAAAACCATGACAGAAATTGTATTTATCCAATTTCCTCAGATTTTTTAAGGATGCACTTCACACCACGCAGGCAAAGACACACCAAGTTTTGTGCTAATAGCTCTTTGCAAATCACCTTGTCGGTTCAAAAATACTATTTTATGACTGTCAAACTGTGTTAACTTTGGCGTTTTTTATAGACTCAACTAAAGGCATTTCAACAAATTATGTGTTTTCATGACAGTCTAAAGATGAGCAAAGAAAAATAGTTTCTTTGCTCAGCTTTGCCTGTTATGTGTAGACACACTGACTCATCCCTTGAGTTAGCTGATTTTTATCTTAGAGTAGTCATAGGTCAGTGTTAAGTGGCTTAACAAACAAATGATAAAAACAAAAAACAAAAAAAACAAACATAAAACAAACTTTATACACCTTTTGAAAGCCTGGAGAATTATGGTTTAAGACCATTTAAAAAAGATCTGGCTCTATGAGTAGCATCTCAAGACTTTTTCACAGTAGTGAATAGATTAACTAATAACTTACAATGAAAACTGCTGTCAGCACCACAGACGATAGAGCTGATAAAAGAGTGTTAGGGTCAGGGTCAGGGTTAGGGTTTTTCCTCATTCTAAAAAATGAAAGTAGCACTAGAGCGCTGATAGTGCTAGCTAGCGCCATTTAGCATGGTGGAAGCGGTCAGTGTGAGACTATTTTTATTTGCTACCCTGCACTCATATTAGCGGATATGTGCATCGACTAAGCACAATCAATTCTGGAAACGAAAAACCCAAGACATGCTAAAATCAATGCTTCGACACGAGACTTGTAAGAGACACGTATGACGTGGCCACATACTTTTACTTGGGTGTGTGGCGTGCTGATTACTTGGGTGTGTGGCATGCTGACAAGTGTAAGACCCAAGACAACATTTTTTCTTAAAGGGACAGTATTTTTTTTAAAAAGGAGATAAAAATATTTGGAATGCAATAAATAACTTTGCAGTAAAGGTTACTTGAAATGAAAACAATACGATCTGATGAGTCCAGATTTACCTTGTTCTAGAGGCATGTGTGCATTAAGTTAAGAAAGCAGGCGGATGATATACCAAAGATTACTGATCCCTGTGGTGGCAGTGGTATAATCTAAATTGCTTCAGTTGGTTGGGTCTAAGTTAAGCAATGTTAAGTGCCAAAGGATGAGGTCAGCTGAACTTCTGATTGTAATGAATGACCAAGCTCTTATATCATCAGTAGAAGAGCTTTGTGAAAAATTAACAACCGTGAATGCAACCATGAACGGAAATAAATGCTATGACATTGCAGAGGTTTATCAAGCAATGCTACTGCATGCTGTCATTAAAGCTAAAGGGAGTCCAACAAAACAGAGTATGTGATCGTTTTGTTGTTGTTGTTTTGGACAGTGTAATTAATATGTATATAAAACAGCAGGTATTATTAATCTCCGTCTCGCTCCCAGTCACGTCAGATGGCTGCCCTTTTTGTGAACCTAATCCTGCTGGAGGTTTCTTCCTGTTAAAAGGGAGTTTTTCCTTCTCACCATCGCCAAGTGCTTGGTCACAGGGGGACGTCTGAATGTTGGGGTTTTTTCTCTGTATTATTGTACGGTCTTTACCTTACAATATAAAGCACAAGAAGATTCTGGGTTTGAATCTGCCAGCTGAAGTCTTTTTGTGTGGAGTTTTTATTGTTTTGCCTTAAATCCCGCCAGGTATTGTGGCTTTCTTACGCTGTCCAAAGTGAATGAATAAATTATTGTTCATCTCTCTGTGTCAGACCTGTCATGGACTAGTGACCTATCCAGAGTGTATACAGGGCCTGTGTATACAGCTGGGTTCCAGCCGCCTTGTACCTCTGAACTGGGTAAGAAGAAATCGGATGGGGGGACTACTAGACTGATCTGATAAAGACATGCTATCTCTTTAGATCATTTACTGGCTATTATGTACTGAATAGAGATGGACCGATCCGATATTACGTATCGGTATCGGTCCGATACTGACGTAAATTACTGGATCGGATATCACATCGTCACGTGATAGAGCGGCTGTGTGTAATTGTAGCCTCGCTAGCAATCCAGCATTTCATCTCCGAGGAAGTTATCCCAGAGAGAAGTAAAGCAAGTGTGTAAGTTCATCTCTGAATGTTTGTAAAGCATTCCCGTGTTAAGCTTAACAACCGATATATGAAGCGACTGCCTCTCATTCTCTCCCCCTCCCTCTCCTGCTGCTACTTCAATCATGAAACTGATCAATGATCAGCTGATCGGCTTTTGTGTCGCGAGTCCGTCTCTCTTGTTTGTTGATTGCCCACTTCGCGCCAGAAAGAGGAAACCAGCGGCTAAACTTATGCTTATCAGCACGTTTACGCTTGATAAGCTGTTGTTAGAATTTATTTAATATTACTTTCTACACCAGGATCCTTTTCTACGTAGCTGACGGCTGGTAACTGTGCAGGGGCGGATCTAGCAAAGTTTAGCCAGGGGGGCCGATAGGGCATTAACAGGGAGAGGGGGGCACAAAGACATACTTTTCTTTCTTATTCTCATTTAAAATGTCTAGCTTTTAATAAATAATTATCTGAATCTTACACCCAAAGTTTTAATCTGATGTAAAATGTATAGAAGTCCATTATTGTATATAGTAACTATTAAGTCTAATATACCCTAGTAAGCTATACTACTTTTTCCTTTGGGAAGGTACCATCTGTGCAGTCTGCAATTCTGTTGAAGAAAGATATTGAATCTATTTAATTATTCTTGAAAAATAATTTCTGGGCATTTTTTTTTCACACTGCATCAAATTAAAGATGATTACGTCGATTAAGCATCACGAGGTGGAGGGTGGGTGGTTCCCTATTTTTTTATTTTTTTTTGCTGGGAGTTTTAGAACCCTATTAGTTAGGTTGCTTACTCTTTAAAATACCACAATAGGGGGGATGGAGTAGGTTCAAGTTTATTAGATTGATCAGTTTTGCTGAACTATGAAATATTTTGGGTGCAGTGTATTTTTTGCATACAGGTATAACAGAATAGCTTTAGTGTTTTGTTTTTTTTAACTTGAGTATGAACTTATACAAAAAGCAGCAAGATATTAAAAAAACAGTTTTATTGATTAAATAACACACTATATCGGATTCATATCGGTATCGGCAGATATCCAAATTTATGATATCGGTATCGGTATCGGACATAAAAAAGTGGTATCGTGCCATCTCTAGTACTGAACTGTAGTTCAAGTATTTTGTTCCTTTATGCATGTTCCTTTATTCAAATTTGGAGCAGCTAAAAGCAGAAGATACATGAAAGTGGAAACAATGTGCGTGTCTGAATGCAACTAAACTTCCAGTAACCTTTGGCGTGAACCACGTTAATAACCACAGGGTGCTTCCACAGCACTGTGCCTCTGAAAATTGTGAAAATTGTGACTTCTAGTGTTTTGAGGCTTTTATTTTTGCACATTCAGAGTCACTGTATTTTATGCTTGTAAAGTAATGTCAGTCAGTCTGGCACTGGGTACTATATTGAGGACTCACTGTACTATCACTGAAGTCAGTTCCATTGGCAGAATCTCAAAAATCATAACCATCAGATTACTCTCACAGCTGGAAACAAATGAAATAGAAAATTAAAAGTGCTGCATTTAACAGTTAAAGAAGGTAAGAGCACTAAATATCCCTGCAGCCAAAGGAAATGACAGAACTAAAGACCTATTTCTGTCTGTGTGGCCTTCCTATGTTGGCAAATCCTAGACTAAACTGTGCCACAGCTGAAATTATGCCCCAGAAACCTCTCCGAGGCCTTGTTCTGTTAAGAGACCGCCATGCCTAGAAATACTGCCGCCACAAACCCACAGGGCAGGAGGGGACTGTCCGCTTCAGATTTGCAGCTCAGACTCACGGGGTGTGTTTTTTTGCCTCAAAATGGCGAGGGTGAAATTAAAGGCAGCGTCTTCATGTAATTGCACATGGATGTGCCCACTGCCCATGAATCTGACCCCAGCTCTTGCACTCTAATGAAAGGTTGAGAGCTTGAACAAGGCAAAACCCTGGCAGAGTGATGGCTACAGGGATTTCAGCCAAATAGATTTTGTAATGTGCCCATAGTGCTATAGCAAAGGGCCCTTATCTGTATTCTATCCGGCCATTTTCATTTAACCACTAGTTCTCCTGTTTGAATGAGAGGCTATTATCTTAGCAGTCAGAACAAAGCCACATTATAATCAATTATGAATGTCTCTGGGATATGTTATCCAAATAGGTATTTGCAAGTGTACTTTCTTTTTGTATAGCATTACTATAGCATGAATAATGGATATCTTTATAGGTTTGGGCCTCGAGTCAAGTTAAATTGTTAGTTAAATGTTCTATATATCTATAGAGAGCAAGTTGACCTTGTGCAAAGCTATTTAAGAAAAATAGACACATCAAAAATTTGATGCATGCGTTATTATACTGCAGGCCAAAAACGTCCAGATATATGTAAAGCAGTACAGGCTGCAACATTAAACTGATGTTATATGGTAAGGTCTCTGTAATTATAAGTGAATAATGTAATAGATATTAATGCACTAAAATAGAGGTTGTTAAGTCAATAACTTTTAGCCATAGAGTACTTCAACATTGTGCAGCTATTACCTAAAGAAATTATGTTAATATTGACCGCCATGTCACTTAACACTATATGCTATAAAAAGTCCAGGGCCGACTGTAGCTTAGCAGTGGAAAGTTTCCCTGAGGAATGGCCTTACCATCTGTGAGGCCAGCTACTCTGAGGGAAGCAAGGTTATACTGTACAGTACTTTCAAATGATGGGTTGCAGCTTGTAGGTTATACTTAAATAATATGGCATTATAATAGCAGGAAATTGCACATAACACACACAGTGCATTGATGATTTAGGGTAGTTGTAAAACATCAGATCATAAAGAGTGGAAGCTACACACACAACTTGTTTAATTAGTGTCCTGCACACAGGACGATTCAGCCCGGTTTGAACCAAAGACGCGGCTGTCTGCAAAGGAACAATTTAGTGAGGGTGGTCTTGAAAAAGTGAAAAGCCCCCCGCCTCCACCCATGCTCCTCTTCTGTAGGCTATGAATACACATAAACATAGACTCACTCTAACCACATATTATGGGTTAGTACTTGCTGATGGTTTCATATTTGGAACTACGTTTATGTAAATGCAGATGTGAGCCCCACATCACTGCAGTTTGCTGAAAAACCCAAGGTTTTTCCGACCATGCTCCCAGTCTGTTAATCCAGCTGCCTTTTACATACACCCACTCCGTGATTGGTCCCAGATTTGCTGCGGGTCCGGAGTAACTATTTGGCTTTTTCCCTGAAATTTTTCCCATTGCTGCTGGCACAGTGTGTGACCTGCAGGAAATGACTGAGAATTGTGACTGTAACAATGCTAATGGACCGGTGCCAGACCGCAGCTGTTTATTTAACCACACAAAGCATTCTTCTGGGTTAATAGCCACAGACACTCCAAGATACTGACTATTTAATGATTTGGTCTGAGACACAGTACAGTATGTGCTTGGTTTGGGGGGAAAATTGCAAAAAGCTAGATGTGTGGCACCGTATCAAGCAAAGCAATAAGGTTCCTAGCAGTGGAAGCAGTGACTCAGTTATTCTGGGCTCGAGCTGCAGACTTTTGTTTGAAAATGGAGCTTTGTGTTTTAGTCCTACGTGGTTCGCTGTGTTTCGTTCCAGTCAGGGAAGTCTTAAGAATCTCCTCACAGCGCTTTGTCACATCTGTTTTAAGGAGTTATCATCTGTCAGTCTGCCTCTCAGACTCTTTAGTACCAGCCCTGCCCATCCTTCCTGGATGTGAGCTCACAAGAGAAAGACCAGAACAAAGGATGGGCAGCAGTCATACACTCTTACAGCACCGCTCTCTCCTTTGGGTCCACGTCAGATAAAAAGTTGTGATTTGCATTCTTTTCACAGGTTTTATCAGCGGTTTACATCAGTTGTTGTGGCTAGCATTTTGGTTTTTCTTTCGATACTTATCATTTATTATTTGTAGTTAAAAAAACAAAAAATATTACCAGACTGCTGACTTCCCACTGGGATTCATCATTACCTGAACCAGGTCAGAACCTCCACTCAACCTAAATGCGTTATTTCACGTGAGTCCAATGTTTACATTTAAACATTGGACTCATGTGAAATAACGCATATGCTCTGGTAAACTCCGGTAGGACTGTAATATTACAGTCCTACCAGAGTTTTAAGTAGCCCAGAGATATATATTTAACATTGCTGCTCACATTAAGAGTCACTGTTGTTACCTAGTGAGCTAGCAATGCTGCCAAAGCTCTTTAAACAAACAAACAAACAATCATACCCAAAACACTTTGGTGTGCAGGCAAACGATAAAAACAAGTAGGTTTGCACCTTTGGTTCCACAGTTAATAAAACCCTAAGTAAGTGTTTTGTTCTGAGTGCTATAACGAACATAGCTGAGGACAAAGTGTGAGAATGAATCGTTGAATCTTGTGTCCACACACATACCTCCGGTCGGTGATGCGCTTCTGACCCCCGGAGTAGCCTCCCTGCGCTCGCAGTCCGGGCTGAAGGAGGGGAGGGAGGGGTGTGACTACCAGCCGACCGTCGACAGTTTCCAGTTTCCAGAGCTCAGTGAAAAAAAAAAAAAAAAAAGATGAGGAGCTGCTCTCTTCTGCCGAACAACGAAGAAAGACTTAAAGTTCAACAGAAAAGAAAGGAGCTAAGATAATCGACTGCGATGAAATGTGCGTCCAAAAGTGCGGGATTGACTTTAAAAACAAAGCGAACTGCGAGCATCCAGAGGTAAGTTGCGTTAAGGCTGCTTGTTCTTTCTGGGAGATTTAGACAGCTTGAAGCTGCAAAGAAAACTCAGTAATTAAACTGGTGCTATTTGCTGAAATCAGCCGATAATTTACACGTGACGACTGTGCCAGAAATGTGCTAATTTTATGCATAATTAGGTGTTTTCAAATGAGCAGCTTCAATTTTCAAGACTCCTGTTTCAAAAGAAAGGGGAAAAAGCGACATCAGAGTTTATTTTAAGGTGTTTTTTTACAATAGCGAGTGTGTTTCTGGTGAATAACCTTTTGTTTCTATAATTAGTGGAATTTAATCAAACAAACCGATAAACACAAGGACAATGATGGCAGCATGATGATCTGTAAATTGGCTGCTCTCTATAATAACGCTCAATCTACTCCTGCAGTTGAACACAGTGGACACTGCGCTCCCTGCTCAAGTCTGACCTCGAGTGTCGGCAGCTGGTATTTTTCGGACAATGATCAACTCTCAGATCCAGCTCCACTACAACTACACAGGAAAGCTGGCCAACCGGCCAAGCATTGGCGTGAGCCCCGGCACTGTGGACACCAAAACCGTAGTTTTCCTCATCGTTTGCAGCTTCATCGTCTTGGAGAACCTCACAGTGCTTGTAGCCATATGGAGGAACCACAGGTTCCACAACCGCATGTACTTCTTCATCGGTAACCTGGCAATGTGCGACCTGCTGGCTGGAGTCGCTTACCTGGTCAACCTGCTCCTGTCTGGAGAGAAGACCCTGCAGCTCTCACCTGCTCTCTGGTTTGTGAGAGAGGGGAGCATGTTTGTAGCACTTGGAGCCTCCATTTTCAGTCTCCTGGCTATTGCTATAGAGAGACACCTTACTATGATCAAAATGAGGCCTTATGATGCAAACAAGAACTACAGGGTATTTCTGCTCATAGGGACCTGCTGGCTGATTGCTATATCACTTGGAGCTTTGCCTATTCTGGGCTGGAACTGCCTGAATAACCTCCCTGATTGCTCCACAATCCTCCCTCTTTACACCAAGAAATATGTTGCTTTCTGCATCACGGTTTTCATACTTTTGCTCTCAGCCATAGCCATCCTGTATGCCCGCATCTACATCTTGGTCAAGTCCAGTAGCCGAAAGGTGAGCAAGCACAGCAGTTCAGAGCACGCCATGTCCCTACTGCGCACTGTCATCATCGTAGTTGGAGTTTTCATCGCCTGCTGGACTCCCCTCTTTGTCCTGCTCCTGGTGGATGTAGCGTCCGAGCAGAGGTCCCCCATTCTTTACAAAGCCGACTGGTTCATTGGGCTGGCTGTGCTCAACTCCGCGATGAACCCAGTCATCTACACTCTGGCCAGCCGCGAGATGAGGCGAGCTTTCCTGGGTCTGGTTTGCGGCTTTTGCTACAGGGCGAAGGCGTCTGTGAACGGAAGCGGAAACAGACAGTCCCTGGAGCCCAGCCGCAGCAGGAGCAAGTCGTG
Organism: Oreochromis aureus; assembly: GCF_013358895.1. Classification (NCBI taxonomy): domain Eukaryota; kingdom Metazoa; phylum Chordata; class Actinopteri; order Cichliformes; family Cichlidae; genus Oreochromis; species Oreochromis aureus. The sequence goes on along the minus strand of NC_052948.1, from coordinate 47,181,679 downwards.
GAGCAGCCAGAACCAGCAGGGCTCCAGGCAGTCAGAGCCGGAGCGAGGACAGGAGTCAGACAGGGGCCACGGAGAGGTTTCAGTGGTAGCTGGAGCAAGCAGAGGTACCGCTGAGGCTGCGAGTGACAGAGAAGATTAAAAGGAGAGAGGAGTAATTTACAGTAATACTCTGAGCTTACGGGCTTGTGCAGTAGTCACAACGGAGAGCATTGTTCCCAAAAAAAGGGTTTCTTTAAATGAAGGGTAGATTTCTGACATTAGCTGCAGGGCAGTGCTTTCTTTTTGCTATATGTTCATCATCTGTAATGTATAGCTCTTTCAAGTCCAGCCTCCAGTGCTCAAAACTTGCCAGAGTTTGGAGTCACATTGTCCTATTTTTGTTGTTGGGTTTTTTTGCTGGATAACAGTCACTTCCATGACTGGTGCTCTTACCCTCAACAGAAAGGACTTTTACCTCCGTAGTTGCAGCTGTGAGCTCCTATGATAAATAAGAAGCGAAAATTTACCCGCAGTTACCAAATAAGTGCAATTATATCACTGCAAAAACCAATGTAATGAAGAATGATTGTAGACTATCGTTATTGCAATGACACACAGCTGAAGGTATTTATTAATCTACGTAGTTTGTATTTACTCAGTAATCCTACAGTATGCTGGGCAGTTACTGTAATCTGCATTGTATAATAACCAAGGCAAGAGTTACTCATAGCGAAGAAACAAACAGGTGCTTTTTTTGTATTATATCAGTAGCATTGGGTTCAAAATGAAAGCGTTTGCGATACAAGGGCTCCATCTGCTGGTGTTACTCAGTACTGCTGCATGTTTACTATGCAGCTACAGCAGTTCTTTGTGTGCGTTTGCTTTGAGCTTTAAAAGCATGATGCTAGAAAGCTGAAGACTGTAAAGAGGCACGTGAATGCAGCATGTGAAATACAAATTGCACATATTCATGTTAGATTAAAAAAAAATCATCTTTCACTCAGTAAATTAAAATGGAAAACTATTAAATTTACTGTGTAACAATTCATTAGAATCACCTTATGGCCAAGAGAGTGCAGCTCTGCTTTGTTTATGAAAAGAACTTATATAAAGGCTTGGTTCACCAAAAAAAAGTATTTACTGTGTAATCTAGCCATGCTTTTGATTTTGTTAGTCAAGATTTAGAAGCATGGGTCTCACTGTAGCTCACCTGGCTGTACAGGTGACTCAGTGCTGAAGGCTGCTGCAGAGGTTCAGCTCTGAGTCTGACCCAGACCATTTTCTGCATGTCCTTACCGCAACTCTTTTCCCTGCTTTCCTGTCCACTCCCTGTACTGTACCATCTAATAAAGGCTGAAAATGCAAAAGAAAAGAAAAAGAAAAAAAAAAGATGTAAAATATTATGTTTTAAAGATTTCTGGAGGCAATCTAACACACAATGCATATACACTAAGTTGTGTTTTCCATGGCTCATAACATCTATTTCCTAAAACCAATTTCCAGTCACTGTGGACAATCCACAGACCGCACCTGGAACTTATTTACTCTTACTTTTCATGGGAACTAATATAAATAGTGCGGACTGTGGATGACCCAGAGTAACATATCTCAAAGACAAGTATATGTGAATGTGGGTAAATTAAAACCACCTGCGCGTTTTAGATGAGAAATCTGTGACTCATGAGCAGAAATATTAATACCTGAAACTATTACAGCAGAGAAACAACAGCGATTCTACACATTCACGGTTTTATTGCCAACAGTCATACAGAATAATGATTAACTAATACAACCAAAAGATTAAATCTGTAAACATCATTTGGACTTGTTGTCTCTATGTTTTTATTTCCTTTTTTCCCCCCAGTTTTTTTTAAATACCTGTCCCAAAATAGTGAGTTTCTGTGTGATTTCCTCTGACAAAGATTTATATTTAGAATCTCAAAATGATACATTTATAATATATAATAGAGAGGGAGGGAGGGTGGGGGACAGATAGTGAGAGGGAACAGTAGTCTCAAGCAGCAACACGCAGCAGGGCAAAAACACAACCTCTAGTGAACAGGCATGCCCCATTGAAGATCAGCTATTGCACTTTGAAGGAAGAGAGAAAGGAGAAATTAAAAACAAACGTTGTACAAATAAAAGGCACATTTTCATCAACAGAAATCTGGAAAGACGCCATGTTCTTAGTTTTTTGTCCCAGTGAGGAGTTTGGTCATTTCTTTAAGTCTCAAAGCTGATCCTCGGCGAGATTCGAGTACGGTTGCTTTTGATATACGCTTTGTTTGTTTGGAATTTTGCACATTTTCCCAAAGTGTTCCTACAAATTCAGATTTTAGAAATAAAGCTTCTTTTTTTTTACATTAGCAGAGTGCTTTTAAATAATTTAGCACATTATTCTTTCTTCAGAGTTATTTGATTTGATGAAATTATGTCGCAAAGAAGTGGAGAATGCAAAAGTAAATGACAAAATTCTCTTTGTGTCCTTCTCCATTGGGACACAATGAATCAAACACATTAACCCAAAACGGATGTGGTGGATGGTTTTTTTTTGTTTTGTTTTTTAAATTTTCACAAGGACCCCAGTGCTGTGGGTTGTGAGATGCATGTACTGTACACTCCCTCTTGCAGCAAAACACAGGCACATTATATTACATTGCATCTGTCTTGTCAAACTCATTGAACACATGCTGATTTGAGTTCAACTGAAGTGATCCAGTGCATATCAAATACAATGCCCCATTCATTTGGTATCCATCGGTGTCCTGACAATAGTAAGGATAAGAGCATTAAAAAAAAAAGAAAAAAAAGTCAGTTTCCAGTGCTGCTGTGTACCACTTCTATGAGCTTTTTAAAAACAACATAAATACTAAACTGTCCAGAGGAATGAGAGCGTACAGTGGATTGCAAACTGAAAATTAATGGTTAAAAACTGGCTTAAAAGCTGTATTTTCCTTTCAAACGCAGTTATCCAAAGCACATGTAACTGACAGGGGTAACTATCCAACTCTAGGGTGACATCTTGTGGCAAAGCTGTTTTTATCATAAGACGTCGACACGCTGAGAAATCAAAAGCTAACATCAGTAACTGAAAACGATCGAAAGCATTTTAAACATTCGGCGTAAACGCAAGACACTCGTCTGACACGCGTGAACTAAGTGACCTAACTTTGTTTTGTGCTATTCGTTTCAGATCCTTCAAATAATAATAGTAATAATAATATTTAAGATTTTAAAGGTTCACAAAAAGCTGAAAATGTGAATCAAAGATGTGAGAATATCCATTGCAAGCCCCAAAACTAATCACCGACTATACACCTAAAAGAATTCAGCGAAAAACCAATTCGGAAATAGTTTGAAAAGCATATATTTTTTGTCTTTTTTAATTTTTTTTACAGTGTCAGCATACATAAGCACCTCTTTCAAATAAAGGGGTATCAAGGTCTACGAACATGGCCACGAGAACGGTTGATTTTAAGTCATGCGACTGCAGTGACACGAGAAAATACTTCATAAAAAACTTTATCGTTAAAGCCATTGACAGCACTGTGAAAGGGTGGCTGTTTGCACCCCCTCCCCCTACCCAACAATTTGTGACAACTGCAAAGCAAAAGAAAAGAAAAAAAAAAACACATTCAGGCCTGAACCCCAATAAAAGCTAGGTTTTTCTTATAGTGACTAATCGAATAAGCTGTCACACTGTTGGTGAGATTAAAGGACGTTTTTCCGAACGTAATTTCGTTATAAAGAGCGTTTCCGTTTCCTCAACCTCTTAGCCGACGGTTCCTGTAGAAATGTGGTTGTGCTTGACAGACAAAACTAAAGTTTCAGATTTTTATTCTAAAATACTCTTGTTAATACCTCTTTGAGGTTTGATTTGCGCTTTGTCTAAACTACAAGAACAATAGTCTTTTTCTTAATCTTTTAAAACACCAAATCGAGATATTGTGTCCAAATGCACCTAAGTCTTCTCAAAAATATAGCATTTCAGTCATCACGACAAAATAATAACAGTTCTCTTTTGTTTTTTTCATCTTTAACAACTCCTGCATCTTCCAGCGTCTCCGGTTAAGTAACTGCAGATCAGTTTGTCTCAATAACTCTTTGAGCGAACGGAGCCTTGAAGCATCGACTCGTGTTTCATCTTCAAGCTCCATAGTGAGAGGCCATTGTAGCGCTTCCTATTATCGGTCAGGCATCGCAAGCATCACTGTTTCCTTCCCACAGGCTGTAGGAGACACAGTTCACTCCCGGCTGAAACAATCGGCAGGTTGTTGTCACGGTGATGGCCAATAAGGTGGCTAATGCTGTCAAATATGTGATCTTTTGTCCGTACCTTAAAAAGAAAAAGGAAGACAGATATTCAGAGTCTGCTTTGGTCTAATGAGAGTTTAATCTTTTACTTTCATGCATTCACAAAAGAGTTAATGAATCAAGCTCCATGTGTCCTGCTACACCCCCCTCACCCGTCTTACCGTGCCTTCAGGGTCCACCAGCAGTAGGTGTTTGGCAATTCCATTGTGCATGCCTGTCAGTACGTAGGACCCTGGGTTGGTAGTGCTCTTACGGACGAGAAAGTCCCCGTCATTTTTCAGAAGTTTCTCAGCATCGCGGCGACTCATTTTACCGTGGTACCACATTTGGCCCTCCAGCTCCTCCTGAGCCCGAAAGGCCAGAGAGCGCACAAGCAGAGGGCTCGAGTTGTCCACGGATGCTGCCTTGTGAAGACCGGATACCTGGGACTGGACCTGTCCCTGAGACAGCGGCTGGGACTGGGACTGGATGGCATCTTCGAAGGGCTCTGGCACGGTGAGGACAGTGCCAAAAGGTGAGTTAAGAGAGGAAAAGTAGGTACAGGAAATTAAAAATTTAAATCAGCATAACTATCAAAAATGGGGCTGCTGGACTGTCAGCTACCTACAAAGGTATCAACATATAACTTAACCAGTCAGAGTCAGTCAGTCATTTGTTTGGATGGTGAGGAGCAGCTCAGAAACTGTATTAACTGTAACTGTTGTGTTTTTACTTGTTATATTGTTATCTGTTAGTCTTGACCAGGTCTCTAATGGAAAAAAGATTTTAATCTCAATGACTTTTACCTGGATTAAAAAAAGATAATGATTAACATGAACTCACTAAAATGTGATTATGCTGTTATAGAACTACAGTAGGTGGACATTGAAGTCTGAATTTAAACATTTCCAAAAGAAACATTCACATTTAAATTGCACAGCTCATGCGTTACATGTAATTTGTGTCATGGTGTCTTCATGTGTATGCCTTTGATCTTCCATGTATATTAATAGCAAAGCTAAAGCTGAAGTTAGAAGGAGGAAGGGGACAGCCACACACTGCCATTATCACAGTCATCCTTTTGTCTTCATACTGACATGATGTTATTATGACGCCGAGCTTAAGTCACTGAGAAACAAAATCTGGGAAACCTCTATAATTACGAACTCTGATTCTAGTCGTCTTACAGTATTATTCTGAAGGAAGCCTACAGATACTATTCAGCTTCTTTCTACTGCTTTATCATACAAGCTTTAAATTATGTTTTCATCAAAGTCATGAAAGATACAAAGTGAAAATAAATAAAAATGTACTGGCAAATGTTAAACTGTGTATACCATAAAAATAAATCAGACAGTACTTCCAAATCCGATATCTGAATACAAACTGACTTTTTAATACAAGGTAACCAAGTCTTACTCATATCAAACAGGTCCTTCTGTGGGCTCTCTTTGGCTGCAGCTGCCATGCCCTTTGTCACATTTTCAGCCTCTGCCTGGAGAGCTGCGAGCACCTGGGCATCGATCTGCTGGGTGTTCACATAGGTGGGCATTTCCTCTGCATTTGGTACTTGACCTTTAGTCTCTGGGAGTCCACTTATATCAAATGATCCTAGATGATTTGAAGAAACAATCATTTATACTTTTGAAGACATAAAATGTTGCAGAACTGAATATCTTGCATAGTGGACGTACTTACCCTGTTGCATGAAGAAAGTCTTTCTTTCATCTCCCCAGCTTTGCCGCCCTTGGTAATATGTCTGATCGACAGATCCTGGACCCATCTAATGACATGCAGAAAAACACTGGATATTTGAGATTATTTTGAAATAAATGATGATGTGTTGATAAGGTTTAAGACTCATTTAAGTATTGTTTACTTTTTATATATACTCACTGGACACTGTATTAGCCACACCTGCTGAATCGCTTGTTGACGCAAATGTCTAATCTGCCAATCACATGGCAGCAACTCAATACATTTAGGCATGCAAACATGGTCCAGGAGACCTCCTGAAGTTCAAACTGAGCATCAGAATGGGGAAGAAAGGTGATTTAAGTGACTCAGAACATGGCACGGTAGTTGGTGTCAATCAGGTTAGTCTGAGTATTTTAGAATCTGCTGATCTACTGGGATTTTCCCACAAAAACATGTCTAGTGCTTACAGAGAAAAGTCCAAAAACAAAAGGAAATATCCAGCGTTACTCAGGATTAAATTCCTTGTTGATGTCAGAGGTCAGAGGAGAATGCCCAGACTGCCTCAGGTTTATATAAAGGCAACAGTAACACTCATTGTAGCCAAGGTAGGCAGAAGAGCATCTAGCAGCAGAAGGCCACACTGGGAGACACTCCTGTGAACTAAAAACAGGAAGTTGAAGCTACAGTGGTGTTGTTGGGGATGTTGGGGATATTTTTATCCAAACTTCAGGCCATTAATACCAAAAACTACTTATTCTGCTTGAGTGTTATTGCTGACCACGTTTACACCCACAGTGTGCCCTCTTCTGATGGCTGCTTCCAGCAGGAGAATGCTCCATATCACAAAGCTCAGAGCATCGCAACTTGGTTTCTGGAATATGTCATTAAGTTTACTTTATTCAAATAAAGGCAAAAAGGGGTTCAACCAAGTACTAGTAAGGTGTAACTAATGAAGTGACCAGTGAGTGTATATTCATGATTTCAGCAGGATCTCATTGGGCAAGTTTCCATTTAACTGAGATCTTGAAAAATGTCTAAATGGCACCCAGCAGTTTAGGCTAAAATCAGACAACTGCTATGTGTAAGCAAAATCACCAATGTAACTGCAGCGGGTCCAACAAGACTGAGTGTCCTGAGCATGACCATTAGAGCTGCCAGAGTAAGCTTCCAAACTATTGGAGATTACAGTTCTTAAGACACCTTATAATTTAGATGTATTATCATTAGGTACACTGACAATCTAGAATACTGGAAACATGCTTAAAAAGGAATATAACAGGAGTATAAAAGAGGTGAATCTCTGGTCATGGAGTGTGCATTGTGTCATATTCACAGAAACTTTCAAACCACATCAATGAAAAAAAAAAGTGATCATTATTGTGATCAGTGATTTCTTCCCCATATATCAGGACACAGGATGACACATTAAAAATAGCCAAACAATTTGTATACGTTTGTTTACAAAAGAAACACAAAGTTAAGCTAAGCTGTACCTGGCAACCATCTGCATTTTGATTGGTCAGCCTGGTGTCAATGAAGCCTCCAGGGGGAGGCATCTTCCCGGGGATGTTGTTATAGTAAGGGTGCTCTGCTGACTCCTCCTCTTCCTCTGTCCAAGGTAACTCCTCCATGTTTAATACCCTGAATAAACACTTCAGTCATGAAACTTAACACTGTACTGCATTGCTGTGCTGTATTTGATAAAATTATCACCATCTATATTTGCTTATGTTAGTGAACAGGTATTTTGTGATGCACTATTTTTATCTCACCTGTCATGTGTGGAGGACAGCTTGCTTGAGGGACACTGCAGGTACTGCTGGAAGCGAAGGTCAAAGGCCTGGCCGATGGTACTGATGACGTCCTGGGCTAGTCCATCAGAGCACTCCAAGATGTGGCATGCTGACAAGAGTCACAGCAACACATTTTCATAAGCATGACGCTGCAAGTCTACAGAACGTTTAATCAATGAATGCTCACCTCTTCTGTTAACTGGGTCCTTTGCTACATAGGCAACATAATCTGTTGTATCCTGTAATGAAAGATACATCTTGTAAAACACCACTGATATGATTAAAACTAATTATAAAATAAAACAAACAGAATTATAAATATTAGAAAGATATAGTGTAAAATTTTATAATACGTTCTATTAAAATAAAATATCTATTTGATTGGCAGTGTAATGCATGCCAGTACTTAAAACAGCACTTATAATTGTATTAAGATAATTTTTAAACATCTTTAACAAATTTAGTGTTTTTAAAGTCAAATTTCAAGTACTTTTTAAAGATTATATCTGTTATTTGAGTACTTACAGGGTCTCCACCTGATGCAAAGGAGATGGACTGCATGTGATGGTTGGCTATAATCTGTCAAGAAGAAAATACAGTGCATATGTGTTATCACATGGTAACATGTATACATACAAGCATATATGAAGTCACTATGTTCTCATGTGTACTGATGAAATGATAAAATTTCACCATCTGGTCTTTTATTAAAAAATTCTATAAAAGCTGTCCTTCAACCCCTTAAAACTTCTTGGCAATAAAACTAAAAGATGCTCCTAAAGGAAGTATCTTTCATTCACTTGTTAGGAGAATGTTCAAACCACTATACTATGGAGCCATTCCAGTGAAAATGGTAAATAAAATAAAAATAAAACACAGTTATTTTTGAGGTTTCAAGCATGTTTCACAACATGCCAGTGTCGTTGTCGTTTTTTTGGTCTTTACACCAGCTGTTTCCAAGTTCATTAAGGCGTTAGTAACTTTAGCCCACTTTCCATTGTGTTCAGCCAGTTGCAACAGCTGTCTGTTCAGATACGCGGAGAGAACCTGAGTTTCATGGCATTGCAGTCTGAATCATGACATTTGTAAAAAGTGTTATTGTACAGGTATTTCCTTGGAAGTATTCTAGGAACTGCTAAACTACTATTTTAGACTCAATGCTGTGTTCTTGCCTGCAGATTTTTGTTTTTGCTAAATCTCTGGATATTCATTTGAATAGATTACATTGAACAGATTTATGCTGCAGCTAATTAACTGCAGTGTTGCCTAACAATAACTTGCCTTTTCCATATTTAACTCTCATAGTTTGATGTTTTTCGTTGGTTTTCTTAAGCTCATGCTTTATTCAAACTTTATTAAATGTTGGTTTGTGGTTGCTTAGATAGGTTGTCCAGCAGCCTACAAACACCTGCTTGTTGCTAATTTGGCTAGCTTGTAGGTCTGGATTGTAAAAAACATCTTTCACATATATGTCCGTATTCATGAGGTGCAACAACAATACAGGCAAAGGAATAGGCAGCATTTAGATTACTGAAGGACGAGCTCATGTGTTTCAATTTACATTGCAGTGACAATAAAAGTGGATTTCATTACACAACAGCTTTACTAGCATTTGTTTGTTCCTTCAATACCGTTTTCGTTCTCCTAAATATTTATCTTAGGTGAACTCAATGGCCACGCAACAATTCAAGGGGAACTCCAACATGCTATTGCTTCACATGAGTTCGGCTTTTAGTTTGTTTTTAGTGCAGTTTGTCTGTGTTTGTCTATACTTCTATTTCCTTTTGTACCAGGGTGTATTAGGATCTTGCTTTTTTCTATCAGAAACTACAAACACTCAAATCAAAGATTAGAGGGGTGTTCTAGCATTTAAGGGAAACTGCAACATGCTTTGTAGCCTTGTAGCTATGTTAGGTGGATCAATCACTCCCCTCAAAGTTGGGATAACTATAACTAGGTACATCCCCAGGGGTTAAACTGCCTTGAGCTTTATTGGTCTCTGGTTGTCACATTCCTGCTAGTCTCCTCCTGTGTGTATGCCTCTTAAACTCTAAAACTCTTAAAAAAACAGAAACTCACTTCCTTGATGTTATTGTCTTAAGCAGGAGTTTTAATATTAGCAGTAGCATTATGTATTTCTACAACATGTTCATTTTTAACAAAGATCCTGACTGACCTGTTTGCAGTCAGGGGTCATCAGGTTGAGGCTACTTGTGGAGATGTTTAGGTTGATGGACATGCCGGCAAACTGCAGATTGCTCTTCCCCAAAATACTGGACAGAGCTTTGGATGGTGGCTGTAAGGATCAGACACAATAAGACACAAATAAAAGCAAAACTGATTAGAATAGAGACTTGAAAGGTAACAAAATCAGAAGACAAGCACCTCAGAAGCTCCCCAACAAACATGTAGGCTCTGGAATTGTTTGCATCCTGGTACTTTTTGAAACCTCTACTAGTTTCCTTTGGGCAGTTTCCGCTGTTTATGCAAAGGTACGCTAACCAGCTGCTGGCTTTTTCTCTTAAACATAAAACAGTTCCTTTACACAGCTCACTGATGCATAACTGAAGTGCAACTGCATAAAATCTGTGGTAACATGATTGTTGCAAACACACAAACATGCGCTTTTCTCCTGCACGGAAATCCAGGCAGATGTTTTGCCAGTAAGAAAGACAAACAGGACTGTAAAGTGTTGGACAAGATATGTCCAATAAAGGTAGGATTGAAAGAAGCTAGAAAAAAATAGTCAAAACCCATTCAAAATTCTCCACGTGAAGCTGATGTCACAAGCGTGTGTCTGTCACACAGCCAAACCAGCAGCACCTTATACCAGACATCGATTCTAAGATGAAGAAAAACTAGCCTGCTTGGATTTTGTGTTATGTACTCTTCCCTGACATTTGAACAAGCTCTAGAGAGGAGAGCAATGCTTCATTTCACACCCCACATTAAGACACAGATCCTCACAGGCTGTGGACGCACACACAGAATACAGACGCTCACATACATGCGCACCCACACACACACTAGCTTGGCGTCCTGATCACAGATATTGTGCGCTATATGAGTCACTAAGCACTGTGTGCGGTGTGCAGTGCATCGTGGGCTGGAGCTACACCCACGCACACAGTCCCATACCTCTTCATCTCTCCCTCTTCTCTCCTCAGCCTCTCTCTTCTCTAATCTCCCCCTCTCTCCCTCTTTATTTTCCCTCTCTTTTTATATAAACCAAGGAAGGAAAGGAAACATAGAGATGGGACGCTATATATAGAATGTGCATGGGTAAATTAATATGTAATGCCATTTCCTATTTTTCCAGCTTCTGTATATCTTACTAACATTCAGGTCTCGTGGAGTGGGCATTACTTTTCCTGTGATTATGCCATTCTTTTATCCTTCTTCCCTCCCTCCCATTCTGTACATCCATGCAAGCTACCTTTCTCTTCCGCAGAGCTCCTTTGGTCCCTGGAACAGCCTCACACACCAGGCTGATGGCTTCCCTAGAAGGAGAGCAAGAGGAAGATAAACTTGTAATTTTGATTGTATTGTATTTGCAGTAACTAATCATCCCAATCATACACAAGAAACATATTCTGTAACTTGGTACTAAACCTCTCCACACAAACATGCCCACAGTGATGATGTTAGTGCAGTAATGTTCAGCAAGTTCGACGTATTTATTTAAAATTTTAGTCTAGCATGCTAATAATGATTATTGGCACGCAACACAAGGTCCAGTGGAGGCTGATGGAAACTTTGTGGGTTTTTTATTCAGATCTACAAAATAGTTTTTCTAGTTTCTAAAACCACAACATCTACCTTGTGGCAGTGCACTGAAAATTTGAATCTCCCAGGAGCAGTAGGTGACACATCAACAAAGTTGCCACGATTCATCCTCTGGGAACCTGAATGTGTGCATCAAGTTTAATGGCAGCTCTTCCAATTCCTTCAACCAACCCCGTCATCCAAAAAGCTGTGCAACCAGCTTGGTTTATGATTGGGACGGGCATCCCATGATGCTTATGGCTAAGGCACAGATGGCATGCCTGCATGGCATGCTCATTGTTTGATTTTCAGGGGGACCTTTGCTGCAGGTCATATGCTACTGTTTCCATTAGTTCCTTTCTATCTCTGTGCAAACTGTTTTGAAAGGCAAATTGTCAATAATGAAAACTGTCAGCTATCATATTTCTCAAAAAAAGAATATAAATTCTTTCTTCTAAGACCAACATGAGGTTCACATGTTTGAGTTCCCCTAACTTTCATAATGCCCCAAGGATACAAACTCCCAAAGTCCCTTTCATGTAGTACCATCAACATTTTAAATTAGCCCACTACTTTGGTCTATGCTAAAATGTTTTAAAATGGAAACATAACCTGACAGCCTCAACTGTGCTTTGTGCTTAGTTTTAATTTGTTAGCATGCTAACATGCTAAGACAAAATAATAAATATAATAAATATAAGGTGAATAGAACTGCTAGCATGAGCGTGAGCTTTGTTTTGGATTTGGAAGTTACTGATACTGATGCTTCTCACTCACAGTTTTTGAAAGTTTGACCAAAAAACTACAGATAATTACATGTTGATAAAATGGCATTGGCTTATAGAGATTTAAGTAAAACAAACAAACAAACAAACAAAACCCAGAATTGTAGTGTTTTGTTTACAAATACTCTTGAAATGCATTAAAGGGAAATCTGAACACGTCTCTCTCTGTATGTCTTTTTTGCCATGCTTCTCCATATTAGAGAGAAACATAAGCACACAAACACACAGTGGCAGAGAGAAAGCCTGCTACTGTGTGCTAGCTAATGTTACCAACTTCAGGAAGTCAAGCAGAAAAGTAGACATGACACGAACCGATTCGCTGCCGCCCTTTGCCTCACTGCACATCGGTCAATGATTTCAGAGGCAGAAAACTCCATGCAAACAAAATGTGCATCCTAAATGCACTCTAAAGTCATATATCCCTAAAGTGTTACATTTTTAAATGTACCGTTTTCTTCATGCAAGTTTCATTGTGCTAAGGCATGGCAGAAGGCTCCTCTGTCCACCATTACCTTATATTTTGTTCAAATATTGTTTAATACAAAATTGGCTTAATACACAAAATCAATGCATCTATTAGTGAGATGTCTAATGATATAATGCATTTGGCCACAAGCAACTACTCAGCAATATTTTTCTAGATACTGACAGCAAATGTTTGGATGCATAATTTGTTTTTAAATTTTCAATACTGAGTTTGAAAGTTGAAATGAATATACAAAATATTTTGTTAATAATGACTAATCTCTTATTGTCCTATGGCTGTTATGTTATGCTATGCTATGTTATGTCTTAGATAGAAACCAAACTGGTAAAAAAAAAAAACAACACACATCACAGGTTCAGTAATTATTACTACGTAAGTTAGTCACTTGTACGTAATTCCTACCAACAGATGTAAGAAAGAGCAGTTTTATTAACCTCAGCATGTGAGGGTGCTTATTTAGCACTCTTTCATCGGTTGGATCATAAAATGTATTTTTCTACTCTTCTTATGTGTTTGTAAATTGGTTCACCTTTCAGAAACCAGATGTTGCTAACTTACACTTTCACAATATTCGTTATATTCAACATACGGTTATAGCATCATTTTTCTTTTCTTTTTTTTAATTGTTCTTTTTTTTATTTAATCAATTATTATTTATTAATTATTTTATCATACAGCACAAAATGTCAATTCAATAACAATGACATAAAAATTAGGATTGTGAAATATAATTTTAGCTCAGGTGTCATATGAATACTGGGTGCTGAAACCACATCTTCAATACTATCTGACAATGAAAAGATGCAAATACTGCTGATGTGGATAAAACCTGAGTTCAGCCTACTCTAAAAGACAACCTTCCCGGTATTTACTGGTGGTGACAAACATTTGGCATGGGACCAAGACCCAGCATACCAAAAGGTCAAATCCGGCTCACTGGAAGGCTTTGGGAAAACTGAAGAATGCAAAAGAGGGCATAGATTTCCAATTTTTAAATTTTTTGGTGAGTTATACAACCGTCTTACAAAGAAAAACAAAATTGGGGCCTGCTATAAATCATCGAAGTAAAAAAGTAACTGATAAACTCTGATAAAAATAAAGCTATGGCATTTTATTGTTAATATCTTCTTCTATTCTATCTTTTTGTTGTGGTTATGTTTTGTTTTTACAGTCAATCCACAGTAAATTTACAGGAAAAAGTTACTAAAGTGGCATTTCTTTGCTGCACTTATTTTTCTTAAGACATGTACTTAAACGTCTTCACCTAAAAGTGCCGCCCACGACCCTGAAAAGGATAAGCGGAAGCGAATGGCGGGATGGATGGATGTTTGACACCCCCACATCCTTTTGTTATTGATGTGTTTCGGTTGTTTATTAGAAATAAAATAATGGATTTAAATAGTTTTAAATTTGGAAATTGTTCATTGCTGAACAATTTATGTGTGTGTGTGGACGGGACCAAAAATTGGTAGTTTACTATACTTGTGGGGACAAACAGCCCTTGTGGGGACCAAAATCTCAGTCCCCACAAGTGTGAAGGCATTTTTGAGACTCAAAATGTGGTTTTAGTGTCACGGTTACAATTAGGTTATGATTAGGTTTAGGGTCAGGGTTAGGCATTCATTTTTGATGGTTAGGGTTAGCGTAAGCGGCTAGGGAAAGCATTATGTCAATGAGATATAACCACAAGGATATAAATACACACACGTGTGTGTGTGTGTGTGTGTGTGTGTGTGTGTGTGTGTGTGTGTGTGTGTGTGTGTGTGTGTGTGGCTGTTTAAGTATTTTATCAAATTAAAAACTGTCATTATAAGCAAGACTCCATTCAATTTCAACTTGTCTTGTCCTTGAAGAAATATAAATGTGTGACCATACCTTGTTATTTGTGACCTTGTAGTGAAATCCAGGGATCTCATCGACCTAAGGACTTCTATACAGCCCAGATACTGCAAAGTAAGAATGAAAACCCTGTGTGAAATAAACAAAGACTACACATCATTATGCACAAAACCAATCTTTTGTTACCTTTCAAGGGCTAAAAAAAAAATTACTGCAGTCTTTAAGAGCATACAAAATCACCACACACACAAGTTTTGACACTAGGGGCTTGTTCTAGAAAGGAAAGAAATGGACCCATTGTTTAACATCAGGCATGACACAGTTATTAAAACTTGTGACGCATGCATGACTTTCAAAAGCAGTGGGGGCATTTAAGTCAAGTTATCTTTAGCATTCACTTATTAGCTACTCTGAAACAAAACAATATTAAGTTTAAGATGAAGAGACTGTATTTGTTTGGAAAGGAAATATAAAATATTGAGTTTCTCTAACTTTTTAAACACTCACTGGCCAGTTCAATAGCTAAATCTTGCTAACTCCTGGTAGGACCACCTTTTGGTCCCTGAACTGTCTTAATTCTTTGACGAATAGACTCAGTGAGGGGCTGAAAACATTCCTCAGAGGTGGCAGGAGGCTATCATAGAGTGAGAGGCAGCGTACACCCTGGACAGGTCACCAATCTGTCGCTGAGCTGCATCTAAATATCGCAGCAGAAACAGAGACAAAAGTTTCCCAATCTTCTGTTGTCCAATTTTAATATCAGTGTGAACTGTAGCCTCAGTTATTTGTTATTAACTAACAGCTGTGGCACCCAGTGTGGTCTTCTGCTGTTCAGATATGCTCTTCTGCATACCTTGGCTGTAACAATGGGTTATTTGAGTCCTTGTTGCCTCCCTCTCAGCTCACAGCAGTCACAGCACTCTCCTCTGACATCTGACATTAACAAGGCATTTTCACCAACAACTGCTGCTCATTTGATATATAAACCCTAGAGATGGTCATGTGGAAAAATCCCAGTAGGTCAGCATTTTCTCAAATACTCAGACCAGCCTGTCTCACGCTAACCACCATGACATGTTCAAAGTCACTTAAATCGCCTTTCTTTATGATTCTGATGCTTGAGCTTCAGCAGGTCTCTTGGACCTAGATGCCTAAATGCCTGATTATATATGACAAAAAGTTAAACAGGTGAAATCTGAGACCTTTTTGAACAAAACAAATTAAAATAATTATTTTTTTATGTATGCTTTTGTAAAAAAAAAAAAGAGCAGCAGCATTTTGAATGTCTCTGTAAACAAAACAGACTTCCAGACACACCAGTGTTTCCACTCTGTCCTTTAAAAACAGCCAGTTCAAGAAACTAACTTGTTACAATCATAAATTTCCTTTTATAACTCTGTGTCTGTTTCTGCTCAGCATTTTGCCCTCAAACAAAAATATTATTTTGTCAACATGATGTTCTCAAATTGCCTATGTTCTCTATTTTTATAAGGGTGTGTTTGAAGTGCGTGCTTTAGCAGGGCCAAAAATACATCAAGCACTTCTAAAATTAGCAGAGCTCTATTCTGAGCTCGCGCAGGGTTTATATTCCCTTATGTTGTATAAGAACACACATAACCGACTCTAAACCAACTCTAAAACTGAATTTCGGATTAATAACTAGGTTTCCAAGTGATCTAGATAAAAAAAATACAAACTGTAATTAAATTCAAACATTTCTAAATATTTAAGCCATACTGTATATTGCATTGTTTAAACCTCCTTCTGCTACAGTGCTCATTGTGTGCATTATCTAAAAGTTTCTTCTGCATGACAAAGTGTGAAAAATCCATTAGTTTGTGCTCACGAACACAAATTGCCCCATCTTTTCATGACAGCATGCACAACTTTTAAACTACTCTTTTAATAGGAAGTATATTTGGTGTCTGCAGCATGTTTTTTCTTGAGACTCTTTGGAGGTTATCATCCTGTCAACCGAACGACCACCTTCAAGTGTGGCTTCTTTCCCCTATTTTAAAGGTCATCAGGTGAAAATTTGTGTATATTTATGTCCAGAATCATGAAAAAAGGAACATTTGTGTCCAAAAACAGGAATCAGTGGATAAAAAGTAACAACTTTCTCACAGACTGCTTTGAGACTGTGTTGGTTCTGTACAGTCTAGACAGGATAATCAGGTCCAGGAAATAATGCATGTGATCAATAAAAAGAAATAATTATTGGTCGTAATTGAATTTAATAATCAAATAATCATGTAGGAATTGTTGGGGGGGGGGGGGGGGGGTTAGGCAGTAAAACATTTATGCGATACAACTTTTGCAGTGCAGCAATGCGGTCAGGAATAATAACATAATATAATAAATATAAATGACTGGATTTATGTCGATCAGGTGGCCAAGCACACGTTTGCCACATCGGCTTGTCAAACGATCGATACGTCAGTGTTATTTGGTTCTGAAATGCAAACAAAGCAGGTCTAAGAAATGTAGAAAGCGATCGGTTAATTACAGCTTTACCGATCTGTATTTCTTTTATTGTTTATGTGAACATAGTATACAGGAAAATAAATAAGCAACTTAAAGAAGTCCAGACGCTTTTCTTTGCAAACTCCTTTGACTACGATGACCTGGATGACTGAGAACCTTCACAGACATATACAGGAAAACCAATTCTATACATATTATTCTGTTAGTATTTGTCACATATTGCTCCTGTAAGTACAGTGGTACGCTCGTGGTAGCCTCGAGTACTTGGAAGAAAGGACAACTGGATTTTCGTTAATTTAAAAAAGGCTTCTTGCCTTCCTTTCAATCATTTGTGACCTGGATGACTCAGAACCTACACAGACAGTGGTATGCATATAGCCTGACCTCTGACCTTCCTAAAAACACAATGAAATACTAGCAAAGACCCCTGTTAAATATGTTCGTGACAGAAACTGCTACCAGAAAAACCTTAACATATCTAATGTGCATTTCTTTTCCTTTTTTATTTTTTAGAAACACAAGACTAGTACGAGTTAAAAGTGAGAGTGTAAACAGCATCACTGTCAGTCAATGCCGCTTGGGAGTAATGGTGCGTGATGTGCGAGGAGTGACCACATGACGCTAATTAAAAGTGCTGTGAGCAGAACACCACGTTGAACTCAATACACACGGGACTGAAACCACAGGGAAAGCCGGGGGTGGAGGGTGAGCACAGGACGGACCCATTTCCCCTCTCACAGTGTGGTTGCTTTCAGCGGCATTGACTGGACAAATAAGTGCTCTCTGCCTTAATGCAGTTAATGGAATGTCACGCTGGTCACAGATACTGTAGGCTTTGTTTGGGCTAGCTGTAGTAGGTGTCATATGATGGCAATCGTAACTTGATTTGGAATATAACACATTTCCCCTGGCAGTGATGGCCTTGATTTTCATTTTTCTCCAAAAAGCTGCATTTCTCTTTGCAGTGCAGTATAAGACAAGGCAGGAAAAATAGCAAAATTATTCCTTTACTTCACCCAGTAAAAATGTCCCCCCCCCTCACACCTTAAAGAGCCAGGACTCTGCATCATCACTCCTTATGCTAGTGACTCATTGCCGGCATGATGACATTCGCAGCTCCTGTAGTTGTGCGCCAACTTGCTCACCTTTAAATGATGTACGACGGTTGGACAACAGTAACAGCAGCCAGTGATAAGTGTAATAAGACAAGGATGCTCCGAATATCTTTTCCCATTCAACCCATTCACTGTTGGCAAGCTAAAGCAGCCACAGAGGTGCACAATGTACAGAAATAACTCATCACCATGGTTACAAAAGCATAACGTTGCCTCTCTGTATACATGAGACTGGCCAAAATATCGGAGAAATGTAAATGTTTACACAATGTTCACATTGATAATTACCATTTTTGTTTTGGTGTCATGAGCTTTTCCTCTACTTTTCCCCTTAATGGTGACCTTCTCCTTTTTTCCTGAATTATTCAATGCCAGTTTTCCGGTTGCTGCTATTTCACCCAGCCTACATACACCCACTCAAGGGCATGTTGTGAGAAACTACATTATTCCCACCCCACCCACCCCCACTTGCAGGTAGCTAAAACTCGACTCATTCAAAGAAAAGAGAGAATGGGAAAATGACTGGGATGAACAAAGAACAAAACGAGACGGTGGGGGGAAAGAGTGAGTCCACCAACCTTTACAATGTATGTGACTCCGGGACCAGAGATCTTCTCGTTTGAGTGTAGCCATCCTTTGGAGGGTTTGCTCACCAGTCCACCGCCTCCACCTGGATTCCAGTCCTCTCCGCTGGGCTGGTGCTCATCCAGCCTGCTCTTCTTGCTCATGCTGACAGATAGCTCCAGCTGTGAACAGGGGGTTGAATGGGAGGCCGAACTGCACAGAGAGACACCCACACCAGAGGCTGCCGCCGCCGCTGTAGCTGCGCTGGGACTCGGGCCACTGGAGCTGCCTGAGCCTGATCCCCCACCCCCCTGCAGCTTTGACACAGCCAGGTCCTTAACGGCCGAGGGCAGACCCTTTATGCCGAGCAAGCTGCCGGAGTTGCTGAATTTCAGGCTGGACACCTTGTTGATGAGGGTACAGAGGGTGGTGCCTCCATCTTCCAGGTGGTCAGAGCCGTGGCCGGTGGGGTTGCTGGAAGGAGCGGTGGCGGAGGAGGGCTGAACCTCAGTCGGGGGTGTGTAAGACGTCTCAGCTGCAGACTGGGGGGTGGCCGAGACCTTGGGGTTCATGGACAGGCCGTGAAGAAGCTCATCGACGGATGTTACTGACTCATTTCTGAAGCGGTTGTATTTGGTACGGTGAAGCATACCCTTCTCTCTCTTTGCTCTCTCCCCTCTCTCCACCAACCAACGCGCACAGCCTGCCTCGTTCACAAGCGTGCTGGCAGACGTGGCTGAGCGGTGCTGATTACCCTCTCCTGTAACATAGCAGCAACGGTAGGCAGCAAACGCCTTTTTAGCAATCACAGGCCACCTGACTGTAATTTTCTCTATTGAGGTTACAGTGGTGGTTGTGTTGAGCTGCTGCTGCTGTTGTCGCCAAAGTCCAATCTGCTCTCTGTAAAATCCAGAGCTGCAATCCAATCCGTCAGAGAAAAAATATACAGACACAATCCATGGAAACAACACTGAAGCAGAGGGAGGGGGAAAAAAGGATGGAAAGGTCTCTAAAAGGCTTCCAGTGTTGTGGTGCAGCTTTTAGTTTCCAGCAGTGACGCTGCTGCTGATTTCTAGCTCAAAATCCAAAAAGTTAAGAACAGAAAAAGATCTGTGTTGTTGATGATCACGGACACTGCAAGGGAAGAGCAAATACTCTCTACTGACTGCTGCCTGCCTGCCTGCCTGCCTGCCGGCTCAGAGCTAAAGCATGACTCACTGATCTGAGAAAACCTTCTCAACAAAAGGCTTGCTGAACACTGCAAATCACTTCCTGTTGGAGGGAGAGGAAAAAAAAAAAACCTCCCACTTACAGCACACTAGAACCAATCAATTTTTATATTCCCCAGTCTCATATTCATTCTCCATAATTCTTTTCTCCTTATTTGTTTTTCTGTGAAAAGGAAATGAGGGATGAGAGGTAGCTTGATTGTCTTAGTAACTTCGTGAAATAATCATTCATATTTTGCTGGAATTTGCGCCTTGAACAGTGCCATAAAACTGACGACCTAATAAAAGTTTGATAAAAGGATGACACACCATAAACTAATCAGTTAGATGACAGTAAATGAAGTGAAATATGTAATGAAAACATCCTTTTAATTCACAGCTAAATCGAAGCGCCTGCCAAAATCTTATGGCACAAAAATAAAATAGACAAAATGATGCAAAAGAAATCTTCATAAATCATCAAGAGAAGCAATATTGCAAAATTTTAGTATGATTGGAAATATGTGAAACATTAATATATTGCCCATGTTCAAGTATAATTGCATATTGTGAGCAGATATCAGTCCTGGACCACTCACCAAAATCTACCACCAGTTATTTCCACAGCTATTTATATTCGAGCATCAATTATATATAAAAGGACTAAAGCAATTTTACTGTTTTAAACCTAAAAATGTTGAGAATCTGCAATAGGAAAAAACAAACAGTTCAACAATGAAGCAGAAACAGATTCACAGCCAGTTTAAAATACCCAGCAACTGGTCCAGGCTGAACTGCATGAATTATACGACTCAAACAAACACATTCTGAACGGCATGTTTCTCAGGCAGATAAGTCAATGAAATAGCCAGATGGATAAAAGGAGAAAAAAAAGCTTCAGAGTCTCCTTAAAACCAACAGCAATGAAGCATCTTTGTCTCCCGGCAGCGGAAAGCACACATTCATATAAAATGTCCTCAAGAGCATCTAGCAACGGCGAAAGACTGACACTCATTCATAAGCAGCTTCCGCTCTCACTGTGCTGCAGATTTCGCACTGCAGTCCCTCCCAATATCTCCCTTTCCTGCCTGGCAAAAGGAGAAAAAAAAAAAAAAAAAGACAGCACGTCTGCCTTCTCGCCTCAGAAACAAAGGCAAACACAGAAGCAGGGGGGAAAAAAGGCAAGCCCTCGCAAATCAAAAGTGACGGCAAAAAGACAAAGCAGAAACGGAGCAGTGGACAAGAGAAAAAAAGCATGCAGTTTTTAGTCTTTTATGTGAATGAAATAGCAGGCTGGCATACCAGTGTTTCTGTGAATGGAAGCAAGGCCTTTCTGCCTCTGCAAGGCAATCCTTAGGGATGGCATGGTCTTATCCAATGAGGAGCCAGCTGGATGACTCATTCAGAGGAGGCTAGCAGAATAGTGGAAGAGACCATTCCAGACACAGGTGTACATTCTGTTTTCTCTTAACTGTCCCTTAAAAAGGCTACGTGCATCATCAGACATGAGATGTTTGCATAATTAAATAAGATAGTGTTCTGTTAACAGAGTGGGAAACATGAAAAAGGTACAGGACATGAAACAGGAGGAGTAAAGCCACCCCTGCGATTTTGATTGTCACCATAATCCCTTTTTTTCCCCTCTCTACATTCATGTGGACAGTTGCCACCTACACATTTAATTAGTAATTGACTTTAATATGTCTCTCACTCTCTCTCTCCCTATACATACATACACACACATATATGTGTATATAATTATATACATACATATCTGAGGGCATTACAAATGTGCTACAACAACAAATATATTTAGAGCTAAAACTGGACATCTGTCACATGAAAATAAATAATTACCATCCATATATATTTTATTTAGGGTTTCATTAACATGCAATATGACAATAGTATTTTTTTTTTTTTTAAGTTAAAGCAACAGCTAGTAGCTCAGTGTTCCAACATTCGAAAGAAGGAACTGCTCTCACAGCTAGAGATTGATGAGGTACAACATAAATGCTACGGCAAGGAGGAGTCAGGACGCCAGGTCAGGGGGAGATATCATCACCCCACCCGAGATTGGGTACATAGCCCCAAGTGCGATAGGAGAAGGATCGTTGAGTGCGAGAGGAACTGACCTGAAAGATAGGATCATGGCCAAGCTTGAAACCTGGATCCCCGTGGCGGTTACCAAGATTACGTGAAGTACCCTCAGAAGGTCTGCTAGATGATGTTAATGCAGCACTACGGATGATACCTACAACCACGATTACCGACACTAACAAGCTGATCTACACTACGGCAGCAGTGATCAGTGAGATGCTTGGCTACAAGTTGAACAGCCACAGGGGCAGTACCCTCCATGGAGAAGGAGGCTAGAGGGCAAGATCAAAGTAGCACGGAGGAGGTTAGCCAACTAACGGAGTTGCAGAAAGGCGCGACAAAGAAGGTGCATAAGAAATACAGCAAGCTGTCCATACCTGAGGCCTTGGAAACTGCCAAGCAAAGACTCACAGCCTTGGCCACCCGCTTGAGGAGGTACACCAGAGAGATAGAAGGCAGGAGAATAAACCAGCTGTTCTCCACAGAACCAGCAAAGGTGTACTCTCAGTGGCAAGGGAACAATAAGAGAACAGCACCACCAAGGCTGGAGACGGAGCAATACTGGAAGAGCATATGGGAGAAGGACGCAACCCATAACGGCAATGCTCAGTGGCTAGTGGATCTGAGGGCAGACCATAGCGACCTCCCTGAACAGGGTCCAGTAACCATCACAGTGGCAGACATCCAAGAAAGGGTCTCCAGTATGAAGAGTTGGACAGGTTCACGCCTACTGGCTGAAGAAGCTGACTGCACTCCACGAGCGTCTGGCAGCACAAATGAACCAACTGCTAGTTAACGAGAGACACCCGGAATGGCTAACCGGAGGTCGGACGGTCCTGATCCCCAAGGACCCCAAGAAGGGACCGGTCCCATCCAACTACCGACCAATAACCTGCCTCAGTACTACATGGAAGCTCCTGTCAGGCATCATATCGGCTAAGATGAACAGGCACATGGGTCAATACATGAGCGGGGCACAGAAAGGGATTGGCAAGAATACCAGAGGCGCAAAACACCAGCTACTGGTAGACAGAACAGTAAGCCGAGACTGCAAGACCAGACTGACCAACCTGTGCACTGCCTGGATTGATTACAAGAAGGCCTATGACTCAATGCCCCACAGCTGGATACTGGAATGCCTAGAATTGTACAAGATCAACAGGACGCTAAGAGCCTTCATCAGGAACTCAATGGGGATGTGGCGTACAACACTAGAGGCCAACTCCAAGCCCATAGCACAAGTCACCATCAAGTGCGGGATCTACCAAGGAGATGCTCTGTCCCCACTGCTGTTCTGCATAGGCCTGAACCCCTCAGTGAGATCATTAACAAGACTGGCTACGGATACCGACTACGGAACGGAGCGGTTGTCAGCCACCTCCTGTACATGGATGACATCAAGCTGTATGCCAAGAGTGAACGAGACATCGATTCACTGATACACACTACCAGGCTATACAGCAATGACATTGGAATGTCGTTCGGACTGGAGAAGTGTAGTCGGATGGTAACAAAAAGAGGGAAGGTAGTCAGAACTGAGGGAATTGAACTACCAGAAGGCAACATTGCAGACATAGAGGACAGTTACAAGTACCTGGGGATCCCGCAAGCGAATGGGAACCATGAAGAGGGCGCTAGGAAAGCTGCAACCACCAAGTACCTGCAGAGGGTCAGGCAAGTCCTGAGGAGTCAGCTGAACGGTAAGAACAAGATCCGGGCCATCAACACCTCGCCCTGCCCGTGATCAGGTACCCTGCTGGGGTAATAGGCTGGCCAAAGGAGGAGATAGAAGCCACTGACATAAAGACAAGAAAGCTCCTTACCATGCATGGAGGGTTTCACCCCAAGTCCAGCACCCTGAGGCTGTACGCTAAGCGGAAGGAAGGGGCCGGGGACTGGTGAGTGTCAGCACCACAGTCCAGGATGAGACAAGAAACATCCACGAATACATCACGAAGATGGCCCCAACTGACAGCGTGCTCAGTGAATACCTCAGGCAGCAGAAACCCAAGAAAGAGGAGGAAGGCGAGGAACCATCATGGAAGGACAGGCCCCTGCACGGTATGTACCACCGGCAGATAGAGGAGGTGGCTGATATCCAGAAATCCTACCAGTGGCTGGACAAAGCTGGACTGAAAGACAGCACAGAGGCACTAATCATGGCAGCACAAGAACAAGCTCTGAGTACAAGATCCATAGAGGCTGGGGTCTACCACACCAGGCAAGACCCCAGGTGCAGGCTGTGTAAAGATGCCCCAGAGACAATCCAGCACATAACAGCAGGGTGCAAGATGCTAGCAGGCAAGGCATACATGGAGCGCCATAACCAAGTGGCCGGCATAGTGTACAGGAACATCTGTGCCGAGTATAACCTGGAAGTCCCGAGGTCAAAATGGGAGATGCCCCCAAGGGTGGTGGAGAATGACCGAGCTAAGATCCTGTGGGACTTCCAGATGCAGACGGACAAAATGGTGGTGGCTAACCAACCGGACATAGTGGTGGTAGACAAACAGAAGAAGACGGCTGTAGTGATCGATGTAGCGGTTCGAATGACAGCAATATCAGGAAGAAGGAACACGAGAAGCTGGAGAAATACCAAGGGCTCAGAGAAGAGCTCGAGAGGATGTGGAGGGTGAAGGTGACGGTGGTCCCGTGGTAATCGGAGCACTAGGTGCGGTGACTCCCAAGCTAGGCGAGTGGCTCCAGCAGATCCCGGGAACAACATCGGAGATCTCTGTCCAGAAGAGCGCAGTCCTGGGAACAGCTAAGATACTGCAAGGGACCCTCAAGCTCCCAGGCCTCTGGTAGAGGACCCGAGCTTGAAGGATAAACCGCCCGCAGGGGGCGTGCTGGGTGTTATATATATATATATATATATATATATATATATATATATATATATATATATATATATATATATAACATAGGACAAGCCAGCCAAATACACCACGATCAAGCAGATTTTCCAAGAAAAACTTGTTTTTTGCTGCATGTTAATTTATAATTTTACATAAAGCATAAAATGGACTAAGTCTGGTTTCACATGCTGTGTTACATGCATTTAATTGTTAACAATACACTAATAATACAATGCTCAAGAAATTAAGGGAGCATATGATAATCACAGGATAACACACAGTCAATCAAACTGTCCAATTAAGAAGCTTAAATCATTGCACATCCATTTCATCTGCTCATCCGTTGCAAATGACAACAAGAAGACAACTCCCAAAAAGGGAATGTTTTTTCAGATAGTGACCATTACTCTCTCCTTATCACTGAGACTATACCTCGAGTCATTTCAGGTTGCAGGATAGCACATCAAAACATGCTTTCACAAAAATCTTGGCCGAGTCTCCTGCACACTCTCAAAAGTAAAGAGAAGACATGAGGAGATGGGCCATTACATGAGGACACTGGGACCTGGCAGGACTCCATGTGGCTGGTGTGAGGGCCTGACATCCTTTAGCCCTTACATGGTAAATACATCAGAGGGTCACCCAGGCAACTGGAGACTGAAAGTGACCAGCTGTCGACTTCAAAGGTGATGCGCTTTATTGTGGACGTAGCTTAATCCACCCATCCTCTTACTGTTATCCAAGTCAGGTTCGTGTGGGCAGCTGGGGCCTTTCCCAGCTATTATAGGGCAAGAGATGGGGTGTGTCGCAGTGCAGGGAGAGAAACCTCCTACGGACAATTTAGAATCACCAATTAATCTAAAACCTGCTTGTTTCTGGACTGTGGGAGAAACCAAGAGAAAGCTGACAGCAGCACCAGCAGAACATGTAAACTCCACGCAGAAAGGCTTCGGTCTGGATTCAAACCCTATAACTTCTTGCAGTGAGGTAACAGTAACAACGCCAATCACTGCACCACTCTGCTGCCCCTGCTTTTAACTACTTTAGAATATTTTTGTTTTCAAATTTTATGTGCAAGAAAAATATTGACATACCGTCTCACAAAACACAGTTTTGAAACTATACTCTTGGTGCTATTGCTTCAACCTAGGTGCACTGAGTAAGAGCTTAAAAGACATGGACTTGTGGGCTATAAAGTACTAGACGTAGTGTCCTGGAGTCCTGCACTGTAAATAGGTATCGGAGTTGTAGTTCAGATAATACAGTATTTAAGATGATTCTCACTCAGCTTTCTGTGACGGTGGTTTTATTTCTGGGTTTCTGTCAACTTGAATTTACAACCTGTTACCTGAACTTGCTATTTTTTATTTAAAGTTAAGTTTCAGTTGTTGAGTGTTGTGTGCACAACTTTAATCTGCTGGGTTGATCTAACTTTTTATTTTAAAGTTTAAATCACATGTTACCAGTTGACATCATATAATTAAACTGTTCCAACACTTCTCTTTTATCAGTGTGGTGTGCAGGAAAGAACTATGATGGCTGGTCACGACAGGCGATTTTTGCCTATTGACCGACACTCAGCAGGAGTTTGGTGGTGCAGTATGGTGCTTGGCCTTCTCAGTATGATGCTTCCTGCCATATCAGGGGGCCATCTATGAACAGGTCACAGAGCACCTGATAAATAATAAATACCAGGTCTGACCTTCCCGCTTACAGGATATAAAAGCTTCTTTTTCAAGCTAAATAATGAGCTGATTGTGACATGTGAACATATGCAGCAGGCAAGCGTGCCTGAAAAATCTAATTTGACAGAATTTAACAAATAAATGGACATGGGTAACAAAACCTGTGGTCACGGACACAAACTATAATTTCTAGATGGAATACTTGGACATGAACATGAAAGGAAGCCTGATGAATACTGGAAACACTTTTTTGGTAACATGAGGCTGAGAGGCACTTGTTTAGCTCAGGTGGATTCAGGATGTTTGGCGTGAACGTGGCCTAACCTACCACAGCGAAGGTACAGTCCCAACCATGAAGCTCACAGGTGGGAGTGTGATGACATGGACAACCAAACAAACAAAAAACCCGGGTGCAAAGGAATATTCTAACAAAATAAGAATCCAAACACACTGCCCACATCGCAAGACTTTCCATAGGACAAAAAGTACTACCTCACCAAACTGTATGACTTGAATCCAGTAAAATAATGATAATAATAAAAACCGTAGAGAAGAAGGTAGAACAACAGATCCCTTTCTGTTTTTTACAGCTAAAAAAATGCTTCTGTGGAATGGCAGAACTTCTTTCCAGAAATTGTGAGCGACATTAGTGTTCTCCATGCAAAAGAAGACTGGGTCTAAATTATAACATTGTGCCATATTAAATTATTGGGGAAAAAAAAGAATTGGAGTAATGAAAGATGTGCTAACTGAGTGGCAAAAGCCCTATTTGAAGTCATGTAAGTAATAGTTCACATGGGTGTACTGACTTGTGTTTCATATTGTAATACAAGTGTTCAAATCCAAATCCAGATATTCACTATTAAATGGATATAAAAGTACTTTTGTAAGTAAGAACATTATTGCACGTGTCACTTCATACCTGTCTTGAATGTTTATTTTTCACAGGAAGGTTAAGATGGATACGAAAGGAGAGACATTTCTACCTTGTCATTTTCCTGCCCTACATCCATCGTCTGATTCCAGGTCTATTTGTGACCATATTTCAATAACACTGTAGCCTATGGTTATACAATCATGTGTCATGTGTCTAAAAAACTCAATGAAACACAAAATGATGAATAGCAGAAGGGAAAAAAAATATTGATAGCTTGGCTAAAGAAAGCAGAGTGATGTAAGAGTTTCCAGTGTGGACAATAAAAGCCTTTAGAGCCGTTTTTTATAATCATGTCTGGGATATCGTTTGAGCTTTCTGTAAATGGTTCATTAAAAAGCATCGGAAGCACAAGAAGATCACAAGAGTACGACTGTCAGTGTAGCTGTGAACGCACTTTAACCTCATAATGTTTATAAACATCCAAGCCCTGGGATATTATACAGTAATGTCCATAATTTAATCTTCATTTCAACTTTTAGTTGAAGTGAAGATTCTAGTCTATTCTGGGTTTCCTAAGGGGTGTACTATAACTCAAGATTAATGCTTTAGCAAGCTATGTCACAAAAGTGGCTAGCTAAATCACTGTGGTAACTTACTTACCACATGTTTTGAAGCACTGTATAGAGTCTATGTTGGAAAAATACATTTTATATAGGCGGTTGTCAAGTTGTACATGAGCTCACAGGGATCATTTTGTCCAGAAGAAGAGTCTTTTTATTTCACTGTGCACAGATTCTGATGCAGAAGGCCCAGCCTAACAGGGAAAGCTGATAACCACTGTAATAATACCCCTTTCTCCAGTTGGAGTTAGCGGTTTGCACCTTTTTCATTCGTGAAGATCTGTCTCGATTGTTGATTATGATAATTATACACCTATCTCCTCAAGAAAGTTCTTGACTTTGCTAGATGTTGTGAAGGGTTTTCCTTATCAAGAAATGTAAGAATACCAGGCTGTTGATTTGGTCACTCCAAAAGGTTTTGCTCTCTGTCTCTCTGATAGGTTTGTTTTGGTTTTTTAAATCAACAGTGGCCTCCATCACTTGCATCACCAACTCTTTAAACCTCATACTGAGAATTTCAGTGCTACTAAATGCAACTTCATCACTTGGAATCAACAACAGAATCTGTTTAATTTATCAATAAATAACAAGGGAACAGGTTGTACCTGGCCATGAAACTGCTTGTTGATCAACTTTCCAATTAATTTTGAGTCTTGAAAATAGAAGACTACTGTCATATGAAAAAAGATTGTTTTCACAGGATTCACTGGAAGTACAACTAACCCATGATTCAGTAGCCCGTAGAAACAGCTTTAGGAACAATAACCTTTAGTAACAGTTTCCTGTATGACTTCTCACATTGTTGTGGAGAAATTTCTGCCCCATGCTTCTGTGAGGACTAGAAATGTTGATTTACAAAACCTGTGCTGGCAAATGGTATGGGGACTGTAATTAAGTTTAGATTGCTTTAATAGTTAATTGCATACTGAGCAACCAAAATAATATAAGTATAAAAGTTACAGATTCACATGATTTGAGAGTTGTTTGTGCAGACTTTGTGGAAGGCGGTGTGCAGAGGAATGCCGGAGTGAACCAGAGCAAGGTCGAGAAACAATAGCTCTCACAGATAGATGCTGCCACAGGCTATGAAACTAGATAACAGGTTAGGAAGAGGCAGGCCAGTGTGTGTGTGTGTGTGTGTGTGTGTGTGAGAGAGAGAGAGAGAGAGAGAGAGAGAGAGAGAGAGAGAGAGAGAGAGAGAGAGAGTAGTGATCCCTAGGTGAAGCTGTACCTGATGGAGGAGAAGAAGAGTGCCAATAAGGGGAGCTAAAGTCCAGTGGTTTTTGACCAATCGGACAGAAGCGCATTCTCCTTTATAAATATGTGTACCACTAGTTGGGGTCATCTCTCATCCAGAAGCTGGCCACAGCAAACTGTTGCAGACTGTGGTTTTCTAACTGGAAAGAGATCCATGTGCATGAATTATTTTTGAACTGCTTGAGGCAACAAATGAGTGAAAACTTGGACTGGGAAACCCTCTTTTACCTTAGATAAAAAGAAAACGCAACACTTCTTTACAGCATTGCTTCTCATCATCAGGGTTTTTGGTTATTTGCCTATGCACAGCTCTCTGAAGCTCCTGTCACAACATTTCAACCAGGCTGGGGTCTGGGCTTTGGGCTATTGCAATATGTTGATTCCTTTGTTTTTGAGCCATTCTCCTGTAGATTATGTTAGCCCTGCAACAGACTGGTGACCCATCCAGGGTGTACCCCACCCTGCCCTATGATAGCTGGGATATGCTCCAGCCCCCTGTGACCCTGATAAGGATAAGCAGAAAGGAATGGATGGATGGATGAATTTAACATGCTAACTGAGGCCTGTAGAGTCTGAGATGTAAAGCTTCACACTAGCAAACTGCCAAAACGTCATCTTGTATAAATTTGGCTACACTAGCTTATGATGAAATGAAAATAAAAATTTTACCTGATGATAATTCATAAGACTTTAAGGAAACTAGTAGTACACAGTATTTTATTTTAACTATCCTCATCAGTAATAAGACCGTAGTGTATTTCAGTGTTGTGATGCATATATATACACATGTGAGATATATTGTGTTTCTATTTTGTGTGAAGATAAACAACTACTTCAAAAGAGGGCTGGAAACAACAACTTAAGACACTCACCTGTACTTTGATGACGGCTGGATAACTACCGATAAAGAGGGAAATTCTGGTCACATGACAGAAGTCGTCCAATCAGTACCTTTGAGCAATCTGCACAGAATGAGCTACAGGTGGGCACTTCTTGTTTTTCTACAACCTCAGTTTGCTGTAAAACAATTTTAATAATTAACCTTATTTTTTTCTGTAAATATGTCTCGCAACCAGATCTACTATTCCGACAGGTACAGTGACGACCATTACGAGTACAGGTGAGCATTATTTGTTTGCATGTTTAACTTTAGTAACGTTAACTAAAGATTAGCAACAAAGAGAAGACGTCTTCAGCGGATATTTTCTAGGAAAAATGAAACATAGACAACCGACACGAAGTGGTCTCAAAGTTTAAGCTGGCTTTTAGTCATGTTAATTTTGCATGCTAGCGTGTGTTTTTTTTGTTTTTTTTTTTTTTAATTAAAAAATATCATTATTATTATTATTATTATTATTATTGGTGGGGGTGTAATAGTACCATAATAATCTCATGAAATGTTGCCGTTCAATTGGAACACCGCCATTAGGGTGACAGTTGCATAAAACGACAGACTATAGAAAAAAAGTAAAATTAAACTTTTAGTGGCTGTAAGGTGAAGGTTTGACCGCCAGGTGTCGCCAGAACAGCTCCAGTGCTCCTTGAAATGAAGCGACTGCAGTGTGATTCACCTAATATTTTTATTTATTTATTTATTTTAATCCCAAAAATCCATCCTGTGAATGGGAGGGATTTCTGGAAGAGACCACCCTGAGTTAGTTCACATTTTCAGTTTTCAGTATTGCTTCAGTTAATTTCCAGTGTGAATTTGCTCGTTTCATTTTTTTATTTTTGGGTTAAATTTTTTAGATTTTATCAATTTCATTGCTAATTTTAGGCTTTTAAATTATTTTCTTATGAAATGTATTTGTCAAGGGGGGAGATTTCGGAAGTTCATAATGGGTATAACAATACAAATACAAGAAGTCAGTCGGATTATAGTCATTGAAACATTGAGGTTTAAAAGAGCAGAGCTTTGTCATCTTGATATGTTGGCAAATGTGACCATTTTTTATCTATTTTATATTTATATTTTGAAAGTAAGTTAACAATATCTTTGCCACCCTCATCACAGTAGATACGTTTAAGACCTCTCAGGCCAACTTTATATTGATTTGCACTGATTGACCCGTCCCTGCAAAGGAATACATGGACTCAAAGCATGCCTGCAAGATCCTCTGCACAGCATAGCAAGCCACTCAGTGGCTTAAATATAGGGTTTTCCTTTAATTTGCCACCTGTGCATCGATCCGTATGTGTTTTTTTTTTTTTTTTTTTTTTTTTTTTTTTTTTTTTTTTTTTTTTGTTGTTGTTTGGTTTTTTTGTAGACACAATTCACATATGACTTTCGGCTGCATTTTACTTCTTTTTAAGTCATGATGAAAAATTTCTTCCTGGAGACACGTGTGTAGCATCAACTACCTAAGAGACTTTGAGTATGTTGTCTACACGTCTGTCTCTGGACAGTTTTTATCAACATAACAACTACAAGATCCAGTTAAGACACTTTGTGTGGTTGTAGTTTAAATCATATCTCAGATAACTGGTGTCATCCAACGGGATAGTTGCATCAAACCTTACAAGATATTTACACCCCACTAATGACTAACAATCTTTTGTTCTCATCACTAGACATGTTGTTCTGCCTCGAGAGATGGCTAAATATATCCCCAAATCCCACCTGATGTCTGAAGAAGAGTGGAGACAGCTGGGAGTGCAGCAGTCCCAAGGATGGATCCACTATATGATACACGAACCAGGTAATGCATGTATACATGTTATTGGCTTGCTTTTGAGGTGCTGAAATGTTGGCAACCTGGACTTGGTTGTAAGTAAATCCATTATGTTGTTAAAAGCTCTTGTAAGTTGCAGTTGATTGTTGATGCTATACGTGCACTGTTATGTCTGGTTGACCAGTAAAGCAAAAGTAATGGTTTTCTCCCAGTTCACTTAAATGGAGGCTTCAAATTAAATGCCCAGATGCATCACTAGAAGGCTGCAGAGTCGTAGGACTTTGGCTGTAGCTACAGTGTAGCACATTGTTCTAGCCTCATATCTGTTATTAACCTCTGTCTCTCTTCCACAGCATGTCTTTCATCCTGTTTTCCTTCTCTCACCCCAACCGGTCGCAGCAGATGGCCGCCCCTCCCTGAGCCTGGTTCTGCCGGAGGTTTCTTCCTGTTAAAGGGAGTTTTCCTTCCCACTGTCGCCAAAGTGCTTGCTCATAGGGGTCATGTGATTGTTGGGTTTTCTCTGTACCTATGAAGCGCCTTGAGGCGACTTTTGTTGTGATTTGGTGCTATATAAATAAAATTGAATTGAATTGGCAATAGGCCTTTAAACATACAATGATTGGGCCTCTGGGCCCTGTTTCAGAAAGCCGGTTTAGAAAACTCAGAGTTAAAAATGATACTCAGGGTTGAGTAACCCCGAACTGTCCAACTCGGAATATTCGGTTTCAGAAAGGCTGATAACAATTAGTTCAATCAACGCGGAGTTGCTTTAACCCCAAGTTAAGCACGCGCATAAAGCCCTGATTAGTGGAGCACAGATTAAGCGAGTCGCCATGGAGACGGAGGGAAAGAAGGCGCGGCCAATGTATTTTACAGCGCTTGAGGCCGAAATTCTGATGGCAGCATATGCCGATAACATGCAAATTTTGTGGAAAAAAAGTAACACAGCCTCAGCTGCAAAAGAAAGGGAGCATGCATGGCAATACATAGCCGACAGAGTCAATGCGTGAGTGTTAATTTAAAAATTGATCTAGGGATTTCCACCCATTTAACACGTTATTTTATTATATTTCATTTTATTTTTTATTTTATACATTTTATTTTGTGATGTGATGTGAGCGCATGTGCAACCCAACAGGCCCCAAACGTTCCTGGCAGCAAGTAAAATGAAATATAAAAATGTAGAGGAAGAGGGTCCAGCCACTTCTCCAACAAACCTTTCCTCAGTAAGATGTTCAGCACTGATTTACAACCAACCTAAGTAGGCATGTACTATGAATGTCAATGCTATTTTCTGTGTTTCAATAGCTCCCTGTAAAGCAGCTGTACAAGACCTGTTTGATCAAGAAAATAAAAAATGCTTTTGGAAATGGAACACTTCAAGCAGCAGAATGGAATGTGAGTGCCATCTATACAGCCAATCACGCCTGGGAACCCTGAAAATAAATGTAAAATCTAAGTAGTAGTTCAAGTATCACCACATCATGAATTAAGTTTTGTTCATCCTGATACCTGCAATTTTGTGGAATCCTCTTTGATAAATCTTGTGGGTCTATGACCGGGGAACACCACAAACGAGTACAGGAGACGTTTCAGTGCAACTGTAACATTCCTGACTGCCCGACAGACGGTAGCCTTGGAAACGTGCTCAGCGTCACCAATATTATACAGAAAGCTCCGTTTACAAAAAAAAAACGAAGTGCAATACAAATAATATGTACAGAACTGAGAGAATGTCCGCGATGTGTCACATGAGCAATATAAGGCCTGAGGATGTTATTCAAATAAATTATCGATTGTGCTGAAAAAGCGGTAACGTTCACACAGAAAATCATCAGGACATGATAAAATGTCCAAACGCTCTAATCACTCTCTCCCAGCGGAGAGCTCTGCGGAGAATTTGGGCTTCAACATCTACTGGCTCTTCAAGGAAGGGGCACGCCATGTCTGACACTTCCTACAGTCAGGTTTCCGACAAAGAGGCGGAGAAGTTCAGGGTTAGTTGAAGTAAACCTGCTAGGGGCAGGTTAGCTTCACGGAGTGTGTGGTCATAGTAACTCACTCAGAATTAATCTAAACTTGCTTTGTGAAACCGAAAACCCAGAGTTTTCGTTAACTCAGGGTATACTTACTCAGAGTTTGCACTAAACCGGCTTTCTGAAACAGGGCCCAGGTCACTAACCTGTTTGTATATTTGTCTGCTATTGTTCTCCCAGAGCCACACATCCTTCTGTTCAGAAGACCTCTACCTCCGAAGCAATGACACAAGACCCCCGCCCTCACACTACTGGAAGAGTCCTCCTGTGATCTTTTACTTAAAATTATTACTGTCTAGCTGGTTGCTTACTGCAGCATATGAATTTCTCAGCTTTTTGATGTAATCCCTCTGATTTGTCTGATACAGTCCAGGATTTGGTTTGCTTTTTTGTGGAGAAAGGAGGAAGAAATCTGCTTTGTGATTTCAAACCAAAGTGAATGTACAAATTAATTAGAGGTGGTCAAATCCGGTGTCAGTCTCTCTGTGTGTTCAGTTACATTTGTTTAATTGTCATGCTGTCATGCTCTGATCTTTACAGTAGTAAACAACCCGCTAACCACCCCGTGTTTTTGGGTTATGTTCCTATAAGTGGTCACAAGAGGGTGCTGTGGCTCCACTGAACACCACCATGAAACCACAGTGTTGTGCTGAAATACAGAAATGTGGCTTTTTCTCATTAAAAGAAACTTAACTGAGGACCAAATTTAAAAACATTTTAAGATATAAAGAACTAAATCTACAAATGTGAGGCACGTGTATCAGAAAAATCAGTTTGCAACTTTTTTTTATTAGATTTCAGTCAAGGAAATAACTTCATGATTTTCAAAGAAAATTCTTGATTATATTTACTACCATCATCTGCTCACATGTAATTGAAACACTAGAATGTGTTAAACTTGAAGGCATCACGACATAAGCAACAGCATTTAAACAGTTTATTTCTGCTACAGCGTCAAATAGGTAGTCACAGTTTTAATGTGAAGAAAATAACAGCAGATGAAAAGCAGTGAGTGTGAAATAAATGTTGCCATACTTGGGCTGAACTGCATTTCTTTTAAGATAAATTTTGCATTTTGATGGCATGTTAAAAGAGCTACAGGCCCTATTTCTGCCATCAAATCCTATGAATTGGGTTTTGGGCTCTATGATTAACGACATTTTCACTCGAGATTATACAAATTCCAAGTAGCTATGAAGGACCTGACAGAAGCTTCTGAAGCCAGCGAAGGTGCAAACCTCTTAAAATGAATCTCACAAACATTTGACATGTTCAAAAATGCGAAACATTCCTTACAAGCACTGCTCTCAGGACGTTTGACAGAAATGTATTTTTGGTACAAAGGCAGCCCACGTGTTCTCAGATTGATGAGCTTCATCTCCTTGCAGAGTTTGGTTGGAGTCTCCCACATTATCACTGCATATAGGTGACCCCAACCCCCCAACTGCCCTCACCCCTGCAGGAGGCAGATTGTAAATGTGTTGCTTCATGGTCCCCCAAACTCCTATCTAAGAAGTGGCATCCTTGGTTTTTTTTGACAGTTTCAGTGTCAAAGGTGTGGTCCACCTGGATGGAGGACCATGTTCGCAACCAGATTCAGCCAAGTCAAGTCTTCACAGAGCTCTGTGGTCATCACAGCTTTCCTAAAGCAGGAAAAAACACAGCTGTACTACACAAGCAGTGCGATTTAATTACACAAGAGAAATGCTGGGAGTAGTACTGATGCATTTCAACAACTGCACATGCAGAGGGGGAAATAATTATTTGATCCCCTGCTCACGTCCAAAGAAGGTAACAGTCAAATTTTTATAGTAGTATCATTTTAATGGAGGCAGACTATTAACCATAAACCCCCAAAAGACACATATATAATGTAAAAGAAGTATTTGATCCCCGAGAAAATCATGACTTATTACTTGCCTCCATTAAAATGAAACTGCCATAAAAATATGAGACTCATTTATTTGTAAGTGAGCAAACTTACAAATTCAGCAGGAGATCAAATAATTATTTCCCCCCATTTTAAAGCCACAAGAAAAGTACTGAGTCGTTGACTTGAAAATTCGGTTAGAACCACTGCACTGTTTTTAATCAGCTATAAGAACATAAAATACTAATTTATTCAGACTATCTGGCGATAGTTAAGTAAACCCATTCACAACCTGCAGGTATTGTTTTCTATCTAGGAAGACAGACTGATGTTAGTTAGATATTAGTCAAAAATGCACAGTAACTTCAGTAACATCAAAAAAATTTAGGAAATTTAGTTAAATGTCACAAGACTCACACATGCCTGTATTTAAGGAGGAATCTCATTAGCAGCTTCTCTAAAAGGAACATACGCTTTTAGCTACTCATGCAATTTACAAAATATGGTTAAAAGAACATGCGATTCGTACAACACCGTTAGATACATGATGTTAAAGGCATTTAAAGCTGTAGTCAAGGTTAATGATTGGTATATTTGAACAAGTGCACTTCAAAGCTTTCACATCACCGTTTACAAAGCCCTTAAAACAGACCCTCATTTCGTTTGAACTAGCTTTTACTTCGCATCCCTCGTTTCGTGTTATTGCTGCTATAAAAACCTGGACTTTGCACTTCTCCAGTACTCTTGACGAAAACAGCCTGGCAGCCTAAAGCCGAACATGCAGAGCAGGTTAAAACCGACGCACGTGATGCAAACACAATCCAGGCGACTGACTGGAGAAAACAGCACACTCAGACCTACCCAGGCCTTTTCCCATCTCTTTAGCAGTTGCTCGTGCTCTGCGAGCGCACCTCTCCACTGGTTCAAATCTCGGGTTGGAATGTTCTCTTCATCTGTCGAACAACAACACGCTTTATGGAAATAAACCAGTGCAATTATCCATCTCTGCCAATGGAAACAGCCAGTCCAGAAAACTCCCATTTCCATTGTGCATGCAGGACTATAGTCAATATTTTCCACCTGATACCTCCAATAGAGAGCCGGAGGTCAACTTCAGACACGTCATTTCCTGTGCTGGCCTCAGCAACACAGTTATACCGTGCGTCCTTGATCAGCGGCCCCTCTTGGAGCCAGCTGCTCACTAACACCTCCCTCTGACCAAGCGGCCGGCGGTACTCCTTTATGGGGGTGTCCAGACTGTGCCCGTTTACTAGCCAGTGAATGTGGACATCACTGGGACCTGCGGGACAGAATTGATGTTGACCTCTGATGTTGAAGGCACCACTGAGACATGCATGAAAAGGGAAATACTTGCCTTTGGTTGGTCCACCTGTGGTCATCAATCAGTGAGCATGCATACTGCCTGATCTCAGGTCTGATATGCAAACACTTTCTAATTAGTTTTGTATCTGTCCTCTCTATGGAGGCCCCATCTTTTAAAAATACAACAGATGATGATAGTTTAAAAAAAATAAAGAAAAACAAACAAGGGTTGTAAACGTTTTACATTTTTATTTTGCCTCCCTACCAAGAACCACAGCCCCATTACGTCACCTAGTTTTATGTACATCGTCAAATGGTATTTTTTCCCCATATATACAAATATATTTACATTTGTTTACAGGCACAAAAATGATCCGGATAAAGAAAAGTGAACCCACTAAACTTTGTTCTGAGGAAAGATTCTTAATATCCTGGATAAGGAGGATCCGTCTGTCCGTCAGAGTGTGGTCACTGGACCCGAGCTTTCCAGCTTAATGAATCCCAGCGTAATCTTTTTAAACATTCAAGTTTGCTTTGTTTTTTTAATGCAATACTCTTAAAAATGGAGATCAATCGTTCCCACAAACACTTTAAAGCAAAACAGAAAAAAAGCAGGGAGGATCACTTGTTACACAAACAGGAACTCACACATGCTCGCACTCACTCCCAGTTAGCTGATGTTTGCCAACATGCGAGATGCAGGAGAGGAGAGCGAATGAGCGAGAGTGATGGGTTAAAAAGCGAAAGGAAGGATTCTGAAGGATTTAGATTCTGGGGTGTGACGTCACATGCACCACTCACCCAGGGCGAGGCAGAAGAGAAGGAAGGCCTCCTGCGCGTGAACCCCCCAGGCCTGGTCCTTCAGCAGGGGAGGCAATAGTCTCACCTCGGCCCCCCGAGCCTCCGCGTTATGGGGCTTCGTGGAGGAGGGAGAAGAGGAATGGGGAAAGGAGGAAGGGAGAGCAGAGCGAGTGCTACCTCCAGAAGAGGACAGGGAAGATGAAGTGGCGACAGGAGAGGAGGCTGTGAGAGGGAGTGACGGAAGAAAAAGTACTGAGGAAAAAACAGGAAATTCAAACAGGGGCTGGCATGCAAAGAGACATAAAGGGGTGATGAATGAATGGCCTAAAAAGATCAAATCAGCTACAATAAATTAAAACAAAGTAAAAACAACAAGGGTGAAGATCACGACTACTTAGACAAAATGTTACCACAGATGTGACTCATTATAAATAATAATTATCTGAAAATGGTCTAAAACTGAAGGCTTTATAAAATTACAATTAAAAAAATAACTTTGTTGATGTTCCCCCCCTTTTTTTGTTAATCATGTCACACTGTACATTTTTACATTATTAACAGACCACATATGGAAAGATCTCTGACAAGGGTTAATACACAGGACGACCAGAGTTGTATCTGTGTGGGGAATGTCGATTTCACAGGAAGGAAAAAAATAATAATAGTAATAAAACACGAGCGTCTGCACGCAGGAAACACAGTGGTACAAACAGTTTGATTCATTTTCTTACTGCCAGTTCACTGGGAGAGGTTAAGGCCCACATGCTCCGGGTGGTGACGCTGTGCTAACCTAGGCTACAATATACTGAGCAACTCTTCCCTGAGAAATCAATGTAATACTGAAGCATTCACTGTCTAATGAAGTATTCACTGCTTTAAAAAAAAAAAAAAAAAAAAAAAAAAGGTAAAAAAGATGCAAATGCTTCAACCCCTCCCCCCACCCCTCTCCCTCAGGCTGTACAGAAACGTGACTGCACTTTGGAAAGCATCACAGTAACTTACCAATTTGGTAAACAATGTTTCCAATTTGGAATGTTAAAAAAAAAATTGAAAAATTTCCAAAAAAAGTAATAGCTTTTCTTGCTGGGCTAAGCTGAAGGAGCTGCAGCTTCCTTGAATACAGTTGTTTTTTTGTTTCTTTTTTTGTTTCACCATCACCATTAGCCCTAAAATCAAACAGCGGGAGTTAAAACTCTACAACCGAGCGGGAATGCCCGATCTGGGCCTCGGGATTCTCATGCCTTACAAAAATGTTGTGCCCTGGACAGAAACTGCAAACGCAGAAAAAGCGCGGCCCCCTGCGGTCTCTGTGCCGATAGGAGGGATCAAGTCTCTTGTGGCTAGCGTTAAGCTTCTGCATCTGCATCTGCATACTGAATGTCCTGAGATCCACAGTCCACATCAAAAGGTTTCTCCTTGGAGGGGCTTTCGTCTCCAAAACTGAGCGAGGGGACGCGACCATTCCCGCACTCCGGCTCGGTTTCGTACCCCGTGTCGCGGAGTGCCCGGAGGTTTTGAGTGGTTTGGCTGCCGTTCTGGGTCGGCTGCTCGGCCATGTTAATTTTCTCGATCGCAGAGGTTTCTATTAAACCTGCCTCACAGGCCCTGTACTCGGGCTGATGGGCGCTCTTGTGGCTGCCGAGCAGAGTGGCCCGCAGCCTCAAGCAGGGAGCTGGAAGGTACTGCATGTAGCAGTTGTACACCAGTGCAGCCATGAAGAGGAGGAAAAACAGGAGGAAGAGGAAGAGGAGGGCAGCGGTGTTGTTGTGCTGCAAATACTCCGCCGAGGGGTCCCGACTGTCAGGATGGGGGCCTTTGGAATTAGTGGGAAGAAGATTTACCTTTGGCTGGAGCTTGACTGTGATGCTGGGGGGCGGGGTTAGTGACGCGTCGGTTTGGGGAGGGGAGGGGGGCAGGACTGTCGCTGCTGTGAAGCTGGGAGGGGCAAGGGCTGAAGTTAGTGCGGCTCTCTCCGTCTCTACTTTACCTTCAGCTGCACCTGTGGTAGCTGCCTCGTGGCCACCGAGGGCGGTGGTGACGACATGCCCCGCCTGGTGCGGCGGTCTGGGCGGAAGGTCCAGAGTCAGGGTGTATCCAGCCAGCAGGCGGCTGAAGTTCTTGCCAGCAGCGGGAGACCACTCCACGGACCAACACTCATAGTACCCTTGGTCCTCTGGAGCCACACTGTAAATGAGGAGCCCGTTTTCGGCTATGAGGTGGAAGCGAGAGGCCTCGGTGAGAACCGAGTCGTTAGATTTCCACATCACCTGGGCCAGGTTGGAATGTACCAGGCACGGCAACTCGGCAGAGCTCCCCAGTTTCACCGCCACATGCTTGTAGTCCTTCTGAGACAGAACTGACACTAAAAATAAGCAAACAAAAGAGACAATAATGAGTTTTACATACTGTCTGGTCTAATGAGGACAATTCCCAACATGAGGTACAAGTACCCCACACACTGCAGTAGGTAAGAAGTGTAAATAAACTGGGTGAACCTGAACAGGTTTCAGCAGAAAAGTTAACTGTTAACTAAGAGTAATGGATAAGCTGTAAAAAAAAAAAAAAAAAAAAAAACAGCAGCCAAAGGGAATTTGCAAATGATGAAAACCGATAAGTAATGACAAACAACAGAATGAATGTTTGACATGGCATGCAAAAGTTATGGCTGACTTACAGTCACAATCTCTTCATCTATGCATGACTTCATCTGAGTCACAGTTTAAAATCACACAGCATTGTCCACTTTATAAAACTGAAGCCTGTATATGGGTGTGTGAGCGTGTTGAGGCCTACCTGCTGGACACATGTTTGCATCACCTTTCAGGCTCTGGATCAGCCCCCTGCAAGACATGCGTTGTTTTTATGAGTCAAAAAATACACATGCACAGTGCAATAACACAACTTCCATGCACAGAGACTGTAAAGCAGGTCAAGCTGGAGGACGAATCAGTGCACGTGTGTTTTTAGCTTTGTTTTAGTGGCAGTAAGAGTGACAGATTACCTGAGCGTTTGGCTGGCAGTGTCAAAGATGTTGACACATGTGGCATTCGTCGGGTGCCAGGCGCAGTAGGGGTCTCGTGCCAGGATGCAGTCGACACACGATGAATACCTGCCACAGAAAGCTGTAGGAGACTGGACTACACCCACGTCTGACCCAGCATACAGGGACTGTGTCTGTGGAAATGCACATTAACCACAAGGTTAATCACATATATATCCAAGTGACTTATAAAAATGAGCCAACATGATCCACATTCCACATTTTCTTGGTCTTGTTCTTTACTCATCTCCTTAAACTCATTAACAATAAAATAAACTGACCTCTGAGGACAGCAGCAGGTTTTTGATGGGTTCAGCGTTCTTCAGGAGCTGGATCTCCTCCACAATATGAACCTCATCTTCAACCAGCACCGACTTGTGCAGGACACCCTTATCTAGACACGAGAATAGTAAAAATGTCAGTTATGCTGCAAAGGGAATCGCAGGAAAACGGGACTCTTTAATGCATTTATCTGCAAGTTTGTGGCGAGACATGGCTTTCTCACTGCACAGACATTCAAAGTTGACTGACTCAGATTTGCATATTTCCCTGATAAACTTCACAAGGAAGTGCTTGTAACGGCTTCATTTTCATTTCATCTTAACTGATCACCTGTTCCAGTGAAGATGACGTCATAAGTAATTTTGTCAAGTGCTTGGACCCTCTCCACGACAATCTGGGTGTAATTGACGTCTTTGGTGATGAGGCGGGGCCTGTTGTGGATGGGCAGGATGGGATCCTCCAGCAGGGGGTGGTCCTTAACAAACTGAAGGGTTTTGTCGGGCAAGTGGAGCGAGTTGTTGATGTTCTGCAGTCGCATCTGGTTGTTAATACACTGGTGTGGAAGACAAATAGCGATGACGCGCTGGTTTTTTTGTGTTTTTTTTTAAATGTAATTAATATGATTACTATATTAAGTAGATCACATCTTGATTACTCATGCCATCTACTTACAGCTCCAGGACGTGGAGTAGGAGTGATGCCGTTGTACCGTACCCACTTTGTGTGGGACTGCTCCACCGTGGCCTTCTGCATGTACTTGCCCTTGGAGAAGACATCTTCCACATCCTTGATCTCGTAGGCACACACGGCTGACAAACCCACGTTACCCCTAGGTGCATATGTCAGGAAGAGACAAGGAGAAGAGTGAAAATGAGGCAAGGGAGTGAATTTCGAGTTCTGCATCGGGCTGGATGTGAATGCTGCTCTTTGCTTGCTATGTTTAACGCACCCGACCCAAACCAATCCCAAACCTTGAAATCACTGACCACTGAGAGGTGAAGACTCCGTAGATGACCGTGTCTTTGCGGTCTGTCCCCTTCAGGATGAAAACGTCATGAACCACGTTGAAAACAAAGTTGAGCTCAGGCATGGAGCACACCAGCTTGGCTTTCAGAAAGGACGTCCACTTTTTCTGCAGAGTGCGTTGCCCTCCAAGGTCGCCCTGTCGTGGCAATATTGGAGATATTTAGCAGTGAGGGATGAGAGGGCAGCTGGAGCAAAGAAAGAATTTCCACTTTTCCTAACATGCTAGAAACGCTAACCTTATCCAGCTAAACAAGGAGCTGTGAGCATTGCGCCAAGCGGATTATACACTTTCTTGTCCTACATTTTGCCTCTCAGGCAACATAGAGGGACCCCTGACTTATCGGTGGAGGATTACATGTAAATACATATATGTCTAAAAACTGTACATCCATTATTGCTTTTTCATTTGGTAACAGGAAACAAGACTAAAACAAAAAAGATGTAGTTACATTTGCATTTACATTTTTTAAGCAATAAAACTTGAAATGAATAGTACAAAAAGAACTATCCTGTTTGTTATACTACCAACTTTGAAATGTTATAATACGCTGTTATGATGTACGTTGCAAGTTAAGTGCTTGCATTGGAACAGTGTTTTATATTGTCCACGTGCCATGGGTCTCTGCATGTGCATGCTGCAATTATAAGCTAAGGTTAAATTTAAAAAAAATGAGGCAAAGGGAACTGGAAGGAGGGAGAAAAAAAGGAGAAAAAAGACTTGCACAAACATACATACACAAACATGCACGAAACAGGAAATAGTGGCTAAAGATGGAGGGATTGATAGCGCTGGTATGTGCAGATGGCGCACAACGTGTACTGACCTTACAGACGCGCGCCACCCTGGGGATGAACAGCTTGCCAAAGAATTCGTATTCCACCGACACCTCGGTGAAGAAAAAGTAGATTTTGTCGTCCTCGCCATCTGCTCCATTTTCCCCTTCTCTGATCACGTCGGCGAAAACAAAACTGGGTTCTGGGAGGAAAGCAGAGAAAGGTATTGGTAAGAAAAAAAAAATCCTGCAGGCCACCAGTGCTACCCCTCAAACTCCTAGTAAATGCATCTATGGTGCAAATTTTGAAAATACTAGGTCATTTTGAGCAAACCTGACCTCTGACCTTGAGGTCGAGGTCACTGAGATTTTAATTCATCCAAGATTTAGATACTAGATGCATCAATGCTATCAATTTCAAAATCCTATATCACTTTGTTCTCGAGTCCTGGATGGCATTTCCTCTGCCTCCAGTAGCACCTTGGAGTCGTTTTTTAACCAGTATATGTCCTTCAATGCACATCCATAAACAAATATGTAGGACTGCTTCCATTTGCGCAGTATCTCTAAAATTATCTCTCTAAAAGTATCTCTAAAAGTATCTCTAAAATTAGAAATATCCTGTCTCAGAGTGACGCTGAAAAACTAGTTCAGGCATTAATTACTTCAAGGCTTCCTGTTAAAAGGGAGTTTTTCCTTCCCACTGTCCCAGGGGGTTGCCACAGTGGATGGATGTGCGATTCTGTGCAGGGTTTATGCCACATAACCTTCCTGATGCAACCCTCCCACTTATCCGGGCTTGGGACCAGGACTTAAAGAACACTAACTTGTGACCCCCTGAGACTGGGTTCGTGTCTCCTCCCAGAATCAAACTGGGGATTTTTCATAAGTAGGGTGATCTGGTACTGTAAAAAGTCTCACTGTATTCCTAAAGGTGGTATTAAGAGTCCTAAACTCTGATTAAATAAGTATGTGATACATTTAAATCTGACACACAGGATGGAGATCATTTGGGGATCTCCCTCTGGTAACGTCTAATGCTGTTTTCATATCAGCAACAATATCATGAAAGAGCCAAGGCCAGCTGTCTCACTCTTCAACATCATCCTTGAGCGTGTGTGTGTGTGTGTGTGTGTGTGTGCGCGCGCACGCATGACAGGTTGATACTTCACTGGTTTGAGGCCTACTCAGCTTTGATCTGTCACACAGTCACAAATTGGTAGCCGTGTAGTTAAGAGCACTGCTGCTGCTGCTGGCTGAGTGTTTTCTACACTGTCTCTAATTAACAAGAGGAAGGAGATTTTTTTTCTTGGTGTTGTAGTCGATGCATTTTGCCAACCAACAAAATACATATGTGAAAGTGATGCTGCAACAAGAGGTCAATAAACTGCAGCAAAGAAGGGATC
Source organism: Oreochromis aureus (assembly GCF_013358895.1). Taxonomy (NCBI): domain Eukaryota; kingdom Metazoa; phylum Chordata; class Actinopteri; order Cichliformes; family Cichlidae; genus Oreochromis; species Oreochromis aureus. The sequence continues at coordinate 47,137,043 of NC_052948.1, read as the reverse complement.
AGATCAATCCAGATCCATTAACATGAGTCAGTGGCACTCGGGGGACATTTCTACAAGATGAGATGTTTTCTCAACCTTCAAAAACACATTTTTAAAAGCTATTCTCCCAACAGCCAGACAATCGTTTAGCTCATTCAACTCACCATTAAGCCATGATGTGGAGTACTCTGTCCTCAGCAGAGACTGGGTTGGGGAGTATCTGGATATAATCGGTTCACTGCCTAAGAAATTATAAGCTGTCCCTGAGTACAGCACTCCATCTGATAGGAAAACAGATAATAAAACATCAGAAAATTATTTTCCTTCTCCTTAAAAAAACCCCCAAACAAACAAAAAAAAAAAGGGGGTAGTTATAAATAAGCGCTTTATGAAATGAGATGACAGAAGAGCTGGCCTCAACTCACCTGCCATGACAGTAGTAAAGCTTTGTGAGGGGTCAAAGGAGCACTTCCCTCTGCCGTCCTCAGGTTTACCGTGAAGTGAGAAATTGCCAAAGTACTGAAAGAGTAGATTACTTATGAGGTGGCGGTGTTGATAAGTGAGTTTAAACAGTGAAGTACGGCGTCCGGGTAAAGAGCGGTTGAAAATTAACCTACCAAGTAATCACACTGAGGCTGAAAGGCGTGTGTGCCGCAGACATACAGCCGCGTGTCATCTACTGCTTGGAGCACTCGAATGTAGTTTAGACACTCCCTCTGAAAGAAGAGGGAACAAAACAAAGGAGAATTATGACCTTGTGGTTACAGTTTGCCCGTCTAGACTTAATGTTAGACATTTTCAAAATTAAATTACATAACTTCAGTCATTTAATTTTGTCTTTTCAGAAATTTGTCTTTTTCTTTGTCATCCGAGTATGAATTCTTGAATCGTCACCAAACCAGTGTTTTGTGAGGTCACACTGATCTTCGGTTGCCAAATTCTAATCAGGTCATCCTGAAGGAAAAAGTCCCTTAAAGAGACAGACAGACAGAGCAGCATCCATGCATACATCCCAGCGTGTAAGAGCTGTTAAACTAACCTCTTTTGATTTTCCTTTCAGTGTGCACATATTCATGGAGATTTCTGTAACTGGCCACTGAACCTTAAACAAACAGGAAAAAAGTAAAAATTATAATCCAGATTATTTAACCCCCCACCCCCACCCACACACGCATTACTATGAATCTTTTAAGATTTAACTACCTTCTTGTTTCTGACTGTCACATTCTTCTTGCTGAGCTCAAAGATGGCCTCCCTGGCTCCCACATACAGTGCATCCCTTTCTTCACTCAGCAGTAATGTGGAGTAGTTGAAGATGCCCGGCTCTGAAAACTCCATCAGATCTAAATCTAGCAGAAAAATAAAAATCATCATATACCATTTTTTTTACTCAATAACATCTGTATTTAACTGTAGTCAGAATTTAATTTACAGCTGATATGTTGAAATGAGCATGTGTACAGTAGAAGTAGCTGCTTTGAGATATGGACCCACGTGCAGGCAAATAAATATTAACCAAGCCACAACAGTTTCAGCTTTCACATTCAGTCACAGAGGACAAAGTGCTAAAACCTACTGTACACTGCTCTATTTAAATTAGTGACCAGTAGGTGAACACGGTCGAGCATTCAGTAGCTGAAGAGCGAGACGTTTCTTTGGAGGTGGAGCTAAACGGAGATCAAATGGACTTTTACTCATCGTGGACTCAGACACACGACTTTAGGTACATTGTTGCTGGACATTATCATTCTTTAAAACTGTCAGCGTTGTGTTTATGGTGTTTCTGTGGCCAAAAACACTTAAAACAGTTTTAAGCTTCACTTCAATAAGCTCATTATTTTGATTCTTGGATTCTACTACAGTAGCTTTGCATGATTCAGAGTGCAAACTAATCTTCATTCAGTTCAAAGAGTCTTGGTGGATCCTTTCAGTTCATCAACTATCTGAAACAAGTCGCTTTAAGCTCCTCCTTCTTTAGGCCAATTTTCTTCTGATTGGCTGCGCAATTACAACAGCATGTGGCTGGAACTGCTGTGCTCACAGCCAGAACTGGTCATATTAAGCACAGCTGAGATCCAAGAGAATAAAATACAATGTGAAACCAAGCATTTGTGAAGCAGTAAGCGAATAAAGCTTGCTACATTTTTTTACTTTATTTTATGATTCCTAGAATTTTACAACTACCCTGCTTTGTTATCTGTGAATTTCAAACTGTGCCCGTTCTTTAAATGTTTGTGATTTAGAAAGGATGCAAATAGATAAACTCTTGTATCATTTTCATAGAAGCTCCACTAAGAAACTGTCAAAAGGCTCCAATGCATAACGTTATTGCCACATGCTTAAGATAGAAAAGCCGCAGCATCACTAAGGAGGCAGATTTCATTGGCTGACTGGCCAGGTCGCACACCCAGGCTTGTGTAGCTGTACTGAGTGAGGTCGTTTCCCCCTGTCACGAGTTCAATATATTGGGGATGGATACAAGAGGAAAACCAAAATAACAACACTGGTCCGGCCGGGTCAAGTCAAACGATGATTTTAATGCACACGTGTGGGAGATGGGACACTGTACGCAGACAGTACCAGATCTCTCACCGAAAACCACACAACAATAGTTTTTATGAACATCAGGGTATTAGAACGCCCCTCATAGCTGAGAGGTTTGCTGGATGAGAACCTGGAGCAAAACAGTGCGCTGTCTATTTGCAGTTTATGCACCAGAAAGTGTTCAATAAACCAAACGTTTCAGACCCGGTTTTGAGAGATACTCGAAACCGTGTGAAACTAAGGTGAAACTAAGATTTCAAATACTGGAAACATTGGAAAGTCCGGTTGCTCTTCATTGCGTCATTGGCTGTTTTTGTGCACAGCTGTGCATTCTTTAGCCACTGAGTGAAACTAGGTTTGCAGGAATAATCTGGAATTATATGCATCCACACACACAGGAGAATAAGGAAACACACTTTAATACACTTTAAAAGGACTCAAGTGCGCATAAGTAAGCAGGAACATTAACCAATGACAGATAATGAGGCCAGCAGAACACTATTTTCTGTGTTGTAACCGAACCCTTCAACTTTGACCCGGTTTGCTTACAACTGATCATCCGAGTTGCATCAGTTCAGTCAGCAACGGCAAGTGAGGCTAACAAAAGGTTTTAAAAAGGATGAAAGGAAGGATGCATGGATGTATGTATGGGCATTCTAGCTGGAGATACTGGCAAGACAAGTCCCTTGTATCTTGAAAAAAGGCCAAAACAAAAAGGGAAGTCAAATTTTCCGTTACAGAGTCATCAGGACACATGGTTTACAGTGTGGTCAAACAGGCCTCAGACCACCTCATAAGCAATTTTTGTGATTGCATTACAGTGCATCCCTACAGCCGCTTCGCACTTATAATCACATCTTAGAGTCACACCTTTGTGCATCTCTGGGTGCTCTGCATGAACATTATATAAATTAAAACTCTCATTACACTTTGCGTTGTGATTGATTGGAAACCCGGGGGGAAGAGTTTGTGTTTGGATGGTTGTGCCAGGTGCAAGTGAGCTCAGGTTGCAGGTGCCAGATCATAAACACTGCCACCATGAAAGCAAATACCCTCACTGACTGACTGAAACGGTGACTGTGACCCAGCGAGTTGAGAAACATGGTTAAAGTGTGAGCCACGCTTGTTCTCTTGCAGAGACAGAGTTACTTGAAGCTATTTCTGTAAACGGCAGCATGCAAACAGCTTCTGCCTGACACACACACACACACACACACACACACACACACACACACACACACACACACACACACACACACACACACACACACACACACACACACACACACACACACACACACACAAAAAGGGATCCAACTTGAGGGTCTGTGGTGAGGTTGTCTCAAGGTAAAATTAGGCGATAGCTCACAATAGATTGCTAAGTTATAACAGAGCTGTGATACATTACAAAGTAATACAGAGAGTGCAGTTTGAGTTCACCAAGCACTGAAGTGAATGATCTTTATCACGTATTCGTGTTTCAGACTAACAAGCATTACATTCTTACATTCTCTGATTCTATCATAATAACCAGCCAGCGGCAGGTTATTTCACGCCTTACCTTGATGTCTCCAGGAAGTGCGAGGCACACCGTGGGGCCCGTGTGTGGAAACCTCCAGGAGCAGCCCCAGAAACACCCCCAGCACGCCAAAGCCCATATTAGACTCTGATAACTTCGGAACTGTGAAGTTTCCTCTGCAGGGACACACAAAGACAGCGAGTAAAGCCACGCGCTAAAACGCGCTCTGACAAAGCATTTCATCACATGCCACAGACAGATCGTATCAAGCGGCACAGACGCTAAAAGGGAACAGGTGTCAACTCTAGTGCCCTCCCGCTAAGCTAGCAGGGCTCATCCTCACACACACAACACAAGCACACAAACAAATCAAAAATCAGCTTTAACAAAATGATTTGATCACTTTTTGGCAAATAGCTGCAGCACCTGAAAGACTTTTTTGTGCGGTTAAATAAAGAAGAAAAACACATGTGGAGTTGAATGAGATATCAGAGGAGCCAGCGAGGAGGAGACAAAATGAAGAGGCTGCACATGATCTAATATGACTTACAGTAGCAGAAAAGTTTGTTGTTGTTGTTTTAAAAATAAGCACAAAACCACAGACACACACACCCTATCCGGAAGATTAAGGGAGAATGCAGTGTGTGATTTGGTGTGAATTACAGTTTGACATTTTCATTTGTTGTTATGCGCCGACTGACGTGCCATGCTGCACCGCGTTATTGTTGAAGACTCAGACAGGTGTATCCGCTTGCCTCGGGCGATGATGATGATGAGGATGACAATGACCAGACTGATGACAGCATTCCTGGCAGCTACCAGCTCTTATCAGATCCGGATGTTCTTTTCCATTTGTCAATTTGGAGATCGCTGTGATCAGTCTTCCTCCTAACAGCTCAGGCCTGCTGCTTTCACCTCAGGATGAGCCTGATAAAGCCTCCATTAAGCTGCTCTGTGTGCCATTTACGCAAATGTAAACGTCTCCAGGCCTGCCTCAGGTGGCTGACGCCGTCACATGAAATAAAGCCAAACAAATCATATTTTTGTGTGCAGCTCTGAGCTTTGGTAGTGACACATTGCCGCCGCTTCTCTTCCTTGAAATGCTGTGTCATGTTAAGATAACGAATAACACTCTGGTGTGCTCAGTCTTTTTGTTGGGATTCTTCTTTTAAAATCTGAAATGGTTAATATCCCACAGTTCAACAAACCCACATTTCAAAGTTGGCAGTTTTAGGTCAGCAGCAAAGCTGGGGTAAAAAAGCAAAGCTTTAAAGCTTAAGTAAAATATTAAAATAAATCTCTAAATCTGTTCTCAATCCTGCTTGTAAAACACGCAGCGATTGCCAAATTTACTGCTCTGCAGGGGACAAAACGAAAAAAAAAGGAAGATTTGAGGTCAATTTTATGACTGTCAACCAAACTCTTTCTGACATGAACAGAAGCTGGTTTACCTGATTTTATTTTATAAATATTAACACGGAAACAACATTACCTCTCAAAGTGATTAACGGACATAATGCAATTGCAAAGCTCAAGTGCCCAAGAGCCCTGTTGGATGGGCGCGTGCAACTCCGGCTTGGTACCCTGCTTCGTCTCACTCATTTAACCCTCATTTAACCCTTCTTTTACATAATTGGAGCAGACTGCTTACTGAGGCCTGCATTCCCTCTGTGTTACGTTCAACGAAAGACAGTATTGTTGTAGTAAACAGGAAGCAGGTGGGTCAGGTGCTTTGCACAGTCGTCTCCTACGGAAGTATATTGATCACGCACAAAGCCGGTTTTTCTGGTTTGCACAACGGCACGATGAATGAAGTGGAAGTACCCATACAACACCACAACAAACAAACCAAAAACAAAATAAAAAAAACGGGTGGAGTAGTCACGCATGGAAGGCAGTTAAGGGTTATCAGATGTCTCGTAAGATAAGGATTAAATTTCGGGTGAATACCCACAAGGCGCCACTTTGAGCAAAATGTGCATAAATGTTTTATTGGGTCGTTTGTCCTCATTTTAGACCTTTTAATTAAAATGATAGAACACTGTTTAAGCTCAAAGAACAGATAAATCACTGTCAACTACCTTTTAATGACCTACTAGCACCATTATGTCACATTCAACTCAAATATAGGTTAGTAATTAGTTATCCGGAGGAGGGGGTGATGCATCATACAGCAGCACATGCAGCCAATCAATGGAGCCCACCCCCAGCTGCAGAAAAAGAGGCAGGATAATAACTGATTATTGATTTGGTTTTAAATGAGAACAAATGGCCCCAGAGGCCATGACCCTCTTAATAATAGGACCCCCACCCCTCCCTCCCTTTTTTTTGGGAAGGTTTCCACCAACCTAATCTGGCAAAGATGGAATTCCATCCCGGCTTCAGGCATAGCCATGGACTCCACTCTGCTAAAGAGGGGGTCAAATACACAAGGACCTATTGTTTACTGAAGATGAGAGTAGCCTCCACTCTACTCCCACTCCACCACCCCCATCACATCCACATCATCACTGCAGAGCAGCCAACAATGAACAGTGAGAGAGAGAGACATCACTTCTCCCTCTCATCCCGGTCTTCTACAGTCTTGCCAATGTCTAAATGCCAGGGCAGCTTACCCGCGAGAAAGCCCAGAGCCAAACTAGCGTTTTCAAAGATCACACAAGCTCAGGAGCTCTGTGTTATCTTAATGGGATGCATCCAAACTGCTGGATGAGCACAGCTGAGACTGTCCATGTTCAACCAAAAAGGACGGACATAGCAACAGTGTGAAAGGACGAGATAACAATGCTTAATCTGTGCTGAAGACCCCAGGCACGCTGAATTTTTGGTTTTGTGCCTTTGAAAAATATCCTCTCGTACCAAATTCCATAAATGAAAGCCTCCAAATACATTCAATGCCCCATCTGTGCATTCCCGATGCTGCCCATCACTATTCCGAGTCACACCGAGGGCAAAGCTTAAGCTTCAAAACCCTCTGAGAGTCAGTGTTACAGTAGCAGAAAGCGCATACTGGCAGCTACTCTCTCCTGCTTTGAGATTTAGAGGAGTGGCCATACTGGCCGGGGATATTTAAGATGGTTACCATGCTGGCAAGTCTCTTTGAGGCCTTTGTGTTCCCCTCTCAGCTCCTTTGGCTGGGCAGGGAGGTTGACACCTGCTTGGGGCCTTGGGGTTCCCAGCACTGTGCTGTTAAATGGGCACTAATATTGGCAGGCGGCCCACTGAGGACAGAGAGGCAGAAATTGAAGCTGAGCTTATCTGCGTGTGTGAACTTTGAATGTCTGAGCAAGAGTAAAAGGAGAAGAAATAAACAAGTTCAAATGTAAAATTAAAGTCAGTTTAAATGAAAGTAAAATGTAGGTTTGCACTTCTTTTAAAGGACCAAAGATGTGTAATCTTATTTAGCTGATTTATTCCGTTTCTGTTTTTTGGTTACCCCAATCACTTGAGGAAAACAAGCTGCAATTTTATTTTAAAATTTGTGTGTTTAAAGTGAACATGTTTAAAAAACTGCAGTTCCTCAAAAGGCCACTCGAACACTGCTGCAGTAGTGAGTCAATCTCTATACACTCCGATGTTAAAGTAGTCAACTACACAGCCTACACAAACGTTTTTTTGTCTGTAGAGCAACTTTTTGCATTGACAAAAAGTAATGCAGTACCCGGTGTCAACTTCTGCTATCAACAGGCATGTTAACAGAAGAAATTTTGCTATGCAGTAAAACTACAACAGCAAAATTGCTCTGTTGTACTGCTGTAGTTTTGTGAGTTACTCACTCAGTGATTGTGAGTGATAGATCCTGTTCTGATCCGTGTCTGAGGTAGAGCTGAGTCAGCAAAGACCCCGACTCATCCTTCGTGATCGATTTGGAAGAACAGGCTGACATCTAACTCTCTAATGAAACGGTAGGCCGACTTGTCACGTAGCCCCACATGGCAGCTTTGCCACTTGCCGCTTCATTTCCATTGCAGAGAGTGCAGACAAGAGGCTCCGCATCCTGTGAGCAGAGAGTGGGGCAAAGATTCAGAGCGCAGTCGAGGGTGACGTGAGGGAATTGGACATTCAGTGCCTGCCAACAGCTCCAACCCCTCACTTCTTTTTCCCCTCTTCGCTGGATCTATTTCCATGTACTCACCCGTCATCAGCATCAATGCACAGAGATGCTCTTCTTCCTTTGCCGCAGGACGTCAAGAGCCTGCAACTCATTTTTTTCTGCTCCGTTTGATGCTATTACACCAATGTGCCTAACCGCGCACAAAAACTCTGTAATGGGAAATGTGCTCTAAGTAGCTCATTTTGTGGGGAGAACGTCTTTTTTCAGGATTCAGTATAACGCCCCATCTCACAACAGTAAAGAATCCTTCAAATAATTTCTGGACCCAGATCACTTCTAGCATGGGCCAATCTCAAACTCCGGTACTCAAAAAGCTGTGAACTCCAGTCCACAACTTTTTGAGTAATCCCACTAACAGACAGTGAAACAAACAGAACAAACAATCACATAAACTCCTTGGCAGGCGTAATCAGCAGGACCATCTGTACAGTATCCACCCAGCTGTGGGAATAGTGATAACGCAGCACTAACAGTGCATGATAATGAGGCAGCTTTGCACAGGGCTTGCTAATAGATCATTTTATGTCAGCTGGTAACAATGGGATGATCATAGAAGAGACATTGTTGTGAGGATGACCTCATTAAAGCAATGGGTGATTTTTTCAACAAGTCATACTTCTCACAATTTGCATTGAATCTTTCGTCATTTCTGGATTAAACCGCATTGGTGACCTATCAGCTCACCACGCATTATCCTTCACATGTTATTGCACATGAAATGACTAATGTGACCTTGACCTTAAGCTTGAGCGAAGAACCATTAGATTATCACTGCATGCAAGTTTGATTAAAGTCTGATCAAAACTGCAGGAAAAGTAGTGAGTCTTTCAACCTCTTTTTTTTTGGTTCCAGCAAGAAAAATGTAAAAAATCGTTTTTCTTCTTCTCCTCTTTCAAAACCATCTGATTTTCTTTATGGCCGAGGTATTTCTTAATAACTTCAGCTGCATGTTGTTGTGCTAATGTGAAACATATTTGTATTTAAAAAACAAAAAGTGAGCCAGAGGTCTTGTATTTGAAACAAAATACAGAGACCAGAGAGGATGACACACTGATCGGGACAGATGTCTGCTTCAATGTCATTTACAGATTAAAAGGAGTTTAGCAATAGATGTGGCAGAAACACGAGCTTGCTCACATGCACACATGATAATGCCATCTGTAGGCATCAAATTGCTCCTATTAAACCTGACAGAGACCGTGGGGCCATCTTAAAATACTGCCAGCTGTATCTGAGTTTTGGGTTGCGTGAGCTTCGCAGACTGATGAACCGATTTTGACATTCTGAGATGGCCAAGGCTTTACAGACACGCTACTGGCTCCAGCTGATTATTACGCCTCGATCAGATGATCAAAGATATATTCTGTCCCCCGTTTTATGTTTTCCCCACACTAATGGGAGACATCTTGAAGGACTACAGCACTGATTCAGCATTACAGGGCTATAACAATCTTATTAAAGATGTTATTGTTCCATGTGTTCTTTTTTTCCTTGTAAAGCATCTCGCACTTTAAATACATGGACTGTTTTTTACTGAATTTATATATGGACATTTAAACTAACCTTAGGATGTTTTCACACCTAGAGTTTAATTACTCTGGTGCAAATCGGTTGATGAGCTTGTTAACTTGTGTCTTTTTCCCCTGAATTGGTTTCCACGTGAACCAAAATGAGTCATTACCAAGCATTCAGTCTGCTTATTGGCCATATTGGCGAGCTAAAGCTGCAGCCAACACCTGGTACTCGTGTCACATCAAGATTAGATCAAGGTTGAACTGCTCTGGAGTTTGTTTGGAAACGAAGACGACCTCCTCCAAAGGGTATCGGTTGTTTTGGTCTACACCTGAGTGCAATTATCAAGGTCAAATTCAAAGGGTAAAAAACAAATCAGGGTACCAATTAATACATGCTTGCCCTTGTTTTTTTACTCGGGTCTGAATCTGTTGAGGAGTTTGTAAAGTTGTACCTTTTCCCTGTGATATGGTTTCTTTTCACACAGAGAAAAATCTCCAAGTGAACCAAAATGTGTCACTATGAACTACATGAGTACGTCCAGTTTGTGGGTTTTCATAAACATTAGCTGATTCCATTTTTATTTTTTACTCAGGGAACTAAGGTGTGTGAGTCCAATTAACTGAAACATAACTCGTGTAATTTGTCACAGTGTATTAAGTTAATATGAGTGATCCTTTATGTTTATAGTTATTACTCAAAGCTAACCCAGCTCTTGTAACTTGCTCCTATAAGCTTGCCTTTTTTTCTGAATTAATTAAGTTGTATTAATTCAATGTATCCAGTATCCATGTCACCAATAATTCAACTTGAACTGCTGGTTCAAGATTTGTGTTTGTCAAAGTGAACAGTCAGACATGTATGAAGTATTGCTCCGCCAATCCTGCAAACAGACTTTGATGTGATTAACTTGGATGCGATTTGCTTAACTTTTCAGGATAAATCAGCACAGCAGTTCAAGCTGTAGTTATGGTTCAAGCCATCTGGATTTCACTGAGGATTGACTTCAGCCTACAGCTCAGACTTACAAAGCCACCTAGTAAAAGCCCCATCAATTTAACAAAGTCCTCTGAAAGCCAGTGAACAGCTGTACGACCTCTGCGGCACAGCTGACTATTGGTCATATGGGAGAAAAAAAAAATCATCTTAAAACTGCAACAGATGATACAGCAGTCACTCTACATTATCCATGGTGATCTCACTGGGATGTGGGGGGGGGGGGCGGGCTTTAAGATCAGAGATTATCAGCAGGACGTATCAGCAGGGTTCACTATATCCATTTACATTAAGACTGAATGCTGACAAGGTGTACACAGTTCTCATTTCTGACCCAAAACAGGCTAAAAACCCATAATTTCTGGATTTCATTTAGTTAAAGAAGGTAGAATTAAATTCTAGGTAAACCATCAATGACAACCCAAATGTCTAAATTGAGGAAAAGAGCTTGTGTGAAGGCAACACTATACAGGGGATGCAAAATGGAAACCCTCCTATATAATTACTAGTTGTAGGGCCCCTGTTGAGCTAGCCTGTCGACCTAAAGTGGCCACAGCAAAGGCAAATGAGGGGTCAGGTCCAGTAAAGGGTATATTTAGTCTGCCGATGGCAAGCTTTTTAAAAACAACACGCCCTTTCCCTAAGTCACATGGCTCTGGAAAAACTTCCCTATAAACATACAGGCAAGTGAAGTAAGCTAACTAGAGGAACAAGGATTACTGTGTGGTGTTCTCTGTCCAAGTACTGAATGTGCCTCTGTAGTCTGACATGAAAACATAATCACCAGGCTCTTTTTCTTTTAATTAAAAGGAGGGAAAAAAGTGGAGGAGTTTTACTATTGACATCTGTACTGGCAAAAATAAAAAGGAACTTCTGGTGATCACAAGAGAATATATAATAAATCTGAAATTTGCCGGTTTTTTTACATTATTTACAAGTGTTCAGAGTTTGTTTTTTTCCCAAATACAGCAAGGCAAGCATTGGTAATTGCTTGGTAATATTATCAGTACACAGGGCAAAATGCTAAACTATTAAGAAAAGCTACATAGTGCATTGAAAATCCATTTAATTTTTAAGTGTTGCCACTTTCTGAGGTAAACAGCTTCAATCTATAATATAGTTTTGGGTCACACAGAAGCCACCGCTCGCAGTAAAATCATAAACCTTTCACTTGATGTAATTTCCTTGAGGCTGCTGTGATGCCAGCTAGAAACTTGGGGCACATAATGTGAGACTATTTTGGGAAGCCCAGCTGAAGGTCCCAAGCTGGTGAATGGTAGTTGCATTGGTGGTAGTTTAAAGAAAAAAAACCTTTTTAAAACAGCAACAGCCAAGGGCAGGTGACTTCCGCACCCAGAGTGGGATACATCTCTGCAGCTGGACTTTAAATCAGCTAATGTTAGCCAACATTTTAATGACTTTTTCTGTTAAGTGGTTAAAGAATGCAATAAGGTAAACCCAAAACAAACAAACAATCTTCCAAATTGCAGTTTCCCACCAGTCAAGGAACATTCAAAAGGAGCTGTAAACATCACTGAAACCTTGCTATATTTTCTCCGATCCTTTCCGCCTTTAAAGAGGACCCCTTTCTCTTCTGCCTCTCTCTCAAAGCACTCTTCAACAGGCACCGATTTCACGGTGGTAATTTTGGCCCGGCAGAGACAAAACCCTCCTTTGGAGTGCTGTGTGAAAACTCATCCCATCGCCCACAGGATGCCACAACACTAACAGTGTGTCCTCCTGAACTTGGCAAACCAGTACATAAAACACTAATTTCACCGTTTCCTTCGCAGAACTCAGAAAGGGATAAACACAGAGCCAAGAGTAACACTTTAAACTCCTCTCACACTGATTTCTCGTGATCTGGCCTGCAGAATTAGGTCAAGTGTTCACTTCTCACAAGTGGCGCATACACAGTTTACAGTGAAAGTAGCAGATTAAAAATAAATCCAATACAAAAGGTCCATTTGTCACCAGCTGACTTTAATTATAACAAATGTTTAAATATTCAACCAACTGCCAAATGCCCCCTGGCCTTATGCACACTGTAGATAGGATAAAACAGTCACATGATAAAACTATCTAACTATACATATAATGCAATAACTGAAATAACATTATTAGAAATGAATAAATAAACGGATAAAAGAAACATGAACAAGAGGAGCCTACAGAGACCATTTTGGAAAAGCACAATGTGTTTGGCACAACAGTGCATTCAGATCATAATTCTGATAGCAAAAAGCTGCCGAACAGGACAGGATTTAAGAAACAACCCCCCCCCACAAAACCAATGTTTTTACCAGCCAAAATGGATTGTAACGCTACAAATTCGGTAATAGATCACAGCTGATATTAAAACTACCTCTACAGGAACAAACTACCATTTTAATGCATGTCTTTGGTGAGCGGAACATTTGTCAACACTTTGCTAATCAGTCCTATTTCTGTTAAGCACTTTTGGTGTTGCTCACAACAGCTGAAAGAGGTGTGGGCTGATGGCTGCGGCTGGAAACTGCATTATGTTGATAGGCCTCGAGCTGCTGAGAGGGAAAAGCAAACATCCCACAGGTGTTTGGATTCTTTTCATAATCAAGCGTGGCTGAGCGACGCATCCTGTACTGACAGTTTGCTGGGAGCGAGGCTCCCGTGACTTCACTCCATGCTGCCAGCTGATGTTTTCAGACTTTATCTCCTCAGGCCTCCCTACCTGGAACACTAACTTTGTGTATTTTGTGTACGTTTTAGAGCAGAGATGAAATTGCAGCGATTGTGGTTCAAACATTCACTCTCACATTTAGCAGTTTCTGAAGGGAAGTGGTTTTCAAACAGTCTGTCGAGTCTGCAACCACTGCAGGTGGAGCAGGGACGAGCAGAACGAACAAACACTGAGGAATTTTTCAAGAGAAAGAAACATTTAATTTCATGAAAATTAAACTTGGATTTCTATTTACTGTTAACAAGAGATTTAAAAAAAAAAAAAAAGTGAACTACTTTTTTTTAGCTTTGGTCCCAGATTATAAATGAACACGTTTTAGATCAAACAATGTGCTTCTTACTTTGTTACTTACGGGTCTGTAAGTAAGAAAGAAGAATTTATTTTTGCTTTACTGGTTTTGAGACGAGAGAAAAAGATGCTATGGCAACTAATTTTAGTATACCTGCATCTTCTATCCCATTTGGTGATTGTGCTGCTCTTGCAAACCGTAACCCCACAAGCTCAACACAGCTTTGAAAGTTGCTTAGAAAAGTAGTGAAGCTGGGCACACTAGCATTTAAACATGCAGAGCACCAAAACAACACTTCTGCTCCCCTGTTCAAGTTTCAGAAAGTTGATAAAAAGACGCCACCCTCCAAATGCTTTCAGGTGCCAAGTTTCTGTCTATCTTCAGCCACCCGGACACCACTTTGGCATTTGGAGAAATTCAAAGCTTGACAGACCTGCTGTGCCTAGTTACGGTAGCTAAGCTGTGACTGGACAATTACTGTCTGGGGGGCCTGAGTAAAGCCAGAGTGAAAAGCTAGTTGCATGTGTACACAATGCCCGTCACTACATGCATCATTAGATAACAGTAATTAAGGCAACACAGACCGATAGCTTGCTTCCAAGCAGACGCAGAACAGAAGAATCACGACTGGAAAAGCAAAGAAACACCAAATCTCATAGAGGAAAGCACAGGGGAATGATGGGTGGGGGAAAAAAGGAAGTTGCAAAAACAAAAGGATTCAAATCAGAATCAGGCTGTCCAAGAGAGATCATGCAAAGGAAACGCACACACACACAAAAAAAGTAAAGCCCCAAAGTGGTTACAGGGGAAGGGGGTTGGAGAAGGTTGGAGAAGCATGCAGCATTCGTGTTGAAGCCTGCAAGCCAGCGAGCAGTGCAGTGTTGGTCTGCACAGCAAACAGGGAGGGGAAGGAGGGAGAGGAGTTGAGTTTCTGACCTGTGAATCCTTAAAGGATGCGACGCTCTTCCTCCGGAGAGAATTATAAAATTCTCAAGCTAGGGAGGGGGGGAAGAAGACAGAGAGATCAGACATGACACTTATGTAGTGTGTGAGAGCCTACAAGAGGAAGAAGGTTCAATGTGGTTAGTTCTTTTTTTTTTAGACCATGGTGACACAGATATAATGATGATTCAATCCAAACCATGTCGTATATTCAAAATGACAGTAAATAACATTTAAAGAAAGATGAAGCAATAGCCACACACACACACACACACACACACACACGGTAGATAATCATTTAAAAAAAAAAAGACAAAACAATTATATAACAACTTAAATATCCGCAAAGACTGTATTATCAAGGTGATATCATGATACCATATTAGAACCAATAGTGAGCGGCCAGTTATGACCATTAACCTCAGCTAAGGTTCCACTTCCTTTTCAGCCTTGCATGTCAAACAACCACATGTAAATAAAGAAGTATTTGCTCTTCCACACTGACTTTTATTTGCTTTGTGTGTGCTAATCTCATGAGAGATCCGTCACGGCCAAGCCTCAAAACCTTATAACTTCTATTCTGCATAATTTCTAAAGGATCATCACTCTAATAAAACGACAAAAATGTTTAATTCTGCATGATACAAAACGCTAAATTAAATCTGTTCCTTTAATGTAATAATAAAAGCTTTAGTAAAAAAAATTTGAGTCCACGGTTTCCAGGCTGTATTTTGCCACAGCAGGTAAATGCTACAGTTCCATACAATGACAATGGCCATTTTCTTAGCTTTGCATGTCAACACTCTGAACTGTAAAGCTCAGTAGAGGCTCTTGGGAATGGCATTAATTCTGTGAGTTAAAGAAAGACAAAGATTCACAGTTTAAACGGCTTAATCTGACCATAAATGTGTACAGGACTGAGCAAAAGTCTTGAGCCACCCCTCTTTTCTGTTTGTTTGTTTGTTTTTTTTATTTTCCTTCCAAGAAGCCAGACTTTGTCATTTTTGATCGATTTTTCTTCAGACACAGGCTGCTTTTCCCCCTCATTTTCAGTCCAGTCCTTGTATCGCAGCACTTTCAAGGAATGTTTTTTGTTTGTTAACCCACTTAACACTGACCTCTGAATCACTCAAGCAGAAAAAAGGCACCTAACTCAAGAGAACCAGTGTTGTGTCTACACATGACAATTTAGGAATCTTCAGGCACTTTGTTACCAGCAGCCTGTTACAAAAAGCACATCATCTTCAGTTAGAGCTGAGAAAATGCCAAAGACAAGGTACTTGTCTTGGTGTGCAGCCTTTAAACGAATCTGAGGAAACTGAACAAGCAAGAAGTGACAGGCCTCAAAGCTATACACATAAAAAAATAAAAATAAAGTCACACTATCTACAGCAGATGAACAGTATCTTTAAGTCGTGTCCTTAAGAAATAGGAAAAAAAATCCAGCAAAGAACAGTTTGTGGAAGAGCAGTGGAAAATCCTTCCAGAAGCCTGGAGAATTATTCCTGAAGAAAGTTAAAAGAAATTCGAAGAAAGCTTGCCTAATGTAACGTTTCAGTAGATCCTTGGACCTTTTCCCCTCATTTTACTAGACTATATTAAAACATGAGGTGTGCCTCAAGACCTTTGCACAGTACTTTAAATAGAATTCATCATCTAGGAGCAGTAAATGTACACTAAAGGTCAACCTTTTGGTAATGCTTCACTGTCTACTTCGTGAACTTCTTATTAAAAGTTAAATCCTTAACTCATCTGCTTCCTCTGGACTGCGTAGCTGTTTGATCACATTTGATGGGGTATTTTGTTGTGCTGCCACTCAGATTTTGTTTCAAACGTTACTAAAATCCTGGTCAGTACTTTAAAAAGTACATGAAGTATCCTCTAAACCACTAGAAAGAACAGTCAAAGTAGCAAACAGAGAAACTCCACAGTTGAAAGAACTGTAGAAAAGTATTCATCAGGAAAAACCCTGAGCTGATATTTTTTAAAGAGCTTTTGAAGTTTCGTACAGTCTCAGCCCTGGTGTTGTGCATCACTAACGAAACATAAAGACAACACAGACATTAGGGAATAATATGCAGCCAGGTGGAAAATGATTTCCCTTTTATTTTTTAGTGCATAAAATACGATTTTTTTTAGTCTAAAGAATGAAAGTAGAAATCTTCTTATTGTCTCTGAAACAGATGGGTGGGCCTCCATTCACAACACTTTCCAGTCGGTTCCCTCGGACCGCTTCTCTGAGCAAAATGAAAACAGGCTGAATTAATTCTTCCTACACGAGTCGACCAGCTTTATTCACACAGTCCTCTAAACTCAGAGTGAAGAACATGGCTTAAAGTTTCACTTGCTTTGGCTAGAGTTCAATATGTGACTCTGGGTAAGTTTCAACAGGTTCTTAAAAAAGAATACAATTTCTCTTCAGAAAAAAACCAAGAAAATATCGACAACACAACAAGGAAAAAAAAAAAGACTAAAGCCGAATGGACATTGTTGCTGGAGAAGCCGCAAACTCTATCTCAGAACAAGGAGATAAATGTTCCCCTCGACTGAATCCAGGTCAGCTAAATCAACCCAAATATGCAGATTCATTAGCATTTGCCTGGTAAGCTACTATAATGGAGGCCCCCTACACTACTGTATAAAAGAATAATCTGATTATGTTAAGCAGCGACGACTACAAGCATGGTTAGTTCTCTGATCGCATAAATAAAGCTTTAGATTTGCACGAGCATTGCCAACATATTATCGCTCTTTTGGGGTTTCATATTTGTTAAAGAGGAGACCACAGTATTCTGCAATGGGGTGGGAGAGGTCGGGCAATATTTAGTGTGCTTGATACCTTTCTTTCCTCAAGTAGAAAATGTAGAAATTTATCTCCTCTTCTTTCACTCTTAACTAATTTTCACTACGAGACCAACAAACAGAAAAAGCCTTGTATACAAACGAGCGCAAACGCGCGCTGCATCGTCTCCCTGACTCTATGACAGCATCAATGGAGCACTGGGACTAGATGACAGACGCAAGATTGATGAGCCGAAGGCCAAAGGGTGCATCCCCCTCGACATCTTCAGGAAGCGCTTTGACTTGGCTTTCCTCTGCTCCCACAAAACCCTGTGACAGCTGATACAAAGTTTTTAAACCATTTTAAACCGTGCACCCACAAACCTCAATGACACAACTGACACCACGCCTTCACATGTCTCAATTCAGGATGTCGAGACTGGGCGCAAGCCGAGCCAGTGCCCCGAAACATGCCCTTGGTGACACAGTGGTCTGGAGAACGGACAGAGAGGAAATGGAAATGTCACGGGTCTGGGGGGTTTTAAATTGATGAGTGGACTTGAATGAGGATGGGGCTAAAGTGTCCTTTTGAAGACTCTTCAAGCCAGAGCAAACCTACTTCAGAAACTCAGCTAATGGTAAACATACTGACCCCACTCCTCTGTGACACCCGATTTTCTCAGTTTGAACTACTGTTGGAACTTCTTGTCTAGATCTCGCTTCCCGTTTGGTAACAGTAATGAATTCAGGGACTTTGAAACAAATACTTCCTATGGTTGCACTCTCAGATTACACTTTATGGACAAAAATATTGGGCCACATGGCTAAATCTTTGAATTTAGGCATTTTTAGTCCCACTCCCACTGGTGTATAAAAAAAAAAGAATAATCAAACACTTAGCCGTGCGTCTACCTTTACAAACATTTGTGAAAGAAAAGGTAGTTGTCAAGAGCTCAACAGATTGAGCACGAGACTGTAATGGGATGCCATCATCACAACAAGTCAGTTTGCGAGATTTCTTCCCTTCTAGTTATTACACAATCAACTCTCTGTGGAAGAATTTCAAAATTGTCAGATTGCGTAAAAGATACAGAATGGGGTTTGCCAAGTGTGTAAAAACTGCCCATGCTCTGTTAGACTCAATAACTCCTTTGCCATTAACATTGGCACAAAATCTGTGCACCGGGAGCTTCATGCAATGGGTTCCTATGGCTCAGCAGCTCCTGTAGGTGTAATGTGTAGGTGGCCCAGTAGTTTTTTCCCCCCCCCCACATAGTGTATGTGTCATAAAAGCTTAAACTGGCAAGAAGTTCAACGAGTAAAAAGTTCAAGCCAAACCCAAAGTTGTATTTTAAGTATCTCAGATGTCTAAGGCATGCCTTATCAGCTTTGGTTCCCATTCATAAAAGTACACAGTAACTCTCCAGTCATGCAAGTGGCTTTTGGTGAGTCATCACACAAAGTTTATTAGGTTACACACAGGTTCGGCACAAAGCTACTCTGAATAGTTGCTTTCCACATGCTAACATATTTCCCAAAGTAAAAATGCTTATTTCGAGCAGTTTGGTGTGTTTTTCTGCTAACATTTGCAATTAAGTGCAGATGAAGCTGGTGGAAGTGTCATTACTTTTGAAATGTATGTGATAAATCCAACTGGTGGGCAAAAAGGAAAAATGAAGGGATCACTAAATTGCCAACTGTCCATCCTAAAAAGGAAACAAATGTCTGCGCTAATTTATTGTCAGTTCATCCCACAGTTGTTGAAACAATTTCCTCAAACCCACAAATGTCACCCTGGAGGGAAGGTCTGGCTATTATTTAAGTCATCAGAATTCATCTTCTGAATATCATCGAATTGTGCACAAACTCCCATGGCAATCCATCCGATATTTACTGAAATATTCTGGTCTGGGATCAGCAGCGACTGATGCCGATCATGAAAATGACTATTGCATGGTAGCACAAGCAAAGACCAGTATTATCCCCTGTTTTATTCAGGGGGAACTAGAGAACATTTAATAATAAATCTCCAATAAAGAAGTCAAATTGCAGAGTGGTGTGCCCTTAAATATCTTTACTCACAAGGCTGCAACATTTAGCACATTTCTGGTGCCACTGTGGTTTTTACTGTAAGCAGCCATTAAGCATATAACCAGCTTGCATCCTCACTCCCCTGAGACTGACATGATTACACACATGGGGCCTAGACAGACACAGATAAGCAAAGCGCATAAATAGACACCACACTGTCAATGTGCATGTGTCAACCTCGTGCACATGCACACTGTGCAGCTACCATTACTGTCCATCTATAAACATCCCAAGTTTCTGACAAGGCTGTCAGCAAACACCACCACAGGTGGGGGATGGAAGGAAAATGGTAGCAAGAGAGGGAGAGAGGGAAAAAATGGCTTTGCTAAGAGCGAGCGAGCAAATTCACACAGTGGTTGTAGAAAGAGAAGAGAACGGATGAGAAGAGCAAGGAAGAATGAGTAGGAGGAGGAATCTCCTTATGGAAAACAAGACGGGAACAGTTACATAAAAAAAGATGATAGTATGGTTTGAGGGCTTGAGGAACAATGCTTTTTTTTTTTTTTTTTTTTTTTTTTTATCTTGCTGTCCCCATTTTCCTTAAAGACCAGAGGCACCAGATGGAGATGCAATTCACAATGAAGAGCTTACACTCGGCGCACTTCTGTCTGTATCTGAGTGTGTTTGAGGCACTGTGCTTCTCTTTGTCCTTCCTATGTGATGTAATATATTCAACCCTGATGCAACTCTTTTAAGAGGGAAAAGAAAATAGGTGAAATTCCTGTTTACTCAATATACACAGAGTGAACAGAACATGGACTCCAGACTTTAGCATACACACAAGCACACACACACACAGACATAAAACAGTGTGTTGTAAAGGATTATGCAGGCTTGAATTTAACCAGGAAAAAAAAATGCCTCCAAGCACCAGGGAGCAAATCTGGCTTTAGAACCTTCCCTCATCCCAGAGCATCCTGGTACAAAAGGAAAATCCAGCAACTAAAACATGTTCATGTCTGAGGATACTGGAGCACATGTACAGATGGATAATCAGCTTCTGACTCAAGCAGAAAATCTGATTGGAAAACCCAGATCAGAGCTCTTCGATTAGACAAATGCCAGAAAATTATAAATAATCCAAAAAACACCAAATATTCTTCGTGTTTCTCACGTTTCCAGAGGCCAGCTTGACTTTGGGAATACCAAGTGGAATGCACACATCTGCAGGAATGTCCACCGGTATCCAGCTATGTGTAAATGTTTGCTCATGAGTGAGCTAAGAAAAAAAAGAAGTGCGTGTGTGATTGTGTGCGTGTGTGTTGGAGAGAAAATAAGTGGCCATCTTCTTCTGCATTTGTGTGAATCTTAAGTAGACCCATGTTGAGGGAGGCTTTGTTCGCCGTCACCGTCGGGGGGCACTTCTTCCAACTTTTCCCCTCACTTCCTTTCAACATAACATTTATCATTCATCCCAGTCAAACAATCATCCTACAACACGGGCGAGCATCTAGCACACAATAAGCTACCCTCCCACCACCACCACTTTCTGGTTGCTGGGATACCTTTCATCCAGCTTGTCAATATCATCATCTCTTACTTAGAAACTCCCCGTTCCTCGCTACAATTGATTCAGTGCAGCAGAGGCTTAATAAAAACTCTGCCGCGTCTTGTTTTCGAAATAAAGTTTCCAAGAATATCTTCTCTTCTTTATGCCGCATCCAAATCATTATAAAAACGTCTGGCTCAGCAAAAAATTGCAATGCATCCTTGAGGGAACCTTCTAATTTGCAAGGGAAATTCCCCTCTGGGCAAATATAGGATTATTTGGATTTACTAAACTAGATGCATGATATTTTACGCTGACATTACAAAGTGCCAGTGTTAACCAGGCAAGGCACCGAAGGCCTGCTTCATATAAAGACAGCGTGATTCACCAGATCCACCCCTCCCTTTTCCTGTTGCACTTTCAAAAGGGTTAACAGGTGCATTAGCAATAAGTAGAGAGATGCTGGAGTTACTGACCCACAGCTAACAACATTATCTTATCAACTGTACTCTGTGCATATAAACCTCTGTCGCTTTACCAGTTTCTCTTTCTTTTTTATAAACTCAAGCACATAATAGTTCAGGCCTTGTTTGACCTTTTTTATGCAGTTCTTGTGCCTTTCCCTTTCAGCTGACTGACCTGCACCGCTTATTCTGCCTATTATGATTGCTGACAGCAGATTGTTTTTCCTACTGCACCCAAATTCTCCATAGATCTCTGCAGATCAAATCCAACAAACACTGGAGTGAGAAGCAAAGGCCAAGTGGACAAAAGAGACAAAAAGGAGACGGACAAGTATAGATAGAGACCTGCAAAATGAAAAGGGGGGAGGGAAACAAAATGAAGAACACAAAGAATAAGCAAAAGAAGAGGCAGCATGAAAAAGGCTGAAAACCCTTTAAACGACTGTGTTTTGTGAGGGAAATAAAGAGCTGCTAGCAGCAACAGCAACATACCAGCACAGCGAACGAGAATGCAAATCAGCCCCCGATGCAAATGACATACATCTACAGGGGCCAAGCAGACTGTCTTTTTACCAACACTGCCTACCGTAAACCACATCAAACTTCTCTCTGCGCTATCTGAACCCATTCCTCCTTGAATTCTGCACGGTTAACACACTTACAGGAATGCCTACAAGCTGGTGCAAAGCAAGAGAAGCATAACCACAAGAACAAGCATCATCTGGTTACTTCTCACTCAAACAAAATGCCTGATTACTGTGAGCTCTTTGCACGCCTATACATGAACGTGCTCTCCAGAAAAATAACAATAAATCACTTACTTGTCCGTCATCACGTCGGCTAGCGAATACTGATTCATTAAATCTTCTTTTCACGTTCCGTCACACAGTTGAAATGGTTGAGCGAGAGGCCTGGGGCTAAGGTCGTAGTACACGTCTACAAGAGAGGTTAAAAAAAACCAACAACATTGGGTTAGAGTAAATCATCGGAAATGAGAAAAAGAATCGGGTACCTGCTTTCACTCATTCTTCTGCATGTAAATAATAGCAGAACACACGTCACAACAGGACTGAAAAAATAAAGCCAATGCCAAAAAAACTGCAGTTCCTCAAATGACCACTTGGGGCTGACTCCAAGCAAGTCGATCCTTGTAGACTCCCATGATAAAATATTTGACTTTACACCAGAAATAAACATGTGTTTATCGTAATCATTTCACACCCATAACAAACATACTAGGGTTGATTTTCTTTTTATATTTATTTTAAATTGGCATGCCGACATGGTCAAGATAACTTGCTGCATGAGAAGGTGATTTTAGTGAACTTGAACCCGGCACTGTTGTTCATTTGTTGATGCCAGAGGTCAGATGAGAACTGCCAGATTGCTTCAAGCTGATAGGAAATCAGCAGTACCTCATATGAGTACTACTGATTACAATCAAGGCATGCAGACGAACGTCTCTAAATGTACAATCCAATAAACCTTTAAGCAGATGAGCTACAGCAGCAGAAGACCACACTGGGTGCCAGGTCTGTCAGCTAAGAATAGAAAACTGAGGCTAAAGTTTGCACAGGCTCATCAGATTTGCACAACAGAATATTGGCTAAGCATCACCTGGTGTGATGACACTCGACAACTTCTGCGATATTTGGATGGTGGGGTCTGGATTTGAAGTAAACGATGCTGCCTTGTATCGATGGTTCAGGCTGCTGGTATTGGTGTAAAGGTGTTGGGGATATTTTCTGGCACAATGGGTATTGCTGCTGTCCATTTTCATCCCTTTATAACCCACCTTGTGATGGCTCCTTCCAGCAGAATAACGCACCACGTCACAAAGCTCAACTTAATCTCAACTTGGTTTCTTTAACATAAGACTTTAGGTGGCCAAGTGTCACTGAACATCTCAGCTGTTTTTCTGGTGTTGGCATCTTTTTGGGGCATTTTAAATACAATTATCTAAAAAGCACAGCCTGCAGGTGCTTGGCCTATAGGTACCCGTACTAAAAACCTGTCAAAGTTTATGTTGCAGTTGTTTTTTTCCTGGCCTTAACTCTAGTTTCCACTTTGTATTTATATAGGCATTAAATAACAGCTAGCTTAACACTTTGACTTCTCATCTAAATATGGTCACTTATCTCAATAAAAAACAAAACAAAACTGACAACTGCTAACCTTTATAATAGTAATTCAGTAACAGTAATTCAATGGGTGGCACCATATATAGTCCCCATTTCAGAAATGTATTCGAATGTAAGATGTGTTTTAACAGTCAACTAAAAAAAGAACTGCCATCCATTTCAGATGTAGCAAAATTATAGAATTTAAAGACACAGCTATGCATTTTTGACCAATGACATCTTCAGAATATTAACAGGCATCTCAGTTTCTCTTGGTTGAAAAAGTTCAGCACATCTTTGTCTCCAAAAGACAAAAATTTTGTGGAGAAAATTTTTTTAAACCCAAAAAACCATCTTAGATGTAGTCCGTGCTGGGGTACATCTAACTTTTGCAGACACGCTTGACTTGCTCACAATTAGCCAAGCAAGGCCTGGTCTGTTCAGCTTTACTGTTTCCATAGCTACCAAAGCAGCCAACCAGCCAGCTAGCTAGCATAAATAGAGTGCACCAAGGAGCCCACCGGGTAGTGAATAGACACTATGAATCAGTGGGGCTGATTATAATCCAGGATCAAAGGATGAATAATTCATCAATCATCCTTATGAAAAGGTCAAAAGATAATTATCAATAAGGTGTAAAAAAAATACCATACATCTGACAAATCTATTGAAAAAAATGTTTAGATAATTGCCCCTCTAATGATGCACATTTACATATGCACATAAATCACAAATCAGCAGATTAACTTCGCTGCCAGGATTCTGAATCTGAAAGTTTAATAAGCCGATCAGATGAGGCGTATCCTGTCTGTGTCCCGCTGGCTGATGCTCCATCTCCAAACCTGGCATTAGCTCCTCAGCTTATCTGACCTTAAACGATTATGATAGCAGCACATCAGATTTATAGATTATACTCGGTTAAGTGTTAACGTGACACAGATTACAACCTGCAGGAGTGGGACTTAGCTCCTGTAAGCAAATAAACATTAAATACCAATTCACATGCAGCTAAATGTACATGAGGGGGAGAGAAGGTAAGGTCTCTGCCCCACCCAATCCAGTCGTAAATCAGCCTCAAGTCCAGAGAGACCAGCAGCAGCCAGTCAGTGAGTGGACAATGGCTTTTCCTGCTCCTTTTATCTATGCAAACAGCTACTCTTCACCTCCATCCTGAACTCTAAACTCTAAATCTGCCAGCCGTCTTTTTTCCCTCTCTGATGCATTGATTTCCTTCATCACTCATACAGATGTTCACTGAACATCAGTCCATCTTGTGCATTGTCTGTATACAACCAAGTAATTGATGGTAATCGATTTAGAGGCCATTTCCTCTGCTCCCTCAGCTGCTGTTGTTATTGTTGTTGAAATTATTTTCAAAGAGGATAAATAACAAACTCCAGAACAAACAGAGTTGTCGCTCATAATTCTGAACTCATCCATGACACCAGGATAAATCCAATGTCAGCTTTCCTTCCAGTATTTCCAAAATAACATTTTCTTACAACACTGGACTTTTCCAAATATGCAAGAGGCCACGGTTTTGCACAATGTGGCAGACACTCAAGTATGAAACTACCCCGTGCCCACTGTGGTGCTGGACCCATTTGGTGTTTTCCTGCAAAAGCGAGGAGTTCCTTACCCAGAGCCCCAAATTAAACCGCCTTCTCCTCCTCGTGCAAACAATGATGCAGTGCCTCGATCCTGGCTCAGTAACTGTGCAGCTAGATTTAAGCAGCTAGTGGTGAGGGAAATAAATAAATACATACACAGATAAGTGAAACATATGCCAAAAGACTGGTGGTTTCCACACATGCAAAGCAGAAAGAGGACCTGCTCAGAGCTAGAAGAACGACACGCTTTGAAGTGAAGTGAGAAGACATGTGATCCACCTGCAGTCTAAACAAATTAACATTAAATTGAACAAATTAAAACCCAGCATTGTTTCTACAAGGATTTCATACCCAGATAAGGAGACCAACTTGTGGCAAGCTACAGGAAAATTTTAAATATCCAACCTGGGGGGAGATTTATGAACAGCTTGTAAGAAGATGAACACTTTCCACGTCTGCCAATAAACACCGATTTCCATAAATAAGATACTGTCCTTTTCTGTTTCTCCATTAATTCACACAGCCAGAGTGAGACAAAAAGCAAATAAGGTAATGTGGAAACTCCCTTGCTGCATGCCCCAGCACACTGAATTATTTACCTCATAGATGAGATTTGGGTAAAAATAGCATGCACCATTTTGGACACACTCTCCACCCTGCAGAGCAAGCTTTGACAGGCATCTTCTATTGCCCAAAAAAAAAAAAAAAAAAAAAAAAAAAAATCAGTTGATATCTATCATTGTTAGGTGGCAGCACACAGTTGTCGGTGTCGGCAGGAGCTGTGTGCGACGTGAATCTTACCATAATCTGAGTGGGAAGATCCTGCAGGTACAGAAGCTCTTTCAACGTGGCTCAGTCACACTGTTATTACTGGTACAGTCGTGAAGGGTTTGCATGACAGATGTTAAAAAAAATAATTAAAATCTGGTCATCCAGCACAACTAGCCTGTCACCTCCTCCCTCTCTGCTCACCAGTCAAGAGCAATCTGTCTCTCTCTCTCCATCTAGCATGATCAACACTGAAGGTGGAGGGAAAAAAAAAAAGAAAAAAGGAGCGCAAGATGCTGCAAAGGGTGGAGAGACAGGGCTCGCATTCAAGACCTATTTCATTTTGGCACATGCCAGTGACAGGCTGTCTCTATCTGAGTGTAAAGCAAAACTGCTCGTATTCCCTTTCCTCCCTGTCGCAGCAGTCAAACACTGCTCACCGGCGGAGAGCGAGAGCCCCGAGATCGCGCCTCTGGAAAGCCTCAGTGCACACAATCGCTGAGGAGGGGGAGGGGGACGATTTGTGGGGGGGCGGTGGGTAAGGGGAGAGAAGATGGGGGAAGGGGAGGTTAGGGTAGTGACTGTGTGTACATCTGTGGGAGTGTGTCTATTGTTGACGAGTGTTGAGGAGCCCTTTTTTTCTTCCCCCACTTCTCCAAGGAGTGAATGGGGACTGCAGGTTCAGCCGGTGCACTCCTTTATTCAGCCCCGGGTGACAAAAACTCCACACGTAGGTTAACAGCGAAGACAGTTTGCATCCTGGGGACATAAATAAGAGGAGCTGGGACTTCTTCCTGTTTATCCAGTCAGTGAACTATCAAACGTTGAGTGACGTCAGGCTGACAAAAGAAAAATTATTCTCTTAAAACAAATCCAGCTGAGCATTTGACAAAAGAACGACTACTTTATCTCAGATGAAAGATGCCCTCCTCCTGTCAGCTGTGTCACACCGTGATATTCTCCGGAGCGACAGAATGTACTGCATGTAGGCTTCATCTCCCAACTCCATTACCTCCCAGCTCCCTGCTCTCAGGAACACAATGCTGGGAACCTTTTCAAAACATCAAACAAGCTGTCGATAGCATGACAGCGCCGGATCACTAAGCTTCCTGCTCTCTCAGCAATATCAGTCATAGCTGCGGGGGCCAGAAACTTGGGAATCTTCACAGCTTTCCTGTATACAGTTTCATTATCGCGATTCCTGTTGTCACACTTTCTAACTTGCAACTAAAGTGAAAACCATTACAGCAGCCAAACCCTGAAGGGTGTGGACTGTTATTGGAATATTTTCTCAGAACGTGCTTAACAAAAGACACAGAACACGGTTTCACACCCAGTGTTTGCCTTCGCCTATGCTGACTCAAAACCACCACTCAATGGTGACACGATCTCTGGAATGCAGCAGTGCATTATGCATGGCCAGTACCATGCATGCAGACATAAAAGTGCCTACACATGCCACTGTCTGCTGCTGATGTGGAACCATATGCTACTCTGCAGCCCAGCCTGAGGGATACTAGGGTGTGCCACGGAGGGGGGGGTTGGGTGTTTCCAAAGGAAGAGGGGGGGAGGCCGCCACAGATGTCCATTTCATCGAGCACACCTCAACATCAGAGGAGCACAAGCTGGCCACTGACCCCTAGCCTTTAACTCCAGCAAGACCAAAACAATGAGCCATACATCACACACGCCCCCATATTTCCTTGAATGGCGACGTATGAACGCCGAACGCCTCGCAGGTGTGGATTGAGCTTTAAAGAAGGAAGAATCGTGTTTACGCTCTCGTCTGCCTTAAGACAACTGTATTGTTAATGAGAAGGGGAGAACAATGAGGATTATGCATCAAAGACAAAACACCTTTTTACGGTGACTCCCCCAACCTGCCAAAGCAGGAGGGGGAAGGTGCCACTGCCCAGATCAATTGCAGGTATTCTTTTCTGCCTTTTTAGTGAGAAGAGCTGGCAGACAAGTGAAAGGAAAAATAAAAAAGGCTTAATTGCTCAGGCCACCTTAAAAGCCATTAAGACCTTATTCAATTCATACTAAATACAGTGCAGGCATGCCAAGGAAGGTGGCACGCCTAAAAGTGGTGTCTTTAAGGTGGCTGAATAGTTGTGTTTGCATGTGAACACAAACACAGTGTGTGTGTGTCTCTGTGTTTGTGCTTACTGCAAGCTTCCTATACAAAAATGCTGGACCTGCTCCAGCAAGGACCAGTTTCAACACTTTTTGTCAAATTCCTCTCTGCAAAACAGTGAGAGCTCGTTCTGAAAACCCAAACAGGGCATCCAACTAAATAAGGCCTGACATCCATAACAAGTGGCATTTCTGCAGAAAGTTCAAATTTAAAACAAAACTTTCATTCAGCCAAGCGCTTCCTGACTCAATGTCCGATTTCCCAACCAGCTTTAAATTGATTATTGATTTTCCTAAAGGACTCTAAAGATAGGTTTGTAGGTTTGTGTGTTTGTGTGCAGTTAGCATTAACAAGCAACGGGTCCTGTGTGATTTCACTTAGCACATGCGAATCCTGTGCTTTCAATTAGAGAGACATGACCTAATCACTCATCCTAATCTGGTACGGGGAGATAAACAAGAGTTGGGTTTTTTTTTAAATGACTATAACCAGACTGCTTTTAGACTAAATACTAACTCTGCAACATTAAACTTTCTTTCCAGCAGATGTTCCAAAACCAGAAAGAAACACTGGCAACCTTTAAAAAAAAAAAAGCACAACTAAAACCTCTAATCCAAGGGAAAGTCAGAGTGACAGACAGAAATGTCTGACCCGCTCAGCGGCAGGCAGCCAGTGGTTTAATGATTTGTCTGCTGCTGGTGAATGATCACACAGCAATATCCTGTTCTGGCTAGTTCTCTGAACCCCCCCCCCCCGAAGGCCCTGCCTGACATGATTCTGGCATGCTTTGGTGCCAGCTAGCCCATCATATTGACAAGATCCGGGTGTCTGCCCCCCGTGCCTAATGTGACCCTCCGAGGACCTGTGGAATGAAAATCGACGAGGCAGAAGAATTACATATTGAAGCCGCCAGGGAAGGCTGCGATGCTGGACGATGAGAAGAGAGAGGCGGGGCTGGTAATGTCACTAACAAAGCTGTGAAAACAAGATGCTGGCACCTTCCAAAATTCATCAGCGCTTATGCAATGTAAAAAAAACCTTGTATATAATCATTGTAATATCATAGGGCTGGTTTATAACTCAAATGATCGGCATTCAGTCATTAACGTATTGAGATATATATATATATATATATATATATATATAACATACACACACATGTATGTATTTTTAGTCAAAATGTTGAAATTGTCTAGTTCTACCTTGTCATGCATGCATATTTTCTACTCTTCATGGTGTTTTGAGAACAGACACTTTTCCTCCAGCCCATAAAATGGAAGATTAACTTATAATTACAACAATTATTTTTTTTTTTTAAAGTTCCTGTTTAGTTTTCCTTCAGTCATTTCATCTGGCATCAGGAGAAGAACTTGAGTCTGAGAGGCCACCTGTCCCTATCCTTCCCTCCATGCTTACAGAAGGTCAAGAGCAGGCGTGGGAGGATCAGCAAAAAACAGTCACAGAGAAATGCAGGACTGCCAGGTCAGAGGGCAAATGTGGAGAGTAATAACCTATTACTCAATGCAGCCTGCTCACCAACTAAGATTAGACATGCATGCAGGTGAAAACGCTCTGCTGATGAAACTCATGCGCAGGTCACTGCCGACCCTCCCCAGTCTTGGTAGTACAACATGCCCTGAAACTTGGAGAACTCCTAAAACTCCCCCAAGAGGCCTCAGCGTGCATGCTGCAGGTATTTATTTCACTCGGTGACATTTGGGTGCTCTTCATATAAACTGTGGTTACGTGGCTGTGTGCTTCATGGCTGTCAATAAAGGGCTTTTGTTGCTGCAGTGAAAGCGCACCCTTGATTTATGCATGCCAAGGGTAAAAAAAAAAACCCTCGACTGACCTCTAAGGTGCCAGACTGGCATTTTAAAATAACAGTTTAATACTTTAAAAAAAAAAAATGCGTGTGAGCTGGGGGACAAGAGATAATGAAGTGCAGAGGAGGGTTTTTGCGATTAAAACACAGCATGGACTCCAGAGCCGCCCGCTGCTAACATCTTATTTGCTGCTCTGAAACGTCGAGAGGGAGTAATGTAAAAGCCGAAAGCTGGAGTTTAAAAAAAGGGCTTAAAAGTAAAACACTACAACGATGCATTTTCCACCCCTCCCTTTGTCTCTGTTGGGGTTTGAGCTACAGCGCAACAAGTGCAGCTGAGCTTGAAATCTGCGACGGCACGCACGAGTACGGAGCCGCGAGGCTACAGCCCTGAATCACTCCGCGTTTCACAGAGGGGGAGAAAAAACACAGATGCTACTTTCACCGAGCAGATAGACGCAGGTTAAACATTTCAGTGAAGTTAAAGGTACTCACTGTGGGACGTTTCCCTCTTTGTCCCGGTGCGTACGGAGATGAGGGTTGAGGCAGCGTGACAAAGTTTGGCTTGTCGCTCTCTCTCAGCTCAGCATGGCGGCGACTGAGGCCACAGAGTGGATTCAAAACTCTCCGGGCTGAGATATCAGCAGACAGGGGGAGGGTGCACAGGGAGGCGGCGAGAAGACAAGGTATCCTCCAGAGAGCGCACAGCCACATTCAGACAGGCTCCTCTTTTCTTTTTTCTTTTCTTCCAGGCGACCTGTCTAGACTGAAAAGACTATCATTTTGAAATACTGTACTTAAAAAAAATTAAATACACTTTTTTAATAAATCCTATCGTACTTATTGCACACCTTACATTTACTGCACATACTCGGATATTGTACTAACAATATTTTATACTGCTAGTAAAAACTTAAATAGTAAAATAAATAAATAAAATTATGTATTAGATGAGTTACTCAGGATATGTTAAATAGGAGATCTGGAATTTTGTTTCTGTTTCTGTTCATTTATTTATTTCAGGAACCATGTACAAAATACATTAATTACATAAAAGGAAAATATCACTGTTACTGTATCACATTTAGCTGCCAGGTAATTTCCTTGTGCAGTTCCTGGGCATGTAAAACACATAACAAAAACTCACATTCCCACATATATACACATGCAGACACACAATAACAAAAGATAAACAACTCAAAAATACTAAAATATGTTCATACTTATTATATTTTAATATTTTTGATTGATATTTATGTGCATTTGAGAATTTTTGCTTTGTGCATTTTTCACTTCAGTTCCAGCTCCCTACTTTTAAATATATAGATAGATAGAGCTAGCAGACCTACTCAAACTCAGTCATGAAAAGTAACATTGAGGTACTTGTTTACTTAGGTTTATGTAAATCAGCCCTCCATAAAAATACAAAATCAAAATATTATATGTAGTATTGTGCTCATGTTTCCAAATGTCATCCACAAACAAATAATCACAGCTGCACTTTTATTATCGTTTTATGAATGTTTCATTTGTCCTTTTTCAGCTTTAAATCATAATAGGCAGCTCCCAAAGGAAGATCATAGTCCAGATGTTTACTATACAGTAATAGGTGACTGATATGTATTTCATTATACTTTAACAGAGACTGAACCTGGCTCAGCAGCCGCGTCTAACTGATGTATGTAACTTATTGTATCTGTGGATATTATTTTAAAGTTTCACAGTCTTGCACTGCTTTTCAGGTACTGTCTTTATTTTTTAAACATCCTTGTGAATAATCCATCTGTAGGAGGGACCACTGGGTTCAAAAGGTCACTGCCAAAGTTCAAAGGTTACACAATATTTTCCTGAAGAAGTGACTTGAAAACACACTGGGGAGGGAAAGACAGACTGACCCTTGTCTTGTTGTGCAGGACAGAGGAGGAGGGAGTGGGGCTTTCCATGGCACCGCAAGCTGAAAACAATACCATCTTTGAGTTAACGACAGATTGCTGCTGCTACAAGATAGAACAGTATCACAGTACACCTCTGTGACTACTTTGTGGGTTCACTGAGCAACAAATGCCAGGAACTTTACCTGCTCAGCTGAGCTGCAGTAAGCCTCTAATGTCTTTTATTGCAACTCGTTGGTTAGGCTGTACGCTTAAACATGCCAGCGCTTCCAGGCATCTTCTGCTCAACTACAAATTGTTTATTTTCATATCAGCCCCTGGTGATTTGAGAGCTTTGAGCTGAAGGCTGGCTGTAGTTAAAAGGGGACGGCCAGTGCTGCCCTGAAATGAATACGAAAAGCAGCTGGGTTTATCTTCACTCACTCTGTGACATGTGCTTCTAAGAGAAAACAGGTGACCCAGGAGGAGGAATGTATGCTAACTTAAATGTAATGCTGCAGCTCGAGTGATTTGCTATCACTTAAAAGACCTGCATTTTACGCCATATTAGATTTACTAATCAGTTTTATACAAGTATCACAAATTTGCTTGTTTTTCTAGGTCTTTCTGAGCTTGTCTGCCTCACCTTGTTTAAATGGACGTCCAAACTTATGTTTGTTAGTGTTAAAAAAAGACAGATATATGGATTAAAGAATCGTACTTTCCTGCTGCTGTTGATAGGAATATCAAATGATTGCATGAAATCAAAAAAGCAAGAGAGTGAGTGTCAGAGCACTAAGTAGACACACATGTACTTATACACACTGGCACACAATAGAGGAGAAAAATTAATAGAGCAAGGTGTAGCTTTCCACTGTAAGTATATGATCTTCATGCCCAAGCCCTTCAGACACACTGGTTGGATATATTTAGAGTCCCTCGTCGGTGTATCCATGCTACAAGGCAGACCGCAATTATTCCCAACAGCGGAAGGGCCAGTGCTGGTCTGAAATCAGTAAAGAGGAGAGTGCGTGTGTGTGTGTCAACTGGTACGGGACAGGATTAACGCCACAAGAGTCAGAGGCCAGCTCTGCCAGTGGTCCATTTGTATTGAAAGTAAGCCCAGCAAACTCAGAATGTTTTGCTGGGCTTGTTTTTACATTCAAATGCTAAGCAGTACATTCTAAAGAAATTAAACCATAAAAAACATAACCATGTGATCTATAATATCAGCACATGAACAGTTGGAGAGCGTGACTGGCTCACTTCATGGTGGTGAAATAAAAATGATGATAATAATAACAACATATGGCAGAGAAGTGAGTTTTGCTTGTGACTTTTTTAGTCATCTGGTAAGCAGTCTGTGGGAAATTGGACCCTTGAATGCTGAATTCATGTGTGATTTTATCACAGGCGTGCAGAAGTGAAAGAGGAAAGGAGTTTTTGGGCTCCTTATTTAGCTGGCCTCTTCTCTGTATTTACTTTTTGCTCTTATTTTCCTTTTCTAATAAGCCATGCACAATGAAATGCATGGTATTTGTTTTACAATAAAGCATACTTGTTTGCCTAGGTACTTCTCTGAATTCAGTGCCTAGTTATGAACATCAAAACAACTAAGGCAGCTGATATGTTTGCCTGAGGCAGCAAGGCTGTTGTGTTTGAGTATGTTTGAGTTCTTTTAATTCTACACTGGAACGCAGTAATAGAAACAGTCATCTGTGCCACACAACAGCACAGTGTCAATTTCAAATCTCATTTAGAAATGTTTCTGAATACCTTGAACACTCTAATGTTATGCCCTACCAGCGCTGCGAACCAGTATTGCTCTGCAGCAGGTGTCTGCCTGAAGTCTGACAAAGCAGTACCATCTAGTGGCAAATACTGAACATGTCAATATGTTTACATGAACCATTGCCCTCACATCTACTGCCATAGACTGTATGGAAAAAACAGCCTGCTGCAGTTATCCCAAATGAGTTAACTGCGCCCCCTGGCTGCCAGTTCTCCAATGTGTCCGATTGTCGACAAATGTACCCTACAATGACTACAATGACTGTTGTTAACCCCGCTCACTGTCAGTGTTATGTAAGTGGCCTCCATGGTACCATCATCAAATCAATATGACTGCAAGTTTGCTGAATGCACCAACAGGTTTGTTGGATGCAAAGAATCAAGAGTAACCTTATGGACCTGAGAACTCCTTTTCTTAATTTTTAGCCTACAAGAGATCATCACTACTTAATATATTTGGTACACTTGAATGAGTTCTGAGAATGAGCAAACCCCATGCATGTTTAAATTATGTAATCAAATCACAACATGATCCACTACTGTTCTAAAAACATGCACCATTTTCAGCATGTTTTTTCTTGTGCCACTATTTTGCAAGCACACGTAGAAGAAGTTATGAATGAATATTACCACAAACCATAATTAATCATGATCAGTGAAGCATCCAATGGCACAATCCTGGGAGGTCAAGAGTAGCAAGTGATACAGTGCTGCTCCCAAAATATCTAAGCTGGGACTGATGTGAGTTACATGACATTTGCAGCATATATTTTAATAAAATTACACTGCAGTGTAGCTCTGAGTAAAGCCGATTAAAAATAAACATTTGCGACAGGTTTCAGGTGCGTACCCTTCGTTTTAATACGTTTTAAGTTTCAACACTGAAATATAAATCCAGCCATTTCTGCGGGGCGGGCCGATAACTCGCCCTCCAATCAGCGGCTACAATGGGTTAACACGTGCTCCCAGACGACCAATAGCGAGGGGCGGACTTGCCCGTTTGCCGCACCCAAGTGAGGATGATGGCGGCTGGGCGGAGCGACGACGCGGGGACGACAATCGCAGAGAGATAAACCCCGCCGTGAGGAAAAATAGTGAAAACCGTTGTCCTGCTTTCACCGAGTTCTGTTTAAATATCACCATTTCATCAAAGAGAGGGTAAGCGCTGATATAATCGACGTGGTTTGCATTTCAGCGACGGTGTTTATCCGTGGCGGTTTCTTCATATCGATGTCTTTCTCGCTGTGTGTTCAGTGAAGCTCGGCTCTGTTTTGCTAGCATGTTGCCATTGAGCGGGGGAGTCTGCACAGACGCTGCTGTGCACTGTTAAACGACTGTTTCTGCGTTTCACTGTCCTTTATTAAACAATTCACATGCGCTCAGCTGCTCCCCTGGACCCCACACTTTGGTACTCAGAATGTTTTACACTAAGTATCGTTAGCATTCTTTCCCAGCAGGCCTGTGACGGTGGCGGTGGAGGTGGAGGTGGTATTTTTATTTTATTATTTATTTTTATGCATTTCACTTGCGCACAGTTACTGTTGCGTTGTAATTTGGACCCCTCTAGCTGTTCGGGTCGATAGGTTTAGTCGGACAGAGGCTCCTCGCCGTGCAGGTCTTACTCTAGTCTGGGTGTGTTTCCAAAGAGTGGGGGAGACATTTGGGTTGTCTCCAGCTGTGTGTGTGCTGGTGATGGAGCAGTTTCCTGTGCTAGGTCAGACAGCTTTATGTCCTGCATGATAATATGGGCTCGCACACACTTTTAAATAATAAACAGGGTTTTCAAAAGAGAGCAAGAGAAAATGCGTGAAATAATGCATTCTGTCAAATGGAAAGCTTGAAATGTGTAGTACAGAAATGAGGGCAAGCTGAAAGCCTAAAAGTGTTATGGCTTGATGTGCATGGCATCTGGAGTGGGTACCACACCACATAGATTTAAAAAAAACAAACAAAAAAAAAACGATCCTTAAAGGATAAATTCCATTTATTAGTGTGGCTTATAGAACTGTGAATTGATCACCTTTTGATAACGTGGTGTTGCTCACAAAATGAGTTTCTGTCATATTTGTGCACTAAAACAATGATAGAGAAAAAATGATCTACTTGTAGCCTTAAATGTTCACCTTGAATAAGGATGGTTGAAAGATGGTCAATCTCAATACAGTTGCCCATTTGTTTTGAGCCCCATGCTTTCAAACAGAGCCCCTAAGCTGTGGCTGTGTCTGGCTTGTTTATAAAGTCTGCTGGGAAGTCCCTTCCCCCACTTTGTACTGTATGAGGATTATCAGAGCCAAACTGCCAAGATAAATTGTCTGTGAGTGTATGTGTTGAGGCACGGTAACTCCCCGGATTTGGTAACTCTGCCAGAATGAGCGAAACTCCCAGAGGATGGCGTTTAGCTTCGTCAGTCTGCTGCCACCCTCGATACACACTGAACTACTTCACATACAAACTTACTGTAGATGCAGAGCTCTGTGTTTAACTCCCACTCCCCACGCCTACACGCTTGACTACAGTGCAGCTGAAAATGTGTTCCTCATTTTAGCTCCCTTCTCGCCGTTTCACTTTTTCCTTCCTTCCTCTCCATATGTGATCAGTTATAGCAACATCTCAGGTGGTAGTGGCAGATGTGAAAATGGTCATTGACGAACTTTTATTTGCTCCATAGAGGTCACCAAAGATCATGTCAATTTGATGCAGCTGTGTTTAGGTTGCATATTTAGCTGGAAGATACATTCACACAGACTAGCATAGGCCTTAGTGTAATGCTAGGGAAACTGCACAGGGAGGAGTGTGTTGTTTCAGAGAATGGTCTTCCACCACCCTGTCCCATGTGACATACGACAGGCAGATGAATCTTGAACTGCATTTTCACAGTAGGGCTAAAAAGTGTCTCACCTTGTCATGGCAGTTACAAAAGATATCGTTTCCATACTCATCGGCCCACTGAGGGTGATGCAGTTAATGTAGCACACAGTAAATATAGCACTACCAGCCTGCTGAAACACTCCCTGTGAGGCACAGATGGAACGTCGGAGCCGTGTTGGCTGGGATGCATCACTGCACACATGAAAGAGGGAGACAGAGAGTTTAATGCCCACTTCTACAGCCTATACCAGTGAGAGAGCAGCAAATTATAATGTCTTAGATGCCAGCAAAGAAATTTCAATTTAATTTAAATATAAATTTTGGCTGCAGTTAATCTGTTTTTGCAACACAGTGTAACTCCCGCCTTGTTTGTAGTGTGTGTGCATTTAACAAAAATATACATTTAAAAAATCCTTGATGCTTAAGGGGTCGACGTTAGCCAAGCTGTGCTTGGAGTACCCTGGGGTCTAAGCAGACTCCTTGCTGCATGTCGATCCTGTGGGGGGTTTTTTCCACTCACATTTCCTGCAATTCTCTTCAACTGCATGATCAAGAAATGTAAAGTTTTTTTAAAAAGCCCAAAAAAACTAGACCAAAAAAGTTGTCTTGTTTTGAAAAATAAGGTTTCAAGATTTCACTTAGCTTTGACTCTTAAGTCCTATGTTTGAATATGAAATGGAAAAAAGGAATTACTTGTTTAAATGACGCCTCCCATTTTTTTGACATTATTTTTGATCAAGGAAAAAAAAATGGTATTCATGTAAATTAATGTCAATAGCCTTGTTTACATGGGCACAAGTAACCTCATTAATAGCCTGTCTGGATTAAAAAGAAGTGTAAACATGCCAATTTGAAGATTGTTATGTGATCATGCTCCTTTGAGGTGATTAAAATTTCCAATTATTAATTGGTTTGATCTGCATTTAAGTAGTTCTTCCAGTGTTCAGGGTGAAATTCTTACTCTACATGTCTGTTACATCAACACAACAAAAACAAGTTGAAGGTCTGTTCAAAAAGGAAAAATAACACAAAATTCACAAATGTTAGAGAGAGGAGAAGCTGAAATCTGTGACACGCGGCGTTTGTTTACATCGGAAAACACAACTGCTTCTACCGTTTTCCAGAAAGTTAGACTATTCTGCGCATGTCAAATGCTTGGATGTGTGTAAATGCAGGTAATGGTCAGATCACTTTGTTTAGTTTCTATGTAAACAATGACGTTATAATACAGGTTTTAATTAGATTTACATTTTGCACGTGTAAACATGGCTAATGAGAGCAGCATTATGTATTTGATTTGCTGCCTCTTGATTTTAACATGTTAGCTTGTTTAATTTAATGAGAATGAAATAGTCTCTAAAGGTGCTGGTAGATTGCTTTGTTGATACAGCTTCTTTAATTTTCAGTGGCGTGCACAAAACAAGACAAGACAACATGCACTGGGCAGAGCTGGAATGACACCTAATGCATTCTTTCTGGTAATAGCAGTTAGAGATGGTGCTTTCACACACGCAGAAATACAAGAGTTACTATTGGATTCTTTATTCCCAGTGATGATAGGCATCCAGCTTGGAGATATAAGGAGTTATTGTCTGAGTGCATCTGTCAAATGGCTGAAAACGGATAGAAACAGAAAGACCATCACTACTTTTTATGTTTGTTTGTTTTTCTTTTCCCCGCCTCTTACAAATCTTTTCAGTCTCTCATTTGATTGGCATATTTTTGGAAACAACAAAATAGATCTTTTAGTCTTAGCTTAGTCATGCGGAAAAGATGGTTTTAGTGCAAGCTTCCGTCTCTCAAAAGTAAATTATGATAACACTGAAGTGTGCACGAACACACTGAGTGGTTGGGAGTTTATTAAGAGCTGGACGCACAGAGATGAGAGAGCCCGGGGCTGGTCTTCATGCGCCACCTCTTCTGTGTTTTTGTTTTTCTGCCGATCATTGTCTCATCAGTCTCTGGAGTATGGAAACATCTGTATTGGGTGTTGTCAAAAGAGTTCAAAACATCAGTCACCAAGAGAGAATGTGATTATTTGCTTAGTACAACAGCTTATTGTTCATTTTCCTGTTTAAGGGTAAAAATGTATACTGTAATAGAAAGCCGTGACTAGGATCTGGAGTATTTTGTTGTGATACTTTAAAATTGTATTCATAAATGCTTTGCACTGTCACCAGCTCTGCTAAAACTGTGGACAGACTGTCACTTTCAGTCTGTATCAGGCTATTGGTAGTTACTGGTGAAAGTTCTGTAGCATGGTTCTTTTTTGGCAGGATAGGATTTTATAGGACATTAATTTGTCAGGTGTGCCACTAGTTCGGTAAATATATTGCCCTGATCCCTACCTTATTTATCAAAATTTTTGTGCTTATTTTTATTAAATAATTTGCAGGGTTTTTCTAAGGTTTTTCTAAGGTTTATTTGTTTGGCGTATATTGAATCAAATGCTGTTTAAAAAAAATCACACTT
This sequence comes from Oreochromis aureus, assembly GCF_013358895.1. NCBI lineage: Eukaryota > Metazoa > Chordata > Actinopteri > Cichliformes > Cichlidae > Oreochromis > Oreochromis aureus. Next base: position 47,098,142 of record NC_052948.1, on the reverse strand, counting down.
TCCTCAGTCAGTGTAAAACCAAATGTGCTCTTTTATCAGCTTTAGCACCCTGTTAAAAGAGAGACCTCAAACAAGGGGATTTTGCCATTACTGCAGTTGGCGATAAGAGAGTCTGACACTGTTCATCAGCTAGAGCTTGCCTCAGAGCAGAGTTTCTCAGGCTTCAGTTCTGTTTCTGATTGCCTTTGCTGCAGGCTGGGGTTAACATGGTTGTTGTCTCTCCAGTATGCAGTATCAAAAGATCATTATTCACATCTCCACCCCACAGCTAGTCTTGTAGCAGCTAATACATTTTTCCACAAACCTCTGTGTCCCTTATTTTTAGTTAAGACGGAGAACACACTGCTGAGATGAAGTGACGATAGTAAAGGTAGCTATAAAGTCCCCGGCATTTGCAGGGTAGTGCATGACATGTCTTCAAACACACCCTGAGCTCTATTCAGCGACTACAGAGCACTTTCCAATACGGATTTTCCAGTGGGTGTGGTTACAAAAGCCAACATGTTCTATGTAATCCATTACTGCATGATTGATGATATTAACTTTGCTTCCAAAGTAATTCCTGTAAGATTAAATTGTAATAACCAGGATAGACATATTTACCTCTCAGCCTTGTTGTCACCTGGGAGGGTGAGTGGGTGAATGGCTTGGACACCTAAATGCACTGAAATAACTCGAAAATGAGGTGACATAGGAGCTTGAAATTGACATTATAGGTGCATCTACTAAAAATCTTGGACTACTTCAGACTAAGAAACCAAGAGCAAAAGCAACCTCATATATTGCTATCATATTCTAAATGGCACCATAGTGGAAGTGGAATTATTTCCTTGTAGTCTTGTCTGATAGTGAATTACCAAACTAGTTAAATGAGTGGCACATTAATTCAAAGGTGTGCTTTCTGACACTGACTGCCTTGGAGTGTGATGTTGGCCCACAGCTGTTCTTACATAACAGCAGTCTTTATAGGCTGTCCTGTGTTTCCATGGTGATGTGTTTGGTTACCAAGGCAACTGTACTCCTAACAGGAGCTGAGGCCAGCTGAACACATGCACCTACATTTCTTAGGAGAAAGGAGGAAAGGGCCTGGTGAAATGGCAAACTTTCTGTGTCTGATGATGTTTTGCTTACTCTGTCCACAAGAAATAAACACTTTTGAGATCTGATCATTTGTCACTTGTAAACACCAGAAAAGAGTTGCACTGAAGATGCTCCTGCTGCAATTTGTAGTGTCTGTTGTTTAACAGCTGGAGGGACTCTGTTAATGTTTGAAGTGAGGCTGAGTGGAGTAAGAAATTATGTATCAAATGCTTTTGAGATTGCACTGAAAGTGACCTTATTCAGTGCTGTTTGAGGGTTTTGTTAATGCATAAAATTAAATGTTCCTTTTGACCTCTCTGTGCTTTGTTTACGCAGGTATGGCGGTGGATTTGAAAGCTAGCAGATTATTGTGTACCCTTTGTCTTCTTTCTCTCACAGCTCTCCTTCTCTCATCTGCCTCTATGTGGTTTGAATATAATTTAAGAGATACATGATTCCACCTGAATTTGCAGCACTAAGCAGAACTTGTAGCATTGTGCATTGCAGGTTTGGATTCTAGGGTGATGGCAGCTTTAAATGAAAGGATCCTGTTACAGTGTTGCTGCAGTGCTTTAGTGCGCAAAGCTGGCTCAGTGTGAACAAGCTTTAGCATTCCAATCAGACCTAAATGTTGTTTTCATGGTTTTACTATATTAACTTTGCCTCAAAGAGCCCTATTAATTATTAGTATCTCCAAAACATTTTTTTTTTTCAAAAAAGATATCAGTACTTGTCTGATTAGAAACTTCAACACAAGCACAAATTTCTTCGTTGCCACTGAGTGCTAATGGACTGAAAAAGATGCACAGTTAAAGCTTTTATAAACAGTCTCAATTTTGATATTGATTTTAGGGCATTAAGCTCAAATGGATAATGCTGATATGTTGCTGACTTGCAATAAAATGCTGTGGGCCATTAGTGTCAATAATACCTGTAGGTACTTTTTTTCCTTAACTAAACTAAGTCGCAAAAGTCCAGTTTCATCAAACACCATTTATTTATGCATTTATTCTGTGAAATGTCATATAATTACAATTCACGCGGTTTCAGATTATGAAAATGCCGACAAACACGCTCCACTTCTCAGATGGATCTAAATTGGTGTGTTTTAAACTCTGCATGAAAAGGTATATTTCTGTATTGTGGTGTTGATTTTTCTTCATTTCTTGACTGTGGGTACAATTTCTTTGCCTCCTTGCCATTAACAGTTAACACCAGCGTGCAACAAACAACAGGAAATGTAACGTGGCTTTTCAGCAAATCAAATCAAAGTGAAAAAGATGTGACTGTCTGGAAACATTGAGACCTTTTTCTGGTAACCCACTCTGACACGGGTCAGTCTTTGAAGAACTGCAAACACTGCAGCGTTGTCAGATAGCTTTGGTATGTGTTAGTCTCAACTCTGCCTGTAGCTATTATGAATAAAGTGAAATGATTGTACAGTGATTTAAAAAAAGTTTATGATGTATGAATAGCTTACTCTAGAAGAGATCATTGCCTTGCAACAGCATGCAACGGCTGTCTTGGACGCTAAGTGATGCAAATTTTCTTTCTTAGCCTGACTTAATTAATTTGGCACATGGGCATCAGGGCAGCTGGTGTGGTACTGCAACTTCAGCAGAGGCGATTGTGATGGTTTTTGCAAGTTCAGCAATATCTGCACACCTTCAAACCACAGCTTTGCTAGATCATCAGAGCTGCTTCCAAATGTTACTGTTTGCTCAGCATTGGTAGGACTTTACTCGTGATATGTAAACAGTCAGTTTTTTAGGTGGGGCATCAGTTAGGAGTGAAAGAAGAATGTTGATACTGATAACTGAAAAAGGATTGGCCCGATTGGTTAGTCTGATAATTGCATGATCCCTGCATACATGCATAAAATACTTGCATATTACACCTTTTTAAACAGCATTCTTTGGGTTTTAAGTTGTCGTTTTGGATGTTTCACACATCACACTAGAGCCAAAATGATTATCACTATTTTTTTTTTTGATCTGTATTGAGATTCTGATTATTCATTTTTAGTGACAAAAATGTTTTTATTACACTTTCATGTGAACATAACAGTGCTTTAACATCCATGTTGTGCTACATTGCAGCTAATGTACAGATTTTTAGCATAAAGATAAAATTTGTCCTCCTCGTTCATGTAAATTCAGTGAATTTCTTAGAAGAAAATTTGTATTCACCAAAACGTAACACTAACTGAAATACATTTACATTGAGCTACAATCCTGGTAATTAAAATATTTTTGCAGACATTGAGGTTCACTTGACCTCCGTGCCTCTCCTAGAGGCAAAATATAAAGTCTTTAATTTGTGTTGCTTTGCAGTGCAGCAACAGCTCTTCAGCACTCTATGATTTCCTCTTGGTTAACATCACTAAAATTATTTCCTAACAATGGATGGTGATGTTCACTACTTATCCATACTAGTCCAGGAAACTTTGCGATTCACCGTGCCAGGAACAGCTGTGATCAGCTCGTGGCGGCATTAGCTTGGCGCTGATTTAGGAAGCGCTTGATTTGCTGTTACTTGGTGACTTCAAAACCTTCATTTAATTATCGGAAGTGAAAATTGTGATGGATATTAACATGTGATTAATTGTGCAGCTCTCCATCAAACTAAATATAGTAGTAGCAGCGTGACAAAAGCTGCCACTGCTTCAGTTTTTAAAATGATTGATTTGCTCCTTCATGTACTGAGGATCAGTCATTAACACCTTTTAGCTTTACATGACACATTAATTCCTCTGATCTGTTTCCTGAATGACTGAAGAGCAGAAAGCTTTGACCTGTGAAAGTTGTTTTTCTAGTCCTATTGAGGCTCTATGTGATTGGCATATATTTCAGTGACTTCATTCATAATGATTCATCAGGTAGAGCTCTTCCATGATTTGTGACAGATGGCTTAAATATATATGCAAAAGTACACAATCTGAGCAGTGCTGCTGACAAATTTTATTCAATATGTAACATTTTATGCTGTACATTTAAAAAAGAAAGTACATTTTGTTGATGGAGATTGACCAACAACATGGAAAAATTGACTATTTGGAGATTCCCTTGCATCATTAACAGGCCAGGGACGGAGGATCTCTCTCCCTAATGAGTGTCTGGCACCAGATCTCAGTGCTCTGTATTCCTCTGTCAATACCTCACGCCCTAGTTACATCATGACTGAGTCAAAACTGAGTTTTTGTTCCTGAATGGTTTCAAAGAGGAGTATGCAGCCTCGCTGTCTTTTCTCATACTCTTATTTCTTAATTGCGCTTTAAGTTAAAGGAAAGCAACAGATAGGAAAACAAAAGGCGAAGAACATAAACGTCCTTGATTTTTAGGAAATCAGGGACGAATGCCATTGCAAAGATAGCCATGTCAACCTCAGCTGTCTCCTCTTTGGACAGAGTCTGGAGTTTCCTTACACGTGGAAGACGTAAGGATTATTTTGTTTCAAGTATTTACATTTTCATCATTTTGCTCAATGAGTAATACTAAAAATGATGCTAATTCTATACACTAACTTTTTTGATAGAATGCACAAAATGTAGAAACTGCATATTTAGTCTGGATGTAATTGGTGAATAGAATTTAAACACATTTATCTTAAAATAAGGTTGTTGTTTTTTTTTGTTTTTTAGCATAATGCTAAATAAAAGAAAATGTATAAAAGTGCAACTAAAAGATGGAACCAAGCAGTAAAAGCAAAAGTTACTTTGTATCCAGGCACTGCTGGAGTGAGAGGTCTGCCGAAAGCCTTATTTAATTGAAATGCATAGGGGACAAGCAAATGGCACTTCAGTTGGACATCCCATAAGCATTAGGAGGTAAATCAATTTATTGACCAGCCAAACTAGTGCTGCTAAATGTAACTGCTATCTTTAATGGATCTCAGACTTTTGTGATGTGCTTTACTGTGTTTAAATGACATGTTTACTGTTATAAGATTTTAAATATTAGATTTACAATTATTACTTTGATATGATACACACCTGTTATCATACTTAATAAAGACATTTTAATAAAGAGCCGGTGGATGTTTAGGACTTATCTTTGGTCTCTGCCAGTGGTCTTTAATTATTATATTGTTGGTCTGACTATACCACACATGAAGGTATTTTATCCTGCCTATCTGTTGTACAGATTTAGTTTATTAAATAAAAAATTGGACAAAGTATTGTTGGTGTAGAATTTGCAAAACTGGAAACCAAGTCCTGATTTAAATGAGTGACCTCAGATCTGTGGAAATATTGGTGTTATTGATGTGGAAAATCTCAGAACACCAATAAAAGCGGGCAGGAAGAGAAGAAAGGGGGTCCGTCAGCTCCCCCTGTTAATCTGGATGCTTTGAGTTCAGTCTACTGTTGTCATGGCACTTTTGGCTCAACATTTGTATTGATTTGAACTAATGGGCTGCCTCAGACACACACACACACACACACACACACACACACACACACACACACACACACACACACACACACACACACACACACACACACACACACACACACACACACACACTTCCCTGTGCCCATGAGTTTGTCTGTGCCCTTCAGAGTCAGCACTTGAGTACTTTGTCCAGTGACAGACAGCTGCGAACTATTTATCCTTACAAACACCCAGCCAGGAGGATCAACATGGATCTACTATAAATCAGTCTTCTGGCTTCATGTCTGCAGATCCCTCACTATTGTTGTTGTCAGTTAATTGTTTTATAGCAGCTGCTTTAGGTAATATGCAAAGCCGTAAGAAGTAACTGTTAGAATTAGCAGTGTATATGGTATAAGTCATGTACACAACATAACATAACATGCCCTGCTCAGTCGTGTGAGCTATAACAGTGCAACCCATACACGGTAAGGCTATAGCAGAGGCCTGATTTTGAGTCCACCTCAAGGTCATTTACTGCTCATCTTCCCCTTGTTTGCTCTCCCAGCTTTTGTCTTTGCATCACTGTCCTATCTAAATGAAGACTCAAATCAATAAAAAAAGTAAATATCTATCACAAACATCATGAAATAACAAGATACAGCTCGCTGTATTTTCAGTTTTTCTTTTATTTCCTTTGGCCACAGTTGACAGTGGAGTGCTGTTGTGATTTCAGGAAACACATTGTGGAAATCAATGATAACCTCTATGGGAAGAGTGGTCACATGACCAAGGCAGGATGTAAGGGCGGTACGGTTTGCATGATTGACTTTCTGGTTTAATGATGGGTGATTCTCATTTCCTCTTTTACAACAGGAAACTTTCTTAAGTTAAAGCACTTTGTAACCAAGCTGCAAATACGGATGGTGTTGACTGTTATGATGGAAATTTGTGTATATATACTGTGTATCAGACAGTATATAGGTGTGCCATCAAAAAACGCACAGAAAATACTCATTTTGATTTATATTCTAGTAAAAGGATAACCGCTTAAAACAAGAATTGCTTTCAACTTATATGTTTAGCAGTTTTTGAATTGTTGTTGAATGTTTAACAGTAGTCTCTGACACTCTTACAGGAGGCCAGCCCAGGATGAACGGCGAGTCAGGTGCCGGGGTGGTGACAGCCCCCCCTCCCACCACAGCCCCCCACAAGGAGCGATATTTTGACCGGGTAGATGAGAGCAGTCCAGAGTACCAGAGGGAGAGGAACATGGCACCGGACCTGCGACAGGACTTCAACATGATGGAGCAGAGGAAGAGGGTCTCCATGATCCTACAGAGCCCCGTCAGTAGGACGTACTCATTAATTCTGCTTGTTCATGTTGTTTGGTTTCCATGGATCAGAGTCAGGTCATGGTTCATATGTTCAGAAATCTGTTGATTCGCCAGCAGAATGCCCAGGACGGTGAAAAACACTGTTCAGAGGCCGATTATATGCATGAAAAGCACTGATGTTTAAGTTTTTACTGTGCAGAGAGAAGTTGCCCTTTCATACAGGCTCAGCTTGATGCACTTTTGAATTAATATTAGATCTGTGTAGATCCGTGGTTATTTCTGCCTTTAGGATTTGCCCTGTTTTTGAAAGTTACTCTTACCACCCTTTAAAGTTCAAAGTTAATCATTTGTTTGTTTGTGGGTTGTTGTTTTTTGTTTGTTTTGTCGTGTCTGTGACAACGACCCTCCAGGCCTTTTGCGAGGAGCTAGAGACGATGATCCAGGATCAGCTGAAGAAGGGAAAGACGCCCACAAGCCTATTGGCTCTGCAGCAGATTGCAGATTTCATGACCACCAGCATGCCTTCCATGTACCCTGCAGCACCACAAGGAGGCATGGCGGCACTCAATATGAGTAAGCAGAGAAGAGAATGGCTGTGTGTGACTTCTTGCCCTCAGCCCTGCTGTGTCTGTGCTCACAATGAGTAATGCAGAGCATGCCAGAGTTGATTTCAGCACAAAGACTCTAGTCAGATTTCCGTGGCAGAACCCATCTAATTGTTGTGTGTGAGATTGCTTTTTCTTTCTTTCTTTCTCTGCAGGTTTGGGAATGGTGACTCCAGTCAATGATCTGCGTGGCTCTGACTCCATCTCCTATGACAAGGGCGAGAAGCTGCTGCGCTGCAAGTTGGCTGCCTTTTATCGGCTGGCTGACTTGTTTGGGTGGTCTGAGCTCATCTACAACCACCTCACAGTACGTTCATTCATTCATTCATTCCATAATAAAATGTCAGGTTGATATTTTGACACTAAGCTTTTAGTATACCCATTCAGTCTGAGTCTGATGCATTGCATTGATGCATTTTAGAAGCAAGTCTTGTAACTGTGCAATGATCCTGGAATGATTCTGGGTGGTTATTTTAAGCCCCTATTTAAATCAAGGAGAGAGTTTCAATTTCAGTGGTAACTGGGATGTGTGTACAATCACCAGTCGAAACAAATAACTTTCAAAAGTTTGTTGACTGTGTCACAAAATCAGATGTAAAATATATTTTTCCTGCAGTTGACACTTCCACTGCACATAATTTCATAAAGTGATGGCTTCAGTGAAGGCTTAATCCAGAGTGCTAACCTAAACAGGTCTTTTTACACCCAAAGAGACCATTAAACAAATGCTATGTTTGATCATGTTATTGTCCAATAAGCAAAGAAGTAAAAAGCCCTGCATCTGTTACTGTGATAATCAGCAGAAAGGGATCCCAAAGATCTTCTAGAAGCAAGTCTCACAACTCGTTACCTATACAGGGAGTTACTTGAAAGCATTATCTAAATAGCTTTAATGTCAGTGGTCACCAGGATGTATAACTGAAAATATACACTGAACAGTACAATAAATCTGCACAATAACCCCAGTTTTTGTTTTTCCTCCTCCACCATTTTTGGCTATTTATAAATTTCTGCCATAGAAATTTATTTCTGTTCAGGATTCTGTGAGTGTTGTTTCCTCACAGTGCTGCTCAGTTTGAGCCACTTTCAGTAATCTAACATTGCTGTCTTCTTGTCTTATAGGTCAGAGTGAATTCAGACCAGGAGCGCTTCCTTATTGTTCCCTTTGGGCTCCTTTACAGTGAAGTCACTGCCTCCAGTTTGGTAAGAAGCACTTCAGATCATTAATCGAGGCTTATTGTCTTTGTTATTGAATGAAGCAATTTCCCCTCATATTTTAATACCTTGAGCTGCATGAGTTTACATCTTTTGAGATAAAGTTTTCAAAACAGGCTTATTGAACCTTAGTTGTCTGCCATACCATCTAGGTGAAGATTAATCTCCAAGGTGAAATAGTAGACCGTGGCAGCACCAACCTTGGAGTCAACCAGGCCGGTTTCACTCTCCACTCTGCCATCTATGCTGCACGTCCTGATGTCAAGTGTGTCGTACATATACATACACCTGCAGGCGCAGCGGTAAGCAACAGTAGTGCATGCTGTAAATTTACAATTTAAACACATAGTTGGTTAGGTGTTGTCTGAGCCTGTTTATTTTTTTGCAGGTGTCGGCCATGAAATGCGGACTGTTACCCATCTCTCCTGAGGCCCTATCCCTGGGTGAGGTGGCCTACCATGACTACTACGGCATCCTCGTGGATGAGGAAGAAAGTACTATTATACAGAGAAACCTTGGCCCTAAAAGCAAGGTAACAGCAGAGTCTTTGTGTGTGTAATAGAAATCAAAAGGAGAGAATTTATTTCTAAAGGGAATTTTCTTTTTATTTCATCTGTTTCAGGTGTTGATCCTTAGGAACCATGGCTTGGTGTCAGTAGGTGAAACAGTGGAGGAGGCTTTCTATTACATCCACAATCTGGTCACTGCCTGTGAGATCCAGGTAAGACACTGAACCGCCTCGTAGTCGTAACACATTGAAATTTTTTAATGCCAAACGATCCGTAATATTCTGGCTTTGTTGTTTCATGTTTTAGGTTATGTGGTTGTCATTCATGTTTGTATGCGTTTTTCACAACTAATGCTTTTGTCCGTTTGTCTCTTTGTCTCTTTATACATGTTCATCTGTCCTTGTGTTGGATGTCTGTGTCTCTCTGGATGTGCTTGTGTCCTCATTCTCTTATTTTTTTTTTTTTTGGTTTTGATTCTGGATCTTTCTATGGTTTGGTCTGTTTGTATACCCCCCTTAATGTTTTGCAGGTACGAACACTGGCCAGCGCTGGAGGGCCAGATAATCTGGTGATGCTGGACCCTGGGAAATACAAGTCACGCCCACAGGTCCCTGAGCCAGCTGGTGACGGGTCCTCAACACATCCCAAGTGGCAAGTCGGGGAGCAGGAGTTTGAAGCCCTCATGAGAATGCTCGACAACTTGGTAAGCACAAAGGGAGAGGGCTGATTTATTAAGTTATATACAAGACACATACATAGTCACATGTTTTGGGATCTTTTTGCTTCGTCTCCATCCAGGGCTACAGAACGGGCTATCCTTACCGCTGCCCAGCCTTGCGAGACAAAGGTAAAAAGTACAGTGATGTGGAGATGGCCTCCTCCGCCCACGGTGGTTACTCATATGGGGAAGACAGTGACTCAGGTGCTCGCTCCCCATTGAAACACAGCTTCCAGCGCGGCCAGCGCGACAAGACCCGCTGGCTAAATGCCAGCGGCCGCCCCGATGAGCCCTCTGAGGACGGGGCCGACGGCAGCAGCCCCAAGTCGAAGCCTAAGGTGTGGACGAACATAACACATGATCACGTCAAACCCTTGCTGCAGTCTCTCTCGTCCGGTGTCTGCGTGCCAAGCTGTATAACCAACTGCTTGGTCTGTGCCTACCTTATTGTTCATAGTATAGATTTTAGAGCTACCTTGTTGGTGGTAACGGGTAGGTGGTCGGCATCCTGAGGGTCTGAGTACAGTGAAAATGAAAAGAATGCTACAAGTTTTTCACGTTTTCTCACAGAACTGCTTGCCTGCTAAAATGCAAGTCAGTGCAGTCTCTTTTTACTGCTGTTCTTTCTTAGTGCTTAAATGCCCCAGTAACCCATCTTTCTGCTGCAGTCTCTGTACTTACCTCACAGCTTACCTCACAGCTGTGATTATGTCTTGACTATTTTTACTCTTATTCTGGTATCCTAATACTTCATGATGCCCGGCCAGCTGCCCACAGCATGCCCCACTGCATGTGTAGTAGTGAAATGCATTGTTGGTGTTGATGTTTTTCCCAGAGGAGCGAGCAGCAGGGGTGTGGCATGAGTCTGCAGGTAGGCAGGTGAATGTGGCACAACCAGGTGATGTTGCTCCTGACCACAGTATTGTTCACAATCCCTTAATACACAACTGTTCTCTGTGCATCGTGACGTTTGTTGCTTAAAGAAGAGTGAGATGATAATGAAGTAAAAAAAGAAATTAAAAAAAAAAAAGTTCAGTGAGTTTTGAGGCTTTATTCACCAAAAATTTTTAGGAACTTGTAGAGACGTACTATAGAGTAAAGAAGGAAGGTGGCATGATGAGAGTATTTATTTTTCCAGATTAAATATACTTTACAAAGACTGGATTATTCCAGATTTACTTCACTACAGAGTTATGCAGCCTGCTCCTTTTTTCTTTTTTTTTTCTAAATTTTTCTCAAACACTTGCAACTGTTCCCAGTTGTGCATTTGTGCATTTCCTCCTATTATTCATATTCTCTCTAATCTTCTGATTTCAGTTTTATTTCCAAAGTGGCTTTGAGCACCTCAAGGCCTGCATGAGTGGATCTGTTGGGGGCGGGGTTAAAAAAAAAAAAAAGAAAAGAAAAAGAAAGAACTAAAACTTTTGAAATTTGACCTGACTCTTGAATTAATTATCTCCTGTTGGGAAAGTAGGAAATGTTGTGTTGTGAGACTCTTTCTCAGTGAGTATATCGTGTTTACATGTTCATCTCATACTCAACCAACCCAATCCAGCTACTTCCATCAAGATTCCCTTCCTCATCTATCTCCTAGTTTGGCAGCTAACCAGCCAAGCTTGTAACAAACACAGGAATGACGTCATGAGCTTATGCTTACACATGCCTAGTTTTCAAAGGTTGAATTAAAACATTTTGCATGAAAGCTGAAGATTTGATTTCTGTATTCACCTGCTGCTCATTCAGTTTGGTGCGGAAATGGGTTTTTCCCTGCAATCATGCTGAGCATTACCAGGTTTGCGTTACGACCATGGGTTGTTTCTTCACATTAAGAGGAACACATTATTTAGCAAGACACCTAACACTTTGATCCTCAGCAGGGTAAGATATTCTTAGTCTGTGGTGTTGTGACAATCGATTTCTTTGTCCCAACATGGGCGGGTGTCCTCGGGTGTATTTCTCTCTTATCTCTGTCGTCCTTGTTGTTGTGTATCAGCCTGGAAAATGACTTTGGTGATGCCAGCTCACCCCTCACTGCCACTCTCGCTTCGTAAGCCAGCCTCATCGTCTTAGTCACCCACCCAGCCACCATGTCATGTCTCACTTCTCCCTCACAAGTAACCACCCACCCAGCTCCTTATTCCCCTCCATGCCTTACCCTTTTTACCACTTTTTGTTTCTCCATCCTGTGATGTTTTCAGTTCTTGTTTTTAAGTTAAAATAGCATATCAATGATGATGACAAATGAATGGTTTTTTTGTTGATGAAAGAAGTTGGTTGTAGAACCAGTGATGCTCCTGTGGAGCACAGTGACAGTCTTGTGACCAAAAAATAGCCTGAGACAAAGTCAGAAATTTAGGATGACTGCTGCTGTGACCTGCAGCCCATAGGAATGCAGCGTGATGTGACTCACCGGTCCCCACGTCACTTGTTATTAAAAAAAACAAATACAAACCCAAACAAAACATGGAAGTAAAACCAAATGTTTGTTGGAATCTCAAAGAAGAAAATGAAGTTGAGTCGTCCAAACAAAAACTTGTTTTTGTGACTGCATCGAGGAGGATGACACAGGGGGAAACAATGCAGTGGAGGGACCAAAGTGTATGAGATCCATGTTATACAAATGATTTGCAATGAACTTATAACTGCTAGGTCTGCTTAAATCTGTGTAGGCACTTTTAAACATTTTGTCATTTATTATCTCAAAGGCAGATGAGCTTATACTCATCTAAATAATGTTAAACACAGTGTTTGCTGTAAATCCTATAAAATCAGCTCTGATTTCACATTTACCTTCCAACAACCTACTATTCCTCAATCTAAGACAGGGATGTCAGAATCATTACCCCTGTTGTTGTCACCCTGCTGGGCAGTGTGAGCGCTCAAGTTTGTAAATGCGATAAGTAGAGAACGAGGCAAAGTAGGATTTTTTTTTTTTTTTTTTTTTTAAATTCATACCATAGGTGTATCTGCTAGGTGTGACCTTAACCTCAGGAGTCAAGGCTCAATTTTTCAGGGCAGTTCTGGCCCACAGGCCTTATTTTTGACACTTAACCTAAATGATAATTTCCAAACTGATTTAAGCTCCCCGGTCACATTTCATCTCTAGTATGAAATCTAGTAACGTCAGGTATGAAAATCTGCCGCTTTATTATAGGTTTTAGTCATTCTGTGGAAATGAAGCATCAGTTAACATTCTGTATTACTGGGAAAATCCTGTTCTATAATCATTGATAAAGTAGCCTCTGATAGATTATGTTGGTTGTGGTGTAGAGGAGTCCCCTGAATTTAAAGTGGAAAAGGCGCATCATCATCATTGGTTCACTTTTTTTTCCATTCAGACCACTTTACACTCATCCAGTTTTGTCAGTTTCAGTTGAGCATGATTCTTGTATTGTGAAGCCTGCATAGTATTCTGTCTGATTATATTTTTGTGCTTGGGTTTGTCATGTCATTTCATGTGTCTGGTTTTAGCTGGTTTTAACTCTTTATCTGGTGTTTACAGTGGACAAAGGAAGATGGGCTCCGCCAGGCTGCTGCAGTCAATCAGTTCATCCCACTGAACACCAACCCAAAGGAAGTCCTGGAAATGAGGAATAAGGTATCACAGCTTTCTCCTGTTTGCTTTAGGTGTTTCGTCCTTCTAGGAGCATATTAAACAGGATGCCTATTACCTTTTATTGTCCTTTTTATGAGTTGAATATTTTTGTTTGTAGATCCGGGAGCAGAACCTGCAGGACATAAAGACAGCAGGGCCCCAGTCTCAGGTTCTGTGTGCCAGCACTGTGGTCGAACGCACCTTTAACCAGGTCAGTGTGAGAACTGAGCACTGAAACACCTCACAGCTACAACTCTCCTGACCTGGAGATGAATGTGCACTGTTGAACTAGCTTGATTTGTGTCTTTAGGTGTCTTCTATTGAGATTGGCTCAGTTAAAACAAAATCTTCTAAATTCTGTCCAGGTCTGGAGTTTCCCCTCATAAACCAAGAGGCTGCAATGTGTGAATATTGTGCATGAAGCTGTACTGGACACTGTGAACTCTAGCGAAAGACATGGTTGCTACTAAAATCAGATTCATGACAGAATAACTACAAATAACATAGAGCAAAAACGTGTCATCCGTTGTGTTTACCAGAGCATGGGGTGACTTTAACTTTAATTATTCTTTGATCACAGAGAGTTTCAATCTGGCAGGTGAGTAGTAAGTGAGAGAGGAAATCTCATTCTCCTCTCCAAACCTGCCAGCTCAGGCTGTGTCCATATTCATACATTGTCTTTCCTTTGTTTTAATTTGCTTTTAATATTTATTTTGTTTGTAGCAGAGTAATGGTTGTTACCTTACACAACATTTGCAAGCTGGTTTCTTACAATGCTAAAATGATTTCCATGTTATAGTCAAATTATTGTATTTTTTTTTTTTTAAAGTGCATGAGTGAGGGACAAAGCAAAGCAGTGGGAACATCCTAAAATGTTTCCCCCTGCCGTTTGTATGCATGGCTTGTCCTTCCTGTCCAGCGTTGGTTTTTAGCTCAGTTAATAGCTCTGTTAAAACGGAGCTCTTAATCGTTTTTGGATTAAGATAATAAAGCTATAGGGGGTAATTTAAAACTTTACCAGTGCATAACTGCTGATTAATTGCTGTTTTGTACTGTGTAGCACCCCCTTGTGTGGAGAGTTTGCCTTTACAGTGCATGTTTCTGGCTCTTTGTTCAGTCACTGCAAGCCTTTTCATAACCCTTTGACTATTTGCGGAACCATCTCTCTTTGCATGTATTTCCAATATATGTTTGTATGGTATGGTGTGAATGCAGAGGTGGAAAGTCATTAAATGCAACTATAACTGAAGTACTATTATTATTATGAAGTCATAGTAAATGAATACAACAATGTTGGGTTATTTTAAATCAGTTTATGCTCTTTGGGCCTCCTTTTTAAAGCTATGCCGACCAGAGTTGACTTCGTGAGATCCCGACTTTGTATTTGAACATTTTTAAACACAACACAATACTATACAACTTAACTTTTGTACTGAAATGAGATGTAATCGTAGTCTTTCCACCTTTGTGCTTGTGTGTGTGAAAGGTTTGTGAATATTTGCGCACCTTCGTGGCTGCCTGGACCAGTGTTAATCTGAATGTGCTAGTGTCAGAGCTGGGTTTTGCCTCTTCCCCCCCCCCCCTCACTGGGTTTACTATTGCAGGACGCACCTCTGTCTGACTGTACAGACACTATTGATGGCCTCGATGTGTCCGAGGGCTCCTATAGTCCTGCTAAATCAATTAGAAAGGTACTCACTGCTCCAATCACTTTTTTCACACCATTATCCGATCTGTGAGACAGCAGATAGGCAGATATCTGGGACTAAAGAGTGATAGTTTAATGATATATTACAGGGGTCTTCGTTGTTGTGACTGGTTTTCTTCTACTGTAGAAGCTTTGGAAACTTTTAATGACGTTTTGTTGTTAGTAAGGATACTTCATGTTCAGTACACTCTGCTGACTCTGTCTGAAGGATAGATATTTTTTCAGACTTTTGCTTTTAACCCAAGAGGAGCAGTGAAAAGTGCAGAGATCCAGTAACGTTGTGAATTTTACTGCATGTAAAACAACTGTGTGATATATATAAACAACTGACTTACAGTAATATTTGTCTTAAGTTGTGTATTTTAGTGGTCTGTGCTGTGAATTCCCCACACCCCCTATATGACACAGCTATCTTAACTCATGCACATAAATCCTCTGTGTAAGCAAATGGCACAATGTGTGGGCGGGCTATGTGTGCAAGGACCAGAAATGCTTTTATGTGCAATAAAAGGCGCAGGTCATCACAACATTGACTGCTGGTTATTGTGAGTGCACAAAGGTTATGAATATTTGCTTTGTAACTATTCTGTTACGCTGTTGGCTTGGACTGCTTGAACTGGACTCTTCAGTGCTTTGTTATATCAAAGTTAATGAAGTCTTAAAAGAATACCAAAGGCTTCTCTTTTCTTATGTGCTTTGTTTTGGGTTTTCCCTTTTTTGTGCAGTTTTAAATGAGGAAGCTTCCTAACTTTTACTTCTGCCTTACATTTATGAATTCTTGGCTGATAACTATGCTAATATTGTGTTTCTGCCTGCATCTTATCTAATATTCACACTTAAGACTACATTTTGTTTGTAAAGAACAACTACAGAAGTATTTCTACATATAAAATGCCATTTATAGCTTACAGTACGTGGATTTTATTATTATTTTTTTGATCTGCTGATTGTGCTTTCCCTTCTCCTCTCCTTCTCTGTGCTCTGAAGGGTGAACTGGTGACTGCATCCAAGGCAATCATCGAAAAGGAGTATCAGCCCAAGGTTATCGTCAGCAAGCAGGGTCCCAACCCCTTCACCAAACTCACCGACCAGGAGCTGGAGGAGTACCGCAGGGAGGTGGAGCTTAAACAGAAAGGAGGTGAAGAGCAAAGCAACATAGGGCTGCTCGATTATGGCAAAAATGATAATCACGATTATTTTCACTGAAATTGAGATCTCGATTATTTGACGATATTTATTTAACAATAATGGCTTTAAAGATTGTCAAAAAATAATATAAAATAGTGTGCAAATACTGATTACAGTGCAAATGTTTGCAATATAAAAAATAAATGAAAAATGTAAACATCTAGGTTTAGTGAACTTCAAAATACTGCACAATATTTGATCCACGCCTGACTCATGAACCCATAATGTTTCCACCAATGTTCCTCAAATATTTCATGTGTCTGAGCGAACACACAAACTCCCTGAGCGATCCCTTGGACCACTGTGAGCGACATCAGACGTGTGCACTGTGGTCACGCCGGCATCTAATCCATCCAAGTTACATGGTTTATTAAAATAATCAAATTACAGCATTTACATTTATGTTAGACTACTTTTAATTAACTGCTTTAGCCCACTTACAATGAAAATTTAAAAAATCCTGTTCATGACCTGTGTAGTATGTTAACACTATTGGAAGTAAAAATAACTTGAACTCCAATTTTGAAAACACAACTTTCTTTCTTTTCTTTTTTTTTCACAAAGCTCTGACTTGTATTATGAGTCTGTGGTCTGGGAGAGAGTCTGTAACTCTGTCTGCCAAATACAGTATATAATGATCAATGTTGGGCAATTAATTATATAGTTACTACTTCAAAAAAGTAACTCAGTTATGCAAACAACAAAGATTTTTGCAGCTATTTATTTTTTTTAATGCAGCCAAGGCGGTTTTAAATAAACATTTCAAACTATTTACAGAACAATCAGCTGTTCTGCATCAAATTTGATGCCACACAAATTATTTGTGCCACTCCAAAAAATAATTTCTGTAGACTATGAGATAAAGGAGAACAACAGCCTGATACCTGCAGGCCTGACAACAGGAGATGTATCACTGCTGTAACACCTGTAACATTCAGTACTCGCCTCATTGTTCTGACACACACAACAAAACTACTGACTACACTACACACTAACTACACAAGATTTGCGCTAAACGTCGCAAATCTCTCACATCGCAAAACACCGCCGTCACTCCTAAAACTTCCCCCCGTTTCTTAACAACTAGATGCCACGTTGCCATATCATTTTTTGATTGGTCGACACGGTACTTTTTTCACCAATAGGAAAGGGTGGGGGTTTTTGGTTTTGTTTTTGCTCACAGGCGGAGAGCGCTTTCGAGCGGTTTCCTTATAAAACGCCGCTTTTACCGCTTTCTTCCGCAGTAAATATAAACAACGATAGTATTCAGGAAGAAAACCAAACATTGCAGATATTTTTATCATAACTCTGGTTTTACGTGGCCTATCAACACAATTTAAAAACTGGTATAAAGTCCACACTTTTTCCGTCTGTCCTGCTCACATCTCCAATGGTTGTACACGTTGTCATTAATGTGGCTTCACTGCACATCAGCCACGCCGCTTTGCTAGCTAAAACACCGTGTCGGGCACATAAGGGACGCTGTCATAGTCTGTCAACAACGCTGATTGGCTGCGATATATCGAATGTGAATCGCATTATTGGCTGGACTATAGGATAAGGTGGCATCGTTTCTAATCCCATACAGGAGAAGCCAGTCACTTACTGACTAACACTGCAAAACAGAATTGTTAAAGTTTTAATTTTAATTTCAATTCAGGTTAGATTTTTTTTTGTGCACAACGCAGATTTTCTGTGCGCAGAGACCGTGCCAGCAGTGCGCAATTGCACACGCGCAGCGCAGCTTAGAGGAACGTTGGTTTCACACCACTGAAGTCGCTTTTACCTCTCTTTTCAACCAACGGCATTCTTTCTTCAGCAGCCATTATCCTCCTCCTCTCAAATAACTTCTGCTTAGCTTTCCGAGCTTCCCTCGGTCCTCTTAATTGTTGTGACGCGTGTTCGAACGCAGAGAGGTGCGCTCGATTTGCCACACGGAGCAGCGCGAGAGTAAAGCACGAGGGAGGTGCTAATAATCGGCTCAGTCATTTTTAATGATCGTTGAAAACCCAGATCGTAATCGAGATTAAAATTCGATTAATTGAGCAGCCCTAAAGCAACATGAAATCATTTTAAAAAGTTGCCACCTATAAGTTTCGTCAAAGAATCATAAACGTGTATTGACAGTTTGCTTTACCTGTTTGTATCTAAACATTCAATTATAAACTGTATATCAAAGATGGCTGCAATCATCATGTCATTACCCATCAGTTTGTGGGCTGGAGTTTAGTATTTTGGCCGTTGCTAATTATTTTGAATGTCACCTGCAATGTCATTGTCATTATACAGGTACAGTAAAATTTAGACTAGCGTCAGTCGTATGTCCATCAAAAAGTAAAAAAATAAATAAACGTGGAGTAAATGGAGATCATGTGTCAGGGGGGAAATTAAAGAGTTGAGAGATTTGTTTTCTTAGAGATAAAATCAGACTTGATAACAACACATAACTTTGTGTCTTAAGGAGGGGAAAAAAGAGCATTTCACAACTCCCTTCTTCCATAGTCCCACTTACTTGAACTTCCTCAAGAGATTTGTTATAATTAATGCAAATCAATAATTTTAGTATTTGTGGTTTACAGAGTAAACAACGTCACAGAAAATATCTGAGCTTTCATGACCTCATAAATATAATTGAAAGAAAAAAAAACGTAAACAACAAGACTTGAAGTACTTTTAAAATCAGCTTATTATTAAAAAAATAATCCTACAGAATAAACTTCACACTTGCCATACTGTGATGTTATCTCTCCACACACACACCCGCATTCACACGGATTCACAGTGCAGGGTCGATCCATGAGTAGGGGGGCATCAGCCTCTGCTGTACCCAGCCCGGCGCCTCAAACAGCACAGATGGGTCAAGCCTCATCACCTCCACCGTCTGCAGCTGACTCCTCCAGCTTAGAGAAGGCCCAGCCTACAGCTGCCACACCAGCCTCTGAGCACGGCTCTTCTTCTGTTGGTGGAGCTGAGCAATCTCAGAGTGGAGCAGACTCTGCAGGGACGGTGGCAGACGATGTTTTTTCGAATGCCGACGATGTTTTTTCAGCCCCAGATTCTCCACATAAGGACTTCCACTGTGCTGTGCTGCGAGCCCTCAGCAAGGAGCCCTCGGTGGTAGATGCAGCTAAGGCAGGTCAGGCTCCAGGTACACCAGATAAAGTGGAGTCTTGCCTAAACTCTGGCCTTCCACTTCCTACCTCCCCTGCTCAGCCCTGACCCGTCTTACTACATACCACTACACTGGGACACTGGGAATCCCCCGCCTGCTGTGTTCTCTCCTTCTTCTGAGGGTTTGGAGTCTGCTGCAAGTGTTTTTACCATGTGCAAGCACCCTCCATACCCACAGTCTAATCTCTGAAGCCTTTGCTTGATTATTTTTGTTCCCCCCCAAATCCCCTGTCTCTGATGTTTTGTCGAAAGGCATCAGAGCTTTGGCAGATCAGATACCTTTCTGCAGTTTGATTGGACGATGGGCTGAGGAGAGAGGATGCTTAGAGTAAAGTTCATTTTTAACATTCAAACCTTCTGGCTCGCTCTCTCTCTTTTTTTTTTTCTTTTTTTTTTTTTTTCCCCCTTTTTCCCAGGGCTCTCACTCCTTGAATGCAAAATAAATAATGTTTTATTTATGTATTAATTTTTGCTCTGTAGAATTAACTCTTGATGAAGCTGCATCTGAGCTCAATCATCCAATCAGAGTATCCCCTGTGTGGAGAACAATGGTCATTCTCTTCCTGCTAACTTGTCTTGGATACATCTCTGGTGGTGTCGGCTCTCCCTTCTGTGCATCTGACTAATTTCCATCAAACCTAATGATTTGAATCAGGTTCTGGGGATGTTTTTAAGGTTGATTTAGTGGTGTCTGTATCAGTAGGTTTGCAGTGCTTTCGTGATTAAAGCTTACAGCTTTTGTTTATTTTGTTTAGTTTTTTTTGTGTCTGTGTTATCTCCCCTCTCCTTTTGTGTTGCATTATGTGGGTGTTGGCACAGAATGACTCATTGACATAAAATCGTGGCTTTTAACTGTATATTTAGGCAAAAAAAAAACCCCACAAAACAATGATAACTACTGATGATTCCTTATAATCTGGGGTAACGGCTATTTAATTGTTTAATGTCTACTGGCCTTTGTTCTAGATCCAGGGCAGCTTGTAGAGTCTGAGAACGAGCCCAAAGACCCCAAACCCACATCCACACCACCCAGCACCCCAATCAGAGCAGAGGAAGGTAAGTTAGCCTGCCATACTTGGCTCACTTGTCTCCTACCTGGTTCAGCATGGGTTTCTCCAGTTCTGTGGCTGGAAGGTTTGGGTGTTTCTAGGGTCTACAGCGGGAATGCAGAGGCTCCTGCCTATCCACCTGCTTGTCTGTCTCTTGAGTTTGTTGTTGCTGTGGTCTTTAATAATACTACTATAAGTGTTGTGCTTTAATTTCTGTAATAACAGGCCAAGAGGTTTTATTTATTTCATAAGGAACATTTTCAGGGCTGGTAATCTGCTCAGGAAAGAGTTTGGAAATGCTAATAATAAAAAGAGCCTGTTTATCAGCTTTTGATGGACCACAGGACAGACTCTTTTATTTTTTTATTTTCTTCCTCTTGGTCTTTATTACTATTGGATTACACCCATGTCAGCGGTATCATTCCTAATGATACTGGAACTGACCTCTTAAAACAGGAAGTTATTTTTTACATTGAGGAATCTCAGTTGAAGTCATCTTAAGGGGTAAATGGGTATGTAGTTTTGAATGCAGGTGTAATCTAATACCAGAAATGTTGTTGCATAACATGTGTCTCTCTGTACAGTATCTCCTGTTCCCCCTTCACTTCCATTCTCCATCTACTTGGGGTCTATGAAGAATGGTTCTCAACCATTCTTTCTTTTCGTTAATCTTCTGATATATATATATTTTTTAAATATTTTTTTCAATCTTCTTTTTACATTTTTGATTTTCCTTTTTTAATTTAACACAGTGCCTGTGGTTTGATCTGCATAGACATTTGTTTCTACTTGTGCTTTTTTTCTTTTTTTGTGGCTGCGATTACAATCAGGAGATGGAAATTCAAAAGAGTACCTGTTACCATAGTAAGTATGTACTGTTCCACCTCCTCCACACCCTCATGATTAACCCGTCACCCTCCACGCCTGTTTGTGAGCATCGACCCTGTTTTTTTTCCCTTTCCTGCTCTTTGCATGGCTTCAGTAGCAGAGCATTGTTCTGTGATCTAAACTAACCCCTTTTTGTCGGGGTGCGTGACTGATCAGACAGTTTAGACTCCTCTGAATCTCTTTCTCAGGGGTTGATGGGGGTTATTTCAGAGCTCCTCACTCATAATTCGTGTTTCAAGTTCATGCCAAGGAAAAAAAAAAAAGAATAAATGAAAAAAGAATGACATTCACAAAAAAATTTGCAAGATCCTTGATTCTGGTCTAAATGAAAGTAGAGGATGTTCCTGAAGTAAACCTCACACCGTACTTTCACCGTGTCACATTAACCTCTTTTCTTCCTGCCGACTGTTCGCTATCAAACCTCTCTTGCACATTGGCACATTTCTGTAACTGTTATATGACACTGTATACGTTTCTGCTCTGGGGAAAAATCTCAGGTAATGTTTTGAAAATATCTTTTGAATGTCGTTTGTCTTCCAGACGAGTCCTTTACCAGGTACACGAGTGCTTTATTTCTCTTGTGGCTTTCTGAGCAAACTTGCTATTGCTGTTGGTTTAGCTGGTTGAAGCCAAAAGCTTGGCTGTGTGGTGGTGCTTGGTCTCCATTTTTATCTGTCTGTGTTGTTCGGCCTTATCTGTGTACTGACAGACATGAAGATATGTGAAAACTGAAATGCGGTGTCGAGTCTTGTTTTGCATTAGTCACTGTTGCATGCGAACGGTTTAAAAAATTATTAAAAAGTAGTCGTCACGTCACTGACTGCAGAGTGTGAGCTTGCAGCAATACTTTTAGGATGCTGTTTGTGCCACTGACCCTTGAAGCAGAACTTCTGTGATGCAGCACTTTTTTTGTTGTAATTAGTTCAGGTCACTAGAAGCTTGCAGAGTCAGTACTGACTTGGAGTTTTAAGGCACTCTCATTAAAAAAAACTCACGTCATGATGATTATATGGACAACTTTAGTATTTAGAAATTTAACGGGATCTTTGTCAACAAATATGCAAATATCTTATTCCCTCCCAGCAGCTTGATTAATGCTGTACTTACTGGTGGCTCCTGTTGATGCTTACTGCTTTTTGAGAGCTGATCCAGTGTTGAATTAATTTCCCTTCCCCTGAAAAATATACTAAAATACACTTCCTTTTTTTTTTTTTTTTTTTTTTAAATAAAATCTTTGCATTGTGGACGTTTCTCTGATTTGTGCGTGCTCTGTTGTATTTCATTTTGTTTTGTTTGTACACAGGGTACAAATGAACAAGAGAACTGCCCTCATTAAGATTTCCCTGTTTAAATGAAGGTAAAAAGAACGCAGAGTGCTCGCTCAGGCCTGTCAAAGTGATGGAAATGAAAGGAAACAGAGGGAGAAGAATTCCCAATGAGAGCTGTGTTCAGTGCATCTTGGTTGAGCTTTTGATCTGTAAAAGGCTGCAAGGCTGAAATAGTGGATTATTAGTTGTTGTTTTTTTTCTTAAATGTAGTGTGAATATTGACTGTGCAAGTGTTAGACTTGTGGTCACTGAAGCTTTCTTAGACTAAAGAGCCTTAACTCAGTAGTGTTTGGGATGGTTTTATTATGTCACATAAATAACTGTGTGGACTGCAGAGAAAGGTGGATGCATCTAAAATAGAAAATCGCATGGATTTTGCAGCTTACCCAGTTGTAGTAACGCCGCTCAGCAGTGCAGCTCCATTAGTTTGTCCCCTGAGACCACTAACTCTCTCCATCTGCCTCTCCACCAGAGTCCTTGCCAGAACAAACCTTTAAGGATGAGAGTGACGCAGCCACCCTGAGACAGACCCTTCCAGATTTAACACCCGATGACCCTTCAGATGCTCCAGCGCTTCCTGCCGAAGACTCCACCCCCGCCACTGCCGACACAGCCGAGGGGGAGGAAGCCGCTGACGCCGGCGACCAGGAGGGGGACGAGTCTCCCAGCAAGTCCCCCTCCAAAAAGAAAAAGAAGTTCCGCACTCCTTCCTTCCTAAAGAAAAACAAAAAAAAGTCTGAGTCCTAGATTAAAGAATGCCGAAACGGTCCTCACCGCTGGCTCCTGTCTCTTTTTCTTTTTCTTCTTTTTTTGTCTCTGCTTTTTGTCTGCTATCATTACACCGTCAAGTTTCAAGCAAGCCACAGTTACACGCCATTACTTTTTCATTTTTTAAATGTCTTTTGCCGCTGGCTTATTAACCTATTTTCCCTTGTGTGTGCCAATTTTGTATACAATGTAAAAAATTAAATGCATAAGGTTTTTAATTAGTAGCGGCTTTTAGTTGCGAGTGTTGCATTTTGTCTCGTCCACTCCATCTGGCCTTTTATGCATGTCTCTTACTACAGGCCCACATACGTAATGTGAGGTTATTTTTTTAAGATTACTACTAAACCACTGTAACCACTAGAATGTATTGGGATTGTATCGAAATATATAAGAAGTGTCTTTCAGCAAAAGCAAAACAAAAAAATATTGAATGCAGACAGAGAAGCCCGTGTCCTCTCATTTTACTGATTTTAAACTCTGACAGCGGGAACTACAAATTGCACAGCACTAATTGCATCCCTGAAGCCGTGCGTCCATGTAATTACATGTTGGCAGAGGAAGAGAGCGACACTTCAGTAGAGGATGTGCTCATGAAAAAAATAGCTGTCCTTATTTTTTGATTTAAACCAATCAGTGCATTCGATTTTAAACACACCTGGATGTTGGTTTTGCTTCTGTTTTAAACACTCTAAATACCCACCTGGTTAGGTAGTTGTAAAGTGCTTTCTGTCTTGATTTTTTTTTTTTTTTTTTTTTAAAGTGGGATTTTATTCTAATATTTCACAGACAAGCTCCATTAAAAATATCCATCTGAAGTGCTTGCAAACCTGCAGATGGTGTTTTTTTTCTGAAGCTTTAGTGTGAGTATAGTTCAAAGCAACATGTGAGTCATTGCTGGAAATGTGGGCAGGCATTGTGCTTAATGATTATTCTAAGGGTTGATGTAATGTATTTGCTACTGGCTTTAAGGCGTAAGTATGAAGGAATGTGTAAAAACTAATTCTCAGTTTGTGGTTTCCATTCTTTTTTTTCTAAGCTTGGCCTTTTTTTTTTTTTTCTTTTTTTTTTTTGGCTGCATTTACCTCTGTTATTCTGCATAAACTGTCTTCTTTCACTCCCGGAATAGATTGAGCCATGATTACTTCCTGTGAGCACACTGTGAGCCTCCCTTTTTTTTTTTCTTTTTTTTTTTTCCTCCCCTAATGAACTTGGACAACACTCTACTCTGAAATAGTCGGTTATAGATACAGTTGTTACAGAACTTATAAAAGCATGTCTGGACCTCTTCGTGTGAAACTTCACGCTGCTCAAAGCTACTTTGTCCCTGAATACCTTCACGTTTCCAGTTGAACAAAACAAAAAGTACACTGGAGAAGCGCTTCCGTTCTTGTCAACCTGATGTAATCTGAAGATTGGAAATGAGTTGCGCTTAAGGTTGCAGAGCATTAATACCAAGGCCTCTTCCATGCTTTGCTCGACTTGTTTCTCCATCTTGTTTTAACCCATGAGGAGCCAAAAGGCATCACAGGTGCTTTACTTACACTGCTAAACATATAAGCTGAGAACTCCTAAAGGACTGCATGACAAGAGTGCATCACTATAACTACCCTTTTTGGATATGATTTATATTAAATTTTAGTGTGCCGATAACAATAAAGCCCCCTGTAGTCATTTGAGTGTACCATATTCTCTCTTTTGTTTTTATAAATTGCTTAACTTTGCTGATTTGTATCCTCAGTCTGAACTGCTTGCAGTTTAAATGTCTCATCATCATAACATCCACACACTTAACACTTCACTGCTTATTTGTCATGGTTCTGCCTCTTTCTACAACCATGAATAAAAACACTACCTTTAAAATCACTATTGTGTTATCGTAGTCATTTACAGGGAATTTCATGGTAAATGATGTAGAAGTCGCCTGTAAGGAACTCGACAACCCTTTTTTTAAGTGTGCAACAAGAAACTGGGTTTGTAAGAGTAAGTCCGAATAAATATAGTTTCTTTTACTGCCATCTAGTCAGACTTTCTCACAATATTTTCTTAAAAGTGGTCTTGCATGGTAGTTCTCCAAACTTTTTACATTTAGTGTTAGTTTTCTGAGAGCCTGTTGAGATGTCACATTAGACAAGGACCGTTGGTAATGTACGATGTCTGATATGCTTTCTCCATTTGGGAAACTGAATCATCCCCAGTTTGCTGAAACGGCCGATCTGTCTCTGACCGTGGTGCTGAAGTTGCATTTATTGAAGGTGCTGCATACAAAAGGAACATGTCAGCTAGTTTCTTGATGTTTTTTCACTTAATCATCTTTGGCTTTCTTTGGCAGGAAGAGATGATGAGTTTGTGAAACTGTGGGTCTTTTACAGGGTTTGAGGTGCCAAAAGTAACAGTTGTGCAAGACTCTCTTACACATACAGTATTACATCTCCTGATGAAAGCTACATGACAGTTTTTACATATAAATGCTTAAAAAAGAGCAGCTGAATATATTTTACTGTATGTGGAGTTATAAACAAACTACAAATTTAAACTGATGAGTCCTAATTTCCTTTATGTGGCACAGTTTACTCAATTGTCACTATGCTCTGTTCTTAAACTCCTCCTTTTGCGCAAAATCTGCCATAAACGCACTAGAGCCGTTCTCCAAAGTACTCAAAAAACACCATTTGCTGTAGTTCCCACTGCAGGAGGTGTATTTTAGGACCTCATTTTGGCAGAATGACACATGTTGAGACAAAGGGTCAAAGTTCACAGAGCGAAAACACTACCAGCCTCGCAGCTGCAGCTAGCGATCATAACAAACTTTGGCTATCACCAGGAGAAGATAATCTTTCGTCTCCTTACAGGTGAGTTGAAGGACAGGGCAAAGCTTCATAACCACACCTCCAGAAGAAACACTTCTGTTATTGGAGGAAGTATGGCCTGATTTATCCAGTTAATGGTGGTCTTTCACAACAGCTGTTAGGTACTCTCCACGTTTTCCTTTTA
The DNA here is from genome assembly GCF_013358895.1 of Oreochromis aureus. NCBI lineage: Eukaryota > Metazoa > Chordata > Actinopteri > Cichliformes > Cichlidae > Oreochromis > Oreochromis aureus. The sequence goes on along the minus strand of NC_052948.1, from coordinate 47,071,622 downwards.
AGCACTTGAGATGGTTTTATGGTTTTGAAACCATAATCTTAATCTGATTGAAGGCCTTCACAAAGAACGAAGAAATTCGATGTGAAATTAGATATGTTAAATATGCGTGTTCAGCTTAGATAACTAGCCTAGAGATTGTATTCATTTTTAATTCTGATAGACGTTTAAGGGAAACAGAGGGACCAGTCTAAGAACTAGAGAATATTTTATGTGCACATCCGCACAGAGCGCTTTCCTCCTGTGATGAAGGAACAGATATATGAAATAATAAAACAATAGCAATCCACAGAAGTGCTGCGTATCAGAATTAAAATAGATCTCAGTGAAGAACACGAACTTTTTCTATATTGTTCGGCCTTTCTGTTTTCTGCCCGATATTCTCGCAATCCACAGAAAAATGTGGTTACATTGTAACCCGGGTTCTCTGAGTGGAGAGTCTGTCGCCCTCTCCAGCTCCTATCTCAGAAAGGGGTTCCAGTCCAGGTTAAAGCAAAGAGGCCATGCAGGCTTAGTGCTTATTAACATTGATATTATACAATTAAATGATATTAAAAGTAGTCAAACGTTGATCTTTTTCACAATAAATGGTAGCAATTACTTATCTTTGCAACAGCCTTAGAGAACACAAACATCCACTGATAAGGGTTAATGATTACACAGCGTTTGAAGTAACTACCAAGGCTGGATACTGAAAATTATTGCCATGCTCTTTATTTATGAGTGTGCTTCGAGGACATTTCCCTTACGTATTATACAGTACAAGCTTTGTGTGTGTCTGCTGTTGATATTTTGTAACTATTCCATTCTCCTGAGGCACAATAAAATGCTGTCAAGGTATTTTATTGTGGATCACTGTGGATTTATGTTTTTATTACAGATTAGGATCACCAATAATAAATCTAAAACCTATAAATAATTGACCAAATGAATGCCATACAGACTAACGTGTTTTATTTTGTACTAATCTAGATGATTTTTCCATGGTGCTATATTCTCCATTTGATCAGATTAGACTACAATCCTTTACACATATTACGTGACAAAATGATAACTATGCTGGATATTGTTGAAATGTAAATGGCCTATTGCAAGTCTATTAAACATGCACTTATTTATATTTCATGTCACTTGTTCAGTTTGCTCAAATTTCTTTTAAGGACGTGCAGCCCAGCATGTTAAGATATGTGCTATTAGGTTTTAATAACCTTGTTTGTGCAAAAATAGTACTTTCAGAATTTTTAAATGTTTTGGTATTTTTTTCTAGATTTATCTAAAGAAATAGGAAATCTTTGCAACAGGCTGCTAGTAACAAAGTGCTTAAAGATTCATTTTAAAAATGTGTTCTTTTCTATGTTGTTTGTTATGTGTAGGCACAATGTTTGTTCATCAATTGAGTTAGGGGACTTTTTTATACATGAATAATTCATAGAAAATGGTAAGGTATAATGGACAGGATCAAAATGAAAAAGCCACCAGTTTCAAAAGAAAAAACTTCGAAAGACCTTCAGAAAGCCTAGAGAAGCCTTGCCCAAGAATGTTCAACTCAAATCACTTTTATTGTCACATCACGTTACATCACATGTGAGTGAAATTCAAGCTTCACAAGCAACAATCCTTGGTGGTGTGCCAAATGCAAGAAACATAAAAAACCAAAAATGAAATGAAAGTAACGTAACGGATACGAATACTTTGGATTACTTAGTTGACTTCAGCCCCTTGGAGACATTCTAGTTAAAAATTGATATGTGTATATATATATATATATGTATGTATGTATATATGTGTATGTATGTACGTATATACATATATATTTTCTCAACGAGAAGTCTGGGCTCGGGAGAGCCAAGGTGCCCTGGAGGGACTTTCCCTGCCGGATACACGATGGACGGGTGGCAGACATGGAGGATCGTGTGCCTGGCGGGACTGTCGATCGAGGACGCTGAAGATATCTACCTATTCGGAACCATGATAACAGGGTTCTTGCTGATCAGAGCTAGCTTGGCCCTGGCTTATCGGAGAATTAAGAAAGCGGAACCGGCTGTTCAAACCCCCCAAGGCTGCCCGCTGGGACGAGGCTCGACTTCTCAGAAAGGGCTCACTGAGTGCAGCATGGTTAAGAGCTTGGAGGCGCTTACGGCTGCAGTGAATACTCAGAATAAGACCTCTGAGCGTACATTGGATTACATCAAGGAAAAGTCCACTCAGAACAACACCTCTGAACGGAAGTTGGGTTACATCTTGGAGCAGCTGACTGCGGTCGTGAGGTCTCAGAATCTGCTCTTTGAGCAAAAGAATGACAAGACCACGGAACTGAAGGTTAATAACATCATGGAGAAACTCGCAGCTATCTAACGGGAGATTGAGAGACCAGTGTCGGAGTGTTAAAAACAGCTTGAAATTCTCATGAGTTGTTGCAAAAGAAAAATTACCATCATAATGCAGCTACCCCTTTGGCACCAGCTGTGGGCTCAAGGCTGGAGCTGAATAAAAACTCCCTGATAACAACTGTGTTGAGTCTGTTCCTTCCCATTCCATGCAAGGCCGCCTGGGTTGGCTGGAAGACTGTTTACTTAGCCTGGCAAGGCGAAGGACACTCTCAGCTGAACTATGGACACGCACACACATACATATACTGATACTGATAAGCACTCACTGACATATCACCCTCCCTACCCCGGATCCAACGCCACCTCCAACGCTTACCTCCCCTCTGATGTGGACATCAGGTCAGCTGGAGGCGCAGTCGAAGATTGCAGCGGTCCCAGATCAGATGTACACACTGGAACACTTTCCCATGTTGCTTGTCTGTGTTTATTGTGCTATGGTGTGTTGATATCTGTGCATTCCTGTATTATCCTTTTGTGTTACACATTTCGATATTTTTTTCCTCGCTACCTAGCCTGACCTGTCTCCCCAATGTGATGTTTGTGTATTGTATGTACGGTCGGCAAGGTCTGTCATCTCGGTTGTGGGCAAAAGACCTGCAACTGACAAATAAAGGCTATCTCATCATCAAGATGAACAGGCACATGGGTCAATATATGAGCGGGGCACAGAAAGGTGATTGGCAAGAATACCAGAGGCGCAAAACACCAGCTATTGGTAGACCAGGCTGACCAACCTGTGCACTCCCTGGATTGATTACAAGAAGGCCTATGACTCAATGCCTAGAATTGTACAAGATCAACAGGAGCCTTCATCAGGAACTCAATGGGGATGTGGCGTACAACACTAGAGGCCAACTCCAAGCCCATAGCACAAGTCACCATCAAGTGCGGGATCTACCAAGGAGATGCTCTGTCCCCACTGCTGTTCTGCATAGGCCTGAACCCCCTCAGTGAGATCATTAACAAGACGCTACGGATACCGACTACGGAACGGAGCAGTTGTCAGCCACCTCCTGTACATGGATGACATCAAGCTGTATGCCAAGAGTGAACGAGACATCGATTCACTGATCCACACTACCAGGATATACAGCAATGACATCGGGATGTCATTCGGACTGGAGAAGTGTAGTCTGATGATAACAAAGAGAGGGAAGGTAGTCAGAACTGAGGGGATTGAACTACCAGAAGGCAACATTGCAGACATAGAGGACAGGTACAAGTACCTGGGGATCCCGCAGGCGAATGGGAACCATGAAGAGGCAGCTAGGAAAGCTGCAACCACCAAATACCTGCAGAGGCTCAGGCAAGTCCTGAGGAGTCAGCTGAACGGTAAGAACAAGATCCGGGCTATCAACACCTATGCCCTGCCTGTGATCAGGTACCCAGCTGGTATAATAAGTTGGCCAAAGGAGGAGATAGAAGTCACTGACATAAAGACAAGAAAGCTCCTTACCATGCATGGAGGGTTTCACCCCAAGTCCAGCACCCTGAGGCTGTACGCTAAGCGGAAAGAAGGGGGCCGGGGACTGGTGAGTGTCAGCACCACAGTCCAGGATGAGACAACGAACATCCAAGAATACATTGGGAAGATGGCCCCAACTGACCGAGTGCTCAGTGAATACCTCAGGCAGCAGAAACCCAAGAAAGAGGAGGGAGACGAGGAACCATCGTGGAAGGACAGGCCCCTGCACGGTATGTACCACCGGCAGATAGAGGAGGTGGCTGATATCCAGAAATCCTACCAGTGGCTGGACAAAGCTGGACTGAAAGACAGCACAGAGGCACTAATCATGGCAGCACAAGAACAAGCTCTGAGTACAAGATCCATAGAGGCTGGGGTCTATCACACCAGGCAAGACCCCAGGTGCAGGCTGTGTAAAGATGCCCCAGAGACAATCCAGCACATAACAGCAGGGTGCAAGATGCTAGCAGGCAGGGCATACATGGAACGCCATAACCAAGTGGCCGGCATAGTGTACAGAAACATCTGTCCCGAATATGGCCTGGAAGTTCCGAGGTCAAAATGGGAGACGCCCCCAAGGGTGATGGAGAATGACCGAGCTAAGATCCTGTGGGACTTCCAGATACAGATGGACAAAATGGTGGTGGCTAACCAACCGGACATAGTGGTGGTAGACAAACAGGAGAAGACGGCCGTAGTGATCGATGTAGCGGTTCCGAATGACAGCAATATCAGGAAGAAGGAACACGAGAAGCTGGAGAAATACCAAGGGCTCAGAGAAGAGCTCGAGAGGATGTGGAGGGTGAAGGTAACGGTGGTCCCTGTGGTAATCGGAGCACTAGGTGCGGTGACTCCCAAGCTAGGCAAGTGGCTCCAGCAGATCCCGGGAACAACATCGGAGATCTCTGTCCAGAAGAGCGCAGTCCTGGGAACAGCTAAGATATCTGCAAGAGGACCCTCAAGCTCCCAGGCCTCTGGTAGAGGACCCGAGCTTGAAGGATAAACCGCCCGCAGGGGCGTGCTGGGTGTTTTGTATATAATTCTATTATTACTTCTGTAATAATTTCCCAAGTGCTGTCAAAAAGAGCAAATTTTCTTTAGTTTTTTTTGTTTGTTTGTTTTTACCACAGCTTTTCCAAACATCCTCTTTCATTTGGAATGCTTGCATTAATTAACTTTGCACATAGAAAGAATATATTTCACAAAAAACACATTATTTTAGGGTCAACATCGTTGGCTTCCCTGTTTCTAAGTGTCAGTTGTATATCCTTTTTGCTTGATAACAGCGAACAGTCATTTGTTGTAGTTTTCAACAAGTCTCACACACGTCTCCTGAGCAATTGCTCAACCTCCTCCAGATTTGATCCGTGTGATTTAGATTTTAGTCTTCAGTTCCGCTGAATGGGATTCAAGTTAAGGCTTTGTGCCAGTCAGTCAATAATGTTCTTCACTAATAGCGACATGTGTTTTGGATCGTTGTCATTTTTGAAAGAGACAAAGTGACGAGCCAGACCCAGGTTTTATTAGTTTCATTGTTAGTTTTAGTCTTTTTAATGATTATTTTTTAAATATCTTTTATTATTGTATGGAGGGCATATATTAGAGGCAATAATTGGGACATTTAGTAGAGGCATTACAATCAAAACACAATTTCTTGAAAGCAGTTGATTCACATCGTTGTAGAGTCTCAATAAACACGTCCATCAAAGCTTCATCAGGCCAATTGTAATAACATTATTATTTAACAAACTATTAAATAATAAAACTACAGATATATCCTCTGTGTTTTTATTTTATCTAAGTTAGTTTTCCAAGTTCACAAAATAATTTTAGTTACCGTACTTTTAATGTTTTTCAAAGGTGTCTTTTTTATGTAATTCAACAAATTTTACCTTTTTTTTTTTCTTTTTCTTTTTTTTACATTTCTAGTTTAGTTTTAGTTAACTATAATAACCTTGTACATAATCTTTCTCCAAATGAGATGTTAAAAGTGAGTATCAACAATTCTTTTTCTAAATGTAAACTGGTTTCTTTTGTTTTTGGCATGATGCTTTCTCAGGTGACAGTTCAAACCCATGCTAAAATTTTTTATACTGAATGTAAATTGTAAGATAACCCTCAGTAGTAATTTGACAAACTTTATATTGCAAAGTTAAAGCACATCATTGCACAGCAGTGTTTTATCATATGGCTCAATAAAAAGGTCAGTTTTTCTGGGGTCTAAGAATAATGACCCAGGACATTTCTGAAATAATTCTCTTATTGTGTGCAAATCAAAATTATTTATGCTTTTTCAAAGAAAACTAGTAAATTTAGAAATGTAATGCTGAAAATCTCTTGCTTTGCTAAAGAAAAGCGCTTGGAAGGAGCCTCCCTTATCTGTAACTATTGTGTTCTGTTGGGACACAATGCAGTGCTGTCAAGGTGTTTTTTTATAGTTTACTGTTGATTTTAATCTTGCATCAGTTCTCTGATTATGTCTTTATTGCAGCATGTGATTACTAATAAATGCCAAGGCTATAAATAATTGACCAATGAACATTCCATGGAGGCTTAAGTTTTTTCACTTTTTAGTGACTAGATTTTTCCATGGTACAATATTTGCCATTTGAAATTAGATTTCAACTCTTCAACATATTATGTAACAAAAAGATTGCTATATTACTATTGCTAAAATGTAAATTTCCTACTGCAAGTCTGTTACACACATTTCTTTATGAGTGTAATTGTTTGTTTGTTTTTAAATTATTTGTGTTTTTTGTCACTTGTCTAGTTTCCTCATATTTTTAAGGACTTCATTTATAAAGTGCTTTAAAACAGCAAGTGCTGACTAAATGCAAACATAACATATTAATAGTAATAATAAAATACTTAAAAGTATATTGCAGGGGGTGCTGCACACTGATAAACTGATAAAATGACATCCCAACATCTCAAAAGTTGGGATGTCATTGAAATTCAAAATCAGCTAATATTTTTCTTAAAATGGTACGTGTGCTCACATTGAACATTTTTTTCTATGTGCAGTGGGTTGTGTGGGTTTTTTTTTTTTTTTTTTTTTTTTTTACATTTTACAGTGTCCCAACTCTTTTTTGCAATGGGGTTTGTATGTTCTATATTCCAAAATTTCTGGTGTAACTATTCAACTTACCAACTGAGTGCGTGAGAGTCTATGCTCATTTGCTAATTATAGAAAAGTGGTACTATGTCTTTTGCTTAGTCATGGCTTACCGGCTTACATAATGCATTGAATATGCACAATAATCTTTAGTTAAATTCTAACCACAACCATGTGCATGCACAGTGTGCATGATAATGGGATAATTTTATTAGCCCGCTAAGCAGATTTTAGGTTAGACTACTTCTATCGAATGATAGATGGTTATCTGGCTTTTTATGGCTTTTGGGCCTGCATGAAATGCACGTACACACACACACACACACACACACACCCACCCACCCACCCACCCACAAACACACACACACACACACATACACACACAAAAAAGTAAAGGGGGTTGAGTCTCTGTGACAATGCACAACACTCCCTCATCCTCTGGTTTATAAGGGTGCTCCTACTTTGAGCACTTGGCCCCAACCTGCGGAGGGAACCAAGGTAAGACCACAGAGGCATGCTGTTTAGCTGCTCAGCTCAAAATACTACTAATTATACCTTACAGTATGGAGGAGAATACACTCGCATGAAGCCTGATGAAGCCTGATGGGTGCATCTGTAAAGATTAGGCCAAACCTGTTGAACACTGTCTTCAATTTCCAACTTTAGGTTTATTGTAGTCTCTCATTCTTTCTTTACTATAGAATTTTTCTGAATTAAATTTCTGTCTCAGTTTTGCCCTTGCAGAAACTTCAAGGTTGATGCAATGAAAATGTAAAATGTTAAACTTGGGTTTTAATGATTATTGGCCTTTATAGTATTTTGTTCATGTTCATTTTTGTGTGTGTGTTAGATGGGGAGGAGACGCTTTTCTGGCTTAGGCATGACCCTAATGGATCTGTTCATGCCGATGACCGCAACTGCAATCACCTTTTTAATTCTGTCTGCCACCACAGTATCTGCTGTCAAAGAGGGTAGGTGGACCACCGAGGCATGTCACGTAACTTTAAATGATACCTCCTTTGAATCAGGTCCTTCATCCTGACTGCAGGCAGACAATATGCTCATAGGATTAATATCTATATACCACAAGTGCATATTTTCTAAATCTCTGTGATGTGTCTTTTAGTGTAGGTAGTTCTGTTTGCACATATAAAAAATTACTCTTACTCTGATTTCAGCATTTTAGTATTTTTTTGTGCCTTCTTTTTCTTTCTTTTTTTTTTATTGTTTTCTTATATATCTCACTTTTTGTTTCTTCTTTACCCTTAAAATATTAAATTACTTATGTCTTTGCATCTTTGATCATGATTATAGTTCCCAATGCTCATATCAGTGCTCCCATATTAATTTATACTGGCAAAATTGCAGCATTTACACTTTAAAATGTTGATTTCATTGCTTGACTTTAAGGAGATATTTCATCTTTTTTTTTGCCAGGAGGAACTAAAGCATTTGTCGCTACTTGTCCCAACATTCCTCTGGGCGAGAGAGTAGACTGCTTCCCTGATCCTGGAGCTTCCCAGGTATGAGCCACCATCGTTTCCTAGGGTACAAAGTAATGTGTATGGGTTTTCCCCCCTCAAAGAGCCTACACATGAAAAACCCCATTATAATTAGTGGGTAAATACCAATGCTGTTTTTTTTTTTTGCTTGCATTGCTTATAATGTCTATTTAAACATTTGCAGTGGTGACAAAAAGCAGTAGAAAAAATAGTCGTAGCATTAGTGACACTAATGTGGATAATGATAATGACAACATCAATACACTGAACAGGCGAAATGTGAGGCGCGTGGATGCTGTTGGAGCCCACGGGATGAGAGTAACGTTCCCTGGTGTTTCTTCCCAACCAACCATGGATACACCGTGGAATCACAGGATTCATCAAGCCCTTACGGTAAAACGCTTTCCCCTCTTTTTATCCTGCACTCATGTGCTCACTAACAGAGGAAAACTAAGTGGCCTTCTAGTTAACTGCCTCTTACTCTTTCAACTTATCTATCTTTTCCACTTAATTTTTCTTTTCATTTTTCACTTTTTTTTTAATATAAATGTGGCATTATTGACAGGTTTTTCTATTTTCTGACTACGTACTTGATAAGCTCTGTACCCTTTTATGACTAAATGACTAACGCATATAGTTTGAACAGATTCCCATATTAATTCACCTAAAGATTTTAATGTGGTGCTGCAGCTGAGGAATGAGACTGATGAACATTTGCTTATAGTGAATCATTGGATCGTTAGGTTTTTGTCTCTAATGCTACAATGTAAAGTGCACTGGGACACTGAGACGACTGTTTAAATGGAAGCATATAAATGTAACTGAATCAAATTGAACTGCTGCTAGTTGTCTCAAATGATCACCGAATGTATTTATTGTATTATATATTATGTCATTGTGGATATTATGTGGATGATATATTAACCTTCTTACCTTGTTATTGTCATCTGTTTAATTTTGCAGTTCTGAAAGCAAACCTGCTAAGAATGGACTCTCCGTCTTTATTCGGTGGGGAGATAAAACAACTGGCGCTTGAGGCAGAAATGCAGACAAACAATCGTCTCCGATTTAAGGTGAACACTGACACCGTATCCAAATCTGCAACTTACGGATATATTTAATGGTCAAAGGATTTGGATTAATCAAAGGATGTTTAATACAAAAATAGCAATATACATGAGAAATTGTTACCGTAGCCATAAGATGAGGCCTGACTCCTTTCCTGTCCCTCAGATCTACGATCCCAACAGTAACCGATTCGAGGTCCCCCATGAACACATCAGCAGCCTTCCCAGTAACCCATCCATTCCCATCAGCAGCACACTGCAGGTCACACAGAAACCCTTTGGCCTTACTGTGCGCAGGAAGGAGAACCAGAAAGTTGTGTAAGTAATCGCTCTGCGTAGGTGCCCTGTGTACTTGTTGTGATGGTTGGATGTATATACATATGGCTGCACAAATAAAGATGGATGAGGATATTCCTTTGTTAAAGCATGTTGAGATTATAACTTATCCGAATTATGTCATTTTACACAACAGAGGACAGAAATGTACTAATAGATTAACAATGATTCCCATCCAAGAAGTGATTACTTTAATGGTGGTACAGGTCATGCTGCTGACTCCGCAGTGATCAAGTACTTCTCAGATAAGATAAATACAGATAAACAGAAAATGGAAGTGGAAGTGTCAGCAGTCTGGCTCTTTTAACAATCGGTGTCTTCTTTTGAAGACTAGAGAAATGCTACCCAGACGGCTTATTAGAGGTTAAGGGGCTGGCCTGTCTCTGTCTGTTTTTCCTTCTTTTTGTTTAATTTGTTCTAAAAACTCATCTCCCAGAGTTCTTATGTTTACTTCTAGTTCCATTTCACTCTCATTCCCTTACTTAGTTCACTTAAACATGAAGTCATAACTCTGAGTAATCATTAATCTTTAAGTTAATCATTAAGGAAAATATCTTTGGTGTAAAGCATTTTATATTGCACTTATGTAACAAAACAACATAATTACTTAAAGTCAGCATTTTGGGCATGAATACATATTTTTTAGTGTTCTTTGTGTCACTCTTACCTGCTCTCCCTTTCCCCATATCCCAATGCATCAGTCTTTACACTACCCAGTGATCATTTAGTCCTTTGTTTCCTCATTACATTCAGGTTCGACACCACAATCGCTCCACTGGTGTTTGAAGATCAGTACATACAGCTGTCTGCCAGACTTCCATCTCATAATATTTACGGCCTCGGGGAGCACGTCCACAGGCAGTATCGCCATGACACCAACTGGAAAACCTGGCCAATTTTCAGCAGAGACTCTTTCCCTAATGGGGTGAGGACAGCATGCACATGTTGCATGTGCTTCTTACCAGTCTGTTTGCCTTCTCATAGGGCCTATAATTGAATGCCTTGTAAGCTTATTATTCTGTGTAGTCACCCCTTCAGTTTCAGTAAGTGTCCCACATGCCTCTGTTGTATACTCATTTGTCCCACTGTGGCTTCTCTGCAGGGAACAAACAACCTCTACGGACACTATCCCTTCTTCCTCTGTCTGGAAGATGAGAGTGGAAAGTCATTCGGGGTCTTTCTCTTGAACAGCAATGCCATGGGTAAAGACACATTCACACAAATGCAAGAACACACACTAGCAGTTGATTAAAAACCAACAGAAAGTGTAAAAAAAAACCCCAGCCCACACATGCATATTCTGAAAAGGTGATGCTTTTTCAAAAAAAAAAAAAAGAAATAAGTTAAAATAACCTTTAATAGTCCCACGCGTGGGAAATCTATGTGATTTATTTTTAAAACACAACATAAACTTATATTGCTATGATTAAACTACTTTTTTCTGTTTGTTTCCAGATGTGACACTGCAGCCTGCCCCAGCTGTGACCTACAGGACAATTGGAGGGCTTCTTGACTTCTACATTGTCTTTGGTGACACACCGGAACAAGTGGTGCAGGAGTTCCTTGAGGTGATTTTTCTAAATGCAAAACATGTGGGGCGAGGTTTCTTGTTAATACTGTTGTGTGGCTCACTAATTACATTAAAAATACGTCCAATTATGCTTTTCAGCTCACTGGCAGGCCCGTCATGCCTCCCTACTGGTCACTGGGATTCCAGCTTTCTCGGTGGAACTACACCAACCTCGACATAGTCAAGGAAACAGTGGAGAGAAACCGTGCCGTGGGCCTCCCATATGTAAGATTCAGCCTGTTTGAGTTTTAAAATTCCTTTTATACATCAAACTCTCATTTGAGAATTGAAAATTGCATGTACATAGCATATGAATGCAGTGTTTTTTCTCTCTCATGCAGGATGTCCAATACACAGACATAGACTATATGGAGAATAAAAAAGACTTCACCTATGACAAGCTTAACTACACTGAACTTCCTCGGTTTGCTGACTATCTCCATGAGAGGGGGCAGAAATACATCCTTATCCTGGTAAGAAGTACTTTGTGGGCATATTGGGTGTATTTATGTAACCTATAAAAATAATAAGAAATCATACAGAGCTTCAAATCATAAACAGACATCAAAGTGTTTAAATCATCACTTCTAGCATACAGTAACATTTGCTACATCAGCAACACCAAAGAAGAAATGAAAATGACGGCAGTCGTGTAATTTTTATGAATTTATTGATTTGATTTGAGCATATATTCTTATGACTGTATCATTTGTCCCCAGGATCCTGCAATAGCCACCAGCAAGAGGGTTGGAGATGCTCCATATGAGTCTTATGACCGTGGGACTGCGAAGAATGCTTGGGTCACTGAATCAGATGGGAAGACTCCTCTGATAGGAGCGGTGAGCTACATTAGTGTACAAGCCTGATATTCTGATGCATCAAGCGTATTTGATTAGCAGCACCTGGCTGCTACTTACTCTGTTAATGATATCAAATACCAAAGGTACCACTCCTTTTATGTACTTAATCTTTTTTTTTTACTATATATTTACTATATGTTACTATATATGGTTACTATATACTATTATGTCCTTTTTGTTTTCTTTTTTTTTGTTTTTACCTGGAAGACCAGTACAACTAGATTATTACAGTACCATCATATGATATTGTTGTTATTGTGACACAAAGTCACAAATTTAGTAGAAAAATACATGCCGTATACACCATGTGTTCATTCACCTGCATCCGCTTGTCTGGATCAAATGTATTTGTGTTACTTTGTGGTTTATGAGTACACACATATGTGTGGTTTGTGCTTTATTTACATATGTTGTTGTCTTTTGGCTATAAAAACAAAGGTGTCCGCTGCGGGACCTCTGCTGTTGCTGCCTTTGTAATGAGGGAGATACATAAACAGACCTGGTATTTATTCTGCTTTTACAACGGGCAATAATTGCTTGGAAAGAACAAGATAAAAGCCTTTCCTGGTGGCATAACAATGTTGGCGTGCGTTCGTAACATCACAGCAGGACCTCACTCAAACGGGTGAACATTTCTGCTCAGTTAAAAAAGATGAGCATAAACAGAGCAGTGGGGAGAGTGGCGGATTTAAGGAAAAGGTTATAAATGTAGACAAAGACAGGTGCAGAGAAAGGGTAGGTGCAGATAGATTTGTCACTCAGATCTCATAGTTTTGGCTGTTCATGCCATCTCATGTTGTCTGCATATATGTTATTGTGTAAACTAATCTCTTTCTTTATTAAACTCGTGTTAAAAAAGCTGTTAAAGGTTTCTCCCAAACCTGGAAGGTCAGGTGTATAAACAAAGCACTAGAATATGAGTTACGCCTCAAAGTTTTAGGGTTTTTTGGTAAACATCATCTCACATTCTCTCCCTCCAAGGTGTGGCCAGGGGAGACTGTATTTCCAGACTACACCAACCCCAACTGCATCGATTGGTGGGTGGATGAGTACGAGCGGTTCTCCAAGGAGGTCAAACATGACGCACTTTGGATTGTAAGTCAGTTGTAAATGCATAAAATGAAGGTATTATGCACACAGGGGCTGCTAGTCAAATTGTGGGCTGGACATCGGCACCAATAAAGAAGCACCGAATAAATTTTACTCTTTAATTTGTTGTCTTTATTTACAAGGAAATCTTCTCATATGCATTTGCAGGACATGAATGAGGTTGCTAATTTCAAGCAAGGATCAGCAAAGGGCTGTGATGTTAACAAACTCAACTACCCTCCCTACATTCCAAGTAAGAGACTTTGTTTTCTATGTTCTGGTCAGCCGTGATAATGCTACATATTTTATGAAATAGGATATATCATAGAAGTGCAGCTGAACGTCCAACAATAGCAAACATAGTAAGTTCATCAGGCATAGTGCATCCCCTGTGAAGAATTCTGAAAACGAATCTTCTGCCATGTCTTTTATTCTGACTGTTTCCCAGACAGGAAGATCATAACTATGAAAAGCAGGTTCCCCTGATGCCACCCTTTTTATTGCCCTCCTTCCACTTCCTATTAAAGTATACAGTACATCAATGCCTATCTCATTCTTTCTCTCTTTCTTTCTCTGCATCTTGTATTCTCTCTTTGCTTCTTATAACTTTCATCTTATCTGTTCTCTCCCCCAGAAATTTTGGATGACCTCATGTACAGTAAGACTCTGTGTATGGATGCCAAGCAAACCTGGGGCGACCACTATGATGTCCACAGTCTGTATGGCTACTCTATGGTCCTGGCTACTAAGAAGTGAGTAAACAAGCAGTGTAACATACATAATCTTCAAAATCAAGTGATGTAGAACCAGAAGTTACTGACCCATGGTCCTCAACATGAGTTTAATGATCATTTATGTACATAAACCTAGAAAGGAGCACTGGTATGAGAATGTGGTAGGGGCTGGCAATCAGTTAAAGAGTGATTTGTACAGACTGCCTGAACAAATCACTCTTCAGAATTGTAGTGGAATTTATGAAAACAGCTAGTTGATTGCACAGATTTATTTAATTTATGATAGATTAAATATGTTACATACTGTGCAATTTGCCTTATCTCTGAGATTGTGCTAAAGGTGCTAAACTGGCTAAATTTCAAAGACTCATGAGTAAGTTATAGCAACACACAAATTAATTTTGTTTACTTTACATCTCCTAATTCTCATTTCTCTAAAAATACAGTATTACCCCTCATATCCCCTTTTGATATCTGTTTCTCTGTTACTTGTGCATTCTTGCTTTTTTTGTCCCCCTGTCCTTTTGTACCTGAGTGACCCGGCATCATCTGGTTGTCTCTTTTCTTTCTTCTCTCCATCCCACAGGGCTATGGACCGCGTGTTTGGAGAAAACCGCTCCATGATGCTGACCCGCTCTTCCTTTCCAGGTGTGGGGAAATATTCAGGTCACTGGCTAGGTGACAATGCTGCCACCTGGAATGACATGAAATGGGCTATCCCTGGCATGCTGGAGTTTGGGCTCTTTGGAATACCCTATGTGAGTAGCAAACCTTCAGAAAAGGGCAAATGTTAAATGTTAGCTGACCAAAAAGCTTTGAATATTAGCAAAAGAAAGATGTTTTTTCACTTTAGCAACATATAAAAGTATGATAATAACATTAAGCATTATCACGTACATATGACATGTGCAGATGCATAGAATAGGTAAAGACAAAAATAAAACAGAGGGTTTCACAAACTATTTCACTGACACAGGTATACCTAGTGCACAGATTTCAAACAACAGTAGAAAAACAGTGAGTCAGATGTACACACACACACTTCTCCAGCTGTGCACATCAGGCATTTGCATATACATGCCAGGGACTCCTATTGGGACTGTATCACCGCAGCCTGCCTTTTAGGTGTCTCAGAAGACACATATAGAACACAGGGAAAACGGGATTTGGATCAATTCCCTCCCATTGAGCCTGCTGCAAAATGTGACCAATAAGTAAATAATAGAAAGCAAACAGTCTCTGCAGAGTGGCCTTTGAATGCAGTCTCTTTTTTGGACTCAATTGTGCAATTAATGTAAATAAAGATTACAACCCACAGCTACTGCCAGTAAATCTCAAGTAGATTTAACCAAGATCAAGAGAGACATTTCAAAAGACAAATAAGGGGCTAAGTTATCACATTGGTGCCATTTTTTGCTACTGTAATCTAGAAATCTTTCATTATCAAATCTGTCTAAAATCCCTGACATTCCCTGTTCTCGGAGTTTGTCAAATATCATTCGACTTTCATTTTTCCAATACAACAAGATACACTTAAATTGGCTGGTTTTGGCTAAACGTCGATGTAAATGTATTTCAGATCGGAGCCGACATCTGTGGTTTCTTTGACGATTCCCCTGAAGAGTTGTGCCGTCGCTGGATGCAGGTCGGCGCTTTCTATCCCTTCAGTCGGAACCACAACGCTGAGGGCTACAAGGTACTCTAAAGGCACCTTTTTCTCTCACAGGTCTTATATCAGACGTTTACTTTTTGCCTGTTTGGTCTAAAGTGCTGCAGGGTATACACTTCATTTCATTTCATAACACTTTATAGGTGCTGTAGAGCCCGAGCAGCTAAAAGCTTTGCATAGCTGGGGAGAGACAGTTGAAGTGTGGCCTTTGCCCTAATCATGGCACTCATCACATCCCATACAGCTAGTCCCAACACACAGACAGACGCACAAACGGGTTACGGGATTAAAAGATCACCCAGATCTGATTAAGGACCGCAGTCTGCCCTCACCACTGTCACTGAATTAACATCACACATAATTTGTTTTCGTTTGCTATTTGTCTTTACAAACTTTGCCTCTGGGTCACTCAAATGTAAAAAGTAATTAAAAAGCTTAATGTAAAAGTAATTTTGTGATTATTCATTATGAACAGGCCTAATGTGTATTTGTTTGCACTACCTCACCCGTCCTTTTGACAGCTTTATTGCCACTCGATTCTTCTAATTCTCTACTCCTTCTAAAATCCTCTAGTTTTTTACTTCCCTCACCCCTTTGCTGTTGATCACTTTTCCATTAGTTTATCAGTAAAACCCCCACAAATCTTTGTTTTCTTTTTCCCATTACCTCTGCTTTATTAGCCCCATCCCTTTAATCCGTCTTTCTGTCTCCAGCCTCAGGATCCAGCTGCATATGGCGCTGACTCAGTACTGGTGGCGAGTTCTAAACATTACCTGACGATACGTTACACACTTCTGCCTTACCTCTACACAATGTTCTACAAAGCCCACACCACAGGGGAAACTGTTGTACGTCCCGTCATGCATGAGTAAGTCACTCAGTATATTGTCTTAAATCAATTTAGTACCAATTAACAAAACAAAACAAAAAATAACGATAATAATGACATAAAAGTAATGGATTGTAAATTCCACGGGAGACTGAACACAAAAAAATGATTGATTACTCCAATAATTCAGTCATTGTAAAACATGGTGGAAAACTTTTGGCATGATCAGCCGATGTAAGGACACCTAAGATATGAGGCCTAAACTGAAAAACACAGACAAATTAAAAAGAGGTGTCATCAGCAAATAAAGACACAGAAACAATAACAATATCATTTTTTATCATTATAACAAAGCATATATTTTTTTAAAGTTGGTATTAAACAGTGGAACATTAAACATATAAACCTTAATCAAAAATATATTTTAGTCAGTCATGACATGATGACGGATATCTAATTTCACTTGTATTCTTCCTTGTCGTAGATTCTACTCTGATAGTGAAACCTGGACAGTGGATCGCCAGTTC